>NC_047095.1:83124087-84604087 GCF_902459505.1 Geotrypetes seraphini | reverse complement strand
TCTGGAACCATTACCAACTCTAAAGAAACATTGAAAAGGTCAAACAGTGGAGCCACCAGAACTTAAGTTCCTTCAGTACCCTTAAATCAGCGGTCTCAAACACGTGGCCCACGGGCCGCATGTGGCTCTCCAGGTTTTATTTGCGGCCCGCGGTCTGGAGGCATCATTCTCTTCCTTTTGGAGCAGCAGCCGGCTCGTTCGTTCATAGCCGCGGGTTGGCGGCTCCTTGCGCTATTCACTCCTGCATCGGAAGCCTCTCTGATGTCACAACATCAGAGAGGCTTCAGACGCAGGCGCGGATCTCGCAAGGAGCCGCCACCCGTGGCTTTGAAAGAACGAGCCGGCCAGACAAGCTGCTGGTCCAGTGGCGTACCCAGGGGGGGGTGCGGTCCACTGTTCTCCCTAGAGTGCGGCTCGTGGCTCGTCTAGAGCAGTGGTGCCCAACCTGCTTCACTTCCCTTCTCACTGCTGCCATCGGGGATCAGGCCGGCACTGTGTTCTTTGATCTTCTTGCTTCTCTTCCCTGCGGGGCCGACCAACTCTGGCGGCCCGACGTCAATTCTGACGTCAAAAGGACGTTCTGGCTAGCCAATCGCTGCCTGGCTGACCGGAACGTCCTTTCCGACATTAGAATTGACATCGGGCAGCGAGAGTTGGTCGGCCCTATGCAGAAGTGAAGCAGGAGATGGCCTGTTCCCGATAGCGGCAGCAGCAGCAGCCTATTCTGCGGCAGCGGTGGCATGGGGGAGGGCGGGAAGGAAGAAAGAAAGAAAGAAGGTGGGGTGGGGTGGGGACAGGGAGCCAGAAAAAAAAGCAAAAAATGGGGCACGGAGGAAGGAAGGAAGGAAGAAAGAAAAAGGAAGGGGACAGGGAACCAGAAACAAAGCAAAAAATGGGGCACGGAATCAGAGAAAGACAGACATAGAGAAAGAAAGAAAAAGTTGGGGGAGGGAATGAGGTCTGGAGGAGAGGAAGCATACAGGAGGCTGAAAGAAGGGAAGAAGTATTGGATGCACAGTCAGAAGAATAAAGTGCAACCAGAGACTGATGAAATTACCAAACAAAGGTAGGAAAATGATTTTATTTTCAATTTAGTGATTGAAATGTGCTAGTTTTGAGAAAGAAAAGATATTGAACTTTAAATGTGAGTGCTGCAGAAAAAAATAGAGTACTTGGAGGGCCGCAGAAAAAATAGTTAATGTCTTATTAAAGAAATGACAATTTTGCATGAGGTAAAACTCTTTATAGTTTATATATCTTTCCTTTTAACTGTTAAAGGAAAGTTTTATAAACTATAAAGAGTTTTACCTCATGCAAAATTATCATTTCTTTAATAAGACATTAACTATTTTTTCTACGGCCCTCCAAGTACTTACAAATCCAAAATATGGCCCCGCAAAGGGTTTGAGTTTGAGACCACTGCCTTAGATGTATCCCATCTAGCCCCATCCCTTTGTCAGTCTTCTGTTTAGCTAGCTTCTTGCTAAACATCTCATGAGCAGGGAGATTTCTTTGAGCTACCCAGTTACTAATTCTGTTTTAAATGTAGAAATTTGGCTTTAGATTTTTTTTACTTGTGTTAGTATGTTAAAGCATTTGTTTTTAATTTTATTAAACATTGGAATTTGCAGTTGGAATCTCTTATATAGAGAGGATTATGCTGTGTGGGTGGTCTTGTTCGAAGCTGACAGCATCCTACTATATTCCTTTAATAGGTCCTGAAGTAAGTGCATCACCACAGTGTGGACGCAGAATTGTTGCAGTGGAAGGAGTGTTGCCACCGACACCACCGTCACCAAGGAACCTACTTCCACATGGTCACAGAAAGTGCCACAGCCTGGGATACAAGTCAGCATTTTTTTTTTTAACTGTTCGCATGCACACACCCTTTATAGTTCAGATTCTGCTTCTCTAGAAAACTTTGTAAATCTTGTTTAATACCTGTGTAGTACTGTTTACTCTGCCACATGGATCATATCTTCTATGGACGCATTAACGTTTAGCGCGCGCTAAAATGGCAAGCGCCTTAGTAAAAGGACCTCTTTGTTTTTGTTTTTTTTACAAATGTCAAGCATGAAAAGCAAAGTTCTCAGTGGCAGGTATTTTTTTCCCCAAGACAATTTTTGTATAAGGCATATATTGGGATATAGTATAATAGAAAGCATATAAACAAGACAAGGTTGTTCTATTGTCTAAAAATGGTTGATTTAAATTACAGTGTGATAAACTATCATCTTCTTTTCAGTTTTATCCATAAAATGAACACTACTGAGTTTAAAAGCGCAACATTCCCTAATGCAGGACCAAGACATCTGCTGGATGACAGTGTTATGGAAACCAATGCCCCATCCCGGGGACAGGCAGAAAGTTCCACTCTTTCTAGTGGAATATCAATAGGTAAGAAAAGACAATGATACAAAACACTAGTCAACTTTGTTACTGAAAATATGGGAGTTTGAGGATTTCTTTCAATCTGTTTTCATGTAGGGTCAAAATCTGTTAGAAATATTAGTTCTGAAAAATCTTCTAGGAATTTACATGTAGAGGATTTGGTCCAGTGGTTCCCAAACCTATCCTGGGGGACCCCCAGCCAGTCAGGTTTTCAAGATATCCCTAATGAATATGCATGAGAGAGATTAGCATATAATGGAAGTGACAGGTATGCAAATCTCTCTCATGCATATTCATTAGAGATATCTTGAAAACCTGACTGGCTGGGGGTCCCCCAGGACAGGTTTGGGAACCACTGATTTGGTCCATCACTGGATTCATAGCCCCCACAGAACACTTTTTTCCTGGTCTTCTTCCCCACTTCGCTGTCAGCACACACGCTCTTCTCCAAGGGAGCAGGTGCTCTCCAGGGGGATGGGATATCCTTTGAAGTCCTTGTCATAAACATCCCTCCAAAAGATAACTCGGAGAACAGATATGATGTGTTCTGACTCTCTCTACTCAAGTTCAAAACAATTACTGCTTTCAGAGAATCTTTTTGTCTTGAGGTTGTACAGCATCTATATAATAAAAGGCTAACTCGCGCATGCGCACTCCTATTTCCGTGCTTCCATGATCCGTAGGTCCGTGGCCGGCAAGAGTGCGCTTACTACGGCCACACGCGAGGCAGAGAAATTTTAAAACGCGGCACTCCCTGCTCTCCAGCAATGGCATTTTCTGCATGGCGGTTACCACAGATTAAAAAAGAGACTACGGCGGTGGAGATAATAGGGGAAGCAGAAGAACCCAGCTGTTTGCAACGGCCCCGCACTCTGAACGGCTCCCTTGCTGGGGTTTTTCGTGTTGACGGCTTCTCTTGCGTCCGGCCGCAGCTTTGGACAGAGGGGCAGCATTTTCGTGGGAGCCGGCCTTCGCAGAGGCTTGCAACGCGGGGACGGATGCGAGAGGGGCTGCTGCCGGAAGGGGGGCCAGGGAGTGAACTTGCTTTGCTTTGGGGGGAGGGGTGTGCTGGGTGCAGGGAGCAATCTTTATTTGCTTTGGGGAGGATATAGAAGGGGGCCATAGAGAAAGACAAAGAAAGGCAGGCAGGTGACAATGGAGACATAAAGCCAGACAGCGCACGAGAACGAAAGACAGTGGGCAGGGAGAGAGACAGAAAGAAAGACAGACAGACAGGGGGCCAGATGGAGAGAGACAGACAGAAAAAAAGACCAACAGAGGGAAGGAAAGAGACAGAAAGAAAGAGACAGGGGCAGGGAGAGAGACAGACAGAGGGAAGGAAAGAGACAGAAAGAAAGGAAGAAAGAGACAGGGGCAGGGAGACACACAGAAAGAAAGACAGAGAGACAGACATATATTCTAGCACCCGTTAATGTAACAGGCTTAAAAACTAGTTGAATAAATAAAATGCTTTAATACTTTCCTCTATCTTGGTCTGCAATCCCCTCTAGTAATAAATATTCTTCAAGATGTGATGTCATTTAACGGCACCTGGTGCGGATGCTACCTTGCATTCTATAACATAAGAATAGCCATACTGGGTCATACCAATGGTCCATGTACCCCAGTATCCTGTTTAACTTTAAGAAGCATTGCACCATGTATGCATGAGTGCCTTCCCATCCATTGTGGGTGCATGATGCAGCAGTGAGGTTGTATTTAATGGGCCCTCCTCAGCTTGTTATAAATTTAGTATTAGAATGGTTTTCTCTCATAATTTTTGTGTTTTAAAATAATTTCTCCCTACCCCTTTATTTGTTCCAGGGTTGTCCAACATCTCTCCTCGAGGCCCGCAGTCCAGGAGGGTTTCAGGATTTCCCCAATGAATTTGCATAAGATCTATTTGCATGTACTGCTTCTATTGTATGCAAATAGATTTCATGTATATTCATTGAGGAAATCCTGAAAATCTGACCTGGTGGGGGCAAAGGTTAGATACCCCAGGTTTAGAATTTTTAGCAAGTTTAAGTTTTCTTCGTTTTGGGGGGTTTTTCTCGCTACTGAGGCCCTCTTAGGCCTGAGCACCAGCTGGGGTAATTGAGCCATTTGAGCATCATCTATTTTCTCTTGATGTCACAGAAAACTCCCGTTGAAGCTCTGCTCTAGGTGCAAAAGAGTCATTTTATTTATTTATTTATTTGTTTGTTTAGTTTAGTTTTATATGCATAATGCATAGACAAACAAATTATGAATTTACATGTGTACAGTAACATTAGATATAGAGTCAAGTTTAGCATATAATTTGGTCATTTAAAGTTAACTTATGGTTATTTCCATCTTCAGTTAACAAACAAGAGTGATCTAGATCAGAGTATATTAGAATACATATGGTTGGAAGGGAGTGACTGGATTTATGGGAAGAGGTAAGTTTCTATTGCTTTCCTGAAGTTCAGAAGCCCTTTGAAGGATCTGATATGAGGAGGAAGTTGATTCCATTAGCTTGGTAGGAAGTGGGAGTAGAAACAGCATCTGGTGCTCTGGAGTTGGAGGGTATGACCAGAAGGTATTTACAGAGGTGTTTCTTCCTGAGAGTGCAGAGGTCTTTTTGGGAGCATATGGAGGAAGTTTGGCTGATATGTGGCTGAGCACCATGTTGTGTAGGGACTTCTATGTTGTTATTAGGCCCTTGAAGATACATTTGGCAATGGGTAGCTAATGGGCTGATGATAGTACTACTGAGATAGAGTCACGGGGGTGGAGGCTTTTTAGGAGTCTAATTGCCGCATTTTGTATGCACGCATTGCAGGCGCCATAGATTTTTTTTGTTGTCAATCTATTGAATAGTGTGTTATAGTAGTCCATGCAGGACAGGATAAAGGCAGAGGGAAGTTGAGGCCCCATAAATCTCAGTCAACTGCCCAATCTTAAGCAAGGGTGCACTTTTCACTGACACTAGCAATTCATAGCCAGCATAAAAGTATTTGTCCCAGATGATCGTATTGGCCAAGGCAGATCTGGTTCCTGCTTCTTTTGGAGTTATCTTCTAAAGAACCTTGAAGATTAACGTGTTTTCCAGGCATCATGCAGAATGATGGGTTGCTTCTGCATACCAACCTCTGGTCCCTGTCCCTCACAGCATGAGAGAAATTTGCATATAATGGAGGTGACAGACATGCATATCTGCCTCATACATATTAATTAGGGCTATGCTGAAAACCTGACTGACTGGTGGTCCTCCAGGACAGGGTTGGGAACCATTGGTCTATACAGATGACATACAAAATGTGAGAGGGGAGAGTGTTGCAGTGGAGAAAGCTACAGCCTCAGCACCCTAAGGTTGTGGGTTCAAATTTACACTACTCCTTGTGACCCTGGGCAAGTCACTTAATCCCTCCATTGCCCCGGGTACATTAGATAGATTGTGAGCCTGCAGGGACAGACAGGGAAAATGCTTGAGTACTTGAATAAATTAATGTAAACCATTCTGAGCTCCCCTGGGAGAAAGGTATAGAAAACTGAATGAATGAATAAATAAATAGCTAGATTGTACACTAATAGTAGCCTTGAAGTTGATAACCTTTAATAGCAACCTGAAATTAGTGGTAGAATGGTTGCATTCAAACAAATTCAGATTAAACCCAGTCAAATCTAAGGTTCTTGTCTTCAACGACTTACAAGCTCCTAAATCAGTTGTCAGGATCTAATGTCCCTACTGTTGAGTCAGTCATTTAAAGTATTGGAAGTAAGTCTGGACAGTGTCCTTACTTTTCATTCACATATTTCCAATATTGTTATTTCAAATTCCAATTGATATAGCCTATCTGACACATCTTCTCTATTTTTGTGGGTTCTTACAGGTTGTCATATATTGGTGGTCTTCCAGGACAGGGTTGAGAATCACTGGTGTAGTGAAAAGAAACTAGGCCAGGTGATTGAATAAGGTGGAGGCAAGGACTGAACTTTGTGAAACACCCATTAAAGGTATAAGAGTGGGAAGCATGTAGGAAGCAGAAACCCGAAGTACAGCTATATGATGGGAGGGATGATAATGGGTGAAAGTACCCTAGAAAAGGACTTGGATAATAGTGGACAAGAAAATGAAGCCATCGGCGCAGTGCGCAGCAGCCTCTAAGAAAGCGAATAGAATGCTAGGTATTATCAAGAAAGGTATTACAGCCAGAATGAAAGAAGTTATCCTGCCATTGTATCGGGCGATGGTGCGCCCACATCTGGAGTACTGCGTCCAATATTGGTCACCGTACCTTAAGGATATGGCGATACTTGAGAGGGTCCAGAAAAGAGCGACACGATTGATAAAAGGTATGGAAAACCTTTCATATGCTGAAAGATTAGAGAAACTGGGGCTCTTTTCCCTGGAAAAGAGGAGACTTAGAGGGGATATAATAGAGACTTACAAGATCATGAAGGGCATAGAGAAAACGGAGAGGGACAGATTCGTCAAACTTTCAAAAACGACAAGAACGAGAGAGCATTCGGAAAAGTTAAGAGGGGACAGATTCAGAACCAATGCTAGGAGGTCCTTTACCCAGAGGATGGTGGACACCTGGAATGCGCTTCCGGAGGGTGTGATAGGACAGAATACGATATTGGGGTTCAAAAAGAGATTAGATAATTTCCTGATGGAAAAGGGGATAGAAGGGTATAGATAGAGGATTACTATACAGGTCCTGGACCTGATGGGCTGCCGTGTGAGCGGACTGCTGGGCATGATGGACCTGTTGTAAAGATAAGAGGAAAACCATTGGTAAACTGTGTCTTTTAATGCCAATAGATTTAGAGTCTGGACAGAAATAGATTATGATCTACTGCATCAAATGCTGCAGAGAGATCTAGTGAGATAAGAACTGCATTACAAATTCTTTTTTTTATATATTTTAAATTTTTATTGAAAATTTTGTTTTTCAAAAATATACAAAGCATAAAAAATGGGAAACAGCAGATGACCTATAAAAAATACAACAACAAGAGCTTTCCCAACTAGCCAAAGGTAAATATAACCCACCACATCACAATTCTGACAAGCAAAACTAACCCCAGCGCCCGCCAACAGAGCAAGCTCACATTTCCCCATCCCACCCCCATCCCCTGCAATAGCAAAACCCAAGATTGGCGTGGAAACGGCAAACAGCACTAAACTAAACCCCCACCACTCTCCCAAATGTAGAATTACAAACATGTCTCTCCCGTCACAAAAGCTCCAATTTAGTAGATATCATGGTCCAAAAGTCTAGATATTGAGATAATAACCCTTCTGCTTAGCAATCAACAATTCCATTTTCCCCATATTATAGAATCGCAATCTCCAGGCAGTCAAGTCAGGTGCAGTGGGAAGTTTCCAAGAACCCGCTATCAAACACTTGGCTGCTGCCAAGCCCCATCTCAATAGATGGGTTTGCCACTTAGTAGAACAGACATTATAGAGCCTCAACAGACAACTCTGAACAGACATTATAGATCAGGGGTGTCAAAGTCCCTCCTCGAGGGCCGGAATCCAGTCGGGTTTTCTGGATTTCCCCAATGAATATGCATTGAAAGCAGTGCATGCAAATAGATCTCATGCAGATTCATTGGGGAAATCCTGAAAATCCGACTGGATTCTGGCCCTCGAGGACCGACTTTGACACCTGTGTTATAGAGCCTCAACAGACAACTCTGAGGAGAGAACCTTGTAGGCATTTTCTTGCACGAGCACACAAGCCACCACTTTACCCACTTCAGCACATATAACAGACCAATCTTTAGAAGAGAAAATACTCCCCAGATCATGCTCCCAAGATGTCTGAAACGAACAAACCGTAACCATACTACCTCTCCAATATTTATAGAAAACAGAAATAGGCCGAGGGACCGTTCGCAGCAAAATCCACAAATTTTTCCAAATGTTCCCCCTCCACTGGTGACTTATGATCCCAACGCTGAAAGCATATAAAATGTCTCACCTGGAGATAAGCTCAATAATCCCCCTCAAGAACCCCATACGTATGCTGCAGCACTGGAAAGGGCACTACTCCCCCCAGGTGAAGAAAATCTCAAAGTCACCAACCCCAGTCCGGCCCAGCACTCAAATACTCGATTTTCCATACCTCTGGGAAACTGAGGTTCCCCTCGCAAAGACATCAAAAGGAGACCCTCCCCAGCAGGATTAAACAGACACTTTGCCCTCCCCCAAACCTTAATTAAATTAGCTAAATAGGGGTTAGTTATCCCCGCCAGCCACTGTTGCTCAGATAAGGAGGACCACGGTCTATTCCACAACATTCCTGGACCAAGTATACTCTGCTCTAATTGAACCCCCCATTTGGTATCCCCGATGTCCCACTCCAAGAGTATATGGAGCTGCATGGATTGAAAATACCAGAGTATATTAGGTACCCCCATATCACCTGTTTCTCTTGCTGCCCACATAACTTTTTGCGAGATACGGGCTGGCCTATTTTGCCAAACAAACCATTTAAAATCACCCTGCAATCTTCGAAGAGTCGCAGCTGGAATTGGTATGGGTAGCATCTGGAAGAGAAACAACAATCTCAGTAATATATTGTATTCATCTTTAGAACTGCTATCCTCCCCCACCATGATAACCAAAGGCCATTCCATCTCTGCAGATCTGCTCTAATCTTACAGGATTACAGGAAGATAATTAACAACATACAATTTAGTAATATCTTTGGGAATATGAATACCTAAGTAGCGTTACCCCGTGGATGCCCAACAAAAGGGAAATTGCTCCTGAAGGGCCCGAACCTCGCCCTCAGTTAGTGTAAGATTTAATAATTCTGATTTGGCAAGATTGATTTGGAAGCCAGAAAGGCATCCATAGTCCTCAAAAATGGACATTAAGACCGGAATAGAAGATTCCGGCTCTGTAATATTCAGCAAAACATCATCTGCAAAGAATGCAATACGATGACCCCCCCCCCCCATCGCAATCCCCTGAAGATTTAGATGGTTCTGAACCAATACCGGCAATGGCTCAAGATAAAGTGCAGACAGTAAGGGGGGAAAGAGGATACCCCTGTCTGGTACCTCTAGCGATGGGGAAAAAATCGGTGTATCCCTATTAATCCTCAAACCCGCTCTAGGGCAGGGGTGTCCAACCTTTTGGCTTCTCTGGGCCACATTGGCCGAAAAAAATTTTTCTGGGGCCGCACAAGCACTAACACTAGCTGATGAGCAAAAAAAAGGTGGATCAGATCCCAAATTTGCAATCACTAATATAGAAGATGTACGTATCTAATAATAAACCTTCATTAAAGTCGCTGGAGAGGAACACAAAAAAGCAGTAATAATTACCCTGACTGAGTGATCCATGTTCATCATTGACAGTGGGAGCAGTCACAGGCTTCCACATCCCCATTCTGATGAGCAGGGATGCGTGCTCCTGGTTCTTCCATTCACTTCTATTACAGCTACAGTGAGCCTCTTCAGAGCAGGGATGCTGAATCAGCTGTCAGCAGCGCACGTGGAGGATCGTTTAATCAGGGTAAATATTACTGCTTTTTTGGGCCTCTCACTTTGAATATCTCCCCTGCTGTAGCTAGTAGAGATCCCCAAGCCTCACCAACTGACACCAAACTCCTTCCCCTCTAACTTCCCAAGTTCTGCAGCTAGCAGCAATATTGCAGAGATGCTGCCTTCCCTCCTCCTTGCCCCCCCCCCCCCCCTTAGCCTTCATGCATGAAAACGGGCAGCTTGTGGATATTGCCATTGGCTGCAAAGCTTGGAGATTTTGAGTTGCCAGACTGGGGGAAGATGTCTTCAGTTGGCAGGGCTTGGGAATCCCCACTAGCTCAAGTATTTATAAATTGCACTCTGGCAGGGAGAAACATTTGGTGCCCATCCACTAATTTTGGGCTCCAGTCCCTCCCTCAAATCAGCTGTATATGACTACGTCACTGAATACAAAAATAATTGTGATGCACATATCCCAAAACTAACATATTCCAGTTAATAAATTCAAAATAAAACCATTTTTTCTACCTTGTCTGGATGTTTTGTTTTTCCATCATCTTGGTCCCAGTTTCTCTTTCTACTTTTTCTCTATCTTCCTCTATGTTCAACTGATTCTCTTTCCAGTGTCTGCTGTCTGTTTTTTTTCTCCTCTTCTCTCGTTCCATTTCCTTCTTATGCCTGTCTCTAACATTGATTTTTCTCTTTCAGATTTCTTAATTTTTTCTTTTCTGCCTCTGTCCCCTCAAATCTTACCTTCTTTCTCACCCTTCTTCTTTTTAAATAATGTTCAGCTACCTCTCAATTATCCATCTTTTCTCAGTCTCTCCTCCTCTATCTCCAAGGTCCAACATTTTGCTCTCTCTTTTCTGTTTTTCTTCTTCCCTCCCCCCTTGATGCTGAACAATGAAATGGAGAAGAAAAAGAGATGCTGCATCTCTCTGCCTTCTATCCACAGGCCTAACATTTCTCCCTCCCTCCCTCCCTCCCATCCCTAGATCCAACTTCTCTCCCTTTCTCTTCCCAACTGCCCCCATCCCATCTCTCCCCCTGCCTGCCTGATTCCCTTCCCCAGGTCCACCATTTCTTTATTTCTCTTCCCAACTGTTCTCCCTTCAAGTATCTCTTTCCCTCTTCCTCCACACCACCCCAGGTCCAACTTCTCTCCCTTCAGACCATTGTCCACCATCTCTTTCTCTGTCCTCTGTTTCTGGTCCCATGAGCTCTCCCCCCATGCCCAATATGGCACTTCTTTTAATACCCTCCCCCCCAAAAAAAAAAAAGTCCAGAAGGCTTCCTCGGCCCAGCATATTCTCCCCCTTCTTTCTGCACCTATGCATCTCTATCTCACTCCTCTCCCACCACCATGTCCAATAATTCTCTCTCTGTCTCTGTCCCTCCTCTCTCTTCCCAACAGTTCTCCTCTTTCTTTATCTCCAATTGCACCATCTCTTTCCCCCTCTCTCAGACACCCAATTCTCCCTTTCTATTATCTCCCTCACCTCTGCATCTTTTCCTCACTCCCTCCATTCTTCCATCTTATGGCTCATGCTCCCCTCTATCTTTCCCTTCATTCTGTGTCCTAAGTTCATGCCCCTCCCTACTTCCTTCCATCATTTTTTCCTAAGTTTGTGCTCCCTCCCTCTCAAGTCCTCTCAAGTCTCTTGCCCTTCTCCCTCCCTCCCTTCTGTGCTCCGGGTATTTACCTTCAGGCTGGCTCCCTCCTCACTGCTAGTCATTTTTTTTTTTTTTTTTTTTGCTGAAAGCCGCAGGCAGCGCCTCACTCTCAAGTCCCAACACACCCTTCTCCCTCCCTCCCTTCTGGGCCGCGGGTGTTTACCATCTTGCCTGCTCCCTCCTCCATCTTGCTGCAGCGTTCGCTCAAAGCCATGGGCAGTGGTTTCCATGCGCTTCCTGTGGCTGATCTGGAAGCGTTCCCTCTGACATCGTGATGTCAGAGGGAACACTTCTGGGTCAGCCGCAAGAGGCTGAGCTCACAAGAAACTGGGTCTCTTATTCTGCCATATAAAACAAAAGATCCTATCAAGTAAGTAGGCAAAAAACTTTCTAGGAGCAGTAAGAGGTAACATCTGAAACAAGGAAAGCGTACAAGACAAGATAGTCATTTTAACAGTGGAAATCCTAGGAAACTAGGAAAACGGTAACAAGGACCACCGCTGTAAATCAGCCTGAAATACAAGCAGTAGGTGAGAATAATTTGACTGAAAAAGGTCACAGTAAAAGACCATGAGGCAGATCCCCAAATAAGTAAGAGATCTCAATGCCCATTTAAATGGAAAGGAGGCTTGTAATGTCAAGAGCAATCTCACATCTATTGAAAGATTGAGAGCCTCTATCTTAGTTATGTTGACTTTAAAGCCAGAGACCTTACCATAAGCCTCAAACTTTTTAATCGGGTTAAGGAAAGAAATCAATGGTTTGGTAAAATGGGCAATTTTGTATGAGTCACCCACGCTTATTCCTGTAATATCAGGGTTTGCTTGTGTAATAGCAGCAAATGGCTCCATCGAGAGGGGCAGAAGAGAAAGGAAGCAACTCTGCTGAGTCCCCCTACCCTATGCAAACATTGATGAATTCCCTCCATTAATACACACACATGCCAGTAAAGCATACTGCTTAAGCTGTTTCAGGCTCACTTCAGTTACGTAAAGGGGAAGCGACCAGCGAGAGAGGAGGTGGGGCCGTTGGACGATGGGGATAGGAAGGGAGTGATAAAGGAGGATAAAGAGATAGCTGAGAGGTTGAACACGTTCTTCTCGTCGGTTTTCACGAGAGAAGATATATCTAATATACCGGACTCAGAGGAGCTCATGAGTGGGGAACAGGCTGAAAAATTGGAGCACATAGAGGTAAGTAAGGAGGATGTCCTCAAACAGATAGACAGGTTAAAATGTGGCAAATCACCGGGTCCGGACGGGATCCACCCAAGGGTTCTGAAGGAACTAAGACAAGAAATAGCGGACACAATCCAGCATGTTTGCAACCTATCCTTAAGAACTGGAGAGGTACCAGAGGACTGGAGATTGGCGAATGTCACACCTATCTTCAAAAAGGGATCGAGGGGTGACCCCGGGAACTACAGGCCGGTGAGCCTGACTTCAATTATAGGGAAGATGGTGGAAGCTATGATCAAGGACAGCATTTGCGAGCACATTGAGAGAAATGGCCTACTGAGAAAAAGCCAGCACGGATTCTGTAAGGGAAGGTCGTGCTTAACGAACCTTCTGTACTTCTTTGAGGGAATAAGCAGTCGGGTGGACAATGGGGAACCCGTCGACATCATTTACCTCGATTTCCAAAAGGCTTTCGACAAGGTTCCACATGAAAGGCTGCTTAGGAAGCTGTGGAACCACGGGGTGGGAGGGGATGTGCACAGATGGATCGAGCACTGGTTGTCGGGTAGACTGCAGAGGGTCGGAGTAAAGGGCCAATTTTCTGACTGGCGGGGAGTCACGAGCGGTGTGCCACAGGGATCGGTGCTGGGGCCGTTACTCTTCAACATATTTATCAATGACCTGGAAAAGGAGGCAAAGTGCGAGGTTATAAAATTTGCAGATGATACCAAACTGTGCGGCAGAGTTAGCTCCAGGGAGGAGTGTGAGGATCTGCAAAGGGACCTAGACAAGCTGGAAGACTGGGCAAACAAATGGCAAATGCGCTTTAACGTGAAAAAATGTAAGGTCATGCATATAGGGAAAAAGAGCCCGTTGTTCAACTACAAAATGGGAGGGGCATTGTTGGGAGAAAGCAGTCTTGAGAGAGACTTGGGTGTGCTGGTGGATGCATCACTGAAGCCATCTGCACAGTGCGCAGCGGCCTCGAAAAAAGCCAACAGGATGCTGGGCATCATAAAGAGGGGCATAACAACCAGGACGCGGGAAGTCATCATGCCATTGTACCGATCGATGGTGCGTCCTCATCTGGAATACTGCGTTCAATATTGGTCGTCATACCTCAAGAAAGACATGGCGGTACTTGAGAGAGTCCAAAGGAGAGCAACGAAACTGGTAAGAGGGCTGGAACACTGCCCATACGCCGAGAGGTTGGACAGGCTGGGGCTCTTCTCTCTGGAAAAAAGGAGGCTCAGGGGTGATATGATAGAGACCTTCAAGATCATGAGGGGCATAGAGAGGGTGGATAGGGACAGATTCTTCAGGCTGAAGGGGACAACAGGTACGAGGGGGCATTCGGAGAAACTCAAGGGAGATAGGTTCAAAACAAATGCAAGGAAGTTTTTCTTCACCCAAAGGGTCGTGGACACTTGGAATGCGCTACCGGAGGAAGTGATCGGGCAGAGTACGGTACAGGGATTCAAACAGAGACTGGACAGATTCCTGGGGGATAAAGGGATCGTGGGATACTGAGAAAGTATAGAAACCTAACCAGGTCGTGCATGTGTAAGACCGGAGGGCTAGGACTTCGATGGGAAGATAAGACTCATCAGGAAACCAAGGTGGCATGGGGGCCCCTTCTGATGATTTAGACAGGTCATGACCTGTTTGGGCCGCCGCGGGAGCGGACTGCTGGGCTAGATGGACCTATGGTCTGACCCGGCGGAGGCACTGCTTATGTTCTTATGTTCTTATGTCAGAGACATGCCGCTCTCCAAAAGGTCTCTCCTGTGCTGATTTCTAGGCGCGCACACAGGCCTCTTTGACTCTCTCAACTCCACAGTCTCCTGCCACACCTTTTAATTTTGAACAGCCTAATAGCTAGGGATCACCATGTATGTAAATATACTGTCCTGATTATCCTTGGAGAAAGCAAAGTTTCGCACTGGTAATAGGTGTTCTTGTACAATAAACTCTGGAATCTTCACCAGCGGGTTTGTGTATCCTCTTTAGCTCTGAGCTGCAGGCACTCCAAAACAAACCTTTAGCCCTTCCCTAGATATATACTATGTACATCCTGTCACATGCCTTAGAATTCCAGTCTGTTTCTGCAGCTCTGACTGCTGGTTTATCTTTTGTACTCGTGCTTCATTTACATTTCTAGTTTTTTTATTTCGTCATTTGGCGCAGGTTGCCCTTGTGCTGTAGATTCATCCTTCGGGGCATCCTTTGGCGAGAGATTGCAGACTTTAGTATTTACTTCATCTGCTTTTGAGGGGGACACTATTAGCAGACCTGCAGTAAACCCCTCAGTCAGCCTGCAGGTCAGATCGGGTCTCCGGCATCAGGAGCTACCTCTCCCTTGGTTCATCCACAACAGGGTAGAGCGCAGGCTGCTGCAGTACCGTGGAGGTACACCGGGATCGGAACCGGACCGCATGTATTCTCTAATTTTGCTGTGAGAGTCCCTGTCTGGGGTGATTGGGAAGGTGAGGCTGTCAGAAAATCTGAAATCCAGTTTTTCTCATCTCCTGAGGTATGATCTCTCTGCTTGCTCTGTGTTAGCTCGCTGCCATTCATTTCTATTGCAGTACATGTCTCTGTGTGTGCCTGTGTGCTCACAAGTTTGGCAATTTGGGGGGAGGTCCTAAAAAGGGGTTTTTGGGTGGTTTCCCTGAGTGCCCTTGGCCCCCCCACCTGTAAAATCTAAAAATCACAGTTTTTCTGGGTTTCTTATGATTTTCCCGGGCCATTTTAAAGCAGAATCGGCACCTGTGGTGGCCATCTTGGAATTTTTTTTTTTTTTTTAACTTTTAAAAGTATATTTTTTGCCCTTAGAAGCTTTGTTTTTGCTCCAAACTTCACAGATGGCCACCTCAGGACAGGATAGCATGGATTCATGCCTCAATTACGATGGATAGATGGTGGTTTCGTGGACGCAATTCATGTGCGCCACGGCACACAGGGGCGAGACGTGCGCTGTTTCTGTGTTTTCCTCCTTCAGAGAGTCCCCCTTGGCCTCCACTTCTACCAGAGAAGCTTTTGGTGCATCCAGTCCCCTTCAACCGGGTGCGAGCCACGCGGCTTAGAACCGCGAGCGCAGCTTTGGGGGAGAATGTCTCTTTTTTTGGCTAGAGCACCAATACTGCGGCACGCAGCATGACTTTCACTGCCGGTGCCTGTTTCCCGCCTGCAAGTGTCAGATAAGGTGTCAGGCTTTTCTGGTTCAAAGAGGCTGTGCCTACTTCTTCCACGTTGAATCCACTGCTGCAGATGGGATCTACCCTCCCTCTGGATGCCAGCATGCCTTTGGGTTTTACTTTTGATGACACCGGAGAGCAGACTGGTGGTTCCGTCATCACTTCTGCCCCGTCTCTGTCCCTTGGCTATCACAGGTTTTTCTTCAGTGTGGCTTTTCTGGTGGATCTTCGGGATCTCACTGACGGCGAGTCCCCAGTACGTGGGGTTGTCCCGGCTGTGCACAGGTTCTTCTGGTCTGTTCGATGACCTGCCCTCCTTTCTGAGTCCTCAGGGTCCTGAACCTGATTTCAGACTTCCGGCTGCTGGCAGAATGTTCCTTCTTGAGTGATCAGCACCCGCTGCCTGCTTCCTTTCCAGACTGGGATAGGATGCCTTTAGTGACTTGGGAGTCTCAGGAGGGTGCCCTTAATTGTGCCGGGGTCTTGGCATGCTTGCATCCCATAGACCCAGAATTCTCCAAGCATATAGCTTTGCCGAGGGTGGTTTTGGCTGTGGCACAAGTCACTAACCACACGTTCTTGCCCTCTGTTCCTGCAAGAGGTTCAGGACAGGCGGGTGGATTTTGTCCGCAAATGCCTTTTAGATTCCACAGCAGGAGTGTGAGTTACAGCGGCCTCCTTTATTGCCAGTGTGTGGTGCTCCAAGCTCCACCGGGATCCCGAGGGGGTTGTCCTTCAGGAGTTTGATTTCCTAGTCTCCATGGTGACTTGTTTGGCGGATACCCTCCTTGCATGGTGAAGTTTTTGCTAAACTTGGAGCTTCTTCAGTCTCTGCCTGGCAAATGATGTGGATTCGCCAATAGTCCGGGGATTCTATTTCTAAAGCTGCACTAAGCCGGTTTCTTTTCAGAGGTTTGCTCTTGTCTGGCCAAGGTTTGGCTGACGTGGGCAGGGCCATAAGCCTACAGTGTTTCATAGGTCGCAACCTTGACCTGCTCGGGGATCTGGACGACCAAGATTTTTTGTCCTTACAGGAGACTTCTTCAGTACTCTGGACCCCCATCTCATTTTGGAGGTAAGGTGCGACATCAGTTTTCCAACAACAGTCCTCCTGCCATCCCGTGAGGGAGTTTTGATGCCAAGGCTCTGGCTCCTCTTCTTCAGATTGGGGGATGCCTCTCGGCCTACCTGACAGAGAGGCAGAGGATGATTTTGGACCTGTGGGTCATCAAAGTGCTCAGAACAGGTCTCTGCTTTAAATTTTTTTCTGACCGTCAGATTTCTCCCTGTTCTTGTCACGGGAAATCCAGATCACGCCCGGCATGTGTGGGCTGCAGTTCAAAGATTGCTGGATCTGGTAGCGATTGACACGGTTCCACAAGAAGACTTGGGCTCCGAAAGATACTCGATGTTTCTCATCATTCCAATGAAAGGTTCCTTTTTTGGAACTCAAGTCTGTGCTTACATTTCTGCATGTACCCCGTTTCCAGATAGGAACAGTGTGTTCAGTTTTGGTGGTGGTAGTGCCTTGGGATTTCTTGGCTTCCCTGGATCTCATGGAAACTTACCTCCTCATCCTGATTTTTCAGGAGCACAGGAGGTTTCTGCGGGTTCCTGTACTCAGCCGGCAATTTTGATTCATAGCTCTGCCTTCAGGCTGACAACAGAGCCATGTTCTTCCACAACGATCATGGTGGTGGTGGCTACCCACCTGCGTTTGCAGGGAGGGTTGGACCTTCCGTCCTTAGATGACTGGTTGTTCAGGGCCCCTCAATGGAGGAGGGCCACCAGGTGGTTCACCAGATGGTGCAGTTGCTGGATCGTCTCGGGTGCTCAACTTGAAGTTGAGCTATTGAGTACCAACGCAGGTATTGGAATATCTTGGAGTCCGGTTCCATGCGAGCACACATCTGGTGTTTCTTCCGGACTACGGGACACTTAAGGTTTCAGCGTCAATGGCCTGGCTGTTGCTGCAAGTCCTGGATCTCATGGTTGTGACCATGGTTGTTTCTGTGGACCAGAGCATAACTTCGAGCTCTTCAGCTGTCCCCTGGATCGATGGAACTTCCGGCGGGCTTCACTAGGTGTGAAGCTGCCTTAGTTGGCAGCAGCCTGCAGCAACATGCTGTGATGGCTACCTCCTGTGAAGCTAGACAGAGGGCTTCCTCTGAGGATCCTGGCCTGGGTGACTCTGACGACAGACCTGTCCGGTTGGGGGGGCAGTTTGCGAAACTGTCCCAGCACAGGGCCGGTTGACGGCGCTGGAGTGCAGATGTTCCATCCATCTCCTAGAACTTTGTTCACTCCGACTGGCCCTCTTGCAGGTTCAACTTTCTCCATCAGAAGGCAGTTCGGTGTTGTGGCAGTGCAAATTGGGGAGTGCACATTGTCCCCTGCTGAGTCTGGTAGCTTGTATGCTCTTTTCCTGGGGGGACCTTGTCGGTGGCTAAATCTCCAAATTGAGATGTGCCACAACATCCATATCTGATATGTTGTATATCTTTAATACTTGCTAAATTTCATCATCTTCTATTCATCTCAGAAGTAAGACAGACAAATGGCGTTTGATAATTCAATCATTTATTATTCTTTAATCATGCAGAGTTACTAGCATGCCCCCACGGGACCCGTTTCGCCCGTATAGAGCTTTCTCAAGGGTTCACAGTAGGTGCTCTTTCTTTAGCGTCCTTACATTTCTGGAGCCAGATCTGCTATGAATTATCAAACACCATTTGCCTGTCTTCTGAGATGAATAGAAGATGATGAAATTTAGCAAGTATTAAAGATATGCAACATATCAGATATGGATGTTGTGGCACATCTCAATTTGGAGATTTCGCCATATCTTTAATAGCAATTTCTCTTCACATTGAGTGAGGTGAAGTTTTGGATTTGTCAAGGTTTGAATAACCTCACTTTCATCTTCATATTATACTGAGGGACCTTGTCGGTGGCCCAAGTGGCCGGCGTACACTCCCGTTAAGGCAGACTTTCTCAGTTGTCTGATTCTGGACCCGGGAGATGGGTCCTTATCCAGGATGGCATTCGAGGCCATCGTTCGGCCCTCCTTCTGCTGGCATCCGCCTGGTTCCGGAAGGCAGTCAGATTCTTCAGCCAATGCAGACAGGTCAGCAGCGAGGAGCTGGTTGCTCTGGCCCCGCCTTGGCCCCTGTGGGAGGATCTTCTGTATGTTTTTCCTCCGTGGCACTTAATAGGGTGTATTCGGCGCCTAATGTCTGCTTAAGTGGGCTTGGTGCTTCGGGTGGCTCCAGTTGGCCTCAGAGAACATGGTTTGTACGGTTGTACGGCTGCGGCTTCTCTGTCACCGGAGGTAGCTTACGCAGGTCCCATAGTGCTCCAAGCTTTGGTCTGCTTTGGGGCTTATGGCTTGGCTCTTGAGTGCACGGCTTTGCCGGCTCGGGACTATTCTTCTGCGGTCATCTCTATACTCTTTCAGAGTGACTGGAACTCTGCTATGTTTGGCTTTGCCCAGGCCTGGAGGTGTTTCCAGGTTTGCTGTGTGAGGGCTTGGGTAGATTCCTTGGCCCCTCCGTAGCTCATGTCCTCAACTTCCTGCAGGTTGGCAGTGTCATCGCTCCATGTCTAGTGCGAGACTTTCATGTTTGGGTCCTACTGCTCTCAGGGGTTCTCTGGTGTCTCTCTGGACGTTGTTCGCTTCATGCAGGGGGCGGGGAGGCTGCAGCCTCCTTTCAGGAAGCCTTGTCTCTTGTGGGATTTGTCTTCGGTTCAGCTTTCACTGGCTAGTCCGCCCTACGAACTCTGGATCAGATCTCTCTGAAAGATCTTTCCATCAAGACCGTGTTTCTTGTAGCGGTCCCGCTACAAAGCATTTCAGGCTTTTTAGGGCCGAGTTCCTTTCTCCGCATCTCAGATTCTGCGGTTTTCTGCTGGTCAGATGTCCTTTCTCCCGAAGGTGGTTTCCCTGTTCCTTGTCAGTCAAAAAGTTTGGTTGCCTGCCTTCGATCCGTTGGACTCTATGTCCCAGGCTGGGTGTTGCAGTCTCTGGATGTCCGGCATCTCCTTCTGAGATACCTTGCGGCCTCGATGTCTTCTATCTTTCGGATCGTCTGATTATCCTGGCAGGTCCGGCTCACAGGAGTCGACCTGCTTCCAGGGCTTCCATCTCTAAATGGATGTGGGCGGCCATTTCTGCTGCTTGTGTGCCAGTGGGGAAGAGGCCTCCCCTTGGGGTGAGGGCTCTCTCTATCAGAGGAATGGCTTTCTCTTTGGCCGAGTCTTCCGCTGTTTCTCCTGAGACAATTTGCAGAGTGGCCACTTGGGCCTGGATTTCTGCCTTTGCCAAGTTGTACCAACTTGATGTGGCGGCTAAGCAAGATGCTGGTTTGGGGGCTTCGGTCCTGGCGGCAGGTTCATCGGGCCCCCCTGATGTGTTGGGACTGCTTTGATACATCCCGCTGATGAGGATTCCAGAGTTTATTGTACAATAGACTCTGGAATCTTCACACCCACCCATCTCTTCTGTCCAATTCGCAGGCCGCCTGACAGTACCTGGTAAGTGGATGTCTGTCTTGAGCAGCCTCCCTGAGACTCCCTTCTGGTCCCTTCTATGTAGGGTTGGGGGGTTAGGGGGATCCCGGGGTGGTAATCCCGTCTGCGCCCTCAGGCTGTTTCTTTTTCAGTGTTATACTGTTCTTTGACATTGTTCCAATTTAAAGTTATGCAATGTTTAGCCCCTCTCTTTCCTTTCTGGTGTTTCCTGTTCTTATGACTCCCTGGCTTGTGTACAGACTGGAATTCTAAGGCACGTGACAGGATGTATATACCTAGGGAGGGGCTAAAGGTTTGTTTTGGAGTGCTTGTAGCTCAGAGCTAGAGAGGATACACAAACCCGCTTGTGAAGATTCCAAAGTCTATTTACAAGAAAGAAGATTAGCAAAGGTATGTAACCTAATCTTTTGTTTTCCCAAGGGCAGAAGGATACACATTCACATGTCCCAATCTTCTCTCCTAGGAGTTGAATTTTATTAGCTTTATAATAGACCAGCTAGTCCCACGTGGTCACAGCAGGCAGGAAAGCATGTGCGTATACATGGTAGAATGCTCTAAAGCTTCTGGAAACAAACTGGGGCTCTGATGAATGATGTCACCTATGTCTGAATGTACTACTACTACTACTAATAATAATAATAATTCTATAGCGCTGCCAGATGTATGCAGCACTGTACATTAAACATGTAAGGGACAATCCTTGCTCAATAGAGCTTGCAATCTAATGAAAACAGACAAATGGGACAAATAGGGGTTAGTGAATTTCTCATATAGGGAATGATAAAAACATTCATAAGAGTTAAGAGTAAAAAGCAGCCTTGAAAAAGAGGGCTTATAGAATAGATTTGAACATTGCCAGAGACAGAGCTTGACATACTGACTTGGGCAGTTTGTTCCAGACATATTGTGCATCAAGATAGAAGGGATGGAGTCTGGAGTTGGCCGTAGAGGAGAAGGGCACAGCTAAGAGACACTTACTTGATGAACAGAGTTCCCGAGAAGAAGCATAGGGAGAGATAAGAGAGGAGAGATACTGAGGAGCTGCAGAGTGAATGCACTTGTAAGTCAATAAGAGAAGTTTAAACTGTATGCGGAAATGGAAAGGGAGTCAATAAAGTGACTTGAGGAGAGGGGTAATGTGAACATAGTGACATTGGCAGAATACGAGGTCTGTTCAAAAAGTTCCATATGGTCAAATATATTTTTATTGAGCAATCAAGAAAGCAACAGGCAACATAACAAAATAGAAATCCAGCTCAATAGAGTATACAGAAACCCCAAAAGAATCCCCCCCCCCAGAACCACCCAAAACCAAAATCCCCCCCCCCCAATCCCACCCCCAGGTCCTCCCTCAAATGCAATGGAGCAAAGAACATGAGAAAAGAAATGAAAACACCAAGCGAACCAAAAGGGTAAAAACAAACAAAAGCATCAATTGAGTATTCGGCTACGAGCCAAAAGGGTCAGAGTAGACCAAAAAGGTTCCCAAGTGGTCTGGAAAAGGCGGCCCTGGCGAGAAGACATATCAGTCACATCCTTCCGCTCCCACATCAGAAGGGAAATTATTCGGCATCTCCAAAGGGAATAGTCCGGAGCGTCGGCTTCAAGCCATTTCAGCAAGATGCATTTCAGTGCAATCAGTATAGACCACTTAAGGAAGGCTGCAAGTCCTTTAGAACATGGGAAATAATGAGGAACAGTCCCAAATAAAAGCAAAGGGGAGCTGCGAATGTGGACATTCCAAAGATTCTCCACAAAGGCAAAGAAAGCTGTCCAAAAAAGCTGTACTTTAGGGCAAGTCCAGAACATGTGTCCCAAGCTTGCTTCCGGAGCCTGACAACGAAGGCAGGTTGCATCAGGGCGGAAGTGGGATAAGTAAGCCCTTCTAGGAGAGATATATAAACGAAAAATCAATTTAAAATGTTGTTCCCAAAATGTGGTATATTTGCGCAAAGTAGACAGACGGCGAACCGCCTGAAGGAGTATATCAGAAGGCAAATCAACAGCAAGATCACCAGACCAAGCATCCCGTAGTCGGGAATGGTCAAACAAAGGGCATTCATCCTTCAAGTGGCGATGATGGAACTTGAGAGGGACCGGTTGTTGGGAACCAATGGTAAAAGCCGTAGACAACGACTCGTGACATGAGGCCTGCAAGGAACTAGGAGGTAAGGAAGAAAGGTAATAATGGATTTGCATGTAAGCAAAATAGTCGATAGAGGGAAGATCAAAGTCTATTTGCAATTGAGCAAAGGACTTAGGAGTACTATCATCATCAACCAAGTGAAATATGTAATGAATACCCCTTGATTCCCACCGAGCAAAACTCGGCCCATCAATCCCAGGCAGAAAAGAACCATTAAAGCGAAGAGGCAGAAAGGGAGAGACAGAGGGAGAAAGAACGTGAAATTTACAAACCCAGCGCCAAACCTTCCGCAAGGGTCTGTGCAGTATTTTCACAGAAAGAGACTCAGGTTCAAGAGAAGGGATAGAATGCAGATAGGCACTAAAGTGAGCAGAACGAAACCAAGAAAGTTCCAGAGAAGTGTTAGTGAACGCTGAAGTACCCCTAAAGAGGTCGTTAATATGCCTCATGCCACAACCAACTGTCAAGTATCTAAGATTCAATAAACCCAAACCACCTCTGTACCAGGGAGTCGCCGCCCGCTTATAAGACAAACGAGGTCTTTTACCAGCCCAAAGAAATTTCTGGACCAGGCGCTCCAGTTTGCGCTCGTCCCGAAAAGTCAAATAAAGGGGAAGAACCTGAAAAACATAAAGCCAACAGGGAACCAAAAGCATGTTATACAAATGTACTCGACCCAGAAGCGAGAAAGGAAGAGTTTCCCAAAGGTGTAATTTATTTTGTAGAGCTTGAAACAATGGCGTCACATTTAACCGGTACAGATTAGATAAATCCAGCGGAATGGTAACCCCCAGGTACCGCAAAGCGGAATTAGTCCAACGAAGAGGAAAAGCACCCCTCCACGAAGTTCGTAAATCCGGTGGAAAGAGTAAATCCAAGGATTTATCTAAATTGAGAGACAGCCCTGAGTAGAAACCAAATTCAGAAATAAGATCCAGAGCCGCCGGGAGAGAGTCCTCGGGCCGGGTAAGAATTAAGAACAAGTCATCCGCGTACGCCAGAGTCTTAAGTTCGCAGTCGCCAACCGAAAGACCCCGGACCTCCGCAAACCCCCGAAGAGTGCATAACAAGGGTTCCAAAGAAAGAAGAAACAGAAGAGGGGAAAGAGGGCAACCCTGCCGGGTACCGCGAAGAATAGGAAAAGAGTCTGAGCGAGTCCCATTAACAAGCAGAGAAGCCAGAGGATTGGAGTAGAGTGAACGCACAGCATCCAGAAAGAACCCACCGAGCCCCACATACTCCAAGGTGCGAAATAAAAAGGACCAGTGAATGCTATCAAACGCCTTAGAAGCATCAAGACTAACAAATAGAGTTGGAATTTGTTGGGATTGACACTGAGCAAGAGCAAGAAGTACTTTGCGGACATTGTGGACAGATTGACGGCCCCGAACAAATCCAACCTGATCCTCATGAATAAGCTGTGGTAAATGAGGAGCCAAACGATCAGCCAGCATGCGAGCAAAGAGTTTGAGGTCAACATTTATTAAAGAAATGGGGCGATAGGACCCCGGCAATTCAGCTTCCTTACCCGGCTTCAAGAGCAATGTAATAAGAGCCTTGTTCACAAAGCGCGGAAAAGAACCACGGACAGTGGCTGTATTAAAATATGCCAACAAAGGTCCATAAAGAGTAGGAGAAAGAAGCCGGTAAAAGTCTCCCGAGAACCCATCCGGGCCCGGAGCCCGATCAGAGCGAAGCGATTTGATGGCAGACTCCAGTTCAACCGCCCGAAACGGGCTGTTAAGAGAAGAAATCACATCCGCCGGCAAACGAGGGAGACCAGAAGAGTGAAGATAGTCCGTCAACAGATCCAACGAAGCATCATCCGGAGCGTCATACAACCGGCGAAAAAAGTCAAAAAGGACCCCAGAGATCTCAGAAGTCCGGGACACCACCCCACCATTCCGGGTCCGTAAAGAGAGGATCGGCTTTCTGCCAGTCGTAGCCGTAACTAAGCGGGCCATAAGGCGTCCAGGCTTATTCCCATAGCAAAGAAATCGGTGTTGATAAAAGGCTTTACATTTTTGAGAGCGAGAATGAAGAAGAGAGTTCAAAGCCGCCTGAGTAGATAGATAACATTCTCAAGTCTCCCGAGAAGGATGGAGAGAGAAGGCCCGCTTAGCCAAACGCAAGGCCCGTTCCAGAGTCACGATCCCCTGGCTAATACGTTTGTTGCGAGCACACAAGAAAAAAATGATATACCCCCGGATCAAAAAGTTCCATATAAAAATTTATTAAACAGTCTTACAACTTGTTCCATCAGTTTCCTTCAAAGTACTCCTGTGTGTATACACTTTTCCCAACGTCGTTTCCACTTCTGGAAACATTCCTTAAATGTATCTTCAGGAATCACCAAAAGTTGCTGCATTGAATTTTGCTTTGTCTTCAATAGTGTCAAATCGCTTTCCTTTCAGCATGGATTTAAGTTTAGGAAACAAGAAGTCATCAGGGGACAAGTCAGGAGAGTAAGGTAACTGGGGAAGAACTGTCAACATATTTTTGTGCAAAATTTGTGAATTTTGATGCATTCAAAACACCTTCCACGACTCATATGACATGTTCCCCATAAGCCATTTTCAATATTTCATAAGTTTCTATAGCGGTCTTAACCAATTTAAAACAGAACTTCATGCTGTAGTGCTGCTAATTGAGGTCTTACATGATGAAAAATAGCCAAATACACTTTCACAAAAACTGCTGTAGCTTGGAGATAACAACAGATATCAACAAACAGAAAAAAGGAGGTTACTCATGAGGTTTCAAGCTACTCAATGCCGCCTAGCGTGTCTCAAAAGAACTTCCCGTTGGTACGCAATTCAAACTGTTCTGGAAATTTTTGAACGCACCTCGTTTAAGTCGTGCTGCAGAATTTTGAATGGGTTGAAGGGGAGAGAGATGGTTTAGTGCAGGGTTGTCCAACCTTCTGGCTTCCCTGGGCCGCATTTGCCGAAAAAAATGTTTCTGGGGCTGCACAAACGCAGCAAGACAGAGGAGGGAGCCAGCAAGATGGTAAACATCCGGGGATAGCAGAGGAAGACACTGCATCGCCCTCGACCGGGGCCGCACAAAATACTATACAGGGCCGCAGGTTGGACATCCCTAGTTTAGTGAGAGACCTGTGCGAAGCAAGTTGCAGTAATCTAGATGATAAGTAATAGGAGTGTGGATAAGGGTTTTGGTAGTGTGCTCAGAAAGTAAAGGTCAGATTTTGGTGGTGATATAAAGCAGTGGTTCCCAACTCTAGTCGGGTTTTTGAGATAGCCCTAATGAATATGCATGGAGCAGATTTGCATGCCTGTCACCTTCATTATATGCAAATCTGTCTCATGCATATTTATTAGGGCTATCCCGAAAACCTGATTGGCTGGTGGTCCTCCAGGACAGGGTTGAGAACCACTGATATAGAGGAAGGAATGACATGCTTTAGCGATTTGTTGGATTAGTGCAGAGAGAGAGAGGAGTCGCATGACCCCAAGGTTGTGAGCTGACAAAGACAGGGAGAATGTGTGTGTTATCCACAGAAATAGAGAATGGGGGAAGACGAGAGGTGGGTTTAGGAGGAGGAAAGATAAGATCAGCCTTGGCCATGTTCAGTTTTAAATGACAGTGAGACATCAGGCAGGAATGTCGGACAGGCAGGCTGAGACTTGGGCCTGGATTCCTGTATAAATTTCTGAAGTAGAGAGAGAGATCTGGGCTTCATCAGCATAAAGGTGATAACTGAAAATCATGGGGAAAAAATCAGAGCACCAAGGGAATAAATATAGATAGAAAAAAGAAGAGGTACCAAGACAGAGCCCTGAGGTACACCGACTGATAGTGAGATAGTAGTTGAGGATCCACCAGAACATATAATAAAAACACAATAGGAAAGATAAGTAAACCAAGAAATAACAGAGCCCTGAAATCCAAGTGAGGACAGAATATCAAGAAGTAGGTGGTAATCAACAGTGTTCTGCTGTCCTTGGAGAACACCTGCTACAGTTGATTAACTTTGCTATATGAAACACTAGCATTTGACACATTTACAACTGAAGGTAGGTTTAATGCAGTCTGTCTCCAGTGTATAGAAAAGTAATAGATGCCTGATTGTAAAGCTATTATTAAATGGCAATAATTTTTCAAATCCAGTCTATTCATTCAACTTCTATAATGATATCAATAGGTGCTGGATTATTAAGTATTAATGCATTTTTCTGATTCAAAAAGACGCCTCAGCCCCATCACTCCACCACTGCAATAATTTTATACTGTGGGAAGCATGGAGATCACGTGATGCCTTGAGCCGCGGCAGACGCTGACTGCCTGAGCTCCCGGGCCCCGAGCCCCAAACCGCACTGTTGCCGACCATCGGAGGCGCGCCGGAGGACAGCGCTTTGCAGCGCATCGGGCGCACGCTGCATGGAACGATTTCTGTCCTCGCCCGCGCCGCAGATGTCAACCCGGACCCAGAAAAAAGATCGGGAGCGCCAGCAGCCCGGCGTGGACAAAATGGCGCCGGTACCCTCCGCTGCTCCGCTCCAGCAAATAGCGCCGGAGGCGCTGACAGCCATCACACAGGCGGTGACAGTGGCAATGCAGCCTAGCATCACCAAGCTATCGGACCAACTTTCCAAGCTTGAGAATCTGTTGCTAGACACTACCAGCCGGACTACAGCTCTTGAGACCCGAGTATCCAGCCTGGATGACACGCAGCAGGCCCATGACACCACGTTGCAGGAACTGCAGGCCCTAACCCAAAAGCAGGCAGACAGACTGGAAGATCTGGAAAACAGATCCAGGAGATCGAATCTACGCTTCTTAGGAATTCCAGAAACTGTGCCCGGATCTAAACTACTACAGGTGCTGGAGGCCTGGCTGACTAGCACCTTTACATTGAAAGAGGGCTTGGGGCCCATCCGCCTGGAGAGGGCACACCGGCTGGGAAGGGAGCAGGCGCGAGAGATGAGGCCTCGCATGGTGATAGCCAAAATTTTGAATTACAATCACAAAGTGGAAATATTGCGCAAATATAAACAACTCCGAGAGACGTTAGCATTTGAGGACTCAGAGGTGCGCATCTTTCAAGATTATTCAGCAGCACTGACTGAGCGCAGGAAGCAGTTCTATCCCATCTGTTCCTCTTTGGCTGAAAAAAAAGTACGTTTTCTCTTTTTGTACCCAGCCACTTTGAAAATTCACCACCAGGGACAATGGCATATTTTCGAGGCAGCAGCGGAGGCAGATCTCTACGTAAATACCCAGGTGCTACCCCAGTCGGACCCAATCTGACAGAGCACGTGGTGCAAGCCAGCCTCGGCTTGATACCTCTTCGGTGACTTTGGATTTGCAGCTGATGGACTCTGGGTTCTGCTGATTCGGGGGAGCGGCTGCATTCCATGGTTTTGGCTGTAATGTTGCACTAAGATTCCAGTTTGTTTGCATTCTACAGTTCTTTTGACCTGGTTCCGGGACTGGTATATATACAGTGGTTGGGGATTTTCTCAATGTGTTTTATTCTTTAGGCTAACAATGTGTAAACTGTTTTCTAATTGTCTGGGGGGCTCGGGACCCGGAGTGGCATAGTGTTGTGATCCCTCACACCTTTGGGCCCGCCTTTGGACGGCCCTGGGGCTGTGACCACAACCATGCGAACAGGGGGTAGATGGGGAAGGGAGGGGAGGGAGGGTGGGGGTTCAAGGGGGGGGAGTCCTGTGCCACTATGGCTGTTGTTGACACTTGTTGAGCTATGGGAGAAGATGGGTTTTGCTACGGCAGTGAGAATACAGTTAATTGCATTTTCTATGGTACCACTGACGCTTGGGCAGGTCCTGGGCGCCTCATGGCTACCCTGGGTGTGGCTGGGAGCCCGGGGTGGATCTCATTTACACATTCTATCTTTTCTATTTACACTGGCCTTCCTGATGCCCGATGGCTAGCAGCCTGCGACTGGTATCTTGGAATGTTTCGGGTATTACCTCCCCAATTAAAAGAACGAAAATTTTAACACAGCTCAAACGTCATAAGGTGGACATAGCCTGTCTCCAGGAAACCCGATTGACGGAGCTAGAACATCAGAAGTTGAGGAGGTCTTGGGTGGACGTGGTGTATGCGGCTTCCTCCACGCATAAGCGTGCAGGGGTAGCGGTATTAATTAGTAGGACCTTACCATATACAGCAAAAGTGATAGCCTCTGACCCGAAGGGCAGATATATATTGTTGCAACTGACGGTAGGCACATATTCTTTTTATCTCATGAATATATACGCGCCCAATACCTATGACCATTCTTATTTTGAGGGCATTACCGCACTGCTTCTTGGGAGAGTTACAGAACCGATATATGTAGCAGGAGATTATAATCAGGTTCTTGACCCGACCTGTGATCGCTCTCAGCCGGGGCCCAGCACCAATTCCGCTCAAACCAGAGGTATCCCTTATTTATGCGCCACACTGGATTTAGTTGACCCATGGAGAATTCTCCATACCTCAGAACGGGACTACACTCATCGCTCCAGGGCCCACAACACCCAATCTAGAATAGATTATATTCTTACCACGCGTAGGGCCTTCCTAAATGTGGATGCAGCGGTCATAGGCCCGGCTGTGATATCCGACCACGCGATGATTTGGATTGATGTGAATGTGGGCTTTGGATTACGGGGACCTGCACGCTGGCGCTTCCCTAGTTATCTGTTTTCTGACGAACATTTCAAAACATTCTTAACATCTAAGTGGGAGGACTTCCTAGACTTTAATGGTCAGCATCGCAATGATCCACAGTTGTTTTGGAGCACTGTCAAGGCAGTGCTCAGAGGAGATTGCATAGCATACATAATAGAGCGCAACCGCCGGCTTTCCCGGGGAATACTTCGGTTAGAAAAGGAACTTGCCCTAGCTAAACGTCGTTACACCCACAACCCGACCCGAACCTCTAGAGAACACTTGATCTCGGTGGAAACGACCCTTAATTCCTACATACATGAGCGCACGGTGAAAATGCTTTTGTACCAAAAATATCGCTATCATCGCTATGGTAATCGCGCAGGGAAGTTATTAGCTCGATTGACCTCCCAAGCTAGGGGGCATCGCTATGTGTTGGGGTTGCGGGATAGCCTGGGCTGTCTCAAACATTCTACAGGCCAAATTGCACAGCTTTTCATGTCCCACTTTCGGGGGATATACGGTTGCCAGGACTCGGGGGCAGAACCCCTTATTAGGGATTATTTAGTGGATTCTGGATTACAGCCGCTTTCTGATTTGGATGTCGAGTTTCTTAATGCACCCATCACCCCTAAAGAATTGCATAAAGCTATCCAGAACCAACGAAACTTTTCGGCCCCAGGGCCGGATGGTTTCACGGCTGAATTCTACAAATTATTATCAGGGCAGATGAGTCCCTATTTACGGGACTATTATTCGCAGGTAATTCAGGATGAACAATTTCCTGTAGGCTCCAATGAGGCACTAATTACGTTGATTTTGAAACCCGGCAGGGACAGTACTGCTCCCGAGTCCTATCGCCCAATTTCTCTGCTAAATGTGGATATTAAAATCCTATCTAAAATATTAGCTGACAGACTAGCGACCCTGCTCCCCAACATTATAGCATCAACACAGGTGGGATTTGTAAAGGGTCGTCAAGCGGTACACAATGTACGTAAAGCACTGTTGTCCTTAGCCCACACCCAAGTTCATAACATTCCGATGCTCTTGCTTAGCTTAGACGCGGCACAGGCATTTGACCAGGTCAATTGGAAGTATCTCTTTGAGGTGCTGAATTATATGGGTATATCTGGATGGTTTGCCGCGGCGCTACGCACATTATATTCGACCCCTACAGCAAGATTACTAGTTAATGACATTATTACTGACCCAATTTCCATAGAGCGAGGCACTCGACAGGGATGCCCCCTGTCGCCTCTACTATTTTTGTTGTACTTGGAACCATTTCTGCGTACAGTGACTTTGGACCCTGACATTATAGGTGTGAACATTGGGAACCATTTGCTCAAAGTGTTGGCCTTCGCAGACGATCTCCTTTTTTTGCTCACGGATCCCCATCATTCTGTCACGCATTTATTGCAAGCGCTTGATGAATTTAAATTTTATTCGGGTTTTACGCTGAATTACCAGAAATCTTTGGCTTTGGCTAGCCCACTGACACTGCAGCAGACATGGGGCAGCCACTTTCCATTTACATGGGCCGTGAGCTCGATCCGTTATCTGGGGGTGTGGATTCCTAGAGACCTTACGACCCTATACGACAGCAATATCACCCCACTGCTTCGAGACACCACACTACATCTGCAGAATTGGTCCACATTCCCCTTATCGGTGGCAGGCCGAGTAGCTCTCTTTAATATGGTGCTTTTTCCCAAATGGTTGTACCGCTTTCAGGTCCTGCCTCTGCTCCTATCTTACGCCCATAACACACGATTAATGAAACACTTACAACATTTCCTCTGGGGCGGTAAGCGACCCCGTATGACATTTCTGCGGATGTGTCTGCCTAGGGATAGGGGGGGTTATGGTTTATTAAACATACGTTGGTATGCTATGGCCTGTCAGATGCGTCATATTAATGACTGGTTTAGAGGGACCTCTGATTTTTCTGCTACACCTCTGGAGCTATCTCTATTGGCTCCGTTTCATGTGAGCTATTTTTTGCATGTGGCGGATCCTGGGATCCGTCCTTTGGTGTCGCACTATCCGATCTTTGGGCCAGCTCGGCGAACCTGGAAGTGGGTCTGTAAAACTGCTAAATTGCCTGCTGGGGTGTCATTATATTTACCTATACAGGGCAATGGAGCTTTTCGGCCGGGAATGCAGAATGCCGCCTTTCCTAGGTGGAGGGAAAAAGGACTTCAATATCTCTTTCATCTGTTCTCGGAGGAGGGGAACTTGGCAACATTTGCGGAGCTACAACACACCTTTGACTTACCGCCTACTGATCTGTTTGCTTATTACCAGATTCGACATTACATCCAGTCTTTACCTGGGTCTGTTCTCACAGAAGACAGCAGAGAAGCACTTTCCGAACTCTTTAGTCTCTCAGCCCAACAGCGGATCCCACTGCGGTTTCACGTGGTGGGGATCCGGGACTGTCAATCGGGCACTAATCTGGACATTTTGGCGACGGCGTGGGCCGAGGACCTGCAGTGTAAATTAACAGCCCAGCAGCTACAGCGGGTTTTGAAGAACATTCAAAGGGTGTCTCCTAACATAACCCACTGGGAAATGCAATTGAAGATTGTTCTGAGACTTTATATTCCACCGGAACGTGCTGCCCGGATGGGAATTACGGCTTCTCATTCCTGCCCGAAATGCAGCCAGGCTCACGCGTCTTTGAGCCATATGTTTTGGACCTGCCCCAAAATTCAACAGTTCTGGAGTCACCTGGGACGCTATGTTACGTTGCTTTGGGGAAGGCGTTGGCTCCCACAACCGAGAGCGCTATTTGGTTTTTATAACATAGCCACGCCTAAACCCAGGGGAATGTCAGCTTTTATCACCAGAGTGCTTTTACTGGGGAAGAAAACTATCCTTATTAACTGGCTTTCGTCTGATCCTCCGACTTATGCACAATGGAGATCCCTGATGATAATTCATGCCACGCTGGAGCGGAGACTGGTGGGTGACTTGGAACATGGCCCGGGTCGTAGATTTTGTCAGACTTGGGAATGCTTTTGGCAGGACCTCACACCCCGAGCTCGTAGCAGACTTTTGAACATTTAAGGTTCTCTCTCAACTTTTGACATGGCTTTGGACTCCTGGGATGGGGGGGGGTGGGGGGGGAGGGGGGACATGTTTGTACTGTTACTTTTGAATGATGCACTTTCTTGTTCTTGCCTGTTATACTTGAAATAATAAAAAAAAGCATTTGAACATACTGTGGGAAGCATGTTGTGGCGCTTCATCATTGGCTGTCAATTTGATTTCTTTTTTGTTCATTAGTTTTTCATTTTGTGCTATTAATAAATATATTTTGTAATAAATACATGTAAAATTTGTTTAATATTTATTTCAGCCAAACCCGGGAGTCAGACCCGACATGTTTCGCACGAAAATGTGCTTTATCAAGGGTCTCCCTGTGTGACAACAGAAAAGAAGCTGTACCATACAATTGTGCTTTGCCCTTTTCTTGAAAAACTTTTTTGATATACATTCACCATAAAGCTTAAAAGTATTAACACTTACCAAGGTCGCCGCTGTCATCCGACTCCAACTGAATTGTGAGCAAAGATGGCGGCGGCGTCCTTAGACTCAGATTTAAATCCTCCCTCTCCTGTCTTCAATAATCCCGCCCCCTGCAGCTGATAGGCCCAGAAATTACATCACTAATCCCCACTCGATCTCGTTGTTTAACCCTTGCGGTGCAACGGTGTCTAGCATAAATATAAACCTTTGCTCGCTCTCATTTAATTTCACTTTGTCACCCCCCCCCCAGTATCAAAACCCTTCACTTTATTAATAACCCGCCATTTCAAATCATTTATAGTGTGTTTGTGCTTAAGCCAGTGTTTATTTTTAGGTAGCAGTGATGGATCAGAACTTAGTGAAGAGACTACATGGCCAGCATTTGAGAGGTAAGAGAAAAGCTCTCGTTTGAACTTTTGTTTAAATTTACATTTTAAATTTCTTTTCACTGACACCCATTCCATAGCCTGAGAATGTTCATATACTGCTGCAGTTACATTTTCAAATTCTGCCAAGAAAGAGGCAATTCTTATAGTTGTCACTGTTCGTCATCTCAAAGCAATATAGTTTCCACTTTTAGTTGATTGTATGTGGTTTATATTAAACACCAAGACTTATCTGTCTGCTTATCATGCTAATAAATAGAATTGGTAGTGTTGTATTTTATCAGTTTTTGCCATATTTTCTAGGGTTTAGATGAAATGATTTCTACATTAGTAGATGTAGCTGTTACATACCTAGTATTTACTATTTAAAGAAAGGAAACTACTTTATTATAGTGCTGCCCGATTCGCGATTCAAATCGATTCATCGATTCACTTCGGGTGAATCGATTCAAATCGATTTGTTTTATCAAAAAATCGAACTCGCAGATTCGTCAGCCTCCTTTCTAGAGACCCGATTGGGCTCTCCCTCTGCCACTGGAATCCTTTCATTTAATGTAACTTCCAGTTTTGCGAAACCGGAAGTTACATCAGAAGCAAGGACTCCGATGGCAGAGGGAAAGCCTGAACGGGTCTCTGCGTGCAGATCGGCGGCAAGAAGGCTCTCTCCTCCCCGGCTGGAAGTATTTCTCCTCTCCTCCCCGGCCAGGCAAAAGCAGCAGTAGCAAATGCAATTCACTACCATGCCACTACTCCGGGCATCTTCTCTCCATTCATCCGTCCAAGCGGAAACAGGAAGTTTTCACTGAGGGCGAGCCGCAGTGGAGAGAAGACACAAGGAGTGGTGGCAGGAGTGGATTGCTAAATCACTACCGCCACTGGCAACATGTTGTAATGTCAAAATAAAGGTAGATGGGGGAAGTGAGGAGATGGACTTGGGGAAGTTGGTAGACTGGAGAAGGAGAGATGGGAGAGATGAACTTGGTAGAGGGGGGAGATGGACTTGGGAGAGTTGGTGGACTGGAGTGGGAGAGATGGAGAAGATGAACTTGTTGGAGGGGGGGAGATGGACTTGGGGGAGAGGGAGAGATGGGCTTGGGGGAGTTGGTGGACTGGAGAGGGAGAGATGGGGAGAAAATGGATGGGAGAGATGAACTTGGTGAATGGGGGAGATCATGGAGATGGGAGGGATAGAAGAAATAATGGATCTAAAAACAGGAGAGGGAGAGAGATGGTGGCAATGGGATTTAGGGAGGGAAGGAACAGAAAGGAAGAGAAGTTGGATACAAGGGATGGTGTAGAGGGGGATAGAGATACTGGATAGGAGGGTAGTTAAAAAGAGAAAGGGAGAGCTGGTGGACCCTGGGGTGGTGGGGAAGGAGGGGGAGATGCCGGATGAAAGGATAGTTGAGAAAAGGAGAGATGGTGGATCTGGGGGTGGTGGGGTTCATCACTGCAGCTAAGGGAATAGAGACGAAAAAAAGGAAAGATGCCAGACCTCCTGGGGAGGGATGGAAAGGATAGAGATGGAAGATGTATGGTTACCACGGAGAAAGAAGAGAACGACAAATGGACAAGAGACCCTGGCAAGCGAGTTATCAGAAGACGTTTATTGCAGAGCCTGGGACCAACATGATGTGAATAATAACCAGACAAAGGTAGATTTTATTTTCTGTTTTGTGATTACAATGTGTCAGATTTGAAATTTGTATCCTGCCAGAGCTAGTATTAGACCACGAAAATGAGCTAAGATTTAACAGAGAGAGAAAAAATCTTTTTGTTTGTTTATTTTGTTTACACCACAGCGCCAGTATGGGTAGGAGAGAGCAAAGGGAGTGAAGAGGCTATAAAATAAACCCACCAGGATGTTTGGAAAAAAACACCCAATTGGACAGGAAAATCGAATCGAAAAATCGATTCAATAGGTTGAGTTGAATCAAAATATTTTTTCCTGAATTGGGAAGCACTACAGTTTTATTATGCTTTTATATTTTTATATAATATGATATAATATACTTGGGTACAGTTCCATAATAGAGATTTTAACTAAATCCATTTTACAAAGAGAGATTGAATAAAAGCTTTAAATGAGGTCTTGAGTCTGAAAAGCTGTTAGCTCAGATTTAACAAATACTGTTTCATAAGAGTTTGCAGACAAGATTTGGAATATTGTTTCAGTGTTGTACTAGATCTATCAGAACCTTCTGTTCTAGAATGGCATTTTGTCTTACCCAAAAAGAAACATTTGAATCCAATGGAAAATAGCTTCTGAAAAACAAGTATGGATATGCACACTGTTAGCCCTCCTGTTGTAGCATTTTGCTAAACATTTTCTGGAAGGGAAAAGCTGCAGCAGAACACCTCTGTTGCACTGGAGTCTGAAAAGTAAAGGCAAATCTGCATTCTAAGTCATTACCCAGAAATTAAGCCTTGAAAGGTACAAGACAAATTTGTGAAATTAATTGCCAGCCCAAAAGAAACAGTTACGTTGTGCTTGTATTTTACTCTTCCTGCGTGGATGTAGATGCCAGTGTTGCCTTTTGTATGATTAAAGATGAATATTAAATCATCCTGTATTACAGACTCTGTGATAGGGCCATGTACAGTTCTACATATGTCTGGTAGCACTCTAGAAATAATTAATAGTAGTAACAGTGTGATGCAAGGGAAATGACTGCATTCTTCTTATTCATGATAATTCTTATTGTGTGGCTATTTAAGTGCATGTAATGTATATACGCTTTATAATGGATTCAACAGGAACAGATTGTACCATTCTCTCGGGCCGGTGACAAGAGTGGCACGAAATGGCTATCAAGCACAGGTGAAGGCCAGCAGGTATAATTCCATGCACTTGGGTAACAGTCAGTTCCCTCTGTTGGTGGTGGTAGATATGAATCTGTCATTAAACTCCTGATCTTTCTGACCTATCTGGTGATTAAGGTGTTGGGGCTTTTGTATTACTATAAAATCTCATGTCTTTATTCTGTGCATTTAATTCTGTGTAATCTTGTTGGACAAGTATGGTCATTTGGAGCATTCATCTTTAAATCAAAGCTTTAAAGATATAATGGTGCCAGTTGTAGAGCTGGGCAGCAGCACAAAATATTATGTCAATTATTTTTACTTGGACAGAGGTGGACTGTAACACTTCATTTTATATTGTGTTTTGCCAAGAGTCTATTTTTGATCTTTAAAATAAGCCTGCTAATCAAGTTCTCTTGAATTGCAAGTGCAGTATATGTGACTGCATCTCTGATTCAGACTTCCTCCATTTATAACCATCTTTTTTTTTTCTTCAAATTTTTATTTATTAAAATTCAACAGTATATACAATACATGTCCTCCCTTACCTTGATAACTGGTTAATCAAGGCTGCTTGCAATAGTTGACACAGACTACAGTCCTGTCTACCATTCAACTTTTCAATCTCATTGACTTTCTAATGCATTATTCCAAATCTTATCTTCAACCAGTTCAGAGCTTGGAGTTCATCAGAGTTCTCTTGGACACTGTCCAAGGTCAAGTTTTTCTATCACAGCAGAGAGTGGATAACATAGTTAAATTCTTTTATAATCTCTAATACCATGCATGTTTCTCAGACTGGGAGAAAGTGACTAGCGGTGTGCCCCAGAACTCGGTACTTGGGCCCATCTTATTTAATATTTTCATCAATGACCTAGAAGAAGGAACATCCAGTGAGATCATCAAGTTTGCAGACGACACAAAGCTATGCCGGGCAATCAGATTGCAGAAGGATAGCGAGAAACTCCAGAGTGACTTGTGTCAGTTAGAGAAATGGGCGGAGAAATGGCAGATGAAGTTCAATGTGGAAAAGTGCAAAGTAATGCAGTAAGAACAAGGAACACGAGTATAGAATGTCAGGTGCAATTCTGGGTGAGAGAAAAAGAAAAGGGCCTGGGTGTACTGATAGATAAGACCCTGAAACCGTCGGTACAATGTGCGGCGGCAGCAAAGAAATAAATAAAATGTTAGGCATGATAAAGAAAGGAATCACGAGTAGATCAGAGAGAGTTATAATGCCGCTTTATAGGGCAATGGTCATACCACACTAGGAATACTGTGTCCAACATTGTTTTCCCAACCTAAAGAAGGATATAAAACTGCTGGAGAGAGAGCAGAGATGAGCAACGAAGCTAATAAATGGTATGGGGAACTTGGAATACGAGGAAAGACTTAAGAGACTGGGACTGTTCTCCCTTGAGAAGAGGAGACTGTGAGGGGATATGATTGAGACTTTCAAAATACTGAAAGGAATCGACAAAATAGAGAAGGAAAAAATTATTTACAATGTCCAACGTGACACGGACAAGAGGACATGGACTGATGCTAAGGGGGGACAAGTCCAGGACAAATATCAGGAAGTTCTGCTTCACGCAATGAGTGGTGGACACCTGGAATGCTCTCCAAGAGGAGGTTATTGCAGAATCCACCGTTCTAGGATTCAAAAGCAAATTAGATGCACATCTCCTTACGAGAGGCATAGAGGGATATGGGTGACTAAAATTACACCAGGTGTACACCTGACTAGGCCTCCACGTGTGCGGATCACCGGACTCGAAGGACCGTAGGTCTGATCCGGAGATGGCAGTTCTTATGTTCTTATGTTTGAAATCAGAATCTGATAGATGTTTCTCTTATACAAAGGCTATATCAGTGTTAAGTCTCTTCAGATACAGAAATAATATTTTACTTTTGATGGGGTTTTTTAATCCCTTAATATTAAGTGTGACTAACCACATAAGAAATATAACAATAATATAAGATGTGAATAACATGAATGCGAGACAGTTCAATTAAATTAAAAGATATGTTTAATTTGTCATATGAACAAATGCATTGTAAGATCTACAACTAGCAAAATGTTGCTTATAAAGAACAAAACACACAATATATTACCAACAAGCTTAAAAATGTATAAAAGGTGAAATTCTGATGTTAGCAAACAGCAAGAAAACGAGGATTGATGTATGTAAAATGTTGGATTGCAAAAACATCATGGACAGACAAAACATTTAGTGTAAAGTGTACTAATTATTGAAAGGAGAAAGACTCAATGAGTTTTTAATATATAGTAAACAAACATAACATAAAAAATTAATTCTAAACCTTAATGCCATTAAGTTCTATGCAAAATAGAATAAAAAATTGCACATATACAGTTGAATATAATACATTAATTTCCCCAAAATATTGTAAACAAATACATTTTCAATTGTCTCCTAAAATGCTGATATGAGCAAGAGGTTACAATTTGACAATTCAAATCTTTATCCCATAATGCAACTTGAAACAACAGAAGGCGTTGATGATTTTATATTGACATCCTTTGACTGAAGGAAAGGTAAATACAGCATGCGTGCATCGAAAGTGCTATGAATTTACAAACGTGAATGAATCCACAAGATTCTGAATCCACAAGGTGCGAGGCCGAACAATACCTTATAACAAATGCAACCAAATTTAAATTTCACACGAGCCTCGACTGGCAACGAATGCAATTCATGGAAAAAAGGGGTGACATAATCAAACTATATCAGATTAAAGATCAATCAAATGGCAGCATTCTGAATAATGCACATAGATTTTTTTGGTAGCCAGCAAAATAGACAATATTACCTTAATCCAACTGGCTCAGAATCAATGACTGAACCAATAATCTAAAAGATGAAACGTCAAAATATGCTTTAATGGTGCATAATTTCCATAAAGTGTGGAAACACTTCTGTACCACCAAAGCATCTACCTGATCTTTCATGGTTAAATTCTGTTCCAGAATCACTCCCAATATTTTAATGGTAGAGTGAATAGGATAAGTTAGTGTATTCAAAGTCAAAGAAGTCTCAGTGCAATTCTGATGTGGAGTTGCAAAAAAGAATCTAGTTTTCTGAGTTAAGGTTTAATTTGAATTCAATCATCCATTGTTCAATTATTAGAAATACCACAGCAATTATAAGCCTTGAATGGGAAATTGAAGCTGTAATAGGAATCAGGATAGTTATATCATCAGCATAGCTGAATATCTTAATTCCTAACTTAGATCATTTTAAACCTAATGAAGATAAATAAACATTAAAAAGTAGAGGAGAGGAGTCACGTGATGTGCTGAGCAGAGGCGAACATGTCTAGCTTCTGCTCATGGCTCCCCGATGCTACTCTAGCTTTATTCATGAGTTATAGCAGCATTCTTTCCTTTGTTTTATTGCTTTACTTCGGGTGCGGTCTATGAACAAATTTATGCTGAAGTCTACAGTGCCAGTGAGTGCTAAAATGCAATGAAAAGATCGCGACCGAAGGAAAGGTCCGTATTTCAAGATGGCCGACACACAAACGGACCTGGTCTTGCAGGTTTTGTAGGTTAATTTGGATAATTGAACAGCGGCGGTGGTTGCAGCATTAGACCCCTCACTTTACCCATCCCTCAACACAGCTTTCAAATATGGAAGCTTTGCTCTTCAATATCACGCGCTGCACGGGAGAGCTGGAGCAGAGGGTTTTTGGCGTGGAGGATACTTTAGTAATGCTCACTGTGGAGTTGATGGAGCTGCGGGGCCTCGTGAAAAAGCAAGCCAACAAGCTGGAGGAGTTGGAGAACCGCTCTTGACAGGATAATTTATGATTTGGGGGGATTCTCGAATCTGTCCCGGTCTCGACTCTGCTTTCTCAATTGGAAATCTAGCTAGCTAAAGAATTTCCTGCCTCTTCTTCAACGGTGGGGCCTATCCACTTGGAGCGGGCGCATCGACTTGGACGCCAGGGCCCAGACTTAAACAAGTCTATGGTAATAGTGACCAAACTCCATAATTATGTTCATAAGGTGAGATCTTGTGCTTATATCGCGCGAAGAGAGATTCCCTGCAGTATGAGAGTAATTCTGTGTGCATCTTTCAATTCTTCTCGGTGGCCCTCATGGAACAATGGAGGAAATTTTCACCACTTTGTGCCGCCCTGCCTGCTAAATATCACCAATTTATACTCATTTATCCATCAATCCTGAAGGTTCACTACCAGGGTCAATAGAAGCAATTTTCCAATTGTGAAACAGCGCAAGACTTTGTGAATACCCTAGACCAGTGGTTCCCAACCCTGTCCTGGAGGAACACCAGGCCAATTGGGTTTTCAGGCTAGCCCTAATGAATATGCATGAAGCAAATTTGCATGCCTATCACTTCCATCATATGCAAATCTCTCTCGTGCATATTCATTAGGGCTAGCCTGAAAACCCGATTGGCCTGGTGTTCCTCCAGGACAGGGTTGGGAATCACTGCCCTAGACCCTGTTGATTCTGCTACCTGATTGGCTTTGTCAGGAGGTTTCAGTGCCAGGTCCGATTTATCTCTTTGCTTCTTGCTCTTCCATGAAACTTTTTGTGAAATTGAGTGAGTTTGTCTAGGTTCTCGTATCCATTCATTATCCCGGACCTGTTTGCTTTGCTTCTTATTTCTGTTTATTTGTATGTAGCGTCGGGGGAGCTGCTCATGTCTTTAGTTGACTCCCGCCCAGCTTGGGCTGCCTGCGGGTTGCCTGTGCTGGTTTCATGGGATTGGGGTAGGTGGGTTGAGTGGTTTTGACACGGGGTCTGGGTGATTGTTGGGGAATGGATGTTGGGTATGTGGGGGTGGGCTTTCCGGAGTCCCCACTTAGTGTTAGGATGGTTTATTGGGAAGGTTTTCATTTGTATCTGTTATGTCCGGGGGGAGGCTGGGCTTCCAGCATATTTGTTTGGTTTGCTTTTTATGAGTCCATTCATTTCTACAAATGCTGGGTATCACTTTTAGACTAGTCTCCTGGAACGTGGGAGATATTACCTCTCCTATAAAGCGGCAAAAAATTCTTACGGCTCTGCAGCGCACTAAAGTGGACATTGCGTGTCTCCAGGAGACTAGGCTAACAGATGAAGAGCACCTTAAGTTGAAGAGATAGTGGTGGGTGAGGTCCTTTTCTCCTCCCCAATGGGTTGTCATGGTGGGGTTGTTCTCCTCCGTAAATCTTCTCCCCCTTGGCGTGCAGGTATTAGAAAAATATACTGCTGGACGATTGAGTCTGCAGGTGGGGGATTTGCTGTTAGTGGTATAAGGGCCTAATTCTGCTGAACTAACCTTTTTTTAAAGTCTGATTGCGCTGTGATCCCATAATCCACATGATCCTTTGATATTGCTGGGGGATGTTAATTTGGTCATGGTCCCTGACCTTGATAAATCATCTTGCCTGGTGACTCCCTTGGGATCAAGGGGTCTCTTGATGCAAACTTTCTGTTCTTCACTAGATCTGATAGACCCTTGGCGGCTGCTACATCCCGAGGTGCGATTTCCCCGTGCCCACGGATCATGGTCTCATCTCAACTATGTTCTTCTGTCTTCCTCTCTCTTTTCTCAGGTTACTCAGCCCAATTGGGTTCTGTTAATATCTCCGACCATGCTCCTGTATGGGTTGAAATTCAATTGGACGAGATCTATGTTTGGTTGCGTCATTGTCATTTTCCTGCCTATTTAAGTCAGGATCCTGAGTTTTAAAAAATTTTGGTGGATCAGTGGGAGGATTACATTCATCATAATGCGCAGCATCAGGATGACCCACTTCTGTTTTGGGAGATCGCTAAATCAGTCCTACAGAATCACATACCAGCTTATACTTTTACTAGAGTTTGGAGACAACAAAGCGATTATTAATTTGGAATGGGCCCTGAGAGTGACCAAGCGGGCTCGCGTGGCTTGACCATTGGCGGCTACCAGGGAACAGTACTTATCTGCTCAAGCAGCACTTAATTCACTGCTTCATTCTCATCAAAAGTGGTGGTCTTATCACAAGTATCAATTTCAGCGTTTTGGCAATAAGCCTGGTAAGCTGTTAGCTAAATAGGTTGACATGCAAACCCGCAAGAAGCCTATATTGGCTATGCGCACCCCTGGGGGTGCGTTGGTCTCCCGAACAGAAGATATAGCTCGAGTTTTGCATAATCACTTTGCTTCTCAATATGGAGACACTATTGCTTCCCCAGCTGCTATGGTGAATGATTACTTAGCTTCCTCTGGGATGCCGTGTTTACAGGAGGCTGCCATTTGTCATATGAATAGGCCCTTACAGGTGGCTGAGCTGCAAAGGGCAATCAAAGCCATTAAGGCTGGCACAACTCCCAGCCCGAATGGGTTTTCTGGGGAATTTTATCATCTCTTAGAGACTCACCTATGTGGCCCATTGCTCGCTAATTATACCACCGCAGTGCAAGCTTTGATAGCTTTGCTTCTTAAACCTGGCAAACCGGCTGATCTCCCCAGCTCATACCCAACCAATCTCACTTAATCAATGTTAATCTCAAGCTTTTTTCTTGCATTCTCACAGATAGACTTCTACTTCACATCCCTACTTTGATCCATGGAGATCAGAAGGACTTTGTCCCTGGGAGGCAGTCCGTTTTAAACGTTCGTAAGATTCTGTTGGCTCTCGCTCATGCTCAATTTACTGAAGTCCCGACTTTGTCAGCCTTGATGCAGCCAAGACATTTGATAATGTCTCGTGGTCTTATCTCTTTCATACGTTAGATTATATCAAGTTTACTAATATCTTGATATACCATATGTCACAAAATAATATCAATTAATAAAATATATTTTAAAAACAAATGATAAAAAAAGGGGGAAAATAAAAACCATTACCAAATTCAGTGTCTCAGGTTTTACCATGCTGCCCTTTGTTCCCTCTAATGCTAATGCAGCGGCCTCTCTTATGGTTAATGGGGCTCTTTCAGACACCTTTCCTATCAGATGTGGCACGCACCAGGGTTGTCCCCTCTCCCCTCTGCATTTTGGTCTCACTATAGAGCCCTTGTGTACTCTTCAGCATTTGAAGAGGTTATTGGTTTGCGGGTAGCGGGTCAGGAAATAAAAACTTTAGCTTCCGCGGATGATTTAATGCTCATTCTCACGAATCCGGCTCTCTCTCTCATGGTAGCTTTGGATCTTATAGCTGAATATAGCTTCTACTCGGGACTCACTATCAATCTAGACAAATCGGTTGCTTTGCCGTCTCATCCTTCTATACGTCAACAATGGGAGGGTGCTTTTCCTCTACAGTGGGCCGCTTCCTCATTTAAGTATTTAGGTGTGTTCATTCCCTCTGACTTTTCTACTTTATATGCTCTTAACATAGATCCGCTGCTCCTCCCTTTGTCAAATAAATTACATTTGTGGCATGCCTATCCCATTTCTCTTATGGGCAGAGTTGCATTGCTCATTATGAATATGCTTCCCATCTGGCTTTACGTTTTTCAAGTTCTCTCTGTATTTGATACGACAGGACAAGACCAAATTTATTTGTTTAATTCCGCTATTTCTATGGAAGGGCTGTCATGCCCAGATTTCTTACTCGCAAGAAGCTAGACCTTACTATAAGGGAGGTTTGGGTCTGTTGAACCTCCGTTACCTTACTATTGGTTGTGGCATACGCCATATCAATGATTTTTTCTGAGGTACGACTGACTTCACTAACACACCTTTGGAACTTGTGTGTTTCCAGAAGGAACATTTCAGTGCCTATTTCCACTCTGTTTCTCCCCCTCAGTCTTCCAATTTGCTGCTTAGAGTACTTTGTCAACCTTTACGTAGGGTTTGGCGATAGGTGTGCATGTTTCATGGCATCAGTGACCGTGAGTCCCCCTTCTTGCCCATAAGGTTCAATAGGTACTTTCTGCCTGATATGGAGGGCTCTCAGTTTGTGCGATGGGAGGCAAGGGGGGTTGAAATTTTTGTCTCATCTGGTGAAGGAAGATGGCACTATGAAACCATTTGAGCAGTTGTGCCGGGACCATGGCCTATTTGCAGATCCAGCACTATGTGGCTTCTTTGCAGACAGAGAATTTGTGTTTTGGTAGGCAGGACTTATTGTCTATAGCCTATACTCTTGGCTCTCAGATGAAAGTACCCTTCAAATTTCATCATCGTTATTTTAAGGATGAGACTCCCTTGCCTGACCATGCTAAATACAGGAATTCTTGGTCCCAGGATCTTAATGTGTTATTACCTGATGATATTATATTGCAAGCTATAACCAAGTTGCCACTTTGAGGAAATATATGTACTTTTGGGAAATGCACTATAAAATGATATTTCATCTGTATGTATCACATAGATGGGCATGCTGTGCAAAGTTTAGACCAACTGCAGATTGTGATAAATGTGGACATTCTGATGCTACTCTTGTCCACATGTTTTGGTCCTGCACGGCCATCCAGGTCTTCTGGACTCGTATTTTCACCTTAATTGGAAATATTTGGAAAATGACTATCCAGTCTTCGCCTGTCATTCTATTTGAGGCTACTCCCTCGCATCACCCTAGATAGGTGGGCACAAGTTCCTTCCTCAGATGGTCTATTCTGATTCCCTTAAAATGCATTTTGCTGCAATGGCTGGAGCGGGATGCCCCAACTGTTTCATTGTAGAGGACTGAGATGTAGAGGACTCAGATGATTATTTTGCTGACCTGGGAACGCTGGGGTGTCCTGGACCTCTGCATTTTACATCCACCTGGGAGCTTTTCTGGAACCTAATAAATATCTCAAACACAACCCCACACAGAACACACGAACCTGCTCAGCAACGCTACAAGGCTTAAACATACATACACCCAACCATCCACAGCAGGAGAAACACTCAATCAAACAGAAAACAAAAAAAGAAGTGGAGAAAAAGCCTCAGTTCAGCTTCATTTGGCAAAAAGACTCCACTTCACATACACTCCTACACAAACAAACCGGTGTTTGATTGAGTGTTTCTCCTGCTGTGGATGGTTGGGTGTATGTATGTTTAAGCCTTGTAGCGTTGCTGAGCAGGTTCGTGTGTTCTGTGTGGGGTTGTGTTTGAGATATTTATTAGATTTAAATCGCCCTTCTTTCCTTAGTTTACATAATTTAGCTTTTCTGGAACACAATGACTTCCTTGGCCAGGAGCGAATGGTTGATTGTGTGTTGTATTAACTTTCTTGTGGGGTTTTTTTGTTTTTGGCTTTCTAGTCTACTTTTCCTTATGATTGGTGGTGGTGGGTACTCCAGGAAAGGTGGGGGGCTATTGCATTTCCGTAAAAATTTGTTCCTTTTGAGCCCTGTTTTCTTGGCTGTATCTGTGATTTCCTTTTGGCTCAATAAAAATCATATGAATATAACAAGTAGAGGAGAGAGCGGAGAACCCTGAGCTACACCACATGGATTACTCCAACTACCAGAGTAGTCATTATTGAAACTAACCTTATTAACTACGAGATGAAAGAGAGTCTTGGAGCCAATCATAAACTTTATCTTGGATACCTATGGCATCCAAACATTCCAGTAACTTTTTATGATCTTCTAAATCAAAAGCATTACTCATTTCAAACTGCATTATCAAGGTAGTACCTTTACTGAACAGATTATTCCGACAATCTAGAATAGAAGCTAGAACTGTTGCTGTGTTATATAAAAGGACGAAAGCCTGAGTGTGACGCATGCAAAAGAAAGTAATGTTCCAGATTAGAGAATACAATATATAGAACCACCAAAATATACCAAAATGACACTGGAGGTAATTCTTTTCTTTTTTTTTCTTTATATTTATCTATTTATAAATGGGAACAAGCCTCAGAATATTGAGTATTAAGTTTTCACCCATTCAGGGTTCTTTCAAAGAGAAAGAAACTTCTTTTCTCTTACTCACATTCACATCACTGGTTTGAGCCTATCATCCCTACTAACATTAAGTATAATTTTTATTTCTTCAGTGATTTACATTAAAACTACTGTTTAATACTAAAGGGACTATGTATTTTATTAATACTGAAAACTATTTAGACCTCACAGTTCATTTCAGAGACTCTGGACCGACAGAAAGTGCACTAGTGCAAAAGTGTACTAGTGTTTTAAAGTACCATTTCATAAAGTGCCATTTCAAAAAGTACATATGTGCTGCAAACTTTTAAACCTCATAGAGCTTAAAGTGCTTAGCTTTGTTCTTATGCTCTTTAAGAACCAGGACCGTTGCTTGCTATTCTCAGTCCAACATGGCCTACGTTTCGTGGGATCCAATTACATCCCCGCAGCATCAGGGAAGAGTCTTTTTCAATGCTTTTGCTTTATCTACTCCAAGGAAGCCAGCCTGTCCAAGGATTTTAAATATTTTATGTGCTGGAAACTGTCCAGCTTCTTTCCAGTCGTCAATAAAAGGGTTAATCTCCTTGTCAATAATCTTTCTCAGGGATTCTTGCAAGGCGTTGTGCTCCTGGCTGAAGAGCAGTGGATTAGGCTCCAGGATTGTCTGAAGGTCACCGCTCCTAGTGGATGAGATGTCTGAGAACCTTCTGAATGTAGAACAAACATATTGAAGATAATATTTTAGCAATAGGGAATCATTCATGCCACATTAACAATAATTATTGACATCACACCATCAATATCAAAAAGAATAGAACAAACGGAGAAAAATAAACCTCAATTGCGAGAGGCCGGGACTACACAAGTGCCCGAGCCAACTCACATCATCATTGATTTATAAAAAACTCCGTGTACATTTAAATAAATGATTTCATCCATACACAGTTACTATTTTTCAATGATTTCTTCTTTTTCAAAAAGATTTTTTTTAGAGGTAGTGGTGTGAGCAATATAAGCAAAGTCCAATGATTTAGAACTTATAGCATAAACAAGATCCCAAACTCACTAAAAACTAAACGAGGGCTACAGCTTAACTTTACAGGGAAAAGCAATTGTTGAAGCAAGGAGTTTGGAACAAAAATAAGAGAAAAACATCCACTCATCTGAAGATGCGACGTAATTAACAAGATTCTCAGTTCCTTATCCCGACAGAAAAGTCTTTCTGTTTCGCCAAGAAGGCTACTTCAGGGGAAAATCCAATGTCCAAATATCTTGCGCTTCTTCCAACGCCACAATTGTAAAGCTGGCTCCTCTCAAAATGGTTCCAGGACTGCGAGACGCGCCCGGCTCGAACAAAAAGATGAGCGAACCGGGCGGCTTGACGTCATCACAAAAACGTGATGCATGATAGGCTAAACTTCAGCTATTAGCAAACCCAATTAGATTGTAGATCTTCTGCTTTTCTCATAAGACATTACAAAGTTCAATATTAGCAATTGTTCGATTTCCTATAATGTTGCAAAAATCAAAAGAAAGGTTGCCATTTATATACAGTGTTGAGGCCACGAGGCTCCAAAGTTTGTAAACGATTAATCCATTGTTGTTCCTTCTACCATAGCACTCTCCTAATATCCCCTCTCCTTAAAGATACAGGCAACTTCTCGATTACCCAACATTTCAAGTTCTCAAATCTATGTTCCTGTTGGATACAGTGAGTCACTATGGGGGCTGTCAATTTCCGAGTATTTAAACAACTTTTATGTTCCGTCACTCTCACTGTTAAAGTGCGTGAGGTTTGGCCTATATAAAGCAGGTCACATGGACATTGAAGTATATACACGATGTTAATTGATTGACAAGTAGAAGTATGGCGCAAACTGTAATTCTTGCCGTCACTTGGATTATTAAAGCTAGAAGCAGTAACCATTATATTGCAATTAGCACAGTGGCCACATGGGCTGTGTCCCAGTGCGGTATCCATATTTTCTTGATCAAAACATTCTTTAGATGTGTGACATAACCAGTCACTTAAATTCCTGTTTCTTGATTGAGAAAAAATAAATTTCTTATTTTCAAAACAAGGAAGCGTTTTGAGTAATGGAAGATGTCTCTTATATCTTTTAATAATTTGCTGAGACATTCTAGTTTGTTTTATCACACATGGAATCAACTCTTCTTCTACTTGAGGTCTTTTATATTCCAATAGGATTTCTCTCGGATTATGTAAAGTTCGTTTTTTTGCTTTCTTAACCACTGCGTATGGGTAATTCCTAGATAATAACCTTTGTTCTAGAATTTTAGATTCTTGAATAAAATTATCTTTGGTGTTACATATTCGTCGGTATCTTAGAAACTGAGCAAAAGGGATACTTGTTTTTAAATGAACAGGATGCATACTATCAAATTTCAGCAGGGTATTTCTGTCAGTATCTTTACGATAGACAGAAGTTTCAAAACCGTGATCCTTCTTCTGAACTAAAACATCAAGAAAATTGATCTCATTTATGCTATATGACATTGTAAATTTAATGGATCGGTGACATTGATTTATTAATATCTCAAATTCCAAGAGTTGTTGCAATGTACCCGACCATATCACAAAAACGTCGTCAATAAAACGCCACCATTTAATTATGTATTGAAATTCAGATAGTGTGTAGATAAATGATTCCTCAAACCATGACATGTAAAGATTGGCTATAGTGGGTGCAAATGATGCACCCATTGCTATCCCTGAAAGTTGTTTATAAAATTCTCCATTAAAAATAAAGTAATTATTTTTCAGAGCAATAGCACTTAGTTCTTTTAGAAAAAACGTGTAATTGCTGTCACTATCAGGTTGAGAATTCCACAAAGTCTCAAGTACAGCAAGAGCTTCCTCCTGCGGGATGTTTGTATATAATGAACAGACATCAAATGTGGCCAGTATACAGTTCATTGAGGTTTCTAAATTCAGATCATTTAACATCTTTAGAAATTGAGTGGTGTCCTGTATATAGGATCTGATATTTTTCAGAAAACCATAGAGTTTTTTATCAATATATTTACTTGTTCTTTCTAACAATGAGTCTTGGGCTGATACAATAGGACGACCTGGAGGTCGCCGGGCGTTCTTATGAACTTTCGGCAAAAGGTAAAATATGGGTACCTTAAAATGTTGAGGGGTAAGAAAACTAAACTCTTTTTTTGTTAAAAAACCTTGTTTCATTGCCTTAGAACTAATCTCCGCAATTAGTGCAAAGATTTCTAAAGAAGGGTCATGTTGTAATTTCAGATATATTTCCTCATTCAACAATTGAGCATTAGCTTCTGCAATATAAAGATCTAGACCCCAAACAACTATGGCGCCCCCTTTATCCGCCCGTCTGATGACAATAGTAGGATCTCTGCTCAGATGTTGTAAAGCGGTCCATTCTATGGAGGACAAATTGTACGATTTTCTCTGAATCTTGGCCATTTCTTCAATGTTTTGAAGTTCCTGAGTCATTAGATTTTTAAAGGCCTGTATTATAGGATTTAAAGGACCCGGAGGGTTCCATTTAGATTTTGACTGAACACAAGATGTATCCCGCTCAGAGCTAGGGTGCTCATGAAAAAAAGAACAAAGATTTAATCTACGTAAAAATTTCTCTAAGTCTATTTGAACTTGAAAAGAATTATGGGCTACCATGGGAACAAAGGTCAAACCTTTAGATAATAGAGATGTTTCTTCCGAAGTTAATATTTTATCTGATATATTAATTACAATTAATTCCGTTTCTTCTGTGGTCGAGCTCGTGACCGTCCTCGATAAGTTCACCTGCCTCGAATATTTCTTCCCCCTCTTGTTTGACCTATAATTTGCCTGTTTTGGCCTTGATCCCCATCCGGGTCTTCAGATGTGGACGTACCTTCACTATTTAAATTCTCAGAAGAATCACCCGACGTCGTAAATCTAACAGTCTTCTGTTTATAATTAATATTCATCCATCTTGTGGCGGGGCCGGGGGTAAGCCTAGCGCAAGCAACCCAGCTCCCGCCCCAGGCGTAAGGACCAAGCGCTCCCAGGAGGACTTCCACTGGGAAACAATGGAATAATTAATGGAGGCTGCGTTAGTGGTAAAGTTCAGCTTTTCGTTTATTTCCCTCAGTTTACAGCACTAGGGTTCAAGCAGTCCCTCTGTGTTGAGGAGACTTAAACAAAACATATTTTCATACAGTCCAGCCTGATGTCCAGGCAGAAAAGCCAAAAATAAAACCAAAAACGTTTTCTCCTGATTTTGCTTTTTCTGTTTGAAAAATCGTTAGGAAGCTTTAGCACTGTCCCACCTGAAGCCCAATGCCCCCACTACCCCCAAGCTCTCAGGGTAGGGCTAGGGAACTTTATAACCCAACCGTTTCAGACTGCTGTTAGTCCCCTCCCAAAGTTCCTGCTTCAGGGTTAAACTATATCGGGACTCTAAGCTCCGTGCAAGCTTTCTGAGGAGGTTAATTACAGGTTCTCACCTCCTTCCTTATCTTCACAGATTTTCCTCTCGGGCTCTAAGTAATTTATTCATGCTAGTTCACAGTTAAACTAAGGGAGAAAGAACGCTACTTCCAAACATGCATTTTCATTCCCCTCCCCCATTCATACCTCGTTATCTGTGACTCTCCTGGAGCTCCCATGCTGCGAGATTGCATTCCATGTCACTGCTCTCAGATAACGCCCTTTCTACTTCCATTAGGGAATCACCATTCTCTGAGCTAGGGTAAGAACTCCCTTCAGGGCCAGCTAACAGACAGCCCTGTCCTGGAAGTCTTGCTACTTCCCTGCACTGCTGTTGAGGAGTTAGAAGTCTGGTCACTCGGGAGGGTTGTAAGATCAGCTGTGCTTTAGCTAAGGTCTGGGACAGAGACCTCTTAGCAGGCTCTCTCCTGCTTAGTGCAGCCTGGCTCTTCCCTGCATTCCTCCTTCCAGTCTTCTCTCCAGTATTCTCCACAGTGTTCGTAATCTCCTCAGCCCTTCCTCCATTCATACCTCGTTATCTGTGACTCTCCTGGACTCATTTTATGCTGCAAGCCTAATCTCACTCTCCCTCTGGGTTCGTCCTGCTTGCTAGCCACACCCCCCTCATTAACCATGCCTGTGCTGGTTTTCTTTCTCAGAGGTTTTGTCAGAGCTTTGCCCAAGGAATCATAAAAGGAATTATAGTGCCCCAAACTAGACGTTATGGTTTCTGTCCTTGCCTCTCTGCCTTGCCCTGCCTGTTGGCTCTTAGTGATAGGCACAGGGATACTAGACAGTTTCCTGGGCTTAGGAATAGGGACAGCCCTTTGCAAGGCAGGGTTTAAAACCGGGTTTAAACCGCTGACAGGCACTTCCCTGTCACAATCTATACACATATCCAGTTTGATAATCTTTCTCACCCCTTTGGAACTTTTTAAGCTTATTAGTTCTTACTTCTCTACGAAGTTTATCCATTTTAGAATTTGAATCAGCTAACTTATTTTCAAAATCCACATTTTTACGTGCTTCTGTTAGAAGTTCTTCATGTTTAATTTTAGTCTCTTGAATCTTAATTTGTAACGTTTTAATTAATAATAACATTAAATCTAAGGAGCAACGATTCAAAATCTGATTCCATGTTGTAATAAAATCATTATTATCAGTGAACATTTGTGGAGCTGTTCTCATTCTTAGGCCCCTTGGAATGATTTCATGTTTACAATATTCCACTAAAATTGCACTTTGTAACTCCATCTGGATTAATTGTTTCATTGTTTTTTCATTGTCTAACCATGCTAAATCTGTATCATGTGTTTCTAAATTGGTAGATAAAGCTGGTGCTTGCAAAATCTCAGTCCTTTGACCATCAGAGAAGCCGAAGCCGCTATCCCAAAGCTGTGCCATCGTAAATTTCCAAAAAAGAGTTATACAACTAAATGTATGAGGGAATTCAATCGTGTATATCAAAATGTAGAACAAACGTATTGAAGATAATATTTTAGCAGTAGGGAATCATTCATGCTACATTAACAATAATTATTGACATCACACCATCAATATCAAAAAGAATAGAACAATCGGAGAAAAATAAACCTCAATTGCGAGAGGCCGGGACTACACAAGTGCCCGAGCCAACTCACATCATCACTGATTTATAAAAAACTCCGTGTACATTTAAATAAATGATTTCATCCATACACAGTTACTATTTTTCAATGATTTCTTCTTTTTCAAAAAGATTTTTTTAGAGGTAGTGGTGTGAGCAATATAAGCAAAGTCCAATGATTTAGAACTTATAGCATAAACAAGATCCCAAACTCACTAAAACCTAAACGAGGGCTACAGCTTAACTTTACAGGGAAAAGCAATTGTTGAAGCAAGGAGTTTGGAACAAAAATAAGAGAAAAACATCCACTCATCTGAAGATGCGACGTAATTAACAAGATTCTCAGTTCCTTATCCCGACAGAAAAGTCTTTCTGTTTCGCCAAGAAGGCTACTTCAGGGGAAAATCCAATGTCCAAATATCTCGCGCTTCTTCCAACGCCACAATTGTAAAGCTGGCTCCTCTCAAAATGGTTCTGGGACTGCGAGACGCGCCCAGCTCGAACAAAAAGATGAGCGAACCGGGCGGCTTGACGTCATCACAAAAACGTGGTGCATGATAGGCTAAACTTCAGCTATTAGCAAACCCAATTAGATTGTAGATCTTCTGCTTTTCTCATAGGACATTACAAAGTTCAATATTAGCAATTGTTCGATTTCCTATAATGTTGCAAAAATCAAAAGAAAGGTTGCCATTCATATACAGTGTTGAGGCCACGAGGCTCCAAAGTTTGTAAACGATTAATCCATTGTTGTTCCTTCTGCCATAGCACTCTTACATAATCCGAGAGAAATCCTATTGGAATATAAAAGACCTCAAGTAGAAGAAGAGTTGATTCCATGTGTGATAAAACAAACTAGAATGTCTCAGCAAATTATTAAAAGATATAAGAGACATCTTCCATTACTCAAAACGCTTCCTTGTTTTGAAAATAAGAAATTTATTTTTTCTCAATCAAGAAACAGGAATTTAAGTGACTGGTTATGTCACACATCTAAAGAATGTTTTGATCAAGAAAATATGGATACCGCACTGGGACACAGCCCATGTGGCCACTGTGCTAATTGCAATATAATGGTTACTGCTTCTAGCTTTAATAATCCAAGTGACGGCAAGAATTACAGTTTGCGCCAATCAATGAATATCGTGTATATACTTCAATGTCCATGTGACCTGCTTTATATAGGCCAAACCTCACGCACTTTAACAGTGAGAGTGACGGAACATAAAAGTTGTTTAAATACTCGGAAATTGACAGCCCCCATAGTGACCCACTGTATCCAACAGGAACATAGATTTGAGAACTTGAAATGTTGGGTAATCGAGAAGTTGCCTGTATCTTTAAGGAGAGGGGATATTAGGAGAGTGAAAGGGATAGGAGACAGAGGTTTTGTTGATCCTTGCTCTGTATTATTTGTGTTTATAAAATGACAGTTATACAGAATATTGTTTCTTTTTATACTTCAATAAAATAAGTTCAGTATAAAATCATAACTATTCGAGGCATTTGCAGATGGGATCTGACAGTTTGCAGGTCGGGGACTGAGCTCACGGGGACGGGGCAGGAATGGGGACTGAGCTCAGGGAGACGGGGCGGGAACGGTGATAAATTTTTTCCCCGTGTCATTCTCTATTCCAGATAATCTAACAGCTAAAGGTACACGAAGCCTTCCATCAATTTTACAAAGAAAGGAGTGGATGCTATTTATCTGTAGTTGGTGACTAATAAAGCAGGTTCTTTAGAATTTTTTGGTATAGGAGTAATTATAATATATCTTCTGCTTGATGGGAATTTACCCATCTCCAGCATATAAGACAGCCAATCAAATAATTCTAACTGGAATTTCAGTAGAGCAGCTTTCATAACTGCTGGAGGACAGATCTAAAGAACAGAGTGAACTTACGTACTTAAGCCCATTAGATTAACGGGTGCTAGATGACCGCCTCTCCTGCTTTTGAACCTGGGCAGGGGCAGAGGCACTTACAACGGCCCCACACTCGCAGTCTGGCTGGCTCCCCCACCAAAGCCCTTCACAGCGGCAGCCCATCCCGCATCCGTCCCCGCGTCCCAAGCCTCTCCGAAGGCCGGCTCCCACGAAAATGGTACCCCTCTGTCCAAAGCCGCCGCGGCAGCCTCCCTCAAGACACATTTAAAATCTGACATATTGTAATCACAAAACAGAAAATAAAATTATTTTTCTTACCTTTTGTTTTCTTGTCATTATTCATACCATGTAGGGGTCCCAGGCTATGGTTGGCTTTTGATAACTGGCTTGCCAGGGCCCCTTCTTTCTTCTTCCCTCCCTCCATCCTGGCAGCTGAAGACAGGCACCTCCCCCCAGTGGTCTGAGACAGGAGGGAGCAGTTAGGAGAGGGTATGAGGGCAAAGAGGGGCTCAACAGCACACAACCACCTTTCCTTCCCTCCCTCCATCAGGTGCAGTGAATCCACCAATGTTAAAAGGAGCTGCGTCGAAATCAGAGGCCTGCCACTGCCGTAGCACGTTCCCCTCTGCCTTGGTCCCGCCCCTTCTCTGACATATGGGACCACGGCAGAGGGAACATGTTAATAATAATAATAACTTTATTTTTGTATACCGCCATACCCAAGGAGTTCTAGGCGGTTTACATTAGATTAACAAAAAATTACAAGTGGTTTAAAAACAATTGAACACTATTAGAAGCAAGCAATAAATAACAAGTGGTTCGAAAACAGTTGAACAATATTAGGAGCAAGGAGGTAGATGAAGTTAGGAGAGAGAGGGGGGTAGGTCAGGGGGGGTGGGGGTGGGTAGGTTGGGAAAAGAGAGGTGGAAGGGGGCAGGAGGAGATTGTTGTTCATTGGAGAGGGGTGTTAGGTGTCTTGTCCATGGAATAGGTGAGTTTTGAGAGATTTTCTAAACCCGAGGTAGGTGGGGGCCTCAAGGACAATTTGGGCTAGCCATGGGTTCAGTTTGGCAGCCTGGAAGGCAAAAGTTTTATCAAGGAATCTTTTGTAGTGACATAGTTTTAGGGAGGGGAAGGCGAAGAGCTGAATTCTGCGGGAGTGCTTGTTTATGTGATTCAGATAGAAGTGAGGGTTTAAGTAGCTTGGGGATAGGCCAAATACTGTTTTATAGCAGAAGCAGGCAAATTTGAATAGGACTCTGGATTCAAAGGGTAGCCAGTGAAGTTTGTGGTAGAAAGGGGTGACATGTTCCCATTTTTTCAGGCCGAATATGAGGCGGACCGCAGTGTTCTGGATCATTTTGAGTCTTCTAATGATTTTCTTCGTGGAGCTCAAGTAAATAATATTGCAGTAATCCAGTATGCTAAGGATGGAGGATTGTACTAGCAGGCGGAATGAGGTCTCGTCAAAGTATTTTTTAATGGTGCGGAGTTTCCATAGCACCGCGATGCATTTCCTAACTGTGATGTCTGTGTGTTTCTCCAGGGATAAATGTTTATCTAGTGTGACTCCCAGTATTTTTAAGGTTTGTTCGAGGGGGAAAGTAGATCCTTTCACTTGAATTGTGGTGTCTTTGATTTTGTCGTTGGGGGTGGCTAGTAAGAATTTTGTTTTGTCGAGATTTAGTTTTAGTTTGTAGGATAACATCCAGCGTTCAATCTGAGTGAGTATATTTGAGAGTGAGGTAAGAAACTCTGGTGTGAAATTGGTTAGTGAGATGACTATTGTGATGTCATCCGCGTAGATAAAGAATTTGAGTTTGAGGCTTTGCAGGAGGTTTCCTAGGGAGGTAAGGTAGACATTAAATAAGGTGGGGGACAGGGGGGAACCCTGTGGAACGCCACAGGAGTTGTCCCAGCTATATGAAAGAGAGTTGTTCTTAAACACCCTGTATGATCAGTTTCGTAGGAATCCATGAAACCAGTTGAGAACTTGGCCAGAGATGCCAATGTAAGCAATGGGACCACATCACACCTTTCTACCACCAACTGCATTGGCTCCCCTTCGAATCCAGAATCCTGTTCAAATTCGCCTGCTTCTGTTACAAAACTGTTTTTGGCCTATTACCTAGATACCTCAATCACCATTTCACTCTGAACCACACCAACAAGAAATCCCGCAGAATACAGCTGTTTGTCTTCCCATCCCTAAAATTATGTCATTTCAAAAGATTTCTCGACAAAACCTTTGCTTACCAGGCAGCCAAGCTGAACCCTTGGCTTGCCCAAATGATACTCGAGGCCCCCTCTTACCTTAGCTTCAGAAAACTTCTCAAAACGCACCTTTTCCGTGAACAGGCCTTTTAATCCCCCTTGCCCCCTATTTTCTCCCCTTTTCCCTCTCTACCCCGCCCCTTCGGCTGTCCCTTCCCCCCCTCCCGATTTCATCTCTCTCTCGCTATATCATATCTTACAACCCATCCTCCTGTATTACCGTTTACCTCGACCTAATCTCTTCAAAAAAGTTCCCCCCCCCCACTTCATTGCCTGTATCCTTGTCAAAATTTTGTAAATCCTTGTGTTATCACGGACCTTAATTAATGGATGTAAACCGCCTAGAACTTTACGGGTATGGCGGTATACAAGAATAAAATTATTATTATTATTATTATTAGTAGGATGGTGTGGTCGACCAGGTCGAATGCACTGCTAAGGTCAAGCTGGATGATCAGGGCACTAGAGCCCTGGCTGAAGAATGTGTGTAGGTGGTCAAGTAGAGAGGCTATAATGGTTTCAGTGCTGTGATCGGAGCGGAAGCCTGATTGATTATCATTTAGGACATTAAATTTTTCCAGGTGTGTGGTAAGTTCGGCATTTACCATCCCTTCTGCTATTTTGGTGAACAGTGGGATACTAGCGATCGGTCTGTAATTGGATGGGTCATTGGGTGGTTCTTTCGTGTTTTTTATTAATGGGGATATCGAGATGTGGCCCTGCTCTGTTGGGAAACTACCTGTGGATAGTAGGAGGTCTACCCATGCCAACATGTTGGCTTTGAAATGGATTGGCACGGTTTTCATAATGTTTGCGGGGCAGGTGTCCAGTCTGCAAAAGGAGTTGGAGTACTTATTGTAATATTTGTTGAAGGTTTGCCAGTCTATATTTTTGAATTGGTTCCAGCTTAGGTCTGTTCTGGACCCAAGGTCCGGATTAGACATGTCGGTGTTGGGGAGTATGGGAAAGTCCTCGTGGGGCTTGGCTGGGGCAGTTATAGATAACCTTAGTTTTTGTATCTTGTTGTTAAAGAAGTCTGCTAGGGTGTTAGCGGTTAGTGTGGATTCTTCATGATTATCAGTGAGCGTCTCAAGATTGTAAAGGTCGTTGACTAGTTTAAAGAGGTTGCTACAGTTAGTTGTGACGTTTCCTATTTTATGGGTGTAGAAATTTTTTCGTTTTTCATTGATGAGGTGTTTGTAGTTTTTTAATTTGAGTCTCCAGGCCACTCTGTGTTCCTGGGTTCCAGATTTAATCCAAAGTCTTTCAGATTTTCTAAGGTCCCTTTTTACTAGGAGTAGTTCTGCATCAAACCATCCATCCAGGTTAGGAGTTCTGATTCTGCGAGTTTTTATGGGAGCTATTTCGTTTAGAATGTTTGTGCTGTTTTTGATCCAGGAAGTCATAATTTGAGCTGTTTCTTCGTTTTGTTTTGTGATGGTTTCATAGCGGGACCAGAATACTATTGGGTCGATTTTACCTCTAGTGTTGTGAGTTTTTTTGTTTCTTGTTTTGTTGTTTTTGGTGGTTTTTTGTTGGCAGTCAATGGCGAAGCTACATAGTCTGTGGTCAGACCATAGGGAGTCTGTCCAGTTATCTTGTTTCCAGCGGAATTTGGGATTGGTTGATTCTTTGGCGGAGAATGTCACCAGGTCTAGTTGATGTCCTTTTTGGTGAGTTTTGATGGGTGGGAGTTTGGAATAACCTAGTTGGGAGATTAGCAGCCAGAAGTCAGATACATCTGGTTGTTTTGTTTGCTCTAGGTGGATGTTGATATCCCCACATAGTAGGTTGTATGGACTTGTTAGAGAGTTGGTTAGTAGGAATTCTGCAAAGTCTTCTTTGGCTAGGGTCCATTTTTTTGGAGGGATATAGAATAAGGTGATTGTTAGGGAGGAGGCAAAGGGGTTTGAGGTTAGAGAGATGGCTAGTATTTCTGAATTGGGAGAGGATTTGGAATTGAGTATGGTGCAGTTTAGGTGGTCTTTAAAGATTATTGCTAGCCCTCCTCCCCTTCCCCAGGTTCTAGCTAGGGATAGAATCTTGAAGCCTGGGGGGAGGCAGTCTTTGATAATAATGTCTTTGTCTGAGAGTAGCCATGTTTCCGTGAATAGTATGAAGTTAGGGTTGGTTTCGGATAGCCAGTCTTTGATGAGAGTGGACTTGTTTCTCATTGATCTGATGTTTAGGTAGAATCCTTGTAGGTTCTGGTAGTTAGTGTGGTCTGTTGGAGAGTAATGGGAGTAGGCTAGCTTTTTTAGTGTTCTTTGTTTTTTCGTGCCATGTTTGGTGGATCTGTGGGGGGGAGGAGGATTTGGGATGGGTGGCGGGGATGTATCTGTGGGAGGGCCTGTAGCTGGGCCGTCATATGGAGTATGGTGTGTGAGGGTATGGAATTTGGATTTTTCTGTGTGGTGTAGGGAGTAGTGGACTGGGATAGGAGCAGAGTATGTTGGGTCGGCTGTGCAGATCTTGGTGATGATTAGATAGATTAGGAGCATTGATGTGCATTGGTGAAAGTTGGGCCAGGTCATGGTGGTGTTTGGAGGTTTGCAAGGTAGTTGTTTTGGGGGAGCTGGTATAAGGAGTGTGGTAGGTTGCGGGGTGGCGAGGGAACAGTATTCCTCTTAGATGTAACAGTCTTTTACCTGGATTGTACAGGCTTATCAAGTAGATGTACAGTCTTTTCAGGTTGAAGTAAACAGATTACAATGTACAGTCCTATCAGGTTAGTGTAAACAGGTTATGGTATGCGGTCTAAACGGTTAAGATATGCAGTTTTTTTCCTGGTTTTACAGACTTAATAGGTTGAGGTAATGATATAAGGTTCACTTAGACATGCCAAGTCATGCAAGGTCATGCAAGCTGGTTGTGGTTCAGTTTATCAGGGTTGAGGTAGTGATATAGAGTTCACATAGTCATGCAATGTCATGCAAGGTCATGCAAGTTGATTGTGGTTCATAGTTAATTATACTTATCATATGGAGTCGGACTCTGGTTTTCCTTGCTGGTTAACCGACAGGTTGGTGAGATTTGGTCTGCGTTGCGTGGTCGTTCACTGAATGGAGTAGGTCAGGAATCAGTCGGCTGGGCCATGGGTACCATTGGTATTTTTTTATCAGATTTTTCCTATGGATCGGAGCAGTGCTCTATATGTTCCGATGTTGGGCCCCGAATAGCGCTGGTCGCTGGTTTCGGTCAGCGCTTTGCCCAAGATCACTTTTATTTCTGGGCCCCTGGCATTAACTCCTAGAGTCTTAATTTATCAACTGGCTCTGATTCAGTCTCTCTGCTCAGACTTTCGCAAAGGCGCGAGCTAAGGCGCACGCGCCTTTGCCGTGCGCCTTAGCCGGCACGCCGAACGGCTGCGCGCCGTTGAGGCCGCAGGCCTTTTAAAGAAAAGTAGTTTCCCCGCAGGCTGGGGGGGGGGGGGCGGAGCGGAACAATGCTCTCACGCCCTGCTGGATCGGGGCTCCGGCTCCTCTCTGCCCGGTACGCTGGCTGCTGTGTGGGAGCAGGTAACCCGCCTCAGGCCTTTTAAAGGTGGCGGCAGGGCTCCAATTTCAAAGCAGCTCCTTTTAACATAGGCGGAGCTGAACTGTACCTGATGGAGGAAGGGAAGGAACGGTGGGGCAAATTTCGACAACGGCAGGAATTGTTTGGCGGGTCAAATTTTTGTACCCTGCGTGCCATATTTGGCTCATGGACCAGAGTTTCACATGTCTGCTTCATGTGTAGCCGCCAGAGCTCAGCCGCACCGTGAAACTTTGTTTCTTTAGGCAGCCCCGGTTGTTTATTTGGATTCAATGTCAGCATTAGGGTTCGCCGGCCGCCGCCGCAGCCTCGCGGCTAGGTAGGGGGACAACAATGGCGCTTTTGCTCAAGCCCCCGCCGTAGCTCCTCTCTCGAACTGCAGTTGGGGTTTTTTTTTGGTTTTTTTTTTAAAGTTGAAAGCCGGCGCTGCAGCTCCTCTCTCGATCCTGGTGCAGTTCGAGAGAGGAGCCGGTACCATTCACAGTGAGAGGCAGGGGTGAGGAAGGCTGCCGCAGCTGTGTAATTTTTTTTTTTTTAAATTTGAAAGCCGCCGCGAGCAGGTGGTGACGTAAAACCCACGCATGCGCAATCGTGTTTTCGCAACGGATCAGGGAACACGTTTTTTTAGTGCGCATGCGCGGCCTATCATTTTATTATATTAGATATTTTTTTAATGATCCAATTAGGTTTACTGAAGGAACTCCAGCATAAATCCACATAACTTGCATCTGTTAGAACTGGCAAAATTTGAGAATCTGACTCCTTAATATTGGAACATGATGTCCTTAAGACCGGTGAGTCTGACCTCGGTACCGGGAAAGATGGTAGAGGCGCTGATAAAGGACCGCATCATTGATCACCTTGACAGACACAATCTGATGAGGACCAGTCATCACAGCTTCAACAAAAGAAGGTCTTGCTCAACAAACTTGATGCACTTCTTCGAGGAACTAAACAGGCAGATAGACAAGGGTGGCCCAGTCGACATTGTATATCTGGATTTTCAGAAGGCATTCGACAAGGTTCCGCATGAACGACTACTTTGAAAAATTGCGAGCCATGGAAACGAGGGTAAAATACTCATGTGGATTAAAAACTGGCTGGTGGATAGGAAACAGAGAGTGGGGGTAAATGGACAATATTCGGATTGGGAAAAGCATTACCAGTGGAGTGCAACAGGGTTCGGTGCTTGGACCCGTGCGTTTCAACATGTTTATAAGTGATCCGGAAATTGGTACGATGAATAAGGTGATTAAATTTGCTGACGATACTAAGTTATTCAGAGTAGTGAAGATGCAGGAGGATTGCAAAGATCTGCAATGTGACATAAACACCTATGAGAAATGGGCTGCGACATGGCAAATGAGGTTCAATGTGAATAAGTGTAAGGTGATGCATGTCGGTAACAAATTTCTTATACACAAATACAGGATGTCTGGGGCATTACTCGGAGAGATCCCCCAGGAAAGAGACTTGGGAGTGCTGGTCGACAGGTCGATGAAGAAGCCATCTGTGCAATGCGCGGCAGCGGTGAAAAGGGCAAACAGGATGCTAAGAATGATTAAGAAGGGGATCTCGAACAGATCGGAGGTTATCATGCCGCTGTACCGGGCCATGGTACGCCCTCACCTGGAATACTGCGTCCAGCACTGGTCACTGTACATGAAGAAGGACACAGTACTACTCGAAAGGGTCCAGAGAAGAGCAACTAAAATGGTTAAGGGGCTGGAGGAATTGCCGTACAGCGAGAGATTAGAGAAACTGGGCCTCTTCTCCCTTGAAAAGAGGAGACTGAGGGGACATAATCGAAACATTCAAGATACAGTAGATAAAGACAGGTTATTCATCCTCTCCAAGGTAGGGAGAATGAAAGGGCACTCTGTGAAGTTAAAAGGGGATAGATTCCTTACAAACGTAAGGAAGTTCTTTTTCACCCAGAGAGTGGTGGAAAACTGAACCGCTCTTCCGGAGGCTGTTATAGGGGAAAACACCCTCCAGGGTTTCAAGACAAAGTTAGACAAGTTCCTGCTGAACCGGAATGTACGCAGGTAGGGCTGGTCTCAGTTAGGGCTGATGGGCACGATGGACCATTGGTCTGACCCAGCAGCGGCAATTCTTATGTTCTTAGACATTGGGAGAGTATTATGTTGTGATTGAGTGTAGTGAGTAGTGTCAAAAATATTAAAAACTAACTTAAATAACTCTTTAGTATTGATTGCTGATAGACTAATCTTAGCAGAATAAAAAGCCTTCTGTTTATCCTTTATTAGTTGCTTATATATATATAGACCCTTTTTCTCCAAGTCTCATGGTCTGATTGTTTTCCTATTTTAATCCAAGTTCGTTCTAGACATCTAATAGAGCATTTCATAGGATGAAGCTCTTTATCAAACCAACCCGTAGACTTGCAAGGATGTTTTTTTTAGTTGTTGTTTTGGAGCAATACTATCCAAAACTGATACTAGACTCTTCCCAATGGGAAGCAAATTCTTTTGTATCTTTTGTTTTAGGATTAAGCTTGTAATGTTTCCAATATTCTGTAGGATCAATTTGGACCCCTTGATACAACATCCTTTTCATATGGAGGCAAGAATTTAGATTATAAATACATCCAATTTAGTTTGAAATAATATATAAAATGATCTGACCAAATGTTTGGACACCCGGTATTATCCTTTAGAGAGATTTTTTTGGGAGGAAACACTCTTAGAGAAGAAGGTTACTTGATTAGAATGATGACCTTTCTCATGTGATTTTGAGAATTTGGGAAGTACATAAGGCAATGATGACAAGAAAGCTTTAACACCTCTAATTTCAACATTATTCTCAACCTCAAGATGCAAATTTATATCCCCCAATAACATACTGTATGGGGTAGAAGCAGAATTATATAACACAAATTCATAAAAATCATCCCAGGCATTTATCCAACTTCCTGGGGGGATATAAAATAAAATACGTGAGAGAGAATCCACTAAATTATTTTTACTTAATTTATAGGATAGTATCTCTAGAGGACCGCTGAGCAGGATGGACCTATGGTCTGCCTCAGCGGAGGCAACTTCTTATGTTCTTATGTTCTTATGATTAGTTTGCGTAGAGTACAACACTTTGATACATAAAAATAACTTAATATCATAACAGATTTCATACCAGAGAAATTGATAGAGATGGTTCTGCAGATTTGAGAGTTTGTGTGCCAGACAGGGCTCTTGCTGGTTGAAGAATTATAGTTTGAAAGTGTCCTCTTCCTTAGAGATCCAACATACTTGTCCTATGCTTTCTTGAATTCAGATACACTTCTTGTCTCCTCCACCGAGAGGCTGTTCCAAGCATTCACCACCTTTTCTGTGAAAATGTATTTTCTGATTTTACTTGAATTTATCGCTTTTCACCTTCATCCTATGCCCTGTCATTCCAAAGTCTCCTTTCAATTGAAAGAGGCTCATCTCATGTGCATTTATGCCAAGCAAGTATTTAAATCTCTGTCATATCACCCCTCTCCCACCTTTCCTACAAACTTTACGCATTGACTTCAAAATTACACATAATATTTTAAATGAGGTCTCACCAGAGTCTTATACAGGGTCATCAGTATTTTTATATACTAGGACAAGCAGGCAGCATATTCCCGTATGCAGGTGATGTCATCCGCGGAGCCCAGTATGGACAGTGTTAAAGTGTACTGTCACTTTAAAATTTTTGATTGATTTCCCATACCACACATGCCTTCCCACCCAATGTCGGCTTGTGGAACCATCAGTTCTTAGTTTTCCGCAGAGCTAAAAAGTTAAAAAGTGATAAATCGCCAGGACTGAATAGTATACATCCCAGGTACTAAAAGAACTCAAACATGAAATTGCTGACCTGCTGTTAGTGATCTGTAACCTGTCGCTAAAATCGTCTGTAGTACCTGAAGATTGGAGGATGGCCAGTGTTAACGCCAATTTTTAAAAAGAGCTCCAGGAGAGAAATTACAGACCGTTAAGCCTTGCTTAAGTGTGTAGCGATCCTCTTCCGGTGCGCACATGTAAATGAGAGGAACTGGAACTGCATGTAAAGTAGGCAGGGACGTGATTCACTAAACGTTTTTTCGATCCCACTGGGCTCAGGACCAGTCGCTGAAGACCTTTGCGACTGCCCTGCCTTCTGCTGCCCTGCTTTCTAACCAGTCAACCCCATTTCCTGCAGCCCCGAACGAGCCTATCTGCCTGCCCCGAATCCCCCTGCCTGCCTGCCTGCCTCGATCTCTCATGCCTGCTTGCCCCAACTCACCTGCTCTCTGCCGCTCTTCCCCGCAGTGCAAATCCGTGGTTTTAAAGCGGGACTGCACGTCGCAGTGCAGCACCAGCTTTAAACCCGTGGGCTCGCACTGAAGGGAAGCAGGGTAGAGGCTGCCACCACCGCAAAAGTTTAAGAAGGAAGAGGCTGCTGCTGCCGTAAAAGTTTAAAGTTAAAAAAAAAAAAGTTGCGGCTAGGATGGGTCTATGCATGCGTGCAGATCGCACATGCTCGATCCGTACAGGCAGATGGGGACATTCCTCCGATCGCCCCCATCTACATATTTTAAGTTAGTGAATGCGTTGGACCTGCCTGAATCGGAAACAGATTGTTCCGATTCGAGCAGGTTAGTGAATCTAGCCCTATGTACTTACCCTGGTAACCTTTTCTCCAGTAGTTAGGTGAGACATTCTAGACTCTCGCCTTTCTTCACTGCACCAGTCTACAGTCTCAATCTGTTTATGCTTTTCCAAGTTGTTTCTTGGTTACCTATCAGCCCTTGGGGTCTGGGACGAATGCTGTATATATGTTACTTTTTTCTGTGGGAGTAGTTTCTGAGCTCCTTTGAGGCCCTTGTTGGCTGTTTATAGCTTATGTTCTAATGTTACTTCTTGAGCAGAACAGTTGCTGCTGAACTTCTTTGTCATGGGTGTCTCTTACTTTACGTTGATTTGGTGGCTCTTAGTGCTTGGGTACTAACTGTAGGTGGAGCTAAGGAACCCACTGAAGTACATCAGAGGCACAAAGAAAAAATCCAGAATGGATTGGTTCTGAAGATGGCACGCAGCCATGGGGACACTACCTGTAATCTGTCTAGAATGTCTCACCTATCTACTCAAAAAGAGCTTATCAGGGTAAGTATATAGGGCTAGATTCATTAAGGCCATGGATCGGATCCGATCCATGAGCAATCCGATCTATGGCCGGGGAGCTGATTCACAAAGCGCCGTCATGCAAATGAGGGCAGTCTGAATCATGCCCCCAACTAACTGCACAGATCGCTGAATAGCGATCCCGACGCATACACAGACCATCTGTAGATGGTCTGCGCATGCTTACAGAGCAGCGACCTTTTTTTTTGTTGTTGTTGTTTTTAACTTCGCGAGCCCATAGTTTTAACACTCTTTAAACCCACGGGTTAAAACCACAGGCTCTCACTGCAGGGGAAGGCAAGGAGAGTCGGGGCAGAAGCAGGGCGATGATCGGGGCAGAGAGCAGGAGAGTTGATCGGGGTAGAGAGCAGGACAGGACAGCAAGGGTATAGCTCAGCTTACTAATATAAAATTGAGGCTGTGGACTAAACAACAAGCAGAAGTGACATATATGTTTAAAATAGAGATATTAATACATTTGGGCAGAGAGCAGGAGATGTAGTCAGAAAGGACGTGAGCGACTGGTCCCCAGTAGTCGTTTCTTTCTTGATTGGCCAGCACAATTGGTGTTCCAGTTTTTTGTTAGTGAATCGCTGCCTGCCTACTTTACATGCCGTTTCCCCTCATTTGCATGCGCGGATCGGATCGGAGGATGATCGGCCACGAGGTTAGTGAATCGGATCAGAGGGAAATCGGATCGGTATACAGTCGCAAACACAATTGGAGGGCTTAGTGATTCTAGCCCATAATCTCATTTTATTACCTGGGATCTTGCTAGGTACTTGGGACCTATGTTGGCCACTGTTGGAAACAGGATACTTCTGCTCAGTCTTCACCCGCGAGGCGCCGGGACTCGGCCCTCAGCTACAAACAACGGTTGAATCAGTTGACCCATTTAGTAATTTCAAGTTTACACCCAGTAGTGTCTACTGTGAGCTGTCAAAGCTCAAGGTTAACAAGGCAATGGGGCCTGACAACCTACACCCCTGGGTGCTCAGGGAGTTGTGTGATGTCTTGACGGAACCGCTATCCGCGCTCTTCAATCTCTCCCTTAGTACAGGTAACGTACCGATGGACTGGAAGACAGCTAACGTCATTCCACTCCACAAGAAAGGCTCCAAGATGGAGACAGCAAACTACAGACCAGTGAGTCTCACATCAATAGTGAGCAAACTAATGGAAACTCTAATCAAACGTCAATTGGATACGATCATGAACGAGGAGAATCTACGGGATCCCCGACAACATGGATTTACTAAGGGGAGATCCTGACAATCCAACCTGATCAGCTTCTTTGACTGGGTGATGAGGAAGCTGGATGTTGGGGAGTCCCTGGACATCATTTACCTGGACTTCAGCAAAGCATTCGATAGTGTACCACACCGCAGGTTGCTGAGCAAGATGAGTTCTATGGGATTGGGCGACACATTGACGAAATGGATTGGGAACTGGCTTGGAGGTAGGCTTCAGAGGGTAGAGGTAAACGGCACCCCCTCCGAAATGACGGAGGTGATCAGTGGAGTGCCTCAGGGCTTTGTCCTGGGCCCGATCCTATTCAACATCTATATAAGAGACTTGGCAGAAGGGCTCCGAGGTAAAATAACATTATTCGCCGATGATGCCAAACTAAGCAATGTAGTGGGCAAAAGCACATCAGACAGTAATTCAATGCCTGACAAATGATGCACGACCTACTTCTACTAGAGTGCTGGTCTAGGTCCTGGCAACTCAGCTTCAATGCCAAAAAATGCAAAGTCATGCACCTGGGCAGTCAAAATCCATGCAGGACTTACACCCTTAATGGCGAGATCCTAACAAGAACTGAAGCAGAACGAGATTTAGGGGTGATCGTCAGTAAAGACATGAAGACTGCCAATCAAGTGGAGCAAGCTTCCTCCAAAGCAAAGCAAATCATAGGTTGCATACGCAGGAGTTTCGTCAGCCGTAAACCTGAAGTCATTATGCCATTGTATAGATCCACAGTAAGACCTCACCTAGAGTACTGTGTGCAATTCTGGAGGCCGCATTACTGTAAGGATGTGCTGAGGCTAGAGTCGGTTCAGAGAATGGCCACCCGGATGGTCTCAGGACTCAAGGACCTCCCGTACGAGAGCGGCTAGAGAAGTTACAGCTCTACTCACTCGAGGAACGCAGAGAGAGATGACACATGATAAAGACGTTCAAGTATCTCACACGCCGCATCGATGTCGAAGAAGATATCTTCTTTTTCAAGGGTCCCACAGCAACAAGGGGGCATCCGTGGAAAATCGGAGGCGGGAAACTGCACGGTGATACCAGGAAATTATTTTTCACTGAAAGGGCAATTGATCGCTGGAATAGTCTTCCACTTCAGGTCATTGAGGCCAGCAGCGTGCCTGATTTTAAGGCCAAATGGGATAGGCATGTGGGATCTATTCACAGTGACAGGTAGGGGAGGGTCATTGGGGTGGGCAGACTAGATGGGCCGTGGCCCTTATCTGCCGTCTATGTCTATATTTCTATGTTTTTTTGTCCCAGTATGGCAATTCTTATGTTCTTAATTTCCCTCCTGTGTGTTCATGAAGTGCCCAAGTTATGTCTTGATAACATGCTTTTATAAGCGTATCTACCCTACTGTATGTTTGTGAAGTCCCAATTTGTTTAATTTTCCTCATGTGTCCCGGAATCATGGTTTTATCAGTGTTTTTGAAATCCCGATTTTAGTTTTCCTCATGTTGTGTCCTGGAATCATGGTTTTGTCAGCCTTTGTAAAATCCCAATTTGTTTAATTATCCTCAGGTTGTTTCCTTGATTCATGGTTTTATTAGCCTAACTTCCCTCCTCTTTGTTTGTGAAGTGCCCGGGTTGTGTGTTGAAATCATAGTTTATCAGCCTATCTTCCTTCCTGCATGTTTGTGAACTGATCACAATACTCCAAGTGGGGCCTTACAGGTAAGGTCCCACTTGGAGTATTGTGTTCAGTTTTGGAGACCGAATCTGGCAAAGGACGTAAGAAGACTTGAGGCGGTCCAGAGGAGGGCGACGAAAATGATAGGAGGCTTGCGCCAGAAGACATATGAGGAGAGACTGGAAGCCCTGAATATGTATACCCTAGAGGAAAGGAGAGATAGGGGAGATATGATTCAAACGTTCAAATACTTGAAGGGTATTAACGTAGAACAAAATCTTTTCCAGAGAAAGGAAAATGGTAAAACCAGAGGACATAATTTGAGGTTGAGGGGTGGTAGATTCACGGGCAATGTTAGGAAATTCTACTTTATGGTGAGGGTAGTGGATGCCTGGAATGCGCTCCCGAGAGAGGTGGTGGAGAGTAAAACTGTGATTGAGTTCAAAGAAGCGTGGGATGAACACAGAAGATTTAGAATCAGAAAATAATATTAAATATTGAACTAAGGCCAGTACTGGGCAGACTTGCACGGTCTGTGTCTGTATATGGCCGTTTGGTGGAGGATGGGCTGGGGAGGGCTTCAATGGCTGGGAGGGTGTAGATGGGCTGGAGTAAGTCTTAACAGAGATTTTGGAACCCAAGCACAGTACTGGGTAAAGCTTTGGATTCTTGCCAGAAATAGCTAAGAAGAAAAAATTTAAAAATTTAAATTGAATCAGGTTGGGCAGACTAGACGGACCATTCGAGTCTTTATCTGCTGTCATCTACTTTGTTACTATGATCTGCCCCCTGTGTGTTTGTGAAGTGCCAGGGTTGTGTGTTGAAATCATAGTTTATCAGCCTAACTTTCTTCCTGCATGTTTGTGAACTGATCTGCCCCCCTGTGTTTGTGAAGTGCTGAACCTCATCTGTTTAATTTTTTTCAGTTTGTGGAGTTCCCTCCTTTCTGTTTGTGAATTGTGGTTTTTTTGGGGGGGGGTTTTCAAGTGCCCAACCTTGATGGTTTTATCTGCCAAACTTCCCTCCTGTCTTTTTCCTCAGGTTCCAAGCCTCATTTTGATGCTGCTCCAAACTTCTTTTCAAACCCCAAAAAGATCCCCCCAATGAATTTTCACAAGCTTGATACCTAGCTAAATCGCTTTCTGGTACCCTAAAATGTAACCTTTCCCAATTTCATCAAAATCCTTAGAGCCATTTTCAAGATAAAATTTCCAACAAACATACAATTGTTTATCCCTGGACAAGCAGGCAACATATTCTCACATGTGGGTGACGTCATCCTCGGAGCCCCGGTACGGACAGCTGCAAAAGTGCATCGGCACTTTAAGGACTTTAGAAAGTTCACGACTGACTGCACCATGCATGCCTTCTCACCCGATGTAGGCGCATGGCTCCTCAGTTCTTACTTTTCCGCGGAGCTAAGAAGTCGTGTTTTCAAACGTTCCTTTGTTTTTTGCCTTTGCCTTCCCGCTCGCGAGTTCTTTTTTTTCTTTAATTCTTGTTTTTCTCTCTTTATTTCTCTTTGTTTTAAAAAAAAAACAAAAAAAAAAACAGAACTCAGGAGTAGTTTCTCTCCCCCCCCCCCCTGGTTTGTCACCTTTTGGCAGTTTGACCGACGGGGCCTCTTTCTCACCTCAGCCATAGAGGTCAATTTGGCTGAGGCGGTGTTTCCTTCGATGTCTTGCCCATTAATGGGTTTTAAAAAGTGCGGCTGGTGCCAAAGGACCATTTCCATCACAGATTCCCACAACTGGTGTTTACAGTGCCTTGGTCCAGAGCATCGAGTTCAATCCTGTATGCGGCGTTCTACTCTTCAAAAGCACACCATTAAAAGCCACATTCTTCAACAAGAAAAGTTGTTCGGTGTCAGCATGGAGGAGGATTCAGCATCGCAACCATCGACGCCAAAGACACCAACGCCATCCGATGCACAGACATAGACTTCAGTGTCGCTAGTCATCGCTCCATCTGGAAAGCCAGCTAAAAAGCCAACAGCTTCCCAGACGGTGTTGCAGGTCACTAAGGCATCGAGTCCAGTCATGCCGACCAAGTGACGATCCCTTATGCAACTCATTTCAAAATCGAAGGGTGCATTGTCATCCAAGTCATTCTCTCCAGAACGAATCGCAGCACTGTTGGTACCAGCGACTAAGCCAAAGGTACCGGTGCTTACTTTTCAATAGAAGTTCGATGCTCTGTTTTGTGAGGAGTACAGGGGATATGTTTCATCTCTTGACCCTGACACTTCCAGTACCGGCCAAGCCTGAGCATGATGCCACGATGCCTTCCGGTACCACTGATGCTATATCAGTTCTACATCGTGGATCTCAATACCAGTCATCTTGTCCATCCAGTCCTGCATTGAAGCATCGTTCTCCAGACATCGTTCCAGTTCTTCAAAGCATCATTATTATTCTTCGAGACAATCTAGTAAGTGTTCTTGCAAATCCAAGCATATTTCTCATCCACATCCTAAGGAGCATAAACATCCTGAAGAACCTTCACTCTCGTCATCTGATCAACACCGTTCTAAGCATCAGCATCACTCTCCTTCTGTCCTTATTCATTCTGACCTGCAGTATGACTCCAATGCAGACATTTCTCATTCGAATACGGAGGCTTATGACTCTCCTGAGGCACAATCTCTATGAAAGACTTCTCCTGGAGTGACTTCTCCTTCTGAGCGACTTTCACTCATTTTATTAGACAGTTGGGAAAGGATATGTCCATCAAACAGGAGGCAGATTCCAAATATAGTGCTGAATTTTGGGAAACTTTGGGCTATGACCAGCCTTCCTAAGGAGCTTCTCAAACTTCCTTTACATGGAATCCTGAGAGAAATCCTCCAAAAAAATTGGGAATCTCCTTTCTATTCCTGTTGCTCCTAGGAAATTGGACTGTCTCTAAGATTATTTCCAGTCCAAGTTTTGACAAACCTCAACTGTCCCATCAATCTTTAGTGGTGGAGTCCACTCCTTCCAAAGTCTACGGCTCGGTCCCGCCTGGTCAAGAGGTACATACTATGGACAGATTTGGCCAACAGCTTTACCAAAACTCCATGTTGGCAAATTGAGTCATCAATTACAACTTCTATTTTTCTTGTTACATGAAACTTCTCATCAAGCAATTGCCTACTTTTCAGAAATATCTTCCATCTCATCGAATGAAAGATTTTCAGAACATTGTTGGCCCTCTCAGTTGAGGAAGTACATGGTTTGATCAACTTATGATGTCTTTGAGCTGACGTCCAGGGCTTCTTCTATGTCTGTGGCCATGAGAATATTAACTCAGGATTGCTGATATGAATGTTTACCTTCAAGACAGATTGGTAAATATCCCCTGTTTAGGGGACAAACTTTTTTGGGAGCTCGATGGATAATACCACTCAAAAGCTCACTGACCATGAAAAACAGTGGGATACTTTAGTTAAATCTAAACCCAAGCCTTCCATAGTAAGATCATTCAGGACCTCTTCTTCATATCAGAGGCATTCTTCTGCTCCTTCCAGGCTACAACAGAAGAAACAGAAGCAACAATGTCCTCAGAAACCTCAACCTCCTGCTAAATCGACCCAGTCTTTTTGACGGGCTATTCGAGAGCGTTGTTACAATTCCTTTACATCAGCCTCTCCCTCAGCCATTCGGAGATTTGTCTCCAACTTTATTTTTATCGTTGGCAGTTGATCACCTCAGACCTCTGGGTTCTACAGATCATTTGAGAGGTTACTCTTTTAATTTTGTCACTGTCCCTCGAGATCATCCTCCAAGAGGGTCTGCTTTGAACCCTTACCAGTCCTCCCTTCTTCTTCAGGAAATTGATTCCCTTCTCTTCAATGCCATTGAAGAGGTTCCTGCGGATCAGCAAAACCGAGGATTTTACTCCCGCTATTTTCTAGTCCCAAAGAAGACCAGAGGTCTTCAACCTATTTTAGATCTCAGAGCCTTCAACAAGTTTCATGTCAAGGTAAAGTTTTGGATGTTGTCTTTAGCCACTCTATAATCCCCTCTTGGCTCACAACAATTGGCTATTCTGTCTAGATCTCAAGAAAGCCTATACTCATATCCCCAGTCATCCGGCTTACAGGAAGTACCTCAAATTTCAAGTGGCCCACCACCACTATCAATACAAGGTTCTACCTTTTGGCCTTGCCTCCTCTTTCAGTGCCTGGTGGTTGTGGCAGCGGCCTTGAGGCCTCAAGACCTTCAAATCTTTCCCTACCTAGACAACTGGCTCATCAAGGATCCTTCGTCTCAAAGTGTAACTCTTAGCTACAAATCAGCCTATACTATTTCTTCAGAACTTGGGGTTCAAAATCAACTTCCCCAAATCACAACTGATTTTTCTTGTTCTTCAGCCATCTCAGAAGCTCCAGTTCATCGGAGCTCTGCTTGACACCACTCAATTTAGGGCGTTTGTTCCTCAACGTCAGGACCCTTTAATCCAACTTTGTCATCAGATCGCCCAGCTTCATTCAACGTCAGCCAGGCACATGATGGTTCTTTAGGGTCACATGGCTTCCACAGTCCATTTGACACCCCTTGCGAGGCTTCATCTCTGGATGCCTCGGTGGTCTCTGTCTTCACAGTGGTCTCAGGCGCTCGACACACTTTCACAACATATTTCTGTCACCTCGTCTCTTCAACGGCCACTTCAGTGGTGGATGAACTCTTCCAATGTTTCCAGAGGTCTTTTGTTTCACATGACTTCTCATCAGAAAGTTCTGACCACATATTCGTCATCCTATGCTTGGGGAACTCATCTTGATGGCCTTTGCACTTAAGGCCACTGGTCCCCCAAAGAGCAACGCTTTCACATAAATCTTTTGGAGCTCAGAGTGATTTACTAAGATCTCAGAGCTTTTCAGCATTTAGTAGTCGATCGTGTCCTTGTAGTCCGCACAGACAATCAAGTCGCCATGTACTATATAAACAAGTAAGGAGGGACGGGTTCTCTCCTTCTCTGCCAGGAGGCTCAAAGATCTGGCTTTGGGCGATTACTTGCAACATCTTTCTCAAAGCAATCTATATTCAGGGGGAACAGAATTTATTGGCAGACAAACTCAGCAAAATTCTTCAAACTCATGAATGGACGCTCAACTCAGCAGCTCTTCATCCCATTTTCTCTCAATGAGGGACTCCTCAAGTGGATTTGTTTGCTTCCCAATAAAACAAGAAGTTGCCCCAGTTCTGCTTCAGACTGTACTCTCCTCATCATTTGGAGGCGGACTTTTTTCTTCTGGATTCGACGCACAAGTTTCTCTTTAAGTTTCCACCCATTCCTCTCATTCTCAAGACACTTGTCAAAGTCAAGCAGGAGTTGGTCACTATGATACTTATAGCTCCTCGGTGGCCCAGACAGCCTTGGTTCTTCCTTCTACTTCAACTCAGTATCAAGGAGCCAGTTCCCTTGCCAATTTTTCCTTTTCTTCACAAACAGAATCACAGTTGTCTTCTACATCCCAACCTACAGTCTTTACAAGTTTTCAAGTTTAAGTTTATTTAAAAATTTATTAAACTGTCTAATCAGGTTTCTAGTCGGTGTACATTAATCAATAAAAACAGTCAAGTTAAAAAACAAATTTGGGGAAATAATTAACCAAACAGACAAACTTGTACAAAAAGGAAAAAAGGGGTCGAACTACAATATTATAGGAAAGAGACACTGAAGGAAAGAACAAGAGGTAGGGGAAAGACCAAAAGAAGGGAAGTCAAATTGTCCTTAGAAGGATAGTTGCTGTTAATCAGCATCTTTAAAAGAGTAGTTACTACTCGAAGGCGTCTTTAAATAAGAAAGTTTTTAATTTAGATTTAAACTGGTTTAAATTTGTTTTCTCTGTTATATAATTGGGTATAGAGTTCCAGCTGACAGCTTAGTACCTCTCGGGCTGAGTTCAGCTGATCTTCACCTTTCTCAGCCTGTCAGATTCATATTGGAAGCTTCCAGAAAATCGGCCACTCAGCAGTGTTATCAGCAAAAATGGGCCCTGTTTTCTGCTTGATGTCTCCATCACCAGGATCCGAAATCCATCTCTGTTTTCTCAGTTTTGGATTTGTCTGACTCTGGCCTCAAATCCATATCCATTAGAGTCCATCTCAGTGCTATCACTGCCTTTCACCAACCCTTGGATGGTAAACCTCTTACTGCTCATCCTTTTATCTTCAGATTCATGAAAGGACTTTTCAATGTCAAACCACCTCCAATGGTTTGGGATCTCAATGTGGTTCTTGCTAAGTTGATGAAGCCTCCATTTGAACCAATGTCTACGGCTTGTCTCAAATACCTTACTTGGAAATTTCTCTTTCTCATTTCTCTAACTTCTGTTAGAAGAATAAGTGAACTTCAAGCGCTAGTGGCAGACCCACCATTTATAGTGTTCCACCATGACAAGGTTGTGCTTCGCACTGATCCGAAGTTCCTTCCTAAGGTCATCACTGAATTTCATTATAATGAATTGTTCTTCCAGTATTCTTCCCTAAGACTCATTCTCATTCTGGAGAAATGTCTCTTAACACTTTGGATTGTAAGCAGGCATTAGCCTACTATCTCAACAGGATAAAGCCGCATAGAACATCTTCTCAACTTTTGGTTTCCTTCGATCCTAACAAGTTGGGTCATCCTGTTTCCAAGAGAATGATTTCCAATCGGTTGGCTGCGTGCATCTCGTTCTGTTATGCTCAGGCTTGGCTGCAACTGGGGAGTCGAGCCATGGCAGCTTCAGTAGGGAGCGTTTCAGATTTATTTAAAATGAATTTCAGCCCTAAAAACCCATCATCAATCTTTATGGTTTCCTCAAAATCATAAAAATATCATCCGTAAAGGCCAGTATCTTGACCACCTTGTTTCTCTACATATTTCTCCTAGATACTAAGGTTTATTTTTAATGAGGGTTCAAAAAAAAAAAAAAAAAAAGTAGAAACAATATGCGAGAGAGTGAACAACCTTGTCTAGTACCTTATATGAATGAAAATCGATCTGACTTTGTCCCATTTGTCCCATTGACCACATTCTTATGGCAAACACTGACAAAGCTTTAAGGAATGTGGCACTGCACTTCGACATTGGAGCCTGGTCTTTGATGTACTCTCAATGGCTGCCATAAGTGTGCTTTATTCAATATAGGGATTTTTTTGTGTGTGTTTTGTTTTTTTGTAAAAGTGAAACAGTACTTGCTAACTTTCTGTAGTTTGCTGCATTCTTTTTATCCTGATATTTCATATCAAAATGTTACTCCTGTTTAAAATGGAGCATCAGTGATACTGCTTTCTTTGCACCCTTTACAGCTTCAAATGACTAGTAAAAAGATCTTATCTTTGTCCACTAGGGCCTAGAAAGAGATTTTGGAGATCTATAAATCTCCAGCATGAAACTAAATTGGCAGAAAAGAAATCATAAATCGGACAGTTATTATAATATTTATAACAGATTTATAATTACCATGAGCTTTGGAACTGCTCGTGTCTCTGAACCAGCTGCTAAACTAATTAACCCTCTAAGGGTTTTATTCTGCTCAGTCTGAATTCTACAGTACATGATGGTAGCTGCCAAAATTTGTTTCTTTTTGCAATAAAGTCCAGTAGATTTAAATCATCAGAATTTCTAATCTAGAGCACAAAAGATTGAGCTATCTTATGAATTATTAGAATTGTTTTATTGGAGAAGAGTAGAAAACATTATTTTATCCAATTTTTCTTGTTACAGTTCTGTGGAGTCTGAAGAATTGGCTGTGCATTTGTATCCGGGTGCTGTAACAATTCAAGGTGTTCTACGGAGGAAAACATTGTTGAAAGAAGGGAAAAAACCTACTGTAAGTACTGAATGTACTATCAAGATGATATTTCTCACTTTCTAGTGATTTTACTCATGTTCCAGATTACCTTCCCTACCACTATGAATCCCCCAAGTTCAAACACTATTGCTTTGTTTGCTGCTCTGAAATTATTGAGATGGAAGAGAAAAAGCTATAGACAAAATGAGAGAATTTGAGAAAATTTGTATATTGTTTGCTGGTAAGATTAAACCATAATTCTTACCTGGTTTATATGGATTTATTCAGACAGTTGTTATACAGTAGATTGCCTCTGGGGCATGTAATGGAACATAGGCCTAGATGCACAAAAGTTAGTCGGTATTACTGACTGGATCGCTGTTGGCCAATTCACTGGCTCCAACAGCGATCTGATGCACAAACAAGTTTGCATGCAAACGATTTGCATGGAGGTGCAAATCATTTGCATGCAAACATGACTGATTCAGTTGCTCAGTGAACGATTGACACATGCGCAAAGCCCTAGCAGCAGGGACAGGAAAGCAGCCTCTTGTCACTGCTGTTAGGGCTTCTGATTTTGGGTGTTTTGTTGTTTTTTTTAAATATAAATGGCATAGATATTGCACTGTTAAACACAACCTGTCCCATAAAAAAAAAAGCCCCCTGCGCCATGCCCTCCCATCCTGCACCCCGAGCCACCATCCACCACCTTGCTGACCTGCGGCAAAAGGGCAGGAGGGATACCCACTCCCTCCTGCCATGAAGGCACTGAAGTAAAGGCTGCTTTGTTTACCTCATTGGAATAACTACAAGACGGCATTGTATCTTCCAAAACAGACAATATTCGTTTATTGTTAGTATAAAATCTTACAGTATTACAGCAGCAGAGACATATCAGAAAAATATATTGTCAGTTCAGAATATGCAATGGAGAGAAGAACTTGCACCCATATGCTTAGCAGGGGGCTAGCAGATCCCCGTAGCATAAGTAAGTGAATCTCTCTAGCTTTACCTAGAATGCACGTGTATTTTATACAGAGAAATTCTTCCTTTGTTCCAAAAAGTACATCCCCGAATTCTGGTTATGTAATTCCCTATTGGTACATAAAATAATGTAAATCTAACTCCTCCTCTCAGTCCACGCCTCTCTCACCTCCACCCCCCCTTCCCCAGTAGGGGGGGGCCTTGCAGAAACAGAGAACTCTTGGTGAACTTTCTTTCTCCAGCGCTGAGATATGTAGATGTTAATTAGTCTGTGCATCTGCGGGATGGTGTCCTTGTATGCTGAAAGTTGGCAAAGGTGACCTTTCAACAATCCAGCTGCTTGGTTCCCATAACTTGGTTCAGAGACAGGGAGCAAATGTTTTGGTACCAAGTTCTCTCATCTCGCTACACCCACATCGTCCTGCAGGGATCCTTGCTCATTATAAAAGTTTTATGGCTTTCCAGGGTGCCTGGCATATGAAGTCATACAGCACTGATAACAGTTGAGCAGAACCTTGGAGAAATATCCTCCCAGCAGGGAATGGAGACAAAAACGTTAGCTTTGCAAAGGCTGCAGGTGTTTACAGACAGTAAGATACAGGCTGGGCCTGGCTATGGGAAAATATAGGTCTGTAGTGTCCAGCATACACAAGTGAAAATATAGGTCTGTAGTGTCCAGCATACACAAGTGAAAATATAGGTCTGTAGTGTCCAGCATACACAAGTGAGGCCAGTATGTCCAGTTGAATCATCTGTATGTCCAGGTTATCCATGTCAGTCCCCTCTTGGCGGGCTGAAGTACGGCAAGTCAGAAGCCCGCCACGCAAAAGATAGCAGAGAGAGGAAGAAACAAAGGTGTGGAGGAGGGGCTGCCCTCCCAACTATCTATCTAAACTGAACAACAGTACATGCCAGAACCAGAGGACGTAGGCACAAAAGGCTAATAGGTGAACAATAAAAACAACAGTGGGCAAAAGCAGAGGCACAGAACATAACAGGCATAGATTGCAGAACTGGGAATCATCGTACACAGCATGAAAATTGGGATGCAGTGGCTCAGCAGGATTCCAGAGCATCTCATAGAAAAAGGAAGAATGAACAAAGGAAAAATCACAAGGACAGCATTCAAGACAACGCATTAGTCATTGCTAAGTAAAGAACAGCATTGAGAGACATTAAAAATATGAGAAACCAGACCAGAGGAAGCTATGAAAGCAATAAATACATACAGGACATATGTGTTTCTGTTCAGGTGGTAGTATAAGAGGCAAGCTATCAAAATATAAATAAAGTATTAAAAGAAACAAATGACATGGCAGTAAATAATAAAAACAAAACAAAAAAAACAACGGACAAACTGGGCAGGTCCATAACCTAGCCTAGGCATCACAGCATAAAAACTATAATGTAACTTTAAAAGAATATACAGAATAAAACAATCAGTCCTTCACAGAAATAATGTCCTGAGCCAAAACTGAAGAAAAGATAAAGTCCAGCAAACCGGCAAAATGGGCATAAACAAAACATGGGAGAGAAAGTGTCCAAGAAAGTAAAAGTGCAGGATGCAGCGTTTCAAGGCATGCAGTCACTATAAACTGGTACGGTGCACACTCGGAATGAAAGGGGTCTGCACATACACCATCTTGAAAGAAGTCCAGGTATCATCATTCAGCAGCCGAAATCCAGTGAAGAGAGTCAAAGAAAAGAAAGAGAGAGAACAGGTTGCCTGTACTGAGGGCGGCAACAAGGGACAAAAATAATGCATTTACTGGTCATAAGTACAGCAAGAGAGATATAAGATTCAAGTACACAATATGCAGAAGAGGACATGTTACATGGTGTAAACTCAGTGGAGTGCACAGAAAAATACCATTAAGTCTATAGAACCTTTCTCTAAATAAGAGAACCCCTTAAGGAGCAGCGCTCAGGCCATAAAAGAGAAAAAAAAAATAAAAATAAAAAATATTGCGCAATTGAGATAGGAAAAAACAAAAATGCAAAAAGGGAGAGAAAAATCTCCAAAAATGGCCAATGGTATATTTGGTTTCCCCGGGGTACCCCACAAACCAAACAGATAGACAACACAAAGAGTACAGGGCACAAACAAAAATAGAAAACACAAAAGGCGGTGAACTTTTCTTCCAGCTGGCAAGGATTCAGAGCTGAACTTAGATCTGCAGAGAAATGCACAGGTATACAAAAACAAACGTCCATCATAGCACGAATCATAATTGTGTGCACACAGTGGCAAAGTAAAGTGCGATATAACACATGGCAGAATAATCACATAATCATAAAAGGCATCTAAATGGTTACTGGAACTTCTGAAAGAGAAAACGTAAGAATGTGATCACTCTGGCTCGGTGCCCTGCCTATTTCATTCATAAGGCAGACAGGGACGCAACTGCTAGGGTGTGCTTCAATTTTGAAAAATAAGCAAAACTTACTAGGTAAAGTAAGATACAGTGTACAATGTTAAATATAGAGGTATTCTGAAGTATGGCAACGTCGATTCAAAGGGAAAAAAAAGAAACATGTTAAATGTTAAGTGCAAGGTCATTTCAAGGTTACGGAAAGCATAACATTGTCCTCCTTCTCTGGGTTAGAAAAAGGCTCATTGTAACAGGTCCAGAACAGCTCTGTATGTATGACTGTGAAGACAAAGAAGAGACATTTTAACGTGACACCACCCCTGAGGTCACTTAGCCATGTTCCCTGCAGGCAGACCTGGAACTCTTGTCTGCCATCTGGGTCCCGCTACACTCTGAGGAGTGAGCACTGCTGCAGACTAGATGTAGCTACTTTAGTCTGCACTGTCCTTACATAATAAGTACCCCCTTCCTCTGGAGTTAGAACTACCAAGTTTATTTTAAAGGTATTTCTGTCTCCAATTGTATTTAGAATCTGATTGATAATAACACTTTATACAAATGTGCATGGGAAGAAAGAATTCATAAAGAACACCAGGATAAAGACACAATACGGGAAAGCAAGGGAGACTGTTAGCACAAAAGAATTAATCTCAATCCATCCGTTATCAATAAAACTCATTCATAAAGCAAAAAAAATTTGACCACGTTACACCGCTATTGATTAAGTCCTATTGGCTACCTATTAGCCACCGAATTACTTTTAAGATATTATTCTTGGTTTTTAAAGTTCTAGCTTTCAATGAGCCTCAATACATGTCTAGAATGATCATTCCTTATTATGCCCCTCGTTCTCTACGATCATCATCACAAGACTTATTAACTGTCCCTTCCTTAAAAATTGTGGGTACAAGAAGAAATGACATGTTTTCTGTTACAGCTCCACAAACGTGGAATGCACTGCCACTTTACATCAGAAAAGAAAAAGATCTTATCTCTTTTAAAAAACTCTTAAAAACTTTTTTATTTAATGATGCTTTTATCAATTAAACTACGAGACCTTTTATTAATTAAATGCAGAACTTAATTTTTTTTTTTTCTTTCCCCGTGTTCTTTCCTCTTTATGTTTTTCTACCTGAGAGAATTGTAACTTTACCCCTCTTTTCCTTCTATATCATGTCCGTCTTTAAGCTACATGTATGAAGAAATTTGTAATGTGTTATAAGTATATTAACTTTTTACTTGTGTCTTAAAATTGTTTGTCCTCTAAAATGTTGTTTTTTTAAAAAATTGTTTGTCCTCTAAAAAGTTGTTTTTAAAATTGTTCATCGCTTAGAATGTTTGTATAGGCGATTTATCAAATAATAATAAAACTTGAAACTTGAACTTGAATTATCAAGCCCATGTTTAGCAAATATTTCAATTTTCAGAAAAATATGGATACTTAACCTTTATCATTGTTAGTCTTGTACTTTAAATCCCCCAACACTGGGATACAAAGGCAGGGATGTGCCCAACACAAACCCCACATGTCTGACAAACGGTCGCTTTTTTTTTTCTTTTTTATTACCAGCAGACACAACTTTTACAACTGCGAGAACACGTAAACTATCTGGCTCAACTCTCTTTAAATTACTCACTGTCTGTAACAAATCCACTGCACACAGGATCAAATACTAGCTCCTTCGAGCTTGACAAAATTATATGTCTAAAATCACAGTCCTTATTCTCGTTCATCAGTGCAAAACTCACATTCTTAATTCTGGCTAGAGCCACATGCATTTTACCCTGTTTAGCAACTTACACTATCCTGTCTGCAACTTTCGGCAACAATCATGCTGTCTTGCTTTACCAACCTTTCCCAGGTGTCCAACCTAAATGCTTTTTCCATCTCCCCGGGTAATTTCTCAACATCACCAATTTCTCGTTCTCTGTATCATGTCTGGTGTCCCCAGAGATGTTTTTTTTTTTTTTTTTTATTGGGTTTTTTTATCAATTTGACAAGTATGGCAAAAAGTTGATTAAATTCCAAATACTAAGCCTCTGACAACAATAAAAGTAAGGGTGAAGAAAACAATAAATAATTACAAAATGACAAAAAAACCTCTACAAACCCAGAATTAAACATATAAGAAAAAAGGAGAGAAAAAAGAACTTCAAGGAGGAAAGGAAAGAGAACATAGATGGAAGAAAAGCAATAGGGCAAAGGGAAAATGTTTGGGTGTTTGTTTTGTTGCTTTGAATTTATCTAAATGGTGCTAAACCATAAGATTAGGAGAGGAGAAGCATGACTGTGTAAAAGCCTGAACCAAATCATAACTACTGTATTTTCACGCATATAATACGCACGTTATACACGATTTTACAAACCGTGCATAACCTTGCGCGTTATACGCATGAGCACGTTGTACAAATTTTTTTTTACATAGTTCCCCCCCCCGACGTCCGATTCACACACACCCCCCCCCCCCCGCAGGACCGCTCGCACCCCCACCCCGAAGGACCGCTCGCACGCACTCCCACCTGCATCCGCACCCCCATCCTGAAGGACCGCTCGCATCCCCACAGCCTCCCGACCCCCCCCATCATGTAGAAGCTCCTACCGATGTCCTGCTGCTTCCTCTTGGCGGTCCCGGCCCTTCTGTGAGGCCTGCGCTGCTTCCTCTTCCGGCGGTTCCGCCCTTTCTCTGACGTCAAGCTCTCTTGCCCTGCCAACTCCCCGACACGATCGGGGCAAGATGGAGCTCAAGCCCTCTTGCCCCAGCCAACTGCGGCACCCCCGACACGATCGGGGCAAGAGGGAGCTCAAGCCCTCTTGCCCCCCCCCCCGACTCCCCGACACGATCGGGGCAAAAGAGAGCCCAAGCCCTCTTGCCCTGCCAACTCCCCGACAAGATCGGGGCAAAAGGGAGCTCAAGCCCTCCTGGCTCTGGGCCCCCCCCCCCCCGCTAGTTGTTCGGGCCAGGAGGGAACCCAAACCCTCTTGGCCACGGCGACCCCTCACCCCGCACTACATTACGGGCAGAAGGGATCCCAGGCCCTCCTGCCCTCGATGAAAACCCCCCTCCCCCCAACGACCGCCCCCCCCCCAAGAACCTCCGACCGCCCCCCCAGCCGACCCGCGACCCCCCTGGCCGACCCCATGACACCCCCACCCCCCTTCCCATACCTTTGTGTAGTTGGCCGGACAGACGGGAGCCAAACCCGCCTGTCCGGCAGGCAGCCAACGACGGAATGAGGCCGGATTGGCCCATCCGTCCCAAAGCTCCTCCTACTGGTGGGGCCTAAGGCGCCTGGGCCAATCAGAATAGGCCCGGGAGCCTTAGGACCTCCTGGGGGCGGGGCCTTGGGCACATGGTCAGGTTGGGCCCAAGTGCCTCAGGCCCCGCCCCCTGGAGGGACCTAAGGCTCCCGGGCCTATTCTGATTGGCCCAGGCGCCTTAGGCCCCACCAATAGGCGGAGCTTTGGGACGGATGGGCCAATCCGGCCTCATTCCGTCGTTGGCTGCCTGCCGGACAGGCGGGTTTGGCTCCCGTCTGTCCTGCCAACTACACAAAGGTACGGGGAAGGGGGGTGGGGGTGTCGTGGGGGTCGGCCAGGGGTGTCGCGGGTCGGCTGGGGGGGCGGTCGGAGGTTCTTGGGGGGGCGGTCGTTGGGGGGAGGGGGGTTTACGTCGAGGGCAGGAGGGCCTGGGATCCCTCCTGCCCATAATGTAGTGCGGGGTGGGGGTAGGGGGTCGCCGTGGCCAGGAGGGTTTGGGCTCCCTCCTGGCCTGATATTGTCGGGGAGTTGGGGAGTCGGGGGGGCAAGAGGGCTTGAGCTCCCTCTTGCCCCGATCGTGTCGGGGGTGCCGCGGTTGGCTGGGGCAAGAGGGCTTGAGCTCCCTCTTGCCCCGATCGTGTCGGGGAGTCGGCGGGGCAAGAGGGCTTGACGTTAGAGAAAGGGCGAACCGCTGGAAGAGGAAGCAGCGCAGGCGCAGGGCTCACGGAAGGGCCGGGACCGCCAAGAGAAAGCAGCAGGACACCGGTAGGAGCTTCTACATGATGGGGGGGGTCGGGAGGCTGTGGGGGTGCGAGCGGTCATTCAGGGTGGGGGTGCGGGTGGGAGTGCGTGCGAGTGGTCCTGCGGGGTGGGGGTGCGAGCGGTCCTGCGGGGGGGTGAATCGGACGTCGGGGGGGGCATCAGGCTTTCAGGGTGGGGACAGGACTTCAAGGGGGAGAGGAGAGTCGGGGCGGGCGAAAGGAGAGTCGGGGTGGCCAGAGGAGAGTCGGGCAGCATGCGCGGTATACGGGTGTGCGCGGTATATAAAAATTTCTGTACATAAATTTGTGTTTTCCGCTCGCTATACCCGTGTGCGCGTTTTACACGGGTGCTCGTTATCTACGTGAAAATACGGTAATGAGCATACCGTATTTTATTTATCTTAGGCAAAATGCATTGCAATCCCTAAAGCCAAACACTAGTGTTTGTTGTTCCTGTCACATCAAAATCTAATAGTCTGCCATCAGAAACTGGTGCTAGTAAAAGTCAGACACCCACAGCGGTATAAACGAATTATAATGTCTCCTAAAGTCAAAAGATATCCTAAAACTAGTAAATCAAAAATAGTTTATATAGATCAGAAAAATAGTTCGTGGCTCCCACAACCACAGGGCTAGCTAGCTAAGTGTTTTGTTTTATTAGTATTCAAACTCAGTTAACATTGAATCTCCATAATTACCCAAATAAAGATTGCATTGTATTATATCATCTTCTGCAAGCCTGCCAAAACTGGCAGGGTTGAGATGTTACATCTCATGATGAAAAGCAGGACTATGTACGCTATGTATTCCCCCCTCTTGTAAGAAGAAAAAGAGGGATAGTCAACAACAACAAAAAAAAAGTAAAGAAAGAAAGAAAACACTTGCCTTATTATCTCTAGACCCATTCTGTTTAAAAGAATGTATACCACTGTTTTCAATTCTTTTTCCAACGTAATAGAACAATTGTCCACTGTGAAAAATTAGCTTGTTTGGTTTTCCCCTCTTACTGAAAGCAAGATAAAGGCACCGATTTAAAGCAATAAAAAACAGAATTTAAAATACTATGTCATTTATAGACATGGGAAATTCTATCATAGTTATAGTGACCTGCTTAAAACTATCCAGTGCAATCCTCCTGCCTCTACAATGTGCGTGGCACCTCGGTTCAAGCATAAATTAAATACTAGGGCATAAGTAAACTTTTTCCTCTTTTCCCCACTCTGGCTCGCAGGCTCTAGCGTAAAGCGGGAAGCAAGAGAAGATTCCTATGGATTTATGACATTTCACATACGGTCACACAGCGTCGTATTACAAAGATCTCCATGGCCTTAGTTCAAATGGGCCGACAAACTCTCTAAAACCCATAAATCAAGTGTCAAGTTAAGTAAAAGACTTTTTAAACCGTTTAATCAGGTTTCTAAGCAATGTACAATATAAGGGTAACGGGCAGCTTAACAAGTTTTCCCTAACTCCTATTGCTCCACAATTGTCCAAGGTATACAAACTACGTTTGCTTTTCAGTACAGGAAACCTCTAATGATCTGTGAAGTCAACTGGAGTGAGCCTTCTAAGCTCTAAACCAGGAAAAGTAATCCATCTCTTTGCCAAAATCTAATCTGTGTTGTTGTTTTTTTTATTATTATATATTAACATACATATACACAACAGAACATTACCTAATGCTGTAGCTTCATAACGCTGGCTAAACAAATATACAGACAGCAAACAAAAACAGATTAGAGAATGTACATTTGCAGTCGGCTGGCCACACCTTCCATAAAATGTACCTTCACTGTACGGGACAATCTTTACTGTACAAGACACTCCTGAGCTACAATTTTAGCCTCCATGCCGCCTCCCATCTCTGTTTAAGGCATCATCTTAAATTATTCTTTTTCCTAACTTAAAAACTTTAAGGGATCTCATGGGCAGCATCTCTTTGCAAAGCCCTTTGTTTTTCAACAGGAAAACATTTCTAGCTTCCTTAGTTCTGCATGCAATTCTCCTACGAATTATAAAATTTGACATAGCCAATTGTTTTGTTTTGTTTTTTTCCACACTAAACTTTTCTTAGTACTGAACACACTGTCATTATCACTGCAGGATCTTCTCTAAGGGCTTTTCCAGAGGATTGCTGTCTGGGGAGGTCTCTCACTTCTGCTTTACCCATAATTCATCCCTTTGAGCCACCCGCATTCAACAGAAATCTTTTGCTTTGTCCGTCTCTGGCCATGCCCTTCACAGGACAATGGAAACGCAAATAAGGACTCTCGCTCACTTCGTGCCCCTGGCATGTCTCATACACACACAATTGCAGGGTGCACAGAAAAAAAAACTCAATCCAGATCTTGACTCAACCCTATTCTTTCCCCTTATATATATATATATATGTATATATATATATATATATATATACAAATGTACAATGTCAACTGTCTTTCCCTATCACTAGCCTGACGTCTAATATATAAAAATTAAAATAAAAGGTTGTACTTACAATTTGTGCAGTATTAATTCCGTACGGTCTCTGGGTGACTAGAAATATATGTTTTGGCTCACCCAGGAGCACCATCCGTCCAGCACCAAGGCAAAATACTTACGCCCCCTGAACGCATTTCTCTTTGGAGTTCACCGGAACACCTTATAAAATAAAATCTGTTAATCATGCAAGCGAGTGAAACCCAAGCATGATCACGTCGGGGTCACCACTGAAGTAAAGGCTGCTTTGTTTACCTCATTGGAATAACTACAAGACGGCATTGTATCTTCCAAAACAGACAATATTCGTTTATTGTTAGTATAAAAACTTACAGTATTACAGCAGCAGAGACATATCAGAAAAATATATTGTCAGTTCAGAATATGCAATGGAGAGAAGAACTTGCACCCATATGTTTAGCAGGGGGCTAGCAGATCCCTGTAAAATAAGTAAGTGAATCTCTCTAGCTTTACTTAGAATGCACGTGTATTTTATACAGAGAAATTCTTCCTTTGTTCCAAAAAGTACATCCCTGAATTCTGGTTATGTAATTCCCTATTGGTACATAAAATAATGTAAATCTAACTCCTCCTCTCAGTCCACGCCTCTCTCACCTCCACCCCCCCCCCCTCCCCAGTAAGGGGGGTGCCTTGCAGAAACAGAGAACTCTTGGCGAACTTTCTTTCTCCAGCGCTGAGATATGTAGATGTTAATTAGTCTGTGCATCTGCGGGATGGTGTCCTTGTATGCTGAAAGTTGGCAAAGGTGACCTTTCAACAATCCAGCTGCTTGGTTCCCATAACTTGGTTCAGAGACAGGGAGCAAATGTTTTGGTACCAAGTTCTTTCATCTCGCTACACCCACATCGTCCTGCAGGGATCCTTGCTCATTATAAAAGTTTTATGGCTTTCCAGGGTGCCTGGCATATGAAGTCATACAGCACTGATAACAGTTGAGCAGAACCTTGGAGAAATATCCTCCCAGCAGGGAATGGAGACAAAAACATTAGCATTGCAAAGGCTGCAGGTGTTTACAGACATCAAGGTACAGGCTGGGCCTGGCTATGGGAAAATATAGGTCTGTAGTGTCCAGCATACACAAGTGAAAATATAGGTCTGTAGTGTCCAGCATACACAAGTGAGGCCAGTATGTCCAGTTGAATCATCTGTATGTCCAGGTTATCCATGTCAGCATCTCGCCCAAAATAGAAGGCAGGAAGGATGCCCACTCCCTCCTGCCATGAAGGCGCCTAGTTCCCCTCCAAGCCCCCTGCCCCGAACCTTAAAAGTTGGGAGTAGGAGGAACTGAAAACACCTCCTGCTCCTTCTCCCTCGACGACGACGCTGGGCCTTTGGCCCCTCCCGGTGCATCATTTGATGCATGGGGAGGGGCTTAAGGCCCTGATAGTCTCAGATGCCTCAGGCCCCTCCCTTGGGAGGGGCCTGAGGTGTCTGAGCCAATCAGAGACTTTCTTAGGAAGGAGCCTAAGGAAGTCCCTGATTGGCCCAAGGGAGAGGCCTGAGGCATCTGAGCCAATCATGGCCATAGGCCCCTCCCCCATGCATTACATGATGCATCAGGGAGGGGCCTAAGGTCCAGTGTCTAGGGAGGAGGAGCAGGAGGTGTTTTCAGTACCTCCTGCTCCCAACTTTTAAGGTATGGAGCAGGGGGGCCTGGAGGGGGAGTGGTCGCCTTCGTGGCAGAAGGGAAGATGCTGGACATAGAGCAAACATAAGGAGAACAAAAAGAGATGTTTGATATGGGTAGTCAAAGGTGCACAGAAGGCAGATGCTGGATAAGAGGAGGTTGTAAAGGGAGTTATCCCAGGACAAGCAGGCAGCATATTCTCACAGATGGGTGATGTCATCCATGGAGCCTGGTACAGACAGTGCAAAAGTGTACTGTCACTTTAACTTCTTAGAAGTTTCAAGACTGCCCATACCACACATGCTCAAGTGCCTTCCTGCCTGACATTGGCTCACGGGACCATCAGTTCTTAATTTCTCTCTAATTGTGCCTTTTTCCCCCCTTTTTTGTGTTTTCCCGTATCATAATAACATAGTGAATGATAGCAGATAAAGACCTGAATGATCCATCCAGTCTGCCCAGCTATATTCACTTGAAGAACGTAGAGAGAGAGGAGACATGATAGAGACGTTTAAATATATCACCGGCCGTATTGAGGTGGAGGATGATATCTTCTTTTTTAAAGGCCCCTCTGCCACAAGAGGCCATCCGCTGAAAATCAGGGGTGGGAAATTTCATGGCGACACCAGGAAGTTCTTCTTCACCGAAAGGGTGGTCGATCGTTGGAATGAACTTCCACCTCAGGTGATTCAGGCCAGCAGCGTGAAGGATTTTAAAAGGAAATGGGATACACATGTGGGATCTCTAGGGGGGTAAATTCAATGGGGTAGGGTTGTTGGAGTGGGCAGACTTGATGGGCTGTGGCCCTTTTCTGCCGTCATCTTCTATGTTTCTAACCTTACCCTCTCTGAAATTACTGATTCAATTTAAATTTTCCTCCTTCTTAGCTCTTTCTAGGCCAGAACCCAAAGCTCTGCCCCGTACTGTGCTTAGGTTCCATCTACTGAAGTTTCCGTCAAAGCTCACTTCAGCCCATCTAAACCAGTGTTCTTCAACCTTTTGACACCTATGGACCGGCGGAAATAAAATAATTATTTTGTTGACCGGCACCAGTCCGCGGACCGGCAGTTGAAGAATACTGAGCTAAGTCTTGCCCATCTCCACCCCAGACCCCATCCCCATAATAGTACTAATTGTAACACCATTTTTTCCATTCATTTTTCATATATACACACAATATAATTGTACTCTTCTTCCTCCGTATCCATTGAGGTTAGGTGCAGAGCCGGACCGCGAAGTGTGAAAAATCACGAATAACTTTTCGGCTGGCTCTGACCCACCCCCTCCTCCCTCCTGTGTCCCCGGAACCTTTTCACAATTTTTTTGCCAGAGAAAGCTAATAATTCCCTGTCTCTGAGCTTGTTAAATGTTCAATTTTAATAAAGGCTTCACTATTGTACTTTTAAACAAATCTGGATATGAACCTTCTGAAAATGATTTACTTTATCAATCAATACTGTTGCTTGATTAGCTATGTGCCAGGAGGATGTCTGCCCCCCACCTCCCTCCTGTGTCCCCGGAACCTTACCTGGTGGTCTAGCGGTGAAGCGGGGCAGGAGTGATCTTCCCCGTGCAGAGCCGTCATCAGAATGGCTGCCATGAGTTCCCTTTGTAGTCTCGAGACTACAACGGGAACTCACGGCAGCCAGACCACCAGGTAAGGTTCCGGGGAGGCTCAGACGGCTTAAAAATAACACAAAAAATGAAAATTGATGTTTAAAAAAATTGTGAATAACTGAATCTGCGGATACTGAAACTACAGATTCAGAGGGAGAAATGTATTAACAACACATAATGGTTAACCACAAAATTAAAATTCACAAAGCACACTATGCTTTTCAACATTCATTCCTACCAGAAAACAGATAACCTCATGCAAATGCAGGACCAAAAACTAAAAGTACTAATATTTACAAACAAACCCTAAGATGCAAGACTCTGTAAGCAGTACAACCCCAGAAGAAAAGAAACAAATGCATTTCTTCCTGAATAGACAAATCAATCACTAAATAAAATCCTGAACAGACAAATCAATCACTAAATTAGAAAAAATAAAAGCATTTCCCCTACCGTTATTGTCTCTCTCCCTCCATGTGCTTTGCCTTTTGGCCTTTTGGTGTTGTCTTTGGGCCGGTCCACGGTGTGATTAACGCAGCATCTTCAGGCCGGCTCCTTGAGTGCTGCATTGCACAAAGCTGTGGGCAACGGCTCCTTGCACGCGTCCTGTGCCTCATCTGGAAGCCTTCCCTCTGACGTTGCGACGTCAGAGAGGAGGCTTCTGGTTCAGGCGCTAGACGCACATAGGAGCCTTTTCCCATGGCTTTGTGAACTGCAGCACTCAGGGAGCCAGCCTGAGCCATGGTCATACCATGGTCCGGCGGCTGAAGAATGCTGTTTTGGGCCCGATGGACGTGCCGGCCCTTTGGACCGGCAGAAAATTTCTGCGGACCGGCTGTTGAACACTGATCTAAACCATCGCTGCCATCGAAGCCCTTCCCAGCCCATCCTCAACCAAATGGCCATATACGAACACAGATCATGCAGGTCTGCCCAGTACTAGCCTTAGTTCTTCAATATATACCATTATTTTCTGATTTGAGATCCTCTGTATTCATCCCATGCTTTTTTGAATTCTGTCACGGTTTTCCTCTTCACTACCGTCCTCAGGAGCGTATTCCAGGCTTCTACCACCCTCTCTGTAAAGAAGAATTTCCTTACATTACTCTTGAGTTTATCACCCCTCAACCTTAAATTATGCTCTCTGGTTTTACCATTTTCCTTTTTATGGAAAAGATTTTGTTCTACGTTAATACCTTTGAATTATTTGAACGTCTGAATCATTTCTCACCTGTGCCCCCTTTCCTCTAGAGCAGTGGTTCCCAACCTGTCCTGCGGGCTCCCCAGCCAGTCAAGTTTTCAGGGTATCCACAATGAATATTCATGAGACATCTGTATGCAAATCTCTTCCATGAATATTCATTGTGGATATCCTGAAAGCCTGACTGGCTGGGGGAGCTCCGAGGACAGGTTTTGGGAACCCCTGCTCTAGGGTATACATATTCAGGGCTTCCAGTCTCTCCTTATAGGTCTTTTAGCACAAACCTCCTACCATTTTCATCATCCTCCTCTGAACCACTTCAAGTCTTATGTCCTTTGCCAGATACAGTCTCCAAACTGAACACAATACTCCAAGTGGGGCCTCACCAACAACCTGTACAGGGGCATCAACACCTTCTTTCTTCTACTGGTTATGCCTCTCTTTATACAGCCTAGCAACATTCTGGCAACAGCCATTGCCTTGTCACAGTTTCTTTGCCCTTAGATCTTCGAACACTATTGCCCTAAGGTTCCTCTCCCCATCCTAACCTTCAGTTTCTACACCTGACAGCTTGGTTTCTCTCAGGCTGAATGCAGCTGAACTTCACCTCTCTCAGCCAGTGAGACGTATTCTAGAAGCCTCCAGGAAACCAGCCACTCAACAATGTTATCAGCAGAAGTGGACTCATTTTTCCTCCTGGTGTCTTCTTCATCATTATGATCCACAATTCATTTCAGTTTCACTGGTCCTGGATTGCCTTTTTCATTTGTCTGATTCAGGTCTCAAGTCTACATCCATTCGAGTCCATCTCGGTTCTATTACAGCTTTTCATCAACCAGTGGAGAGTAAACCTCTAAATGCTCACTCTTTGGTCTCCAGATTTATGAAAGGACTTTTTAATGTGAAACCACCTCTCAAGCCTCCTCCAATAGTCTGGGACCTTAATGTAGTTCTCACTAAATTAATGAAGCCTCCATTTGAACCAATGTCTACAGCTCATCTCAAGTATCTTAACTGGAAAGTTGTTTTTCTCATCTCACTTGCTTATGCCAGAAGAGTAAGTGAACTTCAAGCATTGGAGGCGGACCCACCATTTACTGTGTTCCACCATGTGTCCTTCGCACACATCCAAAGTTTCTGCCGAAAGTTGTCAAGGAATTTCATCTCAATCAATCAATTGTGCTTCCAGTATTTTTTCCTAAGCCTCATTCTCACTCAGGAGAAGCAGCTCTTCACACTCTGACTGCAAGCGACCTTTGGCCTACTATCTCAACAGAACAAAGTCGCATAAATCATCTCCTCAACTGTTCGTCTCCTATGATCCTAACAAGTTGGGGCATTCTATTTCCAGGAGAACGATTTCCAATTGATTAGCTTCCTGTATATTGTTCTGTTATGCTTAGGCTGGACTGCAACTTGAGAGTCAGCTTCAGTAGCTTTCCTTAGGTCTGCCCCTAATGACGAAATCTGCAAAGCTGCTACTTGGTCCTTGTTTCATACATTCACCTCACATTACTGTCTGGAATCTTTTTCCAGACAGGATGGACACTTTGGCCAGTCAGTATTACAAAATTTATTTTCCTAAAGGCCAACACTCCCACCATTCCATTCTAGTTAGCTTGGCGGTCACCCACATGTGAGAATATGCTGCCTGCTTGTCCTGGGATAAAGCACAGTTACTTACTGTAACAGGTGTTATCCAGAGACAGCAGACAGATTATTCTCACAACCCACCCACCTCCCCTGGCTTACTGAACTGAAAATCTTAAAGTGGCAATGCACTTTTAAAGTGTTCCTACCGGGGCTCTGTGGATTACGTCACCCAGATGTGGGAATATCTGCCTGCTGTCCCTGGATAACACCTGTTGCGGTAAGTAACTGTGCTACATGTGCAGTAAATATATTGTAATAAAAAAATAAGAGTATCAGAGCAAGGTGTGGATACAATACCAAAACAGATTTAGCTTCCATGAAGATCATCTTTTCCATTTGTTTTCCCTGGGCAAAAGCTCATTGGTACTGAAGTTTGACTTGAGCAGTGCCTTTGACCTCGACACTTTACTTAGATGCCTTGACTCCATCAGCATTTCTGGTCAGGTACTAAATTGTTTCACAGGTTTCCTAAAAAACTGTTCTTACCAGGTTTACAGTGAAGGAACTTTTTCTCAGGCTTGGAGTAACCCCTGCAGAGTTCTCAGGGCTCCCCACTCTCCCCTTCACTTTTCAATATCTACATGGCATCATTGGGAAATATGCTATCCGATTTAAAATTGAAATCATATATATACGCGGATGACATGACAATAATTATTCCCATAACCTCACTGACCCAAGAGACAAAACAATTCATCTCATCTGTCCTTACCAAGGTAAAACAATGGACTACGCAATTTAAACTAAAGCTGAATTTGGAAATACTGAATTTTTTTTGGCAAGTCCCAATAACAAGATCACGAACACCTTTCTGAGATTAAATGGGTCAGACTACTCAATTAACCCTACAATCAAAATCCTTGGTATCATCTTGGACCGAAGCCTGACTTTTGAGGATCTCACCAACGCTCAGGTTAAAAAATGTTTTTTCACCTTATAGAAACTTCGTACCGTTAAACATTACTTTGATTTCCTCTCTTTTCGACTACTGATTCAATCTTTGACCTTAAGTACCCTAGACTATTGCAATATATATACTTGGGATCTTTTAATGAAACCATCAAATGACTGAGAATGGTCCAGAACGCAGCAGTCCATCTCATCTTTGGCCTCAAGAAATCAGATCATGTAAGCTCATATTACAAAAAATTACACTGGTTGCCTGTGGAAGCAAGGGTCATCTTTAAGTTTGCTTGCCTTTGCTTCAAAACCATAACAGGTTCATCCCCAATCTACCTGTCTCACCATTTCGAATTTCCAGGCACAACCTGTATACGTAGTGCTAACTTGTTCGCCTTTCCATCCTTGAAGGGCTGCATCTACAAGAGATTCCTTGATCAAACACTATCATTTCAAGCAAGCAAATGGAACAAACGTTTAAACAACTTTATTTCAAACGCACTTTCTTATCAAACTTCCAGGAAGTCAATCAAAACTTATCTCTTTGACAAATTTCTCTGACTCCACTTCTGCCTTGATGCATTCCTAAAATACTCCCAGATAAACTAGATTAATCTTAATATGCTAATGTAATTTTGAAAGTTTTTTGTATTATCGCTATTTGTATACAGTCTCTTCCTCTGAACTATTTGTGGTTTTGCAGTATATAAAAATAAAGTTATTATTATTATCTTAGAGTGTGGCCACATGAGACTGTTTATGGTCCAATGTTTGCATTTTTTTATTATGTTTTTATATTTTTATACTTCTATCTTTTGTGTCTTATTTATTGTCTTTCAGTTACTTTAGTTAGATACATATGTTCCTTTATCTTATGTTTTTAGTGTCCCCTGATGAAGGTATCGTTGATGCTGAAACTTGGATCCTTGTTGGGACTTTTTCATAATAAAGTTTGAATATTGGTTTGCTTCGTTAGGTTTATTTTTCTCTCATAAGGCAAGTACTCTCTCTTTGTTGGTTTCTCCTTAAGAACAGTACATTCATATCAAGATCAATCTTTGATGCTTTTGATGTCAATTCCAGAGCATCAGCCTTGTCTATTCAAATGAGACGGCAAGCGTTGCTTCATAAATCAGGCTTGGAACTCGCTCTTCAGGACCACCTTGCCAATTCCCCTTGCATGGGACATAAACTTTTCGGTGATCACATTGAAAGAAACTATGCAGAAGGTCACCAGGCAAGGACACTGTATGACCTCTCCCTCAGCCTCCAAGCCACCTGATCCTAAACAGCCGACTACTTCGTTTAAAAGGCGTTACACTATGCCATCAATGTCTTCCACAACTCTGGCTCCAAAGTGCACTAGAAGCCAACATTCTCAAACATCTCAAACTCCTACTTGATAAAAGTTCATTCAACTTCTTGGCATCCTCCAAAGCCTAATCAATGCCCTACAACCTCCACCCACACCCACTGGAGGTTAACTCACCCTATACCACTAACATTCATCAGCTTGACTGGGGTGAACTAAAGATGGAGAGTTCTCTATCAATTTCTGATATCCATACTATCAAGGGGTTCTATTCTTATATCGAACCAGATAGGAGGTTATCTGCTAATCCTCAACCTCCATACTCTTCTCATCTTAAAAAAAAAAAAAAAGAAGAAATGCATAAATAAAATACATAAATAATTATATGAATAACTATATCCATCCAGTAGCAGTGCTCTCCAAGTTTTCTGAAGGACACAAACAATACCTATGATTTCTGCAAAGGCCAAGTCACCTTCTACATAGTGCACTACTTTTTGGCCTGGACTCAGCATACAAACCGTTGCTAAGTATTTAGTTGTCCTGCCTACACAGCTCCACTCTTGCAGAGTAATCTGTTCCTGTACTAGAAATTCTGGTTGACAAAGGTGGTGTTACCTCAAGCAATCAAATTGCCACTGTACTACCAATATTTCTATTCCTTCCCTATCCATAGTCTGGCCACAGTTTTGCTATTCCACCCTACTCCTTGTCCCATCAGGGGTTGTCTGTCTCATTAACATTGCTTGATACTAATCACAAACAACAACTGGGCCTTGGAGGTCTTCAACGAAAACTATGCTTCATCTTCGCAAGATACCTCTACACAGGCCTCCGAGAAGGTCCTCTTTCAATTCTCAGCAGACCTCCCTTCTTCAACAAGAACTCTCAGACCTTCTGCAACTGATTTCTATCAACCAGTACTTCTGCAGCAGAGAGGCGAAAGGTTCTGCTCCAAGTATTTCCTCACACCATAGAAAACCGAAGGACTGTGCTCATTCCCCTTATCAAATTTTTCATACAACAAAAGTGTAACATAGGTGCTTTCTATCTCCACTTGGCTTTTCTCTCTGGATCTCGAGGAAAACTACACGCATGTCCCCATTCTTCCAGATCACAGGAAATTCCTCTGCTTCCAGATAGGAACAGATCATCTTCAGTACAGGATGCCATCCTTTGGCCTTGCATCAGCATCTCTAGAGTATTCCTGCTCCTACTTGTACTAGTCATCTGCTACATAATACTGGTTTTTCTTTGCTACTGAAAACTTAAGAAGTGTTCTTAGTTAATTTAATGACCCTGATTTCAGATCTGTAATTGAAATTCAGCTAGTATGTCAGGTTTCTGAGATATACATTACTGTTTTTTAGACAGTTTGCCATATCAGCACAATATGTTAAGGAGTTTACTCTGAAAACAAACACAAAGACGATAAGGAGACATGTTACAGCATATATTTACATCTCTCTTAACTCGCACAAAAGTGATGTCAGCATGTTCAGAAATGTTTGAGACACTTACTTTTATGCTTGTACTGTACATTTGTCTCTCTTTGCAAGAACCAACAATAGTCTCCCATCATACTGGGATTGAACTTTCCCTGATATCTGCTTTCTATCACCTTGATAGCTTGATAAAATCTTTCCCCATGCTCATCGCTGACATCACCAAAATTGGGTGGGAAGAAGTCAAAGTGCGAATGTAAGAAGTGCATTTTAAGTGACATTCTGGCACCCATTAGCTGATATGTTGTCAGCATGTTTTCCACAAGCTCAGCATAATTCTCTGATCTGTGATTACCAAGAAAATTCTGAACAACCAGCACGAATGCTTCCTATGCTGTTGATTCAGCTGGGTTCAGTTTCTGTTTGAACGTATCATCAAGGATCAGTTCACAGGTTTCGGGTCCAACAAAAACACCTCCTTTGATTTTGGCTTTACTTTCTCAAAACCAAACATACTTCTTAGGTGCTGAAATGCATCACTATTTCTGTCCATTGCTGTGATAAAATTTTTCAGCAGACCCAGTTTTATGTGAAACTATTGTTTAAGCCCGTTAGATTAACGGTTGCTAGAATAGATGTGCAGTCTTAACAGTTAAAAAATTTACTGAAAACTTACCGTGAGAGCTTTAATATCCATTGTACGGTTGATTTCTTTTAATTTTTTCTGTTTTTCCTATTTGTTATTGTAGGTTGTTGGCTTAAGAAATTGTTTTCCCATTTTTTTCAGCAGATCTGTGTGCCACTGGGGCGTATAGGTCCAATTTAGAAACCCAAAGTGTCTGAGAAATATCTTATTTTTGTGAGATCCATCTCTCCTGAAACACTGTAAATGGCAGTACTTTATTAAAAAATGCTCTCCCCTCCCCAAGTAACTATGCATACAAACATGTAGACCAAAGCCTCAACTACCTAAAACCTCTGTCAACTGAACATAACACACATACTTCTCAGACAACATAAGAAACCCTGACTAACTCAAGGGTGTAAAGGAATGTTTGATGCTCAGATGCTTCTCTGTTTGGTGGTTATATTAGATTGTGCATGTGTAGGTAAGGGTTTTATTATTATTGTTAGTATTAAGATAATTTTAAGAAATTTTAGTTTTTTAATGTTGTATATTCCGCAAATATCTGAAAATCTGGTTATTCTCAAACATGTAATACTTACTCCTTCTCTGGCATTCTAAGCTCTCCTAATATTCTTCTCACTTTATCCTTTAACCTTCATTGGAGTTCCTTTCTCTCCCAACTCTTGTAAACCGTGCCGAGCTCTACGATTGTGGAGAGGATGCGGTATACAAACCTAAGGTTAGTTTAGTATATTTATTAAATGTCCTTAAACAATATTCCTTGTGAAGATTCTGTTTGAGTTTGGTAATAGTTTTCTTTGGTTAAGGCCGTCTACAACTATCATCAGAATGTCTGAAAAACTTCTAACTCTTGAAAAAGCTACATATAAATGGCCATGGCTGAATACTGGTTCTTGTAAATAAATGCCCACTTTTTCTAAAGTTTGCCCCTGAGCTTTATTGATTGTCATGGTGAAGGCTGATGTGACTGGAAATTGTCGCCTTCGTAATGTAAAGGGCAAATCAGTGGATGTTGGAGCCAAATCAAAACGTGGAATAAAAACTAATTCTCCTTCTGCTGAACCAGTTATTACTTGAGCAATGATGAGGTTGTTTTTTAAGTCATTAATGATGAGGCGGGTACCATTGCACAATCCTCTTTTAGTATTTAGATTTCTAAGCAGCATAATGATTGATCCTTTTTTAAGGTTGAGTTTATGTTTTGGCATACCATTTGGAGTTAGTTCATTGAGGAACTCTATGGGATAATTTTGTGTGTCTTCCTGAGTGGAGTCATCAATTAAGGTGGAGCTGAGATATGTTACAGTCTGTCCTTCCAAAATGTCATTTATGGAGTTTACATCAGAGTTTTTTGGGCAAAGTATAGATTTTTATTTTTATTTTTTTAAATCTTTATTCATTTTCAATTCATTCAACAAGTATACAATGTTATAATATACAGAATCACTTATACATCGTAACCAATATTCTTTAAGTATTGTAAAATCCCCTCCTTCCTCCCACCCCCTCCCAAATCAACAATGAAATCCAACAAATCATATACTATACCCCCTTTTTTATGATAATACTTATGTCTAATCATTTGAATATAGAATCAATGGCCCCCAAATCTTTTTAAAATTAGCATAATTTCCATTTTGTAAAGCAATGACTCTTTCCATCTTGTATATATAACATACAGAATTCCACCAAAAGGCATAATTGAGTCTTGTATAATCTTTCCAGTTTCTAGTAATATGCTGAATGGCAACTCCTGTCAATATTAATAATAATTTATTATTGGACGCTGAAATTTGGCTTTTTAATCTCATTGAAGTTCCAAATAAAATTGTATCATATGATAATGCAACAAAATTCTCTAATAAAGAATTAATTTGGGGCCAAATTGATTTCCAAAAGGAATTAATACAAGGACAAAAAAAAATTAAATGATCTAAAGTCCGTGCATCCTTATTACAATGCCAACACCTATTAAACTTAGAACTATCTAATTTTTGTAAACGAATTGGGGTCCAAAAAGCTCTATGTAGCAAAAAAAACCATGTTTGTCTCATAGATGCTGACATTGTAGATCTTATTCTCCAAGACCAAATTCGTGGTCATTGAGATGCATTCATTTGATGCTTGATCTCAATGCTCCAAATATCCCTAAGACCAGTTTTCTTCTTTTTATTCAAATATTCGTATAACAATTTATACCACTGTGCGGCTTGGTGTCCCAAGAAATCCGCCTGGAAGCACAGGAATTCCAAACTATACTGATTAGTAAGACTCTTCCATTCAGGGAACCCCTCCTGCTTCAGCTGTAACCATTTAAAACTTTGTGCTTTATTTAAACCATATTTATGTTGCAGCTGTGAAAAACTAAGCATTGAGCCATTTGAAATAACATCATTCAAAGTTTGAATACCTCCAATTATCCATTGCTTCCAGACGATTTTAAATCCGCCAATTTTAATCTTGGAGTTTACCCAAATGGATTGATGTAACGATTTAGAAATTGGAATAGGTGACAAATTACTAACATAATGTAAAGTTTTCCAGGTATCAATCAAAATCCTATTCTCTTTATATCTTCTAGGTATTTTTATACTAAGCAAATGAACCAGATGTAAAGGAAACAGGAGTCGCCATTCTAAGTATAACCAATCTGGGACATTCTCCATGAGCTCTGGGAGGATCCAATACATACCTTGACGTAGAATATAGGCTTGATGATATCTATAAAAATTTGGAAAATTTACCCCTCCCTCCATAATTGATTTTTGTAAAGATACTAAAGCAATTCTTGGTCTTTTACCCAACCAAACAAATTTTGTAAGAATACCATTTAACTTTTTATAAAAGAACCCCTGAAAAAAAACTGGTATCGTACTCATTTGATAGCAAACCACAGGCAATATTATCATTTTAATAGTCTGAACTAGAGAGCTGAACGGGGACGACGGGAATACCGTGGGTTCCCCCTTCGGGTCACAGGGATCCCATGGGAATGCCCCCTAGGGTCGCAGGGATCCCGTGGGGACGCCCCCTAGGGTCGCGGGGATCCCGTGGGACACCTCCGAGGGTCGCGGGGTTCCTGCGGGGTTGAATGGCATTCGAGCCGTGAGGCTCGTCTTCTTTTCCCTATCTGCTCTGCTGCAGCACACAGCCGACCGGAAGTCTTCCCGATGTCGGCGCTGACGTTGGAGGAAGGGCTTAAGCAAAGCCCTCCCTCCCTCCGACGTCAGCGCTGACATCGGGAAGACTTCCGGTCAGCTGTGTGCTGGCAGGGCAAGTAGGGGAAAGAAGACGAGCCTCGCGGCTCGAGCTCCATTTTGCTTGCAGATGAGAGCTGGGAGGCACAATTGTATTAGCTAATTTTTCTTCTGTTGTCCCAGAAGCAGAAGTTCTACAGCAGCTTTTTTTTTTTTTTTTAAGTTCAATAAGATTTTTATTGAAATTTCAATACAGAACAAAGAAGTGAAATGCAATCTTTACGTGGATACTGAGCATATTTTGCTGGCATCAACATTAGAGCTACTCTGGATGTTGGGAATGCATTGACACTTCCTTTTGAGATTAAACCTTAATAGAAGTAATTAAAATAGATCATTGCCAGTTTCAAAGAATTCCACTGTATCAGTACCACTACCCCAAATAACCAGAGGCTCACCTCCCAGGCCGTGCCCCACCAGTGCCATTAGCACACCTGCACCAAGCTTACCCCCCTCCCCCCACTGAACACCCCCCCCCCCTGAAATTGCCACAGGAACAATCCTCAAGGCCCCACAGCTGGGAGGCAAAACACAAAAGGGGGAGGGAGTGCGTTTTTGGCACAAGGCATGAACTTGGGAAAGAGGTGGGGGAGGGAGTGCGTTTTGGACACAAGGCATAAACTTGGGAAAGAGGATGGAGGAAGGGAGGGAAAGAGGGGGGAGGGAATGCATTTTTGGACACAGAAGGCAAGGACTTGGGAGAGATGAAGGGAGGGAAAGATGGTTGTGTACATGGGAATGGAAGAAAGGAAAATTTTTGGTCATAGGGAGGGAGTGAGGTACTGATGAGAGGGAGAAATATTGTGGTGGAAAGGGAACAGTGGGACAGATTGAAATGGATGCAAGAGGGAGGAATGTTGGACATAGTGGTGAAGGGAATGGAGGAAGAGATGTGGCATGGTGCTGGAGAGGGGTGATAGAAGGAAAAATGTTGGTCATGGGGGGTGGTGGGCAGGCATGAAAGATGAGAAAGGGATAAATGCTGGACCATGGTAGGAGGAACTAATGGACAGCAACAGAAGAATTTACAGAAGATGGGGAAGCGGAAAAAAGAAACTGGGACCAACTTTATGGAAAAATAAGTCTCCAGACAACAAAGGTAAAAAACGGAATTTATTGACTAAAATATGTTAACTTTGGGAAATGTATATAGCAGATATCTTTGTATTGTGTTCGAAAGAAAAGGAAATGCATTTCTGTTTTTATTTCTACAGTGTTGAAGTACTTGCTGACCCTTGCTGTGACTGGTGGGGATCCCCAAGCACCGCCAGTAGAGGACCTCCTCTAGAGATGGCCAGAACTCCCCTCCACCAAGCACAGCAGTTGCTGGCAATATTCATGAGCCACTGAGGTGCTAGCATCTGTGACTCAGGGACGCTACTGCTGCCTGCCAAGCTTGGCAAAAGGGATCCCCGGCCAACTGCAAAGGAAGTCCTCAGCTGACAGCTTGGGGGTTCTCATCAACTGAGTATTTATATTTTATATTTACATTAGAGGCTCTGGTAGAAACCCGTTTACAAAGTATGTATGTATTCTCCCCAATTAATATTTCCAAATTAATAAAGTCTCTTTGCTTATTTGTAAATGGGTTTCTACCAGAGCCTTTAATTCAGTAGCATAATTAAATGAAATAACTATTTCTGAAGTTTATAGGGACGGGCAGGGACGGAGGGGATTCCTCGCGGGGACGGGTGGGGACGGAGGGGATTCCTCACGGGGACGGAGGGATTCCTCACGGGGACGGGTGGGGACAGGTGGGATTTTGGCGGGGACGGGTGGGATTTCTGTCCCCGTGCAACTCTCTAGTCTGAACTCTCCCCCACCATGATAAATGCAACGGATTCCATTTCTCACACATTTCTATAACTTTTTTTAAGAAAAGTCTTTCATTCTCCTTCACCGTATCCTCAATATTGTTTTTAATAATAATGCCTAAATATTTTAAACCATCATCTTTCCAAACAAAAGTAAATGAATCAAATAAACCTTTGGCACAATGAACATTAAGCGGGAGAACTTCACACTTACTCCAATTAATCTTATATCCTGAAAACTTTCCAAATTTCTCTATTAATTCAAGTAAGCATGGAATGGTGGTTTCTGGATTTCTCAAATAAAGCAGTATATCATCTGCATAAGCAGAGAGTTTATATTCCTCATTCGAATAAGGAATGCCATGTATCCCCTTCGCTTGATTAATAGCAATTAACAAGGGTTCTAAAACATATCAAAAAGCAAAGGAGACAAGGGACAACCCTGTTTAACTCCCCTCCGCAAGTTAAACCGATCTGATAAACTATTATTAATGTGCAATCTTACACCAGGAGAGCTATACAGCGTCTGAATCATTTGAATGAAACCAGAATTCCATCGCTTGATACATAAAATTCCATTCAACCCTATCAAAGGCTTTTTCTGCATCTAGCAAAACCAAGAAAGCCGGCTCATTCACCTTTTTTGTCAAGTTTAAAGTATGAAAAGCCAATCTAGTATTGTGAGAAGAATGCCTCCTTGCAACAAATCCTGTTTGGTGAGTGTCAATGATAAAAGGGAGAGCTTTAGCCAATCTTAAAACCAAACTTTGGCAATAAGTTTCCCATCCACATTTATTAATGAAATAGGCCTGTAGTTTGAAACCAAAGTAGGATCTCTGTTTGATTTTGGCAAAACAATAATTAAGGAATCTGCCATAGTACCTGAAATACAACCTTTAGTCAGTTGATATTGATATAAATTTAATAAATATGGTAAAAGGGTAATTTGAAATGACTTATAGAATTCTAGAGTATATCCATCACCACCTAGAGCGGATCCAACTCTAAGAGATTTCAATGCCATTTCTAATTCTTTTAGAGATATAGGTTCTTCTAAACTTCCTTTTATATGCTCAGGAATTTTAGGTCCAATATTTAAATTCAAAAATTCCAAACCTTCTTGTTCTTTGTTTCTATAAGTCTCAGAAGAATATAATTCCTTATAGAAAGTAAGAAACTGTTGTAAAATATGCTCATTTTTCGTATGTATTTCTCCTTTATTATCCTTTATTACAATAATCTTTGTTTTCCTTTTTTTTGCTTTAAGATAATTTGCTAACAATTTCCCTGCCTTGTTTGAATTTCCATAATACTGAGTTTGCTGATAAAACAAATCATTTCTTACGAATTTTGAAGATAATTCATTATATTTGGCTTTAGCTTTTAATAAAATTTGTAATGTACACTGTTCCCATTTGTTAATTAATGTATTCTCCAAGAACTTAATTTCTTTTTCCAAATCAAAAATTTGTTTTTTCAACTGTTTTCTAATATATGCCGAATATTAAATAATATGCCCTCTCATGGTTGCTTTAAGTGCATACTATCATTCATCACCTTGTAGTTCCAAACACATTAACTTAAATAAACTGCTACAGTCAGCTGGAACAACTAGTGAACACTCAGACCCACAACTTTATCCCAATGAAATCACGGGGTAGCTGTGTAAAGAGACCATCATAGTGGTTCACAGTCTCACCCACCTTAACAATAAAACTTATGCTACATCAATGTAAACACAAGAACAAAACAAGAAATAACTTATCTTGCAGTGGTGGGTAATGATCAATACAGCTACTCCGGGCACCATCTTAATTGCTTCAACTGCATACATACAATTCTCCAGCCCCCCAACCTAGGTTTCACCAAATGGCTTCTTCAGGAGGGGTACACTAAACAAAAAAGTAAATCTGATTAACTCCAAGTGCTCCAGCACACACACAAAACTTCTCAAACACTCCTCAAATCACAAAATACATTACACTCTGCCTCTGGCTTACCGGGAGGGGAACTCCATGCTGCTAACAGAAACGCTGCTGGCGTCGGATTACACACCAGCAAGCCGCGTCTCTTCAAGTACTCCCACACATCTGACGTCATACAAGAAGGTACTACTAAAAACTTACTCCCCCTATAATTGAAACCAGTCAATTTCACTGTTTAATCCTGCTGGGGCCAAGGTGTATGCCACTGAAAAATAAACTTGTGTTCCTGATATAACAGATACTGCACAACATTGCCAGTATCCTTATATGCTCGCATTAACACAGTGTATTTTACATCCTCAACCATAGGATTCTGCTCTATCCAATGAACAACCAGGGGAGCCGACACATGTTTGCACCGAATGTTGCTCAAATGTTCAGCAATGCGAACTTTAATCATGCGACGTGTATGTCCTATATAATACAAGCCGCAAGGGCATGCAATACAGTAAACTACTGCATGAGACTGACAATTGGTTCCAGTGCGCAAATAAAATTTCTTGCCTCCCTGATCCAGGAATCAGCATGTGGTCAGTGTTAAGGACATGAGAGCAGTACACGCAATGTTGACAACTAACATGAGGACCCCCTCTGCATAGCTGAGTGGGACCTTGATGTTTGAGGATTTGAGCCAAATTTTGCCCCCGAGTAAAAACAAACAGGGGGGCTTCCCTCATGCTCTCATGCACCTGCAACACCGACCAGTGCTTCAAAATGATCTGTTTAACTTGATAACTACAGTTAGAATACGGAAATACACATACCGTGGCCCCTTCTCTCTTACGTTCTTGGGGGTGAAACAACCATTCCCGACGACAATTGCGGGCTCTTTTCCATGCCAATTTCACCACCCTGGATGGATACCCTCGCTCTATAAACTTCCCATATAATTGAGCAATGGGGAGCGTGACGAATTGGAGGAATTCCTTAAAGAATTAAATCACATGGATGCTAACATTAGGCTCACCTATACGGTGAGCAGTGACACTATATCTTTCTTAGATATTTTAGTTGCAAAATCTAATATTGATGCAGAGGTACATTATGTGACTACTCTTTATAGGAAGCCTTCTGATCGTAACACGCTCCTCCACTACAATAGTTTCCACCCAAAGCCCCTCCGTGACAGTATCCCGGTGGGGCAATTTTTGAGATTGCGGAGGGTTTGCTCTGACGGTTTGGATTTTCACCAGTAGGCTGCTCAATTATATGGGAAGTTTATAGAGCCACGGACTCACGGATCACGCAGGTAGGAGTGCGCATGTGCGCTTAGGGTTTTATTATAGTAGATGCTGGAAGATAGATTTTCTCACGATGTACTAGATTTTCTCACGATGTACTAACGGCAGGTGCTTCATATTGTATCTGCCAGGTACAGATTCATCTCGGTTTGGCCATTGTTTCTGCCTGTAGTAGTAAATTGCAGTAAATTGTCCGCAGACATAACATAAATAATCAGGATGGTTAACACAACCTCATCTGTTCATAATAATTATATCTTAGACAAAAACAAAATATAAAAATTCATAGGTAGAAAAAGCAGCACAATCACTTTTTAGTATCTTGGACATCTTCTCCACAGCGTTTTTGTTTTTGGTTGCTCTTTGATTCTGTGGAGTACCAGGGTCAATTTCTGTTTGGTTGTGACAGGTGACAGAACTCCAGTAGCTAAATGCTTGTTGACCAGTGTAATCAGTCAAGGGTGTGCAGATCCTTCTTCTCTTGTCAAGAGCCCCTTGAATGATGTCTTCCTTCATCTCCATTCCGTCAGATCTACTTCGCTTGGGGATCTCCACACTTCAGTCTCTTCTTTTCTGCCAGCAATTACAAACTTTATACTCTTTTGCTTAACACCCAGGAGCTCGACGCCTTGGCATCAGCGGTAGCCTCTTGGTGGGGATATAACTATTCTTGTGTTGGCCTTTTTGGATTGTTTCGCATGACTGGGTATTGTATTTTTTTTTTTTTGTGCTATAACCCGTGGCCTTCAGGTAAGCAGCTATCATTCATTGCATTGCTGAGTCTAGTTTGACTGGGATGCACCGGGTATTGTGCCCTGCAGTCGTGCAGCCCTTAGAGCTCATCCTTTATACGCATCTGTAGAGCCTTACTGGCCTTGGCTACAGCTCTGATTTTGATTATATGCTAAAGGCAATTATGTTCACGTCTGAACTCTCCTCATTGTTTGGATTCCTTTGAATTTCTTCTGACCTGGATAACCCAGTTCCCTTGCGCCCTGTGATTATAGAACTTCTTATTCACATTTCAGTATGATTAAACCACCATGATTCTCATGGCTCCACAGTAACTGATATTGATAACGCTGGCTTTTTTTTGTAAAGACACTTAAGTCCAGTATAACTAAATCACAAATCAATGTCTTTTGACAACTGGACCCAAAAAGGCTTAGAATCACTTGAGTAAGGAATTAAGGACGCCTCAGCCTGAGCATGGGGCATTGACGCCATTTGTGAAAGCTTCAGGTTTGAAAATAATTCTACATGCAAAATGACACCAGCGCAAGGTTTTAAAATTATAACCAGGATTTATTGAATTATTGGTTCTATTTTCCCATTATTAGATCAAAAGAATAGCATAATTGCTTACGTTGCGCTCATGGGAGATCATCATCGTGGCCAAAGACTGGCCTTCTCACAATGGTCTCGTTTTTCTATCTCATTACAGTCTATTATATAACTTTTGGTTTAGTGACATCATCAAGTTTGACGACCAATAACATTTCTATGGGTGGTCTTAAAGTTTAAACAAAGAAACATTCCTCCATGTTTAAAAGTTAGTCAAAGTTTCAGATGATTTCTGAATTAACATTAACATTCAAAAGAATTCACAATTATTAACATGGTAAATTCTCAGTCCTTCCATGCTGACAAGTTCTGAGCCTTAAAGGAAAAAAAACTCCTAAGCTGACAGATTCAAATTGCATAGCCTTACACAGAAATCTTACTCAGGAGAAAAAAGGGGGGGTTAAATCCCCCTCTCCTCTTCCTGAAGCGTGGGCTTCCAATGCCCCCCTTTCTCCCTATTCTTGAGACTGACTCTAATCACTTCCAGATGTTATGCTTAAGATTTTTTCTTAATGTTTCTGCTTATAAACATAAACCATTTATATTTCCACAATCATATCATCACATATTACATCCATGGGCCCCAAACATTCATAATTTCATTCATATCTTGGCCATTCATACTTCATACATTTTATATCTCAGTTTGGAATATGGAATCTAATATGCTTTTTTCTAACTAGCCTGAGCACATCTGTTTTCAATTAGAACCACGAGGCTAAAGGCGGGAAGCTGAACAAAGAACAGAAACTATTCACTGGCACAAGATGCTGGCCTAAGACAGGACAGTCATAGTACATACAAAAGAATCTAAACTGGACTCCATGTCTCATGTAGTCATGATTTCCACCATGATTTAGTTCAACAGCAAAGTACACAAAAAAACACCATTCTTTTCCTTATATTAATCTTTAGTGTGTTTTTTCTTCTGGCCTTAGCTACATTATATTAAAATTTTTATTCACCTGTTTTTCCGTACGCTTCTATTTGGGCGTGGTCCTTAACTAACACAGAATTTTCTCTAACTAGAATTACCCAGAATCATATGAAAAACTGGCGCTACAAAAATACTGCACTATCATGCTTCTGACATCCATTGCATCGTACCATAAACAGCACCCCCTGCTGGCCACGAGCCACTACTCCTCAATCCCCTCTTGGATATTACTGAATTTATGAAGTAATATTCATAATTGAGCTCGTGGTCTTATCTGTGGCGCTGAGGTTTACTCAGGGTACGGTTCTTCTTATGGATCAGTGTGTGTCTGTGCAAGTATATTCTTTTAATGCCAATTAGATAGCAAAAGCCAGAAAAATGTACTACCTAGGCCTGCAACGGCAGGTGCCTAGAAGATCTTACCCAAAGCTTACTTGAATTCTCTAGTGAGAATGCAAGCAAATCCCATCCACTATTCTAGATAAAACCCATCTAAGTGTACATTTATGTAAGTTGCTGTCTAAACCATATCATATAGGAAACTTACCATTCCAGTGGTAGTTAGACAGTGTCTGTTCTAGGTGCAAGTACAGTCCTAGAGCAGAGACGTCTGTTGTTTTATTCATAGAGGTATTCATGAAACTCCAGTACTTTTAAAGTTTAAAAAGTCAGAAATTTAGAGAAAGTATAGCTAAAGAAAAATAGAACCCTAGATTTCCCTAAGATAAAGAGAACCTCAGTATTACCTAATTTAATTAGTCCCTATGCTCAAAAGTGTTATGTTATAACACCTTGGAATTATATCAATAAAGTGTAAAATAATGTACAGTGTTAAGAAAACCCAAATATATGCTTAATATGGAAATGTACTCATGTGCAGATAATGCATGCACATCAGATATAAGTTTTCTTTTTCTGTGTGTGTTGCAGGAACTCATTTCTCAAATTTAAATTAAAATCATTAAAAGGACTGATGATATCAGCTGTTAAACCCAATTAAACAATATTGTGGCACTGTGTTACAGCTTAGGAGCTGCCACTGTGTATAGAAATACAGTCATATGAAATAAAATTTAAAATACAGGATACACAAAATATTTTCTGAGAACAATGCATGAAAACAATGATAAAGAAAATACAGTTATTAATACAATATCAGAATAAGTCTATGAAATTATGCAAAAGCATAATTAAAGTTCAGAAGCCTAATTCAAATGAAGTGATTTAAAGTAACGTGGTTTAAGATAAAGTCTGTTTTTTTCGTTCAAAATTTTTTATATGAGTCCAGAAATGTCTTTTGCAAATAGTTTTAGCAACTTGTAAGGTCGGAGTCTCTAAATTAATTTCAGTGAAATTTAAATCATGGCTTTAAAAAGTTCATGCTGCAACGTTTTCATAATTCAAGCTTGGCTTTTCTGTAACTATGGAACTGCTTTTCTTTACACCCGTACAACTGAAAGGTAAGCACAGCTCATTAGTTGAAGACAAAGGAACACTGAAATTCCCGCCGAAAATTCAGCATCGGAATTTTTCCTCTGTGTTCTCCACAGCTCTAGTGGTGGTATGTGGTACTGCTGGTCAGTGTAAATCCTGGAAGGAAAGCACATGTTCATTAACAAAAGAACAAAGAAAAAAAACACATAGCACCCCTCTGCAAACTGTACTAATTCTTGTATTGCAGAGTTACAGTTTCTGTGTTGAATTGTTGAAAGGATTCAAAGAAGGTTCTTAACTGAAACACAAAACATACAGATTAGACTTTCTTTTTTTCTAACATCAGGGAATTATTCTCAATTCCATATTCTTTATTAGGTTCCTATCCTGAAGAGCTTACTTGTAAAAAGTAAGCAAAATTTCAATTCCGAATTCATCCACTTACATAAAAGTTTATTATAATTGTTCTTTTCCGGTAACAAGGTTAACAAGCCTTTTGTTTCACATTTATTTCGATTTTCAAAAAAATATAGGTACTTAACCTCTACTTTTGTTAATCTTTTTATTTTAAACTTCCCAATTTAATTTTAAAATGTATTTAAATTTAATTACTCCCTAATCATACATTTTGGACAATGCACAAGTTTAAAAATACTTTATAAACCATGCAGGGGCACAAAAATTCATATTCAAAATTAATTTGAAACACTGAGATAAAACACAAAGGCAGGGATTTTATTTTTCCCTTGCACACTTGCCTGCTTTTAAGCATGGTATCTGTTTTTTGGAATAAATATTTTTCTTTTCCACAAAATTATCCTTTCACTGTTGAATACATTCCCAAGTCCAGCAGAATTCTTTTCTCTTCTCTCATCTTCCCTATCGAACTTCTCCATATCAGATCCCTTACAATCAGGTCATAATTCATAGCACATCCTTCCTTAACACGTCTCACAAAACTTTCTTCCACATTCTTGTACGTTCGTTCTACAGACTATCTCCCTGCTTTGAAACCGCCAGACATTTAATTTTCTTTTCCTTTTCACTTAACCATCTCGTTTAAAAATCACTTTCCAATTACAGTTCTGTTCTTCCAACATTCTAATAACCTTTTTAAAATATAAAGGAACAAGGGAAAAATTCAAGCTACATAACGTCTTTTTTTTTTTTTTTTCTAGAATGCATCTTGTACAGAGCCCTTAGGCTACAAACAGCTTCTGAAACTCTCCCAAAGTACCTCCATTGTTCCTAACACCGCAGGGATCACTTAGCTATGTAAACTCTGCTCTCCCAATACACTGCATTTTGAACTTAAATCAACATATTCAACTTCTCGACATCAAAACCACTTTGAATTAACTTCAAGTGCCTTACTAAACCATTACCCGGCTGATCGGAACTCCATTGCTGCTATTCCCTCCCCCTCTTTCCTCCCCCTTCCTGGTAATGAACAAAGGAGAACACGTGATAGCTCTGTAGAAGGCATAGAGGGAGGAAAAAGGTGGGGGTGAAAATCCCCCATTTGCAGCCCGCTCTTTCAAACAAAGGAACCGCATAGAACGATAGGACTTCTTGTAAGATACCATTAACTTTTCTTTTCTTTTTCCAGAGACAAGAGAAACAGTTAGGGCAGAGCACGACAGAGAGAGACAGAACTGGAGTTTAGAAAGACAAAGCTGAGAAACACAATTTCTTTTTTCTTTTCAAAGTAGTTACTTCAGATAGGCACTGAAAAGGAGGGGGTGCCCTCAGCCCGTTTTTTCAAACAAAAAGACGGGACAGAGGGAAACTTTTCAAAGTCAGATTAAAACAGACAGTTTTCTTTTTCACAGAGAGAAAGAGTTAGTTCAGAGACAAAGCTTAGACACAGTAACTTCTGTTATCAGACAAGCAAAAACTTACGTTCACAGAGGAGACCTGCTCTCTACTGCACTGCTCAGTTTAAAAGCCAGATGGAAAAATGACAGCACTACAAGGTTTTTTTCTTTCTTTTCACAACATTCTTTCTGTGTTACTTTTATTTCTAATTTTTTCCTTTTTCTTTTTCCATTAATATTTAATTTCCACTAACTTCATATCCCTCTACCCACAAATTTATTATGTACAGATATATACAAGCATGCTCCTTATTGTTAAATAATATTTTTTTTTAATATTTTTATTAATTTTTTTTTTTTTTTATAATTTTTTTCTTTTAAACAGGCGTAATACTCACAATTTTCCAGTTTTCCGGTCCCGTTTTATCTCTAATTTCCGCCATATTCCTGCGCAGCCAGTCAACCTGTGACTACCTTTAGTTACACAACCATGCGAAATCTCTAAATTTCCTAGAGTTTCTATGAATAACCTATAAGCTTTTTCAAGGCGTCAAATTAGTTAGTTCCCGGGTTTCGCCACCAATTGAGCATGGGGCATTGACGCCATTTGTGAAAGCTTCAGGTTTGAAAATAATTCTACATGCAAAATGACACCAGCGCAAGGTTTTAAAATTATAACCAGGATTTATTGAATTATTGGTTCTATTTTCCCATTATTAGATCAAAAGAATAGCATAATTGCTTACGTTGCGCTCATGGGAGATCATCATCGTGGCCAAAGACTGGCCTTCTCACAATGGTCTCGTTTTTCTATCTCATTACAGTCTATTATATAACTTTTGGTTTAGTGACATCATCAAGTTTGACGACCAATAACATTTCTATGGGTGGTCTTAAAGTTTAAACAAAGAAACATTCCTCCATGTTTAAAAGTTAGTCAAAGTTTCAGATGATTTCTGAATTAACATTAACATTCAAAAGAATTCACAATTATTAACATGGTAAATTCTCAGTCCTTCCATGCTGACAAGTTCTGAGCCTTAAAGGAAAAAAAACTCCTAAGCTGACAGATTCAAATTGCATAGCCTTACACAGAAATCTTACTCAGGAGAAAAAAGGGGGGTTAAATCCCCCTCTCCTCTTCCTGAAGCGTGGGCTTCCAATGCCCCCCTTTCTCCCTATTCTTGAGACTGACTCTAATCACTTCCAGATGTTATGCTTAAGATTTTTTCTTAATGTTTCTGCTTATAAACATAAACCATTTATATTTCCACAATCATATCATCACATATTACATCCATGGGCCCCAAACATTCATAATTTCATTCATATCTTGGCCATTCATACTTCATACATTTTATATCTCAGTTTGGAATATGGAATCTAATATGCTTTTTTCTAACTAGCCTGAGCACATCTGTTTTCAATTAGAACCACGAGGCTAAAGGCGGGAAGCTGAACAAAGAACAGAAACTATTCACTGGCACAAGATGCTGGCCTAAGACAGGACAGTCATAGTACATACAAAAGAATCTAAACTGGACTCCATGTCTCATGTAGTCATGATTTCCACCATGATTTAGTTCAACAGCAAAGTACACAAAAAATCACCATTCTTTTCCTTATATTAATCTTTAGTGTGTTTTTTCTTCTGGCCTTAGCTACATTATATTAAAATGTTTTATTCACCTGTTTTTCCGTACGCTTCTATTTGGGCGTGGTCCTTAACTAACACAGAATTTTCTCTAACTAGAATTACCCAGAATCATATGAAAAACTGGCGCTACAAAAATACTGCACTATCATGCTTCTGACATCCATTGCATCGTACCATAAACAGCACCCCCTGCTGGCCACGAGCCACTACTCCTCAAGCCCCACCACTCCACCGTTGTAATTTTATTTAATATTACACCGGGAAGGCTGTGTGGTGCCTCATCATCGGCAGTCCATTGAAATTAATTTTTTATTTATTATTGTTTAGCCATTTTATCTTTTTGCAAATTTTATTAATCCATTATTAATATAAATGTTAAATTCAATAAAATTATAAATATTGACTTATCTCAGCTGCCTTGGGAGCCAGACCCGACATGTTTCGCACTGCTTGAGTGCTGTTTCAAGGGTCTCCCTGCGAGAGTAGAAAGGAGAAAAAACTAAGTCAAAATAGTTCATTCTTAGTCTCCCCCCTTTTTTTAAATTCGTTAAAAAGTTTCCTAATCCAATACTTTACGTCCCCTAAAGAACTTAATTCTGAACCAAACTAAAGGACTCACCGGGGCTGCCGCTGTCATCCGACTCCTGCTATAAATTTTTCATGATGGCGGCGGCGTCTCCCGGGTCCATTTAAATAACAGCTGTGATCGTATCTTAAACCCTCCTACTTGATGACGAAATCCTGTATCTCAGCCTATCAGCGTGCCCCATTCAACTTCACTATTGAGCCCACGTGGTGTCACAGTATCAAGCTCAAAAATGTAGCGTTGTTCCATCTCGTTTAGTTTAGTTAAATTTTTCCCACCCTCCATACCCATGATCACATCTATGACACGCCATCTAATGTCTCCACTGGTATGTTTATACTTTTCCCAATGTTCCACCAATGGGGCCTGCATGATCTTATTATTTATGCGGGATTTATGTTCTGTGAGCCTGACCTTGATTTTCCTGTTAGTTCGTCCTATATAAACAAGATCACAGGGGCAGACTATTGCATAGATCACATTTGTAGAGTCACAGTCTGTATCCGATTTGGACCTAAGTACCCTCGTTCTATCCGGGACCCTCCAAGTATCCCCTTGAATACCCGAAGGGCACCATTGGCATTTTCCACATGCCCTGTGGTATCCTGTTTCTACCTTAGTTTTGATACCATATTTCTGGAAATTACAACGTTGGGCCAAGATGGTACCTCGCGAATATGCTATCATAGGGAATCTTTCCAATGGGGTGTGAGATTGAACTACATGCCAATATTTTCTTAACAAGCCTTCCACCATTTTAGAAGCCCTTGAAAACGGAAGAATACAAGTAAGCAAATTTTCATCAAGCTTCTGAGAGTTTTTAGATTCTAAAAGGAGAAGCTCACGTTGGGCATATCTTCCCCTTTTATACGCCAATCGGATAGCTCGCTCCGGATACCCTCTGTCTCTAAGTCTATCTGCTAGTTTGTTAGCATGTATGTTATACTCGCTCATTGAAGAACAAACCCTGCGAATCCTTAAAAATTGGGCAATCGGTAGATTAAACCTTAGTTTAAACGGGTGGAAACTTTCGTAATGTAAGATGGTATTGCGTGCAATTGATTTCCTGTACAGTGAAGTAGCTATTTTTCCTTCCTGTGTATAGATGGAAATATCCAAAAACTGTATAGATTGTTGGTTACATGTCATAGTAAAACTTATATTCAGATCTACTGAATTTAAGTATTGCAAAAAAGAGTCAAGTTCAAGTATGGTGCCATCCCAGATGAAAAAAATGTCATCTAGAAAACGGCACCAAAAACAGATGTGTGGGTACCAGCCTGAACCGTATACCCACTTTTCCTCAAACTTTGCCATGTATAGGGACGCAGCAGAGGGAGCCAATGTGGCCCCCATTGCCACCCCCTGTATCTGTTGGAAAAATGTGCCTTGATATTCAAAATAATTGCTATTGATGACCCATTTTGCCAATTGTAATAGAAAATCAATCGTCATGCGGTGAGGGGGGTTCTTTTGTAGGGTCTCTCTGATAACTTCCAAAGATTCTGTCTGGGGGATTTTGGTATAGAGAGAGACAACGTCAAGAGTTACCATCCATTTGTTTGTCATATCTAACTGAAGGTGAGAAAGATTTCTAATAAAGTGGGACGAGTCCCTAATATAAGATCTTATCCGAGGGACTTGATCCCTCAGAAAATAATCCACCACTTTCGATAGAGGTTCTAAAATGGACTGGCGGGTATTGACTATAGGACGCCCTGGGGGATTAGTAATGGTCTTATGAATTTTTGGCACAAAGGAAATACGAGGGATCTTAGGATTCTTCTCAAACAAGAAAGAATACTCCTTCTGAGTGATGGTACCTTCTGTTAGATGGTAATTCAGAAATTTGAGAATATCTTCACCCAGCTTTGTAGTGGGATCTTCGGACAAGGGGACATATGCTTGTCTATCTGAGAGTTGACGGTTTGCTTCAACCTCATAATCAGTTCTATTGAGGATAACCGTGGCCCCACCTTTATCTGCTTTTATTATCACTATATTTTCATTTTTTAGAAGTTCATTAAAGCCTTGGTGTTGTAATTTGGTGGTGTTGTAAGGGCCCCTATTCACCCATTGGTTTTGTAATTCCTTTAACCCTTGGCTCACCAACTGGCGGAAGGTGAAAATCAAGGGGTCCATTGGGCCAGGCGGTATCCAAGATGATTTTACCTTGCATACTTCAATGGACTTGGGTTTAGATTGAGGCTGATCCTCTTGTTCTTCTTCTCTCTCTTCCTCAATTACTATTGCATTTTCCAGTCCCATGTCGGTATGGAAGAACACCTTCAATTGCATTTTCCTGATGAACGAGTGAAATGCCACATGCAGCCTGAAAAAATCTGGAGGTTGAGTCATCACAAACCCCAATCCTCTTTCCATAATTTCTTCTTGGTGGACAGTAAGTCGTAAAGAGGATAGATTCATCATGGTCGATTGGTCCCCGTCCGAGTTTTCATTGTTGGTTGTTGTATCATTGCTCTTCCTCGTGGTTGTCGTGTCCGTCCTCTGCCCCGTCTTTCCACATTGGTAGACTCCCCTGGTTTCTCACTGCTTGCTTCCATAGAGGATTCACCGGTAGAGTCTGAGTCTCCTGAAGTGCTGTCGAATGCTACTTTCTTTTTTATTGGAGCTGCAGAATATCTTCTCTGCCAGGTGTATACCTGATCATTCAAGTAATCACGTTCGTCACGTTTCCATTTTTTTATTTTATTAGCTTTTATCTCTTCTCTAAACTTTTTCATAGACATCTTCAGATCTTGTAGTTTAGAATCAAAATCAGATATATCAGGTCTTTGCTTTAAATCACTCTCCATCACGCTCGCTTTAGCACAAAGTTCTTTCTCTGTCCCTTCAGTAGTCTCCACCAGGAGAATCATTAAATCTCTGGAGCATTTGTTTAAAATGGCTGTCCACCGGTCCGAAAAAGATTTGTCCGTGGAAATCATCTTGGGCTCTTTTATAATACGTAATCCCCTGGGTATCATCGTCCGCTTGAGATATTGTACCAACGTGCTACTGTGTAGCTCTGCCCTGATTGCCCTCTTCATTGTATTTTCTAATTCCAGCCAAGAGGCCTCCCCAGATGGTATATCTTCTTCATCAAGTAGGGCTGGTTTTGAAAGAATACATTTGAAATATTCTTCAGTGTACCCTTCAAATGAAGTCTCTTTTTGAGCCATCTTCAATTCCACTTGAAGCTAGTATTGATAACGCTGGCTTTTTTTTGTAAAGACACTTAAGTCCAGTATAACTAAATCACAAATCAATGTCTTTTGACAACTGGACCCAAAAAGGCTTAGAATCACTTGAGTAAGGAATTAAGGACGCCTCAGCCCCACCACTCCACCGTTGTAATTTTATTTAATATTACACCGGGAAGGCTGTGTGGTGCCTCATCATCGGCAGTCCATTGAAATTAATTTTTTATTTATTATTGTTTAGCCATTTTATTTTCTGAGGGATCAAGTCCCTCGGATAAGATCTTATATTAGGGACTCGTCCCACTTTATTAGAAATCTTTCTCACCTTCAGTTAGATATGACAAACAAATGGATGGTAACTCTTGACGTTGTCTCTCTCTATACCAAAATCCCCCAGACAGAATCTTTGGAAGTTATCAGAGAGACCCTACAAAAGAACCCCCCTCACCGCATGACGATTGATTTTCTATTACAATTGGCAAAATGGGTCATCAATAGCAATTATTTTGAATATCAAGGCACATTTTTCCAACAGATACAGGGGGTGGCAATGGGGGCCACATTGGCTCCCTCTGCTGCGTCCCTATACATGGCAAAGTTTGAGGAAAAGTGGGTATACGGTTCAGGCTGGTACCCACACGTCTGTTTTTGGTGCCGTTTTCTAGATGACATTTTTTTCATCTGGGATGGCACCATACTTGAACTTGACTCTTTTTTGCAATACTTAAATTCAGTAGATCTGAATATAAGTTTTACTATGACATGTAACCAACAATCTATACAGTTTTTGGATATTTCCATCTATACACAGGAAGGAAAAATAGCTACTTCACTGTACAGGAAATCAATTGCACGCAATACCATCTTACATTACGAAAGTTTCCACCCGTTTAAACTAAGGTTTAATCTACCGATTGCCCAATTTTTAAGGATTCGCAGGGTTTGTTCTTCAATGAGCGAGTATAACATACATGCTAACAAACTAGCAGATAGACTTAGAGACAGAGGGTATCCGGAGCGAGCTATCCGATTGGCGTATAAAAGGGGAAGATATGCCCAACGTGAGCTTCTCCTTTTAGAATCTAAAAACTCTCAGAAGCTTGATGAAAATTTGCTTACTTGTATTCTTCCGTTTTCAAGGGCTTCTAAAATGGTGGAAGGCTTGTTAAGAAAATATTGGCATGTAGTTCAATCTCACACCCCATTGGAAAGATTCCCTATGATAGCATATTCGCGAGGTACCATCTTGGCCCAACGTTGTAATTTCCAGAAATATGGTATCAAAACTAAGGTAGAAACAGGATACCACAGGGCATGTGGAAAATGCCAATGGTGCCCTTCGGGTATTCAAGGGGATACTTGGAGGGTCCCGGATAGAACGAGGGTACTTAGGTCCAAATCGGATACAGACTGTGACTCTACAAATGTGATCTATGCAATAGTCTGCCCCTGTGATCTTGTTTATATAGGACGAACTAACAGGAAAATCAAGGTCAGGCTCACAGAACATAAATCCCGCATAAATAATAAGATCATGCAGGCCCCATTGGTGGAACATTGGGAAAAGTATAAACATACCAGTGGAGACATTAGATGGCGTGCCATAGATGTGATCATGGGTATGGAGGGTGGGAAAAATTTAACTAAACTAAACGAGATGGAACAACGCTACATTTTTGAGCTTGATACTGTGACACCACGTGGGCTCAATAGTGAAGTTGAATGGGGCACGCTGATAGGCTGAGATACAGGATTTCGTCATCAAGTAGGAGGGTTTAAGATACGATCACAGCTGTTATTTAAATGGACCCGGGAGACGCCGCCGCCATCATGAAAAATTTATAGCAGGAGTCGGATGACAGCGGCAGCCCCGGTGAGTCCTTTAGTTTGGTTCAGAATTAAGTTCTTTAGGGGACGTAAAGTATTGGATTAGGAAACTTTTTAACGAATTTAAAAAAAGGGGGGAGACTAAGAATGAACTATTTTGACTTAGTTTTTTCTCCTTTCTACTCTCGCAGGGAGACCCTTGAAACAGCACTCAAGCAGTGCGAAACATGTCGGGTCTGGCTCCCAAGGCGGCTGAGATAAGTCAATATTTATAATTTTATTGAATTTAACATTTATATTAATAATGGATTAATAAAATTTGCAAAAAGATAAAATGGCTAAACAATAATAAATAAAAAATTAATTTCAATGGACTGCCGATGATGAGGCACCACACAGCCTTCCCGGTGTAATATTAAATAAAATTACAACGGTGGAGTGGTGGGGCTGAGGCGTCCTTAATTCCTTACTCAAGTGATTCTAAGCCTTTTTGGGTCCAGTTGTCCACAGTAACTGAAGCAGTCCTCATCATCTTGATTGTTTGAATTCTCCCCCACCAAGAAAGATGCAACAGGTTCCATAGCTCACACATCTCTTTAACCGTTGTCAATAATATTTTTTCATTGGTAATCATGGTTTCCTCCAGAGTTATTTGAATAATTATTCCTAAATATTTTAATCCTTTTTCTTTCCAGAGGAATGGGAATGGATCGAGTAATCCCTTAACACAATGAACATTTAATGGGAGAACCTCAGATTTGCTCCAATTGATTTTATAACCAGAAAATTTCCCAAAATTTTCAATCAATTGGAGCAAAGTTGGGATAGTTTGTTTCAGATCACTTAAATCTAATAAGATATCATCTGCGTATGCTGAAACCTTATATATTCTGCCGGCCTACGGAATTCCTTGTATCCCCTCTGTTTGTTGAATTGCCAATAATAACGGCTCTAAAACTATATCAAATAGCAGAGAAGACAAAGGGCATCCCTGACGTACCCCTCTTGCTAGATGAAATCTTTCTGTAAAAGCATCATTTTTTTCCCCCCAATTCTTTATTCATTTTTTCATCCTACATCAAGTACACAATATTACATCAATTGAATCATACACATCACTTGAAATTCTTTCTATTGTCATCTTAAATACATAAAATATCTTCCTCCCCCACCCACCCTTTTCACAGATATTAGAATCAAAAAATAACATACATGTGCTATATTCATAGATATTGATTAAACCTATATTATAACTACTAGTCTTATAGCCCGTTACATTAACGGGTTCTAGAATATATATGTGTGTGTGTGTCTCTTTATTTCTTTCTCTCTCCTTAGCTGCTTTCTTTCTTTCTGTCTTTCTTTTTCCTTGGCTGTCCATCACCACCCCTTGCCTGCTCCCCCTGTCCATTCTCCCTTCCTTTTACCTCCCCTGTGTCCACCACCACCCCTTCACTGCTCTCCTTATGCAGCAGCAGCCCTTCTCCCTTTGTTTTACCTCCCCCCTGTCCATCAGCACCTCTTTCCTTCTCCCCTTGTCCAGCAGTAGGCGTCCCTTCCTTTTTCTCCCACCCTCCTCCTTCTTATCCCTATAATACACTTACCTTGCTCTGCCCCTGATCAGAGGTTCCCGAGAGTCGCCCAGTTGCACCCATTGGAAAAGTTCCTTCTGCCGCATCCCGCACCCCTCCTGACACGACTCCCGCTGTCTTTCTTTCTGTCTGTCTCTGTCCCTGGCCCCCTTTGTCTGTTTGTCTTTCTGTATATCTCCCTGCCCCTGTGTCTTTCTTCTTTTCTTTCTGTCTCCCTTCCTCCCTCTGTCTGTCTGTCCGAAGCACCATTCCCTCCCCCTCCATTTCCCTTCCCCCACACCAGTTCCCTGTGCACCTGCCCCTGTGTCTTCTTTTCTTTCTCCCTTCCTCCCTCTGTCTGTCCAAAGCAGCATTCCCTCCCCCTCCATTTTTCTCCCCCCACACCAGTTCCCTGTGCACCTGCACGTGTCTTTCTTCTTTTCTTTCTGTCTCCCTTCCTCCCTCTGTCTGTCTGTCCAAAGCAGCATTCCCTCCCCCTTTCATTTCCCTCCCCCCACACCAGTTCCCTGTGCCTGCATTAGCGTTTCCTCTACCCCCTTTCCCTTCCTGCAGGCCCGACTACACATGGTGATTTAAGCAGCGTGTCAGCAGTCTTCACATGCTGCTTCAGGTCCTTCTACTGCCCTGATTTACTCTGGCACGTCCGGAGCAAATCAGGGCAGTAGAAGGGCCCGAAGCAGCGTGTGAAGACTGCTGACACGCTACTTAAATCGCCAGTTGGGCCCGCGGTAAGGGAAGAGGGGAGGGGCGGCAAATGAGTCGGGTCCCGGGCAGCGGAAAGTTGCTTGGCTCCTCGGTGGTGGCGCTGAGTGGCCGCGATCCCTCTCCTCCCAGACCCCCCCCCCCCCCGAGGAACGGAGATCGGCGGTTACAGCCGCTGGCTTCGGCGTCTTCTATCCACTGCGGCCAACCCTAGCGGAAAGAGGAAGTAGTCAGAGAGGGCGGCCCGCAGTGGACAGAAGACAGCAAAGCCAGCGTTCTCTTCATTTAAAAGCGGGTGAGCCGGCGAGAAGGAGGAGGTGGTGGTTTTGGCAGTGAGTGAGGGCGGGAGGGGGGAGTCGCCGGCTGTGCTGTGCTTTCCCGATCGCAGTGGCGCTGCTGTTGGTGTCAGAGTTCGCCGCCTTTGTGAGGTAATACGCGTGCATGCGCACTCGTGCGGCCACATCCCGACAGAAAAGGGATCAGGGAACACGTTTTGCTACTGCGCATGCGCGGGCTAGCATTTTATTATTTAAGATATACCACCCCCCCTCCCATAATTATAATTATACTTTCAATGTAAAAAGGCATCTACCGTATTTTCACGTAGATAACGTGCACCTGTGTAAAACGCGCACACGGGTATAGCGCGCGGGAAACCGAAATATATGTTTAAAAAATTTTGTATACCGCGCATGCTGCCCGACTCTCCCGTCGCCGCCCAACTCTCCTTTCGCCCGCCCCGACTCTCCTCTGGCCACCCCGACTCTCCTTTCGCCCGCCCCGACTCTCCTCTCCCCCTTGAAGTCCTGTCCCCACCCTGAAAGCCTGATGCCCCCCCCCCCCGACGTCCGATTCACCCCCCCCCCCGCAGGACCGCTCGCACCCCCACCCCGAAGGACCGCTTGCACGCACCCCTACCCTGAAGGACCGCTCGCACTCCCACAGCCTCCCGACCCCCCCCCCCCAATCATATAAAAGCTTCTACCGGTGTCCTGCTGCTTCCTCTTGGCGGTCCCGCCCTTTCTCTGACGTCAAGCCCTCTTGCCCCGCCGACTCCCCGACACGATCGGGGCAAGAGGGAGCTCAAGCCCTCTTGCCCCCCCCACCCCCCCGACTCCCCGACACGATTGGGGCAAAAGGGAGCCCAAGCCCTCTTGCCCCGCCGACTGGTGAGGCAAGATTTCCCTTAACTAAATCCATGCTGGCTTTCTCTCATTAATCCATTATATCCCAGGAAGTAAGGTTTGTAGTGCTTTTAGTAGTATGACCCAACATAGGCGGAGATGTTTCAAAGATGTTGCTATGTAAAGAGCAGAGGCTCATTTGTCAATGGGGAGCTGCAGAACCTGTTGGCCTTAATAAAGAGGTAGAGTGGATCATTCTATGATGTCATCCCTCCAGGGCCCTCTGATAGGTCCTGGGGTAGAGTGTGGGATAGCTTAAAACAAGCTAGGGAAGTGATATGGGCTTTCAGCTTTTTGGATCCTTTCTGAGGGGAGAGTGGGCTTGTAAACCCATGCAGTTTCTATTCTATGATGAATTGAAGAAGTGTCGGTGCTTTGTCTTTGTTTGAGTAATGATGTTTATTATATCATATGTTCAGTAGGGAGTGAATCTTGTAATAAAATAGGTATTTATGTTTTAGAAGTTGAAAACCTGCTTCAGCTCCTGATAATGCTGTAATAGCAAAATGTGGTGCTACGTCAGGCTGGCTGGATACAGTCTGAATTGGAATATTTACCATCTTTATCTAAGAATCAAAAAACGCTTGCAAGAGCGTTGGAGAAATGCAATAAAACACACAGACTATGTGGTGCAACAGGTTGACTTTATTCCGAAAAGGTCTTTGAAGGAACTGTGTATTTGCTCCAGGTTTTCTACCGCCAGGCTAGAGCCTAGGTGGTTAACACAGATTTTATTAATTAGAAGTGCAAGATAGATTCATTCATTTTGTTTATTGTGTAAAATGGTGCTATGATCTAAGTTATATAATAAATATAGTGTATTTATGCAGAGAGCCTGTCTTGTTATATTATATTAATCCATTATAGATATAACATCATTAATAAAAATTGTTATAAATTAATCCATTATAGACTCTCACCGGTCTGTAATTTCCTGGATCACCTCTGGAACCCTTTTTAAAAACCGGCATCACATTGGCCATGAATTTGTTCAGGTACTCAAGCATTTTTCCCTGTCTGACCTGGCAGGCTCACAATTTATCAAATGTACCTGGGGCAATGGGGGGATTAAGTGACTTCCCCAGAGTTCCATGGAGCAGCATGGGTTTGAACCCAAAACCTCTGGGTGCTGAGGTTGTAGCTTTTTGGGGATTGCTTTTGTATGTCCCATCTCTCTAGAATGTCGCAACTCTTGCACTGGAAAAAGAGATTATATACTTACCTTGGTAAGCTCTTTTCTAGTAGATAGGTGAGATATTCTAGACCCCCGCCTAGTCCTTACTTCGCCTGCCTACTGTTTCAGTCTGTTTATGATTCTCCAAGCTGATTCTTGGATGCCCATCAACTCTTGGGGGCTGGGAAGAATTTTTATATATTTCTAAAAAAAACCCCCAAAAACCAAACCTTAAAAACCTGTTTGTTTCAGAAATATTAATGTAAACTGTCGCTGGTATTATACCTTTATTATTTTGATCTTAGTGTAAACCGTTTTTAATCATCTTTGGGATATAATGGTCTTTCCAGTGGTATAGGTGTGTTATTCTAAACAAGCGGGTTTTCTCTCCATGGCCACAAACCATCTGCAGAAGGAATCCGCTCTGGATTTTTTCTGTGCCCCTTCTACTCCATTGTGAGCTTTACCGCCATCTGCAGTTTTTACCTTCTGCATGTGAGCTGGAAGGAGTGTTTCTGTTTCTGCCTTCACTAAGGCATGGAAAACTAAGAGCGTTTGAGGCCATTCTCGGCTCCGGTTTCGGTGGTACTGGCTTTTCTCCATGTGAGCCTTCACAAGGACCTCACTGTGGCTTTGCTTTGGATCCAGGTCGCTGGGCTCTCTTGTTTCATGGCTCAGGACTGTGGCTCTACACTGGCATTTCATCCAGATGTTGCCGGATTTCTGAAGGATGTTTTCACATTAGACCACCGCTTAAGCCACTGTTCCCTTCGTGGAACTTCAACATAGTTCTCAAAAGCCTCACTAAGACTCTGTTCAAGCCTTTGGAAGCAGCATCCCTGGTGGACTTGACACTCAAGATGGTTTTCCTCATTGCAGTGATATCAGCATGGCATGTTTCGGAGCTCAAGGTGCTCTCTTGTCAAGAGCCTTTCCTCAGAATTTCAGAGATTAGAGTTTCCTTGCACACTGTTCCTTCGTTTCTGCAGTAGGTGGTTTTGGTGTTTCATGTGAATCAGAAGGTCTGTTTACCTGTTTTTCAACCTACAGGTTCTAGGAAGCAGAACCGCCTTTTGATGAAGTTGGACGTGAGAAGAATGCTGCTTCGCTATTTCAAGTTCACTAACAAGTTTAGGCTCTCCGACCATCTGTTTGTTTTGACTCATTCATCTAAACATGGCGCACCTGCTTCCAAAGAAGGGTTTATTGGAAACAAACAGGAGAAACTGCCTTCACACCAGCTGTTCACCTAAGCTGCAGTCAACAGTACCTGTTAGTTCACTAAGGAGAGGTTCCCTACAGAATGTGTTGAAAATTTTGTGGATTTTGTACGATTTGATTTATAACAAGACTCCCAAGGCAGGCCCTTGTGGGCCGAACGCAATCGTGTCGAGTCCATCATAATAAAAGAAACTGAACACCAATTGGGCACCTACTTCCAAAGCCATAATCTCCAGATGGATCCATAAGGCCATTTCTTCAGCCTACGTTGGCTGTGAAAGACTGTCCCCAGTTTCTGTCAAGGTGCATTCGACCAGAAGTGTGGCTTCATCATGAACCAAAGCTCAGGCGGTCTAACCAGAGGAGATCTGTCGAGCAGTGACTTGGTTTACATTATATACATTTGGAAAGTTTTACAGGGTGAAATTGGGGCACAAGAGGATTCTGCAATTGGTTCCTCCTTATTACGGGCTGGCATAGCCAGCCCGCCTTAGATTTCTGGGACTGCTTTTTGTACGTCCTGCTTGTCTAGAATGACACACCTATTGCACTGGAATAAGAGATTATGTTCATACCTTGATAATATCTTTTATCCCAGGACAAGCAGGCAGCATATTCTTGACTGATGGGTGACGGCACCAACGGAGCCCCGGTACGGACAATTTTAGAGTGATTGCATTCTAAGAACTTAGAAAGTTCTAGCTAGGCCGCACCGCACATGCGCGAGTGCCTTCCCGCCCGACAGAGGCGCGCGGTCACCAGTTTCTTAGTTTCCGCGGAGCTAAGAAGACGCGTGTTTCCAACGGCTGTTGGACTCTCTTTTTTCGCCTTCCCGCTCGCGTAATTTTTCTTGTGGATTTATTCACTTTTTCTTCTTTTATTATTTTCCTAAAAAAAAAAAAAAGTCTATTTTTTTCGACTTTTTTCGGTCGGCCCCCGGCGGGGCCTGTTGGCACCATTGAAGCCTCGGGCTTCGATTTTGCTACTGTTGTTTTTCCCTTCATGCCCCCTTCTCCGGGTTTTAAGAAGTGTCAGCGGTGTGCACACCCTATTTCTTTATCTGACCCGCACAAGTGGTGCCTTCAGTGTTTGGGTCCGGACCATAGGGCGGAAACGTGCACCCGCTGTAGTTCTCTTCAAAATAGAACTTTGAAGAACCGCCAAATTCAACAGCGGATTCTTTTTAGTGCCGCTATGGAAGTTCCACCGGCGTCGACTCCGGCGACTTCCTCCAAATCGGCACCGGTGGTTTCGACACCACAAGAGGTCTCTTCGGTGTCGCACCCTTCAGGTAAGCCGGCTAAGAAGACATCCCCTTCTGTTCTTGGCCCGCCAGTCGAACAAGCAGTGAGCCAAGTCCTGCAGACTGCGTGCCGGCCCCGCAAACACTCCGCTCCCATAGAAGTCACTGCCTCTTCATCGGCATCGATTTCGCCTGAGCGTCGAGCGACACCGCAGGTACCGAGCAAGAAAAAAGCGGTACCGGTGCCATCGGGACCGTCTCTGGATGAGCGTATAGCATCCATCCTTCAGGTCCAGCTTAAGGAGCAATTACAACACCTGCTCCCGGCTCTGTTAACTCCGAACCTTCCGGTGTCGGTACCCACTGAGCCTGCGGTACCGATAGTCGACCAGCCTATGTTATCAGCATCGACGTTATCGGTACCGCTAAAATCTGCCTCTTCCATTTCTATGCCTGTCTTATCGGCAGAGCCAAAGTCTCTTCGACGTACGGCTCATTCGGCCTCTGATCAGGTACCGCTTTCTGACACCCGTCCCGTTTTACAGTCACCGGGTACGGTGTCGATGCGTTCAGGCAAATCGATACGCAAAACCAGGCATACCGAATCCTCTACTCCTTTGTCTCAGGGCCATCTCCCATCAGTATGGGACCCTGATTTATGGGATGACTCCGATGATCCCCTCGGTACCGAGGAGGATTTTTCATCGGATGAGGCTAACCCATCAGTGCAGGATCCTGCTAGTAAGCCAGAGCACTTTTCCTTCACCAAATTTCTTAGGGAAATGTCAGACACCCTTTCTCTTCCCTTGGAATCTGATTCTAAGAAGTCAAAAGCATTCTTGGAGGCTTTGGACTTTGAACAACCTCCCAAAGAATTTTTAAAGTTACCCCTTCATGATATATTAAGGGAAACTTTTTACAAAAATTTGGAAACTCCTCTCAATATTCCAGGAGCTCCAAGGAAGTTGGAATCACTTTATAAAGTTATTCCTATCCCAGGATTTGACAAACCTCAGCTTCCACATGAATCTTTGCTGGTGGAGTCAACCCTCAAAAAATCTGCAGGCTCTAGTGTATATGCCTCTGCCCCTCCTGGCAGAGAAGGCAAGGCCATGGATAAATTTGGTAAACGACTTTACCAAAATGCTATGTTGGCCAACCGTTCAGGTAACTATGCGTTTCACTTTTCCTTTTACCTGAAACATCTTATCCAGCAGGTGGCCACTTTTCAGAAATATATTCCTGACCGCAAGCTTTCTGCTTTTCAACAATGCACTGCCAGTCTCTTGCAAAGCAGGAAGTTTATGGTCCGTTCCATCTATGACACTTTTGAACTGACCTCTCGAGCTACTGCTATGGCTGTAGCGATGAGACGATTGGCGTGGCTTCGCGTTTCAGACCTTGATGTGAACCACCAGGACCGCCTTGCCAATGCTCCCTGCCTGGGTGATGAGCTGTTTGGTGAATCTCTGGATACCACCACTCAGAAGCTTTCTGCTCATGAGACGAGGTGGGATACTTTATTGAAAAACAAGAAGAAACCTCCTCCTCCTCGTCCTTTCAGGCAGCAGACGTCCTATCAGAGGCGTTTTTCTGCTCGGCCGATTCAGCCTCAGCCTCGGAGGCAAAGGCAGCAACAACAACAGGCTCGCCAACAACAGCCGCCTGCCATGAAGCCTGTTGCTCAGACTAAACCGACTCAGCCCTTTTGACTCGCTTCTCCAGGGCATTGCCAGTCTTCCTCCTTCATGTCCTCTTCCGCAACCTATAGGAGGTCGACTAAACATTTTTCTAACTCGATGGGAAGTGATCACCACCGACCAGTGGGTGCTCTCTATCATAGCCCACGGCTACTCCCTCAATTTTCAGATCCTCCGCCGTTAGGCCTGCCAAAAGAGTCTGCTTCCAACAAGTCTCAGTCCCTCCTTCTAGCTCAAGAGGTTCAATCCCTCCTTCTTCTCAATTCCATCGAAGAAGTTCCTCAGGATCAGAGAGGTCAGGGATTTTACTCCCGGTACTTTCTAGTTCCCAAAAAGACCGGAGACCTCAGACCTATATTAGATCTCAGAGATCTCAACAAATGCTTGGTCAAGGAGAAGTTCAAAATGCTCTCTCTTGCCACCCTCTACCCTCTCATCTCTCAGGGCGACTGGCTATGCTCCCTCGATCTAAAAGAGGCTTACACACATATTCCTATCCATCTGACGTCCAGGCAATATCTACGCTTTCTCATCAATCAAACCCATTATCAGTACAAGGTGCTACCCTTCGGTCTGGCCTCCTCTCCCAGGGTATTCACCAAATGCCTGATTGTAGTAGCGGCCTATCTCCGCTCTCACAATTTTCAAGTCTTCCCTTACTTGGACGACTGGCTGATCAAAGCTCACTCTCCTCAGGTTCTGCTTGCCACCAACCAGACCATTCACTTTCTTCGGCTGTTGGGTTTCGAAATCAATCTACCCAAGTCGCACCTCATTCCAACCCAGCGACTTCAATTCATTGGAGCCATTCTGGACACTGTTCTGATGAGGGCGTTTCTTCCATCCAACCGCCTTCAGACCATCCTTCATCTCTGTCGGCAGGTGTTTCAACAGATTACCATCTCTGCCAATCACATAATGGTGCTATTGGGGCATATGGCTTCGACAGTACATGTCACCCCCTTCGCACGTCTCCACCTGCATACTTCTCAATGGATCCTAGCGAACCAGTGGTCACAAGCGACGGATCCTTGTTCACAACACATATCTGTGACCTCGTCTCTTCGACAGTCGCTTCTTTGGTGGTTGACATCTTCAAATCTATCCAGAGGTCTACTGTTCCATCTACCTCCTCATGAACTAGTCATCACCACAGATTCCTCCCCCTATGCCTGGGGAGCTCACTTGAACGAGTTCCAAACTCAGGGGTTTTGGACTGTCCAGGAAAAGAAACACCACATCAATTTCCTGGAACTCCGAGCGATGTTTTATGCCCTCAAGGCTTTTCAACATCTTCTCTTTCCTCAAGTACTACTCATTTGCACAGACAATCAAGTTGCAATGTACTACATCAACAAACAGGGAGGGACGGGCTTTCGCCTGTTGTGTCAGGAAGCCCAACGGATTTGGTCTTGGGCGACAGCTCGTCACTTATTCCTGAAGGCTGTCTACATTCAAGGGGAGCAGAATTCCTTAGCGGACAATCTCAGCAGAATTCTCCAACCTCACGAATGAACTCTCGATCCCACGACTCTTCAGTCCATTTTCGCCCAATGGGGCACTCCTCAAGTGGACCTTTTTGCAGCTCCTCACAATCATCAGCTGCCCCTGTTTTGCTCCAGACTCTACTCTCCTCACCGTCTGGCACCCGATGCATTTCTCTTGGATTGGACCAATCTCTTCCTATATGCATTTCCCCCTCTACCGCTCATGCTGCGGACATTGTTCAAGCTCAAGAGGGAACGAGCCACCATGATTCTCATCGCTCCACGGTGGCCCAAGCAACATTGGTTCTCCCTTCTACTTCAACTCAGTTGCAGGGAACCCATACCTCTTCCACTGTTTCCTTCTCTGCTTACTCAGCATCAACAGTCCCTATTACATCCCAACTTACAGTCTCTGCACCTGACAGCTTGGTTTCTCTTGGGCTGACTTCGGCTCATTCACTCCTTTCTCAGCCTGTCCGTTCTATCATTGATGCTTCAGGAAACCGGCCACTCTTCAGTGTTATCAACAGAAATGGTCTCGGTTTTCTTCCTGGTGCCTCTTACATCACCATAATCCCATGTCTCTGGCAGTGGGACTGGTGTTGGACTATCTTCTTTCCTTGTCTGACTCTGGCCTTAAATCTACTTCTATCAGAGTTCATCTTAGTGCCATTGCTGCATTTCATGAGCCAGTTCATGGAAAACCCCTCTCGGCTCATCCTCTGGTTTCTAGATTCATGAGGGGCCTTTTCAATGTAAAACCACCTCTCAAGCCCCCTCCTGTGGTTTGGGATCTCAATGTGGTTCTTTCCGCTTTAATGAAGCCTCCTTTTGAACCTTTGGCCACAGCACATTTCAAATTTCTCACTTGGAAAGTGGTCTTCCTGATAGCTCTCACTTCTGCCAGGAGGGTCGGTGAGTTGCATGCACTAGTGGCCGATCCACCTTTCACGGTTTTTCATCATGATAAGGTGGTTCTACGTACACACCCCAAATTTCTCCCTAAGGTTGTGTCTGACTTTCATCTTAATCAGTCCATTGTCCTACCTGTATTTTTTCCAAAGCCTCATTCTCATCCAGGTGAACAGGCTTTGCATACCTTGGACTGTAAACGTGCTTTGGCTTACTATCTCGAACGCACTAAACCTCACAGATCGTCTCCTCAACTGTTTTTGTCTTTTGATCCTAACAAGTTGGGTCATCCTGTATCTAAATGCACCCTATCCAATTGGCTTGCTGCTTGCGTTTCATACTGTTATGCTCAGTCGGGCCTGACACTGGAAGGTTCTGTCACGGGCCACAAAGTTAGAGCTATGGCAGCATCTGTAGCTTTCCTCCGTTCCACTCCTATTGAGGAAATCTGCAAGGCTGCTACTTGGTCCTCAGTTCATACTTTCACATCTCACTATTGTCTGGATGCATTCTCCAGACGGGATTGACACTTCGGCCAATCTGTTTTACAAAATTTGTTTTCTTAAAGGCCAACATTCCCTCCATCCCTCTTTTTTGTTAGCTTGGAGGTCACCCATCAGTCAAGAATATGCTGCCTGCTTGTCCTGGGATAAAGCACAGTTACTTACCGTAACAGGTGTTATCCAGGGACAGCAGGCAGATATTCTTGCATCCCTCCCACCTCCCCGGGTTGGCTTCTTAGCTGGCTTATCTTAACTGGGGACCGCACGCCTCTGTCGGGCGGGAAGGCACTCGCGCACGCGCGGTGCGGCCTAGCTAGAACTTTCTAAGTTCTTAGAGTGCAATCACTCTAAAATTGTCCATACCGGGGCTCCGTCGGTGCCGTCACCCATCAGTCAAGAATATCTGCCTGCTGTCCCTGGATAACACCTGTTATGGTAAGTAACTGTGCTTTCCAATAGAAAGGTGTGCCATTCTAGACTTCTGCCCTATCCTTCCTGCGCCTGCTACTGTTTCATACTTTTAATGCTTCTCCAAGTTAGTCTTGGATGCCAGTCAGCCCTTTGGGCCTTGCTGAATACTATATAATAGATTGAACGTTTCCAGGGTACTACCTGAGCTCCTTTGATGCTTCTGTCAGCTGTTGCTAGTTCATTAACTGTTAGTGTTTTATGTTAAAGCCGAACAGTTCTATCATTACGGAGTGTCCCATCTGTATCTTTACTTCACTTACTTGGTTTGAGCTCTAGTATGCTTGGGTACTAACTGCAGGTGGCAGTAGAACTCACAGTGAAGTAAGAGGGGCACAGAAAAAAATCCAGAGTGGTTTCCTTCTGCAGATAGCTTGCAGCCATAGGGAGATAACCGGCTTGTCTAGAATGACACTCCGATCTACTGGAAAAGATATTACCAAGGTAAGGACATAATCTCTTTAAGTGCTTCGATTTAGATTAGAAAGAGCCAACAACTCTGATAGGTAACACAGCATTTTTCTTTCATTTTTCTTCTGTTTATTTCTGTAGTGCCAGTTGAAATGGTAAAGAACTAGGCATTTCTTTCCTATTTTTTGCTGTCAGAAAAATTCAGCCAGTTCTTCTTTATACTCCAAACCACCACTGAAATGTCCTTGTTTAGTCATATTCTCTGTCTCAAGCTGTTGGAAGTTGTTGCAATTCTTTTGACTTTTGTTTGTTAGTATGCAGTATATAACTAAGTATTGCTATAGTATTGTATTTTAAGGATCCTAATATGCTAACCTTTTAAATAATTCTTTTGTACATTCTTATTGTATACAGGTGGCTTCATGGACAAAATATTGGGCAGCATTATGTGGGACTCAGCTTTTTTACTATGCTGCAAAATCACTGAAAGCTACAGAAAGGAAGCATGTAAGTAGAGTAGCTATTTACCCATATTCTATTTTCTATGGTCCTTAATGCAGTAGCTAGCAGCTCCTTAATGCAATAGCTAGCATTATGAGCAATGCTCTCCTACCTAGTCACTGTGTCCATCTCTATCTTGTCTTTGGATTCAAGTTAAAAGAAATATCATGTAGTAACAAAACGGAATATCTACTTCTAGCATGCCACTGCCTCAACGTAAGCACTTGCAGAAATTTAGTAAAACTTGGAACCTTATTAACTAGAACAGGGCTGCCCAAGTCCGGTCCTCGAGATCTACTGGCAGGCCAGGTTTTCAGGATATCCACAATGAATATGCATGATAGAGATCTGCATACCAAGAAGGCAGTGCAGGCAAATCTCTCTCATGCATATTCATTGTGGATATCCTGAAAACCTGGCCTGCCAGTAGATCTCGAGGACCAGACTTGGGCAGCCCTGAACTAGAATGTGGTAGCCCAGTCTCTTCCTGCCTTTTTACCAATAGGACCAGTTCAACAAATGCTTTCTTTGAACTTCCACTAGTACAGGGATCTCAAAGTCCCTCCTTGAGAGCCGCAATCCAGTCGGGTTTTCAAGATTTCCCCAATGAATATGCATTGAAAGCAGTGCATACACATAGATCTCATGCATATTCATTGGGGAAATCATGAAAACCCGACTGGATTGCGGTCCTCAAGGAGGGACTTTGAGATCCCTGCACTAGTAGAAGACAAAGGGCTAGATTCACTAAGCCCACCTTACCTTGCCAGTCCGTGCCCGATCCATGTCCGGGCTCCCTATTCACAATGCGTCCTTATGCTAATTAGGCTGATCGGAGGCACACCCCCAATCAACCACACGGATTGCAGAAGAGCAATCCTGATGCATGCACAGACTATCTTCTTTGCTTGTAGATGGTCTGTGCATGCGTCTAAGACCCCTCTGAGCCATGACTTTTTTTTTTTTTTTCACTTTTTACTTTTTTGTAGCCCAGTGAGCATGTGGTTTTAACCTGCTTTAAACCCGTGGGTTAAAACCACGGGCTTGCAGTGTGGGAAAGGGCAGGAGAGATTCGGAGCGGCAGGCAGGAGGATCCGCGGATGAGCTGAGCGGCGATGCGGGAGAGAGCAGGCAGGAGAGATCGAGGCAGAGCAGGCAGGAGAAATCCGGGGAATAGCATCAGGGCGGCAGGCAGGAGAGATTCGGAGCAGAAAAGAACAGGGCTTCAATGGAACTGGAGAGTCGGAAAGATGTTTGAGACTGGTCCCCAGCAGTCGCTTCTTGGGTTAATCGGCCAGCCCAGTCATAAGAACATAAGAAGTTGCCTCCACTGGGTCAGACCAGAGGTCCATCCTGCCCAGCGGTCCGCTCCCGCGGCGGCCCATCAGGTCCGCGACCTGTGAAGTGGTTACTGACCACTTCTATAATCTACCTCAAGTTCTATCTGTACCCCTCTATCCCCTTATCCTCCAGTCGGTTTCAAAAATTTCTTTGGTGAATTGCATCCCTATATACTTTGCATGCGTTTCCCCTCATTTACATGCACAGATTGGAAGCGGATCGCAGGAGAGGTTAGAGAATCGGACCAGAAGGAAATCTGGTCGCAAAGGGGTCGCAAACAAATCGGTACACGATCAATTTGCTTAGTGAATCTAGCCCAAAGACCCTACTGTCTTTCTTCTAAATTGATTAAGAGGTGTTAAGGAAATTTGCATAGATTTCAGCATGAACCCTGTAGTACCTAGGTGTTCTGCATAGACTCAGGGCTTGATTCTCAAAACATACCATGCCTGTAACAATGGTTGCTAAACCGGTTCCAGCTGGTTTAGTTTGCCAATATTTTACTGGTTGATTATCAGAACGGCTCATAAGGTTCTTTTCTGAGCTTCCTAACAGTCTCCAATTCAGAGCCTTAGGCCCCTTCCTGGTGCATCCCAAGATGCACCCAGAAGGTGGAGGCCCTCCATTTTGAAGAGAGAAGCCTGTCGGCTGGAGGGAATAGACATCCCTTTGACCAGCCTTTGTCATAAAGGTATGGGGAGGCGGGGATTGTCGGGGCAGGGGACCCTGGCAACAGGAGAGAGTGGGCATCCCTCCTGCCGGGAGTGTTAGGGGAGTTATCGGGGGTGGGGGACCCTGGCAACAGGAGGAGTGGGCATTCCTCCTGCCGGGAGTATTAGGGGGTTGTTGGGGAGGGGACGGTGGACCCAAGTTGCAGAAGGGAATGGGTATCCTTCTGCCGATCTTCTACAGCACAGGTGTCAAAGTTGGTCCTTGAGGGCCGCAATCCAGTCAGGTTTTCAGGATTTCCCCAATGAATATGCATGAGATCTATTAGCATACAATTAAAGCAGTGCATGCAAATAGATCTCATGCATATTCATTGGGGAAATCCTGAAAACCCGACTGGATTGCGGCCCTCGAGGAGGGACTTTGACACCCCTGTTCTACAGGGGTGGGGCCGGGCTGCAGCAGACAAGGGGGGTGTCAGTGAAGAGGGGAACATTCCCTCTGCTGTTCTCCCTGCATGCTATTATGCTGAAAATCACCCGTAAAATAAAAATCACTTCCACTATGGCCATTATATCGACGCTGAATTTTACTGGTGAGTTTTGAGATTCTTCCTCTCGGTGCAGTATTGCAGTCAGACTTTATATTCTAGCAAGGTCAAAGATTAACACTGGTGGTCGCATACATTGTGGGGAGGGGATTAAAAGTTAGATATACTCTCTGTCCCTCCTCCCTTGATCGCAACAGTTTCCTCTTTCAGCCCATCTCCATCCCCACAGTCCTCCTCTCGGCTATCCCTCCTCCCCCACATCCTTGCTAGTCTTTTTTTACCCTCTCAGGAAGATTTCAAAACTTAACAGTAAAATCTGATGGGCTGCTACCGAGTTCACAATTGTAACAATTTCAAATAGGCAAGTCATTCTCAAAAGACCCCGCATGCAAGTGAGGTTCGCGGATGTTCACATAGGCTCGCTAAATTTACATGAGATGAGTCACTGGTAGTAGTGATTAGCATATGCGCAGAATACACCCGCATATATTTTTAATTCAAGATCGGCAGGAGAGATGCCCACTCTGTCAGCACAGCCTTCAGACACCCACCCCTAGCAGCGGGAGAGATGCCCACTCCCTCCTGCCACGACACAAATCCTCTAACACTACTACCTCCCCCCCCCTCCGACAGCGGAAGAGATGCCCACTCTCTCCTGCTGCATCACACAATCCTCCGACACCACTACTCCCATCCACAGCGGAAGAGATGCCCACTCCTGTTGCATCACACAATCCTTCGACACTACTACCCCCACCCACAGCAGGAGAGATGGTCACTCCCTCTCATCGAATGATCTCCCAACATAACTACTCACCCCCCACCCTGCAGCCTTAAGCGCCTGGGCCAATCAGAGCCTTAGGCCCCTCCTTGGCACATCGCAGGATGAACCAGGAAGGGGCAGGCCCGTTATTTTGTAAGAGGCAGGCCTGCCAGTCAGAACAGGTAGGCATCCTTCTAGCCAATTTTGTCAATAAGGTAGAGAGGGGCGGGCGGTCGGCGGGGGCATAGGGGGAGTTGGAGGGAGTGGGCATCTCCTGTGGGGGGTGGGTAGTAGTGTCGGGGGACTGTGCAGCAAGAGGAAGTGGGCATCTCTCCTAGTGGGTGGTGAGTATTAATGTCGGGGGACTGTGCGGCGAGAGGGAGTGGGCATCTCTCCAGCTGCTGGGTAGGGGGATGGATAGTAGTGTCAGGGGGATTGTGTGACGCAATGAAAAAGAATGGGCATCTCTCCTGCCAATCTTCGATTTGGGGTTTTTGTATTTTTAATTTGTGGGGAGGGGTCTGAGCTGTTAAACCTTACTTTCCTGTGAGTGCCTGATCCATTCAGCGTTCAGGCACTGATCAGAAAGTAAGGCTACGATAGCTCAGACCTGACTGCAAATTTTGGCCGCAAATGTGGCACAATGAGGTTAGAGAAACACTCAGTGATGATAGAGAATTGCTTGGAATTCTCATTTTGATATTGACCTCGTTGTACTACATTTGCATGGCAGAATCGGAGACTGCTAGGAAACTCGGAAAAGACCACTGTAGCAGGTAATTAGGGTGTAATAAATCTGTCAGGCAATCGGATAAGCAATGAAGAAAATAAGAAGAAACACAAGCACTGACAAGTTAGATGCAAAGCATTGATAAAGACAGCTAAGAAAGAATCTGAAGAGAAACTTGCAAAAGAGGCAAAAACTCATAGCAATTTTTTTAGGTACAATAGAAGCAGAAAACTTGTGAGGGAATCTGTGGGACTTTTGGATGACCAAGGAGCGAAAGGGGCGCTCAGGGAGGATAAGGCCATAGCGGAAAGACTGAATGAATTCTTTGCTTCGGTCTTTACGAAGAAGATGTAAGAGATCTACCTGAACTGGAAATGGTTTTCAAGGGTGATGATGCGGAGGAACTGAAAGAAATCTCAGTGAATCTGGAAGATGTACTGAATCAAATCAACAAGTTAAAAAGTGATAAATTGCCAGGACTGGAAGGTATACATCCCAGGGTACTAAAAGAACTCAAACATAAAATTGCTGAAGTGCTGTTAGTGATCTGTAACCTGTTGCTAAAATCGACTATAGTACCCGAAGATTGGAGGGTGTCCAATGTTACGCCGATTTTTAAAAAGGGCTCCAGGAGAGATCCTGGAAATTACAGACTGGTAAGCCTCACTTGGTGCCGGGCAAAATGGTAGAAACCATTATAAAAAATAAAATTGTGGAACACGTAGACAAACATGATTTAATAAGACAGAGTCAGCATGGGTTCAACTGAGGGAGATCTTGCCTCACAAATTTGCTTGACTTCTTTGAAGGTGTGAATAAACATGTGGATAAAGGTGAGCCGGTTGATATAGTGTATCTAGATTTTCAGAAAGCTTTTGATAAAGTTCCTCACGAGAGGCTCCTGAGAAAATTAGAGTCATGGGATAGGTGGCAAAGTTCAGTTGTGGATTAGGAATTGGTTATCAGATAGAAAACAGAGGGTAGGGTTAAATGGTCATTTTTTTTCAATGGAGGAGAGTAAACAGTGGAGTGCCGCAGGGGTCTGTACTGGGACCGGTGCTATTTAACTTATTTATAAATGACCTGGAAATTGGAACGACGAGTGAGGTGATTAAATTTGCAGATGACACTAAATTGTTCAAAGTTGTTAAAACGTATGCGGATTGTGAAAAATTGCAGGCGTACCTTAAGAAATTGGAAGACTAGGTGTCCACGTGGCAGATGAAATTTAATGTGGACAAATGCAAAATGATACACATTGGGAAGACTAACCTGAATCACAGTTACCAGATGCTAGGGTGGTCCACTTTGAGGGTTAGCGCCCAAGAAAAGGATCTGGGTATCATTGTAGACAATACGATGAAACCTTCCGCCCAATGTGCAGCGGCAGCCAAAAAAGCAAACAGGATGCTGGGAATTATTTAAAAAGGGATGGTTAACAAAACTAAAAATGTTATAATGCCGCTGTATCGCTCCATGGTGCGACATCATTTGGAGTATTTTGTTCAATTCTGGTCTCCTTATCTCAAGAAAGACATAGTGGCTTCAGCTCCTGAGGACACCTGTGTGGCAAAACGCAAGATTGTGTTGGGCTGGCTTGAACATTTTGTCAGTTGTTGTTCAAGAGAGAACAAGATCTTATGAAAGCAGGAGTTGAATCCATGAAGCACCAGTTTGGCAAGGACATTTTAAATAAAATACTGGACAATGTGGAACTGATTATCCAGGTTTTCAGGGCAACAAGGGCATTTGCCTGGGTTGTCTGTTGAAATAGGTGTTTGTTATAAGTCAGAGGGTGGTATATTCAATATATTTATAATTTATGAAAAAAGTAAGGTTGATTAATAAATTATTAATGTAGTGTGCATATATGTAATGTAATGTAATTTATTTCTTATATACTGCTAATCCGTTAGGTTCTAAGCGGTTTACAGAAAATATACATTAAAATTATAAATAAGAAAGGTACTTAGAAATTCCCTTACTGTCCCGAAGGCTCACAATCTAACTAAAGTACGTGTTTCAAGTTTATTTAAATTTGATAAATCGCTTATTTGTCCTCCCTTTCCTTTTGTGTTTTACCTTAATTGTTGATTCTTTCCTATCGAACATTGTATTTCTTCCCCTTTTGTCCTATTGTTTGCTTGTTTTTGTATTATTTGCCTTGTTTTAATTAGTTTGTTTTTGATTATTTTATACCCTTGTTAACGTTACTCTCTATTTGATGTACATTTTAGAAATTTATTTTATTATGTGTACATCGCTTAGTAATTGTAATAGGCGATTAATCAAATAACAAATAAACTTGAAACTTGAATTACATACTAAGCGAGTAACATTAAAATATGAGATAGATCTAGAGTTCATTATACAACTTTAAAAGGGGTTAAAAACAAACTGACAGAACAAACAGACTCAGATACATAAGGGAAAGAAAAAGGAAGAGAAGACAGTTACAATATTGATATTTTTCATAATTGAGAAGAAAAGAAAAACCAAATAAGGGAAAAACATATGGAATGGGATTAAGATTGTTAGAAATGAATTATTTAAACATTAAGGCCCTGATTCTCCAAAAGTGCGTCCCGATTTTAGGCAGCTGTAGGCGTCCTACAGCTGTCTAATCAGCCAATCGGGATGCATGTTTTTTTAAAAATTGCTCCCCAGGCAGGCCGCCTATATTGAAGGCGAGGCTCGCAAGACACCTAGGCCCTGATTCTGTATAGGACGCCCGGGAGAGGCGTCCTATTCAGAATCGGCCTACACTAAAACCCCGATTCTGTAACCGGCGTCCATGTTACAGACGCTGGTTAGAGAATCGGGTTAGATTAGACACGGCCCGCTACACTTATCGCGGCAAGGGATCTCTCTGCCGCTATAAGTATAGCGGGCCGCGGCCTGTCCGATCGGATGCCCCCCCCTCCGACACTACCGACCGCCCGCCCCCCCCGACATTACCGATCTCCCTCCCACCCCAACACTACCAATCGCTGGCAGGAGGCCCCTTCCTGGCCCATCCCGCCGAAGCCTAAGGCCTGATTGGCCCAGGCTCTAGAAGCCTGGACCAATCAGGCCTTAGGCATAGCGGGTCCGCCCATCCCCACTTAATCTAAGGCCTGATTGGCCAATCAGACCTTAGACTTAGTGGGGATGGGCAGACCCGCTATGCCTAAGGCCTGATTGGTCCAGGCTTCTAGAGCCTGGGCCAATCAGGCCTTAGGCTTCGGCGGGATGGCCGGGAAGGGGCGGGCCCGCCTCATTTCGACGAGGCGGGCCTACCAGCTGGACGGGCAAGAACCATCTGGCCTGAAGAACAGGTTAGTTTGGAGGTTTGGGGGTTGTTAGCGATCCATATTGTCGGGGGGGGGGCATCTTCTGGCAGGAGGGTTTGGGCAACCTCCTGCCAGCGATCGGTAGTGTTGGGGTGGGAGGGAGATCGGTAATGTCGGGGGGGGCGGTTGATAGTGTGGGGGGGGCAGTCGGTAGTATCGGAGGGGGGGCATCCGATCGGACAAGCCGCGGCCCGCTATACTTATAGCGGCAGAGAGATCCCTTGCCGCGATAAGTATAGCGGCTGCGTCTACTTACAATGTAGACCAGCATTTTGCTGGCCTACATTTTAAGGTTTCTTCCTCTACTAGGGAGACGCGTAGGGCCACCTATGTTCGCCTAAGGCTCTTAGGCGAGCTTAGACGTCTTACGGGTCTCCCTAGGCTCCCGGAGGCGCCTTCAGGCCTGCCTGGGGAGCATTTTTTTAAAAAACGTGCATCCCAATTGGCTGATTAGACAGCTGTAGGACGCCTACAGCTACCTAAAATCGGGACGCACTTTTAGAGAATCAGGGCCTAAATGCATCTCTAAATAGAAAAGTTTTTAAATTATTTTTGAATCTGCTGAGATCTTTAACTTCTCTTATATATAAAGTCAAGGCGTTCCAGGTTAAAGGGGCCATTACAGAATATATATCGTGACGTCTGGTTCCAATAATTTTCAAAGAAGGAACCATTAGCAGTCCCTGAGATGTAGATCGGAGTGAACGTGTCGTGTTGTAAGGGATGAGCAACCGATCTATAAATTGAGGTTCGTTGGTGGATAGCGTTTTAAATACTGAAAGCAAAATTTTATAGGTTATTCGTTGGTTAATGGGAAGCCAATGTGAGTCAATCAAAAAGGGAGTTACATGATCAAATTTTTTTCCATTATGAATGATTTTAACTGCAGTGTTTTGGATTATTTGTAAACGTTTCTTTTCCTTTTGAGTAATGTTTAACAATAGCGAGTTACAATAATCAAGCTTGGCGATGACAAGTGAGTGTATTAAAATGTTTAGGGATTTGGGTTCTAGAAACTTAAACATAAAACGAATCATACGCAAACGATAGAAACAACATTTGACAACATTACTGATGTGATCATGGTAAGAAAGTTTATCATCGATAATAACTCCAAGTATCTTCAATGATGATACTAGGTTTATAGGTATGTTGTCAATTAAAAATGGAGCCGATAGTTTTAACCCCTGTTTAGTTGGGAAGAGTAGTGCTTTCGTCTTAGTTATGTTTAGAGCTAGTCTGTTGTGTATAAGCCAATTTTTGATTTTTTCAAATTTCTGGTTGATTAAATGTATTTCATTAATGTTTTCAGGGTTGAAGGGATGAATTAATTGAATTTCGTCTGCGTAAGCATAGGTGGTAAAGCCTATAGACTGACCTAGACTTAGTAAAGGAGCAAGAAAGATATTAAAAAGTAAAGGAGACAAAATAGAACCCTGAGGAATGCCATAATTGTGTGAGAAAGAATTGGAGATTGAATTATTAAAGTGAACCGTAGATGACCGATTAGATAGAAAGGAAGTAAACCACTGTAAAGTTAGATCACAGACGCCTATGGTTTTTAATCTATCTAGGAGTAGAGAATGATCAATAGTGTCAAATGCAGCTGAGAGGTCGAGAGAAAAGAGTATGACGGAGTTATGATGATCTAAATGGTAATTAATATTAGTAATAAGGCCTATTAATGAATATTCGGTGTTATGATTTTTCCTAAAACCGGTTTGATTAGGGTGTAGTAACTTAGTGGATTCTACAAAGTCAGACAGTTGGTTGAATACTACTCTTTCAGTTATTTTTGCCAAAAAAGGGATATTGGCAATGGGACGGTAATTCGCGGGTTCCTCTAAGCTTGTTTTGCAATCTTTTATTAAAGGAAAGATTGTAGCGGTTTTCCATGCCGAAGGAAAAATGCCAGTATTAAGGCTTTTTAATACAAAGGAATGTATGAATGGGCCGAAACAGGAAAGGTATTTTTTTAGGATTAAAGGTAAAATAATCTCCGATGAAGAGCCTTTTAAGTTTACTTTTTGAATGATGTGTTCGATATCTGACAAGGAAGGGATGTTAAAGGTAGAACATTTGGCAAATGGAAGTTGATAATTGTTTAAAGTGTCTGTAGGATCGGTGGTTGAGATAGATTCAAAAATTTTTCGTATGTTTTTAATTTTTTCACAAAAAGAGTTAGCCAAGTCTTGAGCTGTTAAATCCATTTTGTTACCTTCCTTTTGCTGGTTGGGAGTGATGGATTTTAAGATGGAGTAGAGTATAGAGGGGTTTTTAGTTTTAATAATTTTGGTGGAATAATAGGATCTTTTGGCTTCATTGATTTTTGATTTGCAAAAAAGTGATTTTTCTTTAAAAAATTTCAAATTTTCAACTGATTTGTTTTTGCGCCATTTCCTCTCAAGGGACCTAAGTTGTCTTTTAATTAGAGAGAGCTCATGTGAATACCAGGGATTTTGGGTTTTTCGAGTGGAAATGGTTTTATTAATAAACGGTGCTTCTCTATCCAGCAATAGTTGGATAGCTGAGTTCCATGTCATAAGTTGATCTTCTAGAGAATCAGCTTCAGATATTAAAGAGTTTGCGTTAAGGAAAGAAGAGATGGAAGATGACTCTAATTTTGTGTAGTCCCGATAAGTAATCGTTTTAGGGGAAGGAATAAATGTTTGTTTATTGTTAGAAAGTAATGTAAAAGTGATAAGATGATGATCTGACCAGGGAACTGATATGTTATGAAGATTAGAGTACATAGAGCAATCAGAATTTGGGATTAAAATCATAACCAAAGTATGTCCAGCCGAATGTGTCGCATCTAGGATTAAAGGTTGTAGATTCAGGGCGTCGATGTAAGTTGTGAATTCACTTGTTATAGGGTTTATAAATTCATCAAAATGTATGTTGAAATCTCCTAAGATTAAAGGATGTTCTGATGAGGAACAGAAATCGAAGATCAAATTTTGAAGAAGAGATAGACAATTCTGAATTATAGGAGGAGGGATGTAAAGTAGTAAGATGTCTATTTTTGGATTGATAGTAAATTTGATTTGAAGAAATTCAATTGCTACCTTTCCAGTGGAATGGTCAACAGATTTGATAATGTTATTGAAATAAACGATGGCTAGTCCGCCTCCTTTTTGTTTATGACGATGGTTGAATACAAAGGAGTAATTTGGAGGACAGCAGTAGGAAAGATAGGCTTCTTCGCCTTCTGTCAACCAAGATTCTGTTAAGCATAGAATGTGAAGACCTTGTGAAATAATCATTTCTTTAATTAAATGATATTTTCCTTTAATGGATCTTACATTAATGAGTCCTAATTTTAAATGTATTTGTTTTTGAGTATTGGTGACAGAAGAAACTAATGAGGATGTGATTGAAAGGCTGTTATTAGAATTGATGAGAGGAAAAGTTTGTAGAACGATTGATGTATTCATCGATTGACGCGGAATGTTGAATTTATTCTTTGGGGGACGAAAACCCCAATGTGTTGGTATATTTAAAGGTAGGTTTGAAGAGGGAGATGGTTGGCAGGAGACTTGTAGGGTCATAATTAATAAATGTAAAAAAACCAATAAAAATAGGTAGTTTAAATAAAAACGCCAGAGAGCAAATTGCTTGATGCTTAAGTGTTTTGTGATAGAAGTAATGAAAGTAAAAGCGCCCTCAAGTTGCGCACGAAGAAGCGCACTAAGGAGCAGTACCTGCTCCTTTTGCGCGCTCCTTCGGCGTGCGCCGCAAATGGCCAAGTTTTATGGAGCATGGGCAGACCTGGAAGGTGGGAGGAGTCCAGCGGGCCGCCGCTTTGCGATTCAAGGAGAGAGGAACTCTAAAAAGGTACAACAGTTAAAACAAAGATAAGCAGGCAAATAAAATAACCAAGTAAAATATAAATTAATCTAAAAAGGTGACTTCAGTGCGCTAGTGCAGTCTAAGGTGTTGTGAGATGTGCGCCGCAAATGGCCAAGTTTTATGGAGCATGAGCAGACCTGGAAGGTGGGAGGAGTCCAGCGGGCCGCCGCTTCGCGATTCAAGGAGAGAGGAACTCTAAAAAGGTACAACAGTTAAAACAAAGATAAGCAGGCAAATAAAATAACCAAGTAAAATATAAATTAATCTAAAAAGGTGACTTCAGTGCGCTAGTGCAGTCCAAGGTGTTGACTATATTGATCTAAGTACTTTGGAAGGTAGAAGAGAGGAGAGAAAGGAATAGATGCAGAAGGAGGAACCGTTGAACAATAGAATTCTGGAGAAATTTGAATGATAGAAATAGAACAAAACAAGTGGCAAAACAATAAATAAGATTAAAAATAATTCATAAACTGGAAAGAAAAAGAAAATTAAAACATTGTCTTCAATCCACGGTTTCAGCGTCAGTGATGAAGTGGAGCAAGTAAGTTTAGGAGGAGCGATGACGTTCCCAGAAAAAGGGCTTCTTCAGGGAAGAGACTTGGCTGACAGTCCCAGGATGCCCATGTCTCCTCCCCTGCGATGGTCTCCTCCATGCATTCCTCCCCATGACACACTGCCCGTGCCCCAGCCGCCACCATGAATGGCTGCTCCAAGGAGACTGCCCCAGATGAGGCCAACGGTGACTGCAAGAATTCCTCCTCTGCGGAAAAGCCGCCCGGTGTTGTTGTCGGTATGTGCTAGCGCCGCTGGGGCAGACAGGGGACCCCTGCCCTGCTGTTGCTGCGTTCATCACAGCACACAGACTATGTGACACCGGCAGGAAGGTCTGGAGAAAAGCCAGGCTGATGGACGATGGGACTCCGGGGCAGAAGTTCCCAGACTCCGGGCCGGGCAAGCGCCGATCAGGCCGCCGCCGCCGGAGCCAGGTGTGCAGGAGACAGGCGGAGGCGGCGAAAAGGATTGCACCGACCACGGGGTACTGAAGCCGGATATTGGGGGTGAGGTGGAGCCTCCCAGTGCCGGGGGACCGGCCATCTCCTGTCTCAGGCAGTCCGCTGAAGCCAGCACTTCCTAAACCCCCTCCGCCGCAGTTCAGCAGGTGACTCCCGGTGAGCCTCAGAGCGATCCTGGTTGTGGCCTGCAGATAGGCAATGGCGGCGGACGACAACGGCGGCGACACCACAATGGCCTCCATGCCGGAGAGCCCGTCGGTCATATGTGACAGCATCCCACCAGGTCTGTTCAGCCTCAGCTCACCGCTGTGTTCAGGTCTGGGCGACAGGTACCGCGGTTCAGGCGACCGAAGTCCCTCGGCTGCTGCTGTTGCTGCGGAGAACGACCCGCCGCTAAACCTCAGTCGCCGCCAACCTCCGACCTCGACCACAGGAGAAGGCCACCATGACCGTTGCATGCGGGTCAAACCGTCAAGAAAAGACAGCAGGCTCCAAATTTAAAACAACAAGATCAACAAAAATGAAAAAAAATTAGAAAAGAATGTTACAGGAGTATAAATGTAGATAATAAAACCAAATTAAACCAAATTAAATAAAGAAACCAAAAAAACATAAACACAAACAAAGAAAACGGCGGGAGTCACCACAACAGCAATCTTACCCAGCGCCATCTTGAAAAAAATAAATAAATAAATAAAAATATATATATATATATATATATATATGTATTAGTTCTTCTCTTCTTCTAAATGTATGTTATGTGGTTAAAAAAAAAAGAAAGAAAGAAATAGTGGCGCTAAAAAAGGTTCAAAGAAGATCAACCAAGATGGTAAAGGGGATGGAATTCCTCTTGTATGAGGAAAGACTAAAACGGTTAGGGATCTTCATCTTGGAAAAGAGACGACTGAGGAGAGATATGATTGAAGTCTACAAAATCCTGAGTGGAGTAGAACGGGTACAAGTGGATCGATTTTTCACTCTGTAAAAAATTTACAAAGACTAGGGGACACTCGATGAAGTTACACGGAAATGCTCTTAAAACCAATAGGAGGAAATTTTTTTCACTCAGAGAATAGTTAAGCTCTGGAATACATTGCCAGAGGTTGTGATAAGAGCGGATAGCATAGCTGGTTTTAAGAAAGGTTTGGACAAGTTGAGGGAGGAAAAGTTCACAGTCAGTTATTGAGAAAGACATGGGGGAAGCCACTGCTTGCCCTGTATTGGTAGCATGGAATATTGCTACATCTTGGGTTTTGGCCAGGTATTAGTGACCTGGATTGGCCACCGTGAGAACGGGCTACTGGGCTTGATGGACCATTGGTGTGACCCTTTAAGGCTATTCTTATGTTTTTATGTCTAGGGAAATGAGAACACCTACTGCTAATTATCAGGTTCAGATTTACACAATCTTATTAGAATGATGAGACCAGAATATCTGAAACAGATTTTATTATGAAAATAGAAGAATAATATATATAGCAAGCTGTAAATAATAACAACTAATAATTATTCACAAATATCTTTGTAGATATATCAGCACACAACTATTACATATGTATAATCACTAAGCAACTAGAAAATATGACTAATTATCGCACAATATATATTTTCTTATAATATGATTCCTGATAAGAATATAGCAGCAAATCTGATATGATTAACTTGGCAAGCAAGAGTCCTGAATGAACCTTATCCTTACCAAAACAAGATCCTATTCTAACCCAGCAAGACTAAACCCCTTTTCTACAAAGCCGCACGGTAATGGCCCCGAAGCCCATAGAGATTTAAAGGGCTTCGGGGCTGTTGTCGCACAGCTTTGTAGAAGAGGGGATAGGAGATAGATTCCTGTCTCACCAATTGGGTCCAGAAGATGTCAGCTCCACCCGGTGATGGATTTATCTTCTTTTAGCTACAAGCATACAGTGAGCCTTACATCTAGTCTAGCAGATGGAGAATTCTTATTCAGTTAGCACAAAGGTCGCTTCCCTCTAGTAATAGCCAATGCAGCAAGTTTATTTCAAGTTTCAAGTTTATTTAAAAATTTTATAAACCGCCCAATCGGCCTTCTAGGCAGTTAACATTATGTTAAAAACATATATGGGATAACTATATATCCTTTAAAACAATAATCATTATTTAAAACATTTAAAAACAATACAAAAACAAACAGGAACAAAAAAGGGAAGAAGGGTAGAACTACAATTTATCAAGTAAGAAAGAGAACATACAGGGAAAGAACAAAAAGGAGGATATCTAAAAGTAGAATAAAAGTATGTAGCCCTAAAAGGGGCATTTAGGTCTTGAAAGCATCAAGAAAAAGAAACAATTGCTAGTCCTTTGTAGTGCACGTTGTAAATCAGAGACAAAGTTCAGCAGTGTCCCAAAAACAAACAGTTTCTGATTCCCCAGATCTCAACTGAGAGCAGACACACCCAAGATTCTTTCTTATCAGTTCTTATTGTCCCCTGCATAGTGCTAAGGAGCTACACAACTATAGGTCTGAGCTCCCCCAAACCCAAAATTGTCTAACTCAGTATCGCGCGGCAGAGTCTTACTGCGTGCACAGGTGACCCATAGAGGACCAATCAGAACAAGTCCAGCAGGGGCATTATGGTCACACAGAAGAATAATGAATAGTGTTCTTGCGAAAGGTCCTTGGGAGACAGCCAGATGTGCCAAAATGATAATAGCACAAGGCACTGTTCATAATAATAGATGGGAAGCTGCCTCTCTTCCGCGTTCATATGGCAGCGGAGTTCCAGTGATGGTAGATATCCTTGGTTGTGCATTCACAGATCTTGTAAACACATCCATAATGCTTCAGGAAAGCAAAGATGGTTCTTGGTCTAAGTTTCAGGTGTGCAGTTTTCCAACAGGTAAAGCAGGAATCACCACAGTAAGCCGTTTTGATAATCTGCCATTAAAATACATGCATGCTAAACTGGCTGGAACTGGTTTAGCAAGCGCGTTAAAGGCACGTTTAAGTTTTTTGAGAATCTTCCCCTCAGTATCCTGCCACCACTAGTTTTGGTTGGCCCACTACCCTTACCAGTTCTTGCTTTCTTTGCTCCCCATCATTACTGCATTCTCTTTAAATTAATCATTACCACCACTTTCTCAACCTCCTCCCACCACCTCTTTTTTTTTTTTCTCTAACCCCCAATTACCAGTACTACTTACTTTCTCCTTCACCCTTCCCAATTCCTACAGTACAAAACATATTATATATCTCTCTCAGCTCTTCCATCATCACCAGTCTTTCTCACTCCCATTCATCACCAGCCTGTTGCTTCTTGTTTCTAAAATACCCTACATCCCAGCCAGCTTTTCTTGGCCCCTCAGTCCTCACTAATTATTTCTTTCTTTCTTTTTTTTTTCTTTATTTATGCAGAATTTAATAATTTACAATATCAGATGATACCAAGGAAAAAAGGATTCTTAAACATAATTTAACAGTAATTATACATACAAAACAATATTCCTTTCAAAGCCCACATCAATGGGGAGACATGGCACCATTTCTAATTACAAAAAGATAAGAAGAAAACAAAGAAATGGTTCTTGATTCATACTTTTATGAATCTTAAACCCTTCAGTACTACTTGGGACTTTAATCTCCTCCAAATTCTCAGTTGTGAAACAACAAAAGAAAAAGGAAAAATTCATTTTTGTTCTCTAGCTAATAAAAACTGTTGCAGTTGAATGGGGTCCCATTTACTTGATGTAGCTTGGAGCAGTGGTTTTTAACTTAGTTCTCAGGGACCACCTAGCTATTCAAGTCAGGTTTTCAGAATATCCACATGGCTATGAGAGGTTTGCATACTAAAAAGACAGTGCATGCAAAGACTGTCTCTTATGGGGCATGACATCTCATAGAGAGATTCTGAGTAAGTGTATAGGATTTATTGAAATTCGACTTCTGTTGTTTGGAACAGTTTTCTAAGTGCAAAAATTTGGACAAGTATTAAACTTAATAGCAGTACACAGATCAACAATTCAACTGTAACTATTATCCATTTGCATATCATTTTTATGCACCCTGCTATGAACCTCCTGTTCTTGTATAAACTCCAAAGCTTGTTTAATTCCATTTAGTGTTTTAGTTGGTCTAATTTAATTAAAATATTCTTGGCACACTCACAATGTCGTTTCTATATTAAATGCACATGGAATCCATTTCTTTGGATCAGTAAAAGAGTCTCCTTGGTATGTGTCCAAATTATGCTTAACTGTAATTACATGGAAACATGTGGAGGTAATTTTATAAAAGTTTGCCATTGCAGAATGTCTAAAAAGTCACCAATTTTCAAAGGATAAATCACTGGGCTGCAGAAGAGATACAAACATACATCTTCTGCTAAACACATTTAGAATGATCTTTGTTCGCTCTGTTATTATGAGCAGCAGATAATATCTTAGAAAAATTCTCATGATAGCAAAGTATTGCTTTGGAAAATAGTCACAAAGATGACAAAAAAAAGCAGAGATAACCAAATCATTAAACTGGCGAAGGAACTTTTATGAAATCCAATATACAGGGTGTCACAAAAATCACTACACACTTTTAATAAATTCTTAAAAATTACACAAGAAACTGAGTTTATTCATATTCTTAGCAACAAAAGAGTGGTTGAAGTTTTACTTGCTAGGCTTGCCATCACGTTCCAACGCCTTGAAGACTAGTTGTAAACCTCCACATGAGCACCTCCATTTTCGGTAACTTTCAGCCACTTTTGGATGCAAGCCTCTCCAATGTTTTGCAGCAACTCTTTCCTGACCTCAATGCAGGCCATACGTATTCTTTCCTCAAGCTGTGACAGGTTATTGGGCTTATTCTTTTGCTGATGGCCACAAGTCTCTGTGAATGATACCTGGAACGAAATAGAAAAAGTGTGTAGGCTTTTGGGACACCCTGTATGTACAGTAGCAGAACAAGAACCTGACATGGACCTTTTTTCACCTAAAAAGTCTGCATTAGGGGTCTGGAGAAATCTGATGCAGTCTTTTTAGCCAAAACACAGTCTGTGTCAGGTCCTTATTCCACAATTGTACATGAGTTGGATTTCATAAAAGTTCCTTTACCAACTTGATTTGGTCATCTCTGCTTTTTTTGTTGTTTTTGATATTTGGCACAGAGTTTGTTTTTTGCTATTTGAAAATTATCAGTCATTGGTCTTAAGAAAAACCTCTACCCTTTTTCTATTTTTTTCTGAGCTTTCCTTTTACTTTTGCATTTTAAAATTTACTTTTATCTAAAATATAAAAAAAAAAAAAAATCTAATTTCTAAAGAGAACTTCATCTGAGTCGATGATCTTAGACTCCATTGTTGGGTCTAACACTAATGATGGCTGGACTTTCACAAAGCTGAATCAGGTTAATTCTCCAAACTTAGTTTAAACAGAATATATAAAACCATTTTCATTATATCCCAAGTTAATACTTGTGTTATCAAATTCTCATGCTAGTCACATGTCATATTTTGTTTTGAGAACCTTATATTTATTTATTCAGTTTTCTATACCATTCTCCCAGGGGAGCTCAGAACAGTTTACATGCATTTATTCAGGTACTCAAGCAGTTTTCCCTCTGTCTTGGCGGGCTCACAATCTATCTAATGTACCTGGGGCAATAGGGGGATTAAGTGACTTTCCCAGGGTCACAAGGAGCAGCGTGGGTTTGAACCCACAACCTCAGGGTGTTGAGGCTGTAGCTTTTAACCACTGTGCCACATTCTTCCCCCCCCCCTCACAATATCATCATAGCCTACTTAAATTCTTCTCACACTTACTGGGCTGCAGAGGATCTACTGATATATACCCCACTTTTTATAAAATATTCAAATTTTATTGCAACTAATCAAATTCCTTCATCAAAACTACATGACTCATAATTCTCAACACCAAATGATAGGCTAATTTAAACTAGAAAAGCCAATCCAAGATATTCCTCTTCTTTAAAAAGTATTTTTTCATCCTATCATTTAACCCATTGGGCTCTAATGTATTGTTTTATTTACATACTCTACTGTAAAACATGTCAAGAACAAGTAGTACTAAAACAGCTATGATATGCAATTTTCTAATGTAAGCTATCTACATAGAATCTTGAACATGGGTGTTAGTAGAATGAGTTGCACAGCTTTTGTCAAACTTTGCATTTTTTATTTTTTTTAAAATCTTTATTCAATTTCCAAACTTTAATTGTGCACACCAATAAATACATGTACATATGATATTAAAAGTAAAGCATAAAGTTATTCAGAGTAGTGAAGGCACAGGGGGATTGTGAAGACCAGCAACATTACATAATCAAGCTTGAGAAATGGGCATCGACATGGCAAATGAGGTTCAACGTGGATAAGTGTAAAGTGATGCATGTCGGGAACAAAAACCTCATGCACGAATACAGGATATCTGGGGCAGTACTTGGAGAGACCTCCCAGGAAAGAGACTTGGGAGTTCTGATCGACAAGTCAATGAAGCCGTCTGCACAATGTGCGGCGGCAGCAAAAAGGGCGAACAGAATGCTAGGAATGATTAAGAAGAGGATCACGAACAGATCGGAGAGAGTCATCATACCGCTGTATTGGGCCATGGTATGCCCTCACCTGGAATACTGTGTCCAGCACTGATCGCTGTACATGAAGAAGGACAAGGTACTACTCGAAAGGGTTCAGAGAAGAGTGACTAAAATGGTTAAGGGGCTGGAGGAGTTGCCGTACAGTGAGAGATTGGAGAAACTGGGCCTCTTCTCCCTTGAAAAGAGGAGACTGAGAGGGGACTTGATCGAAATGTTCAAAATACTGAAGGGAATAGACTTAGTAGAGAAAGACAGACTGTTCATCCTCTCCAAGGTAGGGAGAACGAGAGGACACTCTCTAAAGTTGAAAGGGGATAGATTCCGTACAAACGTAAGGAAATTCTTCTTCACCCAGAGAGTGGTGGAAAGCTGGAACGCTCTTCCAGAGTCTGTTATAGGGGAAAACACCCTTCAGGGTTTCAAGACAAAGTTGGACAAGTTCCTGCTAAACTGGAACGTACGCAGGTAAGGCTGGACTCATTTAGAGCACTGGTCTTTGACCTGAGGGCCGCTGCGTGAGCAGACTGCTGGGCAGGATGGACCATTGGTCTGACCCAGCAGCGGCATTTCTTATGTTCTTAAACTTACATGTATTAATGAAAAAGTATTTTCCCCCACCCTCCCACCTAGTACTAATTAAATTATATACCTTCAAGTACTATCTAAACATAATCCCTAAATCAATTCCAAAGAAGACCTCCCCTCCCCACCCTGGTTGTGTATGTTTAAAAGATAATTAAAAGAAGTAATTTATCAATCCTTACAATACTTAGTTAATGGTTCCCAAACATCCATAAATTACTTTGCATATTTTTGACAAGTGGCCATGCCCACTTCTAGTTTGGTCAGCCAGTCAGTGATAAGGATCCACCCACTTGCCCGCCCTTTTATGTCATCACTTACCACAGAAGTCAGACTTATCAGCCTATAATTCCATACTTCTTCCTTACTTCCACTTTTGTGTAGAGAGACCACATCTGCCCTTCTACAGTCATCCAGTACCACTCCCAATTCTAGAAACTCGTTGAAAAGGTCAGTTAGCGAAGCTACCAGAAATTCCCTAAGTTCCTTCAGCATCCTCTGATGTACACCATCAGGCCCCATCGCTTTGTTACCTTTATTTTAGCTAGCTCCTCAAGAATACAACCCTCTGAAAATCGATCAGGGTCTATTACTCCTCCATCCCTATTCACATTTGTCTTCTGCAGTCCCGGCGCTTCAGCCATTAACACAGAACAGAAATATTTGTTAAGCAATTCTGCCTTTTCTTTATCAGCTTCTACATATTCCTCCACTTCACCTTTGAGCCTCACAATGCCACTTTTGCACTTCTTCCTATCACTAATATATCTAAAAAATGTCTTGTCTCCCCATTTTACCATGTCGACTATTTTTTATTCCATTTGCTTCTTTGCTTTCCTGACTACACGACCAGCCTCTCTCAACTTTTCCAGATATTTTCCACATATTTTTGCCTGTCTTCCACTGCATTAACTTCATTTTGGACTCAGAATCTCTGTGATTGACCCAAATCTCATCTTCAGTCATCAAACAATCAAAAAAATTCACTTGGTCTTCACGGAGCATCTTCAAGTTCTCCTAACAGCACTAGAGCCTCATGTCTTTCTGACATTGCATCAACATTCTTGGAATCCATCTTGCACTAACCTTGGATATGCTCAACTCTTCATTAATTATTTTCCAAACTGTACCTGCCGAGATGCCCATTTCTTCAGCTATTCAGGAAATCTTAATTCATCTGTCTGCCAAAATTAAATCTTCAACTTTCTTGCACATTTCTGTGGAAGATGCTTCCACAACCTGTCCAATGTGAGGGTCATCTTCAATGGACTCTCTACCCCAGTTAAACTGCTTGCTCCAAAATTTTACTTTGTAGGATGATGAGGCAGACTCACATAAACTGCAGTCATGTGTTCATGAGTCTCCTTTGACTTTTTCCCTTCTTTTGTGAGAAATTTTATCACTGAACATTGCTCTAAATCTAGCAGTTTCTTGATTCACATGACTCTCCTAGCATCCTGTCTCTTGGAATGTTAGACTCGCACTGAGCATGTCGCAACAAGCACAGACTTGTTTCAACATTCTTGGTACTTTTTCATACTCAGGTAGATAAATTATTTGAATGCCCCTCATATTCTTCATCAGCCTGTAGTGCAGAACAGCCTTTTCTAGTTTGATGAAAATTTCTTCCTCCAGTCGATGCTCAGTGCTCTTCCTGCCTCATTGATGTCATTGCAGTCTGAAAACAGTCATTTCCTAACTAGCAGAGACAATATTAAACAGCAATGCTTGAAAATGGAGATGCGTAAGTATTAAGCAAAGATGAGGTTGAAGGTAACTATAGTTCTTCTATACTGGGAACTTTTTTTGAGGGGAAGGAGGTTGGGAGGTGTGTCTCCATTATCCAGTTATCCCCAGAAAAGCCCCGTTACAGGTAAGCAACTATGCTTTCTCCTTGGATAAGTTGGATAATGCAGCCATACTTGGTATCTCCCAAGCTCAGTGTTGTTGGATGTGTCTTTCATGAGATGGATAACCCGGTGTATGTTAAAGGGAGGAGGAGAAAGATAAGGCAAAAAGATTCTGTAACACTGCTTGTCCAAATTTGCTGTCAGACCTTGCTGTAGCTTCCAAGCAATAAAGTTTTGCGAAAGTGCAATTCCTCTTAAGTGAGCCATGGAAGTTGACATGGCTCTAAATTGATGAGGAGTAATGTGATGAGGATGTTGAAGCTTGACTTGCTGCTAAGAGGTTTATGCAGTCTGCGATCCAACTGGACAAAGTTTGCGAGAACTGACAGCAGCCAATCATGGAGCGGCACAGGACCAGGCAGGAAATGCAAAGGTCGCACTCCTGCCTTATGTGCTGCTCTATAGCGAAAAAGGCTGCCGTCCAGCAGGAGACTGCGCTGGACCACCACCAGTTAAAAAAAGGTACCAGGGGCTGCGCGCTTCGGGCTTCCCAGCACCAGATGCATCAGACCACCAGTTGCACCTACATGTAGAGGAGGGAACCAAATTTTTTTTTCTTGGATTTTCCTCCTCTACACGTAGGTGCGTCTTATGGTCAGGTGCGTCTTATAGACTGAAAAATACAGTATATATCAGTGGTTCCCAAACCTGTCCTGGGGGACCCCCAGCCAGTCAGGTTTTCAAGATATCCCTAATGAATATGCATGAGAGAGGTTTGCATATAATGGAAGTGACAAGTATGCAAATCTCTCTCATGCATATTCATTAGGGATATCTTGAAAACCTGACTGGCTGGGGGTCCCCCAGGATAGGTTTGGGAACCACTGGTATATATAGTTTTAAACAGAAAAGCACTGGGTACTGGAGTGAAATAAGAACATAAGAAAAAACATGCTGGATCAGATCAAGGCTCATCAAACCAAGCATCCTGTCTGACAGTGGCTATTCCCAGGTCACAAATTGCCCACAAATCTTGAAAAGTAAATCTGTTTCTCATAGTTCATTTCTTAGGATTAGCAATGCTCTCCCAGACCTTCATGGCTAATCATTTTTATGGACTTTTTCTCTGGGAGCATACCTAAACCTCTTTTGAATTTTGCTATATTGGTCACTTAGGCCACATCTTCTGACAACAGATTCTGCAGCTTAATTGTATTCTGTGTAGAAAACAAATTTCTATTATTTGTCTTCAGTCTGCTGAAAGAAACAAACAAATGGCAGCTTTGACAGGTTTTCACTTAACCATTCACCCTATCAATGATTTTATAAACTTTTACCATAAACACCTCTCATTTGTCATTTTTCCAAGCTGAAGAGGTTTTGCCTCGTCTCATAAGGGAAATTTACTAAACTAAAACTTAATTTTATAGACCGGGTTATCAACCAAAAGGAGCTCAACTCGGTTAACAGTAATATAATGCATTATACTTAAACTTGACAAGGAAAGTAAACTAGAGTAGTTCATTTCCAAAGTGTTTAGCAAACAAGGTTTTCAAGGCTTTCTGGAATGAAACAAAGGGACCTAAACTTTTTAATGTAAGCGGTAAAGCATTCTAGAATTCAGTTAGTTTAAAAGCAAAAGAATGACTAAGGGCTCTTTTTACTAAGCTGCGCTAGAGGTTTTAGCGCGCGCTACACACTAACGCCTCCATAGAGCTGGCGTTAGTATTTTCCACATAGCGCGGGGGTTAGCGTGCGCTAAAAATGTTAGCGCAGCTTAGTAAAAGAAGCCCTAAATCTCTTAAAGGTTCTGTTTTTACCAATAAGGGAAGGAAATGTAAGTTTTAACTTTTGAGAGGATCTGACAAGATGAGACCTTTGCGCATTCCAGTCTAAAGGAATCAAAGTGGTAAAAATGCCAAATAAGATCTTAAATGCAATGCAAATGCAAATTGAATTCTGAGATACACTGGAAGCCAATGTAATTCCCTGAGCAGAGGGATCACGTAATCGAACTTACTCTTACCAAAAATAAGCTTATCTGCAGTATTCTATACGCTTTACCATTTGACACCCTTCTCTATACCTTTTCTACCTGGTCTGTGTTCTTTTTTGAGATGAGGCAACCAGAAATGCACACAGCATTTAGTGTAATCATACCAGAATCTAATCTAATCAAAATCTCAGTCATCCCTAAAAATATAGAGCTTGACTTGGTTTACAATAAAAATTTGTTTACAAGGAAATATTGATATTAAAATGAATCATTAAGAATTATATTCTAAAAATGTTGAAATAAAATAGTTTTCAAAATTTTTCAAAAAACCTAGCGTGGTCAAAAAAAAAAAAAAGAGAAAGAATGAGCAATTTTACTAATTAATCAAATACATTTAACAGAAGGAAAAAAGAGCTTATATATATATATATATATATATATATATATATATATATATATATATATATATATATATATATATATATATGAATGGTTCTACCGCCTGATGGTTTTGGTGAATTTGAAATCAGAGATATCAGAGAGTCAAACACTCCATGAATGGTTTTAAAAACCATACAAGTGCATTTAAACTGAACTCTAAAATGAAACAGGAGCCAGTGTAAGTTCCTCAGCAATGGAGTCACGTGATTGACTTCCCAAAAATTAATCGTGCAGCAGTATTATGTATCAGTTGTAACCTTTTTTTATTACCTTTACTTAAACCAATATACAGTATATATTTGAATATAAGTCGATCCAAATATAAGTCAAGATCCTCCATTATCCCCCCAAAAAGCAGGAAAAATGGTTGACTCGAATATAAGTTGGGCGGCTTAATATTCAAGTGTCCTTCCCTGTCAGGCTGTGCACCCAACCCCCTCCCTGCTAAGCTCTGCACCCAGCCCCCTTCTTTCCTTCCTTCCTTCCCTCCCTTGTCAGACTCTGCACCCAGCACCTTTCCTTCCCTCCCTCCCCTGTCAGGCTCTGCACCCAGCACCCTTCCTTCCCCTGTCAGGCTCTGCACCCTTCCTTCCTCTTTCTGCTGCACCCTGTTCCCCCCCCCCACCCTCTGCTGATCCAAGCTCCTGTTCTAACCGGCTGCCGCAGATCAAGTTTCTTCAGCCGCTGAGGAGCAGGAGCGTGATTTGGTGCTGCTGCTCGGTACTGAGCAGCTTCTCATGGGAGCCAGTAAGGAAGCCACTCAGTGCCAAGCAGCAGCACCAAATCATGCTCCTACATGTGCCACTCAGTGGCGAAGAAACTTGATTTGCAGTAGCCAGTTAGCACAAGAGCTCAGAAAGTTCACTCTTGCTCGCTGCACCTCCAGCAAGGATCGGCAGAGGGGGTATGAGTATAGGGCAGGGAGGGGGACAGGGTGCAGAACCTTACAGCAGCAGTGGCCTGCAATAATTCTGGGATGGGGTGTTGGCTCAAATATAGACCAGGACCCCCATTTTTGGCCTCAAAATCCCGGTTTATATTTGAGTATATACGGTATATGGAATTGCAATAGTTCAGTTGGACTAAAATAACTGACTAGACCAGTATTGCAAAATGGTGTTGGTGAAATAAAGGGTGAATACTTCTCATTGTACGTAAAGTAAAGACCCCTTATAGAAGAACTGATGAGCTAAAATCACTAGCTTGTGTACTAACTTAAACTTAATACACGCTGAGACTAGTAACCAAGTTTGGTCTTGCAAAAGAGGTGTAACATCATGTAATTTGCATTATTAGGTAGTCATGATTACCCAAATTTCTATCTGTTTTAATCAAGTCAATCATTCTCCTTCCCCTTTTTTGGGGAGGAGGGTGGAATAAATACCTCAGCTTATTTTTTGATAGGCTTATGTTCAGCTATATACAGTTCTGTAAAATATGAACATATAGCAACAAAAGTCTCTGTGGAGAGTTGATGTTCCAGATGTAGGCTTTATTAAAAATTCAACTTTATAATCCACATAAAAAATCCAATCCACTGGGACATATACCATAATTCTTGACTCCATTCTACACAGATAGCATAAATGTAGGCATACAGTTTGTGTGTATATACTTTATCCCTGGACAGGCGGGCAGCATATTTTCACATGTGGGTTACACCATCCACGGAACCCTGTACAGACAGCTGCAAAAGTGCATCGGCACTTAAGAACTGACATGCTCCGCATATGCCCGAGTGCCTTCCTGCCCAACATAGGCGTGCGGCTCCTCAGTTCTTAGTTTTCTGCAGAACTAAGAAGTCATGTTTTCAAACGTTCTTCATTCTTGCTTTTGCATTCTTTTTTCTCTTACTTTTTTCTCCCTTTGTTTTCTTTTTTTAAAAAAACAAGCCAACAACTTGGGAGTACTGTAATTTTTTTCCCTGTTTTGCTGTCTGGCGGTTTGACCAGCGAGGCCTCTTTCTCGCCTCAGCCATTGAGTTTAATTTGGCTGAGGCGTGGTTCCCGTCGATGTCCCACCCAGTAACGGGATTTTAAAAGTACAGCCGGTGCCAAAGGACCATTTCCATCAAAGACCCCCACAATTAGTGTTTGCAGTGCCTTGGTCCAGAGCACAGAGTTCAGTTTGTTTGCATTGTTCCACTCTTCAAAAGCACACCATTAAAAGCCACATCCTTCAACAAGAAAAATTGTTCGGTGTTGCTATCGAGAGGGATTTGACATCGCTGCCATCAACGACATCAACTCCAGTGTTGCAGGTCATCGCTCCATCTGGTAAGCCAGCTAAAAAGCCAACAGCTTCCCAGACGGGATCGCAGATTACTAAGGCATCGAGTCCAGTCATGCTGACCAAGGGAAGACCCCTTATGCAACTTGTTTCAAAATCGAGGGGTGCATTGTCATCCTCTCCAGAATGAGTCGCAGCACCATTGATACCGGCGACAGCCTACCGTACTGGTACTTACTTTTCAACAGAAGCTTGATGCTCTGCTTCACCAGGAATACGGGGATATGTTTTGTCTCTTTACACCAACTCCTCCGGTACCGGCCCAGCCTGAGCATGACACCACAAGCCCTCCCAGTACCACAGATGGAACACCATGGATCTCGACACCGGTCATTTCATTCATCCAGCCCTGCAATGAAGCACCATTCTTCTTCATCGAGACAGTCTAATAAGTGTTCCTGCAAAGCTAAGCATACTTCTCATTCATGTCCTGAGAAGTATAAACATGCTGCAGAAACTTTACTATCATCATCTGATCGTCGTTCTAAACATCAGTATCATTGTCCTTCAGTCCTTATTGATTCTGACCTGCAGTATGACTCCAATGCGGACTTTTCACATTCAACTACGGAGGCTTATGATTTTCCTGAGGCATAATCTCCACGAAAGACTCCTCCTAGAGCATCTTCTCTCACTGAAAGACTTTCCTTCACTCATTTTATTAGACAGATGGGAAAGGATCTGTCCATAAAGCTGGAGGCAGATTCTGAATATAGTGCAGAATTTTTGGAAACCTTGAACTATGACTATCCTACAAAGGAGCTTCTCAAACTTCCTTAAATGAAATTCTGAGAGAAACCCTTAAAAAAAACCATCTGGGAATCTCTTCTCTCTGTCCTGTTGCTCCCAGGAAATTGGATTCTCTCTATAAGATTATTTCCAGTCCAGGTTTTGACAAACCTAAACTGTCTCGCCAATCTTTAGTGGTACAATCTACTTTGAAAAAGTCCACTCCATCCAAAGTCTAAGCATCAGTCCCACTGGGTTGACAAGGATGTACTATGGACAGATTTGGCCGATGGCGTTACCAAAACTCCATGTTGGCAAATCGAGTGATCAGTTGTAACTTTTATTTTTCTTGTTACATGAAACATCTTGTCAAGTAATTGCCTGCTTTGCAGAAATATTTTCCATCTCATCGAATGAAAGATTTTCAGCACATTGTCAGCACTGTCACCCAGTTGAGGAAGAACATGGTTCGATTGGTTTATGATGTGTTTGAGCTGACCTCTAGGGCTTCTTCTATATCTGTAGCCATGAGGAGATTAGCCTGGCTCAGGGTTTCTGATATTGATATTAACCATCAAGACAGATAGGCAAATATCACCTGTTTGGGAGATTAGCTTTTTGGGAACTCGATGGGAAATGCCACTCAAAAGCTCACTGCCCATGAAAAACAGTGGGATGCTTTAGCTAAATCTGGGAGAAAGTGACTAGCGGTGTGCCCCAGGGCTCGGTACTTGGGCCCATCTTATTTAATATTTTCATCAATGACCTAGAAGAAGGAACATCCAGTGAGATCATCAAGTTTGCAGACGACACATAAGAACATAAGCAATGCCTCTGCTGGGTCAGACCTGAGGTCCATTGTGCCCAGCAGTCCGCTCACGCGGCAGCCCAACAGGTCCATGACCTGTGCAGTAATCCTCTATCTATACCCCTCTATCCCCTTTTCCAGCAGGAAATTGTCCAATCCTTTCTTGAACCCCAGTACCGTACTCTGCCCTATTACAAAGCTATGCCGGGCAATCAGATCGCAGAGGATAGTGAGGAACTCCAGAGTGACTTGTGTCAGTTAGAGAAATGGGCGGAGAAATGGCAGATGAAGGTTAATGTGAAAAAGTGCAAAGTAATGCATTTAGGCAGAAAGAACAAGGAACATGAGTATAGAATGTCAGGTGCAACTCTGGGTAAGAGCGAGCAAGAAAAGGACCTGGGTGTACTGATAGATAGGACCCTGAAACCATCGGCACAATGCGCAGCAGCAGCAAAGAAAGCAAATAGAATGTTAGGCATGATAAAGAAAGGAATCACGAGTAGATCGGAGAGAGTTATAATGCCGCTTTATAGGGCAATGGTCAGACCACACTTGGAATATTGTGTCCAACATTGGTCTCCCAACCTAAAGAAGGATATAAAACTGCTGGAGAGGTGCAGAGATGAAGCTAATAAAAGGTATGGAGCAACGAAGCTAATAAAAGGTATGGAAAACTTGGAATATGAGGAACGACTTAAGAGACTGGGATTGTTCTCCCTTGAGAAAAGGAGACTGCGAGGGGATATGATCAAGACTCAAAATACTGAAAGGAATCGACAAAATAGAGCAGGAAAAAAAATCATTTACAATGTCCAATGTGACATGGACAAGAGGACATGGACTGAAGCTAAGGGGGAAAAAGTCCAGGACAAATATCAGGAAGTTCTGCTTCACGCAACGAGTGGCGGACACCTCGAATGCTCTCCCAGAGGAGGTTATTGCAGAATCCACCGTTCTAGGATTTTAAAGCAAACTAGATGCACATCTCCTTACAAGAGGCATAGAGGCGTAGACTAAAATTACACCAGGTGTACACCTGGCTGGGCCTCCGCGTGTAAGGATCGCCGGACTTGATGGACCAAAGGTCTGATCTGGAGATGGCAGTTCTTATGTTCTAAGCCCAAGTCTTCCATAGCAAGACCATTTAAGTCCTCTTCTTATCAGAGGTGTTTTTCGACCAAACCTTCTGATCCTTCCAGGCCACAGCAGAAGAAACAGAAGCAACAACGCCCTCAGAAACCTCAAGCATCTGGTCCTGCTAAATCCACTGAGTTTTTTTGACAGGCTACTCGGAGCATAGTTTCAATCCCTTTACATCAGCCTCAGCCAATCAGAGACCATCTCCAACTTAGGAGTTGATCACCTCAGGTCTCTGGGTTCTTCAGATCATTCGAGAGGGATCCTCTCTTCATTTTCTCAATGTCCCTCCAGATCATCCTCCAAGAGAGTCTGCTTTGAACCCTCACCAGTCCTTCCTTCCTTCCTTCAGGAAATCGATTCCCTTCTCAACCTCAATGCCTTCGAGAAGGTTCTTGCGGATCAGCAAAACCAGGTGTTTTACTCCTGCTATTTTCTAGTCCCAAAGAAGAACTAAGGTCTTCGACCTACTTTCGACCTCAGAGCCCTCAATAAGTTTCTTGTCAAGGAAAAGTTTTGGATGATGGCTCTAGCCACTCAATATCACCTCTTGGCTCATATCAACGATTGGCTATGCTCTCTGGATCTCAAGGAAGCCTATACTCATATCTCCTTTCATCCAGCTTACAGGAAGTACCTCAGATTTCAAGTGGCCCACCACCATTATCAATACAAGGTCCTGCCCTTCAGCCTATCCTCCTCTCCTAGAGTCTTCACCAAGTGCCTGGTTGTGGTGGCAGCAGCTTTGAGGTCTCTTGGCCTTTAAAACTTCCCCTATCTAGACGACTGGCTCATCAAGGATCCTTCGTCGCAAAATGTACTCTTAGTGACACATCAGACCATACTGTTTCTTGAGCACTTAGGGTTCGTGATCAACTTCCCCAAATCTATCAGCCATCTCCAAAGCTTCAGTTCATCACTCAACTCAGCATGTTTCTTCATCAGCAATGTCAGGACACTTTAATTCAACTTTATCATCAGATCGCCCAGCTTCTGCCAACTTCAGCCAGGCACATGATGGTTCTTCTGGGTCACATGGCTTCCACAGCCCACATGATTCCCTTTGCCAGGTGTCCTCTCTGGGTTCACAGTGGTCTCAAGCACTTAACCCACTCTCAAAACACTTTTCTGTCACCTTGTCTCTTTGACGGTTGCTTCAGTGGTGGATGAACTCTTCCAATCTGTCCAGAGGTCTTTTATTTCACATGCCTCCTCAACAAAAGGTTTTGACCATGGATTTGTCAACCTATACTTGGGGAGCTCATCTCAATGGCCTTTGTACTCAAGGTCACTGGTCCCCCAGAAAACAATGTTTTCACATAAACTTCTTGGAACACAGAGCGATTTACTATGCTCTCAGAGCTTTTTAGCACTTAGTAGTCAATCATGTCCTTCTAGTGCGCATGGACAATCAAGTTGCCATGTACTATATAAATGAGCAAGGAGGGACGGGTTCTCCTTTTCTATCAAGAGGCTCAGAAGATCTGGCTTTGGGCAATTGCTCACAATATCTTTCTCAAAGTAATCTACATTCAGGGGGAACAGAATTTCTTGGCAAACAAACTCAGCAGCTCTCCATCCCATTTTCTCTCTGGGGGACTCCTCAAGTGGATCTGTTTGTGTCCCCCGTCCCCCCCCCCCAAACAACAAGTTATCCCAATTCTGCTCCAGACTGTACTCTCCTCATCGTATGGAGACGGACACTTTTTTGGATTGGAAGCACAAGTTTCTGTATGCTTCCACCCATTCCTCTCATTCTCAAGACACTTGTCAAAGTCAAGCAGGAGTAGGCCACTATGATACTTATAGCTCCTCGGTCTCCCTTCTTCTTTAACTCAGAATCAAGGAACCAGTACCTCTGCCGATATTTCCATCTCTTCTCACGAGGAGTCACAGTTCTCTTCTACATCCCAACCTTCAGTCTTTACAACTGACAGTTTGGTACCACTTGGGCTGAGCTCAGCTTTCTCAGCCTGTCAGACTCATATTGGAAGCTTCCAGAAAACTGGCCACTCAGCAGTGACCTGTATTTTTGCTTGATGTCTCCATCATCACAATCTAAAATCTATATCTGTTTCCTCAGTTTTGGATTACCTTCTTTATTTATCTGACTCTGGTCTCAAATCCACATCCATTAGAGTCCATCTCAGTGCTATCACTGCCTTTCATCAACCAGCTCATCCTCATATCTCCAGATTCCAGAAAGGACTTTTCAATGTCAAACCACCTCCAGTGGTTTGAGATCTTAATGTGGTTCTTACTAAGTTGATGAAGCCTCCATGACAAGGTTGTGTTTCACACTCATCCAAAGTTCTTGCCTAAGGTTGTCATTGAATTTCATCATAATCAATTGTTCTTCCAGTATTCTTCTCTAAGCCTCATTCTCATAGGCTGTTCACACTTTGTATTGAAAGCGGGCATTGGCCTACTATCTCAACAGGACAAAACCTCAGAACATCTCAATTTTTTCTCTCCATTGATCCTAATAAGTTGGGTCATCCTGTTTCTAAGAAAACGATTTCCAATTGGATGGCTGCGTGCATCTTGTTCTGTTTTGCTCAGGCTGGGCTGCAACTTGGGAGTCGAGTCACGGTCCATAATGTTCAAACTAGAGCAACTTCGGTAGCTTTTCTCCACTCTACTCCTATTGATGAGATCTGTAAAGCTGCTACTTGGTCCTCGGTTCATACTTTCACCTCTCATTGCTGTCTGGAATCCTTTTCCAGACAGGATGGGCACTTTGGCCAAGCAGATTTGCAAAATTTGTTTTTCTAAAGGCCAACCTCCCCCATCCCATTCTTGTTAGCTTGGAGGTCACCCACATGTGAGAATATGCTGCCTTCTTGTCCTGGGATAAAGTACAGTTACTTACTCTAACAGGTGTTATCCAGGGACAGCAGGCAGATATTCTCATAAGCCACCCACCTCCCCTGGTTGGCCTCTTAGCTAGCTTATTGAACTGAGGAGCCATGCACCTGCATTGGGTGGAAAAGCACTCACGCATGCGTGGTGTGGTCAGTTGCGAACTTTCTAAAGTTCTTAAAGTGCCAATGCGCTTTTGCAGCTGTCCATACCAGGGTTTCGTGGATGACATCACCCACATATGAGAATATCTGCCTACTCTCCATGGATAACACCTGTGACAGTAACTGCTTTTTATGCACATATGTGATCCTGCAATTTTATACATAACCTTTTTTTACATGTAAAATGGGATTTATGTGCAGAAAAAGCTTATAAAGTTACCCCCTTTGTGGATATCTTAATGACTGCTGACTCGATAGTAAGAATGTGTCAGGTTGGGAAAAATGCAGTTTTGGTGAGATTTTTGTCTTGTTACTTTGACTAAAACTTTAAAGAATTCTCTTTATTGATTCAGTTCAAATCCACATCAAGTAAGAGTGTATCCGTTATAGGGTGGATGGTAATGATGGCTGATGATCCAGAACATCCTGATCTCTTCTTGCTCACTGACTCTGAAAAGGGTGAGTTATTTTATTTTGAGAGATACATGCAGTCAACTGTGAGATCAATTTTTGTTCATATATTGGGTTTTTGGTTTGTTTTTTTAAATCTTGTTAGTTCTAGTTCTTGTTCAGTTACAAAAAATATAGGCCTCTTTAATCAAGCTGCATTAAGGATTTTTATTGCAGGTCTCTCTGGTAAAAGCTCCGCTACTCATAGGAAATCTATGAGCGTCAGCTTTTATCTCAGTGGTCTGCAATAAAAATCCCTTAGGTAGCTTGATAAAAAGGGCCATAATTTTTATTCTTTTTTAAAAAAAAATTTATTTGCATTTAAAACAAAAATGATCAAGAAACAACTTCTTGTACAGAATATTGAAAAACACATTGCAATTATAATACACTAAAAAAGAAAATAATGAAGAAATACTTTTCTTTATCAATGCTTTAGTCCCAAAATATTGATCCAAGAATCTTGAGTGAAAGAAAAGTGGTAATGGAATCGCATCCAATTTAACAAGGCATTTCATAGTGAGAAACCCTGCTAACTGTGATGGTTCAAAGAATATATACAGTATGTATTAGATCTTTAGTTAACAATAGATTTGCAGGGATATCGCAAAAAGAAGACCCCACTGCTGTTACCCCTGATTTGAGAAAAAGAACTATCTACGTTTTTGGGTTTCCTTTGTCACATCTGGAAACATCTGTATCTTTTGTCCAAGAAATTCTTTGTCTGTTTTTAAAAAACAGTTTCAGTAACCAATTTTTATCAGATGATAACACCACCGTAAGTATAAGTGTAGCACAGTGTTTTCCCCAGAAATTTTTTCCAGCCGGGTGTCATGAAAAAATTTGCCGGATGGGGTGGGACGGGGAAATTTGGTGGTGGGGAAAATTAAGGGCTCCTTTTATTAAGCTGCAATAGCGTTTTTAGCGCATGCAGAATTGCCGCGCTACACGGCTAGAACTAACGCCAGCTCAATGTTGGCGTTAGTGTCTAGCATGTGCGGCAAATCTGCGCGAGCTAAGCGCACAGTAAAACCGCTATCGCAGCTTAGTTAAAGGAGCCCTAAATGTGTACTATTTGTATTAGTTAATTATTATTAGTTATTTTCCAATGCTCAATATGACTGCCTTTCTTAAGGTTTACGTTGATTCATCAAGGGCTCATACTGATGTCCATTATTTATAAACTTATAGATTTGTTTCACTCCTTTAGACTTTCTTCTTCCAAGGCCTAGGTGTTCCAATTCTCTAGTGTTGTTTCTTAAGGTTTGACACTTGTTCCATAATATATATATTCAATTTAAGAAATATCCAATTCTAGAAGTGAATAATTAGATATTTGCCCTCTTTCAAATGGTATAGAGCAGCGTCTCTCAAACTTTTTTAACTCCGGCACACTAAACAGAGCAAATGTTTTTTGTGGCACACTAAATGCAGCAAATGTTTTTCATGGCTGGAAAAAATTTCTGAGGAGAACACTGATGCCGTTAGTTTTCAAGGTACAATCACGTCAAAGAATGATGCTTACCTGGGCAGTTGTATAATAAAAAGAATGGATAAGATAACATGAGAAGTGAAATTGTCATGAATCAGAGGGATACATACCCTGTAAATCCTAAAAGCAGGCTTGTGGATTAGATATAAACTATGAAGGCAGTGGCATACCTAGCATATGTGACACCCGAGGCCCATCATTTTTTGACACCCCACCATCTGTATGAAAAACATGATTTTTAGTAACAATCCACACATCACACAAGAGTGTACCTAGGAAAAGGCTGCATCTTACATATTGCAGTGAGCAGTACATCAATACACCCATTCTAAAACTAAACAAGCCAGACTAGTACAGAACAATCCTACACAGTCAATCCTAACTGAAAACCATGTCTTTCGAACACACAAAACACACCTTTGCCTAGTATGGAATATGTAAACACAAACTAATCCCTCTCCCTTTTACAAAACTGTAATGTGGTTTTTAGCCATGGTGGTAACAGTTCAGACTGTCATAGAATTCTGAGCAATTACCACCATGGCCGGTGCTAAAAAAAAACACTTTTGTAAAAGGGGGGATAAAATAGAAAAACATAGACAAAGGTTAAATTGAACCACCAAGAAGCAGGACTCTGCATACAATGCAACACCACAGAAACAGCGAAGCATCTCCCCTAAAGCAAAAAAATAAATAAATATAATTTTTTTCTACATTGTCTTCTCTGGTTTCTGCTTTCCTCATAGTCTTGACACTCTCTTCCTTTCATCCACTGTCTACCCTCTCTTCCCCTTCTATATGGCATCTTCTCTCCTTGTATTCCCCTTCCATCTCTCCCTTCACCCCTATTATTCTGGCATCCATCTTCTTCCCTTCCCTCCTTCAATGGTCTGGCATCACTCTCCTCTTCTTCCCTTCCCTCTCCCACACCCCCATGGGCTGGCATTTCACTCTCTCCTCTCCCTTCCCCCCATTTCCATCAGCATCTGCCTCCTTTCTTTCCCTCCAACCCAATTCCATCCAGTATCCTTCCCCCTTATGTCTCTCTCTCCTTTCCCTGCACATCAATTCCATCAACATCTGCCCCCTTTCTCTCCCTTTACCACCCTTCCATACCACCCTGACCTCCTTTTTCTCCCTCCACCACCCTTCTATACTCCTCTCTCTCTCCAAACCAGCAAGGTCCCATGATAATTGCTTCTGTTGCCTCTGCCTCTGAAAGATGTAAGTGACGTTGGAGGGGGTGGGCTGGCAGACACAGGGAGTTGCGGCAAGGTTCCACAATGACTGCAGCTGCCGGTCCACCCCTTCCGACACCACTTACGTCTTCCGGAGATAGAGGCGGCAAATGCTGTCATCGCGGGACCTTCCTGTACTTCAATGCGGCTGCCGACCCTGCTTCAGAATAAGTACGGCAGCCGTGCTGAGGTGCAGGTGCCATTTAGAGCAGCTTGGAAGGTTCTGGATCCAGCCGGCTATGTACCCCCCTAGGGCTGGCACCCAGGGCGGTCTGCCACTGTATGAGAGGACAAAAAATAATAGAAAGAATGGATAACCTGACCGATTTAGACATGTCATACAATTATAACCACAAAAATGTGTCATAAAATGTAATTCTAAACTCAAAAGACTCCAGACGAAAAGCAGACTATAGAAAGGAAACCAGAAAAGACCAAACCCATAGTACTAAGATCCAAATGCTAAAATTGGACATGTCCATTACAAAGAGACATGTGGATCACCGCTAATTATAACAAGTGAGTCTTTAAAATATGAGACGGTAATGGATAGCCAGACCTGGTGGACGGAAGTAACAAATACTGGAGTCAAAACCAGAGTACCGTGATGAAACTTGAATGGAAATATGGATACCTATTTATACTTTTGAGTAAAATTGCGATGCGAACATGTCATAGAAAAGAATAAATAATGTGCAAACTAAAAACCAAGAACAACATATTGTAATACCGAACTCAGAATTAATGAAACATGCTAAAAGAAGTTAACCCCCCCCCTAAAATAGAGCATATACATACTAGAGAATGACACGGTGGCGGTTTACCCGCGACCACCGCATTTTAGCCGCGGGTCACCCGCCGAAAACGGGGAAGAAAACTAGCAGTCGCTGCGGCGACGGGGACAAGGCCATTCACCGCCCGCGGGGCGGTGAATGGGTCTTGTCCCCGCAGTGAGGCATGAAGGATCGCGCGGTCCCCGCAGCTCACACCCGCCTGCCCAATCGATTCTAGTGTTTAGCCAGCTCTCTCCCTTCTCCTCACCTTAGTTTGTAGATTTTCTTTTTCGGCGACCCGCACGCTATCAAAGAGCCGCTGCTGCTCAGTTTCGATCTTCTGCTCTGACGCAACCGGAAACAGGAAGTTGCAGCAGAGCAGAAGATTGAACACTGAGCAGCCGCGCGTGTGCGGCTCTTTGGGAAAGCGTGCAGGTCGCTGAAAAAGAAAGCCTGCAAATTAAGGTGAGGAGAAGGGAGAGAGCTGGCTAAACACTAGGATCGATTGGGCAGGCGGGTGGGGGCTGCGAGGACCGTGCGATCACCCGTGTTCCCGGCTCAGACTGTAAGGAGGGAGTGAAAGGGAAAAGGATTCTGGGCCAAGGGGATGAAAACGGAAAGAAAAACCCACAGCAGGAAAGAAAGGGAAGGACAGGCAGGTGAGCCAGATGCTAGAAGCAGGGGGGGGGGAAGAAAGAGGGAAAAAAGCTAGATGGGGTTGAAAAGAAGAGACACACTGGTATGGAAGAGGAAGATAGGGGAAATCTGGACACAGGAAGGTAACAGAAAGAGGGGAAATTATGTGCATGGGGCATAGGGACAGAGACAAAAAGGGGACATGCCCATGGGGATGGTATATGGACACAGGGGGGGGCAATGGCAGATACATAGGGGAGATATTAGAAATGGGGAAAATAGGAGCACAGAAGCGAGATGGTTTGTGGGGATGGGACAGGGATCGATCTCGCAGGCTCCAGTGGCTTGCACAAATTACATTGTAACGTGCCATGAAAATAAGAGGGAGGAAGGTAGATAGATAGGCCACGTGAGAGGAGCTGAAGGGTAGTAGAAAGGAACAGATGGTAAAGGAGGGAGGGAAGGTTGGTGGTGGAAAGGAATAGGACAGACATTGAAGGAGGGTGGAGAGGAACAGACCCTGAAGGGAAATGTGGAAGACAGAATGGGAAGAAGACAGATGCCAGACTATGAGGGAGCGGAGGGAAGAAGATGGGTGCTAGACCAATTTGGGGGGGGGGTGAAGGGAGAGGCACAGTAACAGCAAATGGAAGACGCAGAGAGAAGACACACAGTGGATGGAAGGAATTCAATGAGAAGATGTGGAAAGCAGAAACCAGACAACAAAGATAATATTTAACTAAGTTTTAAAGTTTTAAAGAATGTTTCCTTTATACGTAAATAAAGAAAAGTATATAAAATCGTACCCGTTTGAGGCTTTTATGTATGCAGCGGTGACGGGGCAGTGAATGGGGTGGCAGTGGCGGTGACGGGGCGGTGAAGGGAATGGCGGTGACGGGGCGGTGCAGAGGATGGTGAGACGGGGACGGGGCGGTGACGGGGACCAATTTTTTCACCGTGTCATTCTCTAATACATACTTAAAATGATGGCTGTTTACAAACAGTATGCCTAGACTATATAGACCTAAACAGGGCAAAAATAAACATGTGGGAAATGAACAGCTGATAATACAGAGTGTATCTTGAAAACATAAGCCGATAGTAGCTCAAAGACAAGCCGATCGGGTAGATGAAAAGTGAACCTGGAAAAGATCTAAATTATTGTACAAATGAGCTTCTATTAAAACCAAAGAATAAAACCACAGCACTTGGGAAAGTAAAAAAGGGAGAATAAAATGGACTTACCAAAAAGGTCTCTGCACTGATGAGATAAACATAATAATAACCCCAATTCTAAAAAATCGTAAAGAATCCTCAGCCCTAATATCCAACTACAGACCGGTAGCATCCATTCCGTTTATTGTAAAAATCATGGAGGGATTGGTACACACCCAACTGATGGATTATCTTAATCAATTCTCTCTCCTACATGAAACTCAATCCGATTTTAGACCGTTATTCAGTACGGAGACAGTAATTGCGGCTATCTTAGACAATCTGCGCCTACTGTTTAGCAAGGGCATCAATGCCCTGGTTATGCAATTCGATATGAGTTCAGCCTTTGATCTAGTAGACCACAGGAAACTACTACAAAGCCTAGACACTATTGGTATCAGGGATGAGGTGCTGAACTGGTTCCATGGCTTCCTTATATCCCGCAACTATCAGGTACGTTTTAATTATGAGCTTTCCGACACCTGGAGCAATCCATCCGGTGTGCCACAAGGGTCTCCATTATCCCCATTGCTTTTCAACGTCTACATGTCCTCACTGGGAACGAAGCTAACCCAGCTGGGGATAAAACTATTTAGTTATGCAGATGACTTTATGATTATCATCCCATTCGCTAATTCTGTCTCTGAAACTATTCCCAAAGCTTCAGAAGCCATAAACGTGATGGAGCAATGGATGACTAACTTTAGGCTCAAACTTTATTCAGAAAAAAGACTTTCTTCGTTGCTTCACCACATCCGCTTGAAACCAAAACACCACTATGTATCAATAAACTTAGTTACCCTATCCAGCCCACCATAAAGATACTAGGTGTAACTCTGGATCAATGCCTAACCATGAAAGACAAGGTGGACTCCTTAATCAGAAAGGGATTCTTTACTCTCTGGAAACTCAGGTCCATTAAAGCTTATTTCGATACATTGGCATTCAGGACCCTGGTCCAATCCCTCGTACTAAGTCTACTTGACTACTGTAACATCGCCTATTTAGCAATTTCCCAAAAGAATATGCGACGTTTACAATTGATGCAAAATGCAGCAGTCAGACTGATCTTTGGGCTAAAGAAATTTGACCACGTGACATCCTACTACCGGCAGTTGCATTGGCTGCCGATGGAGGCACGCGTAAAGTTTAAATTCACCTGCTTCTGCTTTAAAGCACTACACGGACTTGCCCCTAAATACATAACTGACCTTTTCTCCTTCTCAGCCAACAGACACAAAAGAAGCTCACATTCCAACTTCGTTTCCCCCCCAGTGAGAGGTTGCAAACTGAAAAAACACCATGAACACCTTCTCTCACACCAAGCAGCATCTTGGGGTAAAGACCTAGAACAATTGCTTTCGCCCATTACTTATGAGGAATTTAGGAAACGTCTAAAAACACAGCTGTTCCTAAAGCATCTAGACAACTTATCCACTCATCTCTCTCCCCTCAATAGCAATTAACTTGTCCTATTGATCACTTTTTCTTCAACAATGGATTTCCTGTCCTATTCTCTTTCTTCCACCCCTCTTAAACTCAATCAATTTGTACCTTTGCTTAATCTTTTGTAAACCGCATAGAACTTCACGGCACTGCAGTATATAAACTGTTATTATTATTATTATTATAAACTCGTACGCAGAATAAATGTGAACACACGACAGTTGGGCTATGATATTTGATCCATTGAAAGAGGTGCCAAAAAAGTGTCGGCAGTGGATTGAATGCACACTGATAGGGGAGAGGCTTTGGGCTGTTAAAAAATGCTGCTTTAATAAATAAATGAAAATACTGGTGAAAAACTAAATAAAAACCCAAAACCATGATAAAATGCTGAACCTGACTGCAAGTGGTAGTGAAAGTAGCATAAGGCACCCGTACTGTTAGTGCCAGAGCTGCTTAGAATAAAGAACCGTTCTGTACATGAGGAGAAAAAAGAAAGAATGAGGTGATAAGATGTAAAGTGCTGGCCCCTCACTGCACCACTTGATAAAACTAAGGAGCGATGTTCTAGAGCAGGGGTGCCCACACTTTTTGGGATTGCGAGCTACTTTTAAAATGACCAAATTAAAATGATCTACCAACAATAAAAAAATTTTAAAAACCCACAAAGCACACTGTACGCAGAGAAAATGTTAATAATCATTCCTATTCCGGGGTTTTTTCAAAGAGGTCACCTCAGTAACAACCATAGAAAAATAGACAAATACCCCTCTCCCTTTTTACTAAACCACGATAGCAGTTTTTAGCACAGGGAGCTGCGCTGAATGCCCAGCGCTGCTCTCGACGCTCATAGGCTCCCTGTGCTAAAAAACGCTATTGCGGTTTAGTAAAAGGGGACCATAGTGTGAAATATAGACAGCAGATATAAATTCAGACACATTTTGATCAGTAAATTTAAAATAAAATCATTTTTCCTACCTTGTTGTCTGGTGATTTCATGAGTCTCTGGTTGCACTTTCTTCTTCTGACTGTGCATCCAATCTTTCTTCCCTTCTTTCAGCCTGTATGCTTCTTCTCTTCCTGACCTCATTCCCCACCCCCCAACTTTTTCTTCCTCTCTTCCTGCCCTTTCTTTCTTTCTCTCTTCATGCTCCTTTTCTTTTTTTCTGTTTCTCTTCTTTCCTTCTGTCTCCCTGCCTGCCCTCTTTCTTTCTTTCTCCTTGCCCTCCCCCAAGCCACTGCCAATGCCGCTGCCATCGGGGAACAGGCCCCAAAGCTGCCGCCACCGCCCCAAGCTCTCCCTACTTCAGGCCGACCAACATTCCTCTCCCCGACGTCAATTCTTCCGTCGGAGAAGAAGGCTGATGACCCAAGATCACAATCGATTGGGGGAAATGCTGCCGGGTCCTGCCTTCGCGGAAACTGAAAATAGTCAGGAGCCGGCAGCAAGAAGAGCAAATGGAAAGCTTCACTGACCTGTGTCCCGCCTTAGCCCGTAGCGAACGCATGCTTTGGGGCTCTAACATGTGAGTGCCAGCTTCCCTTCTCTTCCCCCCCCCCCCCGGACATAACTTCCGGTTTTGGAGGGAAGAGAAGGGAAGCTGGCACACACATGTTAGAGCCCTGGAGCATAAGTTCATTACAGGCTAAGGTGAAATCTTCAAGCCGGCTTTTTTTGTTTGTTTGTTTGTTTTTTTTATGTTGAGCAGCAGCAGAATTTAGCTGGGCGGTCATCTAAATTGCCCGGGCGGACTGCCCGGCTGAAAGGCCCTAGGGAGAACACTGTAGCAGGTTTTACTAAATCTTTAAGAGATGTTTTCAGGATTGTCCTGATTTTGTGCTAACGGGGAAGAATCTTCTTGTACTTTCGTCGGAAGATAAAATATTTGTGCAAATGGTGGAAGCAAATCTTCAGAGACATTTAATATTTCAATGAGATATTTTTTAATATCTCTTTTGCAAATATCGTTGGAGTTTTAGGAAAGTTCAGTATCCTAAGTTATTAGAACGAGAGTTTTTTTCTAAGTTTTCAACTTTCCTTCTTAAATTAGTGTTACCCTACACCTGTTTTACTTCTAACAGTTCTTTTTCAATTTTTTCCACCTTAGTTTTCATTATAGAAGTATCTTGTTTAAAACTTTTAAATTCTTCCTTTTGCTCCAGAACTTTTTTTCCCCAATTCCTTTATTTGTGGGGATAATGTCTGCCCCAGGCTTGCAACTAGTGGGCTTTGAGGAAGCAAATGTACCTGGCAGTATTGGTTGAATTTCCCTTGTCGCAGGGCTTCTCTCCTTTCTGCCTTGTTACTCTGTCTGCTCAATTACTGTTTCCTCCACAGGATCAATTTCTTCCGAAGCTTGGCTCAATATAGCCTCCCAGGACAGAGAGTCTACCTCCTCGGATAGACTGTCTTCCTATGGTGAGGTGGCTCCCTGTGGCTGTGGAGGCGGGGTCCTAGTGTCAGGGCTCCAGCCCAGGGAGGTTCACTACGGCATCACTCATAGCCGGAACCTCCAACAGGCAATTCATCGACAATACCATAATTTTTATTCTTGTTCTGACCATCTTAATTCTAGTTTTTATTCAGTCCTCTTCTGAAAATTGTAGTTCTTGCTCTCCTCACAAATTAATGATAAATAATTTCAGTTTGTGCAAAACAGAGACAATAATTCTAGTTTTTATTTAGTTCTTCAGCTCATTCATATATACATATAAATTTTTCATTCCTTTTAAGATATTTTCATTAAGAAAAATTATTTATAGTTCTTATTCTATTTGAGACAGTACACTTTCTATTCCTATTTAGTTTTCATTTTGAAAAAAACATTATTTTTACTTTTAGTTCTCATGAACTTAAAAGTCAAAAATGTTCATTCTGGTTCTTTTTCTTGTTAACAAAAATATTCTTGCTTGTAAGTACTTTTCAGATCCGTTACTATAGCATTTCTCTTTAAGAGAATTCCTTATTTAGAAATATTTAGTTTCATCAAATTGGAATTGGGAAAGCCCAGGGGAAAAAAAAGAAATTTGGGAGGCATAAAGGGTTTTTTCATTTTTCTCCTAGAGGATAAAAAAGGAAAAACCTGAAAAAAAATTAAAATATTTTCTCTGTCAGAAGAATGCATGAAATCCTATTCAAATTATAACACTGCTTGCTCATTATTCTCTCAAAATGCTTACTAATAATTATGAAGATATATTACAATGAAAAATGTTAGATAATTATAGTTTCAGTCCTTAGCTAATGTATTGCAATTTTAACATCAACAATCCCTCCAGTGATTCAAAACAAAGTTAGACAAGTTCCTGCTGAACTTGAACGTATGCCGGTAGGCTGGTCTCGGAGCACTGGTCTTTGACCTAGTAGCGACCGCAAGAGCGGACTGCTGGGCACGATGGACCACTGCTCTGACCCAGCAGCGGGAATTCTTATGTTCTTATCTAGAATGGAAAAGCTGTTCTTGTAGAATTGTCCATAAAAACCTAAAGTTGGAAAAACTGTGTGAATTGAAGTTTTTCCCATAAATTTGATTGTGCTTGATCAGAAAATAATTTTTTACTCATGGCAGAATTCTATGTGACTTTTCAACACAAAATTTGCACAGAATTGCAATCATGCAGAATTCTCCTTTTCTGGGCAGAGTCTTCTACTTCCTCAATAGCGTAACTTGAACAGGTCACAGCATCGGCAACAATTTCCACACGCTGCCTGCTGTTAATCTGGAAGCTTCTCTGTTACAGAGAGATTTCCAGGTTAGTGGCAGGCAGTGCATGGGAATCTATTCTGCAAGGCGTTGGAGAGAGAGTTCTGAGATGGGGAGGAAGGAAAGATACTGCACAGGGGAAGGGAAAGAAGGAAAGTTGCTGCAAAGAGGGATGGGAGGGGAGGAAAAATGATGCACAGAGGTTTGGTTGGGATGGAAGGAAAGATGCACCTGCTGCCGAAAGTGTGGCAGCAGCCAAATAAGCAAACAAGATGCTAGGAATTATTTTAAAAAGGGATGGTTAACAAGACTACGAATGTTATAATGCCTCTGCAACACGCCATGGTGTAATCTCACCTAATAATAATAATAATTTTATTTTTTATATACCGCCATACCCGGTGAGTTCTAGGCGGTTTACATCAATTAGGTTAGGATCTACGTTTACAAGCAGATTTACACACAAGTAATCAATTATGTAACAAGTAAAAACCGAAATTGACAGAGGATGGAAGGAGCTTGTTGAAGATAGGGAAGAGAGAAGCTATTAAGAGGGGGGGGAGAGCAGGGGGGGAGGAAGGGGGGGCGAGGTGATAATGTGAACGGGTGGGGCCGTTAGGGGTCTTGTTTGCTGAATAGGTAAGTTTTGAGTGATTTTCTGAAGTCGAAGTAGGAGGGGGCCTCGACTATCATTTGGGCCAGCCATGGGTTGAGCTTGGCTGCTTGGTAGGCGAAGGTTTTGTCTATGAATCTTTTAAAGTGACAGAGTTTTAGCGAGGGGAAGGTGAACAGTTGAGTTCTACGGGATTTCTTGTTTATGTGATAGAGGTTAAAGTGGGGGTTGATGTAGCTAGGAGTAGAACCGTTTACCGATTTGTAGCAGAAGCATGCGAATTTAAAAAGGACTCTTGAATCGATTGGCAGCCAGTGTAGTTGGTGGTAGAAGGGGGTGACATGTTCCCATTTCTTTAGGCCGAAGATGAGACGCACGGCAGTATTTTGGATTATTTTTAGTCTCCTGGTGGTTTTTTTCATGGCGTTAAGGTAAATGATGTTGCAGTAGTCAAGAATGCTGAGGATGGAAGATTGTACCAGTAGGCGGAAAGAGGTGTCATCGGAAGTATTTTTTTATGGTGCGCAGTTTCCATAGTACGGAGAAGCTTTTCCTGACCTAGAGTATTGCATTCAATTCTGATAAAGCAGCACTAGAAAAGGTTCAAAGAAGAGTGACCAAAATGACAAAGGGGATGGAACTCCTCTCATATGAGGAAAGATTTAAAAGGTTAGGGCTCTTTAGCATGGAAAAGAGATGGCTGACAGGAGATATAATTGAAGTCTACAAAATCCTGAGTGGAGTAGAACAAGTACAAGTGGATCGATTTTTCACTCCATTAAAAATTAAAGACTAGAAGATATTTGATGAACTTTCTGGGAAATACTTTTAAAACCAATATTTTTATTTAAAACATTTTTAATCTGCCTTTATCCAAGGCGGCTTACAAGTTTCCGTACATAATAAAATTGCAAAATAAAAAGTTTCCATACAGAATAAAATTAGAAAATAAAGACATACAGTAGAGGAAAATACAGAGTTAAAATAGTCTATTTGCATTCAAACTGTTCTTGAGTACCATCATTCTTCACTTTAGTAAACCATTTACCTGTTCAAACCTAATTCAAACCACTGTTATGTATTCACTTAAAAAAAAAAGCTTGAACAAATAAGGAGGTTTTAAGCAAGTTCCTGAATTGCAATTCTACAAAAACGTAACATTCTTGACAATGCATTCTACAACTGTGGACCAGCTAACAAGAAGCAAGAACTCTTCATTCGAATATATCGAACATATCTTTTGTGTCCAGCAATAGATTCTCAGATCTCAGCTTCCTCGGTGGAATACACAGTATTAAACATTTTTCCAAATAATATGGCAGAGAATCATAAACAACCTGATGTATGAGTTTCAATACCTTGAATTTAATGCGAAACACTATGGGCAACCAATAGGAGGAAATATTTTTTCACTCAGAGAATAGTTAATCTCTGAAACTCATTGCTAGAGTTTGTGGTAAAAGCAGATAGAATAGCTGGTTTTAAGAAGGGTTTGGACAATTTTCTCTAGGAAAAGTTCATAGTCTGTTATTGAGAAAGACATAGGGAGAAAGACACTGCTTGCCCTGGATTGGTAGCATGGAATGTTGCTACTCTTTGGGTTTTGGCCAGGTATTAGTGACCTGGATTGGCCACCATGAGAATGGGCTACTGGGCTTGATGGACCATTGGTTTGACCCAGTAAGGCTATTATTATGTTCTTATCCTGTATATGGTGGAAGGGAGAGACATGCATTGAGAAGGAAGAGAGAGAGAATTGTTCGACATAGGATGGAAGGGAAGGAGAGATGGTACATGGAGAGAGAGAAAGATATGTTGCACATAATAATGGAGAGGAGGAAGGGAAGGATGTGGCATGGAGGGGAATAGAGAGGTTTCACCCAGGGCAAAATGCAAACTGAGAGAATGTAAATGGAGAATGTAAAATTGAGAATGGGCCAGCACCGGCGAATTACTCTACGAATCTGTTGGGCTTGACATGAGTGAGGCAACACACATGTAATACTTGTGTCCCGCTAACGGTTGGACCTCATCAATAACCACTCCCTCTAAGTATATTTTGCCCTCTTATATAGGCCTTTCTAATAACCTGATGGGGATACCCCCATTGCTGAAACCTATGATTCATAGTGTCTGCCTGCAGCAGAACTCCTGCAGACTAGAGCACAACTGCTTCAGTCGCCGGAACTGCCCTACAGGGACACTATCCTTCAAATTTAAAGGGAGATGACTTGTATAGTGGAGGACTGTATTACGGTTAGTTGTTTTCCTATAGATAGAAGTCTTCAGCTGATGTCCTGCTCTGGAAATCTGAAGATACAAAAACTGAATATGAGATGTGGAGATCATGGATTGAAAGGAAATGTTCGGGTCACAACTCTAAATACCCTAGAAACCCATGTAAGGCATCCATTGAACCTGACCATAACAATAGAACTTCATTTATGAATCGTTTCCAGATGATTATATTTTCCATGAACATGGACCCCCATATATATAACTGCTCAAACCTTGCCATGTAAAGGCATGCAATCGCGGGGGCCACTCTGGCCCCCATCGCAACACCCTTAGTTTGCAAATAATATTTGCTATTAAACTCAAAGTAATTACAACTCACTATTAATTCACCAATGTCCCCAGAAATTTTGGGGTTTTTTTTAATTTATTTATTTATTTCTACTTTTACATTAAACTTCACAAGAGTAAATCTTGCACCATTAAACACAGGGAAGGAAATCAATTCAGAACACTTAAGAAAATCATTCTTACAATATAAACCAATCACAATCCCCTTCTTAGACCACAATATTGAGGAGAGTGGTCAAACTATATGAGAAAAACTTAAGGATAAATTTTTCAGAAGAAAGGCTTAATGTTACCTAACCAACTGTATTACTTCAAAAAGTCCCTTTTTAATCATTCCTTGATAATCTTCTTAACATCTATAAACTCCTTCAAGTGGTCTGGAGAGAAAAAAGTATACTTAATTCCCAGATACCTAACCAGGCACTGCCAAAAGGAATGTACAGGTCCTGATTGGTGAAACCTAACTTTAGTACAGGAAGAGGCGGTCGGAGCATACAGCGAGTGATTTCCTTCACTCGCCGGCGCTCCAGCTGCCCTCTCCTGCCTCCCCTGGGCCCAGTCATTCGCGGTCGAAAAATACTGTGAATGACCTGGACCATGAACCGCCGACCGCAAATTCACAGAGGAGCACTGTAGCACCTAACTTAATTGTTTCTTGACGTAAAGATAGAAAGTCTTTCTTTCACTCTTGAGTGGTCTTAGCGACATCAGGATATACCCATATTTTCTGTTCCCCGAACAATTTTTGAGAGTTCTTAAAGTATAATTTCAAAATCATATTAACGTCCTGGTCAAAACCAAATGCCCCAAGAGAGTAGCTCTATCAGTGTCAGCTATTATCGTTTATTCAAGAAGAGCAGTCACAAGTCTGTTTTGCATTGCATTATTTTTTCTGTTCTCTTTTTCTTCTTCTTCTCTTTCAGGAATCTTTTTATTTGGCAAATAATAACTCTTATTTACTGGAGGAATACAATTTGGGGAAATTTTTAAATTTTCGGTCAAATACCTTTTTAATAAATCTAGAGGTAACACACCCGGGGTCAGTGGAAAATTTAGAAAACGAAGATTTAAACATCTGTTAAAATTTTCAAACTGATCCAGTTTCCTATGTATTAAGGTATTATCCTTGATTGTTGCTATCTTAAACTGCTTCAAATGGTGTATATCATCCTTCATTTGCTTGGCTTGGCCTGTAAAATCCATTTTCATTAACTCAACAGTTTTAGTTAAAGAATCAAGTTTATCTGTTATTTTAGCTACCTCTTCTGTTGATTTTGTCATTTTAGTCTCTATACGTTGAAAGAGGAGCCAGATATCGTTCAAGTGCGCCTCTGTGGGAAAGAGTGTAAACCCCTCTCTCTTGCTCACAGACATCGGCTGTTCTACAGCAGACATTGTGCCCTCGCTGGGAGACCCGCTATATCCACTTCTGGGATCGCTTGTCTCCTGTCCCAGCACCCCGGTAGTTGCTAGACACGGAGGATTGAGGGTTGCCGGAGGAGATAGCGATGTTTCCATGCCCAAAAGGGCAGAAGACTCTCATCTCTGCCCAACACTGGGCTCTCCAAAACTCTGGAAAATTGTGCAGTTGCTGGCAGAGACGAGAAGAAGCGATCCATTTTTTGCTGGACCAGGGTAGACACTAGGGCAGGCGAGGACATGACCCTAATCACCCCTTTCCTCTTCGTATGCGGCATTAAACTACACAAAAAAGGTATACAGTAGTTGATTGAGGTGACCAGAGGCAGTTAGTTCTCTACTGCGTCTCACTCGGCAACTCACACCACATCTTGCCACTCCCCTCCACCCAGAAATGTTTTTAAACCATCCTTAATCTCTTGATGGCCGACTATTTGTCTTGTCCAAGAAATAAATACAGGATTATGGCGGCATCAGAATGGGTTTCTAAATCAGGACTCCCACAGGAGAGAACATCGGAGTTATTAGTTGGGAACAGGTTGTTTCAAGTAGAAGAATATGAGAGTGCGGGAGTAGTGGATTGGCAAGGGGTTGAGAAACTTAATAGGTATTTAATTAGAACAGAGTGGTTATTGATGAGGTCCAACTATCAGCGGGACACAAGTATTACCTGTGTGTTGCCTCACTCACGTCAAGCCCAACATATTCATAAAGTAATTCACCAGTGCTGGCCCATTCTGAGTTTACATTCTCCATTGCAGGGATCCCCTCGGTTTGCATTTACCCAGGGAGGAATTTGTCAGAATTATTGACTACCGGGAGGGGGACCTATCAGAATAGAGAGGCTCTCGCAGGGCATTTCAAGTGTAACATATAAACTCTGTTTGCTTACCTTCAAATCCCTTCTCAATAAAACACCAGCATTCATATATAAGTGCCTAATACCATATAATCCTGTGAGAACTTTAAGATTAAATGAACAAAACTTATTAACTATCCCTTCACTTAAGATCATAAATACAAGACGCCAATTTATTTTCTCAGTGACTGCGCCACAGACCTGGAACGCCCTTCCAATTTATCTACGAAGGGAGCAGGACCTGGGAAAATTCAAAAGTAACTTAAAAACTTTTCTTTTTAAAGATGCCTTTGATATTTAATTTCTTAATACCCAGGTCATTGATTTTATTCTATTAACATGTTTTAATTTTTTTGTTCCCTTATGTACCTTCCCTTTTTTGTTCTACTTTCCTATATTAAATTGTATTTCATTATCCCTTTTTTACCTTATGTTATGAATTTGATGAGTTAATTTTTAACCTATTCTATTGTCTTAAGTTTGTATTGTATTGTTTTGTAATGTTCCCCTTTGAATGTATTTTAATTTTGTTCATCGCTTAGAAGTATGATTAAGCGATTAATCAAAAGAATTAATAAACTTGAAACTTAATGCTTGTGTGTATTGTGATTATGCCATGGAATATGATCAAGTAATGGTACCTTCTTCTGGCAAGCAATTTCAGTTGTGAGCTTACACTAATTGTAACACCCAACAGGTAGTATATGGCATTAAATGTCCAAGTGGTATGTGGGCTAAACTAGAAGGAAAATTAAACTCAGAATTGCTCAGCACTTGAGCAATCTAAGGCTTGGTAAGGTTGATATGCCATTGGTTAGCCACTGGGTTGAGGCGGGTCATCAAGTGTGTGATGTCAGGTTTATAGTACTGATTCATGTGAATTTGAATAGGGGAGGGAATGTGACTGACGTGTTATTACATAAAGAACAGCGGCTGATTCATCAGTGGAAAACTATTGAACCAGCAGGATTAAACAAGGAGATAGAGTGGCATATGTTATGAGGAGGAAAGCGACAGGTGGAAATAATTTAGGTAAATGGAGGTAAGTTTACATAAGGCAATGCATGGTGGGAAGATGTAGTCTGTCTTTAGTTTGGAGGAGGATAGAGTTGCTACGAAGGTTTTGAACCTCATGCTGCTATTGTTATATGATAAAATGAACTATGATAAGGTAAATTTCATTCATATATGTTGAGATAGTTATGTATAAGTTAAACTGTAGAGTATTAGGATAAGTAGTAGATGGAACCACACTAGTAAATTGAAATTTATTGCATAGGTAAAATAACTCAGTGAAAACCTGAAGCAGTCATGGCTCCTGAAGACGCTGATTTAGCGAAACACAGCCCTGTGTTGGGTCGACTGAGCAACATGATTGTAGAGTCCTATAATGATATCAGAAAGTATAAACTATCATCATTGTGGCTGAGCAACATGAGACTGCGGTAACAATTTGCAATACAGCAAGAGAACGTGTGAAAATTTTAAAAATGGGACAATGTGGTTTTGAAAGGAACTGAAATAGAAAAGACTTTGTTCCAGTCTAGGTTTTTTCTGTCCCAATGGGGTATTTCCATTGAGCTATTTTATAAAGAAAACAGTTGTGTAGTGTGATTTGTTCTGAAAGTGTGGTTTGGTAATATGTTATTTAAATCAGTGTGATATAAATATATTATGTGGTAATAAAAAATAAGTGCAATAGAAGGCTTCTTAAAGTTAGTAGGCATCTACTTTAATGGGTATGACAAGTACTCCACAACTGTTCCAAATTTTTGGACGTCACAATCTATTTTCAAATTCATGGATAACAGAACAGATTTCTGTCACATACTTCTCATTCTGAAAAACAAAATTTGGATAGTGTCCCAGATGGTCCTTCATATTAGGAAAGTGATCAAAAATGTTGTTTACAAGGTCAGTCATCATTAGGTCAAATATGCTCTTGTAGGATGAAACTGTATTCATCATCTTGCCAATGCATTTGTTTTTACCTTGCAGTTCAAGGTTCATATCACTTAGTTCGCCTGTAAAGTCAGCGAGAAATGCCAGATCACATAACCACTCCTCATCTTCCAATTTCGCTTGGTCATATCCCTTCTCCTTCAAAATAATTCTTATTTCATTCAGCAAATCTTGAAATCTTGTGCAAAATGATTTCCGCTGCCCCTACATCAAGAATAAGATTGAAAAGCCTTCTTTGAAGTGATCTTCCACCAACTGAATTTACAATTTTGAAAGTGATGTCCATGACAGCCTTTGTATTGAGTCTATTGCTTGCTAAAACTTGCTGGTGAATGATGCAGTGGTAAGAAAGAAAATCTGGGAAGTCGTCATGCTGTCTACAGAGAGCTATGAAAGCCTTAACCACACCTATCATTGCTCTTGCTCCATCAGTGCTGATGGAAACAAGTCTATGCAATGGAAGATTACAGTTTGTCACAAAAGAATGGAAAGAACTGAATATTTCCTGACCGGTAGTTCTCCATTTTAAAGAAATCATTCCAAATAGTTCTTCTTTAACACTGAAGTCTTCAAAAACCATCTGGATAAAGACTAGTAACTGGGCAGGAAAGGAAAAGCAGAGAAGAGAATAGGATAGGGGAAGAAGGAGCAAGAGATGGCAGGAGAGAGCAAGGGGCATCGGCGAGAGGTTGCTCCGCCCACCCCCGACATCATCCACCGGAGCGCCTCCTTTTAAAGGGGAGAGGCTAACGATGCTCAGCCATTCAGCGCACGTCGAAGGTGAGCATTAAAGGCGCTTGCCTTAGCAAGAGCGCCTTTGCGAAGGGCCTTAAGAAGGGATGAGCAAAGAAGAAACACTAAGGAAGGACACCTACATAGGCAAGAACCACAAGGGCAACAGGACAGACAAGCAGTAGACAAACATAGTAGTAGCAGAGGGCAATCACAGCAGACAAAGAGTACACACACAAGCAACAGAGGTAGCAGGTTTAAAATCAAGAAAAGGACTTCACAGTAACACTGAGGACACTACACAGATTCCTACACAAGGAGAAGCCACTTAAGACGACAGACCGGCAAGTGGACAGCAATGGATGCAGCAGACAGAAGCAGGATGTTGAGCTACCCAGTTTTCTGCACCGTTTGCCATATGTATGACTATCTCCTCTCTGGGAGGCGGTCATATGTATACACTCGATGCGAAGAACTGGAGGGCCTGAAGAAGCAAGTCAGACTTCTATAGAACAGAATACTGAAACTAGAAGCACTTAGAGCAGTGGAAGAGGAGGACAGAGAGGCAGAAAACTTAATGACAGAGGAAACTGTTGATGAAGAAGTCAAGGAATTAGAGAAGTTCATTGAATATGCATACAGGGAGGCCGTGGAAAATTACCAACAACAGTGGAGCTGCCAAAATACACCTACAGTGAGCGATGACCAAGATACACCTATAGAGAGTGAGGACCACCTGGAGGACAACCATAAGGAAGACGAGTCTGGTGCAAGCCAATGCTAGGATGAGGGAAGATGGAAGTGCACAGAGGACAGGGACCTACGGCTGGACAGATGGTCATACACCAGAGACACGGACCTGCGGCTAGAGAAGCAAGAGAAGATAGAGAGGACAGCAATCGTCATAGAGGACTCCATCATCAGACAAGTTGACAGCCACATAGCGAGAGGAAGACGGGATCGGCTGGTGACCTGCCTACCGGGAGCCAAGGTAGAAGATATAGTGAGCCGCATCAACAGGATCATCAACAGCATGGAAGAGGAAGATACGGCGGTGTTGATCCACGTGGGGACAAACAACGTGAGCAACAGGAACTACAGCAGGGAAGGATTGAAGGACCAATTCCGGATGCTAGGAGGGAAGCTGAATACCAGAACGCAGAGGGTAGCGTTCTCGGAGATCCTGCCGGTACCCAGAGCCTATGAGAAGAGGCACATGGAGCTGCAAGCAGTCAACGCATGGATGAGGCGCTGGTGTGAGGAAGAAAGATTCCACTTCGTGCCAACTGGACGATGTTCTGTGGGAAGAGCAAGCTATTCAGGAAGGATGGACTCCACCTCAGCGGAGACGGAACGAGGCTACTTGCAAGCAACATCAAGAGAGAAATTGAGAAGTTTTTAAATTAGGAAGAAGTGGAAAGCCAACAGTCGACCAAGAGTCGATGGTTTGGGAACCAGTATACCCAGAGGATACCATGCAGGATGATAGTGGGGAAGACTCACCGGATCATAGGTAAGACAGAAATCCTGATGGATCGAAAAAGGACACAAGAGGTAAGGAAATGCAAGAAAGGAACAGGCCACAAACTCATGTACATGAACGCAAGGAGCCTAAGGAATAAGATGGGGGAATTGGAAGCTATGGCACAAAAAGATAACCTTGACATCATCAGCATCACGGAAACATGGTGGAACGAGGAAAACGTCTGGGACACTGTGCTACCGGGATACAAGCTATACCGCAGAGACAGAGTAAGTCAGAAAGGTGGGGGTATTGCCCTATACGTTAAAGAGGGAATTGAGTCTGCCGGAGAGAACACGCCGGAAACGAAAAATAAGATAGAGGCTCTATGGGTCAAAATTCTGGGAACAAATGGAACGGAAACGAAGATCGTCATCTACTACCGACCCCCAGGGCAGTCTGAAGAAATTGATGGAAAAATGACGGACGAGATTAAACACAACTGTAAGGGAGGCAACTCAGTTACCATGGGTGACTTCAACTATCCAGGGATAGACTGGAACCTAGGCACCTCCAGCTGCTGTAGGGAGACCAAGTTCCTGGATGCTGTAGGCGATTGCTTCCTGGAACAAGTTGTCAAGGAAAATATGAGAGGAAATGCAATTCTGCACTTAATTAATATTAAGGGGAAACGACCCACAAAGGAAGCGGTGGGGCCGTTGGATGACCATGGAATAAAGGGAGTGCTATAGGAGGACAAAGCCATCGCCGACAAACTGAACACATTTTTTGTGTCTGTATTTACCGAAGAGGATATACACAACATACCAGAAGCCAACAGGCTATACGCAGGAAACAAAGACCGGAAACTGGTCAGTCTAGAAGAGGTATGCAGGCAGATTGATAGGCTTAAAAATGGTAAATCTCTGGGACTGGATGGCATCCATCCGAGGGTAATCAAGGAACTGAAAGGGGCTATAGCTGAACTGCTTCAACTAATAGCCAATCGGTTGATCAAATCAGGAAGGATTCTGTAAGACTGGAAGGGAAAGATGATAGAGGCGCTGATAAAGGACCGCATCATTGATCACCTTGACAGACACAATCTGATGAGAACCAGTCAGCATAGCTTCAGCAAAGGAATATCTTGCTTGACAAACTTGATGCACTTCTTCGAGGGAGTAAACAGGCAAATAGACAAGGGTGACCCAGTCGACATTGTATATCTGGATTTTCAGAAGGCGTTTGACAAGATTCCGCATGAAAGACTACTTCGAAAAATTGCGAGCCATGGAATCGAGGGTGAAATACTCACGTGGATTAAAAACTGGCTGGTGCATAGGAAACAGAGAGTGGGGGTAAATGGACAATACTCGGACTGGAAAAGCGTCACGTGTGGAGTGCCACAGGGTTCGTGCTTGGACCCATGCTCTGACCACGCACTCATCCTCCTAAGCATGTGGGGTTTGTCTGGATGGTCTTCGCACTCAAATTTGCTGGTCTACTAGAACCAGTTTTTCTGTCTAAATCTTTTGGAACTCAGAGCAATCTGTGATGCTCTCAAAATATTTCAGCACATTGTGACTAACTATGTCCTCCTAATCCCCACAGACATTCAAGTTGCAATGTATTACATAAACAAGCAAGGAGGTACAGGTTCTCTTCTTCTTTGTCAAGAGGCCCAGAATACTTGGAACTGGGCGATTGCTCACAATATATTTTTGAACGCAGTATGCATTCAAGAGAAGCAGAATTCTTTCGCAGACAGATTTCAGCAGGTTTCTTCAGCCACACAAATGGATGCTCTACTCTGCAGTTCTGCATCATATATTCTGTCTTTAGGGGACTCCTCAGATAGACCTATTTGCGTCCCCCCCCCCCCCCCCACACACAATCATAAGTTATCTCAGTTTTGCTCAAGGCAGTATTATCCCCAATGCCTGGAACTGGATGTGTTTCTTCTGAATTGGACACACAAGTCACTTTATGTGTTTCCTCTAATCTCTCTCATCTTCGAGACACATGTCAAGCTCAACCAGGAACCAGCCTTCATGATTCTGATGGCCCTTCTACCTCAGCTTAGTATCAAGGTACCAATGCCTCTTCAGATTTTTCCATCTCTTCTAACACAGAGTCATGGATATCTTCTGAATCTCAATCTACAGGCTTACACCTGACAGCTTGGTACATCTCGGGTTGACATGGACTGAGTTTCATCTTTCTCATCCTGTCAGACTTATCTTAGAAATGTCATGAAAACCATCTACACAGCAGTGTTACTAGCAGATATGGACACAGTTTTTCACCTGGTGTGCTTTTCATTGTCAAGATGTTATATCCACCTCTTTATCTGTAGTATTGGATTTCTTCTACATTTATCTAATAGGCCTCAAGACCACTTCAATTCAAATTCATCTCAGTGCTATCAATGCTTTTCACAGCCCAGTTGATGGTAAACCTCTTAACTGTGTCCAGATTTATTTAACAGACCTTTTCAAGGTCAAACCACCTCCAGTAGTTTGAGCTGTCAATGTTGTTCTCTTTTGACTTATGAAGTCTCCTTTTGAACCAATGCCTTTGTCTTATCTGAAATACCTTACATGGACACTGGTTTTTTTTCTCATCTCTCTTACCTCTGTTCGAAGAATAGGTGAACTTCAAGCACTGGTGGTAGGTCCACCATTCACAGTATTTTATCATGACAAAGTTGTGCTTCGCACCCATATGAAGTTCATTCCAAAAGTAGTCACGGAATGTCATCTAAATCAATCTACCGTACATCCGGTGTTCTTTCCTAAGCCTCATTCTTATTCTGAAGAAACGGCTCTTCATACTCTCGACTCAAACAAACCTTGGCTTCCTACTTACAGAAAATTCAGCCACATAGAGCATTTCCTCAGCTTCTCATCTCCTTTGATCCTAATAAGTTGGGACGTCCTGTATCCAAGGGAGCTATATCTACATGGTTAGCAGTTTGTATCACTTTCTCTTATGCTCAGGCTGGGCTGCAACAGGAAGTTGCATCACAGCTCACAAATTCCAAGCTCTGGCAGCTTCACTTACTTTCCTATGCTCAACTCCTATTGATGAAATCTGTACAGCTGCTACTTGGTCCTCAGTTCATTCATTTATTTTATTTATTTATTTAATTCGATTTCTATCCCATCCTCCCAGTAGCTCAGAACAGGTTGCATGCAAACATTCACAGTAGAATACATTTGGACAGTACAATGATTATACAGAAACTTAAGAACAGGTTAAGAATGGAGAAGAGAATACAGAATGTAAGGGGGAATTTAAGGGGGCGATGGGGTTGATTGAAGTTGGAATTTTAGTTAAAGAGGAGGGTCTTTACCGCTTTCCAGAAGGTCATCAATCTCACTACTGTCTGGAATTTAATTCCAGACAGGAGGGTCACTTCGGTCAAGCAGTCTTGTAAAATTTATTTTTTTAATGGCCAAACTCCCTCCATCCCATTCTTGTAAGCTAAGGAGTCCCATATGTGAAAATATGCTTCCTACTTGTCCTGGGATAAAGCACAGTTACTTACCGTAACAGGTGTTATCCAGGGACAGCAGGCAGATGTTCTCAGAACCCATCTACCTCCCCTTGTTGGCTTCTTAGCTTGCTTATGGAACTGAGGAGCCGCAAGCCTGCGTCGGGCTGGAAGGCACTCGCACATGTGGGCAGTTTGCGAATTTTCTTAAGTTCTTAAAGTGGTGATGCACTTTTAAAGCTGCCCATACCGGGGCTCTGTAGATGACGTCACTGACCTGTGAGAATATCTGCCTGCTGTCCCTGGTTAATACCCATTACGGTAAGTAACTGTGCTTTCCATCCCATCCCGACAAGTTCTTTTCCTGTTCCTGCCCCATTCCTGCAAGCTCTTTTCTCATCTGCATAAGCCTCAAACACTTTAAAATAATAAGTGTCCAAGGCTTGTGCAGTTAAAGCAGAGCTTATAGGAATGGGACAGGAAAAGCAACAAAACTCACGGGGATAGGACGGGGAAATTGAGTTCTTGAGGGGACGGTGAAAAATTTATCCCCATGTCATTCTCTGTCAGAGCTAAAATCCAAGTTCACAAAGATAAGAAGATCCAGATGGAAACAAAGCCTTGATTGCTTTCTTGTTCAAGTTAGGATAACTACTGCATAAAAATAAAATGAATTGTCGTTAGTTTTCAAGGACCAATCACGTCAAAGAATGATGCTTGTCTGGATGGTTGTATCCTTATGCTTACAGACGCTCATAACATTGACAGACTTTCATACATGATGTACATGTCATTTATTCTAGTGTAGTGGTCTCAACTCACCCTTTGCAGGGCCACATTTTGGATTTGTAGGTACTTGGAGGGCCTCAGAAAAAATGGTGGGCCGCTGCGTGAGCGGACTGCTGGGCGCGATGGACCTCAGGTCTGACCCAGCGGAGGCATTTCTTATGTTCTTATTAAAGAAATGACAATTTTACATGAGGTAAAACCCTTTATAGTTTATAAATCTTTCCTTTTGGCTAAGTCTTAATAATAATATTGTAATTTATAGCTAAAGAGACATATGATCAAGAAACAGTTTTATTTTACTTTTGTGATTAAGATAAACCATACCGAGGGCCTCAAAATAGTACTTGGCTGGCTGCATGTGGCCCACGGGTTTGAAACAACTGTTCTAGTGTATACTTGTGAAGGTAATTTTTAAAAATAAGGTAAAATTCTGGAATCTCTCGTGGCACACATGGAATCTCTTTGGGCCACACCACTGTGCCAGTTTGAGAGACACAGTAGCATTGTGTCTCCCAGGCAGTAATCCCTTCCTACTCCTTGCCAGTAACCCTTTTCAGTCCCCTTCATCCTTTCCTAGACCCCTCAATTCCTGTTTCACAGCTGCACTCCAGCCTATGTCCCCATTACCTAGCCTCTCTTTCTCATACAGCTACTTTCTACCTCTTTCATCCTTCACAGAATTCTCTCTCCTTCTGTGAAGGACTGAAAAAGGCAGATAGGAGCTGTATGGGAAAGAGAGGCTGGGAATTCCTTTCAAACCCCTTCACCCCTTCCCAGGCCTCTCTAGTCTTCTCCTTACAGATCCATTCCCACTCCGTCTCTCTCCCCCTTACATCTCCTGTTCCAGCCTTTCATAGCAGAATTCTCTCTCCTAAGCCATAGCCTCTTTCTCACTACCCCTTCCTATTCCTTTCCCCATAGCTCCATCTCTATCGCATGGCAACATCATCCAGCTTCCCTCCGTAAACAACTGCCTTCTGCCATTTTAAAACTGCATTCTATCTCCCATTCAGTAACTCCTTTCAAACCTCTTCACCCACCAGTACTTCTCTTTCCTTTTACCTTAATTGTTAAACATAATTATTTTGATAAAAACATATAAAATTGTCCTGCCAATAAATTTATATGACTGTGACTTCTTTCCATGTCTATCTGTTGCCTCCCATACTCAGCTGCAGGTAGGAAGTGCCTCTATTTTTGGTTACAGCAGGTCTCTCTTCCCCCCTGAAGCCCATCAGTCAGACACAGCCAGCCAATAGGATGTAAAACAGCTGCCTTCCTCTTGTAGCCCATTGGTCAGATATTTTAGCCAATCACAATAGAGGGAGGCGGGAGCAGTAACTGGGATACAGAAACACTTCCTACCAGTGGCATACCAAGGGTGGGGCGGGGGGCAGTCTGCCCCGGGTGCATGCCCCAAGGGGGTGCACAGCTGGCCACCCACCGGGGAATAGGCTGCCGCCGGGGAAAGGCTTCCACTGCCGTCATCGGGAACAAGCCGGCCGAGTTCTCCCTTCTTTTCAGAAACTGCCCGCAAACGATCCTACAGCCACTTCATTCCACATCTCTGGAACCAACTCCCCCCTCAACTCAGACAACAGAACTCATTATTGACATTCCGTAAAATGGTAAAGACCCTCCTCTTCAACTAAAGGTCACCCTCAGTTCACACCCCCCTTAAACCCCACCTCTCTCTTCCCTCCCCTGTCTAACTTCTCCCTAAATTTCAGTATAGTCCTCTCTTAGTCTGTACTCGGATAAATTGTATCTAAATTCAAATAACTTGTACTAAACTAAACTACTCATACTAAACTAAACGACTTATACTAAACTAAACTACTTATACTTAAACTCTACTCTTAATTTGCTGTATACTCCCTGTATTTAACTACTGCACAGTCCTGTATGTCCAAACATTTAACCTATTGTACATCTTATTTGTCTAATTACACTCCATTGTGTATGTTTATCTGTAGACCGTTCTGAGCTACTGGGAGGACGGGATAAAAATCTAAATAAATAAATAAATTTTCTTCCCTGCAGGGCCAACCAACTCTCGCCGCCCGACGTCAATTCTGATGTCGGAGAGGACATTCTGGGCCAGCCAATCACTGCCTGGCTGGCTCGCAACGTCCTCTCCGACTTTAGAATTGACGTCGGGCAGCAAAGAGTTGGTCGGCCCTTCGGGGAAGAGAAGCAGGGCGAACTCGGAGCCGGCTTGTTCCCAATTGCGGCGGTGGCAGCATATTCCCATTGGCGGTGGCATAGGGGAGGGGAGGGAGAAAGAAAGAAACGGGGGGGGGCAAGGAGCCAGAAAGAAAGGGGGCAGGGTGAAACAAATAAAGAAATGGGGCATGGAGAGAGAGAGAGAGAAAGACAGACATACAGAAAGAAAGGGGGCATGGAGAGAGAAAGAAAGAAGGGGGCAGGATGAAAGAAAGAAAAAGTTGGGGGAGGGAATGAGGTCTGGAGGAGAGGAAGCATACAGGAGGCTGAAAGAAGGGAAGAAATATTGGATGCACAGTCAGAAGAATAAAGTGCAACCAGAGACTGATGAAATTACCAAACAAAGGTAGGAAAAATGATTTTATTTTCAATTTAGTGATCAAAATGTGTCCGTTTTGAGAATTTATATATGCTGTCTATATTTTGCACTATGGCCCCCTTTTACTAAACCGCAATAGCGGTTTTTAGCACAGGAAGCCTATGAGCGTTGAGAGCAGCGTGGGGCATTCAGCGCAGCTCCCTGCGCTAAAAACCACTATTGAGGTTTAGTAAAAAGGGAGAGGGGTATTTGTCTATTTTTCTATGGTTGTTACTGAGGTGACATTGCATAAAGTCATCTGCCTTGACCTCTTTGAAAACCCGTGGAATATAAATGATAATTAACATTTTCTCTGCATACAGTGTGCTTTGTGTTTTTAAAATTTTATTGTTGGTAGATCATTTTGACTTGGTCACGAAGGTAAGGGGAGGGAGGGAGGGGAGCTGCTGAAAGACATCTAGTAATCCTTGCAGGCTTGACTGTGCAGGGAATTATTTTTGTAAAATCATGTTTTGTTATGTGACTGGCATTATTTAGGCTTTAATTTCTATGAATGAATAGATGAAAATGATATAAAATTACTTGCTTGTTTTTATGTGCCTGCGCTGAAAGAAAGTGGAGAGAAGACGCTGAGGAGGAGGAGGAGCTGAGGACGCTGAAGGAAAATGGGGAAGAGAGAGTGGGGAGAAGACGCTGATTTATAAATTGACAATTGTACAGAATATTGTTTCTTTTTATACTTTAATATAATAAATTCAATATAAAACAATTCAAGGCTTGTGTGGATGGAATCAGGTGGTTTGCGGGGATGGGGACCGAGCTTACAGGGATTAGTCCAATAAAATGGTATTTTCTTATTTCTCATTATCTGTTTTATTTTTATTTGTTAATTTGTAAAGTGGTGATTGTTATGTATCAGTTTTTTCAAATTTACATCTACTGTCTTTATATTTTGCACAGTATTAGAGGACATGTATTACTGTTTTTGTGGTGTTGTAGTGTTGCATTGTATGCAGAGTCCGGTTTTTTGGCGGTTTAGTTTAACTTTTGTCTACATATTTCTATTTTTAGTTTGTGATTATTCCATATTGGGCGAGGGTGTATCTGTCTGTGTGTATGAAAGGGACATGGCTTTCTGATAGCATTGACTGTACAGGATCAATTGAATGTACATGATCTGGCTTGTTTAGTTATACAATGTATGTGTTGTGTTCTAGTACTCACTGCTGCCTTTTCGTAGGTACACTCTTGTGCGATATGTGGATTGTTACTAAAAATCATATTTTTCATATGGATGCGGGGGGCAAAAAATGATGGACCCCGGGTGTCACATATGCTAGGTACGCCACTGCTTCCTACCATTCTTTGCTGCCTTGCAGCATGGGGATTTCAGCTCAAAATTTAATAAAGTATTTTTTTTTTTTAATTAGGTGTGCCCAAGCACCCACAGAGCTGGCGGGTAAATCCCAGTTCTGCACTGGGAACAGCAACACACAGCTGTATAATTTTACAAGAGTACTATTCTGTGTTATAAAATGTTTTTATATGAAAAAATGGCTGCAGTGCACTTTCATATGTGGGTTCCTTTGTATAAGTTTTCATCATATTTTAGCTTCGTTTTAGTTTTCACTTTTGGTTTTATATTGACTTTAAAATAGCTGATTGCTGGTTTTCTATTTTATTATTTTCACTTTTCTTGCCTTTGATTTTTCTAGGAAACTCATATAAGTTTCAGGCCGGTAACAGAATGAACGCAATGCTGTGGTTTAAACATCTCAGTGCAGCATGCCAAAGCAACAGACAACAGGTGAGAATGATAATATGCATTACTAACTGAAAAAGGAAAATATCTCCACTACCATTAACCTGGGAATAAAGGCTTTTGGTAAACACCTTAAATATAAACTACCATGAACTAAATTTTCAAAGAATATTAGGGAATTAAAAATGTGAAGGAAAACCATCCCCCTACTTTACAAAGCCATGCTAACGTTTTTAGCGGTGGCTGCCACAGTAACAGCTCCAACGTTCATAGAATTCCTATGAGCATCCAAGCTGTTACCACGGTGGCCGGTGCTAAAAACACTAGCACGGCTTTGTAAAGGAGGGGGCAAGTTACTTATCTGTTGCAGGTGTTCTCCGTGTATAGCAGGATACAAGTCCTCACAGATTGGTGACATCATCAGTCAGAGCCTGGCATGTGATAAAGATTCTCCAATTTAGAAATATTCCAGAGATTTTTGAGCAATTCCATACATGTGTGCTACTTCCTGTCTACTACTCTCACATGGAACTACCTCAGTTCTTATTAGAATAGAATTCAATTCCTAAAGGAGGTAGAAGATAAATGTGGACTTGAATCCTGCTACCTGCAAAGAGCAACTATTACAGGTGAGTGCCTTGGTGAGGAGTGGCCTAGTAGCAGAACTGCTGCCTCTGCACCCGGAGGTTGTGAGATCAAATCCCAGTGCTGTTTCTTGTGACCCTTAGCAAGTCACTTAATCCTCTATTGCCCCTGGTACAAAATACAAATATATGTAAACCTCTTTGATGTGTAACCAGAAAAAAATGGTATACAACTTCCCTTTCCCGTGGATAAGCAGGATAGCAGGTCTTCAGATGGATCTATAGCTACAGGCTGCCTTCAACAACAAAAAAAAGAAAAATAACTGTCAAGAAAGGTGTTGCAAGAGGCAGATAACACATTTTTTTTTCAAATTATTGGTGATAAGTGGACTTTTTGTATTTTATCTTTTTTTTTTTATTTATTTTTTTTTTTTTTGAAAGGCACTCTAGAAATGAAGAAAATGGATCCAGGGGGGTAGGGAGACATAGTTGGATTCTATCCTCTAAAGACATTCTGGAGGATTAATTGGCCAAACCTACTGTCATGCTAATAGTAAGATGAAAATATATGGACAGATGTCCATGCTACAGCCCTGCAAATTTATCTATAACTTTGAATATAATGTGCCTTGACATGACCCTCAAGAGTCAAACTTATTTGAAGGTAAGTAAAGAAAATGCAGTTTGCTAGCAATTTAGATAAGAGTATGTTTAATAATAGCAGACCCTGGCTTATTGGGATAAAAAAAAGTGTGGACTTTCTAACAGCTTAAGTCCTCTCTAAATCAAAAAGTAAGCTTCATCTGCAATCCAAAGTGTGCTAGACTGGGGGAAAAATGTTGTTGGAACAATTGACTGATTACGATGAAAATTTGATACCACTATTGGAGCTTCAAATGGGTACAAAGATTTAGTTAAGGGTGAATCAGTAACTAGAGCATGGAACTTTTCACTGACTGTGATCCAAAGTTAAAACCACCACCAAAAATAGGACCTTTCAGATTACAGGAGTCTAGTGGCTCAAAGGGAGCTTTTATAAACTGTAATAAAACAATGCTGAAGTCCTAGGACAATGTGGGAGGCTGTTATACTGCCTTTTCTAACTGGCAGGACCCACATAAAGTAAACAACTAGAGGCTGGACAGAGATAGTAAGAACCATTTGTACCAAGATGAAACTACTACCACCAAAAATATTATCTTGTTAATGCAAAAGGCGCATGAATCTTGACCACTGGGTTTTATACCTCTACTCATGAGTTTGTATAGAAGGCATCGTCTGCATTTTTCAGCTCTGCCTCCTCTGACACTGCTCTGTGTTTCCCAGTTCATCCTTCTACATGCAAGTTGAAGGTGTCATTTTTCTCTGCTGGGTGGTTTTGTTTTGTTTTTTTTTGAGGTGGGGGTTATTTTTGGAATTTTTTTAACCACTTTTGAGGTTTTTTGATGCCTTAGAGCAGCTCAGGGTCCCTGAAGCAGCTCTGCCTCAGAGACACAGATGCTTTTGGTTAGTGTCTGGAGCTGGTAGGGCCACTGTGCTAACTGAATCTCATTATACAGCTACAGCTCAATGTACAGCAAACATGTCAAACTCTGGCCCGCGGTGAGTTAAAAATTGGCCTGCCAGACATTTTCAACTTTATATTCAATCTGGCCCGCCAACACGAACTGCTGCTGCTGCTGCTTTTCACTCACATCTGCCTTCATCTGATCTCATCTTCAAAGCAGCCTGCTGAGGATCACTGGCCAGCTGTAGCGAACCTTGCAAGCCGTTGTCGACTTCGGTAGCATGTTCCCTCTGACATGATCCTGATCAGAGGTGCTACCGAGGTCGACAGAGGCCTGCGAAGTTCGCTAAAGCAGGCCAGCGATCTTTAGCAGGCTGCTCTGAAGAGGAGACCAGACGAAGGCAGATGCTTGTGAAGAGCAGAAGCAGCAGCAGCAGCCACTGCCGGCTGGCCAGAAGAGACCAGAAAGCCGGGATGGAGGGAGGGTAGGAACGACAGGCCAAATATGAAGGTGAGACTGGGAAGAAGGGAAAACATGCAGTCCTTTGGTACAGGGGTGGGCCCTGGTATAGAAGTACCCCGAGGGAGAGAAGGAGGGGTTCAGATGTACATGTGCCAGACAGAGGAAGAGTGAGGGGAGAATAAGGATACATATATTTAGGAACAAAAATAAGGATACTGGATAGTGCAGAGAACAGAGTGACCAAGAAAATGCTAGATCAGGGGTGGGTGAAGAATGACAAAGGGAGATCATAAGCATTGAGAGGGAGTAAGGCCACAGAGTGGATACTGGACATGTGGGAGGGGAATGCAGGGAGGAAAGGAAAAGATGCTCAGTGCAGAGGGGCAAGAGAGGAAATGCTGAACAAAGGAAGGGAGGGATAGAAAGAGAGGCTAAAAAGAAAGGGAATATGTTTGTTGGAGGGAGAGTGGGGTGGAGTGGGGAAGAAATAAAACAGAGGAGAGGGAGAGAGATGGGCAATGGGATGGAGAGAGGGAAGGAACAGAAAGAAAGAAGTTGGACACAAGAGATGGTATGGAGGGGGGATAGAGATACTGGATAGGAGGGTAGTTGGGAAGAGAAACGGAGAGTTGGTGGACCCTGGGGTTATAGGGAAGGAGGGAGAGATGCTGGATGAAAGGGTAGGTGAGAAACGGACAGATGGTGGATCTGGGGATGGTGGGGTCCATTGCTGCAGCTGCAAATATGGACACAAAAAAAAGGAAAGATACCAGACCTCCAGGGAAGGGAAATGGAAGAGGAGGACAGAGATGAAAGATGGATGGTTAGCACAGAGAAAGAAGAAAATGATAAATGGGCAGGAGACCCTGGCAAGCAAGTTATCAGAAGACAACCAGAGCCTGGGTCCAACAAAAGGTAGAAAAAATAATTTTATTTTCTGTTTTGTGATTACAATATTTATTTTGTTTACACCACAGCTGGTGGGTTCGAGACGTAATCCTATATTTCTGCTAAGACTAAGCCTTAGTCACTTAGGGGTCCTTTTATTAAGGTACGCATTTAGCACGCGCTAAATCGGTTAGCGTACCTTAATAAAAGGACCCCTAAGTATCTTAATTAAATATTCGGCCTGCAACTTAGCCTTTTTTTCCCGATTTCAGCCCCTTATGTGATTGAGTTTGACACCCCTGCTGTACAGTCTTGACCATGGATTTTCTCGGGTTTTTGTGCTGAAAGCAAGGACTCATATGAGGTTGCCAAGCACTACTGAACTGTAATCTTAATGTTACCAGCCAGACTCTATATTTGACTCTGTATTTGTTGAGCAGCTTTTTTTTAATAACATGAAATAAAGAATAAACAATCACAATTGATGACTTCTAAGCAGTTCAGCTTTCACAGAATCTTCTCACTCTACCAGCTTTCCTTTTCAAGCTATGAGTGTGTCCACACCTTGTGGAAATAACACTGTTCTCCAGACTTAGATAGAGAATCCAAGCTTTGTTAGATTGTTAGAAATAAAGGGTAAAAAGACCTGGTGGGAAGATAATGCTAACTCTGGTTCTCATGCAGCCATGCGGTCTCAAATATGGCAACAGTTCTCTCTCATACTGAAGAGGAAGGGCAGGGCTTCAGCTCTGTGAATGGAGCCTAGCCCTCTGGGAGAAGCAAGGCCCTCTGGAGAATTAAGTCCACAGAACACACCTTACTCATACATCATAACATAAAACACTTAAACTTGTTCTTATATAAGAAACTGAGTAAATGCCCACATACAGTGGGGCCAGATCACTCCCCACCTGGTATCGGTCGATAACACTATTACTATTTAAACTTAATAATGCCATACAGTCTTTTCAAAGTCCATAAGTCACTGAAACTTGATTTGATGACTTCTGACTTGTTTTATCATCTCTGATGCATGGATGAACTCTCTCTGTCAGTCTCGCAGGAGCTGAAACGAGAGCCTGATAACACAAACAAATAGCATAAAAGATGGATAAAAGAGAGAGTTATTGAGTCTCTGGGATGAACAACTGTCCATGACATCCTCGTCTCAGGTTCCTTCACAATATAGGAAGATCACTTCTGTGACTGGTCGGATGAGTCTTCACTGTTCTTTGGTTCACAGGCTTGATCTCCAGCTTACAAACTTTCCCATCCTCACTGGGAAAGGTTTTGCTGATGAGGCCCAAAGGCCAGCTGTTATGCTATGCTTGGCTGTCCTTCAGCAGTACAAGGTCTCCTTCTTGTAAGTTCAGCCAGTTGTCTTGCCACTTATTCTGCAGTTGAAGAGTAGAAAGGTATTCCCTCTTCCATTGTTTCCAGAAAATATCAGTGAGATGCTACTCTTGCTTCCACTGGTATTTGTAAATGTTGCCACCCTTAAAGTCTCCAAGTGGAGCAACATTGGTGGTGATTTTCTGTGTGAGAAGTGTAGTTGGGGTCAATGGTGACTCTGGATCAGATGACACTGGTACTAAGGGTCTGGCATTCATAATAGCTGCCACCTCTTCTAGCAAGGTGAGTAATGCTTCGTATGTTAGTCTCTGATGATCAGTCTCTAACAGCATGGTGTTTAAGATCTGCCGTACAATACCAATCATGCGTGGCCATGCTCCTCCCACATGTGATGAGTGAGGAGGATTGAAGACCCAAATACACTTTGGTCACATAGATACTTTTCTGTTGCTGATTGGTCCAACTTAACAGCTGGAATGTCCAGTTCTCTGCAAGCTCCTACAAAGTTGGTTCCGCAATCAAAACAAATCTGCTTGACTGGACCTCTGATGGCAAGGAATCTCCAATAAGGCATTAATAAAGCTTGAAGTGTCCATTGATTCAATAACCTTGATATGGACTGCTTGAAAACTCATGCACGTAAAAATTATGGCCCAAAATTTGTTTCTGGGCCCCCCACCTCTTGTACATCTTGTTACTATTGTCTATGGTCCAAAAACATCTAGACCCACATACGTAAATGGTGATTCAGTGCTGAGTCGATCTGCTGGCAAATCCGCCATCTTTTGTTCTTGGAGCTTTCCCCTCGGTCTGTGACACTTTATGCAGCATTGAATTTCAGACACAATGCTACATTTTGCTCTCACAGTCCTGCTGTTCGCAAAGCTTGTCTGTAAAGTGTTTGACTTGGTATTTAACTTGCTCGTGATAGTGTCGCACAAGCAAGGTTGCAATGTGGTGTCAACCTGGAACAATAAATGGATTCTTTTCATCCCTTTCTATTTCTGCTTGGTTGAGGTGAACTCCAATTCTCAGGAGGCCTTCTTTATCAATGAAAAGGTTCAATTTCAGAAGGGGGCTTTCTCTTGGATGGTTCATCCCCTTTCTGATGCAAGTGATCTCACTCGCATATGTTTCTTGTTGTACACAGTGTATCATGGTGTTCTCTGCTCAAATGATCTCATTTACTGATAGCGGTTTTGTGCAGATGTGCCAGTGGTGACACGTATCAGGATTTTTATCAGCTGGCTGATGAGTTGAAATTGCAATGTGGATCAAGCGTGCTATGACCCTTCTAAATGATGATTAGCTTGAAAAACGAGAAAACCGTTGAACTCCTAAGTTGCTTTCAGTTGTAATCCTTGTGGCAAGAACAGTCCTGTCTAAATGATACTAAGATGATACATCAGATTCAGGGTTTAAGATATTAGACGGCCAAGTTTCAGGAGAAATTCTGCCCCTTAGCCAAGTAGTTTCTATTAGCCAGGATGCTGGCATGGCTGTGGTTGCCCATTCAGCTGGATTTTGGTTTTTTGGGATGTAATGCCATTACTCTAGTTATGTTGATTTTCTTATTTGTTCAGCTCTTTTGCTGACGTACATATAAAATCTTGTCTGGTTACGGATGTAGTCTAGGACAAACTTTAGAAGTTGACTGCTTTCACTTGACTGTCAAGTTCTTTTAGTACTATATCTGCTATTTCTACAGCTAGTACTGCTCCATATAATTCCATACATGGAATGGTATGACTTGGCTGTGGTGACAACTTGATTTTTCCAATGGATCCCATCTGGGGAACTCCATTTACATCTGATGTTTTCAAGTAGGCCACCGCTGCTATGGCCTTTTCCGAAGTATCCAAGAAGATACAGAGTTCTTTTTTACAATCTGTACTAAGCGCTGTAAAAATATAAGTGTGTGGGATTTGTAGTTGTTCAAGAGTCTTTCAGGAATCTTTCCATTTTTCCCCACTCTTGTTGCATTTCTGATGGCAATGGAACATCCCACACATTAGTGCTTTGAGACAATAGGGTTCTCCCTTGGATGGTGACTGGAGCCACAAACCCCAGTGAATCATACAGACTATTAACTCGATAAGACACCTCTGTGTGTATATGGCTTTTCGTAGGTAGACACTTGAAATGTAAAAATGTCTTTCTTTAAGTCCCAATGCAGACCAAGACTTCTCTGAAGTCCAGGGATGTCTACTCTGAGATCTAGATCTTTTAGGCCTTTGGCATGATCCTCTAGAGCAATGATTCCCAACCCTGTCCTGGAGGAACACCAGGCCAATCGGGTTTTCAGGCTAGCCTAATGAATATGCATGAGAGAGATTTGCATATGATGGAAGTGATAGGCATGCAAATTTGCTTCATGCATATTCATTAGGGCTAGCCTGAAAACCCAATTGGCCTGGTGTTCCTCCAGGACAGGGTTGGGAACCACTGCTCTAGAGCAGGGGTCTCAAAGTCCCTCCTTGAGGGCCGCAATCCAGTCGGGTTTTCAGGATTTCTCCAATGAATATGCATGAGATCTATGTGCATGCACTGCTTTCAATGCATATTCATTGGGGAAATCCTGAAAACCCGACTGGATTGCGGCCCTCAAGGATGGACTTTGAGATCCCTGCTCTAGAGGAAATGCTGCCATTACTTCTGGACTGTTAGAAACAGTTTTGTGAAGTCTGAGATTAACATCTGCTAACATTGTTTTCTTTTTAGCAGATCAATTGACTCTCCAGCTGTAGACAAGGATTTTCAATGAAATGTCTGGCATCTGTGCCATACTCTTTCTCTCCCTCTTGGGCTGTCCTTCTAAGCCCATATGTTGCTACTGCAGGTAATGGACTATTGCCAAAGACTTTCGTTCTGTATTCTGCAACCTCCTGATTGAGGTCATGATTGTGATACCACAAGAATCTTAAATAGTTTCTGTAATCTGGATGCACTAAAAAGCAGTAGAACATTTGCTGGATATCTGCTGTTATAGCGATAAGTTCCTTTCTAAAGCGAATCAGAACTCCTAGTAAGCTATTGATCATATCAGGTCCAGAAAGCAGCACATTGTTGAGAGAGACTCCTTGGTATTGAGCACTAGAGTCAAATACAATCCTGATCTGGTCTGGCTTTTGTGAATGATATACGCCAAAGATAGGTAAGTACCAGCAGTCCTCATTCTTTCAATGGTGGAGCTGGTTCTGCATGGCCATTGTCCAGCATGTTCTGCATGAATGTTAAAAAGTGCTGTTTTGTCTCTGGTTTCTTCCGCAAGGTTCTCTGCAGTGAAGTGATTCGAGACTGAGTTTGCTCTCTATTATTTGGAAGTTGTATTCTGGGTGTCCGAAAGGATAGAGGAGTCACCCAACTGTTAGACTCATCTTTAGAGAATTCCTGGTCCATTATCTTAAGGAACTCTATCCTCAACTGAAAGAGTTGGTTTGTCATCATCCTTGGTGACTTGGAACACTGTATCGCCTAGATGATCTTCTGGATCTGGTGGCGAAGTGTTCTGGTAGATGATTGAACTAGGTTCTGGTTCTTTCCAACTGTACACTTCTTTTACCTGCAGATGGTTCTGACAAAGCTTGAATAAGGTGGTGCATGAGTTGGTCAAGACACACATCTACACTTGGTTTCCTTAGCCCGTTGAGGCAGACGACACCTACTATTACTCATCTGAGGGTGAGTCGATAAGCATATGGAGTATCAGCTTGTCCCACCTTTGACTTCAGAGCTCTGACCAGGGCTGGTGTATCTCTTCCTAGTAAGAGAAGGATCTTGGCTTTTGGATTCACTGGCTGTAGGTGTTCTACTATTGGTTGCAGATGAGAGTTCTGTTGTGCCACTTCTGGTTGCACTCAGAGTTGATAAATCTCACTTGATGCTGTCATCCATTGCTTCTATAATGTAACCACTTGCTTTTCTCCCTGTCTTCCTGGTCCTCCCTGAACAGTTGAGCCCCCCCTCCCCCCGGATGTTGCCCACCCCCAACTAACAGCTCCCTCCCCCGATGACCCTCAGAACCAAAATGGAGGCAGGAGAGGTGCCTACTCCCTCCTGCCCCTGCAACCCCCTTGTATCAGATGAACTGCCCCCTCCCCCTGCAGGAAACCCCATCCCTGCACATCAAAAATTAGCAGCATGGTTGCCCACTCCATCCTACCGCTGAAAACCTCCCCCCCCTCACCAAAATAACATAACATAGTAACATAGTAGATGACAGCAGATAAAGACCCAATTGGTCCATCCAGTCTGCCCAACCTGATTCAATTTAATTTTTTTATTTTTTTTTCTTAGCTATTTCTGGGCAAGAATGCAAAGCTCTACCCGGTACTGTGCTTGGGTTCCAACTGCCGAAATCTCCGTTAAAACCTACTCCAGCCCATCTACACCCTCCCAGCCACTGAAGCCCTCCCCAGCCCATCCCCCACCAAACGGCCATACACAGACACAGACCGTGCAAGTCTGCCCAGTACTGGCCTTAGTTCAATATTTAATATTATTTTCTGATTCTAGATCCTCTGTGTTCATCCCAAGCTTCTTTGAACTCAGTCACAGTTTTACTCTCTATCACCTCTCTCGGGAGCGCATTCCAGGCATCCACCACCGTAAAGTAAAACTTCCTAACATTGCCTTTGAATCTACCACCCCTCAACCTCAAATTATGTCTTCTGGTTTTACCATTTTCCTTTCTCTGTAAAAGATTTTGTTCTACGTTAATACCCTTCAAGTATTTGAACGTCTGAATCATATCTTCCCTGTCCCTCCTTTCCTCTAGGGCAGTGTTTTTCAACCCATGGACCGGTAGAAATAAAATAATTATTTTGTGGACCAGCAAACTACTAGGACTAAAATTTAAAAACCCCGTTTCCGCCCCCATCTCCGCGAGCTCGGTCCCCACAAATCATCTGATCCCATCCACACAAGCCTCAGTTATGATTTTATATTGAATGTATTTTATTAAAGTATAAAAAGAAACAATATTCTGTACAATTGTCATTTTATAAATACAAATAATACAGAGCAAGGATCAACAAAACCCCTGTCTCCCTTCCCCTTCACATATATCCCCTTTACTATCAAGAAAACTGAACAAGCCAAATTATTACAGAATGCTACACAGAAATATCATGCTAACAGAATACTGCAGTCACACATGACAGGAATAGTTTTAGGGGAGTGCAACAAGGGCTACTGCCCCCTGGTCAGAGAGCGCCCTAAGCCAGATGGAAGCTAAAGAAGCACTGCCTGGGCTTTGCAGTCCCCAGTTATGTCTAACACCAGCTCTAGCAGGATATATATTTCAAATCTGATATATTCTAATCACAAAATAGAAATAAAATTATTTTTTTCTACCTTTTGTCGTCTCTGGTTTCTGCTTTCATCTTCTTTTCACTCTTTTCCTTCCAGCGTCTGCCCTCTGTCTCTTCAATCCAGCATTTGCCCCTTCCATCCACTGTCTGTCCTCTCCCACTTCTATATGGTATTTGTCTTCTTTCTATGCCCCTCTCCCCTTTCCATCCGACCTGCGTCCCCTCTCTCCTTTTTACATGATTCATTCCAGCTTCACTGCTCTCTTCATTTTTATCTCTCCTACACTAGATCTACCATCGTTGTCCCTCTCTGCTTATTTTTCTGCTGACCCCTTCCTATCATCAATCTCTCTACTTTCTCATGCCTGTCTCTCCCCTTCCCCTCCTCTAATCTCCCTGCCAGCTGTTTCCTTCCTTTTTTCATTCTCCCTTCCTTCCTCCTCCTGTCCAGCAGTAACTCTCTTCCCTTCCTCCCCTCCCAGCAGCATCTCTCCTTCTCCCTCTCCAGTAGCAGCTGTCCCTTTTTTTTCCCTTGCCCAGCAGCTTCCCTCCAGGTCCAGTAGCAGCTGTCCCTTTTTTTCCCTTGCCCAGCAGCTTCCCAGACTACTTTCCCTCCTCACCTCCCAGCAGCATCTCTCCTTCTCCCTCTCCAGTAGAAGCTGTCCCTTTTTTTTCCCTTGCCCAGCAGCTTCCCTCCAGGTCCAGTAGCAGCTGTCCCTTTTTTTCCCTTGCCCAGCAGCTTCCCAGACTCCAATAATGGCTTTCTCCCCTCCCAGCATCTCTCCTTACTTCCCAGCACAGCGATTCAGGAAGGCAGCCTCGGGTCCTTTGTAGGGTCGCACCACCTCTGAGGAAAGAGGAAGTTGCATCATCAGAGGCAGCCGCGACTCAGCAAAAGCCCCAAGGCTGCCTTCATGAATCGCTGCGCTGGGAAGTAAAAGAGAGCTGCAGAGAGGGGAGAAAGCCACTTGGGGAGGCTCCCCAAGATCTCTCCGGCCCAGCACGGGCTTCAGCTGTTGATCTTGCCAGCCCTGCGTGGACCAGCAGGAAATTGAAGTGAGTCAATCTCGCCGGCCCTGCATGGACCGGCAAAAATTTCCTGCAGACTGGCACGGTCCACGGACCAGCGGTTGAAGAACAGTGCTCTAGGGTATACATATTCAGGGCTTCCAGTCTCTCCTCATACGTCTTCTGGCGCAAGCCTCCTATCATTTTCGTCGTCCTCCTCTGGACTGCTTCAAGTCTTCTTATGTTCTTCGCCAGATACGGTCTCCAAAACTGAACACAATACTCCAAGTGGGGCCTTACCAATGACCTTTCCAGGGGCATCAACACCTTCTTCTTTCTACTGGCTACATCTCTCTTTATACAGCCCAGCATCCTTCTGGCAGCAGCCACTGCATTGTCACACTGTTTTTTCGCCTTTATATCTTTAGACACTATCACCCCAAGGTCCCTCTCCCCGTCCGTGCATATCAGCTTCTCACCTCCCAGCATATACGGTTCCTTCCAATTAATCCCCAAATGCATTACTCTGCATTTCTTTGCATTGAATTTTAGTTGCCAGGCATTAGACCTTTCCTCTAACTTTTGCAGATCCTTTTTCATATTTTCCACTCCCTCTTCGGTGTCTACTCTTGTTACAAATCTTAGTATCATCTGCAAAAAGGCACACTTTTCCTTCTAACCCTTCAGCAATGTCGCTCACAGACATATTGAACAGGATCGGCCCCAGCACCGAACCCTGAGGGACTCCCCTACTCACCTTTCCTTCCTCCTAGCGAATTCCATTAACCACCACCCTCTGGTGTCTGTCCGACAGCCAGTTTCTAACCCAGTTCACCACTTTGGGTCATAACTTCAGCCCTTCACGTTTGTTCAACAGTCTTCTATGAGGAACTGTATCAAAGGCTTTGCTGAAATCTAAGTAAATTACATCTAGCATATGTCCTTGATCCAGCTCTCTGGTCACCCAATCAAAAAATTCAATCAGGTTCGTTTGGCACGATTTACCTTTTGTAAAGCCATGTTGCCTTGGATCCTGTAACCCATTAGATTCAAGGAAGTACACTATCCTTTCTTTCAGCAACACTTCCATTATTTTTCCAACAACTGAAGTGAGGCTCACCAGCCTGTAGTTTCCTGCTTCATCCCTGTGACCACTTTTGTGAATAGGGACCACATCCGCTCTCCTCCAATCTCCAAGGACCACTCCCGTCTCCAGAGATTTGTTGAACAAGTCTTTAATAGGACTCGCCAGAACCTCTCTGAGCTCCCATAATATCCTGGGATGGATCCCGTTAGGTCCCATTGCTTTGTCCACCTTCAATTTTTCAAGTTGCTCATAAACACTCTCCTCCGTGAACATGCAAAATCCACTCCATTTTCTCGTGTAACTTTGCCAGACAATCTCGGTCCTTCTCCAGGATTTTCTTCTGTATTTGTTTAGCACATTTGCTTTTTCCTCATCACTCTCCACATATTGGTTCCCAGCATCTTTTAGTTTAGCAATTCCATTTTTCATCTTCCTCCTTTCACTAATATATCTGAAAAAAATTTTGTCTCCCTTTTTTACATTTTTAGCCATTTGTTCTACCGCCTGTGCTTTCGCCAGACGTATCTCTCTCTTGGCTTCTTTCAGTTTCACCCTGTAGTCCTTTTTGCACTCCTCTTCTTGGGATTTTTTATATTTCACGAACGCCAACTCTTTCGCCTTTATTTTCTCCACCAACCCTCCCTGCCAGAACCACCCAAACCAGCCCCTCACCTTTTCTTTCCCACTTTACCAAAAATCAGCAAGAGGTATGTGGGTGCCACCCTCCCCCCAAACGACATACGAACCTCCCCTGTACCTCTAAATTATGATAGCAGGAGGGAATGTCTTGCTCAAGGCCCACCACTCCAAAATGGCGGGCCTTAGGCCCCTCCTAGTGCATTCCAGGATGCGCCAGGAAGGGGAAGGCCCAACATTTTGGAGTGGCGGGCCTACAAGCAGAAGGAACTGGGCATCCCTCTTGCTGTCATTGTAATTTAGAGGTTCATGGGTTGTAGGGAGATTGTAGAGGGGGAGGTTCAGGAGTTGCGGGGGGGGTGCAGGAGGGGGACATCCAGTGGCAAGAGTGAGTGGGCATCTCTCCTACTGATTTTTGGTAAAGAGGAGAAGGGGAGGGATCAGTTCAGGGGGGTGAGGGTTTGCAGTGACAGAAGGGAGTTGCCATCCCTCCTGCCTCTTATTTGGCTCCAGAGGTCATCGGGGGTGGGGACTATCTTCAGGATGGGGGGGCGCTTGCAGTTTTTTTTAAAATGGGGACAGATATTGTTCGTGGTGATACTCATAATTTAAAAAAAAAAAAAAAATCCCCAATAGATGAGTGGCAGGAAGCTGTTTTGGGGCTTCCTCTGCCGCTCAGCTGTTTGGGCTTTTCCATTCCTTAAACAAAGTCTTCTTGTCTCTGATCACTTTTTTCACTATTACATTGAGCCACGCCGGTTCCTTGTTCTTTTTCCTCTTGGATCCCTTGCCAATATGTGGTATATATAGATTTTGCGCCTCGGTGACTGTGTCCTTAAAAAGGTACCATGCTTGTTCTAGCGTTTTTACAGTGCTTATCCTCTTCTTAATCTTCTTCTCCCCATAAGTCTCATCCCTTCATAATTCCCTTTTCAGAAGTTCAGTGTCGTGACCATCGTTCTGGATCGATGTTTTGCCCCTGTGTCCAGGTCGAAGCGGATGATATTGTGATCACTGGTTCCCCGCATCCCCTCTCCTTGTGCCAGTCCTCATAGTCCATTTAGAATTTGGTCCAGAATTGCGTTTCGTTATCTTCGTGACAAGTTGTTCCAGGAATCAATCGCCTACAGCATCCAGGAACGTGGTCTCCCAACCGCTATCCCAGATAATTGAACTCACCCATAATAACTGTGTTGCCTCAAATTTCAAGTTTCTTTATTTTTGATAACCGTCTATAAAAATACATGTCTAGACGGTGTACATTATAAAAAATTATAGAAAACAATTAAAATAAGTAAATAAAAACAATAATTTATTAATTATTATAAATATATATATATTGGACAAATTAAAATTAACATACATGAAACGGAAGGAAAGTAAGAGAGGGAGAGGTTGTTTAAAATACATCGAAGTAAAATGAATAAAAAAGGACGGTAAATGAGGAATGGTAAGAACATTAGGAAGGGGGATCACTTCAGAAGAAGTGTTAGCAGTTACAAAGTTACATATGAATCAGAGACTTAAAAGGTGGAGGCTGATGCTAAGGAATAAAAGCATCTTTAAAGAGGAAGGTTTTAAGTTTGGTTTTAAATTTTCCATTTAATCTCGTCTTGTCATTTCTCCATCAATTTCTTCGGACTGCCCTGGGGGTCGGTAGTAGATGCCGATCTTTGTTTCCGTTCCATTTGTTCCCGGAATTTTGACCCATAGAGACTACCTTATTTTTCGTTTCCGATGTGTTTTCTCCGGTAGACTCAATTCCCTCTTTGATGTATAGGGCAATGCCCCCACCTTTTTGGGCCACCTTGTCTCTGCAGTATAGCTTGTATCCCGGTATCACAGTGTCCTAGACGTTTTCCTCGTTCCACCATGCTTCCATGATGCCGATGATGTCAAGGTTATCTTTTTTGTACATAGCTTCTAATTCATCCTTCTTATTCTTTAGGCTTCTTGAGTTCGTGTACATATACTTGAGTTTGTGACCTGTTACTCTCTTGCATTTCCTTCCCTCTTGTGTCCCTTTCGATCTATCAGGATTTCTGTCTTGCTTACGATCTGGTGAGCCTTCCCCGCTATCTTTCTGCATGATATCTTCTGGATATACCAGTTCTCGAACCATCGACTCTGTCAACTTTCACCTTCTTAGTTTAAAAACTTCTCAATTTCTCTCTTGATGTTGCTTGCAAGTAGCCTCGTTCCATCTCCGCTGAGGTGGAGTCCATCCTTCCTCCTGAATAGTTTGCTCTTCCCGCAGAACGTCATCCAGTTGCGCACAAACTGGAATTCTTCCTCACACCAGCGTCACACCCATGTGTTGACTGCTTGCAGCTCTGTCTGCCTCTTCTCGCCAGCCCTGGGTACTGGTAGGATCTCCAAGAATGCTACCCTCTGTGTTCTGGTCTTCAGCTTCCTTCCTAGCATCCGGAACTAGTCTTTCAGTACTTCCCTGTTGTAGTTCCTGTTGCTCACGTTGTTTGTCCCCACATGGATCTCCACCGCCATATCTTCCTCTTCCACACTTGTCGATGATGCTGTCGATGCGTCTCACTATGTCTTCTACCTTGGCTCCCGGTAGACAGGTCACCAGCCAATCCTGTCTTCCTCCTGCTATGTGGCTGTCGACTTGTCTGATGATGGAGTTCCCTATGACGATTGCTGTCCTTTCCATCTTTTCTTGCTTCTCTAGCCGAAGGTCCGTGTCCCTGGAGTATGTCCATCTCTCCGGCCGTAGGTCTGTGTCCTCTGTGCACTTCCATCTTCCCTCATCCTGGCATTAGCTTGCACTGGACTCATCTTCTTGTGAGTTCCCTCCACTGTTTCCAGATCTCGCTGCTGTGTCTCCCTTTTCTTGTGGTCGTCCTCCAGATGGTCCTCATTCTCTGTAGGTGTATCTCGGCAGTTCCACTGTTGCTGGTGATTTTCCACGGTCTCCCTGTATTCCTTCTCGATGAACTTCTCTAACTCCCGGACTTCTTCCTTGATAGTTTCCTCTGTCTTGATGTTCTCTGCATCCCTGTCCTCCTCCTCCACTGTTTACTCTTTGAGGGGATTAATGGCATATTATTTTGATAATATTTATCCTCTAGCTCAGTGGTGTCAAACTCAAATCACATAAGGGGCCAAAATCTAAAACACGGGCTAAGTCTTGGGCCAAATTTTTTATTAAGATACTTAGGGCTCCTTTTACAAAAGTGTGCTAGCGGTTTTAGCACGCGCTAGCTGCTACTGCCTCCTTTTAAGCAGGCGGTAGTTTTTCAGCTAGCACGCACTAATCTTGTGCGTGCGCTAAAAATGCTAGCGCACCTTCGAAAAAGGAGCCCTTAGTCTTAGTAGAAGTGTAGGGATACAACCTCTCCAACCCCACGCCAGCTCTGTGGTATAAACAAAATAAATAAAAAAGACTTTACCTCTCTCTTTTAGGTCCTAGTTCACACTTGCTGTCTAATACCAGCTCTGACAGGATACACATTTCAAATCTGACATATTGTAATCACAAAATAGAAAATAAAATTATTTCTCTACCTTTTGTTGTCTGGTCATTTTGCTTTTCCATCATCTTGGTACCAGTTTCTCTTTCTGCTTTTTGTCTATCTTCTACTAATTTTCTTTACAGGGTCTGCTGTCCATTTTTTCTCCTCTTCTCTATTGTGCCATTCCCTCCTTATGCCTGTCTCTAACATATTTATTTTTCCCATTCAGCTTTCTTAAGTTTTTCTTTTTTGCCTCTGTCCACTCAAATCTTGCCCTCTTCTTCACCCTTCTTTTTAAATTTTCAGCTACCTCTCAGTTCTCCATCTTCTCTCAGTCCCTAGCTCTCCCATTTCCCATCTCACTTCTTTCCCAGCCTTCTATTTCCTTCTATTTACTCCCCATTACTACATCTCTCCTCCTTTCTCCCCTTGGTCCAACATTTTGCTCCCTCTCTTTTCTGTTGTTGTTCTTCCTTTCCCCCTTGATGAGATGGAAGGAAAAAAAAAAAGAGATGCTGCATTTTTTTCTCCCTTCCACCCCCAGGCCTAACATTTCTCCCTCTCTTCCATCCCCAGATCCAACTTCTCTCTCTTTCTCTTCTCAACTGCCCCCCCCCAATCCCATCTCTCCCCCTGTCTGCCTGCCTCCCCCTCCCAGGTCCACCATTTCTCCCTTTCTCTTCCCAACAGTTCTCCCTTCAAGTATCTCTTTCCCTCTTCTTCCACACCACCCCAGGTCCTACCTCTCTCCCTTCATCTCTCTCTCTTCACAGCCCAGCATGTGTTTTCTCCCACGCCAGTCCAATGTCTTCGTCAAGTTGAAAAATCTGCTGGCCTCAGCAGTAATTCAACAACATTGGCTGCGGCTCCCTTTCCTGCTTTCCATCTGCCACGGTCTGTCTCCAATGACGCGCAACTTCCTATTTCCACCCAGGTGGACCACAGCAGGAAAGCAGGAGGGGGAGCCATAGACAACATTGCTGAATCGCAGCCAAGGCCGGCAGATTTTTCATCGTGACAGCAACATCGGAACAGCGTGGGAGGGAAGACATGCTGGGCTGTGAGAAGGGGAAGTTCAGGAGCACGGACCACATAAAAGAACCAGAGGGCCAGATTCAGCCTACGGACCTTGTATTTGACACATGTGCTCTAGCTGTTTCTACTGATTTTTCGGTTCATAGACAAAACCGCGGAAGACAAAGGCGCGCGCCGACAACTGAGCGCAAGACGGAGGTGCGCGCCGAAGAAAATGACAGTTTTTAGGGGCTCTGACAGGGGGTTTTGTTGGGGGCCCCCCCCCACTTTACTTAATACAGATCGCGGCGGCGTTGTGGGGGGTTTGGGGGGTTGTAACCCCCCTCATTATACTGTAAACTTAACTTTTTCCCTGTTTTTAGGGAAAAAGTGAAGTTTTCAGTAAAATGTGGGGGGTTACAACCCACCCAAATCCCCCACAACGCCCCCACAATGCGGCGCGATCTGTATAAAGTAAAGTGGGGGGGTTCCCCCAACATCCCCCGTCGGAGCCCCTAAAAACAGTTATTTTCTTCGGCGCGCACCTCCAGTTATTTTCTTCGGCTGCGCTCAGTTGTCGGCGCGCGCCTTTGTCTTCCGCGGTTTTAACCTGACACCGATTTTTCTCGTTATAAGGCTTATTACAGTACTTTTTCAGCCTTCATGAGATGTAACAGATTAATAATAATAATGCAAATATTTTTATTGAGAAGTTGTTTTTCAACATAGTAAGCCACTATGTCATTGTAGTTTTATACTCCATATTATCAGCTTTTCTAGAATACTTTCTACTTTTTATTGTCTAAAGCAATTCTTTTCAAGAAAATCATGCTTTCTTTGATTACGAAATTCCTTTCCCTTTTCATTTGTATCTACTCAGAGATAGGACTAGTTTCAACTATTCACTGAGTCGGTTACTCTATTTAGTTGCATTAGTCAGTAGTCAACTCATTTGGTTTTTGAATCTTTTTGGCTTCTCCATCGCCTATATTTAGATTCAACTGACTCTATGGGGTCGTTTATTATTTTCCAGCCTCCATGCAAATAGGTTTTCTCGCAATCTTCCATTTACCTGTAGTAGGGCATGGAGTTACTCTATTCATTTTTTTCCATTAGGTTCCTTCCCTTGCCTCCACAGTCTCATATCAGACCCTAGGTCTAGTTTTTTGGGTGGCAACTCAAATCTTTCTGAGATTCTTGGAACCCAACTCTCCCTTCATCCCTTGTATTGAAGCTTAGGGAGTCCCACATGTGAGAATATGCTTCCTGCTTGTCTAAGGATAAAGCACAGTTACTTACCATAACAGGTGTTATCTTGGGACAGCAGGCAGATATTCTCACCTCGCCTAGTTGGCTTCTTCGCTTGGGCATAGAACTGATGACCTCGCGAGCTGGCATCGGGCAGAAATGCACTCACACATGTGCGGTGCGAGCAGTCTGAAAGCTTGCTAAAGCTTAAAGTGATACTACACTTTTCACTGTCCATATTGGGGCTCCATGGGTGATGTCACCCACATGTGAGAATATCTGCCTGCTGTCCCAGGATAACACCTGTTATGGTAAGTAACTGGGCTTTCTCTTCTTACTATTTTCTACTACTACATCAAAACACAGAAGAGACAGTCTCAGATTTGAAGGGCTTATTCCTCTCTTCTTTGCATGTCTCTGTTGTTTCCCCCTCCTGCACTCACAAATGCTCTCTTGATCCCCCTCATTAGTCCCAGCTGACTTTGTATCCATCCTCCTCAACTCCTATATTCACATTCCCCATTCAGTCTCTGGCTTTCATTTTCATCGTCGTCGTCCCCCCCCCCCCCCTCTGAAAATCCTCAGGTTCTGATCAGGCTCCAAAGAGATCAGAACAAACAGTATGGTGCATATCGATAAAACAATAAATAAAATTAGAACTAAAGTTCCACTGCTATCTTCACTATAGGTCTCTTCATAGGTATGGCTGCATGGTGCAGGATATCTTAAACTAGTCTTGCAAGACTAGAAATGGCCAGAAAGTGCAGGAATTCCTGCTAAGAGCCACTGTATGGAAGATAACATTTATCTTTTGTTTTGTTTTTTAAGTGGATAGCAGTCAGAGCAGAAGGAAACAGGTCAGCCTCAATTTGATGAAGTAATCCAGCTATCAGAGCACCAGAGTAAGGAGAATTTGGATGTTGATGATATTTATAACTTGAACCTCCCATTCTCCACGAAGTGGTTCTTTTGGAGTTTTCCAGTTATAACCAAAAGTTAGAAGCCCTAAATTTAAAAAATCAGTAGGTTGCTATCGCATTCCAAGGTAATTTTTGTAATAACATTAGGGCTAGGTTTCATAGGAAGTACAGTAACATGGTAGGACTGGTTTTGAGTAATATGTTTGCAAGGATTGGGCTGACAATGTTGTTTGATTTCATACTGCAGTCATTTTATCTATTGTCTAAAATCAAATTTGAAACATTATGAATGTTACCAATTTTTTGTTTGTGTATGGGAATGGTGTCTGTTACTGATTTATGCTAATTTTTTAAAAAACACAGAACTTCCTATTAGAATCCAAAGAAACAATGATGGAAAATAAAATTTGAAGCTGTTGATAAAAATAACATAACTTGTGCATTTTTTTTTTTATCCTAAGGCTCCTGCCAACTTGATGACTTTTGAGTAAATGGCTGATTCAGAACACCTAAGGAAAAGCACCAGTGTTAACAAACGGATCTTATCATGGTGAAAAGATGACCTGATGAGAGTGCCAGTGAAATCAATCAATTCAGTGCCAGATCAGATGTAGCACCGGATCAGTCTTATTAATTTAAGTACTGAACAAACGAAGATGGGGGGGAAAAGCACTAAATGTTCCAAGAGGCAGAATTTTGCCATTGGTAATGCACTCCTAGATATCTTCAGAGATGAGTTTGGCTCAAACTGCCATGGACCTCACATTTAATAATTACTGAATTAACCTGTGGAAACCACTGCCTTAAGTGTGAAAGAAGAACCGTTGTGCTACACCAAATAGTGTGTATGGGTATACTTTTTGGTGGTGTGATGTATGGCATAAGTAAATTATAGTGTGTTTCTTTTTAAATTTTCTACTAATATTTGTGAAAGCCTTTTTGATTCTGTTACAAAGAACTGTGTTAAAGTGGTTTACTCAAGAGTCAGGTAGAAGCTATTTTCATTCTGTGAAAATGAGATTGGGTGAAGGAAAAAGAGAATGAAAAATGTATTAGTAGTTTTCTGCTTGCAGATGGCTCAGTTTATCCAGATTTCTGAATAGGAGAACTTTATATACATATAAGGAATTTAGCAGTGGAGCTGCATGAGAAATATTATCTCCTGCACATAGCACAATTTCCAAGTATTCACACATGACACAAGTCAAGTGGTGACATATTTTGGTTTTCTTTATTTGAGTATATTGTATGTTAGTTTAAGTTTGTTGGTGTTTCATTTTTGAGGCTGGGAGTATAAGGAAAGGCTAATTCTTCAAGACCTGCATTGTCAAACTTTTATCCTCAAGGACCTCCCACAAGTCTGATTTTTCAGGATATCCACAGTGAATATTCAGGACACTTGGATACTTTGACTCTAGTATAGAGTTATTTTACATAGTTTGGCTGTCCTGAAAGCCAGATATTCTGGTGAACCTTCATAGACCAAAATTTGACAACACTGTTCAATAGACATCAGTGACTGAGATTCAGAGCAAAAATAATTATCATTACTGTTAAAGAAAAAGACAGAAATATAACCTTCATCTTGATAGTCTTATGGTTTTCCCTTTTAGATATCAAATATTCCTTTTATGGAATAATCCTAGAGATGTTCAAATTGTACAAAGCTGATTTCAGGGATCAACTTTATTTTGTAATCTTGAAATTAAAAAAAAAAAAAAAAGTATAGTTGAGAATGGTGTCTGTCGAGACCAACTGAACCTGACCATTATATCACTTTCTGTCTCAAAATCCAGTAGAATTATGTCTGCTACCTTGTATAAATTTAAGGTATCTGGCTAGCATTGTTATCAGTTTTCATATATTCAGGTTAGTCTGGTTACCTATCTTTTTCTTGGGCATGTTTGTCAGTTGAGGAGCTCCACTCACTAGTTATCACTGTTGATAGTGTATTCTAGCCTACCTAATGCCCTTGATTTATCTTTTAGAAAAATTAAATATAACCCTTTTGGGTTAGAAATGCCAGCCACAGAGCGAGTCCGCTAGTGACTTTCATAATTCAATTTTAATTATGAATTTCTTAGTCCAGATTGGTACTTTTTTGACCAAGCAGAAATCATCCTTAAAACCTATATGCTATTTGTTATTTCTATAGATAACTGCAGTGTTTGAATACAAAATGTTCCACATATAAGAGGGGTGCTGAAAAGTTCTCAGCCCAACCAAGATCAGAATTACCTGGATATGGTTCAATCAATAATCTGAAACAGTCAAAACATAGAATTTCATTTCTGCAAATTAGCACTTAATGAAATAACACTGTTTTCAGCTACAGTGACAAAATAATGCTCAGAATTTAGGAAGTTGGTTGGGCTGAGAACTTTTCAGCACCCTCCACCCCCAACCCTTCCCTGAGATGAAGTTTTCAGGTGGGAAGATCTGCATTCCTTATTTCTAGTTGCTCTTCCAAGGTCCTCTCAGATTTACCTAAAAGGTTAGTCTAGGGAAAAGGTTAGTCTAGGGAAAATTACTTGATGCTTTTTTCCCTATCTCTCTTTGTTCTGTTTTTGAAAAATAATGCTTGGAGTTTGATTCAGGTTTTCTATGGTTAAATATGAATGGTTCTTAAAATATCAAAGTTTATAGAAGAGAGAGAATCTCAATCTGCCTTATGCTTCCCAAAGAAGAAATGATGTTAAAAGGTTTTCTGGAAATATTAATTCTGTTCCTCTCTCCCTTTTGATCTTTTGAATACAGCATATAGGTAAAAAGTGTATTTTTGAAAAGTGTTAACAATTGATTATCAAAACTTTTCTGCTTGCTTGAAAAATGTTCTCCCTTCCAGAATTACTTCCAGAGAACCATCATAAACCCCAGATAGAAAATATCTGCCTGTTCTCAACTGGCTCCTGCTTTATCCTATGCAAAAGCTAGTTGTGTTCTGTTTTGGGCACTTCAAAGTCATTAAACTGATGTGGGGAACAAAGCCAGAAAGGTTACTATACGGTTTCAGTTTGAAAAATTCAGCATCAATATATATTTTTTATTGGGTTCTTTAGTAAGTTTTAGAGTATTCATTTTGCCAACCTTAAAACCTCTGGATGAGTTTGCACCATAAGTTAGCTTTACTGTAGTCTTTTTCTTTGTAGACACTGATCATTTGTATTTGAATAGCTGTGTAAGAATACAATATATCTGTTCATTGAGTATTACATGTTTTCCTGCTTTGTCTTGCCTTCTGTTTATAACAATGAAATTAAAATTCTGAACAGTGCATCCAAATATGAAAACTAGAAGAAAGTCTGATTTTTCTGAATTCATTATTTCAATGTGTTCTAACTTGTAGTTTTCATATTTGGATGTGCTGTTCAGAATTTTAATTTCATTATAAGATGAAGACAAGACAGAGGAGGTAAACATGAAATACCCAATCAACAGATATGTTGTTAAAAAAATATGTTGCAAAATGAATGCCTTGCAGCTTCTTATAAAACTTCAAAGGAAAGTAAAATACATCACAATTCTAATTTTTAGATTTTAAATAATTTGCAACTCCCCTTCTTTTAAACCATAAAAGGGACAGACTTCAGGAGTACACACAATTCCTGTAGTAAACTAGAAGATAAGTTCATTTCATTTACTGTTTACTGTTTAACATTGTCTCTCTTCAGACTGTGAAAATTCCAAAGTCTGACATTTTCACAGAATATCTTAACTTTCGGAGATTTTCTCCCCTCAATCTACCCATCTGTGGGATAGTGTTGTGGTTGATGTTTCACTATTCCTATGGGTTGGGGGTTTGCTTCTTGTTTATTTCTGATTTGGTTCACATTTTTTTTGCGGAACTACCTTTTTCTTGTGCTGAATTATTGGTGGATTTTGTTTGACTTTTTTGTGGTTCACTCATCTCCCAAGTTAACCCATGTTGGGTATATAAACAGCGCAACCTCCTATGTAGTCAGCAGTATTACTATCTATGCTTAACTTGAGTAATACATATTGTTTTGATTTCTTCTTTTTAAAGTGTGTAAATTTTTCTGAACTATGGTCATAATAGGACCACTTGAAAAGAGAGATATTGTCAAAATTAACTTTGTGTATGTATGTATAGCTCTGTCACGAGAAATACATTCGTACATACAGTAATCTTGTAATTAAAATAACTGGTTTAGAGGCAAATGTATTAAAGTGCAGTTTATATGCATATTCATGTTTGCAGTATCAAAAGCACTGTTAGACACCCAAACTGTTTGTCAACAAGCAGCACCTCTAATTCATGTCCTTTAGTTAAGAACATAAGAAGTTGCCTCCGCTGAGGCAGATCAGAGGTCCATCTCGCCCAGCGGTCCGCTCCCGCGGCGGCCCATCAGGCCCATTGCCTGAGCAATGGTCCCAGACTATCCCTATAACCTACCGCTACTCCTATCTGTACCCCTCAATTCCTTTATCCTCTAGGAACCTATCCAAACCTTCTTTGAAGCCTTGTAACGTGCTCCGGCCTATCACAGCCTCCGGAAGCGCGTTCCATGTGTCCACCACCCTCTGGGTGAAAAAGAACTTTCTGGCATTTGTTTTATACCTGTCCCCTTTTAATTTCTCCGAGTGCCCTCTTGTACTTGTGGTTCCCCATAATCTGAAAAATCTGTCCCTGTCTACATTTTCTATACCCTTCAGGATCTTGAAGGTTTCTATCATGTCTCCTCTAAGTCTCCGCTTTTCCAGTTATTATAGGTTTCTGTGTATAAGGTTAAGGGTAAAATTTATTATCCGAGGACAAGCAGGTATTATATTCTCACATGTGGGTAATATCATCCAGGGAACTCAGTACGGACACATACCAAGTACACTGTCACTTTAAATGTGTTAAAGAATAATAATAATAATAATAACTTTATTCTTGTATACCGCAATACCATGGAAGCTCAATGCGGTTAACAATATGTACATTTACAGCGATGATACATATTACAGTGTTGTTACATTTACAGAGATGTTACATAAATAGCAGTAATAAAAAGGCATATACTAAAGAAGAGACTGTACGTATACAGCGATGTTACATGTTATAGCGGTGATACATTTACAGTGATGTTAAATGTGAGGCAATGAAAAGGCAGGGCAATTAGATAAAACAGAGATTGAGAAAGAGAGGCTATAGTGGCTTGGGAGGGGGGCGTAGTCAGAGGGAATGGAGGCATGTCGAGGTCAAGAGGGTGCAGGGAAGGAGGGAAGGCAGCGTTAGTGGAATTTGTCGAAGAGGTAGGTTTTTAGTGACTTCCTGAACAGGTGGTAGGGCGGGGAGTTGGAGATGAAGGCGGTAAGGCAATTGTTCCATTTGCCCGCTTGGAATGCTAGGGTTCTATCAATGAATCTCTTGTAGAGGCAGCCTTTTAGGGAGGGAAAGGTGAATAGGTGGGCGTTTCGTGTGCGAGAGGGGCCTGCTATTTCAAGGTGCTCAGACAAGTAGATTGGGGAAGATCCTGTTAGAGTTTTGAAACAGAGGCAGGCGAACTTAAAGATGATCCTTGCCTCTACTGGAAGCCAATGGAGTTTGGTGTAGTAGGGGCTAACATGGTCGTATTTTTTGAGATCATAGATGAGGCGGACGGCCGCATTTTGGACTGTTCTAAGACGTTTGATGGTATTTTTATAGGATCCCAGGTAAATAATGTTGCAGTAGTCTAATATGCTTAATACCAGAGATTGAATGAGTAGACGGAAGGCTTGGTGGTCGAAGTAGCATTTGATGGTGCGCAGTTTCCAGAGGGTACAGAAACATTTTTTCACCTGGGCACTGGTATGGTCATCGAAGGTTAGGGTGCAGTCCAGGATGACTCCAAGGATTTTTATGGTGGGTAAGATAGGGTAATCTAGCCCATTCAATCTGAGGGAAGTGTTTGTTAATTTGTGGTTGGGACTCGCTAGGAAGATTTTGGTTTTTTCAGAGTTCAATTTTAATTTGAGTTTTGAGGTCCACAGTTCTAACTTGGTGAGGATAGATGCGATTAGTTTTTCCGTTTCTAGAGTGAGTGAGGTAATGGGAACAATGATGGTGATGTCATTTGCATATATGAACGATTTTAGGTTAGAGTTTGCTAGGCTTCGTGCCAGAGGGGTCAAGTAAATATTGATTAGGGAGGGGGATAGGGGAGAGCCTTGTGGGACTCCACAAGGGTTACGCCAGTGGTGGGAGAAGGCTCCATTACTGTGGACCTGGTAGGAAGTGGCTTCCTTCCCAGTGTCAGATCACATTCATCATTTTCCTCAGAGCTGAGAAGCTGTGTTTTCAGTGTTCTCAGTGTGTCAAATCTTTTTTTAGTGCCTTCCCGTCATTATTTCCCTTTCTTTTTGTCATAATTATTTTTATTGAGTTTCTTCATTTCACCAAGTTTGGTTAATTTTCTTTAACTTTTTGTTTTTGTACTAAGCTTCAATAGGAGCTTGCAGGACTATTGCAGATGCAGTCATCACAGGCTTTCCCCAGGAGCAGGGTACCATGATCCTCATAACACATCAGTGGTTGCGCCAGCCTTGGTTCCCTCTCATCCTAGAACTCTCAACCCAGGACCCATACCACATACAGCCATTTACAACACTACTCACACAGAAAGATGGAGCTCTTTGCAATCCCAACCCTCGTTCGTTAGCACTCACAGTGTGATTTCTCTCACTGAGCACTTAAATGCCTTTACCCTTTCAGCGGCAGACTCTACGATTATTCAACCATCCAAAAAACCTTCTACACAACAGTGTTACTTCGAATGGACCAGATTCTCAGCTTGGTGTGTGCTGCATTCTCTGGACCCACCCACATGTCCACTTCCTTCCATTCTGCACTTCATTCTTCACCTTTTTAATTCAGTCCTAAAGACCAACTCAATTTGAGTACATCCTAGTGCCATCAGTGTGTTTCACACTCTCTTGGACAAGAAACATATCCGTTCATCCCTTAATATCAAGATTCATGAAAGGACTATACCATACTAAACCACCTGTCAAGCCTCCACCAGTCACATGGGGCATGTGGTACTCTCTGCTCTAAAAAAAAAACAACAAAAAACCCTTTTAGCCTCTCTTAACCTGCTCTCTCAAATTTCTCAAATGGAAGGTCATTTTACTCATAGCCGTCAAATCTGCCCGTCGAGTGAGTGAACTTCAAGCCCTTGTATCAGATCCACTCTATACTTATCCAAAATTCCTTCCAAAAATTGTCTCCGAGTTCCATCTAAACCAATCCATAGTTCTGCCAGTGTTCTCTGTGAAATCTCACACTCATCTGGGTGAAGCAGCTCTTAATACCTTTAGGCTGCAAATGTGCCCTTGCTTACTATCTTCTAGACTGAATTAAATTTCATAGAAGCTCCTCTCAACTTTTTCTAGCCTTTGATTCTCACAGAGAGTTCCATTTACCAAGAGAACCATCTCAACTTGGCTAGCAGACTATTTCTTCTTTGCATATATTTAGGCTGGGCTGATGCTGGAAGGCCATGTGGCAGCCAACAATATCTGAGCTATGGCTGCCTCATTTGCTCACTTCCACACTTCAGCTATTGAAGACATCTACAGGGCAACCACTTGGTCCTCAATCCATATTTTCACCTCTCAGTACTGTTTAGAGCAATACTCTAGAAGAAAGTCAATTTGGGTAAGCAGTTCTGCAAAATTTATTTACTATGTAGACACCAACTTTCCCTCCAACCCTTTGGGTTTTACCAGGATCATGTTCTTATACCAATTGCTCTTTTCAGTCATGATCCTAGCAGTTTGAAAGTCCCACATATGAGAATATAATACCTGCTTGTTTCTCAGAGAAAGCAAAGTTACCTGTAGCAGGTGTTCTATGAGGACAGCAGATATATTTTTGCACAAACTACCCATCTCCCTAGTTGTCTTCTTAGCTTTGTTATTGAACTGATTATCCCATGAGACGACATTGGGCAGGGAGGCATCGGCACGGTCTTAAAAAATTTAAAGTGATGCTACACGTTGTATGTGTCTATACTAGGTACCGTGAATGCCATCACCCACATGTGAGAATATATACCTGCTGTCCTCGAAGAACACCTGCTTCAGGTAAATAACTTTGCTTTTCTAGTCAGCTAGTCGATCTTTAACAAGGCAGAGTACAATAGAACAGTGGTTCTTAAACCTGTCCGGGGGGGGGGGACTCATAAGAACATAAGAATTGCCTTCTCCGGATCAGACCCATGGTCCATCGAGTCCGGTGATCCGCACACATCACAGTCGTGGTTTCAAGATATCCCTAATGAATATGCATGAGGCAGATTTGCATATAATAGAGGTAACAGACATGCAAATCTGCCTCATGTATATTCATTAGGAATATATTGAAAGCCTGACTGGCTGGGGGTCCACCAATAGAACATTCACACAAATTACAAATATGAAAATTATGAACAATAAATGGTAACAAAGATTCCTGAAACAAAATCATAAGTCAATCACAAGTCACAAACTTCTTGAAACTCTGCCACTAATAATCTGTAAACCTTCCAAATGCCAATGCAAATTGTGAAAATCAGCTTATTACATATCACCAAAATAAAGTATGCGTGCAAACTGCATCACAAATGATTTATCACAAGAAAATTAACTGAATCTTGAAACACATGTAAGAGATTTTTGCAGTAAAACCCATAGGTAAAGTGTACCTTAATTTCATCACGTTGGCTAAATCGCATTTCATTTATATTGCCTATTAATGTATGCATATTTGAGCATACTTTACCTGTGTATCATTATTTAGCATTCTGTTAAAATGTGCCACTTTAGAATGTTCCTTGGATTCATTGTAGAGTTGGTCAGTATGAACAGTATCAATTAAATTTAATTTCAAATTTAAATACCACTCTAATGCATCCCTCCAGTAGAGCTGTACATCTGCTCTAAAAATGTGCTGTTAAATGATATAAATGGGAAAGGGATTAAGAATTAAATTGTAGTCTTCATAACCCTAAACAGATGTATATGTCTGCTAATGAATATGTACCACGTAACACGTATATGTATAGTAGAGACAATAAAGATTAGAATTAGAAAACCATTTGTTTTAAAATAAATATGATCTGGAAATATGGAAAGGAATTATCTGAATAACTGAAATGTAAGTTCTTAATCTCTGGGTTATCAGAAGTCTGTTAACTTGGGAGATTCAGAAAGGAGTTATAAAAAAAATTAGCAATGAATAGAAAGAAACAATGCAGTGTCAGTCCATTTAGCAGATGTATTCTGCTTATGCCAAAAATATTGCATTAATTATTCTTGAACATTATAGGTCATCACACCTCTCCGACAGTGAATTTATAGTTCACATAAAAAACATGCAGGAAAATAATTGTAGGAATTATAAATTTATTCAAATGCGTTACATTTCCCATACATTCCATTGGTAACTTATAAACTAATGTCTTTATCTGGATCTCAGTATATACTGTAGATAGGAACACCCATTCTGTTACATCCCTACCGGATTCCATATACTAGGTGTTCAATCCCCACCCACAGTCTGGGAGTTGCAGAAATCCAGCCCTTTTCTGCGCAAATGCTCCACCGCCTTAGCCTGAGAGCTAGCAAACATATTCAATTACAATTTCTGCAAGCAATTGGTGCAGAAGTCTTTTGCAGTTGCTCTGCTTGTTTTTCTCTTAAAGTTCATTTTCTCGGTAGCTTCAGTGCCTTGAGACCCCTTCCCAGTGATCCCCTGTCAGAGGAAAGGAAGCAGTTCCGTGGTGCCGGACTGCTACTTCACAGAGAAACTTTGTTGGATCTGTGGAGCCAACCTGCTGTGTGTCACCATTCCTAAACTCAGAGTCCCTTCACTTGGGAGTTTGCTGGCCCACTGACCTTGTCACAGGTTTCAAGCACAGGCTGTGTATGCGTCTGGAGTGAAACCCACCCAGGTTTCAAGGCGCAGGCTGCCTTTCCCACCGCCGACCATGTAGCAAGGATCCATGGGGGCGGATGTCATAGTTGGTGTCTGGCCAGCTGGCAGACCGAAGATCTTCCATTCTGGTCATTTGGAGAAGTTTCTGAGGCTGAAAAATCATTTTCAGCCATTCAGCTGCTGTTTAAAATTGCTGACAGGCAAGACACTGCAGAATTGTATCCTCCATTATTTCCTATGGGAACTTTGGGGTGGCTTGTGGATCATTTTAAAAGTTGTTTTTCCACGTTTCTGACCATAGGGTTCAAGGTCCCCCACCTCCCCTGACCCCAAATTGCTATTTTTTTATTTTAAGGTTTTGTTTATTTTTACTGGTGGTGGCCATATTAAATTTTAAATGATCTTTTTTTCTAAGTTTTATTTGTGCCTCAAAACCCCTTGATTTGATTAAAAATTGTTTGGGATGGACTCCCTAGTCTGTTGAATGTGGACATTGATTACGCAGGATTGGTACCAGATCAGCGACCATGTTCTGCTTACCATAGCGCAGGAGGGGTCCAGAATGCACATGTGTCCCTTCTCTCTCGGTGATCTCCGCAGCATTATCCCTTTCAGATGCCTGGATGAGTACCAGCTTGCAGCAGCTTTAGCTGGTGGCTTCAGGGGAAGGCTCTCTGCCAAGGCTTCTTCAGATTTCAGGGATGACTCTTATGACGGATGCTGGCCTGTTGGGTTGGGGTGCTCACTAGGGGCATTGCTCCATTCAGGGGCAGTGGTCTTCTCATCAGAAACATTGGTCGATCAATCATCTGGAGCTTCGGGCAATTTGGCTGGCGCTACTTGTTCTGCAGCCCCCATCAGCGGTGCAAGTTTCTCTGATAACACCACAGTGGTGGCGTTCATAAATCATCAAGGGGGTATAAGAAGCTCTCCATTGGGCCAGGAGGCTTGCATGCTGTTCCGCTGGGCAGAAGCACATCTTCTGTCTCTCTTGGTGGCCCATGTGGCCAGCATTAACAATGTTCAGGCAGACTTCCTCAGCCGACAGATCCTGGACCCAGAAGCATGGTCCCTCTTGTGGCAGGCATTCTGTCTGCTCGTACAGCACTGGAGTCAGCCCCAGATGGACTTGGTTTCAGCAGAAAAGTCGAAGGCCAGGCACTTTTTCATTCTACGAATGGTAAGGAAGCTAGGACTGGTTGCCTTGGTTCAGCCCAGGCCAGATTACAAGCTCCTCTATGTATTCTCTCCGTGGCTTCTGGTGGGTCGGGTCCTCCGCCGGATAGCAACGCATCCCAGCCTGGTGATTTTAGTAGCTTCAGACTGGCCTCATTGCCCATGGTATGTGGATCTTGTCCATCGTTAGTGGGATGAGAAACTCTGGCTCCCTCTTCATCGTTATCTTCTCAGTCGGGCCGGTGCTCATGGAAAACCCACGGCGCTTTGGTTTTATAGCAGGGCTCTTTAGTGCTCAGCTTTGATGAAGTGCAGTTTTTCAGATGTAGTTATCTTCACTGTTTTGCGCTTGATGAAACCCTCTACTATGGTGTTTTGTGCCAAAGCCTGGAAGGCTTTCCAACAGTGGTGTGCTAAGGATCATATGGAGCCTGAGGAGGGCTCCCTTTCGGTGGTCCTGGTTTTTCTTCAGGCGAGCCTAGAAGCAGGTTTGGCAGTGGCCTTCCTTAAAGTTTAGGTTGCAGGCCTTTCATATTTTAGAGTGTGCTGAGGTGCTAGTTCATTTACTGCTCATCCAGCTGTGTCCAGGTTTATGGGAGAGGCACTTCATTTGCAACCTCCGTTACATCTTCCTTTCCCTTTGTGAAATCTTAACATCATTCTGCAGGGCCTTGGAGAGACCCCATTCAAACCACTGAAGGGTGCTTCTCTTCTAGATCTGACAGTTGAAACTGTTTTTCGGGTTGCTTTTGTCTCAGTACAACGTTTTCATGCAGGGAACCCTTTCTTCATATTACAGACGCAGGTGGAGTTTTCCGTACTGTACCTTCCTTCTTGCTAAAGGTGGTTTCTGTCTTCCTTTACAACGAGGAAGTTCATTTGTCTGCATTTCCTTCCACAGGCTTGGAGTGAAAGGATTGGATCTTGTACAAATTGGATGTTAGGAGAGTCTTGCTCCACTGTTTTGAAGGGTTAATGATGTCCGGCTGTCTGATCGCCTATTTATCTTGACTGCTACACCTCACCGAGGTCGGCTGGCGTCTGTCTTAGATCGCTCGATGGATTCGAATGACCATTTCCTTGACTGACTTCGCCCACTGCAAGCAGTCGCCAGTTTCTCTTAACGCCCACTAGACTGTTGCTGCATCGTGGATGGAGTCTAACGCGATTCATCTGGATGAAATTTGCAGAGCAGCTACTTGGTCCTCTCTTCATGCTGTTACCCAGGTGGCTGTGATCCCATTTTTGGGACCTCGGTGTTAAGGGCAAGCTCTTCTGTCTCTCCCTAGCTGCTACCTTTGGTTTGTTACGTTACCTAGCACAGTGTTTGTCAACCTTTTTACACCCGTGGACTGGCAGAAATAAAAGAATTATTTTGTGGACCGGCAAACTACTAGGACTAAAATTTAAAACCCCTGTTTCCGCCCCATCTCTGCGAGCTCGGTCACCTCAGTAAGTATAGAAAAATAGACAAATAGTGCAAAATATAGACAGCAGATATAAATTCTCAAAACTGACACGTTTTGATCACTAAATTGAAAATAAAATCATTTTTCCTACCTTTGTTGTCTGGTGATTTCATGAGTCTCTGGTTGCATTTCCTTCTGTCTATGTATCCTTTCTTTCATTTCTTTCTTTCTGCACTCAGGCCCAAGAATTGTCCCTTTCTATTCCCTCCCTCTTTCCTTCCTATGTCCTTAGTGCCCCCGGTGCCTCCTTCCCATGTCTTTAGTGCCCCCGGTGCCTCCTTCCCATGTCTTTAGTGCCCCCGGTGCCTCATTCCCAAGTCTTTAGTGCCCCCGGTGCCTCCTTCCCAAGTCTTTAGTGCCCCCGGTGCCTCCTTCCCAAGTCTTTAGTGCCCCCAGTGCCTCCTTCCCATGTCTTTAGTGCCCCCAGTGCCTCCTTCCCATGTCTTTAGTGCCCCCAGTGCCTCCTTCCCATGTCTTTAGTGCCCCCAGTGCCTCCTTCCCATGTCTTTAGTGCCCCCAGTGCCTCCTTCCCAAGTCCTTAGTGCCCCCAGTGCCTCCTTCCCAAGTCCTTAGTGCCCCCAGTGCCTCCTTCCCATACCTTTAATGCCCCTCCTTCCCATGCCTTTAGTGCCCCCGGTGCCTCCTTCCCATGTCTTTAGTACCCCCGGTGCCTCCTTCCCATGTCTTTAGTGCCCCCAGTGCCTCCTTCCCAAGTCTTTAGTACCCCCGGTGCCTCCTTCCCATGTCTTTAGTGCCCCCAGTGCCTCCTTCCCATGTCTTTAGTGCCCCAAGTGCCTCCTTCCCATGTCTTTAGTGCTCCCCAGTGCCTCCTTCCCATGTCTTTAGTGCCCCCAGTGCCTCCTTCCCAAGTCCTTAGTGCCCCCAGTGCCTCCTTCCCAAGTCCTTAGTGCCCCCAGTGCCTCCTTCCCATACCTTTAATGCCCCTCCTTCCCATGCCTTTAGTGCCCCCGGTGCCTCCTTCCCATGTCTTTAGTACCCCCGGTGCCTCCTTCCCATGTCTTTAGTGTCTCCAGTGCCTCCTGCCCATGTCCTTAGTGCCCCCGGTGCATCCTGCCCATGTCCTTAGTGCCCCTTCCTGTCTTTAGTGCCCCCATTGCCTCCTTCCTATGTCCCTCTCACTGCCTTCCACACTTTATCCCTGCCCTGTCCGAAGCCAGCCTGTCTACCTCTCTCCCTCCCTCCATGCCAAAGCCAGCCTGCTTGCCTGCCTACCTTCTTCCCTCCCTGCCGCGCAAAAAAAAAAAAAAACCTCCCTCCTTCCTTTCCCCGGGTCGGCTGCTATTTTATCGCCCTGCTGCTGTTACTGCTAAAGCCGAAAGGAAGTCTTCTTTCCGACGTCAATTCTGACATCGGAGAGGACGTTCTGGGCCAGAACATCCTCTCCGACATCAGAATTGACGTCGGAAAGAAGATTTCCTGTCGGCTTTAGCAGCAGCAGCAGGGCGATAAGATAGCAGCCGACCCAGGGAAAGGAAGGAGGGAGGCTTTTTTGTTTGTTTTTTTGTGCAACTGGTAGGGACAGGAAATGATTGCCTGTCCCGTTGTTCCCGAGCACAGCTTCGGGACAACGGGACAAGAGGTCTGAAAACGGGACCTATGGTCACTTTAATCTTGCCGGCCCTGCACGGACCAGCAGAAATTTCCTGCGGACCGGCGGTTGAAGAACAGTGACCTAGCATTAGGAATCTGGAAAGGACACTGAGTTGTTTGGAATAGCCTGCTTCTTTCTGCCTTGTTTATTCTCCTTACAGGCTTGAATGCTTTCCAGCCAGTTGACAGAGCTTGTGGGAAATTTTCTGTGAATATGCACATTACTAAAGGCCTTTCTTGGGGTGCTCATTGCATACAACAGATTAGTTTGCATTGTTTCTCAATGTTTTTATTTTTAGTTCCTTTGTGCCTGTTACTTGTTCATGTTTTGCAGAGCAGACCAGTTCAAGCATTGTTTGTATTGCTGGGGATCTTCCCCTGTATCCCCTTGTCATAGATTTGCTCAGGTATGTGACTTGGCTTTGGGACTTAAATCGATACGTTTGCTAGCTCTCAGGCTAAGGGGGTGGAGCATGTGCTCAGAAAAGTGTTGGATTTCTGCAACTCCCGGATTGCGGGTTGGTATTGAACCCCTAGCATATGGAATTTTACAGGGACTAGCAGAAGATTATCGAAGGTATAAACCTAATCTTCCATTATGCCCCATATTTTAACCTAAGAAAAATAATCCTGAATTTAACTCCTCCATATTAACCCCCCTTTTTTCAAAACTGTAGCATGGTTTTTAGCGCCAGCTGCAAAGGTAACAGCTCAAACACTCATAGAATTCCTGTGAGCGTTAGAGCTGTTACCGCCATGGCTGGCACTGAAAACCATGCTATTGTTTTGTAAAAGGGGGGAAAGATATTTGGCCATAATTTGGATTATGAGAATATTAAATAGATTTTAAATAGGATATTAAAACCAAAAAAGGAAAGACGCGGGCCTTTTTTTATTTTTATTTTTTTTACTAAAATTTGCAGTTACCACATCTTAACGCAGGATTTTACTTTGTTGTAGCTGCAAGTTCTACACAGTATCTTGTGGGGACATTCCCATTTTTATTGTAAGTTGTACATTAATGTTCCATTAGCAGACAGTACCTGCTGAAAATTAGCATGGGACCACTTGTTTAGGAGGCAGTAAGTGGTCCCAGGTAAACTCTGCCTTAGCCAGTTAGTGAGTGGTAAGTGTAGCATGTTAGCTGGCCAATGCACCCATGTCATATTTCCTGAGTGAAAAAATCAGAAAAATGCAGTAACACACAATTTTAATAAGAAGAAATGGGCAAATTACCACAAAATCCCTTTTATAAGGGTGTAGCCAGATAATTGATTTTGGGTAGGCCTGAGTCCAAGGTAAGTAGGCATGGAATTATCCTTCTACCCCACCCCCACCTCAGTTCTCCATCTTTTTCCACCTGCCTGCCAAGACAAAGACCCCCAAACCCTGCTAGCTGAAGATATCCTCGGTCATCTAGCACTCTTGCAAACAGCAGCTGGCAGCGCTTGCCTCAAGCTAATGCCACCACTGCTGGCAAGCTTGTGCATACCTGAAAACTGAACATGTGCAGAAGAGCTGGTGTTGGGTGTCAGCTCAAGACAAGTGTTGTTGGCTGCCCAAGAAGGAAGAAATCTTCCACTGGCGGGGTTTAGAATTCCTACTAGCCACAGCAAGAGTGCCTGAAGTTTGGGTTGACCTGAGTCCAAATTGAGTGGGTCTTGGTCTACCAAGGCCCACTAGTGGTTACACTAGTGCCTTAACTCATTTGTATGGTAGCCTGTTTTTGTGAATTAACTGCATGTTAAAAACTTAACACCTTTTAGTACGAGGGCTCCTGAGGTTTTTTTTTTTGTTTTTTTATCTCATTGCTGCTGTAGTGAATATTCCATTTACGGTGCCGCTGCTTGTACCTTTTGCTCTAAAGTTATAAATATGTACCAATTTGCTGTGTTTTGCCATTCTCATGCCACATCAGACCATATTGGAGTATCACATACAAGTATTTTGCATGTCACTTGGTCTTTTTGTATATCGCATCCACTTAGAAAACAAAAGTTCAACCAAAACGTTCACCAAATATAACCTATCTTTCTGTTGGGAACTAAGGAAAATATTACTTTAATGAGTGATAGGCATTTTATTTCATGTCCATGGGTGAAAGTGGTAGTCACTGTCTTATGACTGAACTCTATTATAGTGTCAATGGCAGCTGTTTAAAACTAGGAAATTAAAACTTATGCAAATGCTGAATAGATGCAGGACCCAGTTCAGATCTGTGGTTCAGCATATATATCCATTTGACGGGGTTAAATTTATACAGCTTTTTTCTAAATATAAAGCCTGGTTTATACAAGCAAAATGATTTTATAAAATTGTACAACATAAAAGCATGGACGGGTCACACAAAGGAAATGTGGGCTTATTTTTATGTAGTTTGTGCATAGGCAGAGCAGAGTTTTCATGTACAGTATATGTATATTTTATGTGTGTATAGGACGCTGGTCTCAGCAGCTGCCTAAGAAGCGGGTGAGAGTTGCACACCGGCGTCCTACACAGAATCGCATCTACTCTAACGGACAGATTCCTAACTCCCACCACCCCCATCCCCTTGATTCTCTAACCGGCACCCATGTCACAGACACTGATCATCAGCTGATCACGACAAGGGAATTCCCAATTAGCTGAGCTGGCAGGCCTCCCTGAAGCTGTGACTTTGGGGAGTCCTGCCAGCTCAGCTGATCAGAGGAAAATACCCTTGCTGCGATCAGCTGTGCAGCTGCAACAAGAGGGATGCCCACTCCTTCCTGCCAGAACCTCTGAACCCCCCCCTGTAAAGTCCCCCAGCTGAAGGGATGTCCATTCCCTCCTGCTGGAACTTCCACCACACCCCCCAACTGGCAACACTTCCTTCCAGACCCCTCCCCCAACACTCCCCCCAAGTCTCTAGACCCCCAAGCTTGCACCCTAAAGCCCCATCATAGGAGGGGCCTTAGGCACCTGGGCCAATCACAAACTTAGGCGTTCTTCCTGGTGTATACTGGGATGCAATGGGTGTGACCTAAGGCTGATTGGCCTAATCGGAGTCTTAGGCCATGCCCACTGCATCCCAGGATGGAATAGAAAGGAGGCCTAAAGCCCTGTCCTATGGGAGGGGCCTTAGGCATCAGAGTCTTAGGCCCCTTCTCGGTGCATCCCAGGAAGTGAAAGGCCCACCATTTTGAAGAGGCGAGCCTGCCGGCCAGAGAAAATAAGCATCCCTCCAGCTGGACTTTCACCTACAAAGATATGGTGGGGTGTCGGAGGATCTTTGCTGTGCAAGCTCGGAGGTCTAGAGGCTTGGGGGGAAGTGTCTGGAAGGGGGGCTGTCGCTAGTTGGGGCGGGTTGGAAGTTCCAGGGGAGGAATGGGTATCTCTTCTGCCAGAGGAATTCGGGGAGGGGGGGTTCAGAGGTTCAGGCAGGAGGGATTGGGCATTCCTCCTGCCGATGTTGGTGGGGTCCCCTGCCACAACCGCTCAGATAATTTCATAGTTTATTAAAATTTGATTAAACGCTAAATATAAAATTCAAAGCGTTGTACATTAAAATAATACGTGACAATTAAAAAAAGGGGGAATTAACATCAAAAAACAAACATGACTTGCCATAGACCCACTAACTTAACATAGGGTACGATAGTAAAAAAAGAGGAGAGAAGGGAGAACTACATTTTTGAAGAAAAAGAGAACGAAAAAGGGAAAAAAAACATCAGGGAGGGGGTAAATTAAAAATGATAAAATATCAAGAATAGTAAATTACTCATAAGCATCTTTAAAAAGAAAACATTTTAAACTGCCCTTAAATTTATCTAGACTTTGTTCTGCTCTAATATGTGATGGGAGGGAATTCCAGATAATAGGAGCTGTGATAGCAAAAATAGAGGCCCGGTGAGTACCAATAATTTTTAACGAAGGGACATAAAGAGTACGTTGCGATGCAGATCTTAGAGTTCTAGGGGGCTCGTATGAGATCAGGAGCCTATTAATAAATGCAGGCTCATTGGTCTTTTGAGATTTGAAAGTTAAGAGAGCAATTTTGTATGTAATCTGGTGGGGGATGGGAAGCCAGTGAGCCTTCTTTAGTAGGGAAGTGATGTGATCGTATTTTTTTTTTAATTCGTAATGATTTTGATGGCGTTGTTTTGGATTATTTGAAGACTCAAAACGAATGCTAGGAAGTTCTTCTTTACCCAACGTGTGGTGGACACCTGGAATGCGCTTCCAGAGGGTGTAATAGGGCAGAGTACGGTACTGGGGTTCAAGAAAGGATTGGACAATTTCCTGCTGGAAAAGGGGATAGAGGGGTATAGATAGAGGATTACTGCACAGGTCCTGGACCTGTTGGGCCGCCACGTGAGTGGACTGCTGGGCACGATGGACCTCAGATCTGACCCAGCGGAGGCATGTTCTTATGTTTATGACAACTAATATCCTTTTGACATAACCCTTTATACAGTGAATTGCAATAATCGATTTTTGAAATAAAAAGGGAATGGATCAGAATATTGAGGCAATGAATATCTAGTAGAGGATGATGGCAGCAGTGGTATTTCTCCCTGATAGCTGAGCTGGCATTTTGCTAGCCTACATTTCAAACATCTGTCGCGGCCCTAGGGAGAAGCCTAGGGCCGCTTAAGCTTGCCCAAGGCCACTTCTGAATAAACCTACACACAAACAGAACTTCAAAGGGAGGGGAGTATGACCAAATCAGGGCTATGCCCATAATTTAGGCACAATGTTATAGAATACCTGCATTTATATATCTGTCATTCCAGTGCAATAGGAATGGTATGCTGAACCTTAGGGTACTCTGTCCATTCTCATGAGCATTCTGCAGAAAAATGTTTATCACAGCTTTTGAGCCTTCTTCCATCTCCCAGGAGTCTGTTGTCCTTTTCAGTTTCTCTTTGTGCAGGTGAGCATAAAAGGTATCTTCTGATCTGCTTGGTTTATTTTATTTTTTAATTTTGTGATAGTTTTGTTGGTTTTCGCTCTAATCATGGTCTTTTTCATGAAATCAGAGATCACTTTTGATAAGGGTCTACTCTGACTTTGTGGAGAGGAGCAGATCTTAAATCTGCAGCTGGAAGGAGTATCCTTCAGGGACCTGTTTCAGCCAGCCTGCTGAAGAATAATGGAGCTCAGGGTCTGTTCCCTTGGTGTTTGCTTGCCCCTTTGACTTGGTCAGGGGCTGAAGTGCTGGCTATTTGGGCACTAATAGCACTCCTTTGGGGCGCTCATGCTGCCGGCTGTGGTTCATCTCCTCCCCACCTCTTTTTCATGAGAGGTCTGGAGGAGTTGAGGGTCAGTCCATGGAAGTCTAACCAGCAGTCCGAAGATCCCAGTGAAGTGGCCGAGTGCTTGGAAGTAGAGGGCCTCGCATAGAACAGCTACACATGAGTGGAGCTGAAGCAGGCAGCAGCAGCATCATTTCTGTAGCACATGGTCTGTGAATAAGGCTGCGACAGCCTATTGAAAAAATATGGGGGGTCTTCAAAGGCTGTTTTGAACTGTTTCTATAGCTAGGGCCTTGGTCCCCTTCACCTAAAATCCTGTTTTTTGAGGTTTTTGGTCAGCTCTGAGGTGATTATAAGCTGTTTTTTAGCACTAAAATTCACCAGCAGTGGCCATCTTGGATTTTCACAATTTTTTTTTTTTTTTTTAAGTTCATTGGCATTCACAGCATTTTCTTCAAATCGTGTTTATTCAGTGGCAGGCACCCCGGAGTGTTTTTCTGCAAGTTCCTTTTTAGTGGCTTTTTACCATTTGGCGCCATCTACTGGGATTATTTTACACCCCTGAAGAAAGGCCCCTGTGGCCGAAACAGTATATGGGGTCCAGTATATATTTTATATGCCTGTTACAACTTGGTTTTATTTGGATGTATATTTGTGTGAATTTTTAGTGATAGTCTATATTGTGAATAAACGAGTTTGTCCACACAGTGGTCTGATCAGTATCCCTTCCCCACTGCCTTGTTTTGTTTCTCAAACTTCTTCAAAACACCTTGTTTTGCTTCCAGGGTGCCAGGGATAGAATCCTCCAACTCGAATACACCTATGTCATATCATGTTTGTGAAAAATGGGTGGTGGAAGAGTGCCCTTGCACCACTTGCTGCGTTGAGTGAAGTGAGGAGACAGAAACTTCAAGTTTAGCTCCTACATGTCCTCTGAGGCATAGCACACGTCTTTGGAGCCTGTTAAGGGATCAAAACTTTTTCCAGGAGCCCTGGAACAATGGCACAGTGAGCCGTACTGGCACAGAGGCTCCGCAGCCAAATAAGAGGCATCGTCTCCCTTCTAAAGGGGAAGGAGAGTTGCCTACTAACGTCTTTACCCCAGAGTTCATTAATCTGCTTTGGCAGGTGTATGCACACGGTCATAATGCAGAGTTGAGGTCCACTAAGAATCCTCAGAGTGCTTCGTCTATGGGAGCGGAGCTCCTCCGTAACTCTGATTGTCAGTCGAACAGGGATTCAGAGGATGAAAATTCAGTCATCATCCCCTTATTGTCTGAAAGCAAGGCCTCCCAGATGGGAGATTCGGTCTCCTATGTTGAGGATTGGGATAGAATTCCGGCCGCAGACCCAGAAGAGGATCCCTCTATATGGCAGCTCTTCAAGTCTTTGGCCCTGCCATACATTGTTATTAAGTCTGTTCATGAGCTCAAGATTGATCTGCCTCAGCCCCAGTCATTTTAGTGACTTTTTAGTGGGATCTGATCTCAGCCCAAGTCCTGTCCCTGGCACCCAGAAATGAAACTCCTGATTACAGAGCCCTAGGAGATCCCAAAAGGATCTCTCACAGGGGCAAAAGTCATGACTAGGCTGTATCCTCTAGATCAAGAGTTCCAGCAAATGTTTGCTAACCAAAGGTAGACTCTCTGGTGGCACAAGTGACTAAACACACATTCTTACCCAATGAGAGAGGTGTCGTGCTGAAGGATACACAGGACTACAGAGTGGATGTGATCCTCAGGAGGCAGTTTGAAGCCCTGGCCATGGGATCAACTGCTTCTGTTGTAGCATACGCCTGCCATTCATGGCTGCGAATGCTGGATATGACAGCGGCTGAGCAATTACCTCAGCTCATGCTGGCAGGGGTGAACTATGTGGCTGATGCATTTTATCGAGAGTCTCCCCATACTCCATCTCCACCCAACATATGCTGTGAATCAGACAATGGGCAAGCAATTCAACCTCCAAGGCTACACTTAGCAGGCTCCTTTTCAAGGGACAGATGTTTTTTGGCAAAGGACTGGATCTTATGGCCAATGTGCAAGATCGTCATCCCAAGTCCTTACAAGGACAGCAGACCTCAAGCAGCTAGAATCCAGAACCGGAGCTCCTTTCAGAGGTCCTAAAGTTTTCACCAGTAAACCTCAGGAGGCTCATCTCGGATAACCTATCAAGGTTCCAGAGATATTCCAGAAAATCCAAAATATAGCTTCCCAGGCCATAATGGTAGCCAAGAAGCTGCAATGGCGCCAGGCCTCCAGCTGCCCTTCATAAAATTGGGGGTCAGCTCTCAGACTTTCTGGAGGCCTGGAAAAGCATAATGACAGATCTTTGGGTCTTGGATATTGTCAGAGAAGGTTACAAAATAGTTTGTATACCTCTGTCTGACTGGTCTGTGGATTCTCCGGCAAGTCAATTGGATTGGGCATTCCAAGCCTGGGCAATGTTAAACAGATGTCTGGATATTCAAGCCATAAAACCAGTTCCAGAAGAACACCCAGGCTCATGCAGATACTCAATATACTTTGTCATGCACAAAAAGGATTCTGATGACTGGAAGTCCTTTCTGGATCTCAAACATTTCAGTGCAGCCCTGAGGGTTCCACATTTCTGGATGGAGACAGTGAGATCTGTTATTGCAGTAGTCCAGCTAGGAGAGTTTCTGATTGCCCTGGATTTGATGGAGGTTTATCTCCACATTCCATTTTTTATGGCACTGTTTCTGAGATTTTACGTGTTGGAGAATCACTATCAATTCTCAGCACTATCATTTGGGCTGGCAATGGCATCCCAGATGTTCACCAAGGTGATTATGATGGTATCAACTCATTTCCGTAAGGTGGGTTCATCCTTATCTAGATGACTGGCTCATCAGAGCCCCCTCTCAAGAAGAGGGAGAAAGAACAGTGGTGGCAATTGTACAAACTTTGCAGAGTCTGGGCTGGATTGTAAACTTTCAGAAGAGTCAATTAGTCCCCATTCAGTTTTTGGAATACCTAGAAGTTCTCTTTAACATGGAGGAAGGGTTAAGTTTTTCCACCAGAAGCACGTAGACAGAAGCAAACTACGAACCTACTGTCACAGCCAGCACCTACAGCATGGCACTACCTTCAGATTCTGGGCTCGATGGCAGCTGTCACAAAAGTGCCCTGGGCAAAGGTGCATATGGGTCCACTTCAGGATTTGCTGTTGTCTCCTCAGAGAGATTCCCTACAGGCTTCTCTACCCTGGATGGAGACAGCCCACAGCTGCATGAACTGATGACTCCACCCACAATCTCTGGCAAAAGGGATTCCACTTTAGATTGATTCCTGGGTCACTCTGACAATGGATTCCAGTCTGTTTGCCTAGGGGGATGCACTGCAGCAGTTGCCTGGTGAAAGAGTAATGGACACGATCATAGCGGAAGTGGTCGATAAACATGCTAGAACTGAGGGCTGTCTGCCTAGCCCTGTGAAACCTACAGTCAGTGCTGGAATGCAGAGCCAAGAGTATTTTAATACATTGCCACAGCAGTGGCCTAAGTCAACTGGCAGGGAGGCACCAGAAGTACATCAACTAGAGGCAAAACTACTGTTCATTTGGACAGAAAAGCACCTGCTGACCATAGCCGGAGTGAACAGTGTGCAAGTGGGCTTCTTCAACAGACAGACATTGGACCCAGGAGAGTGGTTATTGGCCCCGTGGGCATTCCAAAACATTACACTAAACTCCCTTAGTGAGAAAATACTATAAATAATAAAGATCAACAATTTCCCACTTTAGTGAAAAAGTGCATACAAAATACACTCTATAACTATTACTGGAAAGGCCTCAGTCACGGAGCCTACGCAAGTTACAGACTGACCACAAAGATCCGCGTAGTTTTCCAGCTCCTTAGCTCCAATCATTGGCCATATTCCAGACAATAAAATATTTATTCTAAATGTTTTATGTTGTTTTTTTCTTTTTTTCTACTTATCAATAACTTATTCTAAAAGGTCACTATCTACAGAAAATTTTTTGAATATAATTGTTTCCATTTACTCTATAGAATGCACTAATTCAGCATTGCGAGACTAAATCTCAACAATCTAAGTTGTGATAAATTTTACTTAGCTTAATCATAGTGTCATTTGCAATCAGTGCTATGTTTCAAGTCTTGCCAACGTGGCCAGCGTTTCGTGGGGTATTATTCATAACCACTGCTTCAGGGCCAACTGATGAAACAAGCTTCTGAAAACAGAAATGCAAAATCAATAAGGGAATTCCTTATCATAGTAAAGATTAAAGAATGAAAAAATTCTTACTTGCTGTATTGTCCAAATCTAACGGCAGTCTCTAAGCAATGAACAAAATGGCGCCAGCCTCATTTTAAAGAATTTTAACAGCGTACTGACGTCAGTGCAGATATCACATTTCATTAAAGATACAGATACCAAAAAGCCTAAAGGGTGCTAACATTCCCTATATATCCTACAACCTTTTAAAGGAAAACAGTTCAAAGAAGATCTGATAAATAGCTTAATAAAAATGTTGCCATTCCATTTGTTTATTCAAGCCGTTTGGATACAATGTCTGCAAACGGCTAATCCATCGTTGCTCATGTTGTGCTAGAATCCGACGGAAATTACCTCCCCTACTATCAGGTCTGACTACTTCTATGATAACTGCCCGTAAAGAGTCAAAACTATTTTTCATCTCAATACAGTGTTTAGCCAGAGGGGCACCCATGTTATGATTCTTAATGTTGCTTTTATGTTCGGTCAAACGAACATTAAATTTACGTGAAGTTTGTCCCACATAAATGAGCTCACAGGGGCATCTTAATGTGTATACAACACCCTGTGTTTTACAATCAGATTTATGGTTTAAGATGTATTCTTTCCTGTCTTTTGGATTCTTGAATATCCTGGTACATTCCATTAAAGTGCACATTCCAAAACATTGTCAGATGTTGGGAGAGTACGACATTCGATCTAATGGCAATGGCATGCAACAAGAAAGCGCCTCGGTTTTTCAGTTGAAGGTACGAGACTGGAAGTGCAGGGCTGGATGCCTTGGTGCAACCATGGCCGAAGTCCAGACTTCTATATCCGTTTCCTCCATGGCCCTGATAGGTCGGGTGGTCCATTGCATAGCATCTCATCCAGGGAGGGTAATCTCCGGAGCTTGGATTGGTCCAGGCGTCCTTGGTGTGCGGATCTAGTAATGCCTACAGGTGGATGAATGTCTCCAGCTCCAGGTGTATCTGGACTTACTCAAAGAGGGGCCAATTTCTGTAGAAGATCGGGGTCACTTTGGTCTTACGACATGACTCTTGAGCGTGTAACGCTAGCCAAAAAAGGATATTCAGAAGTGGTCATTACCACCCTACTGAAGGCCAAGAATTCATCCACTCTTTTGGCATAAGCCTTTTGTTTTTATTTTATAGAGGGTTCTTTTTGTCTGATTGTTTTTATAATAATTTTATGTATGTAAAATTATGTAAACCATTTAGTTTTAAACGGTATAGAAATTTTAAAAATAAATATGCCAAGATGTGGGATACTTTTCAGTGCCCAGAAGCCCAAGAAAACCCCAGTAACATTGATACTGGCCTTCCTTCAAGAGAGTCTGGACAAGGGATTAGCAGTGGCATCCCTTAAAGTACAGAAGGCAAGCATGGCTTGCTTTAGAGGTCGAGAGAAGTGAGTCTCCCTGACTGCTTACCCAGACATTATTAGATTCTTCAAAGGAGCCCTGAGGCTCATGCCACCGATCCAAGATCCCTTCCTGGAATCTTAAAACATGTTAGAGATCTTTGGAGGGCCCTGTAAGAGCCTTTGGAGGAAGTTTCTCTCATGGATCTTATGATCAAAGTGGTCTTCCTAGTTGCAATTACCTCAGCCAGAAGAGTCTCCGAATTGCAAGCTTTGTTATGCAGGAAGCCATTCCTGAGGATCATGGAGATGGGAGTGACCTTGTGTACAGTACCTTCCTTTTTGCCAAAGGTTGTTTCAGCATTTCACATCAACTAGGAAGTCAGGCTACCAGACTTTTAACCTACAGCAGGGGTAGGGAACTCTGGTCCTCGAGAGCCGTATTCCAGTCGGGTTTTCAGGATTTCCCCAATGAATATGCATGAGATCTATTTACATGGACTGCTTTCAATGCATATTCATTGGGGAAATCCTGAAAACCCGACTGGAATACAGCTCTCGAGGACCGGAGTTCCCTACTCCTGACCTACAGGTTCTAAGAATAAAGACAACGCTTTAAAGCTTCTGGATGTCTGCAGAGTTCTCTTGCATTACCTGAAAGTGACTGAGTTTCAGCTATTGGACCCTCTCTGTCCTAATCAGAGTCAACCTGAGGCAGACCAGCTCCAAGGCCACTATTTCCCAGGGAATTCAGACAGCGATCTCCTCCAACTATGTTGTCTGTGGCAAACTACTACTGGTGTCATTGAAAGCACATTCAACCAGAGGAGTAGCTGCCTTCTGGGCGGAATCAAGAGTGATACCTCTGGAAGGGATAGGTAGCTCTGTGACATGGTCTTCCCTACACACTTTCTCTAAATTCTATAGGATAGATATAACTGCACGTGAGGATTCTGCTTTTGGATTCTCAGTACTGAAAGCAGGCTTATCTCTCCCACTCAGGACTTCGGGAACTGCTTAGGTACATCCCTAAGGTTCAGCATACCATTCCTATTGCACTGGAAAAAGAGATTAGGTTTTTACCCTGATGATATATTTTCCAGTAGATAGGAATGGTATGCTGAACCCCCCCCCCATCTGATAATTTCTGATGCCCCTGTTTCTGCCTTATGCTTCATGGTTCTCTCCATAGATAAAACTTCTCTGCCAGTTGAACTGTGGGTTCAGAATCAGTTTGTAAATAGAATTTAAAAAGATAATTGAGCTCCACTAATATTCAAGCTGTTGCTTTTATTTGATATGTTTTACTGTTCAATTGTCATGATCGTTCATTTATACATTACAGTTTCATTATTGACTGTTATAATAATAATTATCCCAGGACAAGCAGGCAGCATATTCTTGACTGATAGGTGACGGCACCGACGGAGCCCCGGTACGGACAATTTTAGAGTGATTGCACTCTAAGAACTTAGAAAGTTCCAGTAGGCCGCACCGCGCACGCGCGAGTGCCTTCCCGCCCGACAGAGGCGCGCGGTCCCCAGTTTCTTAGTTTCCGCGGAGCTAAGAAGACGCGTTTCTCTCAACGGCCGTTGTGAGAAAATCTTTTTGAAACTTCCCGCTCGCGTAAACTTGTGAAGGAAATATTATTTCCTTCCTTTTTTCTTTATTTTCTTTATTTAAAAAAAAAAAAAACATTTGTTTTTTTCCTTCTTTTTTTGAATTTGCCCCGGCGGGGCCTTTTGCCACCATCGAGGCCTCGGCCTTCGATTTGGCTGAAGCCAGTCTTTACATTCATGCCCCCTCAACCCGGGTTTAAGAAGTGCCAGCGGTGTGCACGACCAATTTCACTCACTGACCCACATAATTGGTGTCTACAGTGTCTTGGTCCCGACCATCGAGCGTCTACCTGCACCCGCTGTGCGACTTTGAAAAAGAGAACTCTTAAAAATAGAGAAATTCAACAGAAATTACTGTTTGGTGCCGAAATGTCTGATTCTACAACACCGGCACCGACATCGGCACCGGCGCAGTCGGCACCCACATCATCGACACCACGCGATACCGCGTCGGTGTCGACTCCTTCAGGTAAGCCGGCTAAGAAGCCTTCCCTGTTGGAGCGTCCTCCAGTCTCGATGGCAGCGAGCCCAATCCTGCCGACCTCGAGGCGCCCACGGAAGCTGCATCCTGCCCCAATAGAGGTGAGCCCCTCCACATCGGGTTCCTCATCCTCGGGGCGTAGAGCGGCACCGCAGGTACCACAAAAGAAAAAGGCGGTACCGGTGCCTTCCCTCGAAGAGCGTATAGCTGCTGTTCTGCAGACACAACTTAAAGAACAGTTACAGCACCTCCTGCCTTCGCTCCTGGCACCGAATCTTCCGGTACCAGTTCGGTCTGAGCCACCGGTACCGACAGTGGACCGTCCTATTTTATCGACTTCCACTTTGTCGGTACCGGTACAATCTGTTTCCTCGGTCTCCATGCCGATTCTTGCACCGGAGCCGAGAGCTCACCATCAAGCTGTACAGACTTCGGCTCCGGTGCATACAGTGACATCCCCCGGTACCGAGTCAGGCAGGTCAGGGAAATCTCTTCGCAAATCCCGTCATTTAGAGCCTTCCACACCGGAATCTCGAGACCGGAGTTTTCAAGTTCGAGATCCTGACTTGTGGGGTGACTCAGAGGATCCTCTTCTTTCTGAAGGGGAATGCTCTTCTGGTGATGAGGACCCGTCTGCTTTGGGACCCTCCTCTAGACCAGATGTGTCTTCTTTTTCTTCCTTTTTGAAGGAAATGTGTGATTCTCTCTCCATTCCTTTGGAGGCTGAGTCAAAGAAATCCAAAGCTTTTCTAGATGCTCTGGATTTTGACCAGCCTCCAAAGGAATATCTTAAGTTACCTCTCCATGACATCTTGAGAGAGACTTTTTATAAGAATCTGGAATCTCCTTTAACTATCCCTGGAGCTCCCCGAAAATTGGATTCCTTGTATAAAGTTATTCCTATTCCTGGGTTTGACAAACCCCAACTGCCTCATGAGTCCCTTTTGGTTGAGTCCACCCTAAAAAAGTCCAAAGGGGCTAGTGTATATGCTTCAGTCCCTCCTGGCAGAGAGGGAAAATCCATGGACAAGTTTGGAAAAAGGCTATACCAAAATGCGATGTTGGCCAATCGATCAGGAAATTACGCATTTCATTTCTCTTTCTATCTTAAGCAGCTTATTCAAAATCTCACTGCTTTTGAGAAATATCTTCCTGATTGGAAAAAGTCTGCTTTTCACCAAACTTGTTCTTCTCTTTTACAGCTTCGTAAATTCATGGTCAGATCAATTTATGATACCTTCGAACTGACCTCCAGAGCCACAGCTATGTCAGTAGCCATGCGACGGCTGGCCTGGCTTCGGGTTTCAGAACTCGACGTCAATCACCAGGATCGACTAGCCAATGCACCTTGCTTGGGGGATGAGCTGTTTGGAGATTCCATGGACTCCACTACTCAAAAACTATCGGCTCATGAGACTAGATGGGACACGCTTCTTAAAACTAAGAAGCCTCCACCGACCAGGCCTTTTCGTCCACAATCGACCTACCAACGTAGATTTGTGACTCGTCCTCTGCCTCAAGCTGCACAACAGCCTAGACGTCAGAGACAACAACGACCAGGTGCTAGACAACCTCAACAACAGCAGCAGGTAAAACCTCCACCTTCGCAAAAATCTACTCGACCCTTTTGACTTGGTTCTCCAGAACATAGCCAGTCTTGTTCCTTCTACCCATCTTCTACAGCCTATAGGAGGACGCCTTACTTATTTCATAAGCCGTTGGGAATTCATCACGTCAGATCAGTGGGTCCTAAACATCATCCCCCACGGCTACTCTCTCAACTTTCAGACTCTACCTCCTCCAAGTCAACCAAAAGAGTCTGCTTTGCACACTCCTCAGTCTTTCCTTCTTCTCCAAGAAGTTCAATCCCTCCTCCTTTTGAACGCCATAGAGGAGGTTCCTCTAGATCAGAAGGGGCAGGGGTTCTACTCCCGTTATTTTTTAATCCCCAAAAAAACAGGAGATCTCAGACCCATTCTAGATCTCCGCGATCTCAACAAATGTTTGGTCAAAGAAAAGTTCAAGATGCTTTCTCTGGCCACTCTTTATCCTCTTCTCAATCAAGGCGACTGGCTATGTTCCCTCGATCTCAAAGAAGCATACACTCATATACCGGTCAATCTGGCCTCCAGACAGTACCTACGCTTCATGATCAATCGTTGTCATTACCAATACAAGGTGCTGCCCTTCGGTCTTGCCTCCTCTCCAAGAGTGTTCACCAAATGTCTGATTGTGGTGGCTGCCTTTCTACGATCTCACCACCTTCAGGTCTTTCCTTACCTGGACGACTGGTTAATCAAGGCCAATTCATCTCAGACTGTTCTCCTGGCCACCAACCAAACCATTATGTTTCTTCAACTTCTGGGGTTCGAGATCAATCTACCCAAATCTCATCTCATCCCCACTCAGAGACTTCAATTCATCGGAGCTGTCTTGGACACAGTCCTCATGAGAGCGTTCCTGCCATCCAACCGTCTTCACAGACTTCAATCTCTGTGTCAGCAGGTGCTTCTACAACTTTCCATCTCTGCCAAGAAAATGATGATACTCTTGGGTCACATGGCCTCCACAGTTCATGTCACACCCTTCGCACGTCTTCACCTGCGCATTCCTCAATGGACCCTAGCTACCCAGTGGTCCCAAGCGAATGGATCCTTGCTCATGTCACATATCTGTCACATCATCTCTTCGTCAGTCTCTACAATGGTGGTTGATATCCTCAAATCTCTCCAGAGGTCTTCTGCTCCATCTACCTCCTCATCAACTGGTCATCACCACCGACGCCTCCCCTTATGCCTGGGGAGCTCATTTGAACGAGTTCCAAACTCAAGGCCTTTGGACAGCCCAGGAAAAGAAGCATCACATCAATTTCCTGGAACTCAGAGCGATGTTTTATGCCCTCAAGGCCTTCCAACATCTTCTCTTTCCTCAAGTTCTCCTGCTGTGCACAGACAATCAAGTTGCGATATACTACATCAACAAGCAGGGTGGGACGGGCTCTCGCCTCTTATGCCAGGAAGCCCAGAAGATCTGGACTTGGGCCATAAATCACCATCTATTCCTGAAAGCTATCTACATTCAGGGAGAAAGGAATTCCTTAGCGGACAAACTCAGCAGAATTCTCCAGCCTCACGAGTGGACACTCGATCCTTTCACTCTACAGTCCATCTTCGCTCAATGGGGCACTCCTCAGATAGACCTCTTTGCAGCTCCTTACAATCACCAGCTGCCCCTTTTCTGCTCCAGACTCTACTCTCCTCACTGTCTGGCAGCGGATGCATTTCTCCTCGACTGGTCCAATCTGTTCCTGTACGCTTTCCCTCCTCTGCCTCTCATGTTGAGAACCTTGTTCAAGCTCAAGAGGGAATGAGCCACCATGATTCTGATTGCTCCGAGGTGGCCCAGGCAACATTGGTTCTCCCTTCTACTTCAACTCAGTTCCAGGGAACCTTTTCTTCTTCCACTGTTTCCTTCTCTGCTTCCACAGCATCAGGAGACCCTTCTACATCCCAACCTCCAGTCTCTGCACCTGACAGCTTGGTATCTCTCGGGCTGACTTCTCATGATACGCTTTTGTCTCAGCCTGTTCGTTCAATTCTGGATGCCTCCAGGAAACCGGCCGCTCTGCAATGTTACCATCAGAAGTGGACACGGTTTTCTTCCTGGTGTCTTCTTCATCATTATAATCCCACTTCCCTTGCAGTGGAGACCTTGTTGGATTATCTTCTTTCTTTGTCAGACTCTGGCCTCAAGTCCACTTCAATCAGAGTCCATCTCAGTGCTATTGCGGCTTTTCATGAGCCAGTCCATGGAAAACTCCTCTCAGCTCATCCCTTGGTGTCCAGGTTAATGCGGGGTCTTTTTAATGTTAAACCACCTCTTAAAGCCCCTCCTGTTATCTGGGATCTCAATGTGGTTCTTTCCGTCTTAATGAAACCTCCATTTGAACCCTTGGCTACCGCTTCTTTCAAGTTTCTCACTTGGAAGGTTCTTTTCCTTATTGCCCTTACCTCTGCCAGGAGGGTCAGTGAGCTTCATGCACTAGTTGCGGACCCACCATTTACAGTATTCCATCACGACAAGGTGGTTCTGCGTACGCACCCAAAGTTTCTTCCTAAGGTTGTTTCTGAATTCCATCTCAACCAATCCATTGTTTTGCCTGTCTTCTTTCCGAAACCCCACTCACATTCAGGGGAACAGGCCCTGCATACTTTGGACTGTAAGAGGGCTCTAGCTTACTATTTAGACCGCACTAAGCCCCACAGATCATCTCCCCAACTATTTCTGTCTTTTGATCTGAATAAATTGGGACGTCCTGTTTCTAAACGTACGTTGTCTAATTGGCTGGCAGCGTGCATTTCATTCTGTTATGCTCAGACCGGACTGACACTGGAAGGTTCTGTCACGGCCCATAGGGTCCGAGCCATGGCAGCATCTGTAGCTTTCCTCCGTTCCACTCCTATTGAGGAAATCTGCAAGGCTGCTACTTGGTCCTCAGTTCATACTTTTACATCTCATTATTGTCTGGACGCTTTCTCCAGACGGGATGGACACTTCGGCCAATCTGTTTTGCAAAATTTGTTTTCCTAATGGCCAACCTTCCCACCATCCCTCTTTTTGTTAGCTTGGAGGTCACCCATCAGTCAAGAATATGCTGCCTGCTTGTCCTGGGATAAAGCACAGTTACTTACCGTAACAGGTGTTATCCAGGGACAGCAGGCAGATATTCTTGCGTCCCTCCCACCTCCCCGGGTTGGCTTCTTAGCTGGCTTATCCTAACTGGGGACTGCGCGCCTCTGTCGGGCGGGAAGGCACTCGCGCGTGCGCGGTACGGCCTACTGGAACTTTCTAAGTTCTTAGAGTGCAATCACTCTAAAATTGTCCGTACCGGGGCTCCGTCGGTGCCGTCACCCATCAGTCAAGAATATCTGCCTGCTGTCCCTGGATAACACCTGTTACGGTAAGTAACTGTGCTTAATAGCTTTATTTATATTCTGTCATATCTTTTCAGTTCAAAACAGTATATAACAAGAACAACAAGAGATGCTGTAAGGACAGCGAGGTTACATCAGTTAGATTTGGGAAGGTGTGGAAGACAGTTGAGTGAACGGGGTGGTAGGGTAGGAAGAAGGAGCATATAAGAAGAGGTAAGAGATAAGCGGAATTGAAGGATCAGATACATTATATGAACAGATTAAAACCTTTGTTTCAGGGAGTTCCTCATAGTCCTCCTTCTCCTGTCTTTTACTCTAGAGCTTTTGCAAGCTTCGGAACAAACTGACTCCTGGAGGTTTCAAAAGCTGTGATTGACATCTTTCCGTTGCATGCTCGCAAGAATTGGCAGAGTACCCTAAGGTTCAGCATACCATTCCTATATACTGGAAAAGATATTAACAAAGTAAGAACTAATCTCTTTTTAGTTGAGCACATTTACACCAGCCTTCGGCAGGCGTAAATACTTATGCTTAAAGTTAGGCATGTAATGTGCAGTAAGCATCCATCAAGGTTGTTCCATGCAGAGTACACTTTACAAATGGTGCCTAACTTTGGGCACCATTTATTGAATTTCTCCCTATGTTTTCCTTCAATTAATGTAGATCTTATTTGACCATCAAAAGAAACATTTAATTCTTTATCTGTTTAATATATAGTGAGACTAGTCGGTGTTTTCTGCTGTGCTTTTAAAAAGAAAAACGAATGAAACAAGTACAGCTTTCGTTTCAGTAGTTCCGGGCCTTCATAAATATTCTCACAATTGTCTCTATTTACTTTGCAAGCAACTTAGCCATGTGTATTTAGAAATACCATATATACTTGAATATAAACTGAGATTTTAGGGTAAAAAAATGTCCCCAAAATAAGGATCTCAGTTTATATTAGTCATCCCCAGGTATATACCCTCTGCTCCCTTTCATTCCCGTTGCAAATCTCCCCCGGGTCTGTCTTGAGCCCTGGTGGTCCAGCAGTGAGCCGGAACAGGAGCGACCCCTACCGTGTTCAGTCCCAGGGGGCTCTGCACTCTACTCCCCGACCCGTTGCAGGCTTCCCCCTGTCCTGTGGCCTGGTTCTGTCCTGAGGCCTGGTGGTCCAGCGGCGAGCCAGGACAGGAGCAACCCCTCCCGTGTCCAGTTCCACCCCACTTCCCACACCTGAAAAGGCCTACCTTGCACACCCTGGTGGTCCAAGGTGAACCAAGCAGGAGCAATCCACCTACATTTCTGCCCAGTGCAGTGCTGCTTAAGGAAATGGCTATGGAAATAATGTGAGATTTCTCATGCATAGGCTCCCTTTTTAATGCTGGAGGCAATAGTGCAGGCCTGCACTACTGTCTATTGTGCTGAAAACCTTGTGTAAGCTACTTAACACAGCTTTGTGAAAAGGCCCTATTATCTTGACACTTACCCAGATAGTGGAATGAAAATCGCTAACTGGGTAAGACCTGACTTTGCCCCAGACATCTCCAGCACCAAATGGATAGTATTGTGTAAGGACACTGCTGATATTTAGATGTGTTTTTCCAGGAATTCAAACACATTATTTTACAGGTCATGTGCCCAACAAAAGGATTGGATATTGGTTGTTTAAAAATAAACTTTTCATCATCTGATCTAAATACAATAAGGACAAGTTTAGAACTGACTTCATAAATTGATGCTGCCATAAGTAGCAACAGTTTTCAAAGGGGAGAATATACACTTATTAAAATTGCCACTTAAAATTTATCTAGTGATATTAGGCAGGTGCATCTTTACATCTGCTCTAGAGCAGGCACATGTGCCTGCCAGGATTTACGAGTGTATAGTTTTCATTTTGCAATACATGTAAGCCTTAAACTCTGCCCAACTCCACCCCTATTTAATCATTTTAAAATATACATATGGTTACTGACAACTCATTTTTGTTCATGTATTTGGAGCATTATTTTGAAAATGTCTCATGAAAAAACATGGTTGTACACATGGAAATCCTTTTTAAAATTACCTCCAGTGTTTCACACATATGAACCTGTCTTGTTTAATTAAAGTTACAATATAAAGCTTGATATAAAGGTAAAGTCTTGGATGCAAATAAAATAGAAGATTTGTCTTAAATTCTGTTTTTGTTACTTCTAGAAACCTGTTTTCTTTTATTGCAAGACATAGGGCTCCTTTTACTAAGCTGCGTTAGGGCATTAACGCGCACTGAATTGCTGCTCGCGCTAGACCTTAACACTAGCATTGAACTGGCGTTAGTTCTAGATGCGTAGCGTGCGGTAATATCCTTCATGCACTAAAAACGCTAGCGCATAGATTCCCAAAGGAGCCCATAGATTCAATATGTTATTTGACCCATGCTAGAGAAGAGTTTCTGAGATCACGTCAGAGTTGATTAAACAGTTGATATGAATTGTCTCATTACCGACTTGTATTGTAAATTTAGAACAGTAAGGAATTTGTTTTTAAGTTAGTTGGGGCTGTAAGCTTGCGACAGCTAATTGAAGCTGCTATGGAGAGTAGGCTGTGACTGGCTAAATGCCTGAGCTTGCTTTCAACAAGCATACAGATTGTCAATGAGAATGTCCAACAGCAGCACTGAATATTCAGTCTTATGTGGGCATAGGAGACCAGTGTGGAAGAGGAATTTGGGGTCACAAACATGATGCAGAACGTGATGAATGTGATACAGTCATGTTGTGTTTTAAGTGAATATCTGCTTAGATTTTATTGTTCACACAGCTTTACACCACCTTCCATTTACTAGTAATTGTTAATGCCCTTCTGCTATGCACTGAAAAGGGAAAGCAAACCCTGCTATGCAGACTCCAGTACTGCTGAAGGGTCTATTGATGGAAAAATCCATCAAAAGTAAGCTAATGCTGATTTTATGCATCTAACACAAGCCAATTTCTGCCAGCTGGAGTAGTAATTTGCATTATGACCTCTTTGAGTGATATGCAGTTTTACTCTCATTTTTCTGTCTTTAATACTTCAATGTGTATGCAAAAGAGATAATCTTTACTTGCATATACTTGTTTAAAATGAAAAAAGTGTTTGTAAGAATGTATTTGGCATCTTTCCTACAGAAATAAACTCCTTAAAATATAACGTGTGTGTATTTAATTTCATGTCCTGGTCTGTTGCAGTCTCCCATTCTAATTAGGAGTGGGAATTGATGTATATCAATTAGAATGCTTGTCATCCTGGGAGGAGTTGTTGACTTTTTATTTATTTAATTTATATTTATATCTCATCCTATATAAAAAAAACGCTAGCCATGCATGCGCACTCAGACCTGCGTGATCTGTGATCCCTGTTCCGTGATCTGTAGGTCCGTGGCCAGAGTGCGTATGCGGCAGCCAGACAAAGCGTGAGAAACAGACTCGAGCGCTGTGGCCGACTCAGGATCGTGGGAGGATGCGCCGGAGGGATGCCGGAGGGGGAGGTACATATTGCTTCTGCACATACCAGTACAAACCTCCCTCCAGCGTTGGCCGCCGCAGCACGTTAAACAGGCTGCTTCTCGGCTTTCTCCTGCAGTTGAGTCCCTCTGCCGCATCACTGATGATGTCATCAATGACGCGACAAAGAGACTCAACGGCAGAAGAAAGCCGGGAAGCAGCCTGTTTAGCGTGCTGCGGCTGCCAACGCTGGAGGGAGGTTTGTTATTAAAAGTCATCTCGCTGGGAGGGTCGCAGAGTCAGCGGGGGTTGGGCTGGGAGGGGAGAGAAGCGTCTGCCTTGGGTGCTTCAGGCAGCAGCAGCGTTTACAGTTCGCTGCTGTTGGGGCTTCAGGCCTTTCTCTCTGGCCAGTCCTGCCTACTTCCTGTTTTCCTGAAGACAGGACCCGCCCGAGAGAAAGACCTGAAGCCAGCAACAGCAATGAATTGTGAATGCTGCTGTTGCCCGATGAAGTAGTTCAAGGAGGAAAAGGAGCAGAGGGGGAGATAATGGCTTGGAGGGAAGAAGAGATGGCAGGGCATGGAGGGAAGGAGGAAGGTATGCCAGACCAAGGGAAAAGGAAGTAGGAGATGGAGAGAGGCCATATGGAACAGAGAGAGAGAGGGCGGACACTGGATGGAAAGAGAAGAGAGGGCAGTGAATGGAAGGGGTAAGACAGAGGGTGAACAGTAGATGGAAGGGGTAGAGAGAGGGAGACAGACACTGAATGGAAGTGTGGAGGACAGGGGGAGCAGCATGCAGGATTGAGGGAAGAGGATAGAGTTAGAAATAAAGATAGACAGGGGGCCAGGAAAAGACACAGACAGAAAGAATGACAGCATCCAAGGAGAGAGAGACAAATTTAAAAAAAACCAAAAACAGACAGACAGACAGAAATCTACTCTAGCACCATGCGCGCATAAAATGGTCCCTGCGGTCTTGCAGGCTCCCCCTCACTCACAGTAAGTAATTTCTTTGTCGGCAATCCCCCCTCGCACCCCTCCTCGAAGCACCTGAACCCCTGTTGACCCTTCCATCGCGGTCTGACCCTCTTATCCCTTCCCGCCGTCTGACTGACTCACTTAGTCCCTTGACGCCACCCTTCCCTTCCCGTGGTCCTGACCGTTGACCCTCCCATCACGATATGACCTTCCCGCCGTCTGACTGACTTAGTCTGACTGACTTAGTCCCTTGCCGCCCCCTTCCCTTCCTGCGGTCCCGACAAACCTGCCCACTCCAGCAGTGTCCAAAGCACTCTACACATGCTGCTTCGGGGTCTTCTACTGATTTGCTCTGCTGCATCTCTGATGATGTCATCAGAGACGTGCCAGAGTAAATCAGAGCAGTAGAAGGCCCCGAAGCAGCGTGTGTCGAGTGCTGCGCTGCTTCAGTCGGCAGGTTTGTCGAGACCACGGGAAGGAAAGGGAAGGGGGGGGCGGCAAGGGACTAAGGGAGCCAGCCAGACCGCGGGAAAGGAAAGGGGTGGTAGGGGAAAATGCTGCTGCTGCACAGGGAAGTGGTGTGGGGGAAGGGAAATGGAGGGGGAGGGAATGCTGGTGCGGCTGCTATACAGGGAAGTGGGGGAAAGGGAAATGCTGGTGCGGCTGCACAGGGAAGTGGGGTGGGGGGAGGAAAATACTGCTGCTGCTGCACAGAAAAATGGAGGGGGAGGGAAGAAGGAAAGACAGACAGTGGGAGGGAGGGAGACAGAAAGAAAAGAAGAAAGATACAGGGGCAGGGAGAGACACAGAAAGACAGAGACAAAGGGGGCCAGGGAGAGACAGACAGAAAGAAAAACAGTGGGAGGAAGAGACAGAAATAAAGAAAGACAGACAGACATAGATTCTAGCACCCGTTAATGTAATGGGCTTAAATACTAGGGGCCCACAGAGAGACAGTCAGGGAGGGGGAGAGGGAAAGGGGGCTGCTTTCTAGCACCCGTTAATGTAACGGGCTTTAACACTAGTGTTTATATATTACAATGAAGCTTGAAGAATGGTCTGAAATTTAGCAGCTAAAATTTAATGCTAAGATATGCAAGATCATGCATTTGGGCTCCAAAAACATGAAGGAACGGTACAGTTTAGAGGGTGAAAAACTTATGTGCATGACAGAAGAGCAAGACTGTGATTGTATGTGATGATCTTAAGGTGGCCAGACAGATTGAAAAGTTGATGGCAAAAGCTAGAAGTGGTGCTTAGGAAGAGGTATGGCCAGTAGGGAAAAGAAGATATTGACACCCCTGTTTAAGACTCTGGTGAGGCCTCATTTAGAATATTGTGTACAATTCTGGAGATGGCACCTTCAAAAGGATATAAAAAGGATGGAGTCAGTCCAGAGGAAGGCTACTAAAATGATACATGGTCTTCGTCATAAGGCATTTGGAGGCAGACTTAAAGATCTCAATATGTATACTTTGGAGGAAATGTGGATTTAAATATATCTCATGTTGTGAATATCCTGACACACAGACTGGTCAGTTGATTGAAAACCATCGCTCAGGAGCTCTTTTGATCACCTCATTACACAGCTTTGTTCTCAGATTGCAAGATCAATTAACACTGAAAGTTATTTTTCTACTTTTGTGTAGTGAGAATGAAATGCCAAGTACGCATGTCCTATCATTTAAAAAAAATAGTTAATGTCATTGATATTTCCAACTTAATTTTGTTAATAAAACAAAAATAAGTTTTTAAAACAAACTTTCACTTTTCATTTTGTTGTGGCTCCCATTTTCTAAAAACCCTTGTCATGGCTTTATTCCCAGGAGTTCCCTTACATGACCTTCCCTATTCCATCCCACCACCATCTGCAACTTATGAGGTCAAACTGGTATTGGCTGACTTGAGACAGTACTATATTCTTATGTAGCATAATTTTTGCATACACAGTCCACTGTGCAAAATAACAGCAATGACCTTGGATCGGACAGCACCATTTTGAAACTAGTAGAGGTAGAGCAGGAGTAACATGAGATTGCTTTTGCCCACAAAAGACCCACAGCTTATAGATCGGGTAGGAGAAGCTGGGCTATTTGCCCCAAGCATAGGGCACTTGGTCTTTCTTTTTTTCATTGTAGTGATAGGGGAGGGGATGGGGCATGGCTTTATCTCTCAGTGTATTCCAGTTAAAGAAATAACAAGGAAGAAATGTGAAGAAAAAAAATTCAGTGCACAGTAATTATGCAGTGCTGGGACTACAATATATCATGCCAACTTTATGGCTATCAAGAATACCTATTGTGAAATTTTTAAGGGTTTTTTTTGTTTTTTGAAACAATTCTCACAAGAAAGCCTTTGACCTTTGGTATGATATTTATGAACTTGCTAGCTTGACAGCATGATGAATGAGATATTCAGTAATACTATGAGTTATCAAATAATGTTAGATGGCATTGGAGTCAGCATCATAGGCTTGTCATGAAACTGGAAGGAATTTAAAAGGAAAACAGGCCCCTCAGAAGGATTTTTATAGAATATGTAAGAATATAAGGGGCCACTGAAAAGTTGTCAGCCTAACCAACAAAGTTGGGGTAGTCTCCATTGAGGGCTATACACTTAGTCCAGCAATTTTCCACTTTTTTGTTCCGTAGTTTTCGAACAGAACAAAAAAAGTGGAAAATCACTGAATTAAGTGTAGAGCCCTCAAGGTTGACTGCCCCAACTTTGTTGGTTGAACTGACAACTTTTCAGTGGCCCTTTGTAAACACAGGGTGACATTGGTACCCTGGAAAGAAATGTATGAGGAGACCCATGTTTGTGCAGATTTGCTTAGAGATAGGAGAGAGAACAGAATTAGGTTACCATAGTAACTGGGTAATAATTCACCCTGAAAATGACCAGTTGACTTCAAACAGTGCAAAAAAAACCAAAAAACAAACCAACACCTATTTTAGTGTAAGGTGGAATTCTTTTTTTGGATTAAAATAGTGATTCTACTTTTAAGGCTGTTGTTTTTTTAAACATGTTTATTGAAAGTGGAAAGGGCACAACCAAGCAGAATACAAACACAAAAAGCATCCTGATACAATAAAAGCTCAACAAAAGCAGCAGGTCCCTCAAAGGAACTATCCAGTCAAAGTCCAAAATTACAGTGTGACAAAAAAGGAGATCAGGTCACAGCGCCAACTGCAAATATCGAACAGAATGGTGAAAGAATCATATACACCAACGCTAATATCGGGAACATTAAGTCTGCCCAAACACTTATCCAGGGCTAATTTGGTTGCACCTATGCTGGGTGCCTGGGATCTCCAAATAAACCGAGAGATAACAGACTTAAAATGAAGCTCATCCTGACAGCGAAGCCAAAAGGTATGGTCTGCAGGGGGTATAACAGTTTAATAATAATAATAACTTTATTCTTCTATACCGCTACAATCTTGCGACTTCTAGGCGGTTTACAGTCAAGAGAGCTGGACATTCAGCGAGTTACAATATGCAGATAGAGGAAATACAGAGTACAGAAACTTTAAGAAAGCGAAAAATAAAATAAACAGTTTGTTAAGAAAATTCCCGAGAGGACCTGTTTGAGAGATGTCGTGAATTACAAAGAAACATAGAAAAAGACGGCAGATAAGGGCCGCGGCCCATCTAGTCTGCCCACCCCAATGACCCTCCCCTATTTATCTCTGTGCAGAGATCCCACGTGACGATCCCATTTCTTCTTAAAATCAGGCACGCTGCTTGCCTCGATCACCTGAAGTGGAAGTCTATTCCAGCGATCAACCACTCTTTCGGTGAAAAAGTATTTCCTGGTGTCGCCGTGCAATTTCCCGCCCCTGATTTTCCATGGATGTCCTCTTGTCGCCGTCGGACCTTTGAAAAAGAAGATTTCTTCTACCTCGATACAGCCCGTGAGGTATTTGAGCATCTCGATCATGTCTCCCCTCTCTCTGCGTTCCTCGACTGAGTATAGCCGTAATTTATCCAGCCGTTCCTCATACGGGAGATCCTTGAGTCCCGAGACAATCCGGGTGGCAATTCGCTGGACTGACTCAAGCCTCAGTACATCCTTGCGGTAATGAGGCCTCCAGAATTGTACGAAGTATTCCAGATGAGGCCTCACCATGGATCTATACAATGGCATAATGACTTCAGGCTTGCGGCTGACGAAACTCCTACGTATACATCCTATGATCTGCCTAGCCTTAGATGAAGCCCGCTCCACTTGATTGGCAGTCTTCATGTCTTCACTGATGATTACCCCCAAGTCCCATTCTGCAACAGTCCTTGCTAGGATCTCGCCATTTAGGGTGTAAGTCTCGCATGGATTTTGACTGCCAAGGTGCATGACCTTGCATTTCTTGGCATTGAAGCTCAGTTGCCAGGTCCTAGACCATTGCTCCAATAGGAGTAGGTCGTGTTTCATATTTTCCGTTGTGCTCTTACTTGTTATGTTACACAGTTTGGCGTCATCGGCGAATAACATTATTTTAACGCGAAGCCCCTCAGCCAAGTCTCTTATAAAGATATTGAAAAGGATCGGGTCCAAGACCGAGCCCTGCGGCACTCCGCTGATCACTGCCGTCGTTACAGAAGGGGTGCCGTTTACCACCACCCTCTGAAGCCTACCACCAAGCCAGTCCCCAACTCATTTAGTCGAATGTTACATACAGCCAATGTTACAAAAATACAGCGAATTGCAAAAAATGCAGCAAATGTTACAAAAAATGCAGCGAATGTTACAAAAATACAGCAAATTGCAAAAAATGCAGCGAATGTTACAAAAAATGCAGCGAATGTTACAAAAATACAGCAAATTGCAAAAAATGCAGCGAATGTTACAAAAATACAGCAAATTACAAAAAATACAGCGAATATTACAAAAAATACTGTGAATATTACAAGATACAGTTTGTTAGGAATTTTCAGAGGGGACTTTTTAGATGAAAGGTCCAGAAATTACAAAATATAGTTTGATTAGGATTTCAGAGGGGGCATATTGGGAAGACGAGAAAGAAAAAGGGGTTCGGTGCAGCTTCTGTTTAGGTGATATATCTATTTAGGGACCAGGACCACTTTGACCAGAGCCACCCTCCCCAGAAGGCCCAGCGGGAGCACCTGCCATGTCTGACACAATTTCCTAATAGCCTTAAAAGGTCACAACATTAGCAGCATGGTATTTATTTGAGCACCGTGTCGGTGCTCAAATAAAAACCAAGGTAACGCATAGGCTTAGCCGAGGGAGGAATGGGCAGTAAGGCATGCCAGGGTTCCGGGGGGCCTCCTGATAACATCAAAAGTTCCGATTTACTGCAATTGACCTGTAGGCCAGACAATGCGCCAAAGTCTTGAATCACCGCCAATGCCCTAGGCAAATGGGTAGTGACCTGGTCTAAATAAAGCAGAATGTCATCATCGATCAAACTGATCTTGCATTCCTGTCCCCCCCACCCGTACACATTAGATATCCTCCGCTTGTCATATCTTAATAGCCAGGGGCTCAATAGCCAGAAGAAAAAGATTAGGGTAAAGGGGACACCCCTGCCGTGTTCCCCGCTGTAACCCAAAAGCCTCCATAAGACCCCCCATTAGTCAAGAGGCGATAGTCCAGAATACAGCTGTTAAAATCATTTTATAAGGCCCAGAAATTTGACCACGTAACTCCTCTCCTAATTAAATTTCATTGGCTCCCTATTAATCATCGAGTTACTTATAAAACACTACTGTTGACTTTTAAAACTAGAAAAACAGAGCAGCCAGAATTTATCAATAGACTTTTGATTCCATATTCTTCACCACGCACCCTTCGAACCGCTGATCAAAATTTATTAGCCATTCCATCATTGAGACATATAAATACTAGGAGAAATACTTTCTTTTCCGTGGTTGTTCCCACCCTGTAGAACTCAGCCCCGAACTCATTAAGAGAGACAACCCTGGAGAAATTGTAAGTCTTCTCTTAAAACATTCCTTTTTAAGGATTTTTAAAAACTTTTCTTAGTTCATTTCTGTTGGACTTACATGTTATTACCCCGCCCCCCTGTTTTTTTTTCTATTCTCTTCTCTTTCTTTAAAATTATAATGTAGTTCTCCCTATTTCTTTTTGTACCTGCTTGTCGAGTCTTGTAATTATCTGTCTTGGTGTCCTGTTTGTTTTCCTTTTATGTTAGCTGTTTTTTTGGCTATTTGTATTACCCTTGTTTTTATTGTACAACCATCTTGAAATATATGATATGGTGGTATATCAAATTCTTAAACTTGGTATACAGAGCATTCATCCAAGCCAAGAAAAACCCCTGAAAGCCACCTTTCTGTAAAACCCAGAAAAGGTATTCCCAAGAGATGTTATCGAAGGCCTTCTCCATGTCCAACCCCGCTATCACTGAGTGACCACCCCAGCCAGCATGGGCACAAATAGCACCCAAGACCTTCAGCAGATTCATAGAAGCATACCGTCCCGGCATGAAGCTTATCTGATCAGTATGCATGAGACCAGGAAGAAAATTATTCGGATGTCATTCCAGGGTCATGGCCAAAAGCTTGAGATCCTGGTCTAACAGGGAAATAGGTTGAAAAGAACCAACCAGGTCCATGTCCTTGCCTGGTTTAGGGATCAAAATCACATGAGCTAGGTTATCTGGGAAAGCTCCTCCCTCTGCAGCCACATCATTGCACATCTTACTAAGGGGGCTCCGCCACCAGATCCTGAAGGATCCTATAATATTCCGTCTCAAAGCCATCAGGTCCCAGTGCTTTAGCTAAGGTAAGAGACTTGATGGACATCAACATCTCTGCCCCAGTCACTGGCATATTCAAAAAAATCAGCCTAAGTATCATCCAACTGTGGCACACTTAGTCCTTGGAAAAATGCTTCAAGGGCATCCCAATCCAAAGCTCTTATGGTTGGGTCCGAAACTAGATTGTCTTCCCTCCTTTGTGACCTTGGATTCTGGAATATCTTTAAAAATTGATTTTTCTTCTAAGATACTGGGCGTTCTCATAGACTCTTCACATACTTTCAAGGACCAAATAAATTCCCTTGTTAAGAAGTGCTTATTCAGTCTTCATATGTTGAGAAAAGGGGCCTTCTTCATCAGCAGCATTTTTCTGCTTTGGTCCAATCCATTATATTAGCTCGGTTAGATTACTGTAAAGCAATTTATTTGAGCATAACTAAGACCTTCTTGTATAGACTTCAATTAATACATAATACTGCTGCTGCTAAGCTGATCTTTGGAAAAAGTAAATTTGATCATGTGTCCCCATTGCTCCTAAAACTTCACTGGCTTCCTGTCTATTGCAGGATTCATTTCAAATGTGTCTGTATTGCGTTCAAGATTCTTCATGGTATCTTATGCTCTTCTTCTCCCTTTATCTTGGAATGCTTATAGATCCTGTCCTGCAAGAAGCACCCAGCAATATAAGCTCTCCTTTCCCTCAGTTAAGGGAATAAAATGAACTAGGAACCTTAGCCAATCCTTTACTTTCAAACTAACAGAATTATGGAATGGAATTCCCCATATTCTAAGGGGTCTCTAGTTCCTTTCAATTTTTTCGTAAAGCTGTAAAAACTATTTTGTTTTCTAATCACCTTAGAAATCTTTCCTAGCTTTGCTTTCTCTCACTCACTGGCTTTTTTCCCTTCATATTGATTTTCTTTTTTAAATACTGTTAATCGAATCGAGCTCCTTGTTTGGAAATGATCCGGTATACAAAGTTAAGTTTTTAGTTTAGTTTAATCTACCCCAAAACACAGTTTTATAATAATGGACAAACTGGTCAGCTATCTGTTGCTCCCCCTCATACCGTGTCCCATGAGTATCTCAGATAACTCTAATAATTTGATGTTTCTTGAAGGGGTGGACCAAATTGGCCAAAAGCTTCCCAGTCTTAATCCCCCCATCTATAAAGGAGATATCTTTGGCAGGAGAGAGTGCTCTGTGCGCTTATTAAGCAAGGCTTCTATTTTTCCTCAATTGCCCTTGTATTCCAATCAGTCCGAGTCGAACAAAGTGGCTATGTGCGCCCGTCTAAAAGTATACAATGTCTGAGTCAGTTGGAGAAGCTCCCCATCTTTTTCCTTCTGTTTAGTGGCCATATAGACAATGATGTGGCTTCTCAGTACTGCTTTAGAGGCATACCAATAAGACACCAGCCCCACCTCAGGGGTGGTATTTGTAACCTGGTAGTCTACCCATCTCGCCCTCGGGAATGTCTGGAAATTGGGGTCATTATACAAATGCGGAGACAATTTCCACAAAGGGGCCTTGTGGGTAGGTGTCAAAGTAAGCTCCATGGTCACATAGTCGGAAATGGTAGCCTCAGAGATCTCTGACCTGGTAGCCCTAGAAAACAATTGCATATCAAGAAGGAGATAGTCCAACTGGGCATACGCCTTATGGACATGGGAATAGAAGGTTAATTCCGTATCGTAAGGGTGCAGTGCATGCCACACATTCGCCAAATCTAAATGTTGCATAAGGAAGCCCACCCCATGGTCATCATGAGCCTTCATTCTGGCCCTGGAGGGTTTGCAATCCACTTCCGGATCTGCCATGATATTGAGAAGCTTTCCCCCCCCCGCCTCCCCGGATCAGCTGATAATCAAAATAACCCGATAATAAGTAGAGGACAGTAGAGAAAATTTTATGACAGTAAACATTCGGGACATACAAGTTACAAAGGAGTAATTTCAGTCCCCACAATTCCCCCAGGACTATGATAAAGCGACCCTCTTTGTCCTGAATTTGTTTATGCAGTGTAAAGAGCAACCTTTTATGCAGCAAGATTGCCACACCCCACTGCCTCCCACTAAAAGTGAAAGAGTAGACTTCCCCAATCCAAGACCTCTTCAACTTGGCATGTTCAATCTGTGTGAGATGGGTCTCCTGCAAATATGCAACATCTGCCACAACTTCCACAGACTAGTGAGAATCCGAGACTTCTTAATAGGGGACTTAATACTGAAAGTAATCAGCTTCATTTCAGCCATACCTACGGAAGGGAGGAAGAAAGGGCAAAAAGGCAGGATAGAGGAAACCCACCCCCTGCAACATAAGCAGCAGTGAGTCAGCCATGATCATCAGATAGCAAAAGCCCAAGACAGAGAATATTATAGATATGCAGCTCAAGCAAAGCCTCCTAGCTAAGCTCCACAGCTGCCAGTGTGGGTATGCCCAACCTCGGTTCCAAGGGTACCTCAGACCACCCATTCCCACAAGCAACACCCAAACATACACATACCACCATGCACACCACAAAAACCCCAGTCCTCCCCCTCCACCCCCAACCCCAAAAGCATGCTCACCCCCCTAGCATACAGTCCCATAGTCTATACCCCATACTACCTGGGAAAAAACTACCCCCAAATCTGCCTCCCCTCAAAAATAGAACAACAAGAACATGACAGATAAACTAGTCCCAACAGGTCAGGGCCGATCAATGCCGGAAATCCTGGGACCCCACATGCTGGTGTACCTCCAAAGCACTGAGAGAAATCCTTCGGTACTCAGGAGTCCAAACTGTAGGCCTCTGGGAAACCCTGAACCAGGGTGACCCTCGCAGACTCTCGGAAGGCCTCGACACCAGCCCACAAGGGAATGGAGTAGTCCAGGAAAGGCCCGAGCAGTCAAGAACAGGCAGGATACGCCTACGAAGGCACTAGGAGCAAGAAGCAGGCCTCCAGTCCCAGCACAAACAGAACCAGGCAATCGGGCACTAGACAGCCTATGGAAAAAGGGCAGGAAACTCCACAAGTCCAGCAGATCAATAGCACCGATTCAGGCAGAGAGCCACTCCATAAAATCTCAGGCTTCCTCTGCCAGACTCTCAGCTTCACCAGAAGCACCAGGGCAAATTGAATGCCCCTGTTGTGCAAGTCAGTGCAAAATGGAGACATGAGCTTTCGCTGAGCCGTTACTTCTACACAGCACCTTGGATCCTTCGTACTCCAGGGCCCCCACCCTCCGAAATACGTTGAGGAGAAACTCTTTTTCACACCAGTTAGCATAGCAGGCAATGGCCGTTCACTCTTGCCCTTCACCATTGGTCATGCACCAATGCAGTGGGTTCACTCACATTCAAAGTGCGCCGTTTCATCAGCCTGGCCCAATTTCTCAGGCAGCCACTAACTAAAGATCTTCTACATGTCCAAGTCAGTCACTAGGTGAAGGTTGTTACGCCAGCTGCGGTTTTTGTACTCCAGTTTGTCAGCAAGTTCTGAAGACTCCATAGCTCCGCCACCTGCGCCACCAGACCCATGCAAGTCGGACACCCTCTGCTCTACCTCCATTAACCGCCAGCTGTGAGAGTTGAACTTCTCGTGCATCTCGTCAACTGCAGATTGGATTTTGTTAAGCCGGTCAACCAGAGCTGCCAACGCTGATTTTGTGATGTCTGTGATCCAGTTTCCTGTAAGTATCATGACTGTACCTTGTTCCGCCACCATCTTGGGAGGAGTGGAAGGGTGCTTATCTTTGAGGCTTCTCGCCGATTTTATAGGCATGCTTGATACTGCTGCCCAATTCAAAAGCTTCTGGCTGAAGCAGAAACTCATCCCTGGCACTCAAACAAAAAATTGCCCGGGGAGAGACAGAAAAAGCAGATAAAAAATACAGATGTTAGTGGGGTGGGATCGGAGCTCTCCTCGCATGCGTCTGGTTAGGTATAATTTTCTCTGTCGGCTCCACTCAGAGCTCATGCTTATAGTCATTTTGTATGTTTCTATAAAACCTCCTAGTGATGATGTGATATAATCGCATTATAATGTAATTATTACAATTAAATGCATTAGATATAGTCACAGGCAAATGTTTCAATAGGTTTTCCTTTCAATTCACACCAACACAGAGGTTAAACATTTAAATATTTAAAAAACCAACAACAATTTAGGGTGAAAGAATAAAAACTAAATAGGTATGTCCAACAATTGTTATCAAATGCTGTTTAAACAAAGTAAATTAAATTAAAATATAAATGAATAGCAAAGCTAATTTATCATTCACATGTGATCAAATTTACATTGATTACACCATTATAGTTAGTGATAATATTCAAACCTCAAACCAACATGCCATTCCATTCAGCTTAATACAGTGTTTGCTCCAGGATTTCTAGAACCACAGGTAAGTATTTGACTAGGTGACAATTTTAAAACTAGAGAATGTTTCTCAGTCCCAAAGTTCAATAAAATATAAAAAGTATATATACTCACATTCATGCATACAAAAATAAAGTATTTTTAAAAAACTTCTGTTTTCACCACTAGTTTTGGACTATTGCAGATGTAAGAGGATGCCTTGGCATTTGAGGATTAACAAGTCATCTACTATGTTTACAAATAGTAACATAGTAAATACAGCAAATAAAGACCTGATTGGTCCATCCAGTCTGCCTTAATTACAGGCATTACAATTTAATGATTACATTAAAATGTCTTTTCTTCTTTATTTCTGGACCATAAACCTTAGAAGACCACCCAGTACTGTCTTTGCATTCCACTACTGGAGTTGCCATCAACGCTCACTCCAATCTATCCAAACCATCTCATCATTTGCAGGATTCACACCATGAAAGTCTGTCTAGCACCATCCTCATGTTCTAAATTGCTTGGGCTCCAATTGGATCCTGCTGAATTGTCTTGTCACCTGTCTGGAACCAGCAGTTCCTCTGAAGATCTGAATTTTTACTACTATCTTGTCTGTAAACATATGAAAGGAAGCAAAGCCCTAACCTCCCTAGATGAGTGTAGGCTAAAGTTAGTGTCTTAGCAAAAGATCATAGAAACATGATGGCAGATAAAGGCTAAATGGCCTAGCCAGTCTGCCCATCCGTAGTAACCATTATCTCTTCCTTTCTCTAAGTGATCCCACATGCCTATCCCACACTTTCTTGAATTCAGACACAGTCTCTGTTTCCATCACTTACGGGATATTGTTCCATGCATCTACCACCCTTTCTTTAAAAATATATTTCCTTAGCCTGAGCCTATCACTTCTTAATTTCATCTTATGCCTTCTCATTCCAGAGCTTCCTTTCAAATAAAAGAGACTGGACTCATGCGCATTTATGCCACATAGGTATTTATCTAAATAGAACTTTAGTTTCCACCTAGAATATGTCCAGAGATTACCAACATCATGTTCCTCAGAAAGCCACACCGAGTATATTTGATTCTTGATTACTTAGTGTGGTAGCCATCCTCATGGGAACCAATATACGGTGAAGGTTCACACTTGGACGTTTTTATATTAGTCTATATTAATTTGTAACAAAGTGCCGGTGCTTGATAATAATAAATAGATCAATCGTCATAGCTTAATAGTGTTCATATTAAATTGTCACTTAACTTAGAACTCTTCTGTCAAGATCCCCACCTACCACACTAAGTAATCAAGAATCAAATATACTCGATGTGGCTTTCTGAGGAACATGGTGTTGGTAATCTCTGGACATATTCTAGGTGGAAACTAAAGTTCTATTTAGAGATTTACTCGAGATTTGTGCACATTGATTGCTGTGAGAGTTCAGACTTAGATATTTAAACATGTCTATCATATTTCCCCTCTCTTGTTTTTCTTCTAAAGTATACATATTGAGATCTTCACTTTGACTTTTGGTTCTGCCGGTGTGATCTAAAATAATTATAAAAAGAAAAAAAAAAAATGGGTTCTTTAAGTCTGTCCCCATACACCTTATAATGAAGACCATGTACCATTTCCTCTGGACCGACTCCATCCTCTTTATATCTTTTTGAAGGTGCGGTCTCCAGAATTGTACACAATATTCTAAGTGAGGGCTCACCAGAGTCTTATACAGGGGCATCAATACCTCCTTTTTCCCACTTGCCATACCTCTTCCAATGCACCCTAGCATCCTTCTAGCTTTTGCAGTCACCTTTTCAACCTGTTTGGCCACCTTAAGATCATCACATATCACACCCATGTCCCGCTCTTCTGTCGTGCACATAAGTTCTTCACCCCCTAAACTGTACCTTTTCTTTGGGTTTTTGCAGTCCAAATGTATGACCTTGCATTTCTTAGCATTAAATTTTAGCTCCCAAATTTCAGACCATTCATCAAACTTTGCTAGATCTTTCTTCATGTTGTTCATACCAGCCAGGATGTCTACTCTATTGCAGATTTTGGTATCATCCACAAAGAGATAAATCTTACCCGATAGCCCTTCAGAAATATCACTTATAAAAATGTTTAAAAAAACAGACCCAAGAACAGAACCTTGAGGCACACCACTGGTAGCATCCCATTCCTCAAAGCAATCTCCATTGATCACTACCCTCTGTCATCTTCCACTCAACCAGTTCCTGATCCAGCTCATCACTTTGAAGGCCCATCCAGAGGGCACTCAGTTTATTTATTAAACTTCTGTGTGGAACACTATAAAAGGCTTTGCTAAAATATAAACATACCACATCTAGTGCACTCCCTCTATCCAATTCTCTGGTCACCCAGTCAAAGAAATTGATCAGATTTGTCTGACAAGACCTACCTCTAGTGAATCCATGTTGCTTCCGGTCCTGTAATCCACTGGATTCCAGAAACTTCACCATTCCTTTATCCCTAAGCTGACCCTCACATGAAAACAAAAAATAATGTTTCTGAAATGAAATCAGCTCACAGTTTCAATACACACATTCACACACTTTCTGAGCAATCTCAGCTGTGTCTGTACCACCAGCGACTCATCTTAAGTAAATTTAGTGAGCCTATACTTTGCAAACCTCATTTGCATGTGCTGTTTTTTTAGAATAACTTGCTTTTTTAAAATCATTGCAAGAGCAGCTTCAACTGTGGCTCGTCATTTTTACCACAAAGCTTTGAGAATCTTCCCCACAGGGCTTGCTAGTATAGGAATGCTGACACAGCTATGCACCACAGAACTTAGAATTCATAGAGAAGAGATCACTCTTAAGGTTTTAGACCTTCAGTTTTCAAAAGAATATTTAGTTTTCAGAAATAGTTTCTGATTCTCCAAGCTTTATGCAACTGTGTATACTGGGTAAGGTTTCAGTAGACTGGTAATCAGAAAAGTCACAAAAATGCACTCCAGCAGAAAACAGTTGAATACTAAATTACATACAAAACATTTCCTGTAAATATCAATAATATTAGGACATCTGAGTTGAATCAATGGTCTTACACAGTAAAGAGATTAAAATTCTCTATTTCCTAGTACATCATTTTAGCCATAGGAGTCACAAAAATCCAGTTTAAATTCTGATACACACTTTAAAAGTTTTTATAAATTTTCCTTTGACATATAACTCCAAACTTGATTTAGAAATCAAGCAGGTATCAGATAAATTCCTGACCCACAACACATACAAACTGTTGTATCCTTTTGCAGCCTTTTCATTATATACCTTAGCTCAACAATCCATAAGCAGGTTTTACAGTATTTCTCATGAAATCAAACTTTTAATGGAAATATTATTTAAAAAATATTCACTCCTTCCATCCATACACAAACTCCAGAGCTGTCATACAAATTTCCACTCAGCCACACACCATTTTTTCACCAATTCCTTGTACTGCCTTAAACTCTCTGCTCTCCTCTAGCTCACAATAAGGGTCCTGGGAGCTCTTAATGAGACAGCTGCTATTAAGTTAAGCTTCCCCCAAGCTTCTGCCTCTAATCTTTTTGATCTCCCTGCAGCTCCCAGGATCTGTGCATGAACCCAGGATCAAAGCAGCTCAGTTTCCTTCCTGCTTCTCCCCTGTAAGTGCTTTAAATTTATTATTTATTTCTTCCTATTACATTTATATTGATTTGTATTCACCTTAAATATTGATTTAACTAAACTAAACCTTAAGTTTATATAGCGCATCATTTCCATGGATGTTTTAGAGCTCGGCACGGTTTACAAGAACTTAAAATATAGGAAGAGAAGGGAAAAAAAAGTTACAATAAAAAGTTACAAATAAAATTATTATTATTATTATTGAAAATGGACTGAATTCCAAATTCTTGATGGGAAAAAGCACTCTTTCTTTATGACCCAAAGTAGCATGGTTGTTTTTCATGGTTGTTTTTCAACTGATCAAGGAGGAGGAGTATTGCTCTAAAGAGATTGCTTTTGATGCTTTGGCTATAGTACTATTAGGAGAAAGAGCTTTCTGAACCCTCAATATTTTTGCCCATGAAGTAGCCTTTTTGAAGGTGACAGGTGGTCACATTTGGCACCTTGAATAATGAATGCTTTTCTCTTCAATTTGTTGGTCTTCTCTGCTTTGTCCCTGGATTAAGTGCAGTTTGCTGCCTCTTTGTGATTCTTCAGCACTGAATATTGGCCACAACCAGATGACTTCTAAGTGATGGAAAACATATTAATATTCAAGGTCAGTGCCTGGATAGGGATTGACACTGAATATCCAGATCTAATTTAACCAGCAGCAGTCATTGTTTAAAGAAACATTGACAGCTAACAGCTGCATGGAAAGTATGCTAAACTTTGGTCTTTTTCTGTGCATTGGTAAGTACGACCTTTAAAGCTAAGAGCAGAAGAGCTTCAGAAGGATACCTTCCGATTCCATGATGGAAGTTTTGAGTGTCTGTGACCCAAAAATTATTATAGCAAAGGAGATGATATCACTAATATTGAGTATCTCACATATGTCAGACCAAATTAAATGCCAAAATCTATTCAGCATTGGACAGTCAAAAAGCATATGTTTGAGCATGCCCTTATGCATCTGACAGGACCAAAATGTATTCATGTTAGCAGAGATCATCTTAGCCAATCTGCGAGGTGTCCAGAATGCACAATTACAGAAGTGACAAGGAGTGTAGTGCTTTCCTGGCAGTTATCCAGATATTATCCATGCTTCCTCATCCAGGGTCAAGTCGATGTCTTTATGCCATACTTATTTTGAAGTAGAGTCAAGTTTGTATTTGTAGGCTTGTAGTAGCTTGTACCATCGTGAAGCCTCTTTACCTTTAAATGCAATCTTGTCACAATATGAGAGATATGTTGGATAATCAATACAAGGGAAGTTGGGCAACAGATCCTTTTTAATACAATGTGTTAATTGCAGCCATCTGAAAAATTGTGATGGTGGTAATTTGTGAGTTCTACAAATAGTATCAAAGGTAAACCAGGATTGGCCATCAAATTGATGACATATATTCCATATACCATGTGTTTGCCACATTTTCTAAGAAGCCAATTTATTTTTTATCTAACCCTTAATATAATTGAAAAAAACATCTAACCCATACATGGACCTATTAGCTTGCCAACTCTCAAGCACCACACTAAAAGACACACTAAACTGCATGCTCTGCTACATAGCACCGGGAAACTGGTCTTTAGCAAGAACCGAAGTGGAAGACTTCATATACCAAAACTCACTAATAGCAACCTACAACCTACTCCTAGGAGACCTAAATCTACACCTAGAAGATCAATCATCCAAACAAGTAGACAACTTTCTCTCATTTCTCAAAGCCTTATCCTTCCAAATGCTAAATCCACAAACAACTCATGAAAAAGGCCACCAACTTGATATCACAGCCTTCATGACCCACCAGCCATCTTTAACAGAAATTCATACATCTAACGGAACATAGTCCAGATCCATCTGGTCAGACCACTACACTTGCACTTTCAACATCAACTGGACCAAAAACAAAAAAACTACAACAAAACTCAATAAAGTAACATACACCTCACGCAAACACATTGAACCCTCCATATTCTGGTCTAAAATAGATGAAACAATTCTAGAAAACAACCCCGAGGACTTCATCTTACAATGGGAAAGATTATGCTCCAACACCCTTGATGATCTAGCCCCACTACAAACCAGAACCAGCAGGAGATCAGATAAATGGTTCGACTCCAAACTGCTACAACTTCAAAGACAATGTAGACGACTAGAAAGAAAATGGTGAAAATCGAACTTGGATCATACAAAATCCGCCTGGAAAAAAAATCAACAAACAATACAAATCACAATTAAAGGACAAGAGAAAAGCACACTACACCAACCTAATAGGCACTGAAACCCAAGACACCAAAAAATATTCCATATTCTAAAAACCCTAACTGACACCAAACCCTACCTGACCACTAACAATACTACCCCCCCCCCCCTCAGCCACTCTATTAGCAGAACGCTTCCAAAATAAAATTACTAATGCAAGAGCTACCCTCAATGACACCTCTACCCATCCTAATGAATTCTCAATTCTCCCCACAGATAGAGATTCTACTGCAGCAGACAGAATATGGTCTCAATTTCCCAACATTCAATGGCCCGAATTCAACAAATACTACAAAAAATACAGCCATGCATCCTGTGACCTCAACAACTGTCCACCATAGCTCCTAAAAACATCCAGCACAAATTCCGTGCTCTTCTTCTAAATTGGATATAAATCTCGCTCATAAACGGCCACTACCCAACCAACCTCAGTGAAATCATCATCACCCCGATCCTCAAAGACCCCAAAGGACCGATAGACCAAACAGCCAACTACAGACCCATTGCCTCTATTCTACTCTATGTCAAAATAATAGAAGGTCTAGATGCCAAATTCCTCTCCAATTACCTAGAAATCAAAACATACTCCATCGCAATCCGGCTTCAGAAACAACTTCAGCACAGAAACACTCCTAGGATCTCTCTTGGACAAAGCCAGATAACATCTCAGCACAGGAAAAAAATGAAGCTCATACAACTTGACCTGACCGCTGCATTCGACCTGGTGGACCATAACATTCTACTACAAATTCTAGATACAATAGGTATCACAGATAAAGTATACTCATAGTTTGAAGAATTCCTTAAATCAAGAACCTATAGAGTAAAATCAGACAAAGAAAAATCTGAACCTTGGTCAAACCCCTGCGGAGTTCCTCAAGGATCCCCTCTATCCCTGACTTTCTTCAATCTCTATACAGCCTCCTTCTGCTCACACCTGGACAAACAAGGCATAACCTTCTACAGCTATGCAGATGACATTCTCATACCCTTCGATCAACCAGAACCCTCCATGACAAACACAATATACCAAAAACTAAAATCAATAGCAACCTGGATGAAAGATCACAAACTAAAATTGAACCCAGATAAAACTAAATTCATCCTCCTAGAAAACAACAAAATATCAACCATAACCAACATTGAAATCAACGCAATCAACTACCCCATACAAGCCACCCTAAAATTACTAGAAATAACAATCGACAGATGCTGCACCATGCAACCGCAAATCAATAAAACAATAAAAAATCATTCTCAGTCATGAGAAGCTTAAGACAAGTTCAGAAATTATTCGATAAAACACAATTACAGCTCATAATTCAGTCCCTAATACTAGGACTATTTGACTACTGTAACATCCTCTATCTCTCCTGCCCTGAAACTATAACAAAACAACTACAAACTATCCAAAACACAGCACTAAGACTCGTCTACTCATTGAAGAAACATGACCACATTACAGAAGCATGGCTTCCAATCCCAGCAAGAATACAATTTAAATTCTACTGCCTACTATTTAAGACTTTATACGGAGACAGTCCAAACTACCTGAATAACCGCCTCATCCACAACACCTCAACCAGACAGGAAAATTCACACCCCATTCTCATACCCCCCAATTAAGGAGGTCAAACGGAAAAAACTATATGATGGCCTCCTAGCCACTCAAGCAGCCAAACTAAACAACCAAATCGCCAATCTACTGATGGCATCCCTAGACTACAAAACTTTTAGAAAAGAAATAAAGACCATACTCTTCAAGAAATCCCTGAAAAAAAGAAATAACACCGCAAGTTTCAAACACCACCTCTCACTAAAGCCAACTACCCCAAACAAATAACCATACTCATTTCTTAGTCTCTGAAAATGACCAAATTTCCTTTTTTTTTTTTTGGTAAGTTCTTGTAATACTTCCTTGATAATTCTTTTGTAATCCGCCTTGAACTGTAAGGTAATGGCAGAATAGAAATCCCTAATGTAATGTAATCTTGATGTTGTTATTATTCCATAATGGGACAAATGAAGAGTTCCCCCATGGAATCTCTACTAGCTTATCTAATTCTCTAATAGCTTGAATTGTGGACAAACTTTGGGATTGTTATCCGCACCTATTGATCCATGCATAGCGTGAGCATTTTTTTAGATGTATAGGGTCATCATTCGCTTCCAGGCATAACCAAGAAGGGATATGTGTGTTCAATGGAATGTAGTTCCACTTAGCACCCTGCCTTAATAGGAAAGCCAAATGGTAATAGTAAATACTAGGGAAATTCACACTGCCATTTTGTTTAATGCATTTAAGCTTCTGAAGGCTGACTCTTGGGGTTTTATCATTCCAAAGAAAAGTAACAAGTAGTGATTCCATTTTCTTATAATCCGATTTCTGGAATAAACATAGAAGCATGCTTAATATATAAGTAATGGCTGGTACTAGCATCATTTTAATAGTATCTAACCGGCCCCACCAGGTGAGCTTGAGGGGTGACCATTGTGAAGTGAGTCTAATTTTACTAAGAATATATTCAAGGTTATACGTGATTGTGTCCTCTATAGAAGGGCCAAAACATACTCCCAAGTATGTAATCTTATTAACAGACCATTGAAAACCATATGATTTTATTTCAGCACCATACTCAGGGCAGTTAAGTGGCATAATCTCTGTCTTGGACAGATTTAATTTGTATCCTGGAGTATTGGTGAATGACCTCAAGAATGTGAGAAATCGATGCAGGGGTAGCATAAAGGAGATCATCATCCAGTGTCTTCAATTTGAGTCCAATGATATTCTCATTAATTCTAAGTGCAATTAATAAGGGCTCTAAGGCTATATTAAAGAGTAATGGTGATAAGGGGCAACCTCGACGCGTTCCTCTCTCAGGATGGAATGGTGATGAAAATAGGTCATTAATGTATAATCTGGTTTTGGGGCAAGTATAGAGAACTCTAATCATTGATATGAAATATGATGGAAAACCATACTAGTTCAGTACCTGAAAGATGTAGCTCCACTCTATACGGTGGAAAGCTTTTTCAGCATCCAAACCTATAACCAATAAAGGAATTTGTATATTTCTGGCTTTATGAATTACATTTGTCAATAAACTGGTGTTGATGCTAGAATGTCGACCCAGCATAAAGCCCGTCTGATCAGGTGATATAATCTGTTGTAAACTAGGTAGTAGTCTCTTAGCAATGAGTTTAGCGAAAATTTTGGCATCTGTATTGATCAAAGACAATGGCCTGTAGTTTGCTACATCTAGGGGTTTTTGGTTTTGCCAGTACTATTATTGTTGCCTCTGTAAAGAAACCAGATATTTATCCAGATTGTATAATATCAGAGAAGTAGGCAAACATATTTTTTAAAAGATGGTGATGAAAGGTCTGATAAAATTCAGCCGTGAGGCCGTCAGGACCAGGGGCTTTTTTCTTTTTTTTTTTTTTATTTATTTATCATTTTATATATTGATACATATACATTACTTGTATAAGAAAATAAAGAGAGAACATCACAAAAGTTTTTTAAAAGGAAAAAAATATATCTGGATACTATCCGTTTAATAATTAAACCAAATTTCGCTCTTAATTAGTCCACATTCTGGAGGAGAAACAATTCACATTTATGAGAGATATTTATAATGGATTAATATCGAAAACCATATTTATAGAGTACATCTTCTTCTTACATTACTATGGGATTGATCCTACATTCCCTTCAGAGATATTTGAAGTTGTTATTCCCTTTCCTTCAAGAAAAAATTGTAATTGTGAGGGCTCAAAAAATATATATGAATGTTGGTCCAGAAGAATCTTACATTTGCAAGGATATCTCAATTGGTATTTGGCCCCCAGCTGTATTACAAACTGTTTCAGTTCAAGGAACCTCTTCCGTCTGGTCTGAGTTGCTTTTGAGACGTCTGGAAACATACTGATCTTACTGTCCAGAAAGGTCACTTCTTTCTGCCTGAAAAACAGTCTAAGAAGTGCCTCTTTGTCTTGTTGAAAGACAAACGCCACCACAAGAGTAGTACGACAGATTACTTCATCCACTGAAGTTTCAAGGACTTCTGTTAAATTCAAAGGATTAGGAAGTTCAGGAGAAACTTGTGGACCTAAAGTTTTCTGTTTTGATACTGGCAAGTAATATATTCTATGTAAAGGAGGTAGTCCGGCATCAGGATATTTAAATATTTCTTTTAAGAATTTATAAAACATTTCCTTAGGAGGTGTTGTTAACACCTTAGGAAAATTAAGAATTCTTAAATTCAACATTTTCATATAATTTTCAAAGTTTTCCATTTTCCTAGTATAGAGTAGTCTATCCTGTAGTATAACAGTCTGAGAAGCTTGTAAACTTTGAAATTTCTGATCCAAATTTTGAACCTTTCCTTCCTGATCCTTCAATTCCTCCTGTAATTTGTCCAATCTCTTTTCTTGAAGAGTCACCTGAGGTAGGGTTCCTGCACATAGTTTGTACAAAGAGTCTAACGCCGTCCAAATAGACTCTAAAGTTATTTCAGCGGGTCTTACCAAAGGAAGGACTGTTGAAGCTTGTCCTTCACTCGCTGAAATCTCAGCCACCTCCTCCGATGTAGTTATTCCTGCCGAGAGCACTTGAGGGTTAGGCAAGCCCTCCAGCTCCATCGGCGACGCCATCCGTCCCTGTGGAACCGCCTCTATTCCCCAGTCTCGCGGCTAGGACCAGGGGCTTTTTTCTTCGCTAATTGTCTATAAGCCATAGAGATTTCATCTGCTTGCATAGGATGGGATAACTCCTGTAATTGAGGAGGAGATAGTGATGAGTGGGGTAAGGACTCCAGAAATTAAGATGCAGAAGAGGAGCTATCTAATTCTGAAGAATAAAGGGAAGAGTAGAATTGTTTGAAACAGTGGACAATGTCAGTAGCATTAGTAATCGTTGATCCACTATTATCAACTAAGGCAGCACATATGTTTTGAAGGGTCTACCTTTCAGGTACTGGGCTAATTGGTGCCCACACTTGTTACTTTCCATATAGTAAGTGGCGTTTTTATCAGCAGGTGATTAGATGCTGTTTTGCTTAAAGTACATTATATTCTCTACTCCAAGAGAGCAGAGTTTAAGCAAAATAGAGAAATTAGTAGGATTTGCAGTATGTGTAGCCTCTAGTGATTTGATCCTATGCTCTAAGTCCTAAATTGTTTTCAATCGTATTCTTTTCAGATAAGCGGCTCGTGATGTTATTTCATATCCTTATGTAAGCCTTGAATGTGTCCCATAAATTCACCCAATTTGTATTACTGGGATTATTAAGATCAAAGAAATTAGTAATAGCTACAGAAACATATTTCACAAACTCAAGTTCTTGCAATAGGGAGTTGTTAAGTCTCCATTGATGGTGTGGTAAAGGATTAGAGATATTATGAAGAGACATGAGTATAGCCCCATGATCTGATATAGCTATTTACTTTATTGTAGTGGAGGAGAGATAGGTGAACAACGAGGCACTAATTAAGAAAAAATTGATACTTGAGTAAGTAGAGTGGGGAGGTGAATAATAAGTGAAAGTTTGGTCACTGAGGTATGATAATCTCCAGGGATCAATTAGGTCGAAGTGAGTAATGAGGTTATGAAGTTTGAACCAAGATCTAGATTTTTTTTGTACTGTGCGTGGGATTTCCTATCACAGGCTGGGTCCAAAATCAAACTGAAGTCTCCCCCCTAAAATATAAGACGCGTTAGGAGAGGAAGAGATCTGTTCAGACAATTCTTCAAAAAAACTAGGCATGGCTAAATTAGGGCTATATATATTAATGCAGGTTATGGGTTTCCCATTGATTTCTAACACCGCTTTTACCCATCTACCATTAAGGTCATTGCTCTGGGAAATATCCTGTCAGTGCTTCACAATCATAATGACCCCATTCTTTTTTTCTACAGCAGGGGAGTAAAGAATCAGTAAGGCCCATGGGAAAGTTAGTTTAACTGAGTCTCCATCGGACAGATGAGATTCTTGCAAGTATGTGATATCAGGATTTAGTCTAGTAATATAGTCCCAGATTTTCTGTTTTTGACTGGGTGGTTCAGACCTTTAACATTAAGAGAGCAATAAGTCCGTGTCATGTTAGAAAGGGTGATATAATCATTGCACCATTAGGAATTAGTTTATGAGGTTGTATAAAATATGTGAGTTGGCTCATTATGTGAGTGAAGGAAGTTCAGAACAGTAGGAAGTCTAGCATGGTATATGAAAGTGTAAATAAGTTCAGACCCACTAACAGAAACCAGTATAATCGCTATGTTATACAATTGATATATATTGTAAGTTGTCCAAGGCGACAAAACGTATGGGTTATCTAACATAGACTTAGTAGTAAATACTGCCATTGCATCTGCAGGGTTCGAAATGGTTGTAATGATCATAGCAAGTAGCTAAGGCAGGGTAAAAGTCTGACCCTGAAGGGTATATGAATCTGATCAAGTGAATATATAGCTCTAAAATACATGAAATATACTCAGTGGAAAAATCCATATAGTTTTGAAGTGTTGGCATGCTGTTCTATGGTTACCTATAAGTAAATAATGGTTCACATATAACATCGTGAAAAAATGTGTGGACACAATATAAAAGAGATACATGTCAACGCATATATTACTTTTCTGAGACAAAAGTTTAAATAAACCTGGCATACAAAGAGACAGAACAAACATCAGACAGAGGGTAAAGGAGAAATAGCAATGGGATAGAAAGACTACAAAGACAGATTGCAATCAGACCGACACTGACCAGACAGGACAAAAACACAGTAATACGACATAACATAAACTTGCCCACATATTACAGCAAAGTGGTACAGAAGTATTCTTCAAATATAAAGTAAAGTCAGCTGTAACTATAACGTAGTAACTGCAACCCTCCGGTGAGAGGGAAAGCACTAATTAGTGCTAACTTCCATTTTAATAATAATAATAATTTATTTATGTATACCGCTGTACCAAAAAGGTTCAAAGCAGTTCACAACAGAAAAAAAAATATATACAGTCAGTATAGATAAAATACATATTAAAACAATCAGTTAAAATTGGAATACATCAGTTGAAAAGCAAGGATGAGTTAAACAGTAACACAACTAAGATGTAAACATGTCAAACATGCTTGTCTTTAACGATTTTCTAAAATCAGAATAAGAAGTAGCCTCTAATATTGGTTTTCCAAGCCACGTATTCAATTTAGCGGCCTGGAATGAGAAAATTCTGTCAAAAAACTTCTTATATTGATAGGATTTTATAGAAGGATAATTAAATAGATTTATTCTATGTGTACTCTTATTAGAATAGTTCAAAGAAAGATGAGAAGCAAGATAATCTGGTAACATCCCAAAAACTGCCTTGTAACAAATACAGGAAAACTTCAACAGAACTCTGGACTCTACTGGCAACCAGTGAAGTTTTTGATAAAAAGGGATAATATGCTCTCATTTTTGTAGTCCAAAAATGAGGCGAACAGCAGTGTTATGGAAGAACAGTACAGAAGTTCTGGCAGTGCAAGAAAAGAGGAAAAAATTCAATAGAAGATGGCAATGGACCTCAAGTTTTATCAATAGTACTCAGTGCTTGCTTCTCAAGAAAGTCGGCCAAATCATTAGGATAAGTAAAGTTCTTCGTGATGTTATTGTGTGTGACCCGTAGAGTAGCAGGGTAAAACATGCCATATTTTGCTCTGATGTGTTTAAGTTTAGGACGATATTCCAGTAATAGTTTCCGTTGTTTGGCAGTCTGTTTTGATAGATCTGGAACAATCAGACCCTCAAATTTCAGTGGTTGTTGTAGTTTTGCCTATCGCATGATCTCCTTTACCTGAGTGTAGCGGAGGAGACGGACGACAATGGGTCTCGGATATTTTGTGTTAACGTCCATTTTGTGTGTAGGGACACAATGAGCTCTGTCCATTTCTATATCATATTTAAGTTCAGGATTTAAAATTTTTGGTAGAGGCATTTGTAGGAAAGCCATGGTATCTTTGTCCTCTCTCCCCTATGGTATTCCCAAGATACGGAGATTGTTGCGGCAGGACCTGTTCTGAGCATCTTCTGATTCTTGCTCTAAGATGGATACCCTTTTAAATTGTCGATGCTGAGTTTTTAGGTTCATGTCATTAGTTTCTATTTTTTTGTTCTGCAATATAAATTCTTCATCGATATACAGCCAATTCAGTGGTGAGGGAGGCAAGCTCTGCTTTGATATCCTCCGTGTTCTGATTTGTATTAGCCATGAAGTCCTGCATGGCCCGAAGTTCAGCCATGACAGACTGTATGGACTCACCCTCGTCTTTAACCAGCAGGGGTTTTTGCGGCGAGATTGGTTCAGTATTCTTCCGTTTTCCAGATTTGCTTGAAGCCATCCTTAACAAAGCTGTGCCTGAAAGATGAAGTACTCGTAGGCAGCAGTAATTGATGCTTTTAAGTGTCTAGTCAGTGGAGCTCTGCCACTATGCAGCCATTTCTTGTAGTGCTCGCTAGCGCCCCCAACTTGTCTCTTCTTTTATATTTCTGGGCCATAGACTGTAAAGTCTGATATTGCCCTAAGTTCCAAATGCTGAAGTTGCCGTCCAATCTCACTTCAGCCTATCCAACCATCCCGTTGTTTGCAGAATATTTACTGTAAAGGCTGACCAGTAACATCCTCATGTTCCAAATTAGTGGAGTTCCCATTGATGCCTAACCCACCCCATCCTACATCGAATCACCATATATGGGACACAGACCATACAGGTCTGTCCAATACCGGCCTTAGTTCATTAATTTACATCTTTTGTTTTCTAATTAGAGATCCTCTATTTTTATCTTACACTTTTTTGAATTACATCACCATTTTCCTCTCCACCTCTTCCCTCAGCAGGGCATTCCAGATATCTACCACCCTCTTGATGTAGAAGAATTTCCTAACATTGCTTTTAAGTCTTCCTCCCTGTAACCTCAAATTATGTCTTCTAGTTTTACCAATTTTTCTTCTCTGGAAACGATTTGATTCTATATTAATACCTTTCAAGTATTTAAACATCTCCTCTCCTCCAGAGTTTACTTATTTAGGTCTTCCACTCTCTTCTCATACTTCTTTTTATTCAGACCCCTTTTCATTTTTGTTGCCTTCCTTTGGACCGCTTCAAGTCTTATATACTGGGTCATCTCACAACGGAGCTCGTCTCAGTTTACAAGTAATTAAAGACCAGAGTACATAATCTAATCTAATCTAAGGCTTGGCTTTATATACCGAGTCATCATTCTAAGAAAGCTCGACTCGGTTTACCGAAAAAAACCATAAGGAATAATGACAAAATTTCAAGAAAATTAATTTTCAAAATGTTAAGCAAATTAAGAAAGAAAGACGAGAGAAAATGAATGTTTCTTTAGGTAGACTGTTTAGGTATTGTGTGAATAACAGAGTTTTTAGGACTTTACGAAATTGTTGTAACTGACCTATTAATCTAACAGTCAGGAAGTCTGTTCCAAGTTTCTACCAGCCTAGCATCCTTCTGGCTACAGCCACTGCCTTATCACATTATTTAGATGCCTTTAGATCCTCAGACACTGAATCTTTGAGGGTGTCTGCTCGGGGACATCGGATGTTGATTCGAAAGGCTGCTATTTTGGGTAAGAAAATCATACTTAGTGTTTGGATGGAACTGATAGCACCTGTTTACTGGGCTTCAAGGAACTGCTTTCATAATTTGATGCTTTTGGAGCAACGCCATGCCCGCTTGTCTCTAAGTAAAAAAAAGTTTTTTTGCAGATTTGGAATTCCTATATTCAGTCACTGTCCCTTAGGGCCAGAGGCTTGGTCTTAAACACGCTCTAGGGTACGTAATGTTTGTCCTCTGATGCTTTCCCAGGGTGTTTGGTATGGTGTTTGGTTGTGTGTGGCTGACTGGTATGGATGTGGTAGTGTGTGCTGTTAATAATTTGAGAAGGATGGGGTGGTTTCCGTGGGAGGAAGGGTAGGGTTGTGGCTGTCTCTGTTCGACGCTTGTGGTCTAGCTCAGTGGTCATTATGGTCTCGGTTTTGTTATTCGGGGAGGCGGGGGTTGGTGGGGCTTGGGGTATGGGTTGGGCTCTTTTGGGAGTGCTGATAAGGGGTGGAAGCTGGGTGGGGGAATAATTGCAAATCACTTATTGTACTATTTGGGGGGGTTTCGACCTTGTGATTCTGCTTTGTATTTGTTTGTTGGTTGTACAATGACAAAAAACGATTTACACTAGATCCTCAGACACAATCACCCCAAGTTCCCGCTCTCCATATTGCTTATCATCCTCTCACCTCCCAGATTTCTGATGTTTAGTAATGTCTGTATATGATTCTTAGCGATCTGGCTACTTGTTGAAGTGTCTTCTGCATGATGAAAAATGGAATACAGTTGATCTAACAGCTTTGGCATTGGGGGATTTTCCTAGCTAAGTCATCAACATTTAACTCTATAGCTTTTAAAAAATGTTACATGCTGCTTGTTTTTGCCAAGGAGGAGTTTTAAAAATAATTAAGCTTTTGTCGTCTTCTGCTTTCCTAGCTACAAATCTCAAACACATAAATAGAACTCCTGGGGATTGGAATCAGAAAAAGTGGCTTCATCTTTTGTCTCTGTTTGCTGCTGATGCCAGATTCTCCATCTGTTTTCATTTAATGTTAGAACACATCCCCCGCCCCTTTCCTCCGAAGAAAGACAAGTTATGTAAGGAAATTGCTTGCTAGCGTGCTTGATAGTCTGCTCTAGACCAAACTTTTGTCTTTCGCATAGCTTTGCACCGACAGCTCACAGGATACAGTCTCCCATTCCACCCCCTCTCCCTGCCAAGTGCCTTCAGTGGGAGAATATTCTAGTCCAAGCAGTAGCGAGACCTCTGGCTTCTCCTCCAGTATTGTCAGTTTGCTACTTCTGACCTCCCAGGGCTGTATCCTGGCCAGGACTTGAATGCTATTCAACTCGGCTTTACGTGCCAAAAGATTATTATACGTATTTGATGACATTCCAGTCTACAAAACAGACTCAAGTGATCAAAGAAAAAAGTCACCTCGGGTTTCTGTCAGATGTAAATTGGCATGATTATTAATTCATTTTATAGTACATCCATGCAAAACCAAGCACAGTTACTGAAAAGAAAAATAAATCAGAGCAGAGATATTCCTGTAACTAATTAGGCACTCAGTAAGCTATAGTGTTAGCAATGTCATGCGTTTGCCACAGTTAAACTTTTTTAAAATTTCCATTTTAATTAATTAAACTTTATAATGGGGCAAAGATGGGACTGTTCTACCGTCCACCTGGGCAAACCGAAGCCGAGGATACAGAAATGGTAGCCGAGCTGAGAAGGGAATGCAAAAACCCAAACACCATAGTTATGGGAGATTTCAACTACCCTGGGATAGACTGGTGTCTTGGAAATTCAAAATGTGCAAGGGAAACGGAGTTCCTGGAAGCTGTTCAGGACAGCTTCATGGAACAACTTGTCGAGGCACCAACGAGAGGATCAGCGATTCTGGATCTGATCCTCAATGGGCTGAAAGGACCCGCAAAGGGAGTGGAGGTCGTGGGACCACTAGGAACCAGTGACCACAACATGATTCAGTTCAAAGTGCAAATAGGATTACCTAAGGGAAAGAGAACCAAGGCAACAACGTTTAACTTCAAGAAAGGGAACTATGATGCCATGAGACAAATGGTGAGAAAGAAGCTCAGAAACAGCTCCAAGGAAACGCGGACTGTGGAGCAAGCCTGGTCCCTATTCAAGGACACAGTAAACAAGCCGCAAAACCTATATATACCAAGATTTAGGAAAGGATCCAAAAAGAATCAGATGAAGGACCCTGCATGGATAACCAGTGAAGTAAAGAAAGTGATAGGAGACAAGAAAAAATCATTTCGGAAGTGGAAAAAAGACAAAACCGAAGGAAATTGGAGAGAGCACAGGCAGTATCAAAAACAATGTCACCGAGTAGTCAGGAAAGCCAAGAAAGAGTATGAGGAGAGACTGGCCAACGAAGCAAGAAATTTCAAACCATTTTTTCGATATGTGAAAGGGAAACAGCCAGCGAGGGAGGAGGTGGGACCCCTGGATGAGGGTAACCGGAAGGGAGTGGAGAAAGAGGAAAAAGAGGTGGCCGGTAGGCTAAACGAGTTCTTCTCGTCGATCTTTACAATAGAAGACACATCCAGTGTGCCAGAACCAGAAAAAATCTTCAGGGGAGATCAAGAGGGGAAATTATCATGCATGGAGGTAAGCCTCGAAGACGTTCTCAGGCAGATATAGATTAAAAACTGACAAAGCTCCGGGTCCAGACGGGATCCACCCAAGAATACTGAAAGAGCTCAGAGATGAAACAGCAGAGTTACTGCGGCATATTTGCAACCTGTCCTTGAGAACAGGGGTAATCCCGGAGGACTGGAAGATAGCGAATGTTACACCGATCTTCAAGAAAGGATCGAGAGGCGACTCGGGAAACTACAGACCGGTGAGCTTAACCTCTGTTCCGGGGAAGATGGCCGAATCACTGATCAGGGAAGGTATCAATGAGCATATAGAAAAAAATAATCTGATGAGATCAAGCCAGCATGGTTTCTGTAAAGGCCGATCATGCCAGACGAATCTACTGAATTTCTTTGAGGGGATAAGTAAACAATTGGACCAAGGTGACCCCGTAGACATCGTATATCTAGATTTCCAAAAAGCCTTCGACAAGGTGCCCCATGAACGCCTACTGAAGAAACTGTGGAGTCACGGGGTGGAAGGGGACGTGCACAGATGGATCAAAAATTGGCTGGCGGACAGGAAGCAGAGGGTAGGAGTAAAGAGGCACTACTCTGACTGGATAGGGGTCACAAGTGGTGTTCCGCAGGGGTCAGTGCTGGGACCACTGTTGTTCAATATATTTATTAATGATCTAGAAACGGGGACAAAGTGCGAAGTTATCAAGTTCGCGGATGACACAAAACTCTCCAGAACGGTCAGAACTGTTGAGGAATGCAAAGTCCTGCAGAGCGACCTGAACAAACTGAGTGAGTGGGCAAAAAAATGGCAGATGAGCTTCAATGTGGAGAAATGTAAGGTCTTGCACATAGGGAAGGGGAACTCCAGGTACAGCTATACGATGGGAGGGAGGGTACTCGGGGAAGGCAGCCAAGAAAAAGATCTGGGGGTATTGGTGGATAACACAATGAAGCAGGAGGCGCAATGTGCAACGGCCTCAAAAAAAGCGAGCAGAATGCTGGGCATTATCAAAAAGGGTATCACTACCAGAACGAAGAAAGTTATCCTGCCACTGTATCGAGCAATGGTGCGCCCACATCTGGAATACTGCGTCCAATACTGGTCGCCATACCTCAAGAAGGACATGGCAATACTCGAGAGGGTCCAGAGGAGAGCAACGAGGATGATAAAGGGTATGGAGAACCTCTCATATGCCGAACGGTTAGACAGGCTGGGGCTCTTTACCCTGGAAAAGCGGAGACTGAGAGGGGACATGATACAGACTTATAAAATCATGAAAGGCATAGAGAAGGTGGAGAGGGACAGATTCTTTAGACTAGCAGGGGCAACTAAAACAAGAGGTCACTCAGAAAAACTGAGAGGAGACAGATTCAAAATGAATGCAAGAAAGTTCTTCTTCACTCAACGGGTGGTAGACACCTGGAACGCGCTTCCCGGAGAGGTGATAAGCCAGAGTACAATTCTGGGGTTCAAAAAGGGACTGGATGACTTCCTGGAAGCGAAGGGAATAACGGGGTACAGATAGAGGTTTACCTCACAGGACACTGAGCAAATAGGGTATGGACTTTTTAGGTTAGGTAGGGAACATTTTCAGGTCATGGACCTGGAGGGCCGCCGCGGGAGCGGACTGCCGGGCGCGTTGGACCCCTGGTCTGACCCGGCAGAGGCAATGCTTATGTTCTTATGTTAATGTTTGCTGCTTTCTGATGGGCAAGGGGGCAACTGTTCCCAATCTTTCTGCAGGAGCAGCTTGTCATGGTGGGGATACCAAAGAAAGGGCACTATTAGAAAAGAGTTACTCAGACCCAATCCACATAAACACACATGGTTATGGATTTGATATATGCGTCAAAGCAGTTTGACATATATGATATGCAGGTAATTTTCTCTGTCCCTAGTGGGCTTACATTCTTAAGTTTTTTACTTAGGGCAATTGAGGGTTAAGTGACACAAGGAGCTGCAGAAAGAACTGAACCCAGTTCCCTAGGTTCTCAGCCTACTACACTAACATTATGCTACTCCTTGAGAGCCCTGCAGATACAAAGCAAGAGAGAATGCCCAAAGATGGAGGAAATAGCCCAGAATTAGGGCTGGTATCAGTTTTCCCTGGGAGGTCACCAGCACAATTCATCAACTCATTTGTGGTGAGGAAGCAAGAGTAAAAGGAAGGAAAGCTCCCCAGCAAGCAAAAAAAAAAACAAAAAAATAAAGCAGGAAGGGAAAGGACTCTGGCAGAACCAGGAATGGGGAGGTTCCAAAATATTACTTAGGTAACAGAGCTACCTAGAGCACCCTTGCAATTAAAAGGGAACCAATCACCTTGAAGGAAGAAGAGAAGGAGCTTCCATTTCTTTGGAGCTTTATAAGATTTCCTCTCACCACTAGGCAGGTGAAGATGTTCCATCACCAAACCCTAAGGTGATTGTGGCTGCTGGGGTAGCTGAACCTGAAGCTATGAAGATCAATGGTGTAGTAAGGGGGGCGGGGGCCAACTTGGGATGATGTCATCTCACCTCTTGCCATTGTTGCAGAGTGGGCCTTATTGCCAGATTTTATTTGGCTCCTCTGAACAGAATTTCCTCAGACCCTGCTCATTTGACGCAGCTAGTGGGCACATCAGGGCTTTTGTGGTCTATGGCGTCTATGGTGACGTCTATGGTGAATCATCCTTTCAGGAGCTCTCTTGTCTGGCCATGCCAGATTTCAATTGCAGTAGTCGCCATGCTGATTTTCTGTCTCCTGCCGCTGCATTTAATTTGGAGCCGGCTAATGCCTTTGTTGAGACTGGGCTCCTTGGCAATGTCCCTCTAATTTTTCATAGGCTGTGTGCTCAAAAAATTTCATCTGTGCGCATTTTAAAGAAAAACTAAATTTGTGTGTGCTATAAAAATGATTGTCAGAGGGCCTGAAGTTCAGTTATGGGCATTTATGGGCAGGTCTTTGAGTTTAGTCTGAATTAACGAAAACATAATGTAATTTTAGTTACACTTTATGTAACATAAAGTCTCATTTCAATAAACATAAATTATGTTTCATTGAAATGTTTCATTGAGCGCTACCTATAAATAAGGTATCATTGTACTTTATACTTAAAATTTAGAAAATAACAGCAATTTAATTTTCAGAGTTTTTCCCTGCGATCTTTCATATTTATCCAGTCCGAATAAATTCTGTCAAGATCTGTTGAGCCTCCATCTTGATGGTGACTCTTAACACGCATCAGCATTTCCAAATGCTCTAAATGTAAATGATTCCTTTGTTTAGTCTTCAAATTGTTCATTAGACTAAAACCACACTCACAATCTGAACTAGATGCTAAGAATGTGGCACCAGTGTCCATCAATTTTGCTAAATCTGCAAATTGATCATTCTGAAATGCAAATTTTGTCATATCTGGAAAGCTGTTTATCAGATTGCTTTTGATTTTTTCTGCAACAAGGAATTTAAAGTCATTGTATTGCTGAATAATAACACTTTTCTCCGGAAGAAATTGTTTATACTTTAAAAAAAGAGATCTGATATGTCCATTTCCGAAGTCAAAGTTGCATTGTGATATTGCTGTACAGTCAAAAGCAGACCATTCCTCAACTTCATTTTCAGGAAATCTTTCACCCAGATGCAAACATAGGATGTTGATGAAGGTTAATATGGAATTAGTATCCACTGAAACTTTTTCTCCAGACCTCATCCTGTTGTCAAGAAGACTGTTGACTTTATCACTCCACTTAACTTTGTCGCCTAAGTTTTGCATTCAAAATTTGTTCAATTTACCCTGTGCAAGATAATCTTCCAATGGGGTCAAACCACGTTTTTGAAATGCCATGGTTAAGGAAGCCAGTTCTGATAAGACATCATTTAAAACTTCAAGTGTAATATGAAATTGTTCACTGTTCAGCTTCTTATAGTAGTACTTTGCAATAGGATCATTATCTTTGTCTTCTTCAAAATATTTTAACAGGGGATCATAATTTCGAATAATTGCTTTAAGTGCAAAGTGTCTAGATAACCAGCGCACTTCATTCAGAAGTCTGAAAGCAATTGATTCACATTCAGATGCATCTTCTATTTCTTGAAATTTGCATCGTTTAGTAGAAAACCGACAGAACACCGTGTACACAGTTCTCATTACAGTTTCTACTTCTTTCATCAATTTTACTTATTTCCATGAATCAGAAAGTCCCAAATCTTCCCGATGTGCAACACAATGATGCTGCACTAAATGTGGAATGTCTTTTCTCAGCTGTGCTGCAACACCATCTATTTTGCCCAACATAACAGAGGCACCATCAGAGGTGAACATAACCATTTTATTCAGGTCAAGTTCATGTTTCCTATAGAATTCCCTAATTGCTGTTACTATTGATGTAGCATCACATGCTTCCAACTGTAGCATCCCACTAAATGATGTCCTATGCTCATTTGAATTGACTGGCCGATACTTAAAGTAGAGTATTAAGTACTTATTGACAGAAATGTCTGTGCTTTCATCAACAGTTAACGTACGATACGTTGCTAATTTAATGTCTGCAATACGATCATCTTGCACGATGCCACTGCTAATTCCAAGAAATTCAAACGTATAGTTTTTGCTTCTCCAGCTATCAGGTATACTAACATACTTCGCTATATGCTCATTGATATCTTGAACAGAGAGCATTGAGATATTCATCTTAATGGCCAGCACAACACTGTCTACAACAACCTTAATTTCATCAGGACTGGAACGCTTCCGTTCATTACTAATTTGCCTGTTTTCTTTTTTGGTTGGGCTTTCAAGCAACATGTTAACCAGTCCCCCTCTTAAATTCGGATTTTTATTTCTGAGTTTCCTAATACTGTCGGTATGAGATTTACTTGATAGATGGCGTTTCAGAAAGTCCAGTTTCCAAATATCATCCCATATTTTTCTAGTAGAGAATTTTCCAGTTGCTTTGGCATCTTGACAATAACAACACACAACTCCATCGTCTTCGTCATAGATAAATATTTCACACAGCCGAACACGCATTGTATTTTGAGATTCTGGTGTCTCCGTTTCAACAATTTCTTCAAGCCATTCAGACCTAAAAGCTGTTGCAGCTCTCTTGCGTTTTACACTTTTCACCATTCGCAGTTTAGACATTTTAAGAGTTATATCTGGTTGCAATTTAATAAACGAATACAGTTATACAACCGCAGTACCACACTGCATACTACGATTCCACGAAATAAACAATATGGCAGAACTTCAGGAAGTCAAAGAATCAGAAGTGTTTCATATCCTATGAGCCATAGGCTATGGCCCTATGGGGCACGTAACGTATCAAGTTCAACTGCCAAAGATAACGGAATCCCGTGAATGACTTAAAATTTATATTATAACACTCCAATAAATGTGATAAATGGGAAATCGGAACAGCTGGTCTTCTGCAACATTTCATTTTAGCAGTGAAAATCATTTTTGGCAAAAATGTATTTTTTTGTGCGCGCTATTTTAATTTGTGTGTGCGGGTTCGGCAAGTTGTGTGCGTGCGCACAAGTGCACAGCTTAGTTGGAACAGTGCTCCTCGGTCTCCCAGAGCGTCCAGATTTGGAGGTTCTGATCCTCCTTTGTATTTTCAGCGGGATTCTGTCCTCCTCTTTATGGATGATGTTCTGAAAGAGCTCCATATGGATTTTTCACTTTACACGCTTCAGTACTGGTCCATTCTACTGTGCCTTTTCCATTCCTTCTACAGATCCTTGGACAGGCTTCAGAACAATGTGATCCCCAGACAGCATTTTCCAATCTGCTACAGCTATGTCTCCGCTTTATCACCTGAATCCTGCTCTTTGGCAGGTCTGAACAGCCTGCAGTGGATTCTGCCGTGGCGCAGGTTTTCCCCAGCGCACAGCCCTCCCTAGTGCTGGGGAGTGAAATTTTAGGTCTCTCTGGATCGCAGGAGGCTGTTATATTACAAAATATTTTTTTCTAGCATTCTCAGTTAGCCGAGTGGCAGTGGCCACTTCTTTTCTGGCGCAATGCATCCTCTGTGGTGGTGCATGCCTGTTTTCTGCTTGTGCATGTTGGTGAGGCTGCGGTGTCGGGCATCCTTTATGATCTCATTCGAGTCTTAGTACATGTTCTGCTGGTGCAAAGCCCGAGCACCAGCCTTTATGGACCTGTCTTTGGATGTGGACACTGTCTCAAGGTTCTCCTTCAGCGGCCGTCCTTTCAAGGGCTGGATTCTTGACAGTATAGGTCAAGATGACCTTTTCTTAGTTGTGGTGCACGCCGCCCTACATTGCTTCCTGTAATCCAGTTTCGCTGGCCGTCAGGAGGGGATCGTAGTTCTCTTCATTCTTTCACAGGTGGCAGGGATATTCAGATTTTTCCTCCTGAAGACATTCACAGGGTTATACCTCTGTTACCACGGTTCCGATTCCAGGTGTCCTCAGGTTCCTATGCAGTGGCTATGCCACATGCATAAAAAAATAGTGCCAATGTCGCCTGGGATGGGTGTGGTTTCCTCGTTCGCAGCCTGTCTTCTACTGTTTTGTTTGAGTAGATTCGACTTTCATTGGACACTTGTTAATCCTACTCTGCCTGCCTCCGGCTTGGTTTCTGGACTCCGGCAAGTCGCCAGCAACAGAGTCCAGGGTCTGCGATATTCTGCAGCACCTTTTAGTCTTCAAGATGCTTGAACCTGTTCCAGTACCATGAATGAGGGCTTAGGCAGATGGTCCTTATACTTCCTCATGCCAGAAGGGCTTGGTGATTTGGAGACATATTCTGGTTCTACAGTCGGTCACCCACTTCTTGTGAATCCCCCTTTTCCGAGTGGTCAAAGGAGTACACTGTGCTAGCTGCTGTCTCCAGGGGAGTTTCTAGTGTCCTTCAATCTCCCAAAGGTTACCTCTGTATTTATTTATTTATTCCATTTGTGTATCGCTCATACCTATACAAGCTCTTGGTGACATTACAGAGGAAGAGATTAGAAGAGGGTAGGGAGGACAATGGAGGGCAAGAAGATACAGGAGGAGAAGAGGATACAAGTGATTAGGTGCCAAATAGATGAGTTTTCAGTTTCTTCAGAATTTGGTGTGGTTAGGTTCCGTCCTGGTCATTTCAGTAAGGTCATTCCAAGTTTTTACGCCTAGAAAGGTGAGCATGGAGTGGAAAACACGTTTGTATTACAGATTTTTTGTGGAAGGCTTGAAGATTTTTCAGCCAATTGCCAAATCCTGTGGGGAGTTTCTGTGAGTATACACATTACCGAAGGCCTTTCTTGGGGTGCTCGTTGCACACAACAGGTTAGTACTGCATTGTTCTTCAATGTATTTTTCTGAGTTGACTTTGTGCCTGTTTATTACTTGTTGATATTTTGCAGAACATACCAGCTCGTGATGTACTAGTGTTGATGGGGAGTCTCCGCTATACCCGCTTTGTCCTGGATTTACAGGTATATGCTTGGCTTTAGGACTGAACTGATTCTACCACTACCAGTCCATCTGAAAAGATGTGAATTCTGCAACACCCAGACTGCGAATTGGGATTGAACTAGCGTATGGAATTCTCCAGGGACTAGGGAGGCAATTCTATAACTGGCCACCTCTATAACACAGGTAGTGAACCTATTCTATAAGGATACTTACATGCTTAAGTGCCCTCATAAATACTAGCATAAACTCGGCATCAGCACGCCTAATGTAGATGCAACCATTTACACTAGATCTTTGCTGACAAGAGTATGCCTAAATGCCAGAGGAACATACGCAACTAATTGTATTCTGTAAGTTGTCTGCATAAATGTTATCCCTGCCTATGGCTTGCCCATGTGAATGCCCCCTTACAATTAGATGCTATGCCATTTGAGTGTCTAATTATACAACTGTTTAGAGATGATGGTGCTTTTATGCAGATAAGGTCACACTTACCATGTGGATGGTAGTATTTTATAAATTTATCCATTTAATAAGCACATAAATTTAAGTGACCTGTTCTAGAATGAAGGGGTTGGCCCTTATATGATTTTATAAAATACTAGCAGAGATCCTGCAGAAATAGCTATTAAACTGAAACCAGGCATTTACATCTGCTCTGCTGCCTATGTTAGGCCTATTTTATAAAGACACGTGGAGGGGCATAATCAAACATATGGTATGTCTAAGTCCGATTTGGACATATGGCACTAGACACCCAAAGTCGGCAGAGGAAAAATGCCCATTTTTTGAAAGGCAAATCATCTTTCTGGATGTCCAGGCCATTGGGTCACCCAGACCGCCAGGAGGTCTATCTTTATATCATATTTTTGACCAAAATTTCATCCAATCCCAAACACTCAGAACAAGACCATTTGGATGTGGGAGGGGCCAATCTTGTAATGGGCTGGCTACCCGACATAGCAACAGAGCAGTGGGGCACCTTACAGGGCACTGGTGTGAACTTCACATAAAGATATCACCAGAATTCCCTTGTAGGTTATGGTGAGCTCCCTAAAACCCACTGTATCCACCTGTCTACAACCCTAATAGACTTTATGGCTACAGATAGCACCTATATGGCAGTAGGGTTGGGGGGAGGGGATTGGTGGGCGTACAAGTTCTACCATAAATGTAATGGTTAGAGTGGTTTATGGGACTTGTTACTCCTCTCTATGGTTCACTAGCCCACCCCCAGACTATTTAAGACACCTGTGCGCAGCTCTACTAGGCTTTCCTATACCAGGTACTGATGGAGACAGGTATGTACTTTTTTATTCTGATCTTTGTGGGGGGGTGAGGGGGCCAGTGAACACTGGAGGAGTGTGTGTGGATCTTTACTTTGTCTCTGCAGTGGTTGTCTGGTCACTTTGGATACCTTTTTGGCACTTATACCTGTTTTCACAACGTCTAAGTTTCATCCAAGATGTCTAGTAAAACATTTGATTAACCCTGCAGAATGTCTAAGTCAGCCCACATCCTGCCCTGACCACTCCTCCAGATAAGCCCCTTTCAGCTCTGGACACACAGCGGCATTCAGAGGCATAAGAAGTCCCACTGATTATTGGCACTTGAACATCCTATCTATTAGGATGTCAAAGTGCTGACTTAGGTGGGTTTTTAGACATTTTATAGTTTTGATTATGAGCTCCATAGAATGTTGAAAACATTTTTATATGATAGATTGTAAAGTTAGTACTTTTAGTTAAAGAATTGTAAGGATATATTTTTATCCAAGGAATTGTATTTTCCCATAGAATTATTATGGCTTTTTTTTTTAATGTAAATTGCCTTGAACTAAATGGTAGAGTGATTCAGAAATCTTGTGTTACATTAGATTAGAATACTAGCATAAAGCCTGCAGAAACCATAGCTATAATGAATCCATGTATATTTATACTTTATCAATATTTTACTTTTTTATTTTCCATTTGTCATATTTGTATAGAACAATGTCTTTCAGTTTTATGAAAACAAACAAAAAGATATACCTTTAATCACACAGAAAATGCAAAATCCAGCAAAAATGAAAACTCTGTGGAGAAGGTAATGTTCAAGATGCAGGCTTTATTTAAAATGTTCAATTTGTTAATCCACATAAAATATATCTAGGACCTAAAACATTGAGAGGTTTTATGACCTATGTTATTATGGGCAATATATGGACATTGTAATTTATTATCTATGCTTTATTATCTGGTTAATTTCAGGCAAAAACAAATCTGTTCACATTTCAACCTTTGTCCATAAACAAAAAATATCTTTACAAAACAATGGCCAATCAGGGATTTCCTTAGACTCCTCCCTAAGGAAGTCCCTGATTGGCTGAGGTGCCCCGGCCCCTCAGCCAATCAGGGCCTTAGGCCTCTCCCCGTGCATCAGATGATGGGGCAGGGCCTAAGACTGCTATTGGGTGGCAGGCTGGCCGATGAGTAGGAGCAGGAGGGCTTTCCTCCTGCTCCCGAAGATTTTGGCAGTGCGTAGGAGCAGGAGGAGGGTCCGGGCACCCTCCTGCTCTCAAAGATGTTGGGGAGCCTTGCCCAAAGAGCAGGAGGGACCGGGCACCCCTCCTGCTACCAACTATTTTACAGGTACTGGGTGGGTGGGCCGAGCCCGACAACCTGGGCCAACCAGGAGTAGGCCAGGGGGTGGGTAGCTTAGGAGCAGGAGGGACTGAGCACCTCTCCTGCTCACAAATTTTTGGTGCCGGGGTGGGCCGTGCCGGTCGGCAGGGGGAGGGCAAGGGCCGTGCCAGTTGGGGGGGTGGCTGAGGTCCATGCTGCATGCGTGCAGCATTTTTTTTTTTTAAACCGCTGATGGCAGGAGGGAGTTGGTATCCCTCCTGCTTTTTTCTTGGGGGGAGGCGTGGCAGAGCAGGACAGACAAGAGAGATGGGGGCTTGGGGGGGGTGTTGGGCAGATCTCTCTTGTCTGCTCCCGGACTCTCCTGCTCTCTGCCGCCGTTCTCCGCAGTGCAGGCCCACTTTAAAACCACGGGCTTGCACTGCAGGGAATGGTGGCAGAGAGTCCGGGAGCAGGCAAGAGAGATCTGGGCTGGGCTGAGCCTTGACAGCAGTGACAGGAGGCTGCTTCTCCTGTCAGTACTGTCAGGGTATGCACATGAGCAGGGATCGCTCTGGCCGTGGGTAGGGGGCTTGTAGGGGGCGTGCTAACGATCATCCCCATTTGCATGCAGGCCTTTACTGAATCAGTTGGCTGGCATGCAAACAGAAACGGATCGTGCATGGTTTGGAAGTTTAGTGAATCCTGCCCATAGACGGGGCAGGGAGAGAGACAGAAAAATAAATAGAGAAAAAAAAAGATAAATGGGGCAGGGAGAGAGACAGAAAAAGAAAGAAAGAAAAAAGATAGATGGGGCAGGGAGAGAGACAGAAAAAAAAAGATAGACGGAGGCAGGAAGAGAGACAGACATCTATTCAAGGATTCAATGTAACGAGCTTAAACACTAGTTAAGTATAAAGGCTTAGATTCATTAAACTTACCAATCCTGTAATGACGATCGCACATCCAGTTTTACTGGTTTTGCGATCATTCCTGTTCCCCAACTCGATTCACTAAACTGATGTCCGATCAATCTCCTATCTGATCCACACATGCAAATGAGTAAAACCCCATGCAAAATAGCCAAGTGATTGGTTCACTAACAATTGTTTGGCTGTTTTGAATCAAGTTTACTATCCTAAAATCCCGATTGCTGCAGACTGTCGGTAACTGTGTTTTTTGACTGTCTTTTTTTTTATTCACTTCTTTTTCCATGGTACAGATATTTTGCATGTCTTACACATTCAAAATATCTGCCCCATAAAAAAATGAATAAAAGGCAGCCAATGCCTCCAGCAGCACTAACCGTCACCATCTCAGCAGACAGCCCCCACAGCCACCCGGCGTCCATTAACTACGAAGGGGTCCTTGTAGGCCCCATAAAAGATCTAAGGGAGCTGTGGAGAGGGAGCCGCCAGTGCCGCCTGCAGCACTAATCGTCACCATCTCAGCAGACAGCCCCTGCAGCTACCCAGCATCCAGCTCCTACGGAAGGGTCCTTGTAGGACCCATAAAAGATCTAAGGGAGCCGCAGTAAGCGGCCTACGGTCACATGTCCAAAAGGGGCGTGACCAAAGGGGCAGGAAATGCCCCTTTGGAGCCCATGAGGAATCAGGAGAGGGCTGAAACTTAATCCTTCTATTATGAGTAAGAGAAAAGCAAAACTTCATTTTCTAACTCCAGGCTCGGGTCCAATGGATCGTTATCTGTTGGCTTCGTCTCCACCAAGGATAGAAGAGCAGGTAACTTTAAGCATGCAGTCTGCTTCCCTTTCCTCAGGAGGTCCTTCGCCACCTCCTTAGCCATTAACTTCTGATGGAAGAGTAGAGACACCCTCCAATGTTGAGGACGTAGCCTCTTCCTCACTAATTTTTGATATAACTGGATCTAATATGGTGGAGACTAAAGGATTGACTCCTGTCCAGATGGTTATGAAGCCAACCCTTGATGTTCTTCCTAAGGACAAAGTTATCACTTTAAATGATATATTGCTAACTGTTAATAGAATTGAGTCTTCTTTGCAAAACACAGTTTTGAAATTATGTCAGTTCTCCTCAGATGCAACAGTTAAAATGAATAAGCATGATAATCAAATAACAGAACTAGGAAATAAATTATATAAATTGGATAAGTCTGTGGGTAACTTACAAAGTATGGCTCTATCTAATATTAAAGAGAGTGTATTGTTTCATGCTAAAATAGAAAAAATGGAGAATTATATGAGAGTTAGGAATTAGAGAATGACATGGGGAAAAAAATCTGTCCCCGTCACTGCCCCGTCACCGGACTACCGTCCCGTCCCCGCCGTCCCCTTCACTGTCCCGTTCCCGAACCCACCATCCCTTTCACCGCCCCATCCCCATCCACGCAGCATCCACCTTTCCCTCTCGCCACCTCACTGCCCTTTAGCAGCCCGAGAATCTCCCTCCCTCCCCCTTACCTTCGGCCTAAAGAAACTTTTAGGGAGGGAAGGCATAAGGTCACCGATCCTGTGCGCGGCCCCTTCCCTCTGGCGAAATCTATCTCCCTCCCCCTCACCTTTGTGGTGCTTTAGAAAATAAACTGATGCTGGCGAAGCCTGCCTGTGCCGTGTATGTATGGGCAGAAGCTTCTCTGATGCAACCGGAAGTTGCGTCAGAGGAGAAGCTTCTGCCCACACAAAAGTGATTGCAGGGTGGCACAGGCAGGCTTCAGTTTAATTTCTAAAGCGCCGCAAAGGTAAGGGGGAGGAAGGGAGATAGATTTCCCCAGAGGTAGGGAGGGGGCCGTGCGCGATCGGTGACCGCGCGCCTTCACTCCCTTAACTGCGGGGACAAGGCCATTCACCGCTCCACGGGGCGGTGGATGGCCTTGTCCCCGTGCCCACAGTGAGCACTCCCCCCATCCCCCTGTTTTTGGCGGGTTACCCGCAGCTACTCACGGCTAGCCGCGGGTAACTACCACCATGTTATTCTCTATTAGGAATCTTCTTTCCTAAATTTCCCGATTACACACTTCCTTTCCCCTTTGGAGCTAGTAAGAATGTATATGAGGGAGATTTTGCAATATTCTGAGGTGGATAATTTTCAACCTGATAACCTCTAATATGTTCTGAGGGCTTCTAGGGAGGAGGGAGTGGAAGGGGAAATTGATAAACTAGTCTCTCCAGATAGTTTAGATCTTTCTTAATTTCTTAGAACATAAGAATTGCTGCAGCTGGGTCAGACCAGTGGTCCATCGTGCCCAGCAGTCCGCTCCCGCGGTGGCCTCTAAGGCAAAGACCAGTGCCCTAACTGAGACCAGCCCTACAATTACAAAACGAGCTAAACTTTTGGTAATATTCAAAACAGAGTTAGAGAAACAAACTATTTTGAAATTATATGTTATCAAAAAATAGGCTCTGTTTTGTGGCCAACAAATTCTTATATTTCCTGATGTTTCTAAGCAGACCCAAATGAAGAGGAAGCGGTTCTGGTAGTGGATGCGACCTTCTTCTTAAAATTTCTGTGTAAATGCTTTATCTCATATGCAAGTGATAAATATGTCTTTTCAGACCCAGTCCAGTTAGAAGGTTTTCTAAAAGATAAACCGGTTCAAACAGTATCCTAGACTTAATAATTTTGGGGTTTTATTTTCCAACTAGAGAGGATAATTGAAGAAATGTATAGATGGAGATGCCTCGATCACAAGGGGGCACCCGCTCAAACTCAGATGAGGGAAATTTAGTGGTGACATTAGGAAGTATTTCTTCACAGAAAGAGTGGTAGATCACTGGAACAAACTTCCGGTGCAGGTGATCAAGGCCACCAGTGTGCTCGACTTTAAGAATAAATGGGACATCCACGTGGGATCACTACGACGGTCGAGTTAAGGAACTAGGTCATTAGCACTCAGACTTAATAGAGTGGGTAAATGGAGTGGGCAGACTTGATGGGCTGTGGCCCTTTTCTGCCGTCATCTTTCTATGTTTCTATGCCATATTCTGCCTACTTAGATGTGTTCTTATATCAAATTTATGTTGCTAAAGGAAAGGTACTGTCAGCCAGATAATGTGTGCTAGATCGCTGAATGATTTTATTTTTCTTTCTGTAATGTTTGTGTTCATTTCTTTATATTTTCTCCTTCTTTTGTATTGCAATGGCGTTTTATATGTGTGAACAATGTATATATTTTACTTTTTGCAATATCACCTTTACATTACATTGCCACTTTTTAAAATCCCTTTTGTAACCCTTTTTCAATCAGTACTGGGCTTATATTTTGTATATTGTTCAAATATTCTATGGTTTTAGCAGGGTACTGTATCTAGTTTTTTACCCTTCGGCGATACTATTAATAAGCCATACACCATTTTTCTCTCTGACTAAGGGCCATCAGCAGCTGTCTTCTCAGCATACTAGAGTAATCTCCAACCCATTTAAGTTTAACTAGGTTAATATATTGTTCCCTGTATTTTCTTTTAGCTTAGCTGTGGCTAGAATGCAAAGCGTTTTGATTTTTCTTTGAATTTATACAGCTTAGCAAAGAATTTAAAAAAAAAATTTCTCTTGGTTTATAATTGCAGGTCATGCTACAGCACTTTAATTGGAGGTAAGACTTCACAATGTACTTGTCCCTTTTAATCACTCACATCAGTGATCAACTACACAAAACCTTCATCTGGCGTTCATGGGTAAATGAATATCTCTTCCTTTACTCATCACTGTTTCATTAGACTTACTGTATATGGTTTTAGCTTTTGCTTCTCTGTATTTATACAGTATGTTATTTCTGATACTATAATTGTCTTTCCCAAGTTTTATTCAATTCAATATTTTTAAAGTGTAATATTTTTTTATTATGTGTATTTATATGATTTTATATTTTTTCTTGATTTATTAGACTCTTGATAAAGGTATAATTGCCAAAACACTGTCTTTGTCAAATCTGCAAGTCCACATTGTGCTGTTACTAAATAAAGTGCATCCTGAATAGTCCACTGCTGAGTGATTGGCATCTTATCCTCACAACTCTCATATTTAGATTGTCTTCTTCATCATAGAGACCTTTTGGGCTTTCTCTTCAGTGTATAAAGAATGCATGTAAATTGTGACATAGAAACATGATGGCAAATAAAGGCCAAATGGTCCATCTAGTCTGCTCATCTGGCTCACTGTAGAGAAATGGGCAGCGACATGGCAAATGAGGTTCAAAGTGGATAAGTGTAAAGTGATGCATGTCGGTATCAAAAATCTCAAGCACAATACAGGATGTCCGGGGCGGTACTTGGAGAGACCTCCCAGGAAAGGGACTTGGGAGCTCTGATAGACAAGTCGATGAAACCGTCTGCACAATGTGCGGCGGCGAAAAGGGCGAACAGAATGCTAGGAATGATAAAGAAGGGGATCACGAACAGATCGGAGAAGGTTATCATGCCGCTGTACCGGGCCATGGTGTGTCCTCACCTGGAGTACTGCATACAGCACTGGTTGCTGTACATGAAGAAAGACATGGTACTACTCAAGAGGGTCCAGAGAAGGGCGACTAAGATGGTTATGGGGTTGGAGGAAATGCCGTACAGTGAAAGATTAGAGAAACTAGGCCTCTTCTCCCTCAAACAGAGGATATTGAGAGGGGACATGATCTAAACAGTCAAGGTACTGAAGGGAATAGACTTAGTAGATAAGGACGGGTTGTTCACCCTCTCCAAGGTAGGGAGAACGAGAGGGCACTCTTTAAAGTTGAAAGGGGATAGATTCCGTACAAACGTAAGGAAGTTCTTCTTCACCCAGAGAGTGGTGGAAAACTGGAACACTCTCCTGGAGGCTGTCATAGGGGAAAACACCCTCCAGTTATTCAAGACCAAGTTAGACAAGTTCCTACTGAACAAGGACGTACGCTGGTAGGGCTAGTCTCAGTTAGGGCGCTGGTCTTTAACCAAAAGGGACGCCGCGTGAGCGGACTGCTGGGTATGATGGACCACTGGTCTGACCCAGCAGCGGCAACTCTTATGTTCTGTAAAAAAGTATTTCCTCAGATTACTCCAGATCCTATCACCTCTTAACTTCATCCTATGCCCTATCATTGCAGAGTCTCCTTTCAAATGAAAGAGACTCAATTCATGCACATTTATATTACATAGGTATTTAAATGTCTCTATCATATCTACCCTCTACCGCATTTCCTCCAAAGTATACAGATTGAGATCTTTAAGTCTGTACCCATACGCCTTATCACGAAGACCACATTCCATTTTAGTAGCCTTCCTCTGGACCAACTCCATCCTTTTTATATCTTTTTGAAGGTGTGGCCTCCAGAACTGTACACAATATTATAAATGAGGTCTCATCATGTGGTTATCCGAAGAAAATGTTGAAAAGAGCCTTTAAACGAGCAAAACATTATCATAGTGATTGGCTCCTTGATAAACGAGTCCTTGACAACACTGATCACACAGATAACAAAATGACATGCGTGTTAAAATATTCATCTCAAGGCAATGAAATCGCCAAAATTTTGCAGGACAATTGGAAGATTATTAGAACTAATCCTATTTTTGAACAATTAGATTTACACATTGCTTTTTCCAGAGATAATAATCTGAAAGATATGCTTTCCCCATCAATGTGCCGTCTTGACAATGTCAGAGATACAAATGTGCTTCCCTCAGGATTTTATAAATGTGGCAATTGCAGCATTTGTACAATAACAGTTTCTACAAAAGAATTTCTTAATCCTAAAAATTGGGAAGTTTATCCAATGAGACACTTTTTGACTTGTATCTCTGATCATATAATTTATGTAATCATCTGTCCATGTAACAAATGGTATGTGGGCAAGTCCATACATTCATTTAAAACAAGAATGATTGAACACAAATCAAACATTAAACGTGAGAGATTGAATGCTCCCCTTGTTGATCATTGCAAACAAATGCAGCATCAGTTTTCAGATCTCAAGTGTTTCTGCATCGATAAAGAAATGCCAAATATTCGAGGGGGAAATAGACAAAGAAAATTATTACAAAAGGAGTCACGCTGGATTTTTAGATTGGGCACTCTCAAACAGAGAGCTTGAATACCACTGTTGATTGGTGTTCATTTTTCTAAACATCGAGTAGGTTAAGAACTTATTTAATACAAGATCTATTAAAAATATCCATGAAGTTGTCATTGGAATCAATTATATATTGAAGAGTTGATTTATATTTACTCATTGGCACTTTAAATGAAAGTGTTGAATAATTAATGAATATGTTTTTAAAGTGCATGCGCATGCTGACAATTGTCAGCGCCATTTTGTTCTAGCAAACGTGAGCAGAGCTGTCCAGTGAGTAACCTGATTTAGTGTTGTTTTTTAATATCTATGTTGTGATAATTATTAAAGTTTCACCATTTGCTTTTTGTAGATGTTATAGCCTATTATTCGACCCCTGAGGAAGCCAATAGCAAGGTGAAACGGGTCCCATTGGGCACAATATATTGCACTGATTTTTCTACAACAGAAGACATTAAAAGATAAGTGCCAATTTAAATAGTTTTATCAGCACGAAGCACTTTATTTGAATTTTTTTGCACAAGTTCATTCAAAAACACAATGAGCTCGATGAAAGATACCCTTAACCTGCATTAGCTGTTGGAACAACTCATCATGATTTAACAGCGCAGGTGTCTGAGAGCTCTAAGACATTAGTATTGTGTAGTTATCATAGATATTTTATATACAAGTCCTGTTTTGGGTATTGTCTTATCAACAAGGAGGACTTATGGCCATTATCATTAATTTGAGTGACTCCAGAACTGTACACAATATTCTAAATGAGGTCTCACCAGAGTCTTATATAGGGGCATCAATACCTCCTTTTTCCTACTGGCCAAACCTCTCCCTCTGCCCAACATCTGCCCTCAAACACGTCTTTGCCAGAGTCAGGTGCAAATATGCACATTCATGTCACTCACTTATTAGTATATCCAATTCAAACTTGCATAAATTTAAATAACACCAGAGGGAGTGTCACCGAGTGGTTAGGAAAGCAAAAAGAGAATATGAAGAGAGACTGGCGGGGGAAGCAACAAACTTCAAATCATTCTTCAGGTTAAGGGGAAACAACCAGCGAGGGAGGAAGTGGGACCCTTGGATGATGGGGACAAAAAGGGAGTAGTAAAAGAGGAAAAAGAGATAGCTGACAAGTTAAATGAGTTCTTCACGTCAGTCTTCACGAGGGAAGACACAACCAACATTCCGGAAACCGAAGAGATCGCAAATGGAGACCAGGATGATAAGCTGGTCCAATTAGAGGTAAGCCAAGAGGATGTCCTCAGGCAGATAGATAGGCTAAAGAGTGACAAATCGCCAGGTCCGGATGGCATTCATCCAAGGGTACTCAAGGAACTAAGGAACGAAATAGCAGAGCCACTTCGACAAATATGCAACCTATCCTTAAAAACTGGAGAGGTTCCGGAGGACTGGAAAATAGCTAATGTCACGCCCATCTTCAAGAAGGGTTCAAGGGGTGACCCAGGGAACTACAGGCCGGTGAGCTTGACCTCGGTCCCGGGAAAGATGATGGAAGCGCTGATTAAGGACAGCATCTGTGAGCACGTCGAAAACAATGGGCTGTTAAAGGCAAGTCAGCATGGCTTCTGCAAGGGTAGGTCATGCCTCACAAACTTATTGTTCTTCTTTGAGGGGGTAAACAGCCAGGTGGATAAAGGGGATTCCATAGACATCATTTACCTTGACTTCCAAAAAGCCTTCGACAAGGTACCTCACGAAAGACTGCTTAAGAAGCTATGGAACCACGGGGTGCAAGGGGAGGTTCACCACCAATGGATCAAAAACTGGCTAGCAGACAGGAAACAGGGTTGGTGTAAAGGGCCATTACTCAGACTGGCAACGTGTCACGAGCGGAGTTCCACAGGGGTCGGTGCTGGGACCGCTACTATTCAATATATTTATCAACAACCTGGAGGTGGGAACAAAATGTGAGCTCATTAAATTTGCAGATGACACCAAACTATATAGCAGGGTTAAAACCAAGGAAGACTGCGAAGATCTCCAAAAGGATCTGACGACACTGGAGGAGTGGGCCAAAAAGTGGCAAATGAGCTTCAACATAGGGAAATGCAAGGTCATGCATGTGGGGAGAGACTGGAAGCCCTGAATATGTATACCCTAGAGGAAAGGAGAGACAGGGGAGATATGATTCAGACGTTCAAATACTTAAAGGGTATTAACGTAGAACAAAATCTTTTCCAGAGAAAGGAAAATGGTAAAACCAGAGGACATAATTTGAGGTTGAGGGGTGGTAGATTCAGGGGCAATGTTAGGAAATTCTACTTTACGGAGAGGGTGGTGGATGCCTGGAATGCGCTCCCGGGAGAGGTGGTGGAGAGTAAAACTGTGACTGAGTTCAAAGAAGCGTGGGATGAACACAGAAGATTTAGAATCAGAAAATAATATTAAAGATTGAACTAGGCCAGTTACTGGGCAGACTTGTACGGTCTGTGTCTGTGTATGGCCGTTTGGAGGAGGATGGGCAGGGGAGGGCTTCAATGGCTGGGAGGGTGTAGATGGGCTGGAGTAAGTCTTAACAGAGATTTCGGCAGTTGGAACCAGTACGGGTAAAGCTTTGGATTCTCGCCCAGAAATAGCTAAGAAGAAAAAAAAAAAAAAAAAAAAATTTTTTAAATTGAATCAGGTTGGGCAGACTGGATGGACCATTCGGGTCTTTATCTGCCGTCATCTACTATGTTACTATGTTACTATGTTACTATGTTACTATGGGGAAAAAGAACCCGATGTTCACTTACAAAATGGGGGGATCACCGCTAGGGGTGAGCAACCTAGAAAGAGACCTGGGAGTGATGGTAGACACAACATTGAAATCGTCGACGCAGTGCGCCACAGCCTCAAGGAAAGCAAACAAAATGTTAGGTATCAACAAAAAGGGTATCACGACCAGGACGAAGGAAGTCATCCTGCCACTGTATCGTGCAATGGTGCGCCCGCATCTGGAATACTGTGTCCAGTACTGGTCGCCGTACCTCAGGAGGGACATGGCAGTGCTTGAGGGAGTCCAGAGAAGAGCAACTAAGCTAATTAAGGGAATGGAAAACCTCTCGTATACTGACAGACTGAAGGAGCTGGGGCTGTTCTCCCTGGAGAAGCGGAGACTTAGAGGTGACATGATAGAGACCTTCAAGATCCTGAAGGGCATAGAAAAAGTAGACAGGGACAGATTTTTCAAATTATGGGGAACCACAAGTACAAGGGGGCACTCGGAGAAATTGAAAGGGGACAGGTTTAGGACAAACGCCAGGAAGTTCTTTTTTCACCCAGAGGGTGGTGGATACATGGAACGCACTTCTGGAGGCTGTGACAGGCAGAAATACGTTACAGGGCTTCAAAGAAGGTTTGGATAGGTTCCTAGAGGACAAAGGGATTGAGGGGTACAGATAGGAGTAGAGGCAAGTTATAGGGATAGGAGTAAGAGGTAAGTTATAGAAATAGTCAGGGATCACTGCTCAGGCAATAGGCCTGAAGGGCCGCCGCGGGAGCGGACCGCTGGGTGAGATGGACCTCTGGTCTGCCTCAGCAGAGGCAACTTCTTATGTTCTTATGTTCTTAATTGAGTATATTCAAATTGTCATATACTGTATAAAGCCACATAATACTCAATATGATACATAGAAACATAGAAATTGACGGCAGAAAAGGGCTATAGCCCATCGAGTCTGCCCATGCCAATGACCCTGACTTTTACTCCCCTATTGATCCCATGTGAATATCCCATTTTCTCTTAAAATCTGACACGCTGTTGGCCTCAATCACCTGCTGAGGCAGCTCGTTCCAATGATCGACCACCCTTTCGGTGAAGAAGTACTTTCTAGCATCACCTTGAAATTTCCCTCTCCTGATTTTCAGCGAGTGTCCTCTGGTAATCGAGGGCCCTGTAAGACTGAAGATATCATCTTTCATCTCTATACGCCCCGTGATATACTTAAAGGTCTCAATCATGTCCCCCCTCTCTCTTCGCTCCTCCAGTGAGTACATCCACAGTTTTTTTAGTCTTTCTTCATACGTGAGATCCCTGAGCCCCAAGACCATCCTGGTAGCCATTCGCTGAACCGATTCAATTCTCAACACATCTTTCCGGTAGTGTGGTCTCCAGAATTGAACACAATACTCGAGATGAGGTCTCACCATGGATCTGTACAGTGGCATTATGACTTCAGGTTTTCTGCTGACAAAACCCCTACGGATGCAGCCCATCATTTGTCTTGCCCTGGACGAAGCCTTCTCCACCTGATTGGCAGCCTTCATATCATCGCTAATGATCACTCCTAAATCCCGTTCTATTGTGGTCCTGGACAAGGTTTCACCATTTAGTGTGTAAGTTCTGTGTGGATTTTTTTTGCCTAGGTGCATTACCTTACACTTTTTAGCATTGAAGCTTAGCTGCCAAGTTGATGACCACTGTTCCAACTGCCGTAGGTCCTGCGTCATAAAGTCAGGCCCACTGCTTTTGCCTACTATGTTGCATAGTTTGGCGTCGTCAGCAAACAGTGATATTTTTCCTCTAAGCCCTTGAGTCAAATCTCCTATGAATAAATTGAATAGAATCGGCCCTAAGACGGAGCCCTGAGGTACTCCACTCGTCACAGCTGACGTTTTGGAGGGGGTACCGTTTACCATCACCCTTTGAATCCTACCATCTAGCCATTCCTTTACCCATTTAGTGAATGTATCCCCCAATCCCATCGATTTTAGTTTGTTCAACAGCCTGCGGTGTGGGACGCTATCAAAAGCTTTGCTGAAGTCCAAATATATCACGTCCAGGGACTCCCCGGCATCCAGATGACTGGTCACCCAGTCAAAGAAGTCAATCAGATTAGTTTGGCAGGACCTTCCCCTGGTAAATCCGTGTTGGTGTGGATCACGTAAATTTTATCTTATTTTCTGGATCTCAGCGATGTGACTTAGTAGCGTTAAAATTTACTTCCGCAAAGAGTTTTACATCCATTTGTCACAAATCCATTTCTATTTTCACACATCCACTTCTGATGTCACTTATATATATATATATATCATCTGTCATATTAGCAATCTTTGAAATAAATACTTTCAAAAAATGTATAAATATCTTGCTTTTTTGCTCCGAGTTGGTCGGGGGCTTTATTCTACTGGCATGTCCATGTTTTGCTATCACTGTCTCAAGGTAAATTACCCCCTTATTCACAAGCTACAGCCACTCTTCTGCATAACTTCATTGCTTGAAGAAAGTTTTATTACTACTGACTCACTTATTAGTATGCCTAGGGTAATAGGATAAGCCATTTATTCTACTATGTAAAAACCCTTTATATAAGTACCTATATACTATATATATATATGCTTTCTTTCACTTCTTTAGAGCATTGTCTTTACTTCTTTGCAACTATTACCGAGTGTTTCTCCACTGGGGATGAGAAATTCTATATTTCTTTGATGTCCCCCCCCCCACCCTTTCCTTCCTGTGGTGTTTGACAGTGTAAATGGTTTGGAATCTGTTGAAATGAGGCAGTGTGATGATTGAAGTATGGAGAACAGGTTTAGCTTCCTGCCCTTAGCTCAAGCCTACATCAAAGTCTGAGCATACTCCATGCACTCCTTCTGCCCGACACCAGATGTTGGGGATGCCGAGGACATGTCTGGATTTTCCTGGATGTCTGATAACCCTATGTGGAGATCTATGGCCAACTGTCATTTACCTCGCCAGCCCATAATAGAAACCTCTACCGCTGCTTTGTGAAAGGAGCCCTAAATGAGGAAAGCAAGAGGCCTGGAGGTTTGCCTAGGTACTGAATTTGAAGCATTGGTGGACTGGACAGGTGTGTGACACCATCCCCTACTACCAACTAGTGTTGTCTTGAAAGGACTGAAACTGTTGGCGTGTGAAAGAGACTCTGCTTCATCAAGTGTATTTGTTTAGCACTTTTAAAGCAAAGCAAAACATTTTTACAGCAGTTTAGTTACAAGTTCAAACAAAACTGAGGGACATATTCTTTGCGAAATCATTTATGGTATAAAGATCTAAGTGAAAGGAAATTTTGAAAGTTTGTTGCCCATTCCCATGGTCAGTATTCTCAATCTGAATTATTTGTAACACTGCAGTAGTGATCACAGTCATGAAGACATATGTAATGCATTCCAGGGATTTTTTTGCCTCCATCTGTTTAGCATTTACTGCTGTAATGCAACAATTACAGAATTCTAAAGTCATACATTTTATTGAAATCTAAAAATATATCCCTGCAGTGCCTCTATCAGCAGTTTGTGATTGAAAAATGTGTATTATGTGGTTACTTGAGCATCTTCAAGTCACCTCTGACATATATGACTGATGCTTGACCATGTTTCTCACAGTTTTCAGGTCCTTATGGATTTCTTTTGTTGCTTAGCAGCGTACATACAAACTCAAATTTAAAGAGCAGGCAACAGTATCTGCTTTACCTCTGCTTCTGAGCTCTTTAATGAATTTTACAGCTGCAAAAAGCCCCAGCTTGGGGCCATCCATTTCTTTGGTCTTTGAAAATAGGAGGATATGGCCATCGCATGTCTGTCTTTTGCAGTTTCCAACTCTAATAAATACCGCAGGGAAACACTTAAGAGCCAGTGGAAGGGAGATCAATTTCATCCAAAGTGCACATTGGACGAGGCTCAAATATGTAGGAAGGAGAGTATGAAAGTGTCTTTGATTTGGATGTTTAAAACTGTGTGTATGGCCTGTACCATGGGTGGGCATTAGGCATTACCAGAGGCCCTAATTTCCGGTAGCACATTTCCATATATTGGCATGTTAAATGTCAAACTTTATATTTTAAAAAGCCATTTCCTGGTACTGTCCACCCTTTACTTTATTTGGTCCTTTGAGGGAGGAATCTGGTAAAAGGGGAGGGAAATGGAAAAAGGATCTCAGGCAAGTGGATAAAGCAGTGGTTCCCAGTGGATTATTCTGGTGGTTGAGTTCATTACATGGAGTCAGTAGGAAGACACAGGAAAATAAGTGTCGCTTCTATTTTGAAGCAGCAGTAGGATTGGTGGGGAAGGAATAACAGCAGCTGGGCTGTCAGAAGAAGTAGTGGCAGAGACAATAGTAGCTGTGTGAACATTAGGAGCTTGTGGGAGTGGGAACAGCAGCAGATCAGTGGCTCAAAGAAGCAGAAGAAATGGAAGCCCTTAAGGCCTGCAGCACAGTCTGAATCACAGAAGCAATGGAGGCAGCATGAAGGAACAGTGAACGCATACCCCTCCAATTTCTTCATTCTTCTCAATCTCTTCCATTCCTTTCAATCACTCTTGCCCACATCCACTCTCATTTCCAACTTACTCAATCTTATCATTCCTTTTCCTGCCACCTGCTCAATCATGCTTCCCTTATAACAACATAAGAATTGCCACACTGGAACAGACCAAATGTTCATCAAGCACAGTATCCTTTTTCCAACAGTAACCAACCCAGGTCCCAAGTACCTACCATGTTTCCCCGAAAATAAGACCTAGTGCTTTTTTAGACCTAAAATTAATATGACTGTCTTATTTTTGGGGTAGGTCTTATTTTTTTCATGTACAATGATCATCTCTCCCCTCCTCAAGAGCAATGTTAGGAAATTCTACTTTATGGAGAGGGTGGTGGATGCCTGGAATGCGCTCCCGAGAGAGGTGGTGGAGAGGAAAACGGTGACTGAGTTCAAAGAAGCGTGGGATGAACACAGAGGATCTAGAATCAGAAAATAATATTAAATATTGAACTAAAGCCAGTAATGGGCAGACTTGCACGGTCTGTGTCCGTATATTGCCGTTTGGGGTAGGATGGGCTGGAGAGGGCTTCAATGGCTGGGAGGGTTTAGATGGGATGGAGTAAGTTTTAACGGAGATTTCAGCAGTTGGAACCCAAAGCACAGTACCGGGTAGAGCTTTGGATTCTTGCCCAGAAATAGCTAAGAAGAAAAAATTAAAAAAATGTAAATTGAATCAGGTTGGGCAGACTGGATGGACCATTCGGGTGTTTATCTGCCGTCATCTACTATGTCTACTCTCCTCCACCACAATTCTTCCTCTTTCCTTTCTCTCCCCCATATGTGCAGCATCTTTCCTCCCCTCTCACACATCCCTTTGTGTCTTCCCTCTGGAGCATGTTTCTATCCCTCCCTCCCTCCCCATTAGAAGCATTACTGGGATCCTGACAACACAGCCCTTCATCTGCACCTATCTTAGGAGTTTTCCCATATTTTATATCTTTCCACTGCCAACTTGCTTTACTCCACTCATCATAGGTACAGTCCTCAGCCAGGTACCACATACTAAGCCACAGTCCAAATCCCTAAAATTTCAAGACCTGAACTCACCTATTTGGTCTTACCATAGTACAATGACTGAGACTCTCTCCTCTCAAGAAGCATCTTTCCATCCCCTCTCCCCCACCATGCAGCCGAACCCCTGCTGACCCTCCCATCTTTCCCCCATCTGAACCCCACTGACCCTCCCATCGCAAGACCAGTGACATACCTCCCTCAAAACAGCAGCATCGGCAGCACTCTAAAAAGTATAGGCAGTGGCGTACCTAGCATATGTGACACCCGAGGCCCAACATTTTTTGACACCCCCATCTATATGAAAAATATGATTTTTAGTAACAATCCACATATCGCACAACAAGAGTGTACCTAAGAAAAGGCAGCATCTTAAACACTGCAGTGAGCACTAAAATACCGACACGCCAGATCCCGCACAGTCAATTGATCCTGCAGTCAATACCAACTGAAAACTATGTCCTTTTCATACACACAGAACAGAGATACACCCTCGCCCAATATGGAATAATCACAAACAAAAAATAGAAATATGTAGACAAAAGTTAAACTGAACCGCCAAGAAACCAGACTCTTCATACAATGCAACACCACAACAACACACAAACAGTGACACTAGCATTGTCTCCCTGGTACTAGCATTGTCTCTTCAGGAGGAGATCCTTGCTATTCTCATACAAGAGTTTGGGTATTATCTCCTAGAACAGATTATTGGCCTACACCTTGACGCACCTCGATGCTCAATTGCCGCTCTTCTCGATCACACTCTCTGATTCACCTACTAGGTAGTACTTCAAGTAGTGTGACTCAAGATATCTCCAATTATTCATATGAGGATTTGCCAGAATACTCAGCAGAAGAATAGTATGGTATACCTTCTAATCCCTTCCTTCCACCTCAATGATGGGGGACACCGGACATAGATCTCTTCGCTACCCCCACAACAACAAGCTTCTACAATTTTGCTCTAGACTCTGTACTTCTAGTCGCATCATGTTGGATGCCTTTCTCAGAATAAAAAAAGTGGAACCAGATCCTGGACTTCCAAGAGTTTAAAATTGTAAAGTTTATTGATGTAAAAGAAATAAAATAAATCACAATGTACTGAAAGTCAACCTCATTCCAACAGTATAAAAACAATGATTGCACTGCATTAATGATGACCAGACCCTACACGGGCCGTGTTTCGGCTTGATTTAGCCTTCCTCAGGACTCCTTACTATGCAGTAACAAACGGAGATGCCACCAGGGGACCTTGCAGGATGCTGACCATATCCGCATATGCACCCTTAGACAACAGATAGATGTGATTTACACCCAGTGGGTGGAGCGAGAGCTGTATTTTCGTCGATATAACCTTCATCGTTGGGGGGGGAGAGCTGGTAGGTTAATGGCACGCTTAGTCTGTCCCTATCGCAAACGTCAGGTCATTACGGCTATCACTGACCCACAGGGTCACACCTATACGACCAAATCCTATATCCATCACCAATTTGTGACTTATTATAAAGATCTCTATGCCCGTAAGCCTTCTGCGGATTCTGATCAGGAAGCCTTTTTTCAGAATGTCCTCCTCCCTAAGCTTAATCCGGCGTAGATTCAAGCTCTGAATGCTCCCATTGAACACCTTGAGGTGGAACTGGGTATTAAGGAGCTTAAATTAACTAAATCTCCTAGGCCGGATGGCTATGGGCCCGAATACTATAAAATTTTGTCCGACCTCATTTCCACCTTTTTGGCGGCTGCTTATAATTCCTTACATTCACAAAAAGGTGTGGATTGCTACAATTTGGCCCATGTTGTTTTATTGCCCAAGCCGGGCAAGGACCCCTCTCAGGTGGGATCTTACAGACCCATATCACTTCTGAATCAAGATGCAAAACTGCTCGCTAAATGTCTGAACGCATACATACACCTTCTTATTCATGAAGATCAGATGGGATTTGTACCTGGAAATTACGCCTCTATGAATTTTACGAGGGCCTTGATGGCCATTTATTCTCGCAGGGGAGGTGACAATCGGGCAGCTATTGTAGGTATCGACATGGAGAAGGCATTCGATAGTATTTCTTGGTTTTATCTTTTTTGGGTCATGGGTCAATATGGGTTGGAGGGTACCTTCCTGGAATGGGTGCGTAGTCTTTATTTTTTGCCTCAGGCTAGGCTTCTGGTTAATGGACACCTCACTTTCCGCTTGAACGCGGCACTCGGCAGTGGTGCCCACTGTCCCTGCTGCTCTTCCTCCTGGCTATCGTGCTCTTGGCAGTTAAGATTCACTCCAACCCTGTCATTCTTGGCATCAAAGTTGGAGCCCGAGAGAGTCGCATTAATCTATTTGCAGACGATATTTTGTTATATCTGGAACAAGCCCATTGCATTTACCTGTGGCTCTCTCTATTGTTCGAGACTTGGGCCTTCGGGTTAATTGTGCTAAATCGGAACTCCTATCCCTGGCTTCTCACAGGCATGAGCAATGGCTATATCGGAGTCTATTTGAGCATCCAACCTCATCTCCTCTATCAATATAATGTTCTACATCACATTGAGGCTATCCGTAAGCTTTGTGAGACGTGGAAGTATCTGCCGCTTTCCCTTTGGGGTAGAGCGGTGTTATTCAAAATGGTCTTACTGCCGAAACTTTATATCAGCTCCAAACGATTCCTTTATGGATCACGACTAGAGACGTACAGACCTTTAAGTCTTTTCTAATTTCCTTCTTGTGGCGTAACAAAAGGGTTCGCATCAGCTTCGCTACCCTATCCCTGGACAAATGGCAGAGTGGACTGAATCTCCCTGATATTCGCCTGTACAATGCAATGTGGCTTCCATGCTGTGTTTTGTCCACGAGGGCATCTCAGGCCATTATAAGTACTCCCCCCGGATGGTTCACTGAATGGTGTGCACCTCATTCCTTCATCTCTTTGCTGCATGTGCATCCCCGGTCATCACCAAGGGTGGATTTCTGATTTCATTTTCTGAAACCTTTTCACCAGGCCTGGTGGTGGTGGTGGAGAAATCAGCAGTGTACCCCCCAGGCATCTCCATTCTTGCCCCTGGTGGGTAATGTAGACTTCATCCCGGGGATGGGTACATCGGAGATTCAACTGTGGGCGTCCTGGGGCTGTGTCAGCCTGAGCCATCTCTCAGCACAGGGACTTTCCCCACTTTTACTCAACTACAGTCTCGTTGGGGGCTCCCTACCACGCAATTTTGGGCTTACTTGCAAGCTAGGCATTATTATCTTTCCTTTACCCGCAGGTGGGGAGAGCAGTGGTCTTTCGGAAGGTTGGATGCCCATTTGGCTAAGTTACCCTTTCAGATGAATACCTTGGCCACTTGTTACAGACTCCTTAAGAATGCTCTCCCCACCTCTTATCTGCCCCGGATTCTGGCCCAGTGGTCCCGAGACTTGGGTATTGACTATACCAACGCCCAATTTTTGGACCTTTTCACTAACCTTATTCAATTCATGGGATCTACGGATCTACGGGAGATGCAGTTTAAGATCCTCCACCGTACTTATATATCCAGGGCTTGGGGACGGGCCATGGGCTTATGGGATGATGCCACCTGCTCACATTGTCAGAGGGCCACGGGTACACGGGTAGATATGTTTTTGGAATGCCCCCTTGCGGCTCTTTGGCTTGCGGTTCTACCTTTTCTTGATGACCTGCTTGGCTGGACAGTACCCAGGAATTACGGCCTCTTGCTATTGGGAGACCAGAGGGAGGTATTTTCCGCAGAGTTCGCCCCACCCTACCAGAAGTTCCTATACACTGCACTACTCGTGGTAAAAAAGCTCTTGCTCTGGCACTGGGTGGAGGTGGCCCCGGCCTCCTTCAGCCAGTGGCTCCATAAAATGCAGGAGATCGCAACATTTGAACTACAGACCTACACAGCTCCCCTGAGTAGCGATAAAAAGCTCTATGTTTCAATGTGGAGAGCGTTTCACGTTGCGGCTGACTCCGTTGTATCTGCTGCATCGCCCTAATTTAGTTTTTCTGGATTTGGGATGTCTCCCTTCTGGGACTTCACTTTTACTGGCACGGCCGGGTGCTCTCGAGCTCAAGTGCTTGATGTTTGAATGCGGTGTACTTGATGTATGGATGTTGTGGTTTGTGTGTGCTGCATGGTTTGGAATGTTCTGAGGGGTGGATGGATGGGTGAGTGTTACGAACGGGGTTTAAAAATTTTCTGAAAATGTTCTTGCAGTCTTTATTATATTTCAGAGGTTGATTTCTTGCTATGCCTTCTTGGACCCATTTTTTGGAGGGGTTACCCCTTTCTTCTAGACTGATTCTGTATTATTTTTTCTCAGGTGGGCGCTCAGTTTGCACTTCCTCTGTTGCATGGCATTTGACCGTGACTCTGTTCTATTCTTCTGTTGTACCAGTTCTTTTGTTTCCTGACTGGAGTTTCTTGTTTGTATTGACTGCTTTTTCAATAAAAAATTATATGCAAAAAAAAAAGAAAAAAAAAACGGTAACAAGCATTCAAATGACAATGAGTCCTGTGCCAATCAAAAAAGGGAATTATGATGCCAAGAGGAAAATGGTGGGAAAGAAACTCAACAGCAACGCAAGGAAGATAGAGTCCGTAGAAAAAGCCTGGACCCTACTCAAGAGCACGGTGCACAAAGCACAGAACCTGTGTGTCCCCAAGTTCAGGAAAGGGTGCAAAAAAAAAAATAGAGCAAAAAACCCAGTGTGGATAACAAATGCAGTGAAAATGGCGATAAGTGACAAGAAAGCATTGTTCAATAAATGGAAAAAGGACCAAAGGACAACAAAAAGGAGCATAAAGAACACCAGAGGGAGTGTCACCGAGTGGTAAGGAAAGCAAAAAGAGAATATGAAGAGAGACTGGCGGGGGAGGCAACAAACTTCAAATCATTCTTCAGGTACGTTAAGGGGAAGCAACCAGCAAGGGAGGAATTGGGACCCTTGGATGATGGAGACAGAAAGGGAGTAGTAAAAGAGGAAAAAGAGATAGCTGACAAGTTAAATGAGTTCTTCACGTCAGTCTTCACGAGGGATGACACAACCAACATTCCGGAACCCGAAGAAATCATAAATGGAGATCAGGATGATAAACTGGTCCAACTAGAAGTGAGCCGAGTGGATGTCCTCAGGCAGATAGACAGGCTAAAGAGCGACAAATCGCCAGGTCCGGACGGCATTCACCCAAGGGTACTCAAGGAACTAAGGAACGAAATAGCAGAGCCACTTCGACAAATATGCAACCTATCCTTAAAAACTGGAGAGGTTCCGGAGGACTGGAAAATAGCAAATGTCACGCCCATCTTCAAGAAGGGTTCAAGGGGTGACCCAGGAAACTACAGATCGGTGAGCTTGACCTCGGTCCCGGGAAAGATGATGGAAGCACTGATTAAGGACAGCATCTGTGAGCACATCGAAAACAATGGGCAGCTTAAGTCAAGTCAGCATGGCTTCTGCAAGGGTAGGTCATGCCTCACAAACTTATTGTACTTCTTTGAGGGAGTAAACAGCCAGGTGGATAAAAGGAAATCCATAGACATCATTTACCTTGACTTTCAAAAAGCCTTCAGACCACACGAAAGATTGCTTAAGAAGCTATGGAACCACAGGGTGCAAGGGGAGGTCCACCGATGGATCAAAAACTGGCTGGCAGACAGGAAACAGAGGGTTGGAGTAAAGGGCCATTACTCAGATTGGCAATGGGTCATGATCGGAGTTCCGCAGGGGTCGGTACTGGGACCACTCCTGTTCAATATATTTATTAACGACCTGGAGGCAGGAACAAAATGTGAGGTCATTAAATTTGCTGATGACATCAAACTATACAGCAGGGTTAAAACCACGGAAGACTGCGAAGATCTCCAAAAGGATTTGATGACACTGGAAGAGTGGGCCAAAAAGTGGCAAATGAGCTTCAACATAGGGAAATGCAAGGTCATGCATGTAGGGAAAAAGAACCTGATGTTCACTTACAAAATGGGGGGGAATCACCGCTAGGGGTAAGTAAACTGGAAAGAGACCTGGGAGTGATGGTGGACACAACATTGAAGGCATCGGCGCAGTGCGCCGCAGCCTCAAGGAAAGCAAACAAAATGTTGGGCATCATTAAGAAGGGTATCATAACCAGGACGAAGGAAGTCATCCTGCCACTGTATCGTGCACTGGTGCGCCCGCTTCTGGAGTACTGTATCCAGTACTGGTCGCCGCATCTCAAGAAGGACATAGCAGTACTTTAGGGAGTACAGAGAAGAGCAACTAAGCTAGTAAAGGGTATGGAAAACCTCTCATATACTGACAGACTGAAAAAGTTGGGGCTGTTCTCCCTGGAGAAGCGGAGACTTAGAGGAGACATGATAGAAACCTTCAAGATCCTGAAGGGCATAGAAAAAATAGACAGGGACAGATTTTTCAAATTATGGGGAACCACAAGTACAAGGGGGCACTTGGAGAAACTGAAAGGGGACAGATTTAGAACAAACGCTAGGAAGTTCTTTTTTACCCAGAGGGTGGTGGATACATGGAACACGCTTCCGGAGGCTGTGATAGGCAGGAGCACGTTACAGGGCTTCAAAGAAGGTTTGGATAGGTTCCTAGAGGACAAAGGGATTGAGGAGTACAGATAGGAGTAGAGGTAGGTTATAGGGATAGGAGCAAGAGGTAGTTATAGAAATAGTCAGGGACCACTGCTCAGGCAATAGGCCTGATGGGCCGCCGCGAGAGCGGATCGCTGGGTGAGATGGACCTCTGGTCTGCCTCAGTGGAGGCAACTTCTTATGTTCTTATGTTCTTAATCACCTCCAACAGCTCGCGCTCCTCACTGCTCAGCTCCCCCTTGCTTGCTCGCGCCATTACTACCCACCCGCTCGAACACAACAACCTCTATGTATTTCCTCTGATACGTCTCAGGAAAACTCTATTAAACTTTGCCATAATTGAAACACCATGATCCTCATAGTACTTCTTTGGCCACGCCAGGTTTGGTTTCCTCATCTCCTAGAGTTCTCAGTTACAACCATTCCCAAAGCTACTGACGTAGAATGAGGGATCCCTCCTTCACTCCAACCCCCACTCATTAGCACTAACAGGATGGTTTCTTTCATCGAACAAGTAAATGCTTTCTGCCTCTCGGCTGCAGTATCTGCTGTCATTGAAGCATCTAGAACAGTGGTTCCCAACCCTGTCCTGGAGGACCACCAGTCCAATCGGGTTTTCAGGCTAGCCCTAATGAATATGCATAAGAGAGATTTGCATATAATGGAAGTGGCATGCATGCAAATCTGCTCCATGCATATTCATTAGGGCTATCCTGAAAACCCGATTGGACTGGTGGTCCTCCAGGACAGGGTTGGGAACCACTGATCTAAAAAACCCTCCACTCAGAGCTGCTACTGCTTCAAAAGGACAAGATTTTCTTCTTGAGCAGTGGCTTAACTGGGGAGGTTGGTGCCTGGCATTGCCGAGCTGTGCACTCCCTGCTGTTCCCCTACCCTGTTGTGCCATGCACTCCCTCATACCTCATGAAATATTTGCCGGCATGAGCAGAATTTTCCACCTGCTACTCATGCCAGCCTCGGCTCCCTTCTGTCATCACATACTGGTCCCACAACCAGGAAGTGATGTCACAAGGGAGGCCAGCACGAGCAGCAGGCGGAAGATGCTGCTTGTGCTGGCGAACATTTCAAGAGGTATACTGGGAGGAGGAGAGGCACTGGTGCCAGTGCTCCCGCGAAGACAGCACCTCAGATGATCTGCCACCCCACTCTCCCCTTATTATGCCACTGTCTCTGACTACTGCTCAATATTGTAGCTAACCTGGAAATCATGCCTTTGCTACATAGACTGTGAATACTGTACTAGTTGTGTTTTTAATTAGCAGTGGGGATGATGGGTCTATCCCAGTTTACAGGGGAAACTTAATCTCCCTTTGACATGCCCTGCAGTCTTTTGGAGGGTGATAGCAAAATAACTGGAAATAGTTTTGACCCAATATGAAGGAGTCTCCTTACTTTAAAGAGGGTTTATGAACTCATGCACAGCATTTCTTTGGAGAGTCACTTTTCTTCCTACAATTTTACATCAGCCCAGCCCAGAGGGAAACACTATCAGAATGTGGATCAAACAGTAGAGAGTGCTGCGAGCTGACACCAAAGTCTTTCATTCATAAAAGGTTCATGTCCTGCAATCTTAATCTCCCACATGCAGGGTGAAGCCCAACTTGGCAAAGAACAATTATGCTGGAAATAGGCAGTCTCAATCATTTGTATAGCAGATGTAGCCTCATACAATAGCCAGTCAGATTCTTAGCATGTGGCCAAAGAAGCAGATGTGTTTTAGGATCTAAAATAAAATCCTATGCACAGTCTAAGAGGAAACCAATACATTATTGATTTTGAACGCAAGTTTCCTTGCAGTACACTGTAATATCAACCAGGGTTCCGATGGTATGGCTTTTTTCATTCTATCCTATAACATCAGCTGGGGATTCAATAGTGTAGACTCCCTCCCCCTCCCTATTTTTTTAGGGCTTGATTTTATAAAGGAAGGCTAATTGTAAAATACAAAAAAATGCCTATTTTATTATAACAGACATCCAAAAAACTTGACAATGAAACCAACAGGCAATGATCTGCCAGTCAGCCAGACAGATATAAAACACAGCAGATCAAGTAAGTTGAGAAGTGCAATTTATTAATACAAAGACCCAACATTGTCATATTTCTCTTGGATGGCTATGTCAGGTTAAATACTACAACAGAAACATATCCAAATAAATAATACCCCCCTTTTTTTAATACAAAACAGTACAAGAGGTTTTTAGCGCCAGCTGGTGTGCTGAATGCTTTGCGCTGCTTGGACGGTCATAAAGTTCCTATAAGTGTTGGAGCAGCATAGAGCATTCAGCACGCCAGCTGGCACTAAAAACTTGTGTGGTTTTGTAAAAGAGGAGTAAAACCATAAATAAATACATAAATAATCAGAATCATAAAAAAATATAAAACATATACAGGCAGTCCCCGGGTTAAGAACCAGTTAGGTTTTTAAAGCTGTTCTTAAATCAGATTTGTATGTAACTCAGAACTTGTGGATTTTAAGATTCTTGCTGCATACGTCTGCTTCCAGCTGCCAAAAGGGCCAATTGTCCCTCCAGTGTTCCCTCTAAGGTACAGCATGCACAACCACACACTGTTCTTGATGTGGCCATACATCATTCCTGAATCTGCTACAAGAGAAGTGTAGGACTGGAAATACTGCTCGGTGAATTCAACTGAAGCAACGACTGTGTTCAAGAGAATGACACGGGGGACAAATTTTTCCCCGTCCCCGTGGGAGCTCATTTACCCATTCCGTCCCCGCAAGTTCTTTTCCTGTCCCTGCCCCATTCCTGCAAGCTCTGTCCTCATCTGCACAAACCTTGAACACTTTAAAATCATAAGTGTTCGAGGCTTGTGTGGTTAAGCAGAGCTTACAGGATGGGGAGCTCCTGCGGGGATGGGGACAAATTTGTCTCTGTGTCATTCTCTACTGTGCTCTTAAATATGAGTTGTACTTAAATTGGGTGTCTGTAACTCGAGGACTGACTGTATCTAGATGTAATAAATTTGTAAATAAATAGAAACAGTCGGGCAATAAAAATACAGTGCCAGTATCAAGGGATGTTCCATAGAAAAAGAGCATGCTTATGAATAAATCCACAAATGATAAAAGTTTACATGTTATGGTGAATAGTAGTGAAACAATGAACCCATTATCAGAAAATGGTGGCACACAGTTGTTTTAAAAGAAAAAATTATTTTCTGAAAGTGCAACTAGTGCAAAATCAGTGTTTACTAATCATTCTTTCAATACTCTTTAAAACTGTCATAAGGGACACATATCTATAGGGGGTTTCCCGCAGACATAACCCCTATGAAAGTAACACTTCAACTACACAACCTAAGTGGAAACATGAAAATAAAAGAAAACTATATTAAAATGAATCTATGTGCTCATCCTAATAATAAAATCTCTCTTAACAATCACTAAAGCCATTTTAATATATAAAAAAGAGAGTCCAGATGAAATGTGGCCATGTCAGATTTTTGTATTAATAAATTACTTACATGTATTTTATAACCAGAAATCTTGGCCAGCTTATAAGAAATTTTTAGAGTGATATAACATATCCAGCATCAATATAAAGGTATGCGCTGCATAACATTATTCTTTGTAACATCCATTTGCATTAATGTCCATGGTGCCAAGGCCACTGACGCTGCTCTTCTCCCACAAACAAGATGAACAGTGCTACTGTCCACCCCCTCTACCGCCTCCCCTCCCCTCCCCTCAACCACCACTTTATTTACCTTAAGCATGCTGGTGCTGAAAAAGGTTGCTGCTGCTGTTCTACACTGAGCCAGTGTGGAGCCTTGAACATCTTCTCCCACATTCCCCAGAACAACTTACACCCCTGGGAACCTCAATGCCCAAGTTGTGGAAAAGCAAGCATGTGTTTTCCTCATATGTACCTTTTTATGCACATATGTGGTCATATAATTCTAGAAAACAGGCTTTATACCAGGGCAGTGGGAAGTCCATCCTAGGTAGAGGCCAAAGGTGGACTAAGGGAGCCTGATATTCTCCCTACTTTTCCTCCCCCCCTTCCCCCCCCACAATAAAATATTATTTTAGCTAGAGGGGATGCTGAACCCAGCTAGGTGAAGACATTTCCTACATAATTTCCACCTGTACTGAACAAGCACCACTTAATTCAGCAGGTGCACTTTGGCTTCTACTTCTGGCTCTCCCGCTCTTCCTCAGTTTAGGTCTGACTGGGCATACCAGGGATAACCGGCCTTAGAAGCTGAAGTGTGCCTGCTGAATTAAGGACTGCTTTTTCAGCACAGACGGGACTTGTGCAGGAGACATCTTTAGCTGGCGGTCTTGGTATCCCTTCCAGCCATGATAGCAGAGGAGGCCCAGTCTACCGATTCCCCCTTTGGCTATATAGCTGCTTTGCACATGGGATTAGCTTTCTAAGCCTGGCAAAATGTCCATGGCTATCCAATAAGAGGAGCTAGCTGTAGTTGCTCCCTCACACCCATTCCCACATCCACATCCAGCATCCCTCTCTTCCTCTGCATCCATGCGAATCTGGCATCTTTTCAGACCCATGTCCTCAAAATGTATCACCCATACAGACAGTACTGAAAACAAGATGATTTTGGTTGCTCCACCAGAGGCTTTTCTCTGTTTCATCCATAGGAAATTGCATCAGAGAGCCAGAACATAGCAGAGGAAAGGCTCTGCCAGGGTCACCTGCCTTTGCTTGCAACCCATCATGTGTTTTGAGGATCATGAGAAGAAATATACCAGGAGGGGGGAAGCAGAGAGAAAAGAGAAAGATCTGGCACAAAGATGAGGGAGATACTGAACTGGAAGGGGAAGAAGGAAAGGAGAGGGAGATACCTGGATCAAAGGGGAAGGGAAAAGAGGGGCACCGTTGTTGGATTGGGGGGGACAGTTAGCAGAGGGAAGAGAGATAAATGCCAGACCATGAGGAATAGGGGTATAGGAGAAAGGGAAGAGAGAGGGGAGAAGCTGAACTTGGGAAGGAATAACGACTGAGAAGAGATGTTGGGCATGGAGGGAACTTAAGAACAGAGTCATAGAGGGGTGATGCTGGACTTAAGGGGAAGGATAGGAACATAGAGGAGGATGTTGGACAGAATAAGATAGGATGATGCTGAATATGGAGGGAGGATAGGGGTTCTGAAACAGAAAATGCTATATATGGAGGGAGGACAGGGCTGCCGAGAGGAGTTGCTAAGCAAGATGGATAGGGATGCAGAGGAAAGATGGCTAGTGGACATAGAAATGTCAACATTACTGTTGACTCTGGACAGAGAGCTAAGAAAAACAGAGAAAAGCAGAAAAGAAACACTGGAACCAAAGCAGTGCTCAGATGTGTTTTTTAAAAAAAATGAATTTATTAATTAAAATGTGACAGCTTTGAGAAATGTACATCCCTGGGTTTGTCTATTGGAGGTATGGGATTCCTCCTTCCCCCCACCACTGGGCCCCCACTCCCTTGGGAGAGAGTGTTGAAGGGGGCCCATACACCATAGAGATAATGTTGTAGGGGGGTTCATACACCATACTCTAGTACACAAAGAAAAGATTAAGCTCTTTTCTGTTCATGTTGAGGCTGAAACTTCTATATGCTCTGGAAAGAATCCAAAAGACAACAGTGGAAACCATTTTAGAAGGATTACTTTTTAGTTTCCAGTCTCTGGTAGAAATAAAGAATATATTAAAAACACCTTTACTTGTCTCATCTCACCAGGATTACTCTTTTCCCCTGCGTTGATGTGATGGAAAATTTTCACTCCTTTTGGTAACAAAATTCTGTTTGGCTCAGACTAAGCATAGGTCTGATTAGAGTTTAATGAGCTGTCTTTAAGCGGCCTGGTTTGATTCATAGTGCAAAGAAACAGCCTGTTTTCTGTTGGGGTTTTTTTTCTCTGTGTGCACATGCATCTGGATTTCCTTAGCTCAGTGTTAGCCTTGCAGGCCCTGATACACTAGAGAGAGTGTTGCATAGTGTCATGGGTTTGTCTTTTCCTCTTGCTTGTATGTTGTAATGTCTGTTTTTCACTTTTTTTTTTTGTCTCTTTACTGTTTTGCACAGCAGTCCTTTTTTGTAGATGTTAATCAGTTCCATTAGAAATGTTTTAGGCCAGTGCTGTATTTGAGCTTTACAACCCTAAGCAATATGGTGTTTATAGTCGCAAATTCTAACCATTGAATCAGTGCTTCAGAACCCATAAAGCATGCCAAGTTTCCAAGTTTATTAAAAGTTTGATATACTGCCCATTGAGAATCTTCTGGGCAGTTTACTCTAAAATAATATGATAATAATTAGAATAGAAGAAAATTAAGGTGTGTGTGTGGGGGGGGGGTGTTGAGGAAAAAGGAACTAAGAATGGGATAAAGAGGAACTACAAATAATGGGGTCCTTTTACTAAGACGTTCTAGCTGTTTTAGCACTCGCTAAATGCTAACGCATCCATAGACTATAATGGACATGTTAGCATTAAGGCCCGGATTCTGCAAAGTGCATCCCGATTTTAGGCAGCTGTAGGCGCTGGACCAATCAGGCCTTAAGCTTAGTGGGGATGGGCCGGAAAAGGGTGGGCACACATCATTTCGATGAGGCGAGCCTGCTGGCCGGTAGCAAGACCTGTCCAGCCAACGATTAGAGGTTAGTGGGGGAGGGAGGTTAGGGGGCGGTTTGGAAGGGGGACGTCCTCCTGCCGGTGATCGGGGGGAGGGGAGGACAGGCAGCCACAGCCACTATACTTATTGCAGCAGGGAGATCCCTTGCCGCAATAAGTATAGTGGCCATGTCTACTCTAACCCGATTCTGTAACCGGTGTCTGTTACATGGATGTTGGTTACAGAATCAGGGTTAGTGTAAGCCCTCCCGGGCATCCTATAAAAATCCGGGCCTTAGTGCGTGCTAAAACGGCTAGCGCGCTTTAGTAAAAAGACCCCAATGATATGAAGGTGGGATTAGAAAAGGGGAGCTACTCTGTAGCCACAAAAGGTCTCAATCTAGTCCTTTAGGGACTAAAAAATATATATATATAAGGAATTAATGAATAAAAGAAGAACATTGATTGACTGCATCATTGAAAAGGAGTGTTTTAAGTTGATTTTTTAATTTGTCGAGTGATGTCTCTATCATAATATGGTGTGGGAGTTTATTCCAGAAAAACGGTCATGCAACTGAAAAGATAAACTGTCGTGTGAAATCATATGTAAGATGATGTATATTTGGAACAACTAATAGGTTTTGTTGCAATAATCTTAAAATTCAACTTGGAAGTGTTGAGGCCCTGCTGTTTGGGGCCTGCAATAATTAGAGACCTCACGGCACTCAATATACTGTTCCAAATAATAAGTATTTATTAATAAATCAGTAACAGCTTACAAGAATAAATCTTTCAGCATATAGAGTAACAGAGCATATGATCATCAGGCCTGAGATCTTGAGTCTGTCCTGCTTACACAATCAGAAAAGCTGTCTTTATACAATTCTTGATAGCCTGAGGCCACGTTGGTATATGTCATATGATTAGTTTTTATTGGTTACTTACACACATCATTGCACTTATTAGTTCATCAATTGGTTTATAATATTTGTGTCATACTATACACGTGTCCTGTTTACTAAAAATCACTGCCTATTCCCGTCAAATGCCATTTCAACATTAGGTCAGCAATTTCAAGCCAAGGGTCCAGTAAGGCTCCGCCCATTACAGGATATTTCTTGCAAATAATGTATTTTTATATTCTTGAAAACATTCATCAAAAACAACAAATAGAAGCACTATAAACTTAAAACCACTTTATAAACTGCCTAAAGGAGCTCAGAACCATGAGATGGTGGTCAGGACATGTCCTAATCCTTTTATGACACTATAGCAGATGTGGCGCCAGTTGCTATGTGGAAGAATAAGTTTTGCTTTACTTGTTGTTCTCAGCAAGTTATTTTCAGCAAGCATAGATTGTGCAAAAGCTGACAGCTATAGTCAGTACACTCTCAGCCATCTTAGGCCTGATAGTGTGGTCTATTATGTTAGGGGATTTCAGGGGGTCTTCACCTTTAGTTACATAAAGGACTTGAGATCTTCACCTGTATACCTATACAGGACTCTCTCTTCTCCTCCCCTATCAGAAGGTATGGAATAAGGTAGTGGTCAAGAAACAAAGGCATGTGAGTTTGCATTTATTTATTTATTTAAACAATTATTCTATACCACAAGTCTAAGCTGTTTACAACATACATACATACATAGAATAGATATAACATAAAAACATACTCTTCTACTACTACTACTACTACTACTATTTATTATTTCTATAGAGCTGAAAGGCATACAAAGCGTTGTACATTTTAACATACAATAGACAGTCCCTGCTCAGAAGAGCTTACAATCTAATTTAGACAGGATATTTCAGGGTTGGGGAGGTTACAGTAGGTATAGGTATATGACAGCAGTGAGGGGAAGTTTAAGAGTTGAAAGCACTTTCAAAAAAGTGGGCTTTTAGCTTGGATTTGAATACTCGTACTACTCTTCAAGTTGTACAGTATTCAAAAACCTGAACAATGACTAACAACTCTGTTTTAATTCATAAAAATGCCTGAGAAAATGGATGTGCTTTTACAAGTTTTCTAAATGAACGGAAAGCCTCAATCTTTCTTAATTCCTTTGGAAGGGAGTTCCATAACTGAGATCCCATGACCATTAAGATCAAGTCCCTATATATCTCCAATCTACGTAATTTGTTTAAAATCTAGAACATCAAGTAGTGCCTGATTACTTGAATGAAGGGGGACGTCCTGGCATATGAACCTTTAGAGTTGCAGCCAAACATGCCACTTCTTCAGGGCTACAAAGGCTAACATAGCAGGAAACTGTTTGACACACTGCTTCTGTTTGACGCCATGTGAGCCTTTGCAGCCCTGAAGAAGTGGTTTGTCAGCCATGAAACGCTCGTAGGCTGGCTGCACATACTTTTTCCTGAACTTGCAGTTTACGTTTGTAGTTGCTGCTAGCACAGTGGAATTAGAAATATGATTGATTCTCGTGTTTTTCTTTTTGCACTTCTCTAGATATATATAGTAGCCACAAAAGTATTTTCTGCCTATGATGGATGGATGGTTGGGTGTTTTTTTTCTTCCTCCTGTATAACTGAGGCTTTTTCTTTTGTTGGCTTTCATATGGTAACAGTGTTCAGTGCTTGCTGCTGGGTTTTCAATTCTCTATTGGGAAGATGTTGTAAATGGTATTTAAATTGACTATACCCCCATTTCCTCCTGGTGCTATTTCTTTACAAATTTACATGATTTTAGAATGACAACGCCTATAAATTCTTCATTGGTCTTAAGAAATCTAATTTCTCATTGCTTCAGTTTTAATAGGTTCATAGACATAATCGCGGAAGTCAAAGGCGTGCGCCGACAACTGAGCGCAAAACGGAGGCGCGCACCGAAGAAAATTACTGTTTTTAGGGGCTCCGACGGGGGTTTTTGTTGGGGAGCCCCCCCCCACTTTACTTAATACAGATCGCGGCGGCATTGTGGGGGGTTTGGGGGGTTGTAACCCCCAACATTTTACTGGAAACTTCACTTTTTCCCTAAAAACAGGGAAAAAGTGAAGTTTTCAGTAAAATGTGGGAGGTTACAACCCCCCAAACCCCCACAACGCCCCCACAATGCGGCGCAATCTGTATTAAGTAAAGTGGGGGTTCCCCCCCACGCCTCCCCGTTGGAGCCCCTAAAAACAGTAATTTTCTTCGGCGCGCACCTCCGCACTGCGCTCGATTGCACGTGCCTTTGTCCCGGCGCGCTTTTGACCTGACACCGTTTTAATATCTTTGGAACTATAAATAAGTCAAACAACTTTAACATTTTACTTTAGGGTGTGTAGAAAATGGGAAACACAATCAAATATAAGCACAGTTATACAAACTAAAATTTCAGTAAAGCTTTACCTTCAGACAAAAAGTATATAAAAAAAAGCACTGAATCAAGAAATAACACAATACAATTTAGAATTTAACATCTCTACTAGACATAAAACAATTCCCTAAACATGAGGAATAAAACTATACCATATAATACTTAAATATTTATTTCTTTTTCCAGATGCCCTCTATTATTTGTCAGCACAACAATTTTTTTTCTCTGTTAACTTTTTTTTCTCACACCAAAAGCAAGATAAAGGCATTGATTCACACTGCAACCTTAAATCTATAAAGAACATAATTTAAAATACCCTGGGCTAGATTCACTAAGCCCACTGATCGTGTACCGACCCAATTCATTAACCTTTGTGCCGATCATCCTCCAATCCGATCCTGATTCGCACATGCAAATGAGGGGAATGGCATGCAAATGTAGGAAGGCAACGATTCACTAAACATTTTCAGGCACACCGACTGGGCTGGCCAATCCCAAAACAAGCGACTTCTGAGGACTGTTCACGTCCCTGCCAACTCTCCTGCTCCTTGCCGCCCTGAAATCCCAGCCAACTTCTACCAAAACTACCCTGCTCTCTGCCCCATGCCGCCCTGAAACCCCGGCTTGCTCCAGCGTTTGCAGCATGCTGCATTTAAAATTTATTGTGCATTGAGCTTGTTCCCTGAAGTTCTGTGCTAATTTGCCCTGACTCTCCTGCACTCTGCCGCCCCGATCTGTGTCCTGACTCTATGGTTTTAACCCGCAGGTTTAAAGTGGGGTGCACTACAGCATGTTCTGTTAAGTTCCAGAACACGCCACAGTGCAGCCCAACTTTAAACCACAGGCTCCTGAAAAGTGAAAAGAGGGGCGGTGATCAATATGTCAAAATAGAATTGCTCTGATTTTCTGATCTATTCAGAAGCATTGATGTTACAGATAGTTCAACTTCAATGAAAGTTTCCAGCAGGGAGAGTACTTAAGCCTGCGAAAGTAGAAAAATTTAAAAAACAAACACGGCAGCAAACGCATGCGCAGACCATCTACAGGCAAAGAAGATGGTCTGCGCATGCGTCAGGATCGTTCTCAAGCGATCTGCGTGGTCGTTGGGGGGGCGTTCCTCCGATCGCCTTCATTAGAATACAGGCCCATTGTGAATCAATTGGCCTGCCTCGGATCAGACATGGATCAGAGTGAATCGGGAAGGTTAGTGAATTGGGCTCCATGTCATTTATAAAACTGCATTCTATAGTAGCACTAGCTTAACTTTTCACCAAGGGTATACAATCAATATAGACCAAGTCAAAGGGTGAAGCAAACCTTAGTCACCCCTTAGTGCCCTGGAATATTCATAAATTTTACCCCGATCCTCAGCGACACCACTTGGAGCTCAAAACAATCTCATTGCTCCAAGCTTTACGTGTCAAATCGTCACTGGATCGTTTATATTGTAATATTTATATTTTTCAAATTTTTCTTAACTTTTGTATATTCTATATGTGTAAAACTTCAATATTCACATTTTGAAATAATTTTAAGCATATCACTTAGCTTAGTCATGTGGTCTTTGGCAGGGGATTAACACCGACATGTATCGCTATACAAGCTTTATCAAGGATAACCCCTATTAATGAACAAAAGTTAAAATTAATCCTGTTCAAAAGAATAGCTGTTAAAGTCACCAATCTTAATGGAACCTAAAACAACTAAAAATGCCTTACCTCAACATGCATTGCCGCCAAACTCTGACCACTATATCAAGAGAGATGGCGGCGGCGTCTTTACAGAAATTAAATAGAGCAGAACCCGGGACAACTGTACCCACGTGATTACGTGGCCAACAGCGTCACGGGATTACTTGCCGGATTTAAAGCTACAGAATCAAATTATAATGGAGGAGACTGTCAACCACCCTAAGCACAGACTAGATTAACGTTCCCCACTCTAATTCCCCATTCAAGCCGTTAGGTGTTACTGTGTCAAGAACATATATCCATCTCTGCTCCTTGTAATTCAGCCATTCTTCACAGTTCCCCCCCCCCCCCCATCATACCCCGCATCAAGGCTCTCAATTACCCGCCATTGTATCTGTTCTATTGTGTGCTGACTAGCCAAAAAATGTTCCACCAACGGTGCTTGTATATTCCTAGTTTTAACACGTGACTTGTGCTCGTTCAACCTTATGTGTACGGGCCTTGACGTACGGCCCACATACACAAGGTTGCACGGGCACACAATCACGTATACTACGTTAACCGACTGGCAATTTGTATTGCTGTTAGACTTTATTATTTTACCAGTATGAGGGTCCTTCCATGAGGCACCCGAAATCGTGGTGGCACACCATTGACAGTGTCCACACCCCATATGAGTGCCCTGTATTTGCTCCCTATAATTACCCAATTTCTGTTGGATCAGGACCTGTCCTATAGTCTTCCCCTTCCTAAAAGAGAACATGGGAGTTTCATGAAATATGGGGTGTACCTGCAATATATGCCAATATTTTTTAATGAGAGATATCAGTTCTTTAGCAGCTATCGCGTAAGGGAGCACACAAATTAATCTATCTATACTATCTTCGTGCTCCCTTTCAGCTAACAACAGGTCACGATTCGCGTATTTTGCTCTTATAAAAGCCTGTTTTATTGATCTTGAGGGATAACCCCTAGCCTTAAACCTATTAGTTAACTCACTAGCCGCTATTTTAAAATCCCTGTCATCAGAGGATATTCTACGAGCCCTCAAAAATTGGCTGACTGGGAGATTAAATTTCAAATGATAGGGGTGATGGCTGGAGAAGTGCAGCAAAGTATTACGGGCCACAGATTTTCGGAAGAGTTGAGTAATCAATCGACCTTCTTCCTTGATGATTCGAATATCCAAAAATTCAATTTGAAGCTTGCTAAAAGAAGGGGTAAAGTGGAGGTTAGGATTTCTAGTATTAATCCACTGAAAAAATTCCAAGAGCTCCGTTTCAGGTCCTTCCCACAGAAAGAATATATCGTCCAGGAACCTCTTCTACAAGGTAATATGGCAAAAATATTCAGAGGAATAGATTTATCGATCCTCAAAACGTCCCATGTATAGTGTTGCAACTGAAGGGGCTAATGTAGCCCCTATGACGACGCCTTGAATTTGCTGGTAATAGACTCCTTCAAAGAAGAAGTAGTTACTCCCTATTACCCATTGAGCCAATTGGCATAAAAAATCACTGCTAATATGAGGAATTGGTCTCTCGTCCAGAGTATCCTTTATAATGGTCAAAGCTTCACCTTGAGGGATCTTTGTGTATAGGGATACCACATCAAGCGTCACCAATATCGTTTGAGGATTCATATGAACTTCCTGTGACAAAATTCTCAAGAGGTGTGACGAATCTTTCAGATAGGAAGAGACCTCCAAAGCCTTTTTTGAAAGGAAAACATCAACAAACTTAGATAGAGGCTCTAGCAAAGACCCCCTAGTATTAACAATAGGTCTGCCCGGAGGGGCTTCTACATTCTTATGAATCTTTGGTACAAAGTAAATATTGGGAGTGCGAGGATATTTTTCTAATAAGAATTGGTATTCTTTCTTTGTAAGCATTTTCTTTTCATAATGCAGCGTAACCCAGTCAAAAATGTCTTTCATCAATTTATTTTCAGGATTTTCCTGCATGGGTCTATACGCTGTAGTATCAGAAAGCTGTCGTTTTGCTTCATCCAAATAATATTCTCTATCCAAAATAACAGTCGCTCCTCCCTTGTCCGCCCTTAAAATCATGCAATTCCGCATTTCTTTAAGTTGCATGAGGGCTTGATGTTGAGGGTAAGTAAGATTGTAGCGTTCTTTATCAAAAGATTTTTCATAGGTAGAAATGCCTGCTAAAACCAGAGCTCGAAAAACTTCCACTGCGGGATCCATTGGTCCCGGAGGGCTCCACCTAGATGTTACCTTACAAATAGACTCATCCGTCTCCACCTCAATCTCCTCCTGGTTCGCAAAAAATATTTTTAATTGGATCTTTCTATATTGATTGTATACCCTTGGTGAAAAGTTAAGCTAGTGCTACTATAGAATTCAATTAAAGATATGGCACAACAAGAAGAACAAGACCCACACGGGGAGGCCGCCCAAGGGGAAGATACAGAGGAGCACCACGGGGCAGGAACAAACCCCCAACCAATGCACAGACGAAATAGAGTCTACAGTGGTGAATATCTCAAAAGTATGTCTGACAAAAGAACAAAATGAAGTACTGGAACTGGGTATGGGCTATGTCATCTCTCAATACCCGGATTTTTTTCAACTAAAGATCTTCTTCCATAGATTTTTGAGAAAGATCCAATTAAAAATATTTTTTGCGAACCAGGAGGAGATTGAGGTGGAGACGGATGAGTCTATTTGTAAGGTAACATCTAGGTGGAGCCCTCCGGGACCAATGGATCCCGCAGTGGAAGTTTTTCGAGCTCTGGTTTTAGCAGGCATTTCTACCTATGAAAAATCTTTTGATAAAGAACGCTACAATCTTACTTACCCTCAACATCAAGCCCTCATGCAACTTAAAGAAATGCGGAATTGCATGATTTTAAGGGCGGACAAGGGAGGAGCGACTGTTATTTTGGATAGAGAATATTATTTGGATGAAGCAAAACGACAGCTTTCTGATACTACAGCGTATAGACCCATGCAGGAAAATCCTGAAAATAAATTGATGAAAGACATTTTTGACTGGGTTACGCTGCATTATGAAAAGAAAATGCTTACAAAGAAAGAATACCAATTCTTATTAGAAAAATATCCTCGCACTCCCAATATTTACTTTGTACCAAAGATTCATAAGAATGTAGAAGCCCCTCCGGGCAGACCTATTGTTAATACTAGGGGGTCTTTGCTAGAGCCTCTATCTAAGTTTGTTGATGTTTTCCTTTCAAAAAAGGCTTTGGAGGTCTCTTCCTATCTGAAAGATTCGTCACACCTCTTGAGAATTTTGTCACAGGAAGTTCATATGAATCCTCAAACGATATTGGTGACGCTTGATGTGGTATCCCTATACACAAAGATCCCTCAAGGTGAAGCTTTGACCATTATAAAGGATACTCTGGACGAGAGACCAATTCCTCATATTAGCAGTGATTTTTTATGCCAATTGGCTCAATGGGTAATAGGGAGTAACTACTTCTTCTTTGAAGGAGTCTATTACCAGCAAATTCAAGGCGTCGTCATGGGGGCTACATTAGCCCCTTCAGTTGCAACACTATACATGGGACGTTTTGAGGATCGATAAATCTATTCCTCTGAATATTTTTGCCATATTACCTTGTAGAAGAGGTTCCTGGACGATATATTCTTTCTGTGGGAAGGACCTGAAACGGAGCTCTTGGAATTTTTTCAGTGGATTAATACTAGAAATCCTAACCTCCACTTTACCCCTTCTTTTAGCAAGCTTCAAATTGAATTTTTGGATATTCGAATCATCAAGGAAGAAGGTCGATTGATTACTCAACTCTTCCGAAAATCTGTGGCCCGTAATACTTTGCTGCACTTCTCCAGCCATCACCCCTATCATTTGAAATTTAATCTCCCAGTCAGCCAATTTTTGAGGGCTCGTAGAATATCCTCTGATGACAGGGATTTTAAAATAGCGGCTAGTGAGTTAACTAATAGGTTTAAGGCTAGGGGTTATCCCTCAAGATCAATAAAACAGGCTTTTATAAGAGCAAAATACGCGAATCGTGACCTGTTGTTAGCTGAAAGGGAGCACGAAGATAGTATAGATAGATTAATTTGTGTGCTCCCTTACTCGATAGCTGCTAAAGAACTGATATCTCTCATTAAAAAATATTGGCATATATTGCAGGTACACCCCATATTTCATGAAACTCCCATGTTCTCTTTTAGGAAGGGGAAGACTATAGGACAGGTCCTGATCCAACAGAAATTGGGTAATTATAGGGAGCAAATACAGGGCACTCATATGGGGTGTGGACACTGTCAATGGTGTGCCACCACGATTTCGGGTGCCTCATGGAAGGACCCTCATACTGGTAAAATAATAAAGTCTAGGAGGTGAAGGTGGCCTTCTCTGAAATCCTCCCTGTACCAAGAGCAGATGGAAAGAGACAAGGGGAATTGCAAGTGATCAACGCCTGGATGAGACGATGGTGCGAAGACGAAGGCTTCGACTTCGTGCGCAACTGGACGGCGTTCTGGGGAAAAAGTAAATACTACAGAAGGGATGGACTACACCTCAACAAGGAAGGAGCAAGAGTTTTGGCAGGCAACATGAAGAAAGCAATAGAGAAGGCTTTAAACTGAAGGACAGGGGAAAGCCGACAGTCGACCACCGGTCGATGGCACGGACAACAGGATGCCCCGACGTAGGAACAAAGGACTACTACTCATACACAAGAGAGGTCGACCTCACAGCCAACAAAGGAGAACAAGCAGGAAGGGACAACTCAGACACAGGAGGAGATGACCACACAGCAAACATGGGAGATAACACAGGAGCAGTAAAGGATACCGTAAATGAAACTGTAAGGACAGCCAAGAGTAGAAGGTCCAAAAAGGTAACACGAAGGGAACTTAGATGTATGTATACAAATGCTAGAAGTCTAGGAAACAAAATGGGAGAACTAGAGACGATAGCAAGACATGAGAACATGGATATCATTGGCATAACAGAAACATGGTGGAATGAAGAAAACAAATGGGACACAGTACTACAGGGATACAAACTATATAGAAGGGATCGAGAAGGGCAGAAAGGTGGAGGTATTGCCCTATATGTTAAGGAAGGAATAGATTCTGTTGGAATGATTACAACAGACAGGAAAGAGAAGCTGGAGTCCCTCTGGATCAAAATTCCTGGTCACAATGGCGCAGATACAAAAATTGGCCTTTACTATCGTCCCCCAGGACAGGCGGAGGTCACTGACTCAGAAATGATGGAGGAAATCAAACAAGTATGCAAGACAGGCAATGTAGTTATATTGGGAGACTTCAATTTCCCAGGAATAGACTGGAAACTAGGAGCCTCCAACTGCGGCAAGGAGGCCAAGTTCCTGGAGGTGCTAGGGGATTGCTTCCTGGAGCAAATGGTAAAAGAGCCGACAAGAGGCGACGCCACCTTGGACTTGGTCCTAAATGGTCTCACCGGACCGATAACAGAAGTAGAAGTCATGGTTCCACTGGGAACGAGTGATCACAATGTAATCAACTTTAAACTTGACATCGGGAAAGGGAAACATGCCAAAACCTTAACCACCACCTTAAACTTTAAAAAGGGTAAATACGATTGCATGAGAGCCATGGTAACAAAACGACTCGAGAAGATGGTGGACAAACTTGAAACAGTAGACCAGGCATGGTGCCTATTGAAAAATACTATTGCAGAAGCACAAGATCTCTACATTCCGAGGATTTCCAAAGATCGGAGAACTAAAGGCAAAGGAGAACCAGCATGGCTTACCATACAGGTGAAGGAAGCCATAAAAGAAAAGAAGGAATCTTTCAAAAAATGGAAATGCACGAAGACAACCGAAGCCTGGAACAAACATAAAGATGAACAGAAGAAATGTCACAAGGCGGTGAGGGATGCAAAACAGGACTATGAGGAAAAAATAGCCCGCGAGGCCAAAAACTTCAAGCCCTTCTTTAGATACGTGAAAGGGAAAAAACCTGCAAAAGAGGCAGTGGGACCCTTGGACGACATGGGAAGAAAAGGGTACATCAAGGAAGATAAACAAATCGCAGACAAACTAAATTCCTTCTTTGCGTCTGTCTTTACGAAGGAGGACACCTCAACAATACCTGAAGTGGAGAAACTGTTTACAGGAGAAATAAAGGACAGCCTCACCACAGTTGAAGTGAACTTAGATCAGATATACTACCAGATCGACAAACTTAGAAGTGACAAATCCCCTGGACCGGATGAAATTCACCCGAGAGTCTTGAAGGAATTGAAGGTCGAAATCGGAGAGTTACTGCAAAAACTTGCAAACCTGTCAATCAGAACTGGTCAGATACCAGACGACTGGAGGAAAGCGAACGTCACGCCAATTTTCAAAAAAGGATCGAGAGGAGAACCGGGCAACTATAGACCTGTGAGTCTTACATCTGTCCCCGGCAAGATGATTGAATCACTGATCAAGGATAGCATAGTTCAGCACTTGGACACACATGACTTGATGAATCCCAGTCAACATGGATTCAGGAAAGGGAAATCGTGTTTGACGAATTTACTCCAATTCTTTGAGACCGTGAACGAGCAAATTGATAGTGGAAAGCCGGTGGACATAATATACTTGGACTTCCAGAAAGCATTTGACAAAGTTCCACACAAAAGACTTCTTAGGAAACTACAAAGCCATGGCATAGAGGGAGATATACAAAGATGGATAGGCAAATGGCTGGAAAACAGGAAGCAGAGAGTGGGCATAAATGGGAAGTTCTCCGACTGGGAGAAAGTGACTAGTGGTGTACCCCAAGGCTCGGTACTTGGGCCGATCCTTTTTAATATTTATATCAATGACCTGGAAAACGGAACATCCAGTGAGATCATCAAGTTTGCAGACGACACAAAACTCTGCCGGACAATCAGATCGCAGGAGGACAGTGAGGAACTCCAGAGCGACTTGTGTCGGTTAGAAAAATGGGCGGAGAAATGGCAGATGAAGTTCAACGTGGAGAAATGCAAGGTAATGCATTTAGGCAGTAAAAATAAGGAATACGAGTACAGAATGTCAGGTGCAACTCTGGGAAAAAGTGAACAAGAAAGGGATCTGGGTGTACTGATAGATAGGACCCTGAAGCCATCGGCACAATGCGCGGCAGCGGCAAATAAGGCAAATAGAATGTTGGGCATGATAAAGAAAGGAATCTCGAGTAGATCGGAGAAAGTTATAATGCCGCTTTATAGGGCAATGGTCAGACCCCACTTGGAATACTGCGTCCAACATTGGTCTCCCTACTTAAAGAAGGATATAAAACTGCTGGAGAGGGTGCAGAGACGAGCAACTAAACTAGTGAAGGGTATGGAGAAACTGGAATATGAGGATCGACTTAAAACACTGGGATTGTTCTCCCTTGAGAAAAGGAGACTGCGTGGGGATATGATCGAAACCTTCAAAATACTGAAAGGAATCGACAAAATAGAGCAGAAAAAACTATTTACATTGTCCAATTTGACACGGACAAGAGGACATGAAATGAAGCTAAGGGGGGGCAAGTTCAGGACTAATTTCAGGAAGTTCTGCTTCACACAGAGAGTGGTTGACATCTGGAATACTCTCCCAGGGGAGATTATTGCGGAATCGACAGTCCTAGGCTTCAAAAGCAAACTAGATGCATATCTCCTTGAGAGAGGCATATAAAGATATGGTTGGCTATAAAATAAGCCAGGTGTATACCTAGCAGGGCCTCCGCGTGTGCGGATCGCCGGACTTGATGGACCGAAGGTCTGATCCGGAGATGGCGCTTCTTATGTTCTTATGTTCTTATGTTCTAACAGCAATACAAATTGCCAGTCGGTTAACGTAGTATACGTGATTGTGTGCCCGTGTAACCTTGTGTATGTGGGCCGTACGTCAAGGCCCGTACACATAAGGTTGAACGAGCACAAGTCACGTGTTAAAACTAGGAATATACAAGCACCGTTGGTGGAACATTTTTTGGCTAGTCAGCACACAATAGAACAGATACAATGGCGGGTAATTGAGAGCCTTGATGCGGGGTATGATGGGGGGGGGGAACTGTGAAGAATGGCTGAATTACAAGGAGCAGAGATGGATATATGTTCTTGACACAGTAACACCTAACGGCTTGAATGGGGAATTAGAGTGGGGAACGTTAATCTAGTCTGTGCTTAGGGTGGTTGACAGTCTCCTCCATTATAATTTGATTCTGTAGCTTTAAATCCGGCAAGTAATCCCGTGACGCTGTTGGCCACGTAATCACGTGGGTACAGTTGTCCCGGGTTCTGCTCTATTTAATTTCTGTAAAGACGCCGCCGCCATCTCTCTTGATATAGTGGTCAGAGTTTGGCGGCAATGCATGTTGAGGTAAGGCATTTTTAGTTGTTTTAGGTTCCATTAAGATTGGTGACTTTAACAGCTATTCTTTTGAACAGGATTAATTTTAACTTTTGTTCATTAATAGGGGTTATCCTTGATAAAGCTTGTATAGCGAAACATGTCGGTGTTAATCCCCTGCCAAAGACCACATGACTAAGCTAAGTGATATGCTTAAAATTATTTCAAAATGTGAATATTGAAGTTTTACACATATAGAATATACAAAAGTTAAGAAAAATTTGAAAAATATAAATATTACAATATAAACGATCCAGTGACGATTTGACACGTAAAGCTTGGAGCAATGAGATTGTTTTGAGCTCCAAGTGGTGTCGCTGAGGATCGGGTAAAATTTATGAGTATTCCAGGGCACTAAGGGGTGACTAAGGTTTGCTTCACCCTTTGACTTGGTCTATATTTATAAAACTGCAACATTGAAAACATAACTTTTGTGCAATTTTACCATACATTAAGATTTAGGTATAACATTCTTTAAGACAAAAGATAAAATCCACAATTCCTTTCTCCCTGCTGCAGTCAGGGAAAAAGAGTGCGAGAGAAGATTGTAACATATTAAATTCTGCAACATTCTATCAAAGTTATAATCACCTATTCCAAAATACTCAATACAACCTCTTTGATTTTATGATGTGAAAAAAAATTCAAAGAACTTCTAAAAGTTTGCTTCAAGCAGATTTAAAACAGGAAGGTAAAGATCACTTTGGGACCTCTGCTCAATAAATAAATGCAAAAATCAGAAACAAATTAGAAATAGTAATGGCAGCTCCTTTTCTAGAATCCTATGTAGCTAAAACAAACTCTCAAAATCTACCTGTGTTATCTAATTCGGATAACTATTTACATATAACAAACAGCTTTGTTTAACATTACAGATTTCTTTATTAAACTGTCCTTAAATGTTAATTAGAAAAGGATCTTTGCAACTAAGTCAGTCAGAACATCAATTCCATTTATTGTAAAACTCATGGAAGGATTGGTACATACCCAATTAATGGAATATCTCAGTCAATTTTCTCTCTTACATGAAACTCAATCTGGTTTTAGACCTTTGTTCAGCACCGAGACAGTAATTGCGGCTATCTTGGCTAACTTACGCCTCCTGTTCAGTAAGGGACTTAATGCCCTGATCATGCAATTCGATATGAGCTCTGCGTTTGACTTAGTAGACCATGGGAAAGTGCTACAATACTTAGATGCAATTGGTATCAGAGAAGAGGTGCTAGACTAGTTTCGAGGTTTCCTTATGTCTCGCACCTATCAAGTACGTTTCAATTACGATCTCTCTGATACCTGGAGCAATCCATCTGGTGTGCCGCAAGGGTCACCACTATCTCTATTGCTCTTCAATGTCTACATGTCTTCATTAAGTGCGCAATTGTCCGAGCTGGGGTTAAAATTATTTAGCTACGCCTACGACTTCAAGATCATTATCCCATTCACTAACTCCCTCTCAGAAGTCACTCCCAAAGCAACAGAAGTACTAAATTTGATGGAGCAATGGATGACAGAATTCAGACTAAAACTCAACTCAGAAAAAACAAAATTTTTTGTAGCTTCCCACTTGATACCAAAATATCACTGTGCATCAATAAACTCAGTTATCCTATTCAATCTACTATGAAGATACTTGGTGTAACACTGGACCAGAGCCTAACCATGAAAGACCAGGTAGACTCCATAAGACCAGGTAGGTCCATTAGAGCATATTTTGATGTGACATCATTCAGAATTCTTGTACAATCCCTCATACTGAGCCAACTTGATTTCTGTAACATCGCATACTTGGCAATTTCCCTAAAGAATACACGGCGACTACAATTAGTGCAAAATACGGTGATCAGACTGATCCTCGGGTTGAAGAAGTTCAACCATGTTACACCTTCCTACCAACTTCTGCATTGGCTGCCGATGGAGGCATGTGTGGAGTTCAAGTTTGGTTGTTTCTGTTACAAGGTACTATTCGGTTTAGCCCCTAATACATAACTGACCTTTTCTCTTTCTCAGCCAACAGAAATAAGAGAAGTTCACAGTTAAATTTTGTCTCCCCTCCGGTTAGAGGATGTAAATTCAAAAGACATCATCAACATCTCCTCTCACACCAGGCAGCATTATGGGGTAAAGATCTAGAATAATTGCTTACGTCTACTACTTATGGGGAATTTAGGAAACGCCTAAACGCATATCTGTTCCTAAAGTACTTAGGCAACTAGCCTCATCCCACATAACTGATCCCTAGAGTTGTTAATCACTAGTTTCTAACTTTGCTAATTCCACTCAACTTGTAGCATCTTTCAATCAATGTTAACCGGCAGAACATTGCTAAATCCATTCAAACTGTAACATCTTCTAATTATTGTAAACCGCATAGAACTTCACGGTCCTGTGGTATATAAACTGTTATATTATTATTATTATTATTATTATTATTACTGTACTGGGTCAGACCAATAGTCCATCAAGCCTAGTAGCTCGTTCTCACGGTGGCCAATCCAGGTCACTAGTACCTGGCCAAAACCCAAGGAGTAGCAACATTCCATGCTACCGATCCAGGGCAAGCAGTGGCTTCCGCCATGTCTTTCTCAATAACAGACTATGGACTTTTCCTCCAGGAAATTGTCCAAAACTTTCTTAAAACCAGCTATGCTTGCCGCTCTTACCACAATCTCTGGCAATGCGTTCCAAAGCTTAACTATTCTCTGAGTGAAATTTTTTTTTCTCCTATTGGTTTTAAAAGTATTTACCTATAACTTCATCACGTGTCCCCTAGTCTTTGTAATTTTTGACAGAGTAAAAGATCGATCCACTTGTACCTGTTCTACTCCACTCAGGATTTTGTAGACTTCAATCATATCTCCCCTTAGCTGTGTCTCTTCCAAGCTGAAGAGCCCTAACCTTTTTAGTCTTTCCTCATATGAGAGGAGTTTCATCTTCTTTATCATCTTGGTTACTCTTCTTTGAACCTTTTCTAATGCCATGATATATTTCTTGAGATAAGGAGACCAGAATTGAATGTAATACTCCAGATGAGGTTGCACCATGGAGTGATATAGGGCCCTTATAACTTTCTTAGACTTGTTAACGATCCCTTTTTAAATCATTTCTAGCATTAGAAACATAGAACATAGAAACATAGAAAGATGACGGCAGAAAAGGGCTATAGCCCATCAAGTCTGCCCACTCTACTGACCCACCCCATTAAGTCTGAGTACTAATGACCTAGTTCCTCAACTCGACCCTCATAAGGATCCTACTAGGGCATCCCATTTATTCTTAAAGTCAAGCACGCTGGTGGCCTTGATCACCTGCTCTGGAAGCTTGTTCCAGTGATCTACAACCCTTTCTGTGAAGAAATACTTCCTTACGTCACTGTCGAATTTCCCTCCTCTGAGTTTGAGCGGATGCCCCCTTGTGACCGAGGGTCCATTGAGAAAGAAGATGTCTTCTTCCACCTCGACACGTCCCGTGATGTATTTAAATGTCTCAATCATGTCCCCCCTCTCCCTGCGTTCCTCTAGAGTGTAGAGCTGCAATGTGTTTAGTCTTTCTTCGTACGAGAGACCCTTGAGCCCCGAGATCATCCTAGTGGCCATCCGCTGAACCGACTCAACTCTAAGCACGTCTTTACAGTAATGTGGCCTCCAGAATTGCACACAGTACTCCAGTATTCTGCTTGCTTTTTTTGGCCACCGCCACACATTGGGCAGAAGGTTTCATCGTATTGTCTACAATGACACCCAGATCCTTTTCTTGGGCGCTAACCCCCAAGGTGGACCCTAGCATCCGGTAACTGTGATTTGGGTTATTCTTCCCAATGTGTTTCAATAGTAAATACATTAACTAGTATCATTAACAGAGTACATACATCATTTAAAATAAATGCAAAGAAAGAAAATAAGCTTATTCTAAAGTCTTATCCTGGAATCATATAAGTTAAATACTAAGGAATGATTGAACTTCCCCCATCTCCCTCTCTCGCATCTTGTATGCTTTAGTGAGAAGTGAAATAAGACTCCTGAGGATTTATGACCTAGGCAAGTAAATAGAACTTGCACATAAGGTCACATACACAAACAAACTTATTTAAATCTGGTTTCTGATTTCTTTGAGCTGTTTCACTCATGGAAGCATTGAATTGCAAAGATCTCTACACCTTTAGTTTAAATAAGCTATTTGTAATGCAACAAATGTAGAATTTAACTCCTGCAAAATCTTAGAACCTTGCAGCCAATTACAGTAATTTTAAACCCTGGAGTTTGGACAACTTAAATAAAGACTCAAAATAGCTTCTCAGGGTCAATTGTTTTTAAAAACATTAAGAAATGCATTAAATGCCTGAAAAGATGGGGGGTTAATCTATTAACTTCAACAAAATACATCCAACAATACACCCAGCACTACATACAATCATACATACAAATAATGTTCAAAAATGGAGAAAAGACCTCAGTGTCTAATAGGGGTGCCTAAAAGAACTTCCCATTTAGACAAACCTATCTCAATATTCCAGCTTTGAGATAGGCAGACACATCCTTGGTCAAAAAAACTCCAAGATAAGTGGAAAAATATATTTCTTATTGCAACTATTATATGAGTATATCAAAGTAACATCACACTTATCTGAACATAAGAATTGCTGCTGTTTGGTCAGACCAGTGGTACATCGTGCCCAGCAGTCTGCTCACGCGGCAGCCCCCAGGTCAAAGCCCATTGCTCTAAATGAGGCCAGCCTCACCTGCACTTTGCTTATGCTCCACTGTGCGGGGTTTTCCTGCTTCTCAAGCCCAGTACTACGAAGATAAGTGTGATGTTACTTTGATATACTCAAATAATAGTTGCAATAAGAAATATATTTTTCCACTTATCTTGGAGTTTTTTGACCGAGGATGTGTCTGCCTGTCTCAAAGTTGGAATATTGAGATAGGTTTGTCTAAATGGAAAGTTCTTTTTGGCACCCCTATTAGACACTGAGGTCTTTTCTCCATTTTTGAACATCATCAACATCTCGCACATCAGGCAGCATTATGGGGTAAAGACCTGGAACAATTGCTTATGAATACTACTTATGGGGAATTTAGGAAAAACCTAAAAACATATCAGTTCCTGAAGTATTTAGGCAACTGACCTGTACAATCTTAGTCCACAATATCTGATCTCTAGAGCTGTTTATCACTAGCTCTTAACTTTATTAATTCTACTCAATCTGTAGCATCTTTTAATCATTGTAAACCGCATTGAACTTCACGGTCCTGCGGTATATAAACTGTCATTATTTGTATGTATGATTGTATGTAGTGCTGGGTGGATTGTTGGATGTATTCTGTTGAAAATATTATATTACACATAAAATATAAGGGACCTTGTTTCTTCAAAGGTGATAATAATCACCTTATTTCCACATAAATAAACAACCAAATACTTATGGCAGTTGCAATGTGTTAGTACTTTAAATATGTACCCGGAGCAGTGAAAGAGCAACAGCAGTGCCATCCTGCATTCAGATAAATTACCTATCTTTTCCTTGTATGTTATTAGCAGGTGGCAGAGACAGTGAACGTGCTATGATGGTCTCTATTATAACTGACTCTGTGACTTTTCACTAGAGTTTGGTTATGGGTCTGAGCGTTTACTTAGAAATCTAGAGTCACTTTGTGACCATAAAAGTATGGTTGTTTATTTATGTGGAAATAAGGTGATTATTTTTTGAAAAGAAGATATTATATTGACATCCTTTCTTGTCCTTTGTTTGGCATGATCTTCCTTTACAGCAGGGGTGTCAAAGTCCCTCCTCGAGGGCCGGAATCCAGTCGGGTTTTCTGGATTTCCCCAATGAATATGCATTGAAAGCAGTGCATGCAAATAGATCTCATGCAGATTCATTGGGGAAATCCTGAAAACCCGACTGGATTCTGGCCCTCGAGGACCGACTTTGACACCTGTGCTTTACAGAAACCATGCTGGTTGGTTCTCATCATAATATTCCTTTCTATATGCTCACTGATACTGTCCTTGATTAGTGATTAGGAACTGAGGTTAAGCTCACCGGCTTGTAGTTCCCCTGGTCACCTCTGGATCCTTTTTTGAAGATGGGTGTGACATTCACTATCCTCCAGTCCTCCGGGACTACCCCTGTTTGCAAGGATAGGTTGCATATCTGTTGTAGGAACTCCGCTATTTCATCTCTGAGCTCTTTCAGTGTTCTCGGGTGGATTCCGTCTGGGCCCGGAGACTTGTCAGATTTTAATCTATCTATCAGTTTGAGTACATCTCCGAGGCTTACCTCCACTGACGATAACTTTTCCTCTTGATCCCCCTTGAAGAATTTTTCCGGTTCCGGCATGTTGGAAGTGTCTTCTTTTGTGAAGACTGACGAGAAGAACGTGTTTAATCTGGCTGCACCTCCGTTTCCTCCTTTACCACTCCCTTTCTGTCTCCCTCATCCAGGGGTCCCGTCTCCTCCCTCGCCGGTTGTTTCCCTTTCACATATCGAAAGAATGGATTAAAATTCTGTGCCTCCTTGGCAAGTCTCTCTTCATACTCTTTTTTTGCTGTTCTGACCACGCGGTGGCATTCTTTTTGATGCTTCCTGTGCTCTTTCCAATTTTCCTCGGTTTTATCCTTTTTCCACTTCCTGAATTATTTTTTCTTGTCACCTATCACCTTCCTAACTTCATTGGATATCCATGCTGGGTCTTTTGTTTGATTCTTTTTGTCCCCTTTTCTAAATCTAGGTATATACAGGTTTTGCGTCTCCTTGAATGAGGTCCAGGCTTGCTCCACCGACCGTGTTTTCCTGGAGCAGTTCCTGAGTTTTCTCCTTACCATTCGTCTCATGGCTTCATAATTCCCTTTCTTGAAGTTAAATGTTGTTGTTATGGTTCTCTTCCCCTTTGGCATTTCTAATTTCACTTTGAATTTGATCCCGTACTGCCTCCAGGAACTCCGTTTCCTTCGAACATTTTGAAGCTCCATGGCTCCAGTCTATCCCGGGATAGTTGAAATCTCCCATAACTATGGTGTTTGCGTTTTTACCTTCTCGCCTCAACTCAGCTCTCAGTTCTTCGTCCTTTACTTCTGTTTGCCCAGGTGGGCGATAGTACAGTCCCATCTTTATCTCGGTTCCCTTTCTTCCTGGTATTTTAACCCATATTGATTCCAGTTGGTCGTTTGTCCCTGTTGCGTCCATTCCGGTCGAGTGAATGGTTTCCTTTATGTAAAGTGCTACTCCTCCTCCTTTCTGATGTGTCCTGTCTCTTCGGTAGAGCTTGTACCCTGGCAATACTATGTCCCATTTGTTTTCCTCATTCCACCAAGTTTCCGTGATCGCTATGATGTCTAGGTCCTCATCTTTGGCCATGATTTCTAGTTGCCCCAGTTTTGTTCTTCAGCCTTCTTGCGTTAGTGTATATACAACTTAAGTCTTGAAATTTTTGTTTTCTTGTTATTCTCCCTTGTGGCTCATTTTTCTTTCCATGCTCTTCCTGTCCTGCAGATTCCTGTTTATTGTTGCTTTTTTTTCTGCGACAGGGAGAGCAGGATGTAGGCAGGCAAGCTGGCTGGCTTTAGCGCGGCAGGGAGGGAGGGAGATAGGTAGAGAGGCAGGCTGGCTTTGGGGGTGGCCAAAATCTGGAAGGTAGTGGGGGGACATAAGAAGGAGGCACTAAGAACACGGGAAGGAGGCACTGGGGGCACTATGGACACAGGACGGAGGCACAGGGGGGCACTAAGGACACAGGACGGAGGCACTGGGGGCACTATGGACAGAGGACGGAGGCACTGGGGGCATTAAGGACACAGGACGGAGGCATTGGGGCACTAAGGACACAGGATGGAGGCACTGGGGGCACTATGGATACAAGATGGAGGCACTGGGAGTACTATGGACACAGGACGGAGGCAATGGGGGCACTAAGGACATAGGACAGGGGCACTGGGGGTACTATGAACACAGCAGCGGCAATTCTTAAGTTCTTATGTTATATTTATTAATATATCGATATATAAGGACACACAAGTCTTAAAAACAGACATAGTATGTTCTAAATTCTGGACAAAAGCCAGCCCCTTAAATAGGGAATTTTGCATCTTAAACACAAAGGGATCACATGAATACATAAAAATAGATTCATTATTACAGGTACATAGGTTAGTTTACTCTTCCATGATACTCTCCTTTACCCCTTTGACATCTGGAGGCCTAGTATTTATTAGGGTAATAAACTGGTCACTACCCAAGATACAAATGTCTTCTTATGTTTTTCCTCTCCAGAAAGGCAGTGAAATGCAGATTCAACAAAGAGGTCATACATATTCCATATAAGAACATAAGAAGTTGCCTCCGCTGAGGCAGACCAGAGGTCCATCTCGCCCAGCGGTCCACTCCCGCCGCGGCCCATCAGGCCCATTGCCTGAGCAGTGGTCCCAGACTATCCCTATAACCTACCTCTACTCCTATCTGTACCCCTCAATTTCTTTATCCTCTAGGAATCTATCCAAACCTTCTTTGAAGCCTTGTAACGTGCTGCGGCCTATCACAGCCTCCGGAAGCGCGTTCCATGTATCCACCACCCTCTGGGTGAAAAAGAACTTTATGGCATTTGTTCTAAACCTGTCCCCTTTTAACTTCTCCGAGTGCCCCCTTGTACTTGTGGTTCCCCATAATCTGAAAAATCTGTCCCTGTCTACCTTTTCTATACCCTTCAGGATCTTGAAGGTTTCTATCATGTCTCCTCTAAGTCTCCTCTTTTCCAGGGAGAACAGCCCCAGCTTTTTCAGTCTGTCAGTATATGAGAGGTTTTCCATACCCCTTATCAGTTTCGTTGCTCTTCTCTGGACTCCCTCAAGTACCGCCATGTCCTTCTTGAGGTACGGCGACTAGTACTGGACACAGTATTCCAGATGTGGGCGCACCATTGCACGATACAGCGGCAGGATGACCTCCTTCGTCCTGGTCGTGATACCCTTTTTAATGATACCCAACATTCTGTTGGCTTTTCTTGAGGCTGTGGCGCACTGTGCCGACGCCTTCAAAGTTGTGTCTACCATCACTCCCAGGTCTCTTTCAAGGTTACTTACCCCTAGCAGTGATCCCCCCATTTTGTAGCTGAACATCGGGTTCTTTTTCCCTACATGCATGACCTTGCATTTCCCTACGTTAAAGCTCATTTGCCACTTTTTGGCCCATTCTTCTAGTGTCGTTAGGTCCCTTTGCAGATCTTCGCAGTCTTCCATGGTTTCTACCCTACGGTAGAGTTTGGTGTCATCTGCAAATTTAATAACTTTGCAATTTGTTCCCGCCTCCAGGTCATTAATAAATATATTGAACAGGAGCGGTCCCAGCACTGACCCCTGCGGAACTCCGCTCGTGACCCATTGCCAGTCTGAGTAATGGCCCTTTACTCCAACCCTCTGTTTCCTGCCTGCCAGCCATTTTTTGATCCATCGGTGGACCTCCCCTTGCACCCCGTGTTTCCACAGCTTTTTAAGCCTTCGTGCGGTACCTTGTCGAAGGCTTTTTGAAAGTCAAGGTAAATGATGTCAATGGATTCCCCTTTATCCACCTGGCTGTTTACCCCCTCAAAGAAGTACAATAAGTTTGTGAGGCATGACCTACCCTTGCGGAAGCCGTGCTGACTCAACTTTAGCTGTCCATTGTTTTCTATGTGTCTTACTAGTTCTAAAAGAATCCTGGCTTAATACTAGAGATATATTAATAAGTATATTTCTAAGGTGGAATTTTTCCAGTTCCACATGGTGAGACCTCATTTAGAATATTGTGCACAATTCTGGAGACTGCACCTTCAAAAAGATATAAAAAGGATGGATTCGGTCCAGAGGAAGGCTACTAAAATGGTGTATGGAGTGTGTGGCACAGTGGTTAGAGCTACAGCCTCAGCACCCTGAGGTTGTGGGTTCAAATCCTATGCTGCTCCTTGTGACCCTGGGCAAGTCACTTAATCCCTCATTGCCCCAGGTACATTGGATAGAGTATGAGCCCATCAGGACAGAGAGAGAAAATGCTTGAGTATGTGAACATATACATCTTAGACTATAAGTGGTATATAAATACTAAAAATAAAATAAATAAATACTGAAATGGTGCATGGTCTTTGTCTTGAGGCATATGGGGACAGACTTAAAGATCTCAATATATGTACTTTAGAGGAGAGGGGAGATATGATAGAGAAATTTAAATAGCTACATGGCTTAAATGTGCATGAGTCAAGTCTCTTTCATTTGAAAGGAAGCTCTGGAATGAGAGGGCATGGGATGAAGTTAAGAGGTAATAGGCTCAGGAGTAATCTAAGGAAATACTTTTTTACAGAAAGGGTGGTAGAAGCATGGAACAGTGGTGGAGACAGAGACTGTCTGAATTGAAGAAGGCGTGGGATAGGCATGTGGGATCTCTTAGAGAGAGAGAGAGAGAATGGTTATTGCGGATGGGCAGACTAGATGGACCATTTAGCCTTTATCTGCCATCATGTTTCTATGAGCCTTGCTCTGCATGCTTTCCCAACTTGGTATCTCCTTCATTGCCATCTACTAGAAGAAACTGGTAATTCTCCTTTACATCTCTTATTAGTTATAACCCATTTCTCTATGAAATTTCTTTGTTGAAAACAAAAAGCAATTTTCTGAGTAATATACTAATTTCAGATTTGAAGCCTGCATTCTCTCAAAGATCTTTCTTGGAAAATAATTAACACTCGTGATCACATTAACCAGCACAGTATGACATTGAATAATGTCTGAATATTGTTTACTTATCCTGAAGAACACTTAATTTCTTTCTGTTGTAGTAGCAACCCATAACAGGCCCAGTGCCCAGAATTGGTTCAGATGTCCTACGTCAGTGCTGCTTGTGCTGAAAATTAATTCCATTGAACACATGCAAAGAACTTGAGCTAGTTATTTCCTTCTGTTGAGAAACACATAACCATTTTTATGAGGTACCTCTAAATATTTCACTCGTTTGAACATTACCCTAGGGAATGAAAGGATATCAACCTAAGAACCAGAGAGTCACTTAGCTCCACTTTTACAACACTGTTTCACCAACATTGCATATGTTTCCCAGGACAAAGACATTGGGCTGGATTCACAAAGCAAACTGATCGTGTACCGATCGGTTTGAGACCCCTTTGCAACCAATTTCCCTCCTGCACTATTCACTAACCTCTCCTGCGATCCGCTTCAAATCCGTGTATGCAAATGAGGAGAAATGCATGCAAAGTAGACAGGGACGTGATTCACCAAAGAAATTTCGGGCTGGCCAATCAACTCAAGAAGCGACTGCTGGGGACCAGTCACAAACATCTTACTGACTCTCTCTTACCTGCTCTCTGCAGGCCCCGAATCTCTCCTGCCTGCCACCCTGATGTCTCCTGCCTGCTCTGCCCTGCATCACCACCCTGCTGTATCCCGGTTTTCTCCTGCCTACTGCCCTGAATCTCTCCTGCCCTTCCCCACACTGCAAGCCCGTGGTTTTAACCCGCGGGTTTAAAGCGGGTTAAAACCATGGGCTCACTGGGCTACGAAAAGTTTTTAAAAAGTCACATCTTGGAGGTGTCTTGACACTTGCGCATGCACAGGATCATACACTTGCGATCCATGTCAGCCAGATGAAGGCATTCCTCCGAAAGACCTCATTTGAATTTTCAAGATTGGAGAATTCGTCGGGCCTGCTAGGATCGGCCACGGATCACCCTGGAAAAAATGGTTAGTGAATCTAGCCCATTGACAGTTTACTATCTTCTATGGATCACTTAATCCCACACTTCTTAATCTTTATATCACCCCAATAAAAAAAGTCCAATCTCTGACCCTGTATTTATTTTCTTTACAGGTAATTGATGGAACAAGAGGCACTCACATAATCCTCTCCACCCTACTCCACACCATGTGGTTCAAATATGCTGTTGAACTATGTAAAGCCAGAAAGATGTCACAAAAGCATGGATATGGCTGCACTCTGAAAGAAGAATTTAGAAGTGCAGCAGTGGATAAAGGAAAAATGGTCACAAACAGGGCTTGCCCAAAGCTATGAAACACTCTAGGTAAACCTTCTGCCATGCACTACCCTATGTCCAGCAACCCCCTTCCCTCCCCTTCTATAAAAACATAGAAAATGATGGCATTGGCAGATAAAAGACACAAAAACAGAAGACCAAAATCCACCACAAAGATCAACCACAAGGCAACAGCGATGGAGACTGAAAATGGATGGTAAGAGTTACATTTAAAAGCCATTATTCCAGAAACCAATGGATGACATTTAAAAGACTCGACACAATTCGTGTTTTGACAATTTGACTGTTAACTACAGTAGTCTTTTGTCGTGCAAAAATCAGGTCCAGCATGGATTCACTACGAATCCACTATACTTCCAGTTGTTAATTATTTTGTTTTTTGCTCAGACACAACATAGTCTTGAGAAACCATAACAGCATTTTGACTCCTGATGCAGACCTTAGGGGCTGAAACACGAATGGTGTTGTCTTTTAAATGTTATCCATTGGTTTCTGGAATAAAAGCTTTTAAAAGTAACTCTTGCTATCCACTTTATGTGCCTTGTGATTGGCAGATAAAGGCCATATGGCCAATCCATATCATCTGTTCTCATCCTCCCCTAAGAGACCTCACATGCCTCTCCCATGCTTCCTTGAATTCAGATACAGTCCTCATCTCCGCCACCTCCACTAGGAGGTTGTTCCACACATCCATCACCCTGTCCATAAAGAAATATTTCCATAGATTACTTCAGAGTCCATTTCCTTTTAACGTCATCTTATGCCCTCTCATTACAGGGTTTCCTTTCAATTGAAAGAGACCTGCCATTTATGCCACAGAGCTATTTAATGTCTCAATCGTATCTTCTATTTTCCAAAAGTATACAGTACATATTGAAGCTTATAATCCAGCATCTCACCTTCTCTACCCTCCACTTCCCTTTCTCCCTGTGATTTCCAGTGTTTCTTGTCTTTCCTTGCTCCCCTCCTCCACCACGCTATTCATCTCTCCTTCCCCCGTCACCCCAGGTATTCAGTGGTTTCCATTTCCTTCCTCATCTGAGATATTCAGCATCTCTCCTATACACCCACAAAATGGTCAACTCTTTCACCTCCCCCCTCCCCCCCCCCACCTGCATGGGGTCAACATGGCAGCTGTGTATTTACAAAGGAATCATTATAGTCTGCATGAAACCTTGAACATCTATGCATGCTCAAAGCCTGCTTGCTCCTGCTTCCTCCAAACTTCCTGTTTCAGAGGAGCAGAAGCTGGCAGGCCTTAAAATTGCCCAAATGTTCAAGGTCCCATGCTGGTCATGCTGAGTCTCATCTGGACAATGATTGCTACATCAGTGCTGCCCCGCCCCCAATTGTGCCATTCAAGTGGTCAGGCCAGCTGTGTGGAAAGGAATGGCAAGCTATGTTTGGGGGGTTGCCCTTAGCACCCCATAGTGATTCATGTGGCTGGAGCAGACATTTGCATTCATTATTATAGTATAATCTCTAGGCATTCTTTACTAATTTAGGCACAAACATTTGCCTCAGTTCTATGGCTGGTCTATGTGTTCACACCTAAAATATAGATGTGTTTTGACCTATTATGTTAGCATTCTATAAAGTAAAGTACATACTGTACTCAGCACCTAAAAATAGGTGTTCCTCTATAGCAATGGTCTTCATTGTAAGGTACACGGAGAACTTCTTGCTGGCTCACGCAACTATCCAGAGTCCCTTCCCCTCCCCCAGTGCTTGCTCATCATTTTTGTTCCCAGTGGCACTGCTCTAACTGTTCAGGCTGCCAGCAGCGTGAGTGAAGTAAACATGCTGTCTTCGGTGATCCAGAAGCTTTTCCTCTGCTACTGCTTCCTGTCCCCACATAGGCAGGAAGCAGTTGCAGAAAGAAAGCTTCCGGGTCAGCAAAGGCAGCATGTTTACTTAACTCATGCTGCTGGCAGCCCAAAGAGTTACAGCAGCACCACTGGGAAGAATGGTAAGCAAGCATCGGATCCCACTTTGGCGGAGGGGGAGAATAGCAAGGGGAGAGTAAGAGAAATTCTGGACCGTGGGGATGGGGAGGAAAGAGAAGGAAAGATTCCAGACCTCCAGTGAAGGGCAGAGATGCCAGACCACGGGAGGGGGGAACATAAGAACTGCCGCTACTGGGTCAGACCAGCGTTCCATCATGCCCAGCAGTCCGCTCACGCAGTGGCCTTCTGTTCAAAGACCAGCATCCTGACTGAGACTATCCCTATCAGCGTTCGTCCTTGTTCAGCAGGAACTTGTCTAACTTTGTCTTGAATCCCTGGAGGGTGTTTTCCCCTATGACAGACTCCGGAAGAGCGTTCCAGTTTTCCACCACTCTCTGGGTGAAGAAGAACTTCCTTACGTTTGTACGGAATCTATCCCCTTCCAACTTTAGAGAGTGCCCTCTCGTTCTCCCCGCTTTGGAGAGGGTGAACAACCTGTCTATATCTACTAAGTCTATCCCCTTCAGTACCTTGAATGTTTCAGTCATGTCTCCTCTCAATCTCCTCTGTTCGAGGAAGAAGAGGCCCAGTTTCTCTAATCTTTCGTTGTACTGCAGCTCCTCCAACCCCTTAACCATCTTAGTCGGTCTTCTCTGGACCTTTTTGAGTAGTACCATGTCCTTCTTCATGTATGGCGACCAGTGCTGGACGCAGTACTCCAGGTGAGGGCACACCATTGCCCGGTACAGCAGCTTGATAACCCTCTCCTATCTGTTTGTGATCCCCTTCTTTATCATTCCTAGCATTCTGTTTGCCCTTTTTGCTGCCGCCGCACATTGCATGGATGGCTTCATCAACTTGTCGATCAGAACTCCTAATTCCCTTTCCTGGGAGGTCCCTCCAAGTATTGCCCCAGACATCCTGTATTCGTGCATGAGAAGGAGGGAAGGAGAGATGTCAGACCACTGGATGGGGGAGGGGGGAGGGGAAAAAGAGAGAGATGTTAGACCAAGGAGAGGAAGGAGGGATTCCAGACTAAGGCAGGAGGAGGGGAAGGGAAAGACAGAAAGATGCCTTACCACAAAGGGAGAGGGAGAGAGATACCAGACTGTGGGAAGGAGAGGATAAAGATCCCAGACCATAGGAAGGGGAAAGGGGAAATACAGATGTCAGTCCATGGGAGAGGAAAAGAGAGGGAGGAGATGGTACACAGGGATGGAGGGGAAGGTGGAAGAAAGGGAGGATATGGTGCACAGGGATGGGAGGGGTGGGGAAGGGAAGAGAGATGGAAGAAATGCTGTTTATGGATAGAGGGGAACAGAGAGAAGAGGGAGGAGATGGCACATGGATGGTGGGGAAGGGCAGAGAGAGGGAGGAGATAATGCGCATGGATAGATAGGAAGGGAAGACATGGAAAACGTAGATAGATTTGAAGAAAAAAGGAAGAAAGTTGAATGTTAAAAGTTAATGCCAAAGATGGATGTAGGGCAAAAAGTGAAGGAGAGAAAAACAGCAAATGAATAAGGCAGCCCTGGAAACAGAGTTAAGAGTACAGACAGAAGGAAGTGCAACCAGAGAAGATAAGTAGAAAAATAAAAATCACCAGACAACAAAGGTAGAAAAAAGTGATTTTATTTTCAATTTAGTGATTGAAATGTGTCAGTTTTCAGAATTTACAGCTGCTGTCTGTTTTGCACTGTTCAGGAAGAAATGTATTTCTTTCTATTTCTCTGATGTTGTACTACATGAAGAGTCTGGCATCTTAGGGTTTTGTTTGTCTATATTAGGACTTTTAGTTTGTGGTCCTGTATTTGAATAGGGTTTATCTGTGTTCTGCACGTGTGACCAAGGCCAGGTGTTCTGGTAGGAATGAATGTCGTGAAACAATATTTGTGTCATGGCCCCAAGTAGGAAGATATTTGTCAGTTCTCAGTCAGCCCTTTTGGACCCAATTAGTGAAGACCGCTGCTCTATAGAATTATCCTCTTATAGTTTCAGTTCACAATAGCAAAATGACTGACTACCTGTTGCAAATTGTGGTATTTGATTTGCAGTGCTTCATAATGTTCCTTTCACATTTTTGTTTGCCAAAACACATCTGTGTCTATAGTTGCATGAATTAAAAAAGTTAGAATAGTTGTGCCGCTGAAAGTCTCAAGCCTTCCCAGAGCTTATGGGTGGTCGTCTTCTCAAGGAGTGTTAAGTTCAACATAGGACCTTGGAATCACTTTCCTTTAAAGAGAGGATTTTATGTTTATTTATCAGAACTGTAGAATCTGTGAGCTGCCAAATGTTGTCTTGAAGTTGAGACAACTGAGCCAATAGACTAGAGGACACAGGAAGTTCCATCTGCAAAGCAAAAACTTCAAAGACATTCACTGAGGACCTGTCCTAAAAGCAGAGATTCACTGTTTGCATTTATTTATTTATTTAAAAAATTTGGTATACTACAAAGTCACAAAGTTTCTTTTTTTTTTCATGAAAGTTTATTAATTTTTTCAAAAATTGAAAAAGAAATTAAAACATACAGAGGCATAATGCAGTTATAGCAATATTCAACAATTCAGTAAGAAATTTCAGAAAAAGGTATGAGTTTGGGCATATTCATATATTAGAAATTTGCAAATATGTAGATAAAGGGGATCAACATGTAATCAGCTGGCCTCTACGTTTGGATAATGCTATTTAAAATTTATGATGTTGCAAAACTAAATTCCATTAATGCTGAACATGGAGTGAGCCCGAGGTTTTCCAATTGGAATCAATTTCTGTGCAATGATCAATAATATATCAAAAAGTTTCTTATTTGAGTCTGTTAACTGATGTGTGGAGATTGCGATTTAAACATTACTACAGAGAATGATAAATTGCAATCTAGGTGAAATATCTTCTTCATTATAGCTAATATATCTAACCAGAATGATTGTACAAACGAAGCACATCGGTTCAGCACCTCCCTTTTCTTCCAGCTCTAGCTCTAGCCCCTCCAATGGGTCCAGTGCTTCTCCCCCTTCCCTCAAGTTTTATTCAACCACCAGTGCTGACACCACCTCCCATGCTGAGGGACCTTCACTCTCTCTCTTCCCTTCCCTCCACCCCCCCCACCCCCTCATGGGTCCAGCACTTTTCTCTCTTTCCTCCATCTACAGCCACACATCCCCTGTGGGTCCAGATTTTAGCTTCCCCATCCCAGATTCATCAGCAGTAGTGACGGAGGAGACAGCAGCATTTTCCTGTGTGGGATGGCAGTAGCAGCGGAAGGCAGCAACATCAGTGGGAGAAAGCAGCACACCCTGCCCCAACATAGGCCTGGATGAAACTAGTTGGTAGGATTTTTTATGCATAGAAATTCCTTGGGACTTACAGGTGGCAATTCTATAAATTGGTGCCAAGATTTAGGCAACAGCATTTTGGCACAAAGATTTCATTATAGCAGTGTATCAGAAACTTTGTGCCACCCGAGATTCCAGGTGTGCTGCGAAACGCTGGGGAGGAGTAAAGGCGCCAATGCCAGCTGACTGCCTACAGGATGTGCCTCCTGTAGGCAATCAGCCAGCGCCAGCATCTCTCTGCACCTCTTCCATTCCAGCACACTTCACTGGTGGCTCAGGGCCCCATCTAGAGGACCTTTGCACATGCATGTGATGTCATCAAGTTGACGTCCATGCACTTCCAGATGCCTCAAGCTGTGGCTACCACATTTAGTTAATCAATCGATGTTGGAAAATCGGCAGACTAGATGGGCTATTTGGCCTTTATCTGCCATTATGTTTCTATGAAATACTTTTTTACAGAAAGGGTGGTAGATCCATGGAACAGTCTCCCAGAAGAGGTGGTGGAGACAGAGACTATGTCTGAATTCAAAAGGGCCTGGGATAGGCACGTGAGATCTCTCAGAGAGAGAATGAGATAATGGGTACTGTGGATGGGCAGACTAGATGGGCCATTTGGCCTTTATCTGCCATCATGTTTCTTTGAAATACTTTTTTACAGAAAGGGTTTTAGATGCATGGAACAGTCTCCCAGAAGAATCGGCCAACAGCAATTGAGTCGCGAGTAAATCTAGCCCTTAGTGGCTAATTAGTGGAAATCTTTGTGCCTTCAAATTCAGTGTCTGGAAGGAAGAATTAAAAAACAAGAATTGAAAGAATTAAAAGTTGAAATGGGATCCTTAAAACTATGGTTGGATATGTATGATAAGGGCCTAAGTGAGATATGTCAAACTCAGGATGTTATAATAAAGGGAACTTGAGGACATAGATAGAGATATTGGAGAATAACGCTTGAAATAACAATTTACGATTCCTGAACTTTCCTCAGGTGCTTACTGTAATGCCAAGGGAGATGTTGAAAACAAATACTGAAATATAAAATAGGCTACTGTCATAAAGAGCACAGAGCTTAAAACCTAGAAAAGATTCAAAGCTTAAAAGAGGATTAAAAACAAAACCAGTGCCAGCAATGATACTTTTAAAACATCCACAAAAGCATAAAAGTCCACAGACTGGCTCTACAAAAATCTTTACCTAATGTGTATATTATTTTACAAGAGAAGTTTTAAATAAAAAAGAATAACAGAACAAATAGCAATTTACCAACTATAATCTCAGTTAACCACAAGCTACTAGAGAGACAGCTGCAGCAATCAGTGTTTTCGCTCCAACAGGATTTACAGAGAATTGCATTATAGGAGCCTAAGTTCTGTAAGTTAGGTATATATTTCTCGGATATATGCTCGTATTCCCCCCTACTTACACATTAACCCACCAATTCTATATATGGCACCTACAGATGAGTGCGTAACGTAACCGATGTGTGCACACAACTTAATTGGCTTAATCAATGCCATTAATTTGCAATGAACACCTCGTAATTGATGCTAGTTGTCACTAATTAACCAAATGAACCAAAATTATCATTCTAATGCTACAAATTAAAGTGCAGTCTATAGGAGATCAGCAAAAGCTTGTCTTTATCTGTGTTTGTCTTGCTGATAAGAAAAAGTTAGATTGAGGGATGTAGAATTTTCTTGCCATCCAAAATCCTGTAAAATACAACAAAACATATCTCTCTTAAATAGCCCTAAAACCATAGAGGCAAAATAGATATGAGAAAGCAACTTTTACATAGTTTCATATGGTCTAAAGCATGGACAATTTTATCTTTGGAACGCAGAAGATGAAAATGTTCTCAAATATCACATAGAATTCAAGTGATACCATCTGGGTGCTCTCAATAAATCTCTTACTAGATGTCTAGACAGTTTTATCTAACTAGATTGCAGTTCTCACTGTATAGACAAAGAGAAGCTTCTAGCATATGTGCTACTTTTCAAGCCATAGTTCTTTTTGAAAGTTTCTTTCCTTTCCAATTTCACAACAGAAAGAACCACCAATGGTAGTGTTATACCATCTGCATCTGTATGCGCACATAACCTGCCTTGACTAGCTTTGAAGTGATGAAACAAGGGGTGCTAGACTTACTATCACTTTCAAGTAAATCCATCTTGTTCTGAATTCAAATTACATCCAATATATGAAAAGTTCAAGTGCCCAAAAGGTATAGCAGGATGAAATCAGACACTCTGCAGCCTTGATATTCATTCCCAGTTCTTGACAGCTGCTAATGGGTCAGGTTTTAAGGACATCCATTTCTTCTCATATGAAGAAAAGCTAAAGAGGATAGAGGGCTAAACAATCCTGAGTGATATAGAATGGGTCAAATTGAATTGACTTGTTTACTCTTTCAAAAATTACAAAGACTAGGGGACACTCAATTAAGTTACATAGAAAAACTGTTACAAAATAGGAGGAAATATTTTTTCATTCAATGAATAGTTAAGCTCTGGAATTGGTTGCCTGAGGATGTGATAACAGTGGTTTGGACAAGTTCCTGGAGAAAAAGTAGTCTGCTATTGAGATAGACATAGGGGAAGCCACTGCTTGCCCTGTGATTGGTAGCATGGAATGTTGCTATTATTTGAGTTTCTGCCAGGCACTTGTGACCTGGATTGGCCACTGTTGGAAACAGGATATTGGGCTAAATGGACCATTGATCTGACCAAGTATGGCTCATCTTATGATCTTATGAATGTACATGAAAAATTTTGCATACAATGGAGAAAATAGGCCAAGAACTCTTATTCACAATTATACATGGGAATTATCAGTTGGATTACATAGCTTCAAAGTAATTAATACCTTAACATATAAAAAAAAGCTATCAATTCATATTATAAAACATTTATGAAAGAATTTAAATATAATCTGACTTCTATTTAACAATATATCAATCAATTTTCACAGATTTTCCAAACTTAGTCCAATCATACATACAAAGCCTTCCCTGTTCTTACAAACATTAAATAACACTAAAGTGTCGGTGCAATTGGTAAATTTATTTTTTCAACTTAGATTTTCAGTATCATATTGAAATCATCTCTGTGCTCCAGGTAAACTGTTGCTCTCAATAGTTCTTCCAAAAGATGTCACATCGCAATCAGTCAAGCCTGACACAAGTCTGTGTTTTACTACTAAGGGCTCCTTTTACTAAGCTGCGTTAGGGCATTAACGCACGGAATAGCGCACGCTGAATTGCTTTGCGCACTAGATCTTAATGCCAGCATTGAGCTGGTATTAGTTCTAGCCGCATAGCGTGCGGTAATATCCTGTGTGTGCTAAAAACGCTAGCACACCTTAGTAAAAGGAGCCCTAAGTGTCTTCAGGAGCTATGACTTATGTTCTAGACTTAGGCATTTCTTTCTATATGTCTGTCTTTCTTTCTCTCTCCATTTCCCCTTTCTTCCTTTCTTTCTGTCTCTCTCACTGGCCCCCTGTCTGTCTGTCTGTCTCTTTCATTCTGTCTCTCTTCCTGCCCACTGTCTGTCTTTCTTTCTGTCTCTCCCCCCCTGTCCAGCAGCACCCCTTCTCTGCTCCCCCTGTCTAACAGTAGTCCTTCTCCCTGCATATGGCTCAGTTTGTGGGAGGCTGGGGGCAGGGTCCTTAACCCATTTAGGATTAGATCCAGAGTGGCATTTCCTCTCGTTGGTTCTCTAACAAGCTGCTCCATGAAACAATCTTTTGTAGCCTCCAGGAATTCTGTCTCCCTAGCGCATTTTGATCTTCCAAGACTCCAATCTATCCCAGGGTAGTTGAAGTCTCCCATAATAACCGTGTTGCCGATTTTGCATTCTTGCTTCATCTCGGCTTCCATTTCTTCCTCGATATCTCCAGTTTGCCTGGGTGGACGATAATAAAGGCCCATCTTTATTTCAGGCCCTTTCCTTCCTGGTATTTTAACCCATAGAGATTCCAGCTTGTTGGTCGTCTCTGCTGTGTCCATTCTTGTCGATTGTATGCTTTCTTTTATGTATAAGGCTATTCCACCTCCATTTTGTCCCGACCTGTCCTGGCGGTAGAGCTTGTACCCCGGCAGTGCTGTATCCCATTTGTTTTCCTCTTTCCACCATGTTTCAGAGATTCCAATAATGTCTATGTCTTCTGTATTAGCCATGGCTTCTAGTTCCCCCATTTTGTTAATGTAACGGGCTAAAAAACTCATTTAAATATAATCTGACTTCTATTTCTGTATAATAGGTGGGTTACAACCCTACTTAATACTCCAAATCAAAACCCCATATGGATACAAACACCCCCCTCTGCAACACCACCAGGCTTAAATCATACACATCAACCACTCACACAACATAGAGCAACAGGGAAACAAGAAAAAAAAAAAAAGAAAGAAAGGTGGAGAAAAAACCTCAGTTCAGCTTCATCTGGCAAAAAACTCCACCCTTCAAAACAAACCCTGCACTCATACCAAAAATCTAAAGAAGATGTAGAAAAAAACACTATGGTCGCCTGCAGAATGATGTTAAATAACACGCCAGGGTACATAGCCCATAGTAGTGAAAAAGTGAGTAAATGAGCACTCTAGCACTACAGTCCAGGATCTTGTGTCGAAAACAGAAAAAAAGTCAACCACTTAGCTGCTTCGGCAACCAGGATATTGCTCAGTCCAACCTTCACCTCCTGGGCCCTACAGCCACTGAACCCGACGGGGAACCCTCCGTTTCGTGTTGGTCGCTGCGTCAGGGGTCTTAATTGCACTGGTTCTCAAACACACATTCCAGACCCACCATGCTGTTCTGGCTCTCACATCACTTCAAAGATCACTGTCTGGCGCACAGATGCCCCGCAGTCGCCCGACAGAAATCTCACATAAGCTCCACCTCCAGACCAAATCCACCAATCGGTGTCCTTTACAAGCTGAAAAAGGCCACCCACTCAATCCGGGCATTAAGTCCCTCGGGGTGAACAGATTGCAGTGTAAAGATCCATTTTTGCTCCTTCTGCCGGAGTATACGCCTCCAATTACCCCGATGAACAGGATACACGAAATGCTCAATCACCGTACAATGGAGAGCCCCAAATTCATGATTAGCCTCCAAGCAGTGCATCACCAGTGGCTCCTCCATCTGCCTAGTATGCAGACACGATCTGTGCTCAATGATTCTGATCTTTAATTGACGGTAAGTATATCCCACGTAGATCATAGAGCAGGGGCACATGATGATGTAAACCACTCCTTCAGACAGACATGAAGTAGCACTCCGAAGTCTGTATACTTTCCCAGTCCTAGGGTGCACAAACACGTCTGACTCAGTCATTAAAGAGCACACTGAGCAATAACCGCAACTACGATGTCCCAGCACTGTTTCCAAACCCGCAGCCACAGACACAGGTCTCAGAACACTAGGGCTGAGTATGTCACACAGATTCCGATTTCGCCCATAAGAAAATAGAATATGGAGATGTTGTAAACTTGGGAAATTGTAAACTTTTCCGAAATTGAAAAGGGGAATGTTTTTCAGTAGGGACAAATGACAACCCCTTGGCTAGCAACCTCTCTTCCACATTGGATAGAGTATAGCTCGAAATATTTACCACAACTGATCTGCTCTGGACTGAGACCTCGTTTAATATTTCCTGCGGCCCCTGCGGTTGCTGCCTCTCCCCCTGGGTCGTTTGGGCTCCCCTTCCTTCTCAACTCTTTGGGGGATATCCTCGCTACCACTTGACCCCTCAGAGGATATTTGAAACCTAGTGGTTTTCTTATGACCCACCTTACCATTACCATCATTATCACTTCTCATCCACGCATACACAAAACCCGTGGAATAATCTCTCTGGTCCCTTTGAAATTTTTTAATTTTCTGCTGACGTAATTCTCCTTTAAACCTATCAGCTTTACCCCGCATCTCATTTAATTTACTCTCATACGCTTCTGAGGTCTTCAAACCCTCCAGTGCCTCAGTGATGATCTGTTGTTCAAACAGCGCAGGGTCGTATCCAGGGTTACAACCCCCCAAAACCACCCCCAACGGCAGCACCAACACTATTAAGTAAAGTGGGGGGTTCCCAACACACACTCCCTGTCGGAGCCCTTTAAAATAAGCTTTTAGAGCTGCGCTGTAGGGGTGTTTCCTTATTTGCACCTGAAGGTTAGGCCTCTCTGACATCATCAAGCCTGAACCATTATTTGCAAGAAATCATTCCAGCCTGAACCTAGCAAAAAGAGAAAGAAGAACACATCTTTGCTGTTTCTGCCTGATGCATTCTGGGTAGGTACCAGAATTGTATTCTAGTCAAGGACATCCAGCTATGCCTTCATACTCTGCCCATGTGAATCTTGGGGGAGGCATACTCCTTATCTATTGAAGGCGCCTCTGTTCGATAGTCTGTGCGAGACTTTATACAGAAAGGCTATTCATCTAAGTTCTGTTTCTGGATTGGTCCGAAGAAGTCATCTGACGAGATCCAAGTGAAAAGGTGCTAATTATAATTTGTCTGTGCCAGGATGTGAGGGAGCTCGCATCTTATCATAGGTTACTCTATAATAATTAAGACCTGAAAAGTTACCTCGTGTGTCTCTCTGTCTGTGAGAGTGAATTGGACTTTAAATAGATCTGGATTCCATCACATCAAGGAAACCTTTGCTGCCAACTTAAGTTACAGCTATTCCAGTGGCTGACGAACTCTTCTTCTGGTACCAAAAGAATTCTTATCTTCAGTGCTGAGTAGAGGACGACTTCCTTTTCACCTGATTTTGTGCCAAGGCCTAATTGAATGGTGAGCATACGGAATTCTATTATCTTATCAGCTGGGGTTAGATAAGTGAATCCTATTGTGGTTCAGGGTAAGGAGAAGTGAAGCTACTCTTGGTGATAGAACTATAATAGATTGCTGCCAATCAGGAATAATTATTATTATAAGGAATTATAGAGTGTAAGAATTAGTTTTACTTATTTATCTAGTAAGTGTGTTGTGATAATTATGTACTGAGTTTCATATATGTAATCGGATATTTTGTGAACAATATTTAGTTATTGCTGCTGGCTGTTGAATTATATTTTTCTATTTTCATAATAAAAGTATTTCTCATTAGCCTGGGTCTTGTGTCGTGTGAGTAGTCAAAGAAAGCTGAACCTGGATGAGATATTATGGTCTTCCCTAGAAACTAACAGGCACGTATTTGTTTATGTAACTGATTAGTGGACCATAAATCCTCCTACAGCGCGCTAAAGTCTTGCACTCAATTGTCCGCTCTCAAATGTCAGCACGTGTTTGTCTCGCACGCTTCTGACTGTGAACCACTGTAATTTGACATTATTGTAAACCACTTAGCTGTTTTTTGATGACAAGTGGTGTGTATATATATATATATATATATATAAATGAACCTGGTATATATATATATATATATATATATATATATATATATAAATATAAATGAACCTGGTAGTAATTTTATTACTTAAGAAAGAGGTTAACAGAGCATGTTAAAAAAAAAATATTGGTCATACAGGAAACATTCCAATTTTTTGATTGATTTTGAGAATAAGTTTCCCCGAGTCCTGGAACATATATGGAACACAGTTGGGCATACCATTAAAGTAAACAGAATCACCTTGTCTGAATCTTTTTTTTTTTTTTTTAGAAAGCTGTCAAATTTAATAGATCTATTTTCTGAGATTCATATAACTATATAAACCTAGCAGGCATTAGAAACTAGTAGAATAACTTCTGAAGAACACTGCAGTTTCCATCAGATACAGTAAAGCTGAATTGGTGATTACTTCATTTTCCTACCATGTCTACCCTTTACCCAGTCACTACCTTCTGGCTTTCCCCCCAAATATTTTCACATTTCTCTGCTTCTTTTTTTTTCCTTTGTCACTTTTTCACCATGTCTTGCAAATTGACAGATACAGTGGTTTGTAAAAGTCATCACTCCCTCGTACTTTTTCACATTCTGCTGTTTAAAAATATAACTCAAAATGCACTAGTAAGAGTGTGTTTCGCTGATCTATAAAATACAAAGTTATATAAACAACAAGTAGTTAGGAATAAGCAACTAAAAGTCTTAATAGCATGAATCTTCACATCTTTTGTAATTGCAAACTCTTAATCCAGTTCCAAAAATTGCCTTTATAATTAGAGAGCTCCTACCTAAGCAAGTCATAGCAGCTGAGCTGATGTAAATAGCTTTAACTTGCTGAAACACAAGTCATTAAGAGAGTGAATTAAAAAAAAAATTGCAGTTAAGTCCAAGCCATCACAACAGAGTTCCCAACAGAGATTTTAAGAATTCCTGGAAGTGCTTTTTAAGCAAGGCATGAAGGGGTTCCACAGAGTCCTTAGGAAAATTCATAAATCTTAAAACTCAAATCTCTAGCATTATTCTCAAATGATTCAAGCTTCCAATAGACCTGAGCTTTAACTTGAAATAATGCCATATGTTTGATATCCTAAACTCATAATCTTTTCAGATCTCACAGTGCTGAGCCTGACCTGCCATCTTTGCTGCTATATTCTCTTCATCATGAGAGCACTTAGTAACCAATTGCTCCGATATTACTAAAGCAGACAAGCCTAAGCCAATGTTATAATGGGAGGTTAACCAAAATATGAGTCATGCATTTGATATTCCATTTTTCTGTGATACAAACATAGAAACATGATGGCAGATAAAGGCCAAACGGTCCATCTAGTCTGCCCATCCGCAGACTATTATCTCTTCCTCTCTCTAAGAGATCTCATATGCCTATCCCAGGCCCTTTTGAATTCAGACACAGTCTCTGTCTCCACCACCTCTTCTGGGAGACTGTTCCATGCATCTACCTTTCTGTAAAAAAGTATTTCCTTAGATTACTCTGGAGCCTATCACCTCTTACCTTCATCCTATGCCCTCTTATTGCAGTTTCCTTTTAAATTAAAGAGACTTGACTCATGTACATTTACATTACGTAGGTATTTAAATGTCTCTATCATATCTCCCCTCTCCTGTCATTCCTCCAAAGTAGATAGATTGAGATCTTTAAGTCTATTCCTATACACCTTATGATGAAGACCACATACCATTTTAGTAGCCTTCCTCTGGATCAATTCCATCCTTTTAATATCTTTTTGAAGGTGCGGCCTCCAGAATTGTACATAATATTCTAAATGAGGTCTCACCAAAGTCTTATACAGGGCCATCAATACCTCCTTTTTCCTACTAGCCATACTTCTCCCTATGCAACCTAGCATCCTTCTAGCTTTCACCGTCACCTTTTCAACCTGTTTGGCCACCTTAAGATCATCACATACAATCATACCCAAGTCCCGCTCTACTGTCGTGCACAATCAAAACAATTTCCATATTAACCCCCCTTTTTACTAAGCACCAGTAGAGATTTCTATCACAGCCTGGAGCATGCGTTTTACATCATCATGTCACATCCACTCATGCTCAGAGGCCCGCAGATGAGGCCCTGAGCTCAGGGAAGAAGAGTTAAGGTTTGTGTGGGGGAGGGGCTGGGGGCAGAGCAGGTAGGGTTTGGGCAGAACGGGGTAGGGCCATGTGTCCTTTTTTTTAAAAAAAAAGTGGAAATATGGTAACCCTATGTCTGGGAGCCAAGTGTGAACTTACTCTTACAATTTAATATCTGGCTCTGGCTCTGGCTCCATCCCACAGATCCACTTCCTTTTTGCCTACAATTTAAGTATAGTGTTGAATATATCACCTTTCAAACCATCATTAAAATGGTTTACAATTAAACCAACTAAAACAGTGAATTAATTTTTTAAAATGCAAAACTATAGCCTAATTGAAAAATAACAGAAAATTGCTTCATCTTTCTTCCCTTTTATGTACAGCACAGGTTTAATTAGCTAAATTGCTCTTAGAAACATGGCAGATAAAAGCCAAATGGCCCACCTAGTTTGCCCATCTGAAGTAACCATTATCTCTTCCTCTTTCTATGAGATCTCACGTGCCTATCCCACGCCTTCTTGAATTCAGGCACAGTCTCTGTCTCCACTACTTCTTCTGGGAGACTGTTCCATGCATCTACTACCCATTCTGTAAAAACATATTTCCTTAGATTGCTCTTTAGCCTATCACCTCTTAACTTTATCCTATGCCCTCTTATTTCAGAGCTTCCTTTCAAATGAAAGAGACTCGGCTCATGCACATTTATGCCATGTAGGTAAACGTCTCTATCATATATTCCCTCTCCCACTTTTCCTCTAAAGCTTGTTGGGGGCACGTGGCCTGGCCGCCAGCGGGGATCTTTCCCTGCCAACCTGCCTGCTGCTGAAGCCACTGCCAGGGATCCCTCCCTTCTTGCCTGTCTGCTGGCCCACTTCACCAGCCCCCACCCCCAAAGCCAACCCCATTACTTCGTTGAAGCCAGACTGGCTCCCTCCTCCCCTAGCTGCATGCGTCATCCCTGCACAGAGTTGCTGGGGGAGGAGGGAGCCAGTCTGGCTCCAAAAAAGTAACAGGGTAGGCTTCAGGAGTGGGGGGGGGGGGGTGCAGTGGGCCGGCAGACAGGCAAGCAGGAAGGGAGGGATCCCCGGCAGCGGCTTCAGCAGGGGACGAGAAAGGCAGGGATCCCCGGCGGCGCCTGTATGCTTCTGTGGATAGATTGGCTTTGGGGGAGGGGGGAGGGCAGGCAAGGATCCCCTGCGGCTTCTGTGGACAGGTCGGCTTCGGGTGAGTGTGGGTGGGGCGTGCAACTTAATTATGAGACAAAGCTGGAAGGCAGGGAGGGGCACAAATTTGACACAGTAGGAAGGGAAGGGGCATGAACATTGGACACAGAAGGGAGGGGCATGAGTGTGTGAGTGAGAGATGGTGCACATAAGGAAAGGAAAATTGGGCGTAGAGAGAGGAGTGAGGTAGAGATGCATGGGGATGAGAGGGAGAAATGTTGGATACGGTGGTGGAGAGGGCAGATTGAAGGGGATGCAAGGGGGAGGAATGTTGGACATAATGATGGAGAGAGAAATGTGGCATTGTGCTGTAGAGGGGTAATAGAGGCATGGGGCTGGTAGGCAGTGGTGAAAAATGCTGCACATAATCCAGGGGATGAAAGAGGGAGAAATGTTGGATGTGGCAATAGGGGGTGGGGGTGGGTGGGAGAGATTCCTGGATTTCTCAAGACAGATGGACAGTGAGAAAGAGAGAGGGAGATATATTGCCAATAGGGATGGAGGAGAGAGGAAGAAAAGTTGGACTCATTTAGCGACACAGAGAGAGAGAGAGAGAGAGATATTGGTTGGGGAAGGGAATGGGGTCCGGAGAAGAGGAAGCGTGCAGGAGGCAGAAATAAATAAATATTGGAAATGCAACCAGAGGCTCATGAAATCACCAAACAAAGGTAGGAAAAATAATTCTATTTTCAATTTAGTGATCAAAATGTGTCAGTTTTGTGAATTTATATTTGCTGTCTATATTTTGCTCAATATTTGTCTATTGTTAACTGTGTCGATCTTCCTCTGGTTGATGACCCGTATATAAAGCTAAGTTTTAATTTAGTTGTTACTGATTGCATATTTTAAAGTCATCTGCCTTGACATCTTTGAAAAAAAAAACCAACGAAAATACATGATAATTAACATTTTCTCTGCATAAAGTGTGCTTTGTGTTTTTTAAATTTTGTGATTACCATTATGTATTAATAAGATTACATTGTATGTATATGAAAAATGGATGGAAGAAATTGCTTTACAATTAGTACTATTATTATGGGGGTTGGGTCAGGGGCAGAGCTTGGCCGGGTTGGGGGTGGAGCTTGGGTGGAGTACTCGGTAAGTATTTGTTAGGCTTAGGGGGTACTTGGCTTGAAGAAGTTGAGAAACACTCCTCTAAAGTATACAGTCTGTCCCCATATGCCTTATGACGAAGGCATATGGGGACAGACGCACCATTTTAATAGTCTTCCTCTGGACCGACTCCAGCCCTCTTGGACGATATGGATCCTTTGCAAGCTATAACTTTTAAATGAATATAGAAAAGCATATGTTATAGTGCATGAATTTTCAAGACCACACAGGTCCCTTTTTTAGATGTTCAAGATGAGACCATTGGGATCTTGAAAGTTCTTACCAAAATGTCTTTTTCTTGTTCTTATCATTTAAAAGGTATTAATCTACAATTACTCTCATTTAAATTCTTATAGCCTGCCTGAACTTCTGCTAATAGCCAGTCGTTTTAGTCATACTCGTGCTATTTAATACCTCAATTCAGCTTGACAGGGATTTGTCACACCACAGGCCAACAGCAGGAGCTGGAATAAATATGATGAGAGGATCTGATTTAACAGTGATTTATGATGCCCCGGTGTGTGGATCAACACTGACACCCTGTGGACAAAGCAAGAAAAAGAGCAGAAACAGCTACAGCAAATGGAGCATTGCCACAAAATGAAAGCTGTACAACCTGTTCAATAGCTTTTACAACATTTGGTGAGAGAGGGAAAGGGAAATTTCATTATGTTTATAGTTTGATTAGATTTTTTTCCATATTTATATTATGGGACAATGTTCAGTAGCCTGCATAAATGAAATGTACACAGGGTTTTCTATACCCACGAATCCCATAGGCAGTTGCCAAGGACAACTATGTGCTGGATATTCAAAAAGACTTGTATGTATAGCAGTGGCTATTAAATGTACAAGTTGTCATCTGTCAATTTTCAGTAGACCTATTTGTACAGTGGAAGAAAAAAAAAAAGGCAGATATGGCTAAAGGAGATAAGAATGCCACGGGAACCACACTTTTAGAACCAGTTTACTGATGTCAACCATCCTGGCATGTGCCTGCATCAGGGGTTCTTAATGCTCTGGGCACAGAACTGTATGATCTGTGAAATCTATTAGTGCATTGATGAACATTCAGGAAGATATTTGGTCCCAATTGCAAATTGTGAATTTTGTTCCAAAGTCTCTTTTCCATTGTGATAGATAGAAAAGATGTGATCGCTTTATCTTGGGACCATACATGTTCTGACCCCATATATTCATGGGAGTAGGTTATTTGTGTGTATGTATTTAGTATTGCTTTTAACATGTCTGCACTAGTGTTGCCTGAGTCACTGATTTTTTAGAGGATGGACTTTCTAAAACCTGGCAATTGTCCGCATTTCGGAAAGCCCCGACGAGCACTGGCCGTGTCTGGAGAGCCTCTGAGCATGCGTGGATGACATCACACACATCTGCACCTTCTTCAGGCCCTCCAGACATGGCTGGAACTCATCCGGAAGAAGAGAGGCTTTGTGGGGGTAAGGCTGGGATGGAATGGGGTGGGGCTGGAGGCAGAACAGGGCGGGTCAGAGAAAAATATGGTAACCCTATGCATACCGAAACATGGCTTATATTAGGTCAATAAAGATTTGTCCTCATACAAACATAACAGTTTGTGACAGGTTGAGGCTGTCCGTTCCCCAGGATAGAAAAGGAAAGGCAAGCATGTCAAAAGATCCCATTTTCAAACAGATCTTAAGAGACAGTAAAACAGGGCAGTCAGCATGTGGATCCCAAGGAGGAGCAGATGGTTGATATTCCTAGAGAAAGGTAATGATGTCCTTGATAGCTAGTTGGAGGCAGTGGCGTAGTAAGGGAGAGTGGGGGTGGGTGGGTGGGGGTGTGGACCATCCCAGGCGCCATCTTGGTTGGGGCACTGGCACCTCCCTGTCCCCCCACACCATGCTCACACCTTCCCTTCCTGGGTACCTCTTTAAAAATCTTCACCAGCACACTTTAGCCTGCTGCTCATGTCGGCCTGGCTCCCTCTGAAACTACTTCTGTGTCGTGGGGCCAGGAAGTGACATAAGGTCACTTAAGAGGGAACGCCAGCACAAGCTGGAGAAGCTGCTTGTGAAGGTGAAGATTTAAAGAGGCATGGGGTGGGGAGGGCGGGGGTTGGCGTGGAAGGAGTGGGGGAGGGGAGCCACCGCCCCGGTTGCCTCCTACTCTCGCTATGCCATTGGTTGGAGGGTGAACCTACAGCTTCCCCAGTGGTCTGGTGAGACAAAGAGGGGGACAGAAGCTGTGCAGCTGGCTGCATGTGAATTAAGTGCTGTACTTTGAAAGCTTGTCAACTAACTGTTGAGAGAGACCAGAGGAAGGTAGGAAAGGAGGTTCTGGCTGAAGGTTATATAATAATTTTTTAAATTAACATTTTAACAAAGAATACAGACCAGAGTGGGCCAAACAGGTGTGTTCTTCACAGTGGCCCCAGGTACAGCACAAGAAGTCCCAACTGTCCTCCTCCCCCAAGCATCACATATTCAGGAAGTAGCTATGGGCTCTGTGAGACAAGCTATCAAACACAAGGGAACAAATCTGTAGAAAGCGCCACCAGGCGGCTGGAGAGGCTCTCCAGACGCTCCATGCGTAACAAGGCATAGACATTATTCTTCCAAGGGGCCTCCTGCTGGCGCCAATTACGGAGAATACATTTGCGTGCCAAAAGGAACAATCGCTCGAGCAAGTGGTTGGTTACACTCTGTGTGCTGCTTGAAGGTTATAAACTTTTCACATGCTACTAAACTGAGAACTTTACTTCTGGTTTTTGGTTTCTTGAATGTATTATTGTTACCTGAACCTGAGCAGAATCAGACTCCAGTGTGTATGAATAAACCTATTTTTTTTCCTTTGCAGAGTGTCCCAGCTATTGGAGGGCTCGCTGCTGAACCTTGTTAAGCCATTTCACACAGCTCAAAGCTGTATAAATAACTCCTTTGAATAAATAGTGTATTTGAGGGAATACAAAAAAACTTTCAACAAACCCCAAGGGTGAAACATTCTCAAATGTATTTAAATCAACACATCGTGGGTTATTTAGTTATTATCCTTTATAAGAACAAAAACAATTTAAGGTCCTTCAGAGGCACCTCTTTCAGGTAGCAAATAACATATCTTTAGAGCATTCATCGTATCCTACCAGTCAAAAACTTGACATTGGTCCAGAATTACAATTCATTTTAAACCTTTACCCATTCTCAAAAACATTCTTCACAATTTGCAATTCTATTTCTCATATAAATTCAAAAAGGTGCACTTATCTGTAAATAAAAGCATGGACTCACTACTGTACAAAGCAAGAAGCAACTCATACGTTGAAGTGGGTCTTTGCAGATGTTTACAGATGCTCTCGCCAAGAAAAAAAAGGCAGCATAGTATATTAACCAAGCAGGTAAGGCTACCTGGACATACCACTGGTTCTTTGTCATGTCCCTGGAGCAACCCTTGCAAGGGTGAAACAGTCATGTTGGGCTAACTGGTATAATAAATGCTGTGTTGAATAAATAACTTTTTATTTATTTATTTAGATTTTTATCCCGTCCTCCCAGTAACTCAGAACGGTTTACAAGTAAACATTCATAATGGAGTGAATTGGACATACAAGATTAATCAGCAGATTTAAATATTTGGACATGATACCGGGTTGGAACCAAGATGGCTTCAGGGACAGACCTGTCGTGAGAGGCTCCCCTTCTATCGGCGTTCTCAGCTTATTCTTCAAGATTGACTTACCGGTTCTGCATTAAAGGAATGCCGAAGCGCAGGGGGAAACAGAGGTGCGATCTCCCGGCTTCCTCTGCCTCATCAGTAACACGCCAGACAGCAATAACAGCTTTTGCTGTTCCCTTTGGTCTGGGCGAATCCGTGTTCCGAGGGGGGCAGACCTCGGAACTGGACAGTGACTTCTCGCTGAGCCCGCTGGGTCCTACGATCCCTCCCCGTCCCAGGATGATGTCGGGCAGTCCCGCGGGTCAACGGGAGACGCCGGGGAGTGAATCCCCGTTGGACCCGATGATGCTGCCTTTGACCCCGGAGGTGATTCATACTATGCCGGGTTACCAGCAAATGGCAGAGGGAGGAGGCGGCGTTCAGGGAGCAACGAGTGTGGGAAATGGAGTCTCTGCTCCACTTCAACCTCTGAAACCCCTGATTAAGCCGAAAGTGGTAGATATGGAGGCGTTGTGGGGAGCCATGGAGAGCCTTCACCAGGTATGCTCCCAATTTATTTCCTCAACCCAACAAACTGCAGTTCAAATTAAAAACTGTGAAGGGAAAATTCAACAACAAGCAACTAGAATGAATAATATTGAGAAGACAGTCTCTGAAATAAAACTTGTATCAAACTCTCAAATGAAAGAAAAAAACTTAATGATCAGGAAAATTGAAAATTTAGAAAATGCAAATAGAAATTTAAACCTGAGACTTTTAAATTTTCCTGTATCTAGAATATTATCACCGAGAGAACTTTTCCACTCTTTTTTGACTTCAGTTTTAAAATTTTCAGAGACAAATATGCCACCATTGCAAAAACTATATTATCTTAATATAGTTGAAGAGGATAAGGACAAGTCAACTATGCATTCCGGAGAATTAGACCTCACTGGGATGTTAGAATCTTCACGGATTGAGATTTCAGCGAGAGCCACTTTGCTAGTAACTTTTGTCTTCTTACAAGATAAAGAAGCTCTTCTTTGCCTCTACTATAGAACTGAAAGTGTTGAATTTTACAATCACAAAATTGCAATTTTTCCTGATGTCTCAAAGTGGACGCAGCTTAGACATAAAAAATTTCTGACATTTCGTCAGTCAGTTTTGGCTTTGGGAGCTACCTTTCAACTTAGGTTTCCTTGTAAATGTTGTATTACCTATCAAACAAACAAGTATATCTTTTATGATCCAGAACAATTGCAATTTTTCTTGGAAGGCAAGCTGCCATTAAGGCTCCCGACCCCTCTATAATTTCAACCACTTAGGCCCTAATGTAATTAACCAAAGAACCCTGTATATTTGAGGCATATGTAAATATGACCGAGTTTAGTTTTTCTTTAATTCAACTACCCTTGATTGTGTATGGTTTCACTCTTCTTTAATGTGGACTATGATCATTGTACTGGAATTTATGCTTTGATAATAATTTCCTGAATGTATTTAGTTGCCTGTATCAAAGTGCTCTTTTTTGATCTTTGATGTGAAAATGAATAAAATAGATTTAAATAAATACTTGGACATACGAGACTGTGCAGCAGTGTAAATATAGGGACTATACAGCAAATTAAGAACAGTAGTTTAAATATAAGTAGTTTAGTTTAGATACAAGTTATTTGAGTATAGGCTGAGAGCGGACTATACAGAAATTTAGGCAGAAGATTAGAATGGAGAAAGAAGGGTAGAGGTGGAGTTTAAGGGGGTGGGGTGTAGACCAGTGGTCTCAAACTCAAACCCTTTGCAGGGCCACATTTTCAATTTGTAGGTATTTGGAGGGCCACAGAAAAAAAGTTAATGTCTAATTAAAGAAATTACAATTTTGCATGAGGTAAAACTCTTTATAGTTTATAAATCTTTCCTTTTGGCTAAGTCGTAATAATAATATTGCAATTTATAGCTAAAGAGACATGTGATCAAGAAACTGTTTTATTTTACTTTTGTGATTATCATAAACATACTGAGGGCCTCAAAATAGTACCTGGCGGGCCGCATGTGGCCCCCGGGCCGCGAGTTTGAGACCACTGGTGTAGACTGAGGGTGACCTTTAGTTGAAGAGGAGGGTCTTTACCATTTTCTGGAATGTCATTAGTGAGTTCTGTAGTCTGAGTTGAGGGGGGAGTTGGTTCCAGAGTTGGGGAATGAAGTGGCTGTAGGAGCGTTTGCGGGCAGTTTCTGAGAGGAGGGACCTTCCGTGGGGAATGCATAGGCGTATCTCCGTTTCTGAGCGGAGGGTGCGGGTGGGGATGTAGATGGGTAGCTTGGATTTTATGTAGGAGGGGGTGGCAGCATAAATTCTTTTGTGTGCTATTGCCAGGGCCTTGAATGCACAGCGTTGGCTAATTGGGAGCCAGTGTTCAGCGCGGAGTGCTGGGGAGATGGGATCATGGTAGTTGAGGCTGTGTAGGAGGCGGATAGCTGCATTTTGGACCCGTTGGAGGTGCTTGAGATCTTTTTTGGTTATTCCATTAAATAGGGAGTTGCAGTAATCCATTCTGGAGAGGACATATGCATAGAGGAGTTAGGCTAGGTCAGGTGTGGAGATGTAGGGTTTGATCCTTCTCAGTTGGCGGAGGTAGTAGGAGGTAGAGACTACTTGGGATATGTGGGTGGATAGGGATAGGTGTCCGTCTAAGGTTACTCCTAGGCTGCGTACTTGACCTGTTGCCGTTAGTAGAGTGGAGTCCCATGATAGTGTTGGGCGTGTGTATTTGGTGTTTTTGTTCCTGATCCATAAGAGTTCGGTCTTAGAGGCGTTCAGTTGTAGTTTGTCATCCAGGTTTTCATGTCAGAGAGGCAGTGTTGGAGATTAGCAATTTGAAACTTTATGATCTTTCCTCTTGTGATCTGCTCTTTGCTTGCACCACTGCCCAGTCTGGTTCATACTCTCATCAGCTATCGTTTGCAGTTCTCTTCCATTTCCTCACAACCATTGTGCATGCGCTGAAACTAGACTGCCAAACTCTGACTCCCCCTACTGGCCCAGCACTGATTTCTGGCCTCGATTCTTCTTTTCTAGATCCGTTTCAAGTGCGCATGTAATCCTGCATGCACAGGTTCCCAAGGTCTCAGCTTGATTCACTGTTCCAGCAGCCAGCACATCTTTCCAGTCCCCCAAGTAACCTTTTTTTTTTTTTTTAAACCAACTGGTTACATCAGGGAATTGTGACATTCAAACTGCCTTTCCCTTTTATTTCTCCCAAACACAGAAAGAGCCATCATAGATGTAGGCCCCTGTGAAACATATACAAACACACACACAGAACAGACATATTTATATATGCAAATATAAGATGAGATTTTTGGGCCCAAAAAAATAGGCCAAAAATGGGGGTCTCATCTTATAGTTGGGTCATTGCCCACCTGTCCCCTCTGCCGGGCCTGCCGTATGGTCTGGTGGGGTGGGCTGAGACAGGAGGGATCCCTCCCGTCTCTTGTCCCGGCCTACTCTGCCAATTTTTTTTACCTCCCTTCCGCGTACCTTTTTGAATTCCTGGTGGACCAGACAGGAATCACTTCCGCACTTCCGCCCCACGCCGAGCCCCTCCTTGAATGGTCGCCTCCAGTTCTTGCGGTCCAGTATACTGGCATGAGTGAGAACATAAGAACATAAGCAATGCCTCTGCTGGGTCAGACCTGAGGTCCATCTTGTCCATCTTGCTCACGCGGCGGCCCAACAGGTCCAGGACCTGAGCAGTAATCCTCTATTTATACCCTTCTATTCCCTTTTCCAGCAGAAAAATGTCCAATCCTCTCTTAAATCCCAGTACTGTATTCTGCCCTATAACGTCCTCTGGAAGCGCATTCCAAGTGTCCACCACACGTTGGGTAAAGAAGAACTTCCTGGCATTTGTATTGAATCTGTCCCCTTTCAACTTTTCCGAATGGCCTCTTGTTCTTTTATTTTTTGATCTTTCATGCTCCTGCCCAACCCTGAGCCGCTCGCTGAATTCTCACGAGGGAGGGGGGCTGAGTGGAGAGCCTGACAGGGAGGGGAGGCTGGGTGCAGAGCCAGGCAGGAAGGGGTGCTGAGTGCAGAGCCAGGCAGGGGAGTGAATGAGGGCACGTGAATATTACCTTCCTTGTCTTATATTCGAGTCAACCTTTTTTCCTCCTTTCTTGGCGGAAAAAGGGTACCTCATCTTATACTCGGATCGACTTATATTCGAGTATATATAGTAACTATAATAGACATACAAAACAGACATACAAACACACACAAAAAACTATACAGACCAAACATGCAGGTTTATATAAGTCTGTGTGGAATGTCCCACATTTTTTCCAGTCCCCTGTCTCCACTGCCATATCCCATTTCCATCCATCTGACTCAGTGATTCAAATCATATACAGTACATCCCGCAAATTTGCAGTTCAGAATTCACGGGCTCAGTCATTCGCGTTTTTTCCCCCAAGGAGCAACCAATAGCTGGAAAGTTCACATCTCCCCAACCAATCCTGACGGAAGGAGAACCGCACATGACAGCTGAGCCCTGTGAGAAGTGAGAGGGTGGGCCAGAGTCAGAGTCAGAGGAGGGGGCGTGCCGAGAGCACGGGACAACTGGCTGCTTATGCTTTAAACCGCATCTGATATTCACATCTCCCCAACCAATCCTGACGGAAGGAGAACTGCGAATGACAGCTGAGCCCCGTGCGAGGTGAAAGGGTGGGCCGGAGCCAAAGAAGAGGAGGGGGGTGTGCCGAGCGCGTGGGACAACTGGCTGCTCATACTTTAAACCGCATCCGATATTCACGGTTTTTCCAAATTTGCAGGCATTTCAAGAACGTAACCCCCCGTGAATTTGGGAGGAGTACTGTATATAATTTTACTTCTTGTAAACGCTACTATGAAATAAGTTGATGAACTATGCAGTTTCCTAAATGGGTGCTATGTACTGAATAGTGATACCCAATAACTGAACTATGTACACTTCTCCCTCCATATTCACCGTGATTGGGGGATGAACAGACTCACAAATACCGAAAAAACGCAAATAACAAAAAAGCTCGATATGTGAAGTACAATTTTCCTCAGTTACACATAAAGGCATTATCTACTCCAACTGAACTAACTACGTACTCTAAACTAAGCACAAGACAAAAAAATAAAATAACTGGGACTGAGAAACTTTTGCATCTATCTTTTATTCATAAAAACCAACACAAACCTCACCTCAGACCTCGCCACTCTCTCCGACCCTCCACTTTTACGATTCCATTCAAGGCAGCCTGACCGCATTGACCAATAAAGATGGAGAGCTCCACAAACAGCATACTTGAACCAATCAGCAGAGGAAGAGCACGTAAGGAGGCAGCACTAGATTTCTAGCTAAACAGGTTCTCTTGGCTGTTAAGGGGCTTGAGACAAATCTGAGCCAATGGGTAGCGAGAACAATTCAGAAAAAAAAAGAGCGCATGGACCAAGGAAGGGAAGGGCCAGCCTCAGTTAAACTGCTGACAAGGATGGCTCAAACGGGACTAGGCAAAAGCTTCGCCTGATGTACGGCATGAGCCAATGGTAAGCAGTGATTTTCTCTGAATGAAGTGCTGAGAAAAATGTGCCAAATTTTTATCGGTACAGCACTGGATATAATTTTGGGAGAGAAGCCAGCATGCTAAAAATCATGAATAAGTGAAATCGTGAGTGCTGAAACTGAGAATACGGAGGGAGAAGTGTAGTTTGCTACTGTTGCTATGAATACTTTCACTGTAGAAGCATGGTACTAGCTGTTGCCTTGAGACAGCAGCACCCTTTGGTTAAACTGCAAAATGTGTCACCCCTCCCCTCTCTTTTCCAGAAAAGCATAGAGGCCATGCCAACACTAGCATGCAGACACATTCACATGCCAAGGTGTTAGAAAGAATTCCATGAACCATGCTCTGCATGCTTCCCACACTTTTTATATCCACAACTCTATCATCTACTGGAAGAAACTGGTAAGTCTCTTTCACATATATATCTTATTAGCTATAACCCTAAAAGACCTACGTTATACTGTGTGGATGTTTTTTTTCAATGACGTTCCAATCTTCCATTAAATCATTTGTTGAAAAACACAAATACCACTTTCTGAGCTATACACAGTATTCCTTTCATGTCCCTCCAAACTTGAATCCTGTGTTCTCTCATAAGGCCTTGCTTGGCAAACTAATACTCATGTGATCATATTAAACAATACACTAAGACAATGAATAATGATTGAATACTGTTTACTTATTCTGGAAAACACTTAATTTCTTTCTGATGTTGTAGCAACCCAGAACAGGCCCAATGCCCAGCACTGGCTTAGATGTTTTAAAGCAGCATTTAAACACAAGCAAACAACTTAAGTTAGTAATTACTTAATATTTCAGCCTATTCAATTTTGGTGCCTAAAACATAAAGACAACAAATTTAAACACACATTATTTTTGTTATTTCTTTCTACTGAGGAATACATAACCATTTTTTCTAGTGCGCTGGGTGTGTCTTTTTGGACACTAGGGTATTCTTCCTATGCTCGCGAGTTATACAGAAGGAATCCATTCCAGATTTTCAACTCCTCTTCTTTCTCTAGAGGGCTCTGCTGCCTTCAGTTTTTCCTTCTGCAAGCAAAATGGAAGGTGTCTTTCTGATTTGCTCTATATATTTCTTTATTATTTTCAGTATTCTTTGTGGTTTTTGCAGCTATCAGTACACCAGAGCTCACCAGTGAGGGAAAAATTCTGCCTGCGTAGAGAAGCAGTAGACTTGGGTCTGCAGCCGGCAGGTTAATCCTTGGGGACCTGTTTGGCCAGCCTGCAGAAACCTTTGTGGAGCTCGGGGTCCATATCCCTAGCAGCTTAGCTTACCTACTGAATTGCAGGGACTTGATTGCAGGCGGTTAGGTATCACAGGGGGCTCAGCAGGGCGCCAACTGCAATTTCGCCTCCTCCTCTTCGTGTACATGGTTCCATGAGTGTTGAGGATCAGTTCTACTAACAGCCTGAAGATCTCAGCGTTTGGAGGACTGTGATTTGAGGCAGGGATTCTTCTCCCAGATCCAGCTACTTCTTAGAGCTGAGGCAGGCTGCAGCACTTTCAGAGCACATGTCACAATAAGTAAGGCTTATAAAACCACCAATGTAAACCAAAATGACACTGAAGGTGATTTTTTTTCTCTCTTATCATATAAACAGGAACAAGCCTCGGATTATGGAATTTCACCCATTCAGGGTTCTCTCAAAGAGAAAGACAATTCTTTTCTCTTACTCCTGCTGACATCACCGGCTTGAACCCATCCTCCCTACCTTAATTCTAACATTAAACTTATTCTTTATTTCTTCATTACTTTAATTATTTAATTCATAGCTCTTCAATCTTCAATTAATTTATATTGTACACACCTAAATTGATTACTGCTAATTTATGTTAGACTCACTTATTTTAAATACTTAATTCTAAAAAACCTCATACTTAATTAATGCTTAAAATTTTTTTAGAGACCTCACAGTTCATTTCAGAAACTCAGAACCGAGAGAAAGTGCACTGGTGCTTTAAAGTGCTATATGAAAAGAGCATTTGTGCTGTAAACTCTTTTAGTTCCATTAGAATTAAGGTAGAGAGGATGGGTTCAAGCCGGTGATGTAAGCAGGAGTAAGAGAAAATAATTGTCTTTCTCTTTGAGAGAACCCTGAATGGGTGAAACTCCATAATCTGAGGCTTGTTGCCGTTTATATGATAAACAGAAAAAAAAGGAAAAAAAACGCCTTCAGTGTCATTTTGGTTTACATCGGTGGTTTTATAAGTTGTATTTAATTGATAGGTAACCATCAGGTTTTCTTTATTCTATTGTTGTATAACAATGAGTAAGGCTAACACAGCCTAAGGGCAAAATTGGTGGTGGTGGTAGTGCAATACATATGTTATTCTGGATGGACAGGTGATATCCCAGTGCTTGCAAGCCGTGCAGAAAGAATCCACTCCAGCTTTTGAATCTCTCCTCCTTCACTAGAGGGCTCTGCTGCCCCCTTCTGTTTTTCTTTATGCATGCGAGCCGGGAGGAGTCTTTCTGATCTGCTCTATTTTTTTCTTTTTCATGGTTTTTTTTTTAATTTTTTTTACAGATTTGGTGCTTAGAGCTTCCCTAGTTGAGGATCCAGCTCTGCCTGCATAGAGGAGCAGACTAAGGTTTGCAGCTGGCAAGCCAATCCCTCTTTCGTACTTGTTTGCCAGCCTGCAGAAACCTTTTGGAGCTTGGGGGTCTGTTCCCCTTGCAGCATTACTTGCCTACTGCATCACAGGGCTGGAGTGCAAGCTTCAGTAGGGGTTCCACAGGATGCTAGCTGCATTTTACCTCCCCCCTTTCATGTCTGTGGGGGTTCGAGGCTCAGTCACACACTGTTCCGACTGGCAGCCTGAAGATTTCACCATTAGAGAAAAAGTTCCATTGAGGCACTGATTTCTTCTCCCAGATCCAGCTACCTTTGGAGCTGAGGCAGGCTGCAGCACATTCCCAGCACAGGTCACAGAGAGTAAGGTAACAGCCTATGAGGAAAAATTTTTTTTGGTGGGTGTATTCTTTAAAATATTTTTTTTTCTAGGTTTCTGCCCCTTCATTTTGGTTTCCGTCTAAAATCACTGAGTTTTTGTTTTAATTTAAGTGTTTTGGTGCCAAACATAGAAGATGACGGCAGAAAAGGGCCACGGCCCAACAATTATAATTGACAGGACTGAAGTTTGCTTGAAGATTTTTTTAAAAGTAAAGTAAAGCCAGCCGAACCATTTTTGGTTTTAATTCTGTGTGTTTACAATCTATATTATTAGCTACAGTTCTACCAGCATAGAAATGCAAGTGAGAAAATGTACACTGAATGTAATTGAATAACACATTGGGTAAATAGGTTTTAAAATAATTATATCATACCAACTCTTGTATCCCGCAAATGTCAGCTAGGAATCATTGCGGCTTACACAATAATAGAATTGCTAAAGAGACATAGATATTATTTTTAATTTAATTTTAATTTAATTCTTATATACCGCTAATAACCGTGAGGTTTCTAAGCGGTTTACAAAAATGAATGCATTAAAAGATACAATAAATAAAAATAAATAAGATAGGTACTTGGAAATTCCCTAACTGTCGCAAAGGCTCACAATCTAACTAAAGTACCTGAAGAGATAATTTATGAAAAATAAAGATAAAATATAAAATATAACCACTCTAGAAATCAAAATGTAGTAAAAGTGAGCCAAGTCTAGGACAATGAAGCCACTGTGACATCACTGTTGAGGTTGGCTCTTATTGGTGGAATGAGGCATTATGATGTCACAATACCAGCTCTGGTTATCAGAGGCTGAAACTTTTCACACTGTATTCATTCAGTTTTCTATACCATTCTCCTAGGGGAGCTCAGAACGGTTTACATTCATTTTTTCAGGTACTCAGGCATTTTTGCCAAGGGTGACAATGAGCAGCGTGGGTTTGAACCCACAACCTCAGGGTGCTGAGGCTGTATATTTTTAACCACTGTGACACACTCAGTTTGCTTGATTTTTGATTTGTGGAAGTCTGATCATGTTACACCATATTACAGAGAACTCCACTGGCTTCCATTTGAGGTCCGGGTATTATTCAAATTTGGGACCATCTGTTTGAAAGAAAGATATCATGCAGGGGACTGCATGGGAATGGGTCAATGCATTAAGGAAAAAAGTGAGCTTTCAGTGCTTTCCTGAATTGGAAGTATGTGGGTGTTTGTCGAAGGCTGCCTGGGAGGTTGTTCCAGATTCTGGGCCTCTGAAACTCGAAGGTGGTCTCTCAGAGAGAGTCTTCCTTCAAACATGGCGGGCTGAGGAGGGTGGTAGGTTCCATCGTTGGATTGTCCTTGAGTTGTGGAAGGATTGTGTAATTTGGATGGCGGATGCAAATCCAGCTGAGTTTTCGCCATATATGACCTTATATACCATGCATGCTACCTTGAATTGAACCCTGCTTCTGACTGGTAACCAGTGTAGTTCCTTAAGGAGAAGTGTAACCCTCTCATATTTGGTCTTGTGTAATATTGGCCTCGCCACCCTTAAGGTCTTTCTCAGCAATACAGCAGTAGAGAGAATTACAGTAATCAAGGTAGGAGAGAAGGACCACTTGGGCCACCGTTCTGAAGTTTGTCAGGCTCAAGGTTGATCTAATGGTTCTGAGCTGTCTTAGATGGAAGAAGAACTTCTTGACTAGTGAGCTGACCAGGTCTCTCGTGGTTAGATCCGAGTCTAACTTCAAGGACTTTAGACAATCTGCTTATGGCTATTTTATTACTCGAGGCAAGGGCGAACTCTTGGTGTGGCGAAAAGTGTTTTGGTTGCCAAACCATAGTAACTTTGTCTTCTATCTATTTAGTTTGAGGAAGTGCTGGTGGGACCATGTACTCAGGTCCTCTATTTGTGTGGAGATGTACTGAATTGTGTCTGAGAAAGTATCTTTCGCTACACATAGGAGGTAGATGTCATCTGCATAAGAGTAGGTGTAGATATGGGGACCAAGGTTTATCCTACCAAGGGCACTTATGTATATGTTGAATAGTGATGGTGAGAGGGGAGAGCATTGAGGGACACCACATGTCGCTTTCCATGGTTGAGATTTCCCTTGACCTTTCCTAACTTCGAAAGTTCTCTTGGTCAGGAATGCGTTGACCCATTTTTTCACTTGCCCATCTACCCCCAAGCTCATCCAAGTGTAGGAGCAATAGAGAGTGGTCAACATCGTCAAAGGGAGCGGACACGCCAAGTTTCAGTAGAATTGTTTGCTGGCCCTTGCTCAAATAGTGCTTCGCCTTGGTAAAGGTGAGTTTGAGAAAGAGCAATTCGGTGCTATGTTGGACTCTGAAGCCATGCTGGGAGCCGTAGAAGCCTTCTATCTTATCAAGGAAGTCCAATAGCTGTGCGTAGACACAGAATTCTAACAGCCTAGTTGGCCATGGGATGCCTGCTATTGGCCTGTAGGTGCCACTTTGAGGATGGGTGTTAGAGAGCTGGTAGAGAGTATCGAGAGATAGCTCCCATTTGTAAGGCACAAGTTGATTAGGTCAGTCAACAAGTGTATAAAGTCAGAAGGTGCCTGGTGTAGTAGGTTTGCCAGACATAGATCAAGATGGCAACACTTCTTCGCAAGTTGCTTTAGTATGTTAGAAATCTTTTGCTTTCAAGAAATGGCTAGTTAACAGAAGAAAAACAAACACAACCAGAGACTTGCTGATGTATGTGTGTGTGTGTGTATATATATATATATATATACACACACATACTAGTCTTTAAGCCCGTTACATTAACGGGTGCTAGAATAGATGTCTTTCTCTCTCTCTCCTTGGCTGCTTTCTGTCTGTCTTTCTTTCTGTCTGTCTTTTTTTCCTCCGCTGTCCATCACCACCCCTTGCCAGCTCCCCCTGGCCAGCAGTAGCCCTTGTCCCTTCCTTTTATGTCCCCCGTGTCCATCAGCACCTCTTCTGTGCTCCCCCTGTCCCTCTTCCCTGCTCCCTAGTCCATCAGCACCTCTTCCGTGCTCCCCCTGTCCCTCTTCTCTGCTCCCCGGCCCATCAGCACCCCTTACCTGCTCCCCCTGTCCAGCATGTTCGTTTGCAGCCTAGTGAGGATAGCGGCCAGCTGTAGCGAACCTCGCAGGCTGCTATGCACCTCAGTAGCAAGTTCCTTCTGACGTGATTGCGTACGTCAGAGGAAACATGCTACTGAGGTGCTGAGCGGCCTGCGAAGTTTGTTACAGGCGGCCGCTATTCTCACCAGGCTCCTTTGAAGAGCGGCATCGGCAGCGATGATGTGGCTCTGGCGCCGCTGGGAGAGAGCTTGCCTGCAGCTTCCTCCAGCAGCAGCGGTTGGTGAGTGAGGGTGGGAGGAGGGGAGTGGCCAGAGTGTTCCCTGCCGCCGGGTTCTAAAATGGAACACGGCCACGGATCAGACCATGGCGGCAGGGAACACGAAACCCTTAGGGTTTTATTATATAGGATATATATATATCTATATCTCTCTCTCTCTCTCTATATATATATATATATATATATACAGTATATATATATATATATAGATATAGATAGATAGATAGATAGAGAAGGAAATTAGGAAGATTCTGAAAAAAAGGAAGAAGACAAGTTTACAGCAAGCAAAGAAAAAAGGCACCCAACACGAAGTTTGCTTGTAAAGAAAGAGAGCGACACTTTTACTAAGGTGCGCTAGCTGTTTTAGCTCACGTTAAATGCTAACACATCCATTATACTCTATGGACACGTTAGCATTTAGTACGTGCTAAACGGCTAGCGTGCCTTAGTAAAAGGACCCCTACATGTCCAGCAACTGAAAACAGAAGTGGAGAAAAAGAGAAATAAGTAGAAAAATAAATAAATTCCTGTAGTCCTAGAAACAGTGGTGCCTGAAAAACAAAATCAGCACAAAGGATCATTTTCTTGTTAAAAGAGGGAAAGAACATACATTTTTGAAATAAAAATCTTAAACCAAAACTTATCTGATGTGTAACTTATCCTGGTTAGTTTTGTAAACTTGATCCAGTCAGGCTAAGAGAAAAACAAATGTTTAATTACTTTGATATACTTTTTTGATATCTCCTTCATCACCCCCTTCTTTCTACATCTCTAGCCTATGTGTATCATATACCCCCCTCTTCTAATCAACTACATCACCCTTTTCTTCTCCACTGCCAGCTAGTGTTCAGCATCCTTTTATTCCCTTTCCTGCCCTGCACCAGTATCTTTTGTCACCTGCCCTTCCCACTCCCACTATCTGGTCAATATTTCCCCTCTCCCCGTACTTGTATTCCCCAGTCAGCCCTCATTTCTTAGCAACTCCTCTCTCTACTAACTCATAGCTTCCAACCTCCCAACTTTCTTGCCCCACTTTTGCACCAACAGTTTTACTCGCCTTTCTATCCAGTCCAAGTCCTACCACTCTTCCTTTCTTAGTTCTATTATATCAATCTCCCCAGTGTCTCCTGATAGAGGGATGCAAGCAATTGGAAATGAAGGTCCCATCCTTACTATCCCTAGAACAAGATACACCTGAACTTCTTTCAAAGGAGACCAAAACTAAAGTATCCTAAACGTATCCACAGTCTATCCCTGCCGTCAGAGACTGAAATTCCCACTACTGCTATAGTCTCTGGCCCTACATTCTCCGATAATATTCGATTTTCATCAAGTGAAATTCAATAAAAGATTTAGGCAGAGACCACCAGCTTTGGAAGAAACGCAAAAATTTAAACTCCACATCCCACTCTCACCCCTTTGACTCTATTTTTACCTTCGGAATATCAATTTATTTCTCCTTGCCGTTATTTAAATCTTAATCAGGTATTGGTGGAGGGGAAAATATTACAAACCTTCTTGATCTAAAATTAGAAAAAAAAATCTATAAATAGTAACATGCCATTGGTTTTCTTTCTGTTTAGGACACAGACAAAATGCGTTGCACATTCCTCCAGATCTGATTGGCCGCGTTCTGATCAGAACCGGAGGCGTTTGGTGAACAACGATTGGTTGTCCCTTACCGGATTCACTAGTGCTATCGCGCACCGGAAGTTTACAATTTGGTTGTACCACTTGCTCTCGTGCGTGGGGGGTGGGAGGAAGTGGCTCCTGGAAGCGGAAGAGAAAGCGGCGGGCTCAATTCTTCACGCTAGGTTTCAGCGGCACAAATATGTGAGTGAGGTTTCTTCTTCCATTCTTAACTACTACTGCTACTAGTCGTACGCAGCGCTGTATATTAAACATTCAAAGAGACCCTCCCTAATCAGTAGAACTTACAATCGAATTAAAACAGATAACTAGGACAAGTAGGAGGTTAGGGAGTTTCTCAGAGAAGGAAACTATTCCCCTCACTCCCGCTGGTGTTCTGACGGGCACTGGGTACAAGGGAAAGCCGGGGCTTTTACAGGTTGGACCGGGCCGACGAGGGGCTGGGCTAAGGTTTATGCGAGCAGAGGAGGAGCGGGAGTAGATCCCATTCCCTGCGAGTAATGGACGCCTCCCGTGGGGCAAAGCTGCTGCTTGCGTGGCGCGAGCTTCACTCTAACCACGTAAGTGTGTGACTATGGCAACCTGAGAGTTCGTGGAGCCGCCAAGTACTTGTTCTTTGGGGCCTGTTTGTTTAAAAAAAAAAAAAAAAAGCATTGTTCCTACATGAATACAGGATTTTAAGAACATAAGCATCGCCTCTGCTGTGTCAGACCATAGGTCCATCGTGCCCAGCAGCCCGCTCCCGCGGCGGCCCTCCAGGTCAAACACCTGTCAGTGATCCCTTACATACAACATTTTTCCTTGTATAGTATCCTTCTAATCATACCCCTCAATTCCCCTTTCCTTCAGGAATTCGTCCAATCCCTTTTTGAACCCCAAAATCGTACTCTGCTCTACCATCTTCTCTGGAAGTGCGTTCCAGGTGTCCACCACCCTCTGAGTGAAGAAGAACTTCCCAGCGTTTGTTCTGAATCTGTCTCCCTTCAATTTCCTCGAGTGCCTTCTTGTTATTGTTACCCCAGCAAGTCTGAAGAATCTGTCCCTCTCTATCTTGTCTATACCCTTCATGATCTTGTAAGTTTCTATCATATCCCCTCTAAGTCTCCGCTTTTCCAAGGAGACTGATTTTAGGTGTCAAGACAATTTAGAGTTCGGCAACTTGCGGCTCGGGTTAGCAGTAACGATTTCTACAGCTGCTGCTGAAGTTTTTCCAAGTTTATCTAAATCTTGATATACTGCGCATCAAAAATGTCTGAGCGGTTTACAATAAAATTAGATTTATTAAAAAAAAAAAGTATTAACACAGGCACAGGAAATATTGCAACCAAACAAGTGGATACATAAGGAATAAAGGGGAGAAATATAATATTTAAATAGGACAGAAAACAAAGGAAAATCACAATAGGAAAGGAGGGATTATTAAAATCAGCCTGTTGTCATCTAAGAAAGATTGCATTTCTCAACTATTAAATGCATCCTTAAAAAGGAAAGTTTTAGGGTTAGCCTTAAACTTGGATATGGAAGTTTCTTGGTGTAGATAAGAGGGCATGGCGTTCCATAAGGTAGGGGGCGTTACTGAGAAAATAGATTTGCAAGTGGTGTCAGTCCTCTCCTCTGTCATAACTTTCTGTTTTTGCCTGATCGGGAATTGAAATAGCTGAGACGTCCGGGTTAGCGACAGGCATCTGTAGGAATCGCCGCTGATCGTAGAAGCAAGAAAGAGTGTAATATTTGTGAGGAAGGTTGGGGGGAAGGAAATATGTTGTAGGAGGGGTGAGAGAGGGAGAAATGGACATAAGGGTGGAGGGGAAGGAGAGAGAGTGCGTAGGGAGAGAGGGAGATATTTAAGGGTGAAGGGGAGAGAGATGGATATGAAACAACTGTGTGGAAATAGTGTCAGAAGTCTCATTAAATTGTTTTTCTATAAGTTCTTGAAGTTTTGTGTTTGGGTTAAATGCATATATATATATATATGTATATATATATATATATATATACATATGTATGTATACAAATATATATATACACATATGTATGTATATGTATACATACACATATCATATTAAAAATCGTATCTCAAGCCCCCTTCTCTACCCATTGCAGCTCTTTGTAAATCTAGGGTCAAATATTTAGCATAAAATAGCTCTTTGCTTTAAAAAGATTGCTGACCCCTGATGCCTACTGCTAAAATAACAGTCTAAGTCAGGGGTCTCAAAGTCCCTCCTTGAGGGCCGCAATCCAGTTGGGTTTTCAGGATTTCCCCAATGAATATGCATGAGATCTATGTGCATGCACTGCTTTCAATGCATATTCATTGGGGAAATCCTGAAAATCCGACTGGATTGCGGCCCTCAAGGAGGGACTTTGAGATCCCTGGTCTAAGTGGTTCTCTCTTATTTATTTTGATTTCTGTCCTATTGTTCCCAAAGAGCTCAGAATGAGTTACAGGTTAAACATATATAGTTAACAGGTTACAATTTACACTAGATTTGCCATAATTTCAGTACAACTTTCTGATATAATTTTTTTCCTAGCTAGACACACATTTAGGGTCTAATACAAATATACAGTTTACCGGTTATAATTTACCCTGATTATTCTTACAGTGCAAGTTTTATCCTAATTGACACACAGACAGTTTATAGGTTGGATTTGCCATAGTTTTAATACAAGATTTTACCTTATAAGCTTTCCTTACATGACACGTAACGGATTCTGGTACCAATGTACATTTTTTTGTAGTCCATCAGTCAGTCAAGGGCAGGGGGTCAGGGGTGTCAACAGTCCCTCCTCGAGGGCTGCAATCCAGTTGAGTTTTCTGGATTTCCCCAATGAATATACATGAGATCTGTTTGCATGCACTACTTTCATTGTATGCTAATAGATCTCATGCATATTCATTGGGGAAATCCTGAAAACCCAACTGGATTGCAGCCCTCGAGGAGGGACTTTGACACCCCTGGGTTAGGTGAAGAGGTATGTTTTTTTTGCTTTCCTAAAGTTGAGCCCTTCAATGGGATCTGATCTGTGGGGGGCAGTTGATTCCAGTGGCTCGGTATGTAGTGGGAGTAGGAATATTGTTTGGTGGTTTGCAGTTGCAGGGCACAACAAAGGGGGGTTTTGAGGCATACTTCAGCCTGGGAGTGGAGAGACCAGTTCGGTACGTACGGAGGAAGCTTAGCCATCTCGTAGCCATGTCGTGCAAGGATTTGAATGCTAGAATCATGCCCTTGAAGATACAACGTTTAGCTACTGGTAGCCAGTGAGCAGTCGCTAGAGCTTGGGAGACAGGGTTGGGGCATGGAGGTTTCTTAGAAGCCTGATCACTGCATTTTGAACACACCAAAGTCGATGTACTTTCATTGCTGTGAACTTATATCCTCTGTACGTCTTATCCTCTGCCTTTAATTCTGCCATATTTTCTAGGCACTTAAATGTAGGGCATTGACCCCAGTCTTCTCCCCTGCTCAAAGGAAATCATTTAGATGACTAAATCCTTTGAAAACATTAAACATGGAGTGCAGACTAGATAGACCATATCGGTCTTTCTCTGCTGCTGTTTTGTGTGTGTGTTTTTGAGTGTAAAAGAAACAATTGTTGGCTTGGTTGACTCTGTGGTTCATTATAGACCACTGGTTTCTAGTCTTTTGACCCCCCCCAAACAATGTTTCTGTGAACAAGAATGTCATTTGGCATACTGTGCTCTGCAAAGCTGATGGTACAAGGACAAAGGATTCGCATGGCTAAAAGAGCTATGAAAGCACTAAAAGCTCCACTAGTGTCTTTTAACTCCCATATTGTAAAACAAAGGGTGGGGAAGGCAAGTATGCCCACAACCCATCCACAAAATGAAGCAGTGTTCAGTGACTTAATATTAATTTATGCTGCTGAATCATGGCAGGAGGGTTTTGCCCCCCCCCCCCCCAACAGTTTTATGTGGGTGTAGATACATTTATATATGTATATGTGCATATATTCATTTCTGATGAATTTCATGTGTCAGGAATTTTCAGTGCAAGAGTGAAAAAACTTTTTAATATAGTTCTTTAGGTGGAGGCAGCTGCTGTTTACTTTTTAGTGCCAGTGGGTAATTTCAAACCTGGTGAGTTGACAGGTTCTACTGCTGATATCATACTGCAAGAAGTTCAAGTGATAAAACTTGAATCTATTCACTCTTGTTCCCCCCTTAACTGACCTGCTTTCCTTCCTGAAAGGCCAATATAAGCCTAGTGACATGGGAGTTATTGCCTGATCAATGCAAAGAGCAATTTAGTGAGGTTATTAATGCTCATGGAAGACCTAACTGCTCATTGCAATAAAATGAGGCCATTGCAGGCAATGCACAGAAGGCAATAGTGGCTTTTGCCATATGGACATTGTGAGAATTTTTTTGCCAGATCTGGGGCCCTGTAGAAGTGTTAGCAGAGAAGATTTTAACTGCTAGTTTTGCCATCTTCTGCAACAAGAAACGCCTGCAAGTTTAAAAGACTGATGGGAGGTAACAGAGCAAAAGTGAAAGTGTCAGCACACATTGGGGCCTGTTCTGCACAGAAATACTAGCCTCGCAAAAAATATCTTGCATATAAAATTTTTGTGAAGCTAATATTTATTTTAAAAATTTCTATACCGTCTAATTCCTGGGCGGTTTACAATATATCCACATACATAATAGCTAAAACAGTACAAAAGAGGGGCAAGTCATCAAGAATTTAAATACGCAATGATTCCTTGAACAGGATAAGTCAGACCCTATAAAAAAGCATTAAGAAACAATTGCGTTTTGAGGAGCTTTCTAAAAGTTCCTTTATCAGCACATTTTCTTAACTGCCCTACCAGCGAATTCCATAATGTCACTCCCGCACAACAGAAGATAATTGCACTAGTTTCAATATATTTCGGATTAACATTGGCTTTTAACAGAATTTAGCAGAATTTTCAGAACGCAACAATTTTTTAGGCTTATAAGTAATCATTTTGCTCTTAAAATACTCTGGAATTGTACCATACAAAAATTGATGACAAATCATTGCAGTCTTATGCTGTACTCTAAATGCTACTGGCAGCCAGTGCAATTTCTGAAGCCAAGGTGTAATATGAGTGTATTTTGATGTTCTTGTAATCAATGTGGCTGCTGCATTTTGCACTATTTGCTGTGCCCTATACTTTGTCTTAGTCTCTCCAAGATAATAGGACATTGCAATAGGTAAGCCTCTGGATCAAGAGTTTCAGCAAATGTTTGTTATGTCAAAGGTAGACTTCCTGGTGGCACAGGTAAGTAAATGCACCTCTTTACCCAATGAAGGAGGAGTCGTCTTGAAGGATACACAGGACTGCAGAGGGGATATGGTCCTCAGGGAGCAGTTTAAGGCCCTGGTCCTAGGATAGGGGTCGGCAACCTGCAGCTTACAAGCCACGTGGCTCTTCTTGCATGTGGCTGCGGCTCTCCAGGCCCTGATCCTTTATTCTTCCTCAACCCCATGATCCCTCCCCAACCCCCGTGCCTACCGAGTTACTTGTTGGTCCAGCAGGGGTCTTCATGGCAGGATCAGATCAGGTGATTCAAGTCCAGGCAGTTAAACCGATTTCTGGATATTCAAGCCATATAACTAGTTCTGGAAGAATACTCTATTTTTGGCAGACACTTGATATACTTTGTTGTGTCCAAGAAAGATTCCAATAACTGGACACTCATTCTGGATCTCAAATATGTCAGTGCGGCCCTGAGGGTTCCACGTTTCTGGGTGGAGACGGTGAGATCTGTCATTGCAGCGGTCCAGCCGGGAGAGTTTCTGGTCACCCTTGGTTTGACGGAGGTTTATCTCCACATTCCAGTTTTCCCTGCACACAGAAAATTCTTGAGATTTCACATGTTGGAGAATTGCTGTCAATTCTCAGCGCTACCATTTGGGCTGGCAATAGCACCCTGGATGTTCATTAAGGTGATGGTGGTAATAGCAGCCCCCTCTCGAGAAAAGAGATAAAGAGTAATGGCACCAGTTGTGCAAACTTTGCAGAGTCTGGGCTGGAATGTAAACTTTCGAAAGAGCCAATTGTTCCCCACTCAGTCTTTTAGAATACCTGGGAGTTCTCTTCAACATGGCGGAAGGCCGAGCTTTTCTACCAGAGGCACACAGACAGAAGTTTTGGGGGTAAATTATGAACTTTCTGTCACAGCCAGTACCTACAAGATGGCACTACCTACAGGTTCTGGTCTCGATGGCAACTGCCATGGAAGTAGTGCCCTGGGCAAGGGTGCATATGCGTTCACTTCAGGATGCGCTGTTGTCTTGTTTGTCTCCCCAGAGAGACTCCCTACAGGCCTCTCTACCCTGGTCGGAGGCAGCCTGCAGCAGCATGAGCTGGTGGTTCCATCCACAGTCTCTAGCAAAAGGGTATCCACTTCAGGTTGATTCCTGGGTCACACTGACAACGGATGCCAGACTGTTCAGCTGGAGGGGCATACTGCAGTGGTCGCTTGGTACAAGGGAAATGGACACCATCAAAGCGGATGTGGTCGATAAACAGGCTAGAACTGAGAGTGGTCCACCTGGGTCTTTGAAACCTACAGTCGGTGCTGAAGGCAGAGCCATAAAAGTATTCCCAGACAATGCCACAACAGTGGCTTATGTCAACTGGCAGGGAGGCACAGAAGCACATCGCTCCAACTAGAAGCAAAACTGTTCGCTTGGGCAGAAAAGCACATGCTGGCCATTATGGCGGCACACATAGCTGGAGTGGACAATGTGCAAGCGGACTACCTCAGCAGACAGATATTGGGCCCAGGAGAGTGACTGATAGCCCTGTGGGCATTCTAAGACATTGTAGGATATTAGCGTGTCTGACGTTCTATATGATGTCAATGGCACGCAACAAGAAAGTTCCTTGATTTTTCAGCCGAAGATATGAGACCGAACGTGCAGGACTGGACTCCCTGGTGCAACAATGGCCAAAGTCCAGACTGCTATATGTGTTTCCTCCATGGCCCCTGAGAGGCCAGGTGGTGGGTAGCATAGCATCTCACCCAGGGAGGGTGATCCTCCTGGCCCCAGATTGGTCCAGGCATCCTTGGTATGTGAATCTGATATGCCTACTAGTGGACGAATGTCTCCAGCTCCAAGTATTTCCTGACTTGCTCACATAGGGGCCGATTGCTCTTAAAGATCTAAATCACTTTGGTCTTACGGCATGGGTCTTGAGCGTGCGGCACTAACCAAAAAAGGATATTCTGAAGTGGTCAATACCACCCTACTGAAGGTCAATAAATCATTCATTCTTTCGGCATATGCCAAGGCATGGGATACTTCTCTGCACTGGTGCAATAAGGAGAATCTGGAACCCAACTATTGTTGGTACTGCCTTCCTTCAAGAGGGCCTGGGCAAGGGATTAGCAGTGGCATCTCTTAAGGTGCAGATGGCAGGCCTAGCTTGCTTTAGAGGCCGAGAGAAGGGGGTCTTCCTGGCTGCTCATCCAGACATTATTAGGTTCTTCAAAGGAGCTCTGAGGCTCAGGCCACCGATCTGAGAACCCTTCCTAGAATCTTAATATCGTGTTAAAGAGTGCCTTCGGAGGGCCCCATTTGAGCCTTTGGAGGAAGGGTCTCTCATGGATCTTACGATCAAAGTGATGTTCAGAGTTGCAATTACTTTGACCAGAAGAGTCTCGGAATTGCAAGCTTTCTCATGCAGGGAACTGTTTCTGAGGATCACAGAAATAGGAGTTAACTTGTGTATACTATCTTCTTTAGTGTCAAAGATTGTTTCAGCATTTCACATCAATCAGGAAGTCAGGCTACTAGCCTTTTAACCTACAGGTTCTAAGAAGAAAGACAAGGCCTTAAAGCTGCGGGACATACGCAAAGTTCTCTTGTATTACCTGGAAATGAGTTTTGTCTACTGGATCATCTTTATCCTAACCAAAGAGTCAACCCGAACCAGACAAGCCTCTAAGGCCACCATTTTCTGATGGATTCAGACAGCGATCTCCGCCTACGTAGTCTGTGGCAAACAACTGCTGGTGTCGTTGAAAGCACATTTGACATAAGAACATAAGAATTGCCGCTGCTGGGTCAGACCAGTGGTCCATCATGCCTAGCAGTCTTCTCCCGTGGCGGCCCTTAGGTCAAAGGCCAGTGCCCTAATTGAGTATAGCCTTACCTTCGTACGTTCTAACTTGTCTAACTTTGTCTTGAATCCCTGGAGGGTGTTTTCCCCTATAACTGCCTCCGGAAGAGCGTTCCAGATTTCTACCACTCTCTGGGTGACTAGAAGAGTAGCTTCCTCTTGGGTGGAATTGAGGGTAATATCTCCACAAGAGATATGTAGATCTGCGACATGTTCTTTCCTACACACTTTCACTAAATTCTATAGGGTGGATGAGACAGCGCACAAGGATTATGCCTTTGGATCCTTGGTACTGAAAGCAGGCTTATCTCTCCTGAGACTGGGGATTGCTTAAGTATGTCCCTAAGGTTCAACATACCATTCCTATTGCACTGGAAAAAAGAGATTAGGCTCTTACCTTGATAATATCTTTTCCAGTAGATAGGAATGGTATGCTGAACCCTCACACCTGATAATTTCTGATGCACCTGTTTCAGCCTTATGCTTCATAGTCTTCTCCATATCCATAGCTTAGACTTCTCTGTCAGTCGGACTATCAGTTCGAGACCAGTTTGTAAATAGAATCTTAAGAGATAATTGAACTCCACTAATATTCAAGCTGTTGCTTTTATTTGATGTGTTTTACTGTTCAATGGTAATGTTTGTTTATTTGTACATTACAGTTTCATTATTGACTTATAAAGTTATATGAGCAGATCAGAACCTGGGTTTTGGGGCGTTCCCTGTGTCCCTCCTTCCCCTGTCTTTTACTCAATAGCACTTGCATGCTTGGGAATGAACTGAAAGGAGCAGTAGACTTGGAGAAAGAGGTTTCAAAAGCTGTGATTGACATCTTTCTGCACTATGCTCGTAAGAATGGACAATACCCTAAGGTTCAGCATACTATTCCTTTCTACTGGAAAAGATATTATCAAGGTAAGAACCTAATCTCTTTTTCAATGCATATTTTGATGCACAATTGTTATTACGTTTAGGTGGAAAGATCAGGTCCTGTGGGAGTTCTAGTGGTTAGGCATTTCACTTCTGTTTGGGAATGGCATCATTGAGCCATCAGACCCTAAAGATGAGTGGTTCTTCCATTCTCCCATGCTCATCAGGCTTCCAAAAGTGGGGAACAAAGCTGCTCTTGTTTTAAGACAGTGCTTCCCTTCTCACATCCTCAGTCCCTCATTGGTCATTGGTTCCTTGACTTCATTGTGGCCAGAATGTTTGTTTACCCCTGCTGTAAAACATTACAAGGGTCAATTAAAAAGTTTCCGGCCTAATCAAGAAAAAGGGGCGGAGGGATGACACTTTTTTTTTTAATACTTTTGCTCGCCAATGTTTTTCCAGACTTTTCATGCCTTCAGTAAAATCTGAAACGTCTAAACTGGGAAAATAGCTATTTACAGTTTCTTTGACTGCAGAATGCGAAGAAAATTTCTTCCCAGACAGCCATTTTTCAGGTTTGGAAACAGAAGTCACACAGGGCCAAATTTGGAGAGTACAGTGGATGCAGAATTAATTTGAACTGCAATTATTGCAATTTTGCCATTACTATTGTTGATGTGTGAGCCTGTGCATTGTCCTGGTGGAAGAGCACTTTCTTTTTGGCTAAATTAGGATGTTTCATCTTGATTTTGGCACTTAGACGTTGTAATAAGTCAGCATATAAATCGTCATTAATGGGTTTTCCCCCTTCCAGATAGTCAATAAAAATTATCCTGCAGAAATCCCAAAAGACGTTCGCCATCACCTTCCCAATTGACTGAACCATTTTTGCTTTCTTTGGAGTTGGTTCATCTTTTGTAGTCCATTGTTTGGATTCTTGTTTGTCTAAGGGGTATAGTGATGAACCCCTAATTTTACTAATAAATTATGCCCTATTGGAAACCTTAGGAGGGACCTACCTAGACACTACCAGGTCTACCCACTGCACTCATAAAAAGACCCATTCATGTGTGTGGATGTGAGCAGTTGGAGCACTTGGAGAGCCTCTACAGTTGCTAGTAGAGTAGGCTGGAATCATTCCCCTGACGCAGCTCAGCAAAACAGAGGTTTCCCTGTTGGGAAAGAGTGGCTGCGGGGCCAAGCAGGCTTGCAATTTTTGGATGCATGGAAGACAGCCTGGACACCGTCTGCAGCTAAGTGTTTGTTTGTTTTTTCCTGCTTACCATTGACTGTGTTTGAGACTCATATATGTGCTGCTTGCTTTACTCACATTTTCTGAAGTTTTGTAATTTGGTGTGCTAGAGTTTTTAAGGTGGTTCCTCCGAGGGCTACTATAGTGTTTCTCACTGCTGAGTGAACTGATACATTTTGGACCTTGCCTAACGGTTGTTTATAAGTGGAGTTTTTTGCCATATGAAGAGAAACTGAGGCTTTTTTCTCTACTTTTTTTCCCTTTTTTACTTGTTTTTTGTGTGTTAAGAACATAAGAACATAAGAAGCGCCATCTCCGGATCAGACCTTCGGTCCATCAAGTCCGGCGATCCGCACACGCGGAGGCCCTGCTAGGTATACACCTGGCTTATTTTATAGCCAACCATATCTTTATATGCCTCTCTCAAGGAGATATGCATCTAGTTTGCTTTTGAAGCCTAGGACTGTCGATTCCGCAATAATCTCCCCTGGGAGAGTATTCCAGATGTCAACCACTCTCTGTGTGAAGCAGAACTTCCTGATATTAGTCCTGAACTTGCCCCCCCTTAGCTTCATTTCATGTCCTCTTGTCCGTGTCAAATTGGACAATGTAAATAGTTTTTTCTGCTCTATTTTGTCGATTCCTTTCAGTATTTTGAAGGTTTCGATCATATCCCCACGCAGTCTCCTTTTCTCAAGGGAGAACAATCCCAGTGTTTTAAGTCGATCCTCATATTCCAGTTTCCAGAATAAGTGGGTCTTTGTATGAGTGCAGTGGGTAGACCTGGTAGTGTCTAGGTAGGTCCCTCCTATGGTTTCCAACAGGGCATAATTTATTAGGAAAATTAGAAGTTTGTATGTTCTTCCTGAGATTTTTTTGTATAGTGATGAACCCCAGTCTCGACCATAGTCACAAAATGCTTCAAAAGCCGTTCTCATTGTGCTTAAAATGCTCAAGACACTTTTTCAAAATGTCCAATCAAACTCATTTTTGATCGACAGTTAACAAACACAACACCCACCGCATACTCAAATACCTCATGTAGAACTAGTATTTTAGCCCATTACATTAATGGTTGTTAGAATATATGTCTGTCTATCTGTCTTTCTTTATTTCTGTCTCTCTCTCCCTCCCTGTCTTTCTGACTGTCTCTTTTCCTGGCCCCCTTTGTCTGTCTTTTTGTCTCTCCCTGCCCCTGTGTCTTTCTTCTTTTCTTTCTGTCTCCCTTCCTCACGCTGTCTGTCTTTCTATCTATCTGTCTCTCTCCCTGCCTCCTATGCAGCAGCATTTCTCTCCCCCCCACTTCCCTTTGCAGCAGCCACAGCAGCATTTCCTCCCCCTCCATTTCCCTGTGCAGCAGCATTTCCCCCCTCCCTACTTCCCTGTTCAGCAGCATTTCAATCCCTCCCGCTTCCCTGTGCAGCAGCAGCATTTCCCCTAGCCCCCCTTTTCCTTCCCGCGGTCTGGCCGGCTCCCTTAGTCCTTTGCCGCCCCCCCCTTCCCTTCCTGCGGTCCCGACAAACCTACCGACTCCAGCTGTGTCTGCAACACTCTACACACGCTGCTTCGGGGCCTTCTACTGCCCTGACTTACTCTGGCACGTCCCTGGTGACATCATCAGAGACGCGGCAGAGCAAATCAGGGCAGAAGAAGGCCCCGAAGCAGCATGTGTAGAGTGCTGCAGAAGCTGCTGGAGTTGGCAGGTTTGGAGTCGGGACCTTGGGAAGGGAAGGGGGGGGCGGCAAGGGATTACGTGAGCCGGTGAGACATCGGGAAGGGATGGGAGGGTCAGACCGCGAAGAACTTAGTGAGTGAGTGGGGAGCCGGCAAAGCGGCTGGAGTGTTTTTTGTCGGCGCTTCCCTTCCCGCCCTGCGAGGTGTTGCCGCGGCTTCTCTCGATCCCGGCAAGCGTCGGAAGCCTTCTTCGACGCTGGTGCGGCTTGTGAGAGGAGCCGACACCGCGGCTTTTAATCTTGTAGAGAGCAGGGAGTCCAGCGCTGGCAGCCAGTCCTGCTGGCGAGTGTAGGTAGATGCTGGGAAGAAGTAAGGCCGGGGACTCGTGCATGCGCACTCCTGCCGCCACAGACTTGCTGATCAGAGATCACGGAACACGCAGGTAAGAGTGCGCATGCGCGGCTAGGGTTTTATTATATAGGATGGTGTGTACACATTCAAATGAAATGCCAGCAGCTTATAGGATGGTGTGTACACGTTCAAATGAAATGCCAGCAGCTTATAGGATGGTGTGTACACGTTCAAATGAAATGCCAGCAGCTTCTGCTATCTCATTTAGAATTAATCAGTGATCTTAGATCACAATTCAGTTGTTGCTGTTTTTGGACATCCGGTACATTCTTAATCAACAATGCTTGTCCAGCCACGTTTATACTCAGCCCATGCTTTCACCGTTTTAAATGAAGACGTATCACCTTACGCTGAGTCTAACTCAGATTTAATTTTGGTAGGCAATTTCCCTTCAAATGAAGGAATTTTATCACAGTATAATACTCAATTTTGTCCATTTTTTTTATAAAGTGGAGCAGTTGTTCACGTTAAAGGCTGACATGAAAAAACTAGATGTCAGATTGACTTGAAAATCTAGCCGTAGACATTTGTCAATGCCATCTGTCGGACAGATATAGAAAACATGGTATTCTTAAACTTGAATGCCACTCCTGAGTGCAGTATAGACTTAGAAAATCCTAGTTTTGAAATAATAAACTCCTTAATAAATATAACTTGCCGTGTTAAAATAGTTTACTGTAGGTAGTAGGAAAAAGTGTGAGAATACTGAGACTTACAGTAATTATAAGGTAGATTTCCTCTCTGCTCCTGAGGTCTGTCATGGCCAAGTTGTGTGCCAGATCCTTGAGTTTCTTTGTGCGCTTATGGTTTAATCAACATTTAGTCTCTGGAGATCACACAGGGACAGAGTGTTTGCAGAATTGCTCATGCTTTCTTCTTTTTTTTGGCAGGCAGAGAGGCTCTGTTCTTACAGAGTGAAAGGGAGCCTTCAGTGGAGCAGAACCTTGGCAGAATATCTCAATGGATTTCATTGTTCAGAGCACACAGGAAAATTATGTGGAGGTTTGGAGTGTTTGCTGCAGGATGCATAAAAAGTGAGACATCTGGATTTCAGTGAGTAAAGAAAAGCTTTAAGAAATGTGTTGACTAGGGCTGACTTAGTGGCTCAGTTACTGTGCACAGTTGTGCCGAAGAGCTGGCTTTCATTGGCTGATTCAAAGCTTCTGTTTCAAAGGCTGATGAGGGTGGAAATGCTGCAAAAGCAGCTCCTAGAAGAAGGGAACCCTAGGCATGGCACACTGAGGAAAGTATTTCCTAGGATGGGACTGTTGTCGTAATGACTGGTCTGAGTCAAGAGGGGAATATGCAAAGTCCTGGATAGTTGTGAATAAAGGTTGATGATGTTGTAACCCAATAGAGTCCACTTCATGAAAACGGGGGCAAAAGAACAAAGAATTCCAATGGTTGGGTTGTCATTGTGCATACTTTGTTTTGCTAAATACTCAGGAATCTTGCTTTATGTCTTCCTTCTTTTCCTCTGTGAGCTTGTACTTTTGGTTGGAGAAAGTGGCTGTATAGCACCTGCTGGTTTAGAGCATTGGATGTAGCTCCCAAGAAAGTTGCATCCTGCTGTTGCTTATAGTAGGTCACTGAAAGAGTTGGTACATGTAAGAACATGAGAGAAATGGGATCAACACTGGAAGGTAGGCAACCTGACTTTTAAAACTAGTCAGATGGGGAGCATGGAGAAAGATGGGGCCTGCAGTTCCACCTATTTCTGGTCTAAATTACCATCCAATTGTGGTGGTGGTAATTTGCCCTACTTTCAATCAGGCCCTACAAATAGCAGTTTTATTGCACTACAAATGTGGCAAAGCTGATATCTTGGAATAGTTCATTAGCAAGGGGGTTAGGTGACTTTTGATGATGGAATATTCTTCTGAACTTTCCCTTTGTGTTCTTTCATTCATTAGGATACCAGCAGGTGCTTCAACAATGGTAGGAAACCAGAGTAACAGTTATGATCAAAACTGTGTTTTTTAATGGAGGAGACCTCCCATATTACCTACAGTGAACTGCCTCTCTCCCTTGTAAAGTGGTTTTTGGGAAGGAGGGGCGGGTAAGAGGTTATATTTGCCATGAAGCTGAAGCAGCGGGTGGTTCTGCTGGCCATCCTTCTGGCCATCTTCATCTTCACAAAAGTTTTCCTCATAGACAATTTGGAAACATCTGCTGCCAACCGTGAAGACCAGCGGTCCTTCCAGCGAATGATGGATGGGCTCCGGGTAGAGTTGGACCCCAGACTTGATCACACACTTCAGTCACCGTGGGAGATTGCAGCACAGTGGGTAGTGCCACGGGAAGTGTATCCAGAGGAGACTCCTGAACTAGGTGCTATTCTGCATGCCATGGCTACTGAGAAGGTCATAAAAGCTGATGTGGGCTACAAGGGGACTCAGCTGAAAGCTTTGTTGATCCTGGAAGGAGGACAAAAAGTTGTTTTCAAACCAAAGCGGTAAGTGACCAGCTGCTGTAGTAACATTGTAATCACTTGTGTTTCTGCAAGCAGCTCTGGAAGGGTGGGGGGACAATGATGCCCCTTGTAGAAATCCCAGATTCCATTCTTTGGGGCCTTAGACAGAGCAACACTCATGGATCCATTTGTGGGTGGAAACTGAAGATAGCTAGAAATCTGTGGTTGCCCCAAAACAAGAGAGGAAATCAGGGAGGGACCCGAAAGAAGCACCTCCCTTTTATGGGGCATTGCACTTAAAAGAAAAGTTGAGGTCAAAAGGCTACAAAAAAGGACTGCTACCTTGCTCAGGTATGGACCTCCATCTTGCTCTGCCTCTTATGCTTGCCTGTTCTTTTAATGTTAGATTTCTCATCTGCCCCAGTTCCTAACCTTTCAGATGCTTCTATTGTCTCCAGTCTTCACTGCTTGTGGATTCCTGTTCCATTCCTATCCTTAGCTCTTTACATAGACTTGTCTTTATATCCTGCCCCCCACACATCACTCACATTTCAGCCCATCTACTTGCAGTAGAAAACAAACATTTAGGCTTTGTAACAAGTTTAATTTCTGTGGTGGTGAGATGGGGAAAAGTACAAGGTTAGAAAGTGTGGTAGTTCTTGGTATATGTAACTCATAGAATATGAGGGTTAAAAGAAATGTTTAGAAGCAAAATTCACAGCTATGAATGTTTGCTTGTAGAGTAAATTATTTTCTAGTGCAACAGGAATATCAGTCTTGACTAGTGAGTATTTACCCTTCTTTACTGTGAAGTCTGTAGAGAGCCTAATTTACATATTCTTCAGCTTCTCCTCTCACTCTGGGCTTGATAGATTTCCTCAGTCTTACTCTCTATAGCGAAGTTGTAGGAGCTTCTCTGTTCTGCTTGTGATTATTTTCTTTATTTTGGGGGTTTTTTTCTCCTGTAAGCAAGGCTTTTGGTTAAGCAGAGGCTCTCGGTTCCCCCGAGACAGCTGTGACTGCGAAAAACTACAGACTCTCAGGACAGAGGTCTGTAGCCTGCAGGCATATGCATTGCATGATTCCTGTGTGGCCAGCCTGCATTAACAGTCCAGAGGCTCAGGGACTGTTCCCTTGGGAGCAGGCTTGCCTCTTGTTTTGTCCACAGTGGGTTTGAGCATAGGCCCTGTGGCTTCCGTGGAAGTTTTATTTTTTTTTTACCAAGATCAGGGCTGACTGCATTCCTTCTGCCGCCGCCCGCATCGTGCAGGCTCCAATGGGGGTCTGAGGGTCTATTCTGTCAGGGAGACTGGACAGCAGTCCAAAGAAACAAGCCAGTTTTCCTTTGTCAGGCTTGTCAGAGGCAGTAATGTTCTAATTCCTCTGACTAGAGGTTCTCTGTTAGCAGCTTACAGCATGGCATAGTGAGTAAGGCTGTTACAGCTTATGGGAAAATCAGGATTGATTGGGTCCTTAAAAGTTAATTTTGAAGGTTTCTGAGGCTAGACTCAGGGTTTCTCACCTCCAAAACCCCTTTCCCTGTATTTTTGGTGTTCGTTTTTGCCTCCATGGGCTATTTTAGGTGCTAAAATCACTAATGCGGCAGCCATATTGGATTTCCTGATTTGATTTTAAAAGCCTCTATCTACCTCAAAATCCCTTAGTTTTTATTAAAAAGGGCATAGATGGACTCCTCAAGTGGAGATCATTTGGATCCATGCCAGATTTGTAGTGGATGCCTGTCCAAGGGGGGTCATTGTTCCATGTGCAGCATGGCATTGGGTGAACCTCAGGCTTCACCCCTTCTTATGCCTCTGGGGAGATTGGAGTCCATACATAACGTTTCCTGGGCCAGAAATTTTGTCTGGAGCTGGAAAATGGAAAGTTTGGATCCCTAGTGAAGCGCAGCTGTATGTTGGTGGACAAACCCTCCGGCCAGTCTGGGAAGTGCCTCGTTCCTGAATTCAAACATACGATGTATGAAGTTTTTTTAAGCCACAGAAGCTGACCTGGCCCCTCAGGGGCCTCAGTAAGAGTGGTGCGTGGGCTTCTTCCCACAAAGGGCGCAGAGTCCCCTAGTCCAGGCAACACAGGATTCAGACAAAGATAGGTCTCTAGAGTCGGGAATGGTACCAGAGGACTGGAGAAGGGTGGATGTGGTCCCTCTCCACAAAAGTGGAAGTAAAGAAGAAGTAGGGAATTACAGGCCTGTAAGTCTGACTTCTATGGAAACACTTCTTAAAACAGAGAATGGTGAAGTTTCTAGAATCCTGTGGATTACAGGATCAGAGGCAACATGGATTCACTAGAAGTAGGTCTTGTCAGACAAATCTATGGTTAAATCTTTATTAATTTTCAAACTTTAACAATGCCAATCAATTAATTTAAACATGAACACTACAAATAAGGCACTTTAAATACACAATTAATGCATAAAACAATCATTTCCCCCCTCCCCATAATTAATAGATGAATACATATTATGGAATTACAATATTATAATTAATTAATTTTAGTAATCAAAATACATTCCCTCCCCCACCCATCCACCCTGGATATGTAAGAAAATCAATTACAAGGAGAGATACATAACAGTTAGTGCAACCATTTTAAAATCTTCATGTAAACCTCCCCCCTCCCTCCTGGATGTGCATAATAAATGATCAATAATAAAATCATCCCTTACAATAATTTATCAATGGCTCACAAACCACCAAAATTTTTTAATAATTCCCTTGTTGTATAGCCAACATCCGTTCTATTTTAAAAGTATGGCATAATGATTCCCACCCAAAATTATAATTTAAGCTATCCCAGGTTTTCCAATTTCTCAAAATTAGTTGTACAGCAACTCCTGTTATTATCAAAAAGGAGTTTATTGTTGTGAGATGAAATTTAACTTTTAGCTCTCATCGTGCCAAATAATATAGTGTCATATGGTAAAGCTACTGGATTTTCCAATAATTTATTTATTTATTTATTTGAACCCAAATAGATCTAAACTAAACCTTAGGTTTGTATACTGCATCTTCTCCACAATCGTAGAGCTCGGCACGGTTTACAAGAGTTGGGAGAGAAAGGAACTCCAATAAAGGTTAAAGGATAGTGAGAGGAATATTACATTTTTGAGAACAGCCAGGTTTTCAGGTGTTTGCGGAAGAGTTGGAGAGAGCTCAGGATACGAAGGGGGGGAGGTAAGGTTGTTCCAGAGCTCAGTGAATCTGAAGGGGAGGGAGGTCCCTAGTTTTCCTGCAAAGAAAATGCCTTTTAATGAAGGAAAGGATAGTTTTAGTTTGTGGGTGGGTCTGGTGGTATTAGGATTTGAGGAGTTCCAGGAAAGTGGGATAAAGGGAGGGAGGATGCCGTGAAGGATTTTGTAAGTTAGACAGGCGCATTTAAAGTGGATCCTGGCGTTAATCGGAAGCCAGTGAAGCTTGGACAGGAGCGGTGAGACATGGTCAAATTTACTTTTTGCGAAGATAAGTTTAGCATTCTGAATCCGCTGAAGTCTATGAAGGTTTTTCTTGGTAAGGCTTAGGTAGATTGAGTTGCAATAGTCCAATCTGGACAGGATGATGGATTGGACAAGGACGGTAAAGTGTTTTTGATGGAAGCAGGATCTTATTTTCCTCAGCATGTGAAGGCTGAAAAAGCATTTTTCTGCCAAGGAATTGAGGTGGTCGTTGAAAGACAAAGTAGAGTCAATGATGATGCCCAAAACATTGCTTGAGGACTCCAGCTGCAGAGTGGAGCCAGAGGACAGAGGGATGGAGATGGGAAGTTGGTCTAGTTTTGGGCCGAGCCAAAGTAGTTTAGTTTTGGACTCATTCAGTTTCATTTTAACAGTATGGGCCCAAGACTGAAGGTTCGTTATACAGGAGGATATTTTCTCTGAGAGGTTGGTAAGGTTTGGGTCGGTCTTGAGGAGGACTAGGATGTCGTCAGCATAAGTGTAAATTGTTTCTAGGGGGGATAGATGGAGGAGTTTAAGGGAGGACATATAGATGTTGAAAAGAATAGGAGATAGAGGTGAACCTTGCGGGACTCCACAAGTTGGTTTCCAGGGGTCGGATGAGGTACCATTCATGTTGACATTGTAAGAATGAGAATGTAGGAATTTTGAGAACCAATCTAGGACTGTGGAGTTAATGCCTATCTCAGAGAGTTGGTAGACTAGGATGTCATGGTGAACAATGTCAAAAGCAGCGGAAAGGTCGAATTGTAGGAGGACGGCGAACTTATTTCGAGAGTGGAATAGTTGAACCTTTGAGATTAAGGAGGTCAGTAGGGATTTGGTGCTGAAATTGGGACGAAAGCCATATTGGTAAGGTAGGAGAATAGAGAATTTCTCTAAATATGATGAGAGTTGGGTGGATATGATGGACTCTAGCATCTTGGTTAGTAGAGGGATATTTGCTATTGGGCGATAGCTGGATGGTGTGGAGGGGTCTAGGCCAGATTTTTTTCAGTAGAGGGGTCAGGGCAATATGGCCCATTTCTGGGGAGAAAAGGCCCGAGTGTTAAGGCGGAATTTATGAGTTCGGTAATAGATGAGATGGCCTGCGCGGGAATTTTCTCATATAGGTAGGAGGGGAATGGGTCTAAGGAGCAGTTGCAGGATTTCAGTTTGAGGCAGAGTTTGAGGACCAGGGATTCAGATACGTGCTCAAAGGTGGACCAGGATCTGTCGACTGGGATGGGGTTGGAGGTCGTTAGGGTAGAATTGGAGTCAGTGGGCACCAGAGAGTTGTAGGGGACTGTAGGTGGGAAGGAGCATCTCAAGGTAGTGATCTTATCGTTGAAGAATTTCGCCAGAATATCAGCTGAGGGAGAGGAGGAGACCAAGGTGGAGCCTTTTTTGGAGGTTAAGGAACGCCAGATATTGAATAGAGTACTGCTCTGGTTGTTGGATCTGGAGATTTTATCTCCGTAGAAATAATGTTTTGCTTTTTTTAGAACTGTATTGTAGAACTTGATATTGACCCTCCAGGACTGTCTGTCTATAGGGGATTTAGATTTTTTTCCATTTGTGCTCCAGAGCTCGAAATTTCTGCTTTAGTTCTCTGTGATAAGGGAGATACCAAGGGGCCTTATGGGAGTAGGAGATGGTTTTAGTGGAAAGAGGGGCGAGGGAGTGATAGGTGGACTGGGAGAGTGCGACCCAGTTATGCCAGTTGGTTTCTGGATCTGCAGGCTGAGGAACGGAGGAGAATAGGTTGAGAAATTTGGTCCAGAACAGGTTGTTCGTAATTTTTTTGTGGAAGGTAATGGAATTGGAAGTGCGGGGTGGAGCCCCAAAAGGCGACATGAAAATGGGGAGACAGAAGGTCCCTACATGTTTCCAGCGAGTGTCACCGGCTGAAGTTTTGTGGGCGGTAAGGTCGAGGAAACTAATGAGGTCTAGTGTGTGCCCCTTTTCATGGGTTGGGGATGGGGCGGGGGGAGAAAGCCAAGGGAGGTGAGGAAACTAATAAATTCGGTTGTGTTCTTGCGGGTGAGGTCGTCTAGGTGGAGATTGATGCCCCTGATAATCAGTAGTCTTTGAAATTTGAGGAAGGCATTTGTTATAGTCTCGAGGACGAGTTTGGAGGATTTGTTCCAAGGGGTAGGTGGGCGATATAGAAGCAGGATACCCAGTGCATGAGGGTGGAGTTCATTGTTGACAGAGGCTAGCATGTATTCTAGTGAGGTGTGACTGCCCTTTTTGAGGAGCTGGACATCGAAGAATGATTTGTAGAGAAATGCTAGGCCACTTCCTTTACAGTTAGTTCTGGGAGAGAAGAGGCCATGGTAGCCATGGGAGCAGAGTTCGTTTTTAGTAAATTGGTCATCTTTTGTAACCCATGATTCTGTGATGCAGAGGAATCCAGAGTCAGAATCCTCGAGTAGATCCTTCAAAATTTGGATCTTGTTGCATGCAGATCTGACATTGCAATAAAGTGTTAGAACATAAGAACATAAGAAGTTGCCTCCACCGGGATCAGACCAGAGGTCCATTGCACCCAGCGGTCCGCACCCGCGGCGGCCCATCAGGTCCATGACCTGTCAAGTGTTCCCTGCCCTAAAAAAACCTATCCTTACTTCTATCTGTATCCCTCAATCCCCTTTTCCTTCAAGAATTTATCCAAACCTTCTTTGAATCCCTGTAGTGTCTTCTGCCCCACCACTACCTCCGGGAGTGCGTTCCATGTGTCCACCACTCTCTGGGTGAAGAAGAACTTCCTGGCATTGGTTCTAAACCTATCCCCTTTCAGTTTCTCCGAGTGCCCCCTTGTACTTCTTGTTCCCCACAGTCTGAAGAATCTGTCCCTGTCTACCTTATCTATGCCTTTCAGGATCTTGAAAGTTTGTATCATGTCTCCTCTAAGTCTCCTCTTTTCCAGGGAGAACAGCCCCAGCTGTTCTAGCCTGTCGGCATATGAAAGGTTTTCCATACCTCTTACCATTTTCGTCGCTCTTCTCTGGACCCCCTCAAGCAATGCTATGTCCTTCTTGAGGTACGGCGACCAATACTGGACACAGTACTCCAAATGCGGGCGCACCATTGCACGGTACAGTGGTATGATGACTTCCTTTGTCCTGGTCGTGATACCCTTCTTGATGATACCCAGCATTCTGTTTGCTTTCTTTGAGGCTGTCGCGCATTGTGCTGATGCTTTCATTGTTGTATCCACCAGCACACCCAGGTCTCTTTCAAGGGTACTCACATCTAGCAATGTTCCCCCCATTGTATAGCTGAACATCGGGTTCTTTTTCCAACATGCATGACCTTGCATTTCTCTATATTAAAACGCATCTGCCACTTTTTGGCCCACTCTTCCAGCTTCGTTAGGTCCCTTTGCAGGTTTTCACAGTCTTCCGTGGTTCTAACCCTGCTGCAGAGTTTGGTGTCATCTGCAAATTTGATAACCTCACATTTCGTCCCTGTCTCCAGATCGTCTATAAATATATTGAACAGGAGCGGTCCCAACACCGACCCCTGCGGAACTCCGCTCGTGACCCGTTGCCAGTCTGAGTATTGTCCCTTCACTCCAACCCTCTGTTTTCTGCCCGCCAACCAGTGTTTAATCCATCGGTATACATCCCCCTCCACTCCATGGTTCCACAGCTTCCTAAGCAGCCGTTCGTGGGGTACCTTGTCGAAAGCTTTTTGGAAGTCGAGGTAAATTATGTCTATGGGTTCCCCTTTGTCTATCTGGCTGTTTATTCCCTCAAAGAAATGTAGTAAGTTTGTGAGGCAAGACCTTCCCTTGCAGAAGCCATGTTGGCTCTCCCTCAGCTGCCCATTTTTTTCCATGTGCTCGCAGATGCTGTCCTTAATAAGTGCTTCCATCATCTTACCCGGAACCGAAGTCAAGCTCACCGGCCTGTAGTTTCCCGGGTCTCCTCTTGATCCTTTCTTAAAGATAGGCGTGACATTTGCTATTTTCCAGTCCTCCGGGATCTCCCCAGTTTTCAATGATAGATTACATATTTGCTGGAGTGTTTCCGCTATTTCCTTTCTCAGTTCTTTTAGTACCCTTGGGTGGATTCCATCCGGGCCCGGTGATTTGTCGCTTTTTAATCTATCTATCTGTCGTAGGACGTCCTCATGGCTTACTTCTATTTGCTCCAGCTTTTCATCTAGATCCCCACTTATAATCTCCTCAGGTTCTGGTACATTGAATGTGTCCTCGCTCGTGAAGACCGACGAGAAAAACTTGTTTAACCTGTCTGCTACCTCTTTTTCCTCTCTTACCACTCCCTTTCTGGTTCCATCATCCAATGGTCCCACTTCCTCCCTTGCCGGTTGCCTCCCCTTCACGTACCTAAAGAACGGTTTGAAGTTTCTCGCCTCCCCAGCCAGCTTCTCTTCGTATTCTCTTTTTGCTTCCCTAACCACTCGGTGGCACTCTTTCTGGTGTTTTTTGTGTTCCTTCCGGTTTTCCTCAGTTTGGTCCTTTTTCCATTTTCTGAATGATGATCTCTTGTCGCTTATCGCCTTCTTCACTTCCTTTGTTATCCACACCTTGTTTTTTGTTTGGTTCTGTTTGCGCCCTTTCCTAAACCTGGGGATGTACATGTTTTGTGCTTTTTGCACCGTGTTCTTGAGTAGGGACCAGGCTTTCTCTACGGTCTCCATCTTCCGTGAGCTGTTTCTGAGTTTATGTCTCACCATTTTCCTCATAGCTTCGTAGTTCCCTTTTCTGAAGTTGAGTGCCATCGCTGTGGTTCTCTTCACTTTTGATGTTCCCATTTCTAGTTTGTACTGGATCATGTTGTGATCACTGTTTCCTAGTGGCCCTACTACTACCACCTCCTTTGCGGGGCCCCCTAGACCGTTGAGGATTAGGTCAAGAGTGGTATCTCCTCGTGTCGGTTCCTGGACCAGCTGCTCCAAGAAGCAATCCCTCACAGCCTCCAGGAACTTTGTTTCCCTCGCGCTGCTGGAGTGTCCAATGCTCCAGTCTATCCCAGGGTAGTTGAAGTCTCCCATAACCGTCACCCTTCCGCTTTTGCATTCCTGCCTCAATTCTGCTTCTAGGTCATTGTCACTTGTTTCTGGCTGTCCAGGTGGGCGATAATAAAGTCCCAATTTTGTGTCGGTTCCCTTTCTTCCTGGTAACTTAACCCATAGCGATTCCAAACCTTCTGCCCTTGTTGCCGTATCCATCCTGGTCGAGTGAATGGAGTCCTTTATGTATAGCGCTATTCCTCCTCCCTTCTTACATGTCCTGTCTTTCCTATAGAGTTTATAACCTGGTAGTACTACGTCCCATTTGTTGTCCTCAGACCACCATGTTTCTGTGATTCCAATTATGTCTAGGTCCTCTTTGTTGGCCATGACTTCCAGCTCTCCCATTTTGGTCCGTAGACTCCTTGCATTGGCGTACAAGCAATTTAAGTTTTGGTTTTTTACTTTCCCTGTTGTTCTTCCTTGTGGGTTGATTCTCTTGTCGTCCCCTTCTTGGGGTGCCAGCCCCTGAGTCCCATTTTGTTCGTCCCCTTCCCATGGTGTGATTTCTTTGTCCTCAGCTGTCTTCCTCATTTCTGCATGTCCTTTTAGTTCCTGCTGTTTTTCCTTCTTTTCGCTCTCTAATTTCACTTGTTCCTTGAACTCCTGTAGGTCGTCTTTGAGTTCTTTTTCGCAATTTTCCCGCTTGCCTTGGAGGCCTACTTTGCATTTTTCCCTTTCAGTGTCTTCCCTTGATATTCCTTCCCGAAGCGTCGACACCAGATCGACTGTCAGCTTTCCCCCTCTCCTCAGTTTAAAGCCTTGTCTATTGTGCTCTTGACGTTATTTGCCAGCATTCTTGTTCCTGTCGTGCTCAGGTGCAGTCCGTCCCTCCTGTAGAGCTTGTTCTTACCCCAAAAAGTTGACCAGTTCCTTACAAAGTGGAAGCCTTCCTCTTCGCACCATCTCCTCAGCCATGCGTTTATGGCTTGCAGCTCGGTCTGCCTCCTTACATCTGCCCTCGGTACTGGCAGGATCTCTGAGAAAGCTATCTTCCGTGTCCTCAGCTTCAACTTCCTTCCCAGGGTCTGGAACTGCTCGGTTAGTGTAGTCCTGCTGTAATTTCTTCTGCTGACGTCGTTTGTTCCAACGTGGATTATCACCGCTGTCTCCTCTGTCTCCGCTCCTTCCAGGATCCTCTCGATTCTGTCGGTGATGTCCTTCGTTCTTGCCCCTGGGAGACATGTCACTAGCCGGTCCTCTCTCCCTCCTGCTACGTGACTGTCAACTTCTCTCAGGATTGAGTCACCCACTATGACTGCAGATTTCCCCTTCTTCAGTGTCCTTTTTGGTCTTAAGTCTGTATCTTTGGTGTGGTCCTCTACTTCTCCCTCAGAGTTCTGGTGGGTCTTGGCCTCCTCTCTCTGCTCGGATATTCCACAAAGTCCTTCTCCCCCGGCGTCTGGTGGATTCCGTCCTCCATCTGGTGGATTCTGTCTTTCATCAGTTGGGTCCTGTCCGACTTGCTGGTGATCCTGTACCCCCACCATCCTGCAGGCCTCCTCGATGAATTTCTCGAGATCCCTAACTTGCTCCCCAATGTGGCTGTCTCTGGTGGGGTCCTCAGTTGCCCAGCACGGTTCTTCTAAAGTACGGAGCCCCTCCAGCTCCTGGACCTTGACCTGCAGTCTCCCGACCTCATTCTTCAGGCTTTCCAGTTCCTGACACCGACTGCATATGTACGCCTGCCTCCCGGAGGGGAGGTAGTCATACATATGACACTCTGTGCAGTAGACTGGGAAGCTCCGCTGGGTGCCTGCTGCCTCCATTTCTTCTTCTCCTTTCTTTAGTCTCTCAGTGTGTGTGAGGTGTAAAAGTGGTGCCTGGCGTGCAGCTACCTGAAAAAGAAGAGAAAGAGAATGAGTAAGAGAAGAAAATACTTACAGTTTGTGGTTCTGGTGACTCGTGGGGGGTGGGCGGAGCTTTCTCTCGCCGCTACCCCACTCTGCCTGCCTTCGCCTGCTGTTCCTCCCTCGTGTCCTCCTCGCTCTCTCCTAAGCCTCCTCCAAGCTCTCTCCTGGTGCCTGCTTGTGCCTGCTACCTCCCCGACTCGGCCCGAAGCAAGTGCCCTGGCGCCGCGGTTCTCCTCCTTTTAAGGGGGAGTCCGGGCGCTCCGACGCTACTGGTGACTCGTGGGGGGTGGGCGGAGCTTTCTCTCGCCGCTACCCCACTCTGCCTGCCTTCGCCTGCTGTTCCTCCCTCGTGTCCTCCTCGCTCTCTCCTAAGCCTCCTCCAAGCTCTCTCCTGGTGCCTGCTTGTGCCTGCTACCTCCCCGACTCGGCCCGAAGTTGGGACTGGGATGAGAGAGTCGGAGGCGAGGTTTGGGAGATTGGCAGGGGGAATAGGCTTTAGAGAGGCAAGGTTGGTTATTCGGGCCCGGAGATGTCCAAAATTTGAATATCAGTGGACAATAAAACAATAAATGATCTAATGTCCCTGCTTTGAAATGACAGTGCCAACATCTATTAGTTTTAGAACTATCCAACTTATGTAACTTAACAGGGGTCCATGTTGCTCTATGTAATAGAAAAAAACCCCAAGATTAGAACATAAGCAGTGCCTCTGTTGGGTCAGACCAGAGGTCCATCACGCCCAGCAGTCCGCTCACGTGGCGGCCCATCAGGTCCAGGTCCTGTATAGTAATCCTCTTTATCCCAGGACAAGCAGGCAGCATATTCTCACATGTGGGTGACGTTATCCACGGAGCCCCGACGCGGACAGCTTTTCAAGCAAACTTGATTGAAGCTTTCAAGTTTGCTAGTGCTGCACCACGCATGTGTGTGCCTTCCTGATCCACTAGAGGGCGCATACCCTCCTCATGGTCCTCAGTTCTTAGTTTTCCGCGGAGCCAGAAAGCCCTGTTTCTCTTCTCTCCGTTCTTTAAGTGCCTTTCTAGCACCGCGGCTTCTTTATTTTGTTAGGGAGTCGCTGTGCGCTGTTACTTGATCGTGTATTTCTTTGTTTAAAAAAAAAAAAAAAAAAAAATGACTTTTTATTGTGTTTCTATCCGGCCGGCCCTTCTTGGGCCTCAGCCATGCGGCTAGGCCTCATTTGGCTGCAGCTGTATTTTCTTCTTCCCTGGCCTCTCTCTGGGCTCACCTCGTGTGAGCAGGATGGCCGGGACCCTTGTTCCTTCGTGGGAATCGGACTGAGTAGCTTCGATCCTTGGTAAGTCTTCTTTCTTTCTTTTTGTCTTCTAGCTGCATTACCTCGGTAATGCCATCGGCTGAGTCTCAGGCATTCCAGGCATCGAGTGCAGTCGTGCCCGCCTCTACGAGACCTTCAAAGCGTGCCTCCTCCCATGGGAATACTCATATCGAGGTTGCCCTTATGGAGCGCACTGCTGCACCGTTCTTACCTGTTCATGGGTACGGTGCTGACTTCGGAACCTCGATGTGCCTCGACGTCGGCTGGAGCTTCGTGCCTCGGCGTCGACTGAGGCTTCGTACATCAGTGTCGACTGAGGCTTCGTGCCTCGACGTCGATCGAGGCTTCGTGCCTCGACGTCGATCGAGGCTTCGTGCCTCGACGTCGACAGGCTTCGTACCTCGACGTCGACTGAGGCTTCGTGCCTCGACGTCGACGAGGGTTTCCTGCCTCGACGTCGACTGAGGCTTCGTGCCTCGGCGTCGACTGAGGCTTCGTGCCTCGGCGTCGACTGAGGCTTCGTACATCAGTGTCGACTGAGGCTTCGTGCCTCGACGTCGATCGAGGCTTCGTGCCTCGACGTCGACAGGCTTCGTACCTCGACGTCGACTGAGGCTTTGTGCCTCGACGTTGACTGTGGCTTCGTGCCGCGAGGTCGTCTGAGGCTGCGTGCCTCGACGTCGGCTGAGGCTTCGTGCCTCGACGTCGACTGAGGCTTCGTGCCTCGACGTCGACTGAGGCTTCGTGCCTCGACGTCGACTGAGGCTTCGTGCCTCGGCGTCGACTGGGGCTTCGTGCCTCGGCGTCGACCGGGCTTCGTGCCTCGGCGTCGACTGAGACTTAGTGCCTCGACCTTGACTGAGGCTTCGTGCCTCGACCTTGACTGAGGCTTCGTGCCTCGACGTCGACTGAGGCTTCGTGCCTCGACGTCGACTGAGGCTTCGTGCCTCGAGGTCGACTGAGGCTTCGTGCCTCGAGGTCGACTGGGGCTTCGTGCCTCGAGGTCGACTGGGGCTTCGTGCCTCGGCGTCGACCGGGCTTCGTGCCTCGGCCTTATGGAGCACACTGCTGCTCCTTTCTTACCAGTTCATTGGTACGGTGTTGCCTTCTGACCCTCGATGTGCTTCGACATCGCCTGGAGCTTCGTTCCTCGACGTCGACTGGAGCTTCATGCCTCAAAGTCGACGGAGGCTTCGTGCCTCGACGTCGATGGAGGCTTCATGCCTCGACGTAGCATGAGGTTTCGGGCCTCCACGTCGACCGGGCTTCGTGCCTCGCAGTCGACTGGGGCTTGGTGCCGCGCCGTCGCGTGGGGCTTGGTGCCTCGCCGCCGCCTGGGGCTTCGTGCCTTGAAGGCGTCTATGGCTTTGTGCGGGATTTTCTGCCTCAATGTCGACTGGGGCTTGAGGTCTCGATGTCGACGGAGGCTGGCTGCGACCGTGTGCTCCGCGCCCCTTGACGCTTGTGCTTCGCCGTCACCTGAGGCTTGTGCCTCTTCGCCGCCTGAGGCCTTGCGCCTCGATGTAGAAGGCGGCTGGGTGCCTCGACGTCGTCTAAGGCTTTGTGCTTGGATTTTCTGCCTCAATGTCGACTGGGGCTTGAGGTCTCGGCGTCGACGGAGGCTGGGTGTCTCGGCGGATGCTTTGTACCTTCGACGTCGGCTGCGGCCGTGTGCTCCGCGTCCCTTGACGCTTGTGCTTCGACGTCGCCTGAGGCTTGTGCCTCGACGTCGACTGAGGCTCGGGGCCTCATCGTCGGCTGGAGCTCTGTGCCTCGTCGTTGCTGAGGCTTCGTACCGTCGACGGGGGCTTTGTGACTTGACGTCGCTTGGGGCTTTGTGCCCTGTGGTTGACTATGGCCTTGTGTTTCGCAGTCGACTGTGGCTTGATGCAGCAACGTCGCTGGGGGCTTTCTCCCGGGGCAGCAGCTGGGTTTTGGGGCCTCGGTGTCGACTGCGGGTTTGCACCTGGGCGTCTCCGGCTCCGGTTCGAGAGGGTTCAGACTCTCTCCCTGCTCCGGTTCTATTGCTCCCGCCATGCGGCCTCTCGCTTGGCGCCGAGTGTGGCTGAGGTTCCGAGCCTCCAGGCTCGTCTCGCCGTTTTTACTTGCGTGAGTTCAGCGCTTATTGAGGCCTCTCTTGCGGTGGCCACTAACCGCCTATCGGGACGCCTTCAGCTGAATCCCGTCTGCCCGGGGGGTTTGGACTCCTCCGGAGGGGGCCTCCGGATACCTTCCTTGTGTTACCTCGGCCTCCTTCGCAGCAGCCGCAATAGCTGCTGCAGCGCCGGGGTTGGGGTTAGCCGCCGGCTTCGGCGACTCCTGGTCGTCTTTTTGTCTATTCTCGCTTAGCCTCTGGGCGGCTCTCCTTCTGGGGATTCCTCCCCTCCCTTTGGGAGGGGTGTCTCCGTGTCTACGCACCGGGAGTATAGCCTCCCTTCTGTCGGTCGGGCATTCCCTTCCTCCCATCTGCGTCTAGTCCTGGCCCTTCGAGGCCTGCACTAGTTCTAGTACGGGAGTGGGTCTGACTCAGCCCGCCCCAGTCTCGGGTATCCGTCGGGGCGGACCTGGATCTTTGTCTCGGCCTCACAGGAGGCCCTTGTTTGTTTATGCCGGAGGGTAGGCCCTCTGTCATCGGTCCGCCTCCGGTCTTTTCTGCCTCTGCCTCGGCAGGCTGCCTGTCGGCGCTTGTGTCGGCTGGTGTCTCAGCGGTCTTCGGCCTCGGCCGAGCTGATGCTGATCCTTTTGGGATCAGGGGTCTCCACGGTGGATGTCCCGAGGTTCGCCTGGTTTCATCTTCGTGTTCCCCGCTGGACCCGAGCATCTTAGTGATGGCAGGATCGGGATCCCGCTTCCCAGCACATTGAGGTGCCTCCCTCCTTGACACGCTTGTTTCGTTGGTGGGCCACCTCTTCGTATTCCCGCATCAGAAGGTTCTGCCGATGGACTCCTCGGCAGGGGCGACGGCCTTCGGACTCAGGGTCCTTGGCCGGGTGCGGACTGTCGCAGCCACATCAATCTGCTGGAGCTCCAGGCCATTTGCATTGTCGGGGTATTGGTTGCAAGATAGTGGGGTCCTTGTGCGTCCCGACATCTCGGTGGCGATGTATTCGGTGACCTAGCCAGGGTGTAGAGGTTCCCTGTCACTTTGCAGGGAAGCCCTTTGTCTTGGCAGTGGGCGTTACATCACTGCTTCTTTCTTGGGGCGGTGTATTTCCGAGGCGTGCAGCATTGTCTGCTGGACGCGTTGAGTCGCCCTTTTAAGCCGCATGAATGGTGGCTCCATTCTCAGACTCTGCGGCAGGTGGTTGTTCGATGGGGAACCCAACTGGTAGTGCTGTTCGCTTGACCCCTCACTCACTGGGCGATTTTGCTCGAGGATGTTCTACCGAGTTCGCATCGAGGTGGATGCTTCCTTCTCGATGGAATGGGCGGGTTCTATGCGTTCCCTCCCTTTACTCTAAATCTCGGGTCTTTGATACACCTCCTGTCGGTCTGCGCCACCAGGATCTTGATGGCTCCTCTGTGGCCTTCGCGGCCATGGTTCTCCCTGTTCCTCCAGCGTGTCAGGGAGACTCAGCTTCTACCGATGTTCCCGTCTCTGCTGTCTCAGTGGTACGGTTTCTGTTGCATTCCAATCTGCAGTCTCTACACTTATCAGCTTGGTTCCTCGCAACATGCCTCCCTCCTTCTATTTCTCTCAGTCGGTGGGGGTGTTCTCGAGCCCTCTCGAAGGATCTCCACTCGGCAATGCTTTTCCCAGATATGGGCCTGAATTGCTGAGTGGTGGGCTGAGCACCGCATGGATTCGTTCTCTGCCATCCTTGCCTTTGGTGCTGGATTATTTGTTGCCCTTGTCTCGGTCTGGTCTCTCATCTACATCTATTCGAGACCTCTGTGCATTTGCTGACTTTCATCGGCCGATGAATGGGACTCCGTCCTTTCGACGGTTTCCCGCTTTATGAGGTATCTCTTCATTGTACATCCTCCGCTCAAAGCCCCTCCGGTGGTTGGGATCTTTGTGTGTTCCTGGCTCAATTGGTGGTATCTCCATTTGATGGAGCTCTTTTGAATTCCTTCACCTGGCAGGTGGTATTCCTGGTTGCTCTCACGTCTGCTCGCAGAATCAGTGAGCTGCTAGCTCTGATTGCGGACCCGTCTTTTCCTGTATTTCTTCATGACACGGTGGTCATGCGATCTTTCCATTGTTCTTTCGGTCTTTGTTCCGAAGCCCCACTCGTCTCCTGGCAAGGTGGCGCTTCGCACTCTTGAATGTAAGAGGGCGTTGGTTTTTTTGTCTTCAACGCACATCAGTCTCCTTGGACGGTTCCTCATTCTTTTTGTCCTTCGTCCTAATTGATCGGGACGCCCAGTTTCCAAGCGCCCCTTGTCCAACTGGTTGGCTGCTTGTTTTTCCTTTTCATATGCTCGGGCTGGTCTCGCACTGTATGGTCGAGTCACAGGACATAGAGTCCGAGCGATGGCGGCTTCTGTAGCCTTCCTCAGGTCGACGCCTGTCGAGGAGTTTGGCAAGGCTGCCACTTGGTCTTCGGTTCATACTTTCACCTACTACTGCCTGGATACTCTGTCCAGGAGCGACGGCCGGTTTGGCCAGTCGGTTTTGTATAATCTGTTTTCTTGGATTGCCAACTTCCCTCCGTCCCTTTTTGGTTAGCTTGGAGGTCACCCACATGTGAGAATATGCTGCCTGCTTGTCCTGGGATAAAGCACAGTTACTTACCGTAACAGGTGTTATCCAGGGACAGCAGGCAGATATTCTCACAACCCGCCCGCCTCCCCGGGGTTGGCTTCTTTGCTAGCTATCTGTACTGAGGACCATGAGGAGGGTATGCGCCCTCTAGTGGATCAGGAAGGCACACACATGCGTGGTGCAGCACTAGCAAACTTGAAAGCTTCAATCAAGTTTGCTTGAAAAGCTGTCCGCGTCGGGGCTCCGTGGATGACGTCACCCACATGTGAGAATATCTGCCTGCTGTCCCTGGATAACACCTGTTACGGTAAGTAACTGTGCTATCTGTACCCTTCAATCACCTTTCCTTCATAAAATCAACCAATCCATTCTTGAAACCCAGTAGCGTACTCTGTCGTATCACACCCTCTGGAAGCGCATTCCAGGTGTCCACCACCCTTTGGGTGAAGAAGAACTTCCTAGCATTGGTTCTGAATCTGTCCCCTCTTAATTTTTCCGAATACCCTCTCGTTCTTGTAATTTTTGAAAGTTTGAAAAATCTGTCCCTCTCTACTTTCTCCATGCCCTTCATGATCTTGTAAGTCTCTATCATGTCCCCTCTAAGCCTCCGCTTCTCCAGGGAAAAGAGGCCCAGTTTCTCTAATCTTTCCGCATATGAAAGGTTTTCCATACCCTTATCAGTCGTGTCGCTCTCCTGTGAACCTTCTCCTTTTTAAGGTACGGCGACCAATATTGGACGCAGTACTCCAGATGCGGGTGCACCATCACCCGATACAACGGCAGGATAATGTCCTTCATTCTGGTTGTAATACCTAGCATGCTATTCGCCTTCTTAGAGGCCGCTGCACACTGTTCAGGCCGACAGCTTCATTGTTTTGTCCACCAGTACCCTAAGTCCTTCTCTAGGCTACTTTCACCCATTACTAGCCCTCCCATCGTACAGCTGTACATCGGGTTTCTGTTTCCTACATGCAAGACTTTACATTTCTCTACATTAAACTTCATCAGCCATTTATTTGCCCACTTTCCCAGTTTGTTCAGGTCCCTTTGTAAATCTTCACAGTCCTCTTTATTCCTAACCCCACTAAAAAGTTTTGTGTCATCAGTGAATTTTATAACTTCGCACTTCAGCCCTGTTTCTAGGTCATTTATGAATACATTGAACAGCAGTGGTCCGAGTACCGACCCCTGCGGAACATCACTCGTGACCCTTCTCCAGTCAGAGTAGTGGCCCTTTACTCCTACCCGCCAACCAATTTTTGATCCATTTATGTACATCCCCTTCCACCCCATGGTACTTTAGTTTTCTAAGTAGGCGTTCATGGGGTACCTTGTCGAAGGCTTTTTGAAAATCCAAGTATACGATGTCTATGGGGGCCCCTCCGTCCATTTGCTTTATTCCTTCAAAGAAGTGCAATAAGAACGTTAGACATGATCTTCCCATGCAGAATCCATGTTGGCTTGTTTTCATCAGTTTATTTCTTTCTAGATGCTTGTCGATGCAGTCTTTTATCAGCGCTTCCGCCATCTTTCCCGGAACCAAAGTCAGACTTACCGGTATGTAGTTCCCCAGATCGCCTCTCAATCCTTTTTTAAAGATGGGTGTAACATTTGCTATCTTCCAATCCTCCGGGATCACTCCTGTTTTCAGGGATAGATTACAAACCTGCTGTAGTAATTCCGCTATTTCCTCTTTTAGCTCTTTCAATACCCTAGGGTGGATTCTGTCCGGGCCCGGAGATTTGTCAGTTTTTAATCTGTCAATCTGCTTGAACATGTCTTTGAGGCTTACCTCCATGGATGTTAATTTTTCTGCTTGATCTCCTTTAAAGAATTTTTCAAGTTCCGGCACACTGGATGTGTCCTCTCTTGTAAATACTGACGAAAAGAAAATGTTTAATCTATCCACCACTTCCTTTTCCTCTTTCACCACTCCCTTCCTATCTCCTTCATCCAGTGGTCCCACCTCATAGAAATATAGAAACATAGAAATAGACGGCAGATAAGGGCCACGGCCCATCCAGTCTGCCCACCCTAATGACCCTCCCCTACCTTTACCTTGTGAATAGATCCCACGTGTCGATCCCATTTGGCCTTAAAATCAGGCACGCAGCTGGCCTCAATCACCTGAAGTGGAAGACTATTCCAGCGATCAACTACCCTTTCAGTAAAAAAGAACTTCCTGTTGTCACCTCGCAGTTTCCCGCCCCTGATTTTCCACGGATGCCCTCTTGTTGCCGAGGGACCCTTGAAAAAGAAGACCTCTTCCTCTGCCTCGATGCGGCCCATGAGATATTTGAACGTCTCGATCATGTCTCCCCTCTCTCTGCGCTCCTCGAGCGAGTATAGCTGTAATTTTTCTAACCGTTCCTCATACGGGAGATCCTTAAGTCCCGAGACCATCCGGGTGGCCATTCTCTGGACCGACTCTATCCTCAGCACATCCTTGCGATAATGCGGCCTCCAGAATTGCACACAGTATTCCAGGTGGGGCCTCACCATGGATCTATACAATGGCATAATGACCTCCGGCTTACGGCTGACGAAACCCCTGCGTATGCAACCCATGATTTGTGTCGCCTTGGATGAAGCTTTCTCCACTTGATTGGCAGCCTTCATGTCCTCACTGACGATTACCCCTAAGTCTTGCTCTGCTACCGTTCTTGTTAGGATCTCACCATTAAGGGTATAAGTCCTGCATGGATTTTGGCTACCCAGGTGCATAACTTTGCATTTTTTGGCATTGAAACTGAGTTGCCAGGTCCTAGACCAGCGCTCCAGTAGGAGTAAATCGTGCATCATGTTGTCGGGCAATGAGTTTTTGTCCGTTGTGCTTTTGCCCACTACATTGCTTAGCTTGGCGTCATCGGTGAATAATGTTATTTTACCTCGGAGCCCTTCTGCCAAGTCACTTATGAAGATATTGAATAGGATTGGGCCCAAGACCGAGCCTTGGGGCACTCCACTGATCACCTCCGTCATTTCAGAGGGGGTGCCGTTCACCATTACCTTTTGAAGCCTACCTCCAAGCCAGTTCCCAACCCATTTTGTCAATGTCTCCCTTGCTGACTACTTCTCTTTAACATATCTGAAGAACGGTTTGAAATTTCGTGTTCCCTGGCTAGCCTCTCTTCATATTCTCTTTTTACTCTTCTAACCACACGGTGACATTCTTTTTGATGCTTCCTATGCTCTTTCCAGTTTTCCCCGGTTTTGTCCTGTTTCCACATCTGGAATGATTTTTCTTATCTCCTATCGTACATCTCATCCTCCAAGTCCAAATTCGTGACCATTTAGACGCATTAATCTGATGCTTTATCTCAAAGCTCCAAATGTCACGAAGACCATTCTTTGGTTTCTTAATCAAAAGGTCAGATATTCATTTATACCACTGCGTGGCCTGGTGACCCAGGAAATCTATCTGAAAGCATAAAATCTGCAAGCTATAATAATTTTTAAAAGTTCGCCAATCAGGGAACCCTTCCTGAATGGCCTGCTTCAACTGCAGCCACCTATAATTTTGAGATTTAGCAATACCAAATTTGTGCTGTAGTTGTAAAAAGTCATAGAAACATAGAAATAGATGGCAGATAAGGGCCACGGCCCATCTAGTCTGCCCACCCTAATGACCCTCCCCTTCCTTTGCCTAACGAATAGATCCCACGTGTCGATCCCATTTGGCCTTAAAATCAGGCACGCTGCTGGCCTCAATCACCTGCAGTGGAACACTATTCCAGCAATCAACCACCCTTTCAGTGAAAAAGAATTTCCTGGTGTCACCTCGTAGTTTCCCGCCTCTGATTTTCCACGGATGCCCTCTTGTTGCCGTGGGTCCCTTGAAAAAGAAGATATCTTCCTCCGCTTCGATGCGGACCGTGAGATACTTGAACGTCTCGATCATGTCCCCCCTCTCTCTGCGCTCCTCGAGCGAGTATAGCTGCAGTTTGTCTAACCGTTCTTCGTACGGGAGATCTTTGAGTCCCGAGATCATCCGGGTGGCCATTCTCTGAACCGACTCCAGTCTCAGCACATCTTTGCGATAATGTGGCCTCCAGAATTGCACACAGTATTCCAGGTGGGGCCTCACCATGGATCTATACAATGGCATAATGACTTCCGGCTTACGGCTGACGAAACCCCTGTGCAACCTAGGATCTGTCTTGCCTTGGATGAGGCCTGCTCTACCTGACCGGCAGCCTTCATGTCCTCACTGACGATCACCCCCAAGTCTCGTTCTGCAACCGTTCTTGTTAGGATCTCACCATTAAGGGTATAAGTCTTGTATGGGTTATGGTTGCCTAGGTGCATGACTTTGCATTTTTTGGCATTGAAGCTAAGTTGCCAGGTTCTAGACCAGCGCTCCAGTAGGAGTAGGTCGTGCATCATGTTGTCGGGCATTGAATCTTTGTCCGTTGTGTATTTGCCCACTACATTACTTAGTTTGGCGTCATCGGTGAATAATGCTATTTTACCTTGAAGCCCTTCTGCCAAGTCTCTTACAAAGATGTTGAATAGGGTCGGGCCCAAGACCGAGCCCTGTGGCACTCCACTGATCACCTCCGTCATTTCGGAGGGGGTGCCGTTCACCACTACCCTTTGAAGCCTACCACCAAGCCAGTTCCCAACCCATTTCGTCAATGTGTCACCTAATCCTATAGAACTCATCTTGCTCAGCAACCTGCAGTGTGGTACGCTATCGAATGCTTTGCTAAAGTCCAGGTACACGATGTCCAGGGACTCCCCAACATCCAGCTTCCCCGTCACCCAGTCAAAGAAGCTGATCAGGTTGGATTGGCATGATCTCCCCTTAGTAAATCCATGTTGACGGGGGTCCCGTAGATTTTCCTCATCCAGGATCTTATCCAATTGGTGTTTGATTAGAGTTTCCATTAGTTTACTCACTATCGATGTTAGACTCACTGGTCTGTAGTTTGCTGTCTCCATCTTTGAGCCTTTCTTGTGGAGTGGAATGACGTTAGCCGTCCTCAAGTCCAACGGGACGCTGCCTGTACTAAGGGAGAGGTTGAAGAGCGCTGACAGTGGCTCCGCCAAGACATCACTCAACTCCCTAAGCACCCTGGGGTGTAGGTTGTCAGGCCCCATTGCCTTGTTAATCTTGAGTTTTGACAGCTCACCGTAGACACTGCTGGGCGTAAACTCGAAGTTACTAAACGGGTCAACTAAGTCAGCCCTTGTCTGTAGCTGAGGGCCAAGCCCCAGCGCTTCACGGGTGAAGACTGAGCTGAAGTGTTCATTTAATAGTTGAACTTTTTCGGAATCCTTTTCCACATAGTCTCCGTCCGGTTTCCTAAGATGTACAATCCCGCCTGAGTTTTTACTTCTGTCACTGATATATCTGAAGAAGGATTTATCTCTCTTCTGGATGTTCTTTGCCAGAGACTCCTCCCTGACTGCTGTTTTTTTTTGTAATTGAAATTTTATTAATGAAGAAAATGCACAAGAGAGCAAGGCAATACACATCACAAGCAAAAACAAGGGCTATCAACAATCAAGCTCTCAAGAACAAAATAAGAGAAACAATGCTGTACAATGTAATACGCAAAAATACAAAATCAACCACTCAACAATGTCCTCCCCCCCCCCCCCCGGTGACATGCCCAAACTCCCACTCCAACAGTGGACAGGAAAAGTTCAAAGAGCAATCAGTAAAGAAAAAGGTACCCCGAAAGGAAAGCATAGACCAAATAAACCCACCCCCCACAGAAAATGTCCCACAGAAGTCAAGTAAGGGAGCGAAAATTCCTCCATATATGAGCAAAGCTATGGCGGAGCCCATGCTGAGCCGCTGTAAGGCGGTACAAGAGTTGCCACTGGTGCAACTTCAAATCCACCTCCTGCCAAGATGGAAGTACCGGTTGCTTCCACCGAGAGGCCAAAAGCAAGCGGGCAGCAGTAAGAGCTAAAATGCAAAAGGAAGATTCACCCCGTTCCAAGTCCAGCTCATGCTGGAATCCTCCGCTGCAGAATGAAATAAATATGATCAAAAATTTCGATCCAATAATCCCGCACAATCCTACAAGACCACCACATATGGAGCTAGGTGCCCACTTCCCCACAGCCCCTCCAGCAGAAACCCACACCTCCCACCCTCCCCATCTTGGCCAATAGCAGGGGGGTATAATACCACCGAAGCAGAACCTTAAACCCATTTTCCACAATCAAAGTAGCAATACCAGAAGAAGAGATCGCCCGCCAAATCTCCACCCACACCTCCCTCGGGATAGGGGCACCCCAATCACCCTCCCAGGATGTCACATAAGGCAATACACTCACCCCCCAGCATTTAAACACCTGTAGATCACTGACAGAGCTCCCTTCTGAACCACAGGGCCCAATAAGAGCTCAAATCCTGTTTTACCCCCCAGCATCTCAGTCAGGAAGCCAGAAGATTGAACATAGTGAACCACCTGCAAATAAGGGAAAATATCCCGGGGCAACAACTGGTAGCGAGGCTGGAGCTCCCCAAAAGATCTCACCCTCTTCGTTTCCAAATCACAAAATTGTCCCAAACAAACCAAACCCTGAGCCTCCCACCTCTTAAACACCCCGGCTCCCCTTCCCGGAATAAACTCAGGATTAAAGCGCAAAGGGACATACCAAGAATATTGCCGCCCCTGTAAAAGCACACAACGCACCGCTCCCCACACCCGCATCGCTCTCCGGACGGAGGACATCTGACAACCACCCCCCCTCTCCCCGGGACCCACGGCAGATGCATCAAGGGCACACCCCCCTCCAAGCCCTGTTCAAGGGCCACCCAAAGTTTCGGGGCCTGAGTCTGCCACTCCAAGAGTGCTCGCAGCTGCGCCGCCTGGTAATACTTCAGCACATTGGGTACCACCAACCCACCCTCGCCCTTGCCCAAATACAAGACTCGTCGACTCACCCGCGGTCGTTTTCCCGCCCAAATAAAGTGGAGAAGGCTCCGCTGTACCCCTTCCAACAGCCGCCGCGGGATCCACAAGGGTAGAGCCTGAAAGAAAAAGAGGAGGTGAGGCAGAATCATCATTTTAACTACCTCTATTCTCCCCAGCCAAGAAAAATAATAACTATCCCAGCTGACCAAGTCCAAACGAATACGACGAAACAAAGGAAGATAATTAAGATCAAACAAATTCGAACCAGGAGGCCCAAAATCCACACCCAAATACCTCAAAGAGTGTTTAACCCACCGAAAAGGAAACCGTTGCCTTAGCGCCCCCACCCCTGACTGCTGTTTTGACTGCTTTTGACTTGGCCAGGTAGTCTGCTCTAGAGTCCTGTTTCCCTGAATGTTTGTAAGAGATGAATGCTTTTTTCTTCTCCTTGATGAGGTCTGAGATCTCCGCAGTGAACCATTGCGGCTTGTTGTTTCTTCGCCGTTTACTTACTAATTTAACATAGCGGTTTGTCGCTTCCTGTATGGTGGCTTTCAAGGTCGACCACATTTCTTCCACGCTATCGGTTTCTGCTTGGCTTTGTAGCGCCTGGTGAACAAAGGAACCCATGTCCTGGAAGTTTGCATCCTTGAATTTGAGGACCTTGGTCAGCGAGATAGATTTAGTGAAACCTTTCCTAAGATTGAACCATACCATGTTGTGGTCACTGGAGGCCAATGTGTCGCCCACCGAGACCTCTGTGACACTTTCTCCATTGGTAAGTAATAGGTCCAGTATTGCCTGATCACTTGTTGGGTCCAGCACCAGTTGCTTCAGACCAGCTCCCTTCATAGAGTTTAGTAGCCTCCTGTTGCTGCCAGAATCAGAGGTTAGTGTATCCCAGTCCACATCAGGCATGTTGAAGTCACCTAACAATACTGTGTCCCCACGCAAGGTGATATTTTCTATATCCCCGATTATTTCCATATCCAGGTCAACCTATTGTCTTGGGGATCTGTAAATTACGCCAAGATACAAGCATTTGTCCTTCCCTCTGGCCAAATTAACCTAAAGGGATTCCCTAGTGTATTGGACATCTGAGATTCTTGTGACCTTAATGTCATCTTTAGTATATAATGCTACACCTCCTCCCAATCTGCCTTCTCTGTCCCGGCGAAGCAAGTTGTAACCCGGTATGACGATGTCCCACCCGTGGGAGTCTGTGAGCCAGGTCTCAGATATTGCCACCACATCCAGGTCGGCATTTCTTATTTCTGTTTCCAACTCCAGGATCTTGTTTCTCAAACTGTGTGCGTTGACGTACATAGCCCTCCATGTTGTATTTTTGTTATGTATCAGTGGGGATATACCTGCTTGAGCTACTTGAACACCTTTAGCATAATTTGCGTTATATATGTTCCCTCTAGACCTAGCAATATTTGTGTTATATATGTTCCCCCTAGACCCAGAACTACAATGTTTACTCCCCAAAGACCCAGAATTACAATGTGTACTCCCCCTAGACCTGGAATTACAATGTGGCCCATACTTATGATGTGAACCTGCCCCTGGCTCGAAGGTGTGTGTACTCGCCCCTGACCCAGACTTTTGGTGACTACTTACCACATCCTCAAAACAGTATTGGCAGTTTAGTTCGCCAGGTATGTTGTTTGTGCCTGTACCCTCCCCCGACTTACCTAGTTTAAAGCCCTGTGAAGTAGGCGGGCTAGACGGTGTCCAAGGACATTCTTCCCTCTTCTGGACAGGTGTAGACCGTCGTGTCCCTGTAGTCCTTGCAAAGCTTCTCCATGGTGCAGGAACCCGAAGTTCATCTCCTTGCACCATCTTCGCAGCCAGTCGTTTGCCCTCTGTATTCGATTATCTCTGGCTCTGCCCTTGCCCCTCACAGGGAGAATCGAGGAGAAGACCACCTGCGCATTCATCCTCCTCAGCTTCTCCCCCAAGGCCCTGAAGTCCTCAGGTATGCTGTTCGGGGTGCTCCTGGCGGTGTCGTTGGTTCCGACGTGGATTAGAATCATGGGGAAGTGATCACGGGGCTTGATGAGTCTGTCAAGGCAAGCGGTTACATCCCGGATCCTGGCCCCTGGCAAACAGCAGACCTCTCTTGATTGTAGGTCTGATCTGCAAATTGGTCCCTCGGTGCCCCTCAGCAGCGAATCCCCGATGACCACCACTCTGCGCTTCTTGGGGGTGGGCCGTTCTGTTGATTACGGAGCTGGAAACGTCTGCTGAACAATTTCTTGTACCTCGTTCTCAGGACCTTCCTGTAGCAGCTGATACCTGTTCCTCAGGGCGATTTGTGGTGTCGATGTAGAGCTGCCCTGTATGTGAGAAAAAGAGACAGAGTTAGGTCCTCTGCGTTTTCCTGTGGAGGAAGTCACTAGCTGCCAGGAGTCAGCATCTCCAGCCACTTCCTGCATTCCGGTGGTTGGTCTCAAGTTTGCGGGTTTGGATGCTTTGGGTGTTCCCAGGGTGGTCTTGTCAGGTTCCTGTTCAGCGATCTGAGACAGCTCCTGGATGACTCCATCGATGACGGTCTCGTCGTCACGGATGCTCCTTAAGCGCTGAACCTCCTCTCTCAGGCTCCTCAGCTCCAGCAAAAGGCTTTCATTCGGCTGGTCCATTACTTCTGTTTGCGTTGAGACTGTAGACATCTTTGAGGGGATGGCCTCGGTCTGTACAGAGACCTCTGTCCTCCGTCCTGGTTCCCCTTCCATCTGTACTCGGACCATAGCCATCCCCTGGGTACTCTCAGTGACTGAACTACCTGTTTTGATTGAAGACTTGCTGCTTCTAGTCCTACCTGCCATTTACAAAGGTTTATTATTATTATTTATTTATATTATTATTATTATTATTTTTTTTTTTTTAATAAGATGTTTGCTAGGGTGGGGGCTGTTAGGTGCTGGTCAGTAAGTGTTTAGGGAGGGATAGAGGTAGTTAGGTTTTTTTTTTCCTTGGTCTGAGGGATAGAGTAGTTGGTTAACAGTTAGTTGATTGACAGTTAAGGTTGCCTGCTTGTTAGTGTGCTAGAGAGTCTAATATAAGGGTTAGAGAATAGTGTGGACTGCCTGTTAAAAAATGGTTTGGGGATAGAGTGATTTGTGTGGTCCTTTGTGTGAAAGATGTGGTTTCTTGTATGTTAGGTAGAAGTAGAGAGATGAAAGACTTGGAAGAAAGAAAGAAAGAAGAAGGCTGAAGTTAATTAATGAAGAAAGACTGAAGTTAATTAACTAGATGTAGAAGTAGAGGGACCGGATAAAGTTGATAGCCCTTCCTTGATGCCCTTCTTGAGGCACTTCGCAAAGGCGTCTTGCTAAGGCGAGCGCCTTTGCCGCTCGCCTTCGCCGCGGGCCGTTGCTCGGCTGTGACGTCAGGGGGTGGGCGGAGTTACCACCGCGTCCCATCCGCCTCCTCCTCAGTGCCTGGCGACTTCAGTGCTCCTCTCCACTCTCCTGCACTGTCTCCTCCGTCTCCCGTGTGCTTCCTGCTGCTATCGGCTCCCTTTTTCCGCCTCTCCGTTCGTTCCCTGCTTCTCTCCGCTCTCTTTCGCTGTCTCCTCTGCCTCTCTTTCTGCTCTCCACCCCTTTCTCCGCCTCTTTGCACACTCTCCGCCCCTTCCTCCGCCTTCTACACATTCTCCGCTCCTCTCCCCTGCTGTTGTGTGCCTCCTGCGTCTCTCTCAGCTGTTTTAGCCTCTCAGCCCTCTCTCCCTGCAAGCACACTCGCGCTGCTCCCACGTGCTTGCTCGGCTGGCCAAGCGCTGAAGACCCTTGTTGGCTCGACCCCTTTTATGGGGGAGCTCGGCTGTGACGTCAAGCAGCTTAATACCACATCATCCAACATACGAATGCCCGCCTTCATCCAATGCTTCCAAATGATCTTAAATCCGCCAATTTGACTCTGAGTTCAGCCAAAGGGACTGACAAGTGGATTTATGAATTGGAATAGAAGTTAAATTATTAATAAATTTTAAAGTTTTCCAATTGTCAAATAAAATTCTATTGTCCTTATATAATCTTGGCATCTTGGCACTTAAGACATGACACAACTTTAGCAGAGACAGGAGTTGTCATTACAACCATAACCGATCCGGAAGACTTTCCATGAGATCCGGGAGGATCCAATACATAGCCTGGCGCATAATATAGGCTTGATGGTACCTATAAAAATTTGGAAAATTTACCCCTCCTTCCACAATTGATTTTTGTAAGGTTACTAAATTCTCGCAGTTTTCACAAGCCAAATAAATTTAGGGCTCCTTTTACAAAGGCGCAGTAGCGGTTTAACACACGTAATAGCGCACGCTAAACTGCTGGACGTAATAGCCTCTACGCCTCCTCTTGAGCGGGCGGTAGTTTTTGGCCTGTGCAGGGGTTAACGCATGATGAAAAGTAGCGCGTGTTAACCTTGCTAGCGCGGCTTTGTAAAAGGAGCCCTTAGTAAGAATACTATTTATTTTCTTGTAAAAGGACCACTGAAAAAACACTGGCAACATACCCATTTAGTAACAAATCACAGGCAAAATCATCATCTTAACTGTTTGAACTCTCCCCCACCAAGACAGGTGTAAAGGGTTCCATTGCTCACACATTTCTGAGACCTTAAGCAATAAGGATCTTTCATTTACTTGTGTTTCATCCAACGTCCTCTGAATCCAAATACCTAGATATTTTATACCCTCTTCTTTCCAGAAAAAAGGGAATGAGTCAAATAAGCCTTTTGTGTAGTGGACATTCAGTGGAAGAACTTCTGATTTACTCCAATTTATTTTATAACCAGAAAATTTACCAAATCTGTCTTATCAAATCTAGTAAATGGGGAATGGTAGTTTCATGATTCCTCAAATGAAGCAAAATATTATCTGCATACCCAGAGATTTTATATTCCCGACCTGCATAAGGAATACCTGTATCTCCTTTGCCTGCTGAATAGCCAATAGCAAAGGTTCCAAAACAATATAAAAAAGCAAAGGAGATAATGGACATCCTTGTCTAACTCCCCTCTCCAGACAGAAATGATCCGAAAAGGAATTATTAATATTTAATCTGGTGGATGGGGAACTATACAAGGTTTGAATCATTTGTATAAATCCAGAACCAATACCAAACCAATCCATTGCTTGATACATGAAGGTCCATTCCACACGATCAAAGGCCTTTTCCGCATCCAAGGATACAGAGAAAGCCGGATCTTCCATAGTTTTTGTTAGATTTAACATGTGAAAAGACAATCTGGTGTTGTTTGATGAATGTCTCGGAGCAACAAAACTCGTTTGGTGCATATAAGGGAGAGCCTTGGCCAAGTGCAAAGCTAATACCATAGCCAAAAGTTTTCCATCTACATTAATCAAAGAAATAGGCCTGTAATTTGAAACCAACATAGCATCTTTATTTGGTTTCAGTAAAACTGTAGTTAGATTCTCCATAGTGAGGCATCTGGTAGCAGGTCCTCTGCCTCTCTCTAGCCCGACCTTCTGACTCAGGATCCTATTCCCATGTTCAATCCGGGTCCTTTTTGTCTTACGGCTTGGCTCTTGAAAGGGAATGCCTAGGTAAGAAGGGGTATTCAGATAGTCATCTCAACCCTGTTGAGGTCCTGGAGACTTTTCACTTCTCGAGCTTATGTGTGGGTTTGATGCATATTTCAGGAGTGGTGTGCTGCACGTGGAGTGGTTTCTTTTCGCGCTTCCCCGCCTAACATCTTAGAGTTCTTGCAGGATGGCCTGGACAGAGGCCTGGCTTGGTCTTCTCTTCGGGTTCAGCTTGCGACCTTGTCAGCCTTTCAAGGGTTGTTACAGGGTCAACGTCTGCCTGCCATTCCTGATATCGTTCGCTTCTTGCGGGCGGTGAAGTTGCTCACGAGTCCCGCGAGAACTGCTGCCAGCCATTCAGAAAGCGGCACAGACCCAAGCGGGAGCGTATAAAGCTTTGGCCTGTCCACCGCGCTCCTGACTTATGCGCCTGCTGCCCGGAAATAATACAGAGCCTTCGAGGGAGGGATATACGCTGGACCACCAGGCTTGAAAAAGGTACAGTGACGACAGCAGCGGCGGCGGGGAGTTTGTTTTAAAAAGGTGGTGCGGCTGTAGCCTGTGAGGGGTGTTTTGCAATTGTACAGGGAGATGGCAAGGCGGTGTTTAAAAAGGGGTGTGGCCATGGGGGGTATTTTGCAATTGTATGGGGGTGAGCAGCGGGTGGTGTTTAAAAAGCTGGTGTGGAGGGGGGTGTTTTGCAGCTGTGCGGGGGATTCAAATTTTGCACCTTCGCTTCATAAGACGCACCGAGATTTCCACCCACTTTTGGGTGAGGAAAAAAGTGTCTCTTATGGAGCGAAAAATACGGTAAGTACCATTCCAAAGTTTTGTCTCAGTCTCCACCTGCTGGTCATGATGAGATATAACCGCTTGTAAGATGCCTGTGCCGGTCTGGAGAGGCTAAAAGGAAAGTAAATTAGCTTAATTTCTTCTTCTTAAAGTAAATTAACTAATTTCTCCTTCTCAAAGTAAATTAGCTTAATTTCTCTTTCTTAAAGTAAATTAACTAATTTCTCCTTCTCAAAGTAAATTAGCTTAATTTCTCTTTCTCAAAGTAAATTAGCTTAATTTCTCTTTCTTAAAGTAAATTAACTAATTTCTCCTTCTCAAAGTAAATTAGCTTAATTTCTCCTTCTTAAATTGGGACAGGGAAAATCATTTTTTGACAGAAGAGATTCCTGTGCAATCATGAGTCCATGGTGGTGGTGGGAGCATTGCTTGGAGGCTCCCCCTGAATATTTGTGACCAGTATCCTCCCATTTCCTTTCTGTATTCCTCCTCATTCCTCTCTTTCCCTTTCCTTCCTAAACTGCTTCTCCTTCTGTCTTTTATATGCTGGAACAGATCACTGGTCCTGTTTCATTTCCCAAGTTCAGGTTCAGATTCCAGGGGAGTAGAGTGGTGCACAATAGACAAAATGTTCTGCTTCCACCTGTAAACTGCAAACATGGGTTGGAAAAACGTGAAAGAGCATAGAGGCTCTGGTACCTCTCCTGCCATGGAACACTTGATTTTGGGAGAAGCACAAGAGGATTCAGAGATATGGTGAGCCAGAAGAGATTTTGCTATGAACCTTCGTCTTAGCTGTTCTAACTCCTCAGTCAAGGACTTCCTTAATGTAGGTCCAGGGCACACCAAGCATTGTAAATGTATGTCAAGTTATTGTTTTACTACTGATGTCTCTTGATCTTGGGAATTCTTCTATAGGGAAAGCTGTATTTTTCCCAGTCAACCTAATTTTTGTTGAATTTACAGGTACAGCCGAGATCATGTGGTGGAAGGGGAACCCTATGCAGGCTATGACCGACACAACGCAGAGGTAGCTGCCTTTCATCTAGACAGGTAGCAGCAGTATTATTCTCTTCCAACTTTAAAATTTAAAGTAAACTAGAAATGTTTAGTGCTTATATGAGAGTTGAGTCATAAGTCATGGCAACTATTTTTTTTTTCCTCTCGAAAATTCGCCAACACTGGAAACCTAATACAGATAGTCGTTGACTTACAACCTATCCAAGTTACGACTGTTCAACCTTATGACGCGACTTCCGCTCTCCAAAGAAAGAAAATGTTGTTAACAGATTGCTTTAAGATGATTAAAATGATTGAAATATCATTACCCAGTCTAATATTCTTGCCTTAATTTAACATAGGCCGACTTACGTCCTGATCCACTTACGACCTAGCAGTCGGAACCAATTGCAGTCGTAAGTCAACAACTACCTGTATATACATTTGAAAGTGTGTGATATGTACTTCTTAATGTTGCCACCAGGTGAGGAATGAGTACAGCGGTCTCTGGTAGGGGAGAAGCAAAAAAAACATGGTACTGTATTTGAAATCATCGTTTTATTAACAAACAAGTAATAAATGTCAGTTGTTTTACCAAACCAAACACACAGTCGGCTTGAGAGTGAACATGTTTGATTGTTAACATCCTTCAAAGTAGTCTCTCGCCTCTAACACTGTAAACAACTGTCTTATGTGTGAGATGTAGCATTGTCATGTAGGATTCTAACATTGTACAACACTTCTGGGCTGCAGAAATGCCTTGTAATACTTTGCATTCACAGTGTGTCCCTCACAAACTGGATGACACACAAGACAACCTGGGAGACTACTTTGAAGGTTGTTAATGATTAAACAATTTTTATCCCAGGACAAAAAGACAGCATATTCTTACACTGAAGTTGGATTCTCTCTACAGAGTTCAATCTTGCCCAGATTTTGACAAGCCTCAACTGCAGCATCAGTCATTTTGGGTAGAAACTGCTCTGAAAAAAGCTTGCAGTTCTAGAACATATACTAGAACCCCTCCAGCGGGGAAAGAAGGACACTGAATAAATTTGCCGTCGTTTATTTCAGAACTCAATGCTGACCGCATTTTGAGCTATAATTTCTATATGACCTTCTATATGATGTCATTAGCTCAAAGTTTGTCATTAGAGGCTAGCCACGGGTAACCCACAGGAATGGAGGTAAAAATCAACTGGTTGCCACAGGTACGGGGACAAGGCCATTCACTGCCCCATGGGAGATATTTGTCACACTATGAACAATATATCCCAGATGACCAATTACTCAAATTTCCAGAATATTACCAATGTCCTTCTCAAAACCTGTAGTTATCCCAGGACAAGCAGGCAGCATATTCTCGACATGTGGGTGACGTCATCCATGGAGCCCTGTCGCGGACAGCTTGTCAAGCAAACTTGATTGAAGATCTCAAAGTTTGCTAGTGCTGCACGCATGCGGCGTGTGCTTTCCCGCTGCACTAAAAGGCGCGTCCCCTCCTCGTGGTCTTCAGTTCTTAGTTTTCCGCGGAGCCAGAAAGCCCTGTCTCTCTTCTCTGCAATCCTGTGCCTTTCTTGCACCGCGGCTTCTTTTCTTGTTTTCGAGTCGGAAGTCACTGTGCTCAGCCTTTTATTATTTTCTTTTTTTTAATTCCATAAAAAAAAAAAAAAATTTGGGGGGGGAGGGGGGTTTCGTCCCGGTCTTTTTGTGGCCACTCGGCCTCGTCTGCGCCGCGGCCCTTCTCTTTACCTTATGTCCCGGCCTTTCACCGGGTTTAAAAAGTGTGGTCGGGTTATCTCTATCACAGACCTGCACCGTTGGTGTATCCTTTGCCTCGGTGTCAATCACCCCTCGGACTCCTGTCCTCGTTGCGCCACCCTTCAGCCTCGGGCTCTTCGTTGGCGTCGGGCGAAGATCCTTGACCTATTCGCCATGGAAGCTGGTGACGCCTCGGCCTCTGTCTCGACGTTGGCCTTGAAGACCTCGGTCCCAGGCAAATCTCCCTTAGCCTCGAAGTCCTCAGGGGCCCCGGCTTTGAAGACCTCGGCTTCGGGTAAGTCTCCTCTTCCTCTTTCAGGTTCAGCTCAGCTACCAAAGAAGCCTTCCTTGGAGTCTCTGGCCACCCAGGCAGCGAGCATAGTACTGACGGCCTCAAAGAGACCTACTTTCAAGCCTGCCTCCACTTTAAGGGAATACTCTGCATTGAGGTCGCCCTCGTTGGAGTGCAGTGGAGCGCCGGTTCCTCCGAACCCTATGGTCTCTGTGCCGATGTTCGAGGATATGCTTAAGGTTATTTTAACCTCGCAGATCTCCTCGGCTTTGGCCCAACTTGCCTCGACCTCGCTCTTTGCGGATCAGCCTGAGTGTCGCGCCGGGGACTCTCGAGGCAAGTTGCGTCGGTCTCCACGCTTGTCCTCAAGTGATTCCTCGCTGGTTCTGTCGAAGCGGACTTCTCCCGCCGCCCAGCCTTGGGCGAAGCACCGGTCGAGACGTGCCTCGTCCTCGAGGCGGAAAGCTGCGAAACGGCCCAGGGACTCTCCCCTGAAGTGATGTCGGTCCCCGGGTCCCCGCACTACAGGATCCATTAAGCCGTCGGACCTCGTCCTGTCTGACCCGTCTCTTCTCCCACCCCGGTATCCGGAGCGCCGAGGTCGAGGACTCCCGCCTCCCTCCAGGGTCGACCGATTTCTTCTCCCCGGGGCTCATTGGAGCGGGCTGCCTGGTTCTCCGTTCCTTGGACCCCGGGGTCTTCACCTTCCCGGGTTCCTCGACGCAAGCAGTCGTCAACTCCTCCTCATTCCCTCAGTAGAGCCTCCTCACCGTCCATGCTTGTGGACACTGATAACCTAGCGCAGTATTCGAGGGAGGCATCCCCCTCATTTTCTGCTGCCCCGAAATCTCGCTCGGCTTCCCCCCCGGGGGGGGGGGACTTTCTGCGGGTAAGCCGTCCTCCTTCATCAAGTTTGTGTTGGACATGGGCAGGGCGCTGCAATTGGACCTCCAGTCTGATTCCAGGTACACCAGGGAATATTTGGAGGAGATGGAGCTTCCTTATCCTCCTAAGGAATCCCTTCGTCTTCCTTTGATTCTGGTCTTGCAGCAGACTTTCTTCTGGAATCTGGAGACTCCTTATGCTATCCCGGCTATTCCGTCCAAAATGGAGTCCAAGTACCGGACGGTTCCCTATAAGGGCTTTGAGAAGGCTCAACTCTCCCACCAATCCCTGGTGGTGGAGTCTTCCCTGAAGAAGTCTAATCCTTCACTAGTCTATGCGGCTGTACCCCCAGGCTGGGAGGGCCGGACTATGGACAAGTTTGGCAGGCGCCAATAGGGTGCTGAACTGCAACTTCACGTTCACCTCCTACCTTAAACAATGCATTAAATCTATGCCCTCATTTCTGGAGGACTTGCCGGTCCGTCGCCAGGCGGAATTTTGCCGGCTCCTGGATATCTTGTCGCAGATTCGACTTTATATGTTTCAAGTGTCATATGATGCATTTGAATTCTCCTCCAGGGTCTCCGCTTTTGCAATAGCCATGCGCCGATTGGCTTGGCTCCGCATCGTGGACATGGACCCGAATCTGCAGGACCGGCTGGCGAATCTCCAGTGCTTGGGTAACAAACTCTTTGATGACTCTATCAAGGCAGCCACCAAACGCCTCTCTGAGCATGAGCGCTCCTTCACCTCGTTGGTACGGACCAAGGCAAAGCCCGCCCCTCCGAAGTCGTTTAAGTACCCCACCCCGGCGCTACCTCCAGAAATCGATGGCGGCGTTTTCCAGGCCGCCACCTTGGCGCCAGCAACAGCAGAGGGCCCCTCAGAAGCCACAGGCACCGGCGACGGCTAAGCCCGCACCGTCCTTTTGACTATCTGTGTTGGGGCGGGCCGGCCCCCTCCATCCTCAGTGCCTTCCCCTTCTTCTCCAGGAGACCCATGCCCTCCTTCATCTCCGGGCGGTGGAGGAAGTCCCAGTGTGTCAACGGGGCTCGGAGTTTTACTCCCGGTACTTTCTGGTCCCCAGAAAAAGGGGACCTGCACCCTATCCTGGACCTTTGAGAGCTGAACAAGTTCCTGGTCAAAGAGAAGTTCCGTATGCTCTCTCTTCCCCTATTGTACCCCCTTCTGGACGAGGGGGACTGGCTTTGCTCCTTGGACCTCAAAGAGGCCTACACTAACATTCCGATCCACCCGGCCTCTCGCAGGTTCCTTCAGTTTCAGGTGGGAGACCTTCACCTGCAGTATCGGGTCCTCCCGTTTGGGCTCGCTTTGTCCCCCCCAGGTGTTCACCAAATGCCTAGTGGTGGTGGTGGGGGCCCTGCGGTTGCAGGGTCTTCAGATGTTTCCGTACCTCGACGACTGGCTTGTCAAAGCGCCGTGGCGGGAGGGGGTTATTTCAGCGACCCAACGGTCTATTTTCTTCCTTCAGCATCTGGGCTTCGAGGTCAACTTTCCAAAGTCCCAGTTGAACCCTTCTCAGTCTCTGCAGTTCATTGGGGCAGTGCTGGACACGGTTTGCCTCCTCTCGTTCCAGCCTCAGTCTCGTCAAACTGCCCTTATCCGCCTGTGCCGGAGGGTCGCCCTTCAGTCCACGACCTCTGCCAAACAAATGATGATCTTGTTGGGCCACATGGCCTCCACAGTCCATTTGCCAGGCTTCACCTCCGCATACTCCAGTCAGAGTAGTGGCCCTTCACTCCTACCCTCTGCTTCCTACCCGCCAACCAATTTTTGATCCATTTAAGTACGTCTCCTTCCACCCCATGGCTCTTTAGTTTCCGTAGTAGGCGTTCATGGGGTACCTTGTCAAAGGCTTTTTGGAAATCCAAGTATACGATGTCAATGGGGTCCCCTATGTCCATTCGTTTGTTAATTCCTTAGAAGTGTAATAAGTTCGTTAGGCACGATATTCTCTTGCAGAAGCCATGCTGGCTTGTTTTCATCAGTTTATTTCTTTCTAGATGCTCATCGATGCTGTTTTATCAGCGCTTCTGCCATCCTCCCCGGAACCGAAGTCAGACTTACCAGTCTGTAGTTCCTCGGGTCACCTCTTGATCCCTTTTTGAAGATGGGCGTAACATTTACTATCTTCCAATCCTCCAGGATCACGCCTGTACTCTTTATTGTTATGACTGTTTATTTTTAAATTGGTATTTTAAAGTGCCTGATATGAGTTCTAAGTCCGTCTTCTTGATTTTCATGTATGATGTGGTTCTTTTTTTTATAAATCTTTATTGATTTTCAAATAGAAACAGTGCAATACATATGAATCTGAACATATAACAAATCAAGAAAAGCACTTTGAACTTACAAATATTCGAAAGTAATCTTCCCCCCTTTACTTAATCAATAATATAAATGCAATTATCCTTCCATTAACCCACTCTTATTTAAAGTAGTAATACTTTCCCACCCTGGATGTGTAAGGAAATTAGACAAAAATTAAAGAGAAATTACAACTATATAGAAGCAATAAAAGATGCCAATGGGCCCCACACCAAGTTAAATACATTACTATGACCCAATATCTCAGCATTCATTTTTTCATATTTGTAGCTGGAGCATAAGTTCGCCCACCAAAAAGGGAAGTTTAGGCGATCATAGTTCTTCCAATCACGTGTTATCTGCATGGCTGTTCCCATCATAATTAAGAAAAGCCGGCATTTATAACGATCCATAAGGGGTTTGTGTTCCACTAATTATGACTTCATAAGTCAATTGGATTGATGACTGAAGTACAACATTAATTTGACCCCATATCGACTTCCAAAAATTAAGTATCAAAGGACAGATGATAACAAAGAATAGCAGTCCCTATATCAAGATGACAATGCCAGCATCTATTAGATTTAGAGCTGTCTAATTTTTGCAAACGAACTGGAGTCCAAAAAATCCTATGCAACAAAAAAAAACATGTTTGTGTCATAGATGCTGACGCTGTACACCTTATCCTCCAAGTCCACCTCATCCTGCAACTCTAAATTCGTGGCCATCGAGACACTGCTTTATACTGCTTTATCTCAATACTCCAAATGTCTCTAAGACTAGATTTTGGTTTTTTATTCAAGAATTCAGAAATTAATTTATACTACCGGGTGGCCTGATGTCCTAAAAAATCTGTCTGGAAGCATAGGATCTGCAAGCTATAATGAGTTTTTAAGTTTCACCAATCCAGGGAACCCACTCTGAACGGCAACCACCTATAATTTTGAGATTTTGAAATACCGAATGATTGTTGCAGTCGTGAAAAATCAAGCAGTCTATCGGATTCACGATCTTTGCCTATGCAGATGACATACAACTACTTCACCCTATTAACTCCTCAAACATCTCAGAAATAAATGTTATTAACAATAAACTGGATACAATAAACGACTGGCTTTACACAAATAAACTCTCCCTTAATATCGACAAATCCTGCGGTCTCCAACTCCCAATCAACAACAGTAAGACTCTATCTGGTAAGATTTCTATCAAATCCATTCCCATAAAAATAGAATCAAAAATAAAATTACTAGGAGTTACTATCGATAAAGATCTCACTTTCCATGATCACATCAGCTCGGTTGCAAAAATTTTCTTTTTCAAACTTCGCCTTATTTGTTCTCTAACTTCGATTCTAGAGACAGATGCAATCAAAATTCTAATTCATTCTTTAGTTATTTCTCACCTTGATTATTGTAACTCTCTTTATAACGGACTCCCCCAAAAAGAAATTCGACGCTTACAATTAATTCAAAACACAACAATAAAACTTATCTATAAAACTGGCAAATTTGACCATGTTACCCCTCTTTTGAAGGATGCACACTGGCTCCCTATTACACACCGTATCACTTATAAAACCATTCTGCTCATCTTTAAAATCAGACTTTCTCACCTGCCTTTATATCTCGATAAGCTCCTCATCCCACAACGCTCAATACGTCTACTGAGGTCAGCAGATCAGAAACTCTTGTTAATTCCTTCCATAAAAGATTTCTTTTACACTAGGAAAATAAACTTCGCAGTAGTAGCTCCAACTTTGTGGAATGCTCTGCCACAGCTTCTCCGATCCGAACATCACCTTGATAAATTTAAGATAAGCCTGAAGACCTTCTTATTTAGTGACGCCTTTTCCTGTGTTTAGATTTTCCTTTTTTTTTTTTTTTCCTTTTCATTCTTCATCTTCTTCTTTCCTTATTCAGCCAACCGCTCTTATAAAGCGATCCCGCCCCATATGTTTTACCCTCTTCCCTCTCTCTCCTTTCTTCTTCTAACATGTAACTCTACCCCCAATCCTACCTACTTTCTCTCACCTTCAAGTCTGTCTAGTTAATGTCCTTGGTGTGCACTTTTATTATTTTTTAAGTATTTATCTTTTTTTAAATTTTTATTGTAAACCGGCCAGATACTTGTTGATGGTCGGTATATTAAAAGTCAATAAACTTGAAACTTGAATATCATCTAATGTACGAATGCCTGCCTGCATCCAGTGCTTCCAGAAGATCCCAGATCCACCTATTTGAATCTTGGAGTTTAGCCATAAGGCTTGAAAAGTAGATTTCTCTATTGGAATATCTGTTAATTTATTAATAAATTTCAAAGTTTTCCACGTGTCCAATAAAATACTGTTGTCCTTAACATATCTAGGTAATTTGATACACAACACATGAAACAGTCGTAATGGGGACATAAGTTGCCATTCTAAATATAACCAATCTGTGAGATTTCCATAAGCTCGGAGAGGATCCAATGCATACCCTAACACATTATATAGGCCTGATGGTACCTATAAAAGTTAGGAAAAATTCACTGCACCCGCCGTAATTGTTTTTTGTAAAGATACTATAGCAATTCTCGCAGTTTTACCTAGCCAAATAAATTTGGTAAGAATGCTATTTAATTTCTTATAAAAGGACCCCTGAAAATAAACTGGCAACATATCCATTTGGTAGCAAACCACAGGCAAAATCATCATCTTAACTGTTTGAACTCTCCCGCACCAAGAAAGATGTAAAGGGTTCCATTGCTCACACATTTCTGAGATCTTTAGCAATAAGGATTTTTCATTTACTTTCATTGTTTCTTCCAATGTTTTCTGAATCCAAATGCCTAAATATTTTAGACCCTCTTCCTTCCAAAGAAAAGGGAATGTGTTCAATAATCCTTTTGTACACTATGGGGCTCATAATAAAAAAAAAGTCTAAAAAGTGGCCTAAATGGGTACTTAGATTATTAAAAAGCCTGATCGTCCAAGTACCCATAATCAAAACTGGTTTTAGACGTATCTAAAACCAGCTTAGGCCTTTCCCCTGCCTCTAAATGCATAGAGCAAAAAGAAGCGTTTTTAGAGGAGGGGAAAGGGCTGGTGGTGGGCGGGAAGTGGGCCGACCTAGACCTAGGTGTACAGCAGTTATAACCAAACGTTTTGACAGGTTACCTAGTCGACACTTATACATTTAGACTTAGACCAAGTCAAAACAGGTATAAGTGCCGAAAAAGGGGCCACTGAGCTGATGGCATGATCAGCTCAGCGGCCCGACAACCTACCCACCCCCCACCGCAACCATCGGGACAGGGGAGATGTCTCATCTCCCCTGCCGCAATAGCAATACCACCAAGTGCCGCCAAACGCGGCACTTGGGATCGCTAAACCAGCAGGAGAGATGACCCATCTCTCCTGCAGCAATCCACCCCTCCCCCTCGATCCAATCGGGCCAGGAGAGAGCCCAAGCCCTCCTGGCCTCACCGAGTACGATCGGGGCAAGAGGGAGCCCAAGCCCTCTTGCCCCGCGGCATCCCGACCTTCCCTGACTCGATGGGGCGAGGGAGCCCAAGCCCTCTTGCCCCGTGGCACCCCGACCTTCCCTGACTATGATCGGGGCAAGAGGGAGCCCAAGCCCTCTTGCCCCACAAGCCCCCCAACCCCCGACTACGATCGGGGCAAGAGGGAGCCCAAGCCCTCTTACCCCGGCTATCCTAGAACCCTCCCTCTGCCGATAACGATTGGGCCAGGAGGGAGCCCAAGCCCTCCTGGCCATGCGACCCCCCCCTTACAAGATCAGGCAGGAGGGAGCCCAGCCCCTCCTGCCCAGGTGAACCACCTACCCCCCACCCCCACTAAAATACAGGCAGGAGGGATCTTTTGCCCTCGACGCACCCATGCTCGCCCCCCCAAATCCCCGACCGGACACCCCCCGTCCCCCGCCGACCTCTTGATCCCCCCTAACACCCCTTAACATTGTTGGCCGGACGGACGGGTGCCAAGCCTGTCCATCCAGCAGGCCAGCCATCACAGGAATGGCTGGCCTTAGGGCCTGATTGGCCCAGGCGGATCAAACCCTACCCACAGGTGGGGCCTGAGGCGCCTGGGCCAACTGGAATAGGCCCAATAGTCTTTGGCCCCTCCTGTGGGCGGGGCCTTAGGCACATGTGGGCGGGATTTGAGCTGCCTGGGCAAATCAAGCCCTAAGGCCAGCCATTCCTGGGATGGCTGGCCGGACGGACGGGCTTGGCGCCGTCCGGCCAGCCAACGATGTTAAGGTAGGGGAGATTTGTGGGGATCGAGAGGTCGGCAGGGGGGTCTCGCGGATCAGTGAGGGGGGCCGATTGGAGGATTGGGGGGGAGTGTGGGTGCACCAAGGGCAGGAAGGCCTGGGATCCCTCCTGCCCGTATTATAGTGGGGGTGGGGGGTAGGTGGTTCACCTGGGCAGGAGGGGTTGGGCTCCCTCCTGGCCCTATCATTATCGGCGAGGGGGGGGTTCCAGGATCGTCGGAGCAAGAGGGCTTTGGCTCCCTCTTACCCTGATCGTATTCAGGGGTTCGGAGGCTCACAGGGCAAGAGGGCTTGGGCTCCCTCTTGCCCCGATCATAGTCAGGGGTTTGGGGGCTCGCGGGGCAAGAGGGCTTGGGCTCCCTCTTGCCCCATCGATTCGGGGAAGGTCGGGGTGCTGCGGGGCAAGATGGCTTGGGCTCCCTCTTGCCCCGATCGTAGTCGGGGGCTCGCGGTGCAAGAGGGCTTGGCCTCCCTCTTGCCCCGATCATAGTCAGGGGTTTGGGGGCTCGCGGGGCAAGAGGGCTTTGGATCCCTCTTGCCCCATCGACTCGGGGAAGGTCGGGGTGCTGTGGGGCAAGAGAGATTGTGCTCCCTCTTGCAACGATCATACTCGGCGGGGCCAGGACTTATAAGGCACTACAGTTATGAGCACTTAATTTGAGATACCATTAAGGGAGCATTCATTGGTTTGCGGGTTGGTTCCCATTACTGATTTATCTCATTTAAAAAAATTTATATTTTATGTGGCATTCAATTGATAATTGATCTCTTTCTCATATTATTCTCCTCAGACAATATATTTTTTGCCAGTTTTTGGTACTATTTGCTACAAAAACTGCCACCATAAGGTGCCAAGATATACTGTATATCCACCAAACTACAACCTTACACACCCAGGCTTTCACTCCGTTCAAAAAAAATGAAAAATCACTCAGCATACCCCTGGACGGTCACTCCACCTAAAAATAGCGTGCAAGCTCTCCTACTCCCACTTTCTTCCAAGACTAGAACATGCTACCCCTGCAGATCAGGTCATTGGAAAGACTGATGGACTTCAGAAAGGCAGTGAAAACCAGCCTTTGACCTGATGTGCTGCATCTAGTCTAGAGAACTTTTCTTGCATCAACTCACCTCCGATGAGACCTTAAGCATTTGTGCATGCTCATAGTCTGCCAGCTCCTGCCCTCTCAGAGTCTGAGTAAGAGCTCAATCCAACAGCCTTCTGCCTGGTGGTTGAGTGCTGGGAAGTTCTACTGTTTGACTTGATGGCATCTTGGCAGAATTCCGAATTCTTCCAGTTGAAGAGAACCAAAGGTGAGAGCCCAGGTTGGCGGAGCTGGATGCTCTAGCTCCAGCTTCAGCCCCTGTACATCTTTCCCTTGTGATTTTGGTAGATCCAGTGGCAGGATCATGAGGCACTTGTTTCTGGTCTTTATTATAGTGGAGTATCTAATAGACTATCTCCCAAAACTTTTTATGTTCAGGGTGATTGTCAAGCAGTAACAACATCATGTGACCCCACCACAGAATAAAATTTTATCAAAATCAAGATAAAAATGAGATCCAAGTGGTGAAGTTGTTCATCTATACTTTAAGAAAAAAAGCTGCAATCTCACTGCCCTGTATGCACTTTTGATTTTTCTTGGTCTTCATTTTATTTCTCTAGTTCTTGGGGGAGCATTTACTTCATTCACTGCTTTTTCTCTTGATGATAGTTCTGAAATGCTGTGGTCTTCATTCATGGCTTCTTGGCTAATTGAGTTTTTATATCCCTTGCAATGTTTCCTCTAATTTTATTCCAAGGCACTTATGGGTGTGCACTGTTGAATGATACAGGTGGTTGTCCCCCTATGATCTATTTGTATGATTTCCCTCAGTTATTTCTATTGTAGTACTGCCACTTACCACTGCTACAACCTCCCTTTCACCTCTTTTTTCATCTTCTATCTCTGTTCACCTTTCCCTAACATTTTTAACAGCTTTTAGCTTTCACCTAAATTTTGACTTCATTGTTCTCTCCTGCCCTCTTTCATTTTTGTTTCCCATCTCATCTTCATATATCTCATTTCTAGTTCTAACCCCTTCCCTCCATGAACTCTTCATTTCTCTTCTGTTACATCTACTCCTCATTGTCAGCTGCTACATCAGAAAATGCCACAGAGTGAATGGCTGAGAGTTGGTCCCATGGTGATCAGTTGCTCTAATTCTTCTAAGCTGGCAGCATGAGCAGCTTCAAAACTTGTGAACCCATAGTTCCTAGCTGCCAATCTTGTGATGCATGAGATCAACTTGAAGGAATTACTGCCCCTTGAAATTTGAAGTCACTCACAGTGCTGGTGCAGAAGAACTGTCATGGAACTGTCATGGCTGTCATGGAACAGGCTCCCGCCACTCTTCTTGTTGGATTCTGTGCAGTCTGTGTGGCATGTGTGACCTACCAGAAGAGAGTTGTCTGCCTGTATATCTGCACACTTGACAATGAAGAGTGACGGGAGGGACAACCCTCTAGCTGAGAAGCACATGTTGCAAGTCCTGTGTAAATGTGCTCTAGACCAGTGTTCTTCAACCGCCAGTCCGTGGACCGGTGCTGGTCCGCAGAAATTTTCTGCTGGTCCACAGGGTTGGCAAGTCCATCGGGCAGAAGACATTGTTCTTCAGCCGCCGGTCCACGGTGCGATCAACGCGGCATCTTTGAGCCAGCTCCCTGAGTGCTGCAGTGCACAAAGCAGTGGGAAAAGGCACGTCCTGCGCATGAACCAGAAGCCTTGTCTCTGACATCGCAATGTCAGAGGGAAGGCTTCCAGATGATGCACGGGATGCACACGAGGAGCCGTTGCCCACAGCTTTGTGCAGTGCAGCACTCGGGGAGCTGGCCCAAAGATGCCACGTTGATTGCACTGTGGACCGGCCCAAAGATAACACCGGGGGGGGGGGGGAGGGTGTAGGCCAGAAGGCAAGGCACAGCATGGAGGGAGGGAGACAACAACAGTAGAGGGAATGATTTTATTTTTTAATTTAGTGATTGATTTACATCTGCTTTCTGTTCAGGAAGAAATACATTTGTTTCTTTTCCTCTGGAGTTGTGCTGCATGCAGAGTGTTTCACCTTAGGGTTTTTTTGTAAATATTAGTATATTTAGTTTTTGGTCCTGCATTTGCATGGGGTTATCTGTTTTCTGGTAGGAATTTCTAGTAGGAATGAATATTGTGAAGCATACAGTGTGCTTTGTGTAGTTTAATTTTGTGATTAACCATTATATGTTGTTAATACAATGATATTGTGTGTGTGTATATGTATGTATATATATATATATATTAAAAATGAATGGAAAAAATGGTGTTCCAATTAGTACTATTATGGGACGGGGCGGAGATATGCACGACTTAGCCCAGTGTTCTTCAACTGCTGGTCCGCGGACCGGTGCCGGTCCATAAAATAATTATTTTATTTCAGCCGGTCCATAGGTGTCAAAAGGTTGAAGAACACTGCTCTAGACACTTAATCTGCAGCTTCTGCCATCCTGAAGAGCAGGAACTGCAGCCAGGACCTGAACCAGTGTCTTCTACCTGATTTTGCACTAATCCAAACATAATTTTTAAAGCTATGGGCAAAGAATGGCAGTTCAGACTGCTTGAAGGAGGATATTCTTCTAGCTGTTCTTCCAAGTGAATCTGTATTTTGCTTTGTCTCCTAATTTGATTCTGATACTTGGGGGAAGGGGGGTGATAATTATTTCCCTTGTTTTCTGTATTTGACCATTTTTTGAGATCAGGTGCTTGATTGCAAGGTTGAGATCTTATTCCTGTTCTTAGCATTGATGTCTTGTCCTTGTAGGGTCCTGGGGTTCCGGAGAGCCCCATTGGTTGTGGGCAGGTTTATGAATCTGAGGACCGAAATTAAACCAGTCGCTACAGAGCAGCTGCTGAGCACCTTCTTGAAATTAGGTATGTGGGGAGGAGAGAATTTGTGGAAACTCTTTATATACTCCCAATCGTGTTTCTCTGCTGTCCTCTTTTATAGTAATTTTTCTGTTTTGTTGGAATTTTTATTTAGCTCATATCTTTCAATGATAAATCAAGTTGAGTTTTATTCAGGTATGGTCAGTATTTCCTTGTCTCTGGAGCTTGAAAATCATAAGAGGTCTACTATGTCGAGATTTTGTATTTAATGACAGTCAAATTAAAGCATGTTAAGTGTAGTCATCCTCCTTCACTGCACCGGAGGGCAGATCGTGTTCGGCGGTTAGCCCTGACCCCAGCAGCCGTTTCTTCACCTGGTCTGCCTTCCAACCCTCTTAAGAGCTCAGTAGACCAAGCCACCTCTCTCGTTACCCGGTCCGCCTTTCCAGCCCTTTTAAGGGCTCAGCGGACAATGCCACCCCCTTTCTTCTCCCGGCTCACCTTCCAGCCCCCTTTCAGACCACCCCCTAAATTAAAAAAAAACAACCCCCCACTAAAAATCAACTAAAAACAAAACAAACAAAAAAAAAAAGTCTCACTCCCAATCGGCTCCTTAGCCGGCACCCTTATCTCACTTTTTACTGGTCTATTTACCTTGTCTTGTTATTTCTGCTACCTAGCAGCCTCAGATCAGTCCCTGTGGTCTCCATTAATTTTCAATCATGAAGCCACCTCCTTGGTTCCTTCTTCTCTTACTCTGCTCATTTCTCAATACCACTCACTGCACGAAACTTCTCTCCCCCAATATATTTGATTCCACTAATGTTAGTGAGATCTGCCCTGGCCTCAGAATCCTGAAATTACCACTTTAAAAATCCCTTGAGGTGTTAACTATGCTTCTCTTCCAAAAATAGCCAGAAAGGAGGAGGTCTGGCACTTCTCTACAAATCATTTTTTGACATTCAGCTCCTCGAAAAGGGTAGTGACACACCACTAGAATATATGCTAGCTTCAGACAACGATGAGCTCCATTATCGGCCATTGGGCATTTTGCTACTATATCGTCCACCAATCCCTTGGAATAAATCCTCCAAACTCGTTTTCGAGACCATAACAAGCGCTTTCCTAAAGTTTAAAAGATTACTGATTATTGGCGATATCAATCTCCACCTTGACGATAACACCAGCAAGGATGCGATTGAATTCAACATCTTTCTCACCTCTCTGAGCTTTCCCTCTCCTGAGCCCTCCCCAACCCATAAAAAGGGGCACACCTCATTAGTTTCCTTGACCTTATGGACTACAAAACTCTAGCCAAAGTTGTTCGTTGGGAACATGTCCCTTGGTCCAACTATTTTCTAGGTTATTTCTTTCTCCCCATTTTCATGTCTTACCTTGGGGTTCAACCCCGTGCCACAAAATCTATTACCTTCCGCAAAAAAAATGTGATTGAATAGTTCTGGACCCAGTTTCTCATTCAGTTTTCCTAACACCCCAGAAACCAACTGGGTAAACCTCTCTGAGACTACATACTGCTCTCTTGCTCCTCTATCTACTAAAACGGTCTCCTACTCCCGTAAGGCCCCCTGGTATCTTCCGTACCACAGAGAACTGAAGCAGAAATGCCGAGTACTGGAGCGTAAATGGAAAAAAATCTAAATCCCCCGCAGCTAGACAGTTCTGGAGGGATGAAATAGCGGAGCCGAAATAGCGGAGTTACTCAGGCATATTTGCAACCTATCCTTGAGAACAGGGATAATCCCAGAAGATTGGAGGATAGCAAATGTTACACCAATCTTCAAAAAAGGATCGAGAGGCGACCCAGGGAACTATAGACCGGTGAGCTTGACCTCAGTTCCCGGGAAGATGGTCGAATCACTGATCAGGGAAGGTGTCAATGAGCATATAAAAAAAAACAAGCCAGCACGGTTTCTATAAAGGACGATCGTGCCAAACGAATCTACTACATTTCTTTGAGGGGATAAGCAAACATTTGGACCAAGGTAAGTAATCCCATTGACATAGTTTATCTGGATTTCCAAAAAGCCTTCGACAAGGTACCCCATGAGCGCCTGCTGAAGAAACTGTGGAACCACGGGGTGGAAGGGGACGTCCACAGATGGATCCAAAATTGGCTGGCGGATAGGAAGCAGAGGGTAGTAGTAAAAGGACACTACTCTGACTGGAAAGGGGTCACGAGTGGTGTCCCGCAGGGGTCAGTGCTGGGACCGCTGCTGTTCAATATATTCATTAACGATCTGGAAACGGGAACGAAGTGCGAAGTTATCAAGTTCGCGGATGATACAAAACTCTCCAACAGGGTCAAAACTGTTGAGGAATGCAAAGAACTGCAGAGCGACCTGAACAAACTGTGTGAGTGGGCAAAAAGATGGCAGATGAGCTTTAATGTGGAGAAATGTAAGGTCTTGCACATGGGAAAGGGAACCCCATGTACAGCTATACGATGGGAGGGAGGGTGATGGGGAAAGGCACCCTGGAAAAAGACCTGGGGGTTTTGGTGGATACAACAATGAAGCCAGCGGCGCAATGTGCAGCAGCCTCAAAGAAAGCGAACAGAATGCTGGGCATTATCAAAAAAGGTATCACTACCAGAACGAAGGAGGTTATCCTGCCATTGTATCGAGCAATGGTGCGACCACATCTGGAATACTGTGTCCAATACTGGTCACCGTACCTTAAAAAAGACATGGCGATACTTGAGAGGGTTCAGAGGAGAGCAACTAGGATGATAAAAGGAATGGAGAACCTTTCATATGCCGAAAGGTTAGACAAACTGGGGCTCTTTACCCTAGAAAAGCGGAGACTGAGAGGAGACATGATACAGACATATAAAATCATGAGAGGCATAGAGAGGGTGGAGAGGGACAGATTCTTCAGACTAGCAGGGACAGCAAAAACAAGAGGTCACTCAGAAAAACTGAGAGGGGACGGATTCAAAACGAATGCAAGGAAGTTTTTCTTCACTCCGAGGGTGGTGGACACCTGGAACACGCTTCCAAAGGAGGTAATAGGACAGAGTACAATACTGGGTTTTAAAAAGGGACTGGATAACTTCCTGGAAGCGAAGGGGATTGCAGGGTATAGATAGAAGGTTACTCTATAGGACAAAATCGAAAAGTGTATGTGAGTTTTAGGGTAGGAGCACTATCAGGTCCTGGACCTGAGGGGCCACCGCGTGAGCAGACTGCCGGGCACAATGGACCTCCGGTCTGACCCGACAGAGGCAAGTCTTATGTTCTTATGTTCTATAATACAGTACTAAAAAAAGCAAGGAAGAATTTCTATGGTGATAAAATCACCAGATCCAATAACCAGAGCAGTACATTGTTTAACATCTGGCGCTCCTTAACCTCTAAAAACGACTCCTCTATTCTCCCCTCCTCTCCAGCAGTGGACTTCAATGAAAAGGTTGCTACTATAAGAAGCTCTTTTGAATTCTTTTGCTTTCAGGCGGATTTCTTGGGTCACCAAGACGCACAGTGGTATAAATTGTTGTATGGGTATTTGAATAAAAAACAAAAAACTGTTCTTAGGGATATTTGGAGCATTGAGATTGGACATCAAATTTCTGCCTTTCAATGGCCACGTTTTTGGTCTTGGAGAATAAAAACTACAAGGTCAACATCTATGAGGCAGACCTGATTCTTTTTGTTGCATAGAGCTTTTTGGACCCCAGTTCGTTTACAAAAGTTGGATAGCTCTAGATCTAATAGATGCTGGCATTGTGGTTTAGAAACTGGGACATTAGATCATTTAATTTTTTTCTGTCCCTATATAAATGCCTGTTGGAAGTTAATTTGGTCCCAAATTAATTCATTGTTAGAAAATCATGTTGCCCTTTCATATGATACTATATTATTTGGTACATCTATGAGATTCAAAAGCCCAATTTCTGCAAATAATAATAAACTTTTATTGATATTGACAGGGGTTGCCATTGAACAGATTACTGGAAACTGGAAAGATTATACTTAACTTAATTACACCTTTTGGTGGAATTCAGTATGTCATATTTATAAAATGGAGAGGGTGCTTGCCATGCAACAGGGAAATTATCATAAGTTTAAAAAGATTTGGGGGCCATTGATTACTTATTCTAATGATCAGACATCTTAAACACCTTGGTATTAGATAAGGTATAGGGAAAGATAATAATTGTTAATTGTTCTAGTATTAATAAATAGGTGGGTGGGAAGGGATTCTTTTATGTTTATATATTTTAAGGATTATAAGTAAGATTATCAAGTGATTTGTTTAAAAATTTTTCTGATTGAATATTATACACTTGATGTAAGACTTGAAAATGAATAAAGTTTAAAAAAAAAAAAAGAAGCTCTTTTCCATCAGCAGTCACTTACAATTCTCTGGTGCCCAGCAACACTAACCCTATACCAGTAGACAGATCCTGGACAGTCTTTGAGCATGTATCCGAAGCCCAAGTCTCTAAACTGCCACAAATTAAGATCCTGCAAATGTGCCCTGGGCTCGTTTCCTTCTTACCTATAAGAGAAAATTCCCATGCAGGCTATTTCATCTCTCACCAGACTTATCAACTCTGCCTTACTATCAGGCCTATTTTCCGTAGAAATGGAACACATTGCTCTGACCCCATTACTGAAAAAAGCTGATCTAGACCCATCCTCCCCTTCTAGCTATCATCCTATAGCAAATATACCTCTCCTGACCAAAATGCTTGAGGTTATTATATCCACTCAGCTCTCATCTTACTTAGAGAGATTCTCCATTCTATTACCTTGCCAATATGGCTTCAGACCCAATTTCAGCACATATTCCCTACTGGCCTCATTAATCTCAAAGGTTCAACAACTTCAATCTTGTAATAAGTTTGCTATCCTACTACAATTCGATCTATCTGCGGCCTTTGATGTTGTCCACCACGATATCCTAATTTACCAACTTTCCGAGATAGGCATTGATTCCACAGTCTTAGACTGGTTCTCGAAATTTTTACGATCCCGCTCTTATACTGTTAACATGAATGGCACCATGTTTTCTTCTTGGAGACCGTTATGTGGTGTCCTGCAGGGATCACCTCTGTCCCCTATTCTTTTCAACATCTATATGTCTTCTTTGAAACTCTTCCATCTGTCTCCTTCGAAACACTAGATACATATGCAGATGACATCCTTGTCCTTCTTGAGATAGATTCAAACCTCACTAACCTCTCCGAAAATATAACAGCTTGCATAACGAAACTCCAATCCTGGGCCCTCACTATACAAATGAAGCTGAATGAGTCCAAAACAAAACTACTTTGGCTTGGCCCAAAATTAGATCAGCTACCCACACTCATTTCACTATCTTCTGGTCCCACACTGCAGATTTAATTCTCAAGCAAAGTTTTGGGCATCATTATTGACTCTACATTTTCCTTCAATGACCATCTCGACTCTCTGGTAAAAAAAAATGTTTTTTAGTCTTCACATGTTGAGAAAAATGAGATCCTGCTTCCGCCAACAACTTTTTATTTTTTTTTAATAAATTTTTTATTCATTTTTAAAACTTACAATAAGTGCAATATAAGATACAAACCATTTTACACTTTAAAATCACTTAATATTCCATCAAAGTCCCATTCAGATCAAATATCCCTCCCTCCCACATACCCAATAACTGTCTTTAAACATAAGACAACATAAAGTATCTCCCCCCCCCCCGACTTGAACATGTATGTTCAAAAAGAAAAAAACAATATTCATTCCTTACAATATTTTGTTAATGGCTCCCAAACATCCTGAAATTTCTTAAAATTCCCCTGTTGTATAGCTATTACCCACTCCATTTTAAAGATATGACATAAAAATTCCACCATAAACTGTAATTCAGCCGGTCCCAATTTTTCCAGTTTTTCATAATATGCTGTATGGCAACCCATGTCATAATGAGCAAAAGTTTATTATTATTAAAAGATATTTGGCTCTTAGCCCTTATTGATATAACAAATAACACAGTATCATAAGATAATGCAACCGGATTCCTGCTGCAGAATCTGGGCTTCCAATTATTCCGAACAGATCTGAAAACCTGGCTTTTTCTCTAAAATGTAAAGCTCACTACCCTCTTTATAACCACTAATTCTTATTATGTTTTTCCCTCATTTATTAAAGTACCTGTAAACCGTGCCGAGCTCTATCTTTATGGAGAGGATGCGGTATATAAACTTAAGGTTTAGTTTAGTTTAAAATTTCTACAGTGGGTGCAGTGGTATTTTTGGCACTTTGGGGACAACAGCTGAGCTTCTTGAACCTCCGAACACAAAGGCCCCCCTCCTACCACCCTACCACCAAGTACTCAAAAGAAGGCCTTGGTGGTCTGCTTGGGGGGAGGGGCATTAGGCCCCCCTTCTCGGTGCATCCCAGGATGCACTGGGAAGGGGCTTGCCGGATTTCTATGACAAGGTATTTGGAGGGGGGGGAGTTGGGGTTTGTGCTTGAGCTGGTGAGGTTCTGAGTAGAGATTGACCTTGCTATTCTCTAGTTCTGAGCTGACTCCCCCCAGCCCACCAAACCACCAGGGACTTCTTTTGGGTAATTGGTGGGGTGGGTGGAGTGTGGAAGGGGTAATCAAGGTGGCCCGGATGGACTACAAAAGGCTGGGTTGCTGAGGCAGGAAGGAGTAGGCATTATGAGGGGGGTTGATTTAGGAGTGGGGTCGGTTTGGAGGGACATGACAAGAGGGGGTTATTGTGGGGATAGCGCGATAGGAAGGGGTGGGCATCCCTCCTACAAATTTTTTGATACTGGGGATGTTTGTTTGGGGGAGTCATCGTTGTCATGGCATCTGATACTGACTGAGAACAGAGCTGAATTTAAAGTTCTCATTTTATTTGGATTTGAAGGCATTGCACCAGAGAAAACAATATTTGACACCTTATGAGCATGCAAATATAAATAAGTGAACAAATAACTGTGGCTGTATTTGCCGACCCTATGGTCTAACAGCTCATAGCGTGGTTTTCCGTTCAGTCATACATTCTCCGATTCTGGCTTGTAAATAAGGTCATTAATATTAAAACCAGGCATCGTGTCATTGTCATGTAATGCCAGAATCATGTTATTGCTTACAATTTGTCCTCCAACCACCATATATTATCTTGGAGGCCAATCTTTTTTTGCCCAATGTTCATGTTTGGCTCTACTATCCCAAAGGCAACAAAAAGCAACCATATCTAACAAACTAGAGCCGATGCGATCTATCCAATGCAATTTTCTGAATCGGCGCCACAAATAACCACAGGAATAGGTCAAAAATCCCAAGGCACCAAGCCAAAAATGTTTTTGGCTTGGCCTATGTTATCATCCAGAATTTCAGTACTATTCAGTATTTTCATTAAATTATACTAGAGAAAACAAAGAGCCAACATCTCTCTCTTCCCTGCCTCCCCCAGCTAGAATCTCTCTCACCTCTGTCCCCCCAGCCAAAATCTTCATCCTGTCCTCCCTCATCTAGCATCTCTCACTCCTGTTCCCCCCAACCAGCATCTTTCATTCTCTCATACCTGTTTTCCCCCTTCCCCAGCCAGCATTTCTCACTCTCTTCCCCTTTCCTCAATCCAGCATTTCTGTTCACTACTTCTGCAAAGCTGATTTCAGTTAATAGCAACCTGCTGCCTGCCCTGCAGGCTTCCTTCTACCATGGTCCTTCAGAAGAAAAAGGAAGTGACATCATTGAGGATGGGACCGCAGTAGAGGGAAGTCTGCAGAGCCCATGCAGGCTGCCCAAAGATGTTGCCAGCAGTGATTCGCAGCGATGGAGTGCTAACCTGACACCAAAATATGTGCAGACTTCATGTAATTCTGTATCCCTGGAGAATTCTGTGTAAATTCTGCATTGCCTAGTAGCACAGAATTCCGCCAGGAGTACTGGTGCTTTTCAAGGATATATGCTTCATTTTCTACATTGCCCCCTTCAGAACATTTTCTAGCTCCCGCTGCTCTCATCAAGATCTCTTTGCCGCCGCATAGCGGCGGCATGTTCCTGACTCCGCCCACTAGCTCCCGGTACATGACCTTTAAAATCAGTCACTTTGCGGCGCACGCCAAAGGAGCGCGCTTAAGGAGCATGTTATGCTCCTTAATGTGCTCCTTTGTGCGATACTGCAGTGCGTTCTGGAAAACTTAATAACAAATCGACACAAGCTTTTAAAATGTCTTAACTTAAACAAAATATTTTCCTTTGTGCAATTTTAATTTTGTTTGCTAACAATTCCTTAAAACACAACAAAATTACTGTCTCCACTCCAACTTACATCCTCTATACTATGGATACTACTTCATTACCTATTCTAGTCATTTGGGGACATAGACCAATTAAAAGGGAAATCAATCAAACATTTTTACGTCCTTCAGAACACCTAAATATTACACTATCCCCTAATCAGACAGCTTCTTCTTCAATACTTCATTATCCCCAGACCAAAAAACTAGATATCTCAATATAGGTTTGATTAACATCCGCTCTATTAAATCTAAATATCATTTAATAAAAGACCTTATTACTCAACACTCCTTTGATATACTATGTTTAACTGAAACATGGCTATCTGAAGGTGAAGAAGCTTATCTTTCCTATCCCTGTCACCAAGGATTTTCATTTTTTCATAATCATCGACATTATAAAAGAGGAGGTGGATTAGCAACAATTTTTCGAGAACACTTACATGTTGATAACTCTCCAGTAAATTCTCCTATTGAATTTTTACAGTTTTCATTATTAACAAAACCAAAAACTGATGTACTTTTAATATATTTGCCACCCCCAATTAACACTGATAATCTTACTCAACTCCAATCCTTAATTTTTGATTTTGGTAGCTCTACTTTAAACCCATTAATTCTGGGTGATTTTAATATTCATTTTGATGATCCCAACAATAATTTCACTAAAACTATTCTTTCTTATATAAAACAATTAGACTTTTATCCACTACTAACAATGCCAACCCATCAAGCAGGACACACAATTGATATGGCCCTAATAACTACATCCGCAAGAAACAATTTTTCAGTAAACTGTTTTTCAGTAAACTGACCAGTCCCATGGTCAGACCACTTTTTAATAACAATCACACATACTATCTTACATAACTTACCTCACATTAAACAACAATCAGTAAATTTTAGAAATTTCAATGATCTCTCTTCAGACTCAATTCATTCAACATTTAAATTAGATTTCTCTGAATCTAGAACTCATTCTATAGATGATTTAATCAACCACTGGAACACTGCCATTAAATCATTATTAGACAAACTAGCTCCAGTACAATCTAAAGTTATTTCTGCTCGCAAAATTCAGCACCCATGGTTCACGACTGAACTTTCTCTCATTAAAAAACAACTAAGATCTTCAGAACGTGGAGAAAAGCAAAAACTAAAATAAACTTTCAAACATTCACTGAGCAATCCAAATTCTACAAACAAAATATAAACCAAACAAAAATGAAATTTTATTCTGATAAAATTTTGAAAGCTAAAAATCCATCAATTCTCTATACTATACTTAACTCATTAACAAGTTTAAATAAACAACAATCAGAAGCTGTTACATCTTCACCCACTGCTCAGGAACTTGCTGATCATTTCATTGAAAAAATTAGTAAAATCAGAAACACTTTTTACAGTGAATCAATATAAAACGTTTGCTTTTCAACAATCCGATTCAGATTCATTATACTCAAAATGTTCGAAATTCAACATGCCAAGTCTATATGAAATTGAGACCATTTTCAAATCCATAAACATTAAGGGCTCAAAAGCTGATCTAATTCCTCCTTTCATTCTCAAACGTTACTTTAATATTTTCGGTCCTTTCATCCATAAGCTAATTTATGAAAGTCTAAGTCAAAACATCGTACCAACAGCCTGGAAGAAATCAATCATCCGTCCTATTATTAAAGATAAGAAAATTAGCTCTGGAGATCTATCTAACTTAAGACCAATATCAAACATTCCTTTTCTGGCAAAATTGACAGAAAAAGTCGTCTTTAATCAAATTTCAGAGTTTGTGGAAAAAACTAATGTTCTACATCCGAACCAAACCGGTTTTAGACATCACCATAGTACTGAGCATTCTTTGATTGGTATGACTACTTCTATCCAATATTTTCTAGATCACCATCAGTCAGTTCTATTGATTTCCATTGATCTCTCAGCAGCCTTCGACACAATCGACCACCAACTTCTTTTGGATAGACTCCAATCCATAGGTATTACAGACCAAGTACTTTCTTGGTTTGTATCATATTTTACAAATCGTACTTCCTCTGTTTCTTTTAAAGATTCAATATCCAAATCTTCACAGTCTACATATGGTGTCCCTCAAGGGTCTATCCTTTCCCCTTTATTAGTTAATATTTTCCTTGCCCCTCTGCTTACTTTATGCCAATCTGTGGGTTTCCAAGTCTTTGCCTACGCTGACGATATCCAGCTTCTACATCCATTAGACACTAACAAAACTTCTGATATCATAGCGATCAATGAGAAACTCGATCAAATCTACCATTGGCTAGACTTAAACAGATTAGCACTCAATATAAAAAAAACTAACGTGATGCTTTTCCCTTGGAAAGACAGTTTTTCTCTTATTGCTCCTATTTCTATAAAAAATGTTCCCCTACAAATAGTTAGCAATATCAAAATTTTAGGGGTAATCTTCGATCACAAACTGAATTTTCATGATCACATTAGTAACATTATTAAAACAACCTTTTACAGATTAAGACAAATTCAATCAATCTCAAAATTCTTGTGTTCTAAATCACTTAATATTCTAATTCACTCTTTGGTGATCTCCAGGATTGACTATTGCAATGCTCTTTTTAAAGGAATCTCTTTAAGTGAAATAAAACGCTTACAGATCATTCAAAACGCTTCCATTAAACTTATAACTAAAACTAGGAAATTTGATCACGTAACACCCCTCTTAAAAGACATGCACTGGCTTCCAGTCTCCCATTGGATAACATACAAACTATTCATACTCACCTTCAAAACCTTTCTTAATAAAACCCCAGCATTTATTTACAAACTATTGATTCCATATTCTCCAAACAGAACCCTGAGATCCAACGAGCAGAATTTACTAACTATTCCATCCCTTAAGGTCATCAATACAAGACGACAATTCATTTTCTCCGTTACTGCACCTCAGCTATGGAACGCCCTTCCAATTTATTTAAGGGAAGAGCAGAATCTTGAGAAATTCAAAAGTAACTTAAAAACATTTCTCTTTAAAGACGCTTTTGATAATTAATGAAACTCACCGCAGCTCAGATTATTTTATTGTACTATATTATCCTGTTTTTTATTTTTCTTGTTACTCATTTTGTATTTTCCCTTTTTTGTTCTACTTTTCTATATTGATTTTGTATTTCATCTCCCCCCTTCCTTGTGTATATAAGTTTGTAATGATAATTTTTTAATTTTGAATGTTATTATGTATTGTTCTGTCATGTATTGTTTCCCAGAAATTGTAATTTTAATTTGTTCATCGCTTTGAAATATGATTAAGCGATTAATCAAATCAATTATTAAACTTGAAAACTTGAAACTTGAAACGGAAGTCCTACCCTCCACGTCTGCTGGTCACTTTGTAAAGAAGAACATGCTGTGCTTTATTTCATCAGTAGGCAGTTTAAGTTTAGACTGCTGTTTTCCAAGGCAACCCACATTACTCCAATGTTTATGTCCTCTGATGTTGCTAAGATGTTCATTTTCTGTTGTCATTATGGTTTCTGGCAGCTGTGCACATTCTCCGAGTGTTTCTAAGGTTTGGAGGGCATCTGTCACGTCATTTAGTACAAATTTTATTTATTTATTTTGATTTTTATTCCATCCTCCCAGTAGCTCAGAACGTCCTACAAACAAACATTCAAAGATTATATAGTAGTTCAAGTACGGGGATTATACAGCAATTTAAGTACAGGTTAAGAATGGACTATACAGTAATTTAAGTAGAGGTTCAGGATGGAGGAGGGAGGGGAGAAGGAAGGGGGAGTTTAAGGGGTAGATCGCAGTTGTTATATACTGCTGCTGCCAGTCAAAAGGTGCTATTTGGAAGCTTAAATTGATTCCTTTTGGAGTCTGCATTATGACTGCTCACTTGAAGCTTATCGAGTGACCCTCTTCTAGTGATTTGGACACCAGTTCATTTACAATTCTAGGTTATTGAATCATTAGTGAAAAGGGATTTTTTTTGAAAGGGATTTTCCAGCTCCTTGGAAAAAGTAGGGACTGATGAGTGTTTTTCCTACTTGATCTAGTTCTTGTTCCCTTCCATTTTTGCTCAGTGCCATTGCTTTTTAAATGCCTTTTGACTATGCTCCATACCATTGGCCACATTCGTGTAGAATAAATGAATATGTTCTCTCTTCTGACCACAAACCCAGTGTTGCTCTATCAGACTGAGTCAGGTTCCAACCTAAGACAATATATAAGAGCTGTTGGAACAATAAACCAGCAAGTTCATTTGTATGACTTCAGTAATTTATCAAAAAAAAAAAAAAGTCAAGACATTTAATGATAGGAAAATAAACTTTTTGAATTTCAGAAGAAAAGTTATGTGTGAGTGATCTGTTAAGTACATTTTTAGGTAGTTACAACAAACTTTGATAGCATTACATTATTCTCTCCAATATATTCAGAATACTTGCCTAATTCAAGCCCTGTGCTGTAGACCAGTGTTTTTCAACCGTTTTACACCTATGGACCGGCAGAAATAAAAGAATTATTCTGTGGACCGGCGGTTGAAGAACACTGGGCTAAGGCGTGGGCTAGAACCGCCCATCTCTACCCAATCTCTACCCCAGATGCCGCCCCCATAATAGTACTAATTGCACCTTGTGTCTCATCTGGAAGCCTTCCCTCTGACGTTGTAGGAGCCACTGCCCGTGGCTTTGTGCACTGAATCAGTTAGGAAAAGGGAGTTGGATCGAAGGTAACGCCGCATCGATTGCACCGTGGACCGGCGGTTGAAGAATACGGTTTTGGGCCAGATGCACGTGCTGGCCCTGTGGACCGGCAGGAAATTTCTGTGGACTGGCACTGGTCCATGGACCAGTGGTTGAAGAACACTGCTGTAGACCAGTGTTTCTCAAATTCTTCAAGCCAAGTATCCCCGCCCAAGCTCCGCCCCTGACCCCACCCGCATAATAATAGTATTAATTGTAATGCAATTTCTTCCATTCATTTTTCATATACACACAATATAATATGCCAAAAACGTCAAATGAAAAAAACTATACGACCACCTCCTAGCCACTTGAGCTGCAACACTTGACATCCAACTCTACAATCAATTGACCTCGACCCCAGACTACAAAACCTTCAAAAAAGAAATAAAAACCCTTCTATTCAAAAAAACACATAAAACCGAACTAACACAGTCGGATCTACCCCAAGCATCACCTGCAACTACCCCTTATGTACTTCTAATATCATGACAATTCAGATATAATCCTTAGCAACTTAAAGAAATGTACTAACTACTCCCAACACACTTCTAATGTCCTGACAATTCATTTGTAATCTGCCTTGAACCGCAAGGTAATGGCGGAATAGAAATCACTAATGTAATGTAATAATCTTATTAATATATAATGGTAACCACGAAATTTAAAAAACACAAAGCACACTGTATGCAGAGAAAATGTTAATTATCATTTATATATTTTTTTTTGGGGGGGGGGTTCCAAGAGGTCAAGGCAGATGACTTTAAAATATGCAATGTCACTTCAGTAATAACTATAGAAATATAGTGCAAAATATAGACAGCACTAAATTGAAAATAAAATCATTTTTCCTACCTTTATTGTCTGGTGATTACATGAATCTCAGGTTGCACTTCCTTCTGACTATACATCCAATATTTATTTATTTCTGCCTCCTGCATGCTTCCTTTCCTCCGAACCTCATTCCCTTCCCCAACCAACATCTCTCTTTGTCCCTCCATGAGTCCAACTTTTCTTCCTCTCTCCTCCACCCCTATTAGCAACATGTCTCCCTATCTCTCTCACCATCCATCTGTCTTTCTCTCATTCCCTCCCTTGCTGAAAAGGGAGTGGAGAACGAGAAAAAGAGAGATCCAGGGTTGTATCTATCTCACCCCCTTTTCTGTCATCCAACATCCAACCTCTCTCACCACCCGGATCATGTGCAGCATTTTTCATCACTGCTCACCAGCCCCATGCCCATTTCTCCTATCATCCCTCTCCAACACCATGCCACATCACTCCCTCCAGCACTATGTCCAACATTTCTCCTTGCATCCACTTCAATCTGTCCCTCTGTTCTCTACCTCAGTCCTCTCTCTATGTGCAACAATTTTCCCCATGTGTACCATCTCACACACTCATGCCCAACAATTCTCCCAAGTTAGTGCTTCCTGCCTCCCTCCCTTCTGTGTTCCATGTTCATGCCCCCCCCTTCCTTCTGTGTCCCGAGTTTGTGCACCACTCCCTGCCTTCCAGCCTTTGTCCCAAATTCCCTCCCCCTCCTTTCTCCCTTTGTCCCACAATCATGTTCTCTCTCTCCCTTACTTTCTACAATGCGCTCACTCCCTTCATGGCCATCCAGTTTGGCTGCTCCTTCCTGCCTTCAGCAGCACAGGGATGTGTTGCGGGCAGCGATTTTTACACGTTGCACGTAGCTGACCCACAAGCCTTCCCTCTGACATCAGCTCTGACATTGGAGAGAAGGCTTCTGGGTCAGCCACGTACAGCATGCAAAAGCCGCTGCCTGTGACGCGGCCCTGTGGCTGAAGGCCGGAAGAAGGTAACTGGGATCTCCCGCTGAGCCGGAAGGCTTCCTTCTGACATCAGCTCGGACATTGGAGAGAAGGCTTCTGGGTCAGCCAGGTGTAGCAGCCGCTACCCATGACGTGTCCCTGTTTGACTGAAATCCAGAAGGAGCAACCATGAAGGAGGTAACTGGGATCTCCCGCTGACACAGAAGGCTTCCCTCTGACTTCAGCTGTGACATCAAAGGGAAGCCTTTTTGCTTCGGCGGAGGCAGGAATACAGGAAGGAGGGTATGGGATCCCTGGTGGTGGAGGGGGACGAGCAGGAAGGAGAGCATGGGATCCCCAGTGGCGGCGGCGTTTTAAGGAGCAAAGGAGGGGCAGGAGACCCATGCAGTGCCACATACCCCTAAGGGTATGCATACCACGTGTTGAGAAACTCTGCTGTAGACTGATCATGGCCTAGCATTTGTTCTTGATGCAGAGTAGCAGTAGTCACTCTGTAAGTGATTACTACTGGTCAGCTCAAGGCAGGCTTTCTTAAGGCTCTGGAGGGAGTGGGAACCTTTCTCATCCATAAGTTGCTCCTTTGAATGTGGTCTCTACATGTAGACTTATAGAGGTCTAATATGGGGAGAAAAGGTTGAGTTCAATCCTTTCTGTTTAATGTGCTTAATTATCCTAGTGTTAATTCAATAAACAAGTCCACTTAACACTCTCCTTAGTAGGTGGAATAAGCAACTGTTGCTGCTGGTAGTTCAGTTGCATTAAGCAGTGAAAGGACAGATCAGTGCCAGGATGGGAGATTTGGGCCACAGCAATAGGGTGAAAGTTTTCCAAGAGAAAAGCAAAAAGGAAATGCTTGTATTGTGTAGTCTCATGCTGAGTAGTTTCTGTGATGCTGCGTTCCTTAACAACTCAAAAACTGAGTTTTTCCTTTTCTTTGTCTTGTTTGCTTTCTTCTAAGGTAATAATAGTTGCTTCTATGGGAAGTGCTATTATTGTCGAGAAACGGAGCCTGCATGTGCTGATATAAATATAATGGAAGGGTCAGTCACTTTGTGGTTACCAGATGTTTGGCCCCTGCAGAAGCACCGGCACCCCTGGGGCAGAACCTACCGTGAGGGCAAATTAGCCAGGTATGAAAATAAACAATGTTTATAATCTGGGCTTCACATTTGAGGGCTGGGAGGTATTTAGTACTTGTGAAAATGACAAGTAGCAGACTCCTTCACACAGCTCTACTGTAGCTATGATAATAATTTAATAATAATTTTTTTATTTTTATATACCGCCAAAGCCATAAAAAGTTTGAGGCGGTTTACAACAAGAAGCGCTGGACAATCAGCGAAGAGGTCAACAATTCAAAGACATCTATACAATCTTATATCATGGAAGAAGTAGAAAGCTATATAGTTCTTAAGATTAATGGTTGAATTTGCAGTGCTATAAAATTCTTAGTTTACATATTAAGTGCATTGGCTGTGTTCCTGAAATATATAATGTGAACATATCTCGGCTTGGATATGAGGTTAGCAAATCATCTATTTTAAGTTTAGAAGAACAGCTTGTGCTAATTGCTTTCTGTGCCTCCATGGTGCTACATTAGAATATTTTTGTTCTCTAGTCCAAGAGGAAAGAGTCCTGAATAATTATCCTCCCTCTGTCATTAGGTGGGAATACGATGAGAGCTATTGTGATGCCGTAAAGAAAACATCTCCATATGATGTAGGCCCTCGTTTGCTGGATATCATAGATACTGCCATCTTTGACTATCTGATTGGTAATGCTGATCGCCATCACTATGAGAGTTTCCAGGATGATGAAGGGGCCAGCATGCTTATACTACTGGACAATGCCAAAAGGTATGTGTTTCTGTGTCCTTCTTTCTCCAGTGACTATTCTGCTACCTTACATGAAAGAGAATATGGGAACTTGGGAATGACAAGCTGCGGTTGAAGCACTGCACCCTTTAAGCTGAGCTGGAGTCCAACTACATTACTGCCAGTTGGGAGTGGTGCTTCAATATTGTGTTTTCAGTTGCTAGGGACAGGCAGGTTCCCTAGAGTCCTGCAGATTTGCCTGTCCCTCACTATTGAAAATGTGATAGTAAAGCAGCAATCCCCACTGGCAGGGCTTGAAGGTGGAGCGCTCCCATACAGCTTAGGGGGAACAGTGAGTTGGAGGATAGGACTTTCATTAATATTACTATTTAAATTGTTTTTAAACTGTATTTGAGACTTCTGTATAATTTTTTTCAAATACAGTGTATCCTTAGCACTCGAATTATGTCTGTAAACTGTCAGCCATTGTCTTGTGTGGCTGCTGCAGCAGCATGGTGAAAGGAGCTGGGAGGTGCTCTCTGGTAACCTCTCTGCAGTATTTTGGGTGACACAGCTTGAATGGTGATAGCTAATACTAGTTAGAGGTTTATGCTGTCATATATAGCGTTACTCACTTGTTGCAGTTAGGGTCTCCAAAAACAGCAGGATGAATATTCTCACATGTGGGTGACATCATCCTGATGGAGCCCATACAGGACAACTTCCCAGCCTATTTTTCTGGAAGCTTTTGGAAGTGCCACCCTGCACATGTGTATGTTTTCCTGCATGCTGCCATCATGCGGGACCCTATCAATCCTACATATATAGCTAATAGAATTCAACACCAAGGGGTGAGATAGATGGGTGTGAGAATATTCATCCTGCTGTCCTTGGAGAGCATCTGTAAGTAACTTGCTTTCTCCGAGTATAAGCAAGATAAGTATATTCTCACATTTGGGAATCCCTAGTTACCAGGCTGCCCTAAACAAAAACAACAACAAAAAAAAGAAACTCAGAACAAGCCAAAACCCTCTGCAGAAAAGGCCTAATAATACTACACAATTATTAAACAATTACATATTCATATTTTTAGGCAGTCTGGAACAGAAAGAAAAGGGTCTGGGGAGGCAGGAGGAGTCTGACCAAACCAACTGTCATGATGGGAGTCATGTTCCTATGAGATGTTAATGTGTGAAACAAAGTCCACATTCCGTAGCATCCTGCCCTCTATTCCAAAATGTATGGGTAGTTGTGTCCATCGACCAGCAGGTGGAGATAGAAAATACTGAAGAGAGCTGTAAGATATAACTCCCATGAGGTAGCCCAGCCCTTCAGTACTTTCTGTTTCCAGTAGGTGAATGGCCATAGATTCTTGCTCTGGGCTCTGGAAAGTCTGCAGAAGAGAGCCAGGGTCTGGATGCTCTTCTCTTGCCCTGGCTGACCCAGTTCTTCACTATATGTGTTTCCACCATGGCCAATGTTGGGTCGGGTTGTGAGAAGGATAGCTTTGCACTTTGTTAGGCCATTCTGGTGACTCCGAATTAGCCACAGCACCATGGTAAGCAAATCTAATCTGACTTCTGGATGGAGAGCATCTTCTTCATCCTTGAGGTCATGGTTTGCTTCATCAGGGTTTGATTGTCATGGAGGATCTGTCTCCCTTTGATCTTATGACTTGGCCATTGAGAGGGCATGATTGCGTATTCCAGAACATATGGTATTCTACTTTAGTTATTGATATGCTGCTTCAGGCTAGGAAGCACTCTACATCAGCTTCCTATGAAACAGTTTGGCGAACATTTGAAGGTTGGTGTGCTGAAAGGGGTATTCCCCTTTTTCTTCATTTTTTCTTAGCCTTTCTTCAGTCTGGGTTGGAGAAGAGCGTTCCAGTTTTCTACCACCCTCTGGGTGAAGAAGAACTTTCTTACGTTTGTATGGAATCTATCCCCTTTCAACTTTAGAGAGTGCCCTCTCGATCTCCCTACCTTGGAGAGGGTGAACAACCTGTCCTTATCTACTAAGTCTATCCCCTTTAGTACCTTGAATGTTTCGATCATGTCCCCTCTCAATCTCCTCTGTTCGAGGGAGAAGAGGCCCAGTTTCTCTAATCTTTTGCTATATGGCAGCTCCTCCAATCCCTTAACCATCTTAGTTGCTCTTCTCTGGACCCTTTTGAGTAGTACCGTGTCCTTCTTCATTTACGGGGACCAGTGCTGTACGCAGCACTCCAGGTGAAGGCATACCATGGCCCGGTACAGTAGCATGATAACCTTCTCTAATCTGTTCGTGATCCCCTTCTTTATCATTCCTAGCATTCTGTTTGCCTTTTTTTCTGCGACTGCCATACATTGCATGGATGGCTTCATCGATTTGTCAATCAAAACCTCCAAGTCCCTTTCCTGGGAGGTCTCTCCAAGGCGCGCCCTGGATATCCTGTATTTGTGCATGAGATTTTTGTTACCAACATGCATCACTTTACACTTGTCCACGTTGAACCTCATCTGCCATGACAATGCCCATTCCTCGAGCCTGATTATGTCACGTTGCAGATCTTCTTCGCCCCTGTGTCTTCCATACTCTGAATAACTTCGTATCGTCCGCAAATTTAATCACCTTGCTCGTCGTATCTATGTCCAGATTTTTTATAAAGATGTCGAAGAGCAAGGGTCCAAGCACTGAGTCCTGTGGCACCCTACTGGTGACGCTCTTCCAGTCCATGTATTGTCCATTTACCCCCCCACTCTCTGTTTCCTATGCTCCAGCCAGTTTTTAATCCACATGAGTATTTCACCCTCGATTCCATGGCTCGCAATTTTACGAAGTAGTCGTTCATGCGGAACCTTATCGAACACCTTCTGAAAGTCCAGATATACAATGTCGACTGGGTCGCCCTTGTCTATCTGCCTGTTCACTCCCTTGAAGAAGTGCAGGAAGTTTGTTAGACAAGATCTGCCTTTGCTGAAACCGTGCTGGCTGGTCCTCATCAGACCATGTCCATCAAGGTAATCAATGATGCAGTCCTTTATCAGTGCCTCTACCATCTTTCCCGGTACTGAGGTCAGACTCACCAGTCTGTAGTTTCCCAAGTCTCCCCTCAAACCTTTTTTGAAGATCGGCATAACATTCGCCACCTTCCAGTCCTCTGGAATCTTTCCTGTTTTGATCGACAGATTGGCTATTAGTTGAAGCAGTTCAGCTATGGCCCCTTTCAGTTCCTTGATGATCCTCGGATGGATGCCATCCGGTCCCGGGGATTTATCGCTCTTGATCCTTGGAAATTCATTAGCACAGTTATTTAATATTTTATACAGTGAGATTCATAATCATAAGGTATGTTGAATATCCATGTTGGGTTAATTTTAGGTATCCTAACCAATTTGAGAAAGGTTTCATATTGTTGACTTTCCTGTGGACCTGTTGAAATAGCATTGTAAATATGTGATCAGATTTTTTGGGAAAGTGAAAGGACTTGAATGATGTTCATCTTTGCAATGGATTTGTTTTTCAGCTTTGGAAACCCCTCGCAGGATGAGCGGAGCATCCTGGCCCCTCTCTATCAGTGTTGCATGTAAGTACTAGTTTTGTCATCAATCAAGCAAAGATGATATTGTAATCCAAATGCAGCTTTTGTGTGTACTTGTGCTGTTTGTTTTCAGTTTTACTTAATTGTTTCCTTTCTTTTGGTAAGATACTTGTTGATTTGGCAATTGGTAAATATTTTTTCCTGCTCTGAGCGTTCAGAAATGTTGGGGGTTCACAATTGTTGGTCTGGCATAGAACCTGTTACATCCTTATAGGAAATGACTGATACAACTGATTCTAGGACATGTGTTTCTATGAGTGTTATTTTTATTGTATTTTGTAGTTTGTATAGTGTTTTGTATCATATTTTGTTGTCTTATATCATGTACTTGTCATTTACTTTGAACAGAGTTGGATAAGCAAAAAATAAGTTCCAAATTAAATTAAGTCTCCAACATACTCAATACTAAAGATGTATTAAAGTAAAACCTGTAAGCAGCATGTTAACATAAAAGTGCTGTTTAGTATAAATGTGGTTCCATTGCAAAAAGCACATGAGTTCTGAACCTATGGGTAGTTCATCTTCACCTGTGAGGTATACAAAAGTGAGGTATGCATTTTCAACTCCTCCTCCTGCATCAACAGGCACTGCTCTCTCTCCTCAGTTTTTTCTTTCTGATAGTGAGTTGAGAAGATGTCTTTTCATCCCCTCTGCTCCCTCCAGGATCCTAGCCAGTGTAAGCTTGTCCTAGTTTCCTTGGCTTTCCAAATAAAACTTAATTGCTAATCTGAATTACTGAGAAATTTTGTCTGTTTAGCCAAGGAAGGGTTTGCAAAAGAGTAAAGCATCTTGGAGTTAATCATAACTCATGAATTTGTCCTACCTCAGAAACATACAAACAGCTTCAACTGGGTTAGATATGGTGTATTTTCTGTTTAGGAGTGCTTATAAAAGATGATAATTTTTATGACTTTGCTACATAAAAAGTGATTGAGAGCATGGACAGCGGAACACTTTTTCGTAAGGGGAGGAGGCAAAAGCTCTGCACTGGACCCAAACCTGCCCAAACTACCTCAGAACTCACCACCATAATAGTAGTACTAATTGTAAATGCTATTTCTTCCATTCATTTTTCATATACACACAATATAATCTTATTAACAAATCATAATGGTAACCACAAAATTAAATGACACAAAGCACACTCTTTTTCCCCTCCTCTTTTTCCTCTCTCCTCCACCCCCATGTGCAACGTCTCCCTCTCTCACTGTCCACAATTTCTCTCTCTCCCTTGCTGCCAAGAGAGTGGGGAAAAAGAGAGAGGGATCCAGGGCAGCTCCCTCTACTGCCACAACCAACATTTCTCCCTCTCTTATCCCCTGGACTGTGTGCAGCATCTAGCCCCATGCCCAACATCTCTTCCTCCACCACCACGTCAAACACGTCTCCCTCTTGTATCCCTCTCCACCACCACATCTAACATTTCTCCATCTCTCTCTTCGTCACTTCTCTCCCACCACCATGTCCATAAATTCTCTCCCTTCCTATGCCCAACAATTCTCCTCTTTCTTCCTTTCCCCATTTACACCATCTCTTTCCCTCTCACTCATACCCATGCTCAACAGTTCTACCTTTCTATTCCCACCCCACCTCAACATCTCTTTCCTTCCATCCTATGTCCCAAGTTTGTGCCCCCTCCCACCTCCCTCCCTTCCTTCCAGCCTGTCCCAAGATTGTTACCCCCTCCCCCTTCTGTGTACCGACACGTTCCCTCTATCTATTCTGTTTCCCAATTTCATGTCCCATCTCTTCTTCCTTCCTTTGTCCCAAGTTCATGCTCCCTTCCTTCTGTGTCTCAATGCACCCTCCCTCCCATGTCCCAATGCGCCCCTCTTCTTCCCTCCCTTCTGTGACTCCACATGCCTCTCTCCCTCGCTCCCTTCTGTGTCCCAAGTTCATGCCCCTTCCCAAGGGTGTGTACATGTGTTCTGGCCTGCTCTAAGACATCCAAGTAGGCCGCCGCCTCCTACTTTCTAGCCACACTTCTTTCTTCACAAAGCCACAGGCAGTATATGGCCAGAGGTCCTGGTGTGCTGGCTTCGCGGCCTGTTGCCAAAAGGTGTGTGACCACGCAGCTTAGAGGATCATTACTTTATTCCTTTTTATTTTTTATCTAATCAACTTTATCTCTCCTTCTCTCATCCCTAGCTTTCACATTTCTTATCCTCCTGTTCCCTTTTATCTGCTTCCCATTACCACATTTCTACCATTGTATACTCATTCTGCTCACTTGCCTCCTTGACAGCTCTCCCACTGGATCCACCATTTCTAGCATCTCCCCTCCTTGTCTCTTACTCCACCCTTGTAACCCAGCATTTCCTTCCTTTCTTTCTTTCTCTCTCTCTCTCTCCCCCAAGTCCAATCTCTCCCTCTCCCCATTTTGTCCCCACATCCATTTCTCCCTTTCTCCCCCTCTCCCTTTAACATCCTTTTGCCATCTCTCCCTGACTCCCTCTGCCTTTCTCCATGTCCATTTCTCCCTCTCTTGTACCCTCTGTCCTCCTCCAAATCCAACTATCACTGTCCCCCTTATACCTTCTCTGCCACCTCTCCCTATCCTCCTTCTACCCCCTCTGCCATCCCCAAGTCCATCTGTCCCTGTCCCTCACAAATCTGACATCTTTCTTTCCCTCCTTCCCTTACACCATTCCTGAGTCTCACATCTCTCCTTCCTTCCCTCATTTGAGTCCAACCTCTCTCCCACTTCCTCCCCCAAGTCCTATATCATTCCCTCTCTTCCTTCTACCCCTCTCCCGAATATAAAATGTCTTGGGAGGGGCCTTATTTCAAAGTGGCACTCCAGTGGAAGCAGCATCTTGCTACCGGCCAGCATACCTGCTAGTCGGCTCTCTCTGCCACGTCCCTGCTCCAACATCTACTCCCCCCCCTTCCCAGCCTCTGCCACGTGTCTACCTCAAATTATGTGTAAAAACACAGCACCACCCTGATATCAGCCCCAACGTCTTCTCTCTATGTGGCCTGCCTTCTTTGACAACTTCCTGTTTCTGCTTGGGCAGGCCGCGGGGACATAAGATGCCAGAACCGACGTCAGGGTGGAACTGTGTTTTTACAAGAAATTTGAGGTAGACACGTGGGGGGTGCAGTTGTTTTGGGAAGGAATAGATATCTGGGAAGGGACGTGGCAGACAGACATGACCAGCAGGTACGCTAGCTGGCAGAAAGATGCCACTCCCACTAAAGACGTATTTCTAGTCACCAATTTTTGGGGAGGCTATGGCTCCCCCCCTTTCTGACATCTATGATTGAGAGAGAGAAAGGTGTGAACAAAGGACTTTAATTCCCCGTTTTCTGCCATATATGCTAGAATAGGATTAAGCAACCCTGGTCCTTGGAGGCCCCAAGGATATCCCCAATGAATACGTATGAAAATGATTTGTATTCTGTTGAGGGAATATGCATAGAAATTTGGAATGCATGTTCATTAGAGGCATCCTGAAAAGCTAGCTGCTTCTGTGCTAAATTGTACTGCCTCATAAATTGACTAGCTCTAGCTTCTTCTAAGTGTTTGCTTTGTCTCTGTGAGAGGTTATACTGTGAAGCCATTAAACTCTTGCCTTAATAAGACATGTAGCACTGTCTGCAAAGTTTGTAGGTTGGCTGTGTTCATGTTGAAATGTAATCTGTTCTATTTCCAGCATTAGAGTGTCTACTTGGAACCGGATGAACCACTTGAAAAGCCGAACATTAAAATCTGTGCTGAAGTCAGCCATGGCTCATGAACCTATTGCACCAGTGCTGTCTAAGGCTCACCTGGATGCCATGGATCGGCGGCTGCTCAGCATCTTAGCCACAGTGAGGCAGTGCACAGAGCAATTTGGGCCAGATGTGGTGCTGGTAGAGGATAGGATGTCACTCTCCCACTTGTAATTTAACAAACAGTTAAAGTCCAGGTTTTTATCAGCTGCAGCAAACAACAAAGACTGAAAGTGAAAAGAAGACCAGAAACAGAAAATGTGCTCAATGAGACCTGTCAGCTGATCTTTGGATGGAATTTTTTTTCCAATAAGTAGAAAAGAGGCAGGATTGAAAAAGCTGCTGGTATCCCCTCTGTGCAGGGCAGAAATGATTGCCGGAACCTGTCACCAATATTTGACCTATTCAACAGGAGACATTGCTGCTCAGTTCAGTGGTGCTGTTTTATGCCAGTCTGGGTGGGGTTTTGTTTTTTGTGTTTTTTTAACAAAAGTTCTGTTCTGGACAGGAGCTTTTTCCTCTTAAAGGAGAGAATCAGAAAAATAAAGTAACTCTAATGAGCACCTTGAAGAGAGAAATCTGCTTGTGGTGGTGGGGGAGAAAATCAAAGGTATGGTTAGGGAGGGAATGTTTTAACAGATGCCAGAAACCCTTCATGTAGATACAAGGTAGAAATGAGTCCATCCAGGAAGCCATCTTTCGGTTCCTGGCCTTTTCTTTTTATTATTTAACTTTATTTTTGACATCTTGCACTAATGTAATACAGAATCTACCCAAAGTAACTCTTGCCAACAAATGAAAGAACAGGTGTCTGACTGTCCTGGAACACATAGGCATCATACCCATAAAGGTTCCTCAGGGCCAGAGAAAGTCTTTACATCAGCCGCTATCTAGCACCATGATCCATACTCAATGACCTCAGCGTGTGCATAGATTTAGTAAGCCCTTCAACATTTTCTACTACTTTTGATTCAGATAGTAATGTACCTGGGAATGCGATCAGATTAAAGTAATTATAATAAGGGTGATAGAAGGGCATGGTTTGATTAGTGAATCATGGTACTATGCCATTCCAGCAACACATCTCTCTGCAATAATTATTTATATAACTACTGACCAACCAATAGGAAAACAACTTTAACTGTACACGATGACATCAGAGTGTTACTGTGTTGTATTCCATTGTGCAATAATTTTTATTGACAGGTTTTCTCACTTAAATATAATTAAAACAGATTTGTGAAAATACCGTACCAAAACCAGACCAAACTATTTGAAATATTTAAAACACTTTGTCTTGGGAATTAGAAAAGTAAGTTTGTGTGTCTAGAGACTAAGGCTGGATCTTCAGCTCCTCTGTGCAGGTTAGGAGTGCTGCAGAGGTAGCATTTATATCCAATGGGGAAAGAGGTGTCCAGGCATTGCACAATGGAAATATCCAGTAACCAGATTTAGAGCACATGATAGCAGCATCTCCCAACTGAGGACTGTCACTGCAATGAATGGTTGGACTGGGTAAACTGGGGAGAAGTATAGAGTAGTGGGAAAGAGCCCTGGTCTATTGGTAGCCCTGTCACACTTCTTATTGTTTACAAGGGCATCTGTATGAATGTAGAAGTGTTAAGACCTGACATACTATATTTTGGCAAAGCTTAAAAGACTGAATGGACTTATGGACAAGTGTATATGTGGCCAATGAGAATTGCCTGTTAGTCTTCTGCAATATTCATTAGCTTTTATTTGAGTCCACTTTTCCATAGGTATATATTGATGTCTTGATGCAAAAAGCTGCAAATTGGAAAATTGAAAGTTAGCTCATTTGTCTGTAAAATCATCCATTTCATCCCTCCCTTTTGGTTTCCATGGCCTTTCATTTCTGAGAAGTGTTTTCCAGGCTGCTGCAGAGTTGTTATACACTTGCATGTCCTCTTTGTCTGCTGTTTGGCCAATAGACATAATTAACTTGACCCCTGAAAGTTCCTCCTGCACTGTTTCTGCTGCTGATCCTGGTTAATCAATAGAAGATGATTCACACTTCCTGCTGATGCTTTCCTCCGTGGTTCTTGGCCCTTGTTAGTTTTCTAGAAATGTGATGTCCTGGCAGTGAGACTGGATCTCATACTGCATGGAGGCCTCTGGGGTATGTTCCAAATCTTAATTGCAACTACTTGGACTCTTAAGGTTCTGATTTTCATGGTAGCTGTATATATGGCACTAACAAATGCATGCAGCTCTGTACAGTAGTAATAAGAATCAGGTACAGTCTCTACCTTAAAGAACTTATAACCTAAGTGCATACCTGAGGCAACAGGAGATGGAGGTTTATTTACTAAATTGCCTTTCTGTAACACCTGGTAGACCGGTATAGTCCTTATGAAGAGATTTATACCTCACTATGACCAGCAGATGGAGACTGAGACCAAAACTTGTATATGAGGATAGGCTCCCCCCTACCCCTTCAGTCTTTCTCAGTCTCTGAACAGTGTGGTAAGACTCATTCGGCTCCCCTCTTAGGGCTGTTGGAATTTGTTTAGGACTCCTAGGTTCCCCTGTTTTTGCCATACAGACCTTGGACGGGTCTTGTTTGTGGATCTGTCCGACCTCGGGGATGTTACACCCGGTGGTTCTCATGCTGGGTCCCTTCCCCCTTTTCTCCACCTTCCCCCCTTCCTCCCACCTTTTTGTAGTAGTGCCTCAGCGGGCAGCCTTTGCACTGATACCGGTCAGTCTGCCAGCTTTGAGAGCCGTGGAGTCTGTTCTGAGTGGAAAAAAAAAATCCTGAGGTGTGCTGCTCTTAAGGGCTCTTTTCCATAAGAACATAAGCAATCCCTCCGCTGGGTCAGACCTGAGGTCCATCGTGCCCAGCAGTCCACTCACACGGCCCAACAGGTCCAGGACCTGTGCAGTAATCCTCTATCTATACCCCTCTATCCCCTTTTCCAGCAGGAAATTGTCCAATCCTTTCTTGAACCCCAGTACCGTACTCTGCCCTATTATTCCCTCTGGAAGTGCATTCCAGGTGTCCACCACATGTTGGGTAAAGAAGAACTTCCTAGCATTCGTTTTGAATCTGTCCCCTTTCAACTTTTCCAAATGCCTTCTTGTTCTTTTATTTTTCGAAAGTTTGAAGAATCTGTCCCTCTCCACTCTCTCTATGCCCTTCATGATCTTGTAAGTCTCTATCATATCCCCTCTAAGTCTCCTCTTCTCCAGGGAAAAGAGTCCCTTTAAAGGTGCTGTTTTTCTTTTGGTTTTTCAACTAACTGGCACTTTTTTGAAGCTAGGGTGCTTTTCAATACAATGAGCACTTTGCAAGGGAAAAAGTGCTCATTGTGCTCCAGACGTGAGGCACTTGCGGCCGGCCTGTGCAAACGTTGTACAGGCTGGTGCGGTGGGGGATCCTCGTCGGCATCGGGTGCCAGCGGCCAGGGAACTCCGCCGCATGTGCCTCGCGAGTTGACTTCGGTTCGTGGGGAAGCCCGGGCTTCCCCCCCACGCGGGAGGTTCCCCAGCCGCCAACAATCAGGGTACAAAGGATTCCCTTACCGCCGGTGCAGCTGGGGATTCCCTTACCGTGTTGGTCGGCTCCCCAGCCTTAGCACCAGGAAAAGCCCAGGCTTCTCAAATGCTATAGGCCTCTGGAGCTCCGATTTTAGCGGTTTCAGGGCTGATTTCGGTAGGAAACACCTCTTTCATTTCAGTTATCTAAGGTGACCTTCCCCCTATATTAGAGAAACAGGGGCAAGGTGGGGTTGGGTCCCCTGCTGTGGCAGGGTGTCCCTTGGGGCTGCCTGGGGGTTTTCCCCATGAATTTATGTTGGCATTTTGTAAGGTTTATGTGCTGGCAGCTGGAAGTCCTGTTTCCACTCCGGGGTTCTCGGGGGAGGGGGTGGTTGCCCTCTACATCTTCTCCGGTGCGGTCCCTGACAGCGTCGTTTTTGCCCCCCCCCTACTCTCGTCCAAATGGCCACGGGTCTCTTGGGACGAGGATTTTTGTGCTGAGGAGCACGGTGAGGTGGATGAGGACCTGGACTTTTGGGGAGATCTCCAGGATCCTCTTGGGGGCCAGATTCCACCAGTGGTGGGTTTGAGCGCCCACTTGCTGGCGAGGATGTCTGTAGTGCACATTTTTCAGTGAGACGAGCTTCTTGAGCTGATTCTTCAGGTCTCTGTTGAAGTTCTTCAGGTCTCTATTGAAGTTTGAGGACATCGTGTCGGAGGCCCCGCATACTGTGGACCCCTTGCTCAGGGGGATCTGCTCTTTTTCCTGCTCTTTCCCTATGTATCAGGATATTCAGGATATTATGCTCGTTTAGTGGCAGGTGCCAGAGGCACCTTTTTGCTTTTCTCGCTCCATGGCCCGCCTGTATCCCCTCCCGGAAGGGGATCAGGATACTCTGAAGTCTCCAGTGGTTGATGTGGTGATCTCAGCCATCGCAAAGCACCATACCTTGCCTGTTGAGGGTGGTGCTGACTTGAAAGACCCGGAAGAGCATAAGTTGGGAGTTCCTCCTTAAGCAGCGTTTTGATGTGGCAGCTTTAGCAGTCTAGGCGGTGATATGTGTCGGGCTGGTGGCTCGGGCATGTTTTCGCTGGGCCAAGCGGGTCCTTGACTGTAAGTCTGATAGTTGGGAACTTGTAGAAGAGGAAGTTCCCAAAATTGAGATGGGTGCTTCTTTCAGATGCCGTGTATGACCTCTTGTGAGCTTCTGCCAAGTCTATGGTTTTTGTAGTGGCGGCCCGCTATACCTTGTGGCTTTGTGCATGGTTGGTGGTCACGGCGTCCAAAGCTAAGTTGACAAAATTTCCCTGAGGATTTGGACAAGCTTGTTCAGACCTTAACTGATTCTAAAGTGCCTTGTTTACCTGAGGATAGGCCTCGGCCTCTAGCTCGGAGGGGGGGGGGGTGCTCATGGGTGTGATATCCACCATTTCTGCCCTAGTCGATGGGCCCCTTCTTTTCCATTTCCTGGGCTTGCCCAAGGCCAGTACTTTCAGTGCATGCAGTCCTTTCGAGTGGCCCGCCAGATGGCTGGAAATGCCCCCGTCGGGTCCCCAGCAGCCCATCCTGCACAATGACTTCTTGCCGGCACCCGCTTTGGTTCCTGTGGGTGCCCAGCCGCGACTTTTACCCAAAGTGTGCACTGATCACGTCAGATCAGTGCATTCTAGAGGTGATTCAGGACGGGTATGCTCTGGAATTTGCCCAGACCTTATCAGACTATTTTCTTACTTTTCAGGTGGCGTGGAAGCAGAAGGCCTTTCGCCAGACAGTCCAGAGATTGCCAGATCTCAAAGCAGTGGTTCCTGTGCCCCCTCAGGAGTGTTACACCGGCAGGTACTCAATTTACTTTGTGGTGCCCAAGAAAGAGGGGACCTTTTGGCTCATCTTAGATTTGAAAGGGGTCAACAAGGCGCTCAAGGTTCCTTCTTTCTGGATAGAAACTTTGAGGTCTGTCATTCTGGCGGTCCAGCTAGGGGAGTATCTGACTTCTCTTGATCTGACGGAGGCCTACTTGCATGTTCCAATTCAGGTCTCTCATCAGCGTTTTCTTCACTTTGCGATCTTGGGGCAGCATTTTCAGTTTTGTGCACTTCCCTTTGGCCTGGCCATCGCACTGCAGACGTTCACCAAGGTGATGGTTGTCATCGCGGCGGCTTTGCAACATGAGAGTATTCTAGTTCACCCCTATTTGGATGACTGGTTAATTTGTGCAAAGTCGTTTCAGGAGAGCGCCCTTGTCACAGCTCGGGTGGTGGAGTTCCTACAATTGCTATTATGGGTTGTTAACCTCGCCAAGAGTCGGTCCCCTCTCAGAGCCTGGAATATCTTGGGGTTGTGTTCGACATCTCTTTGGGGAACATCTTTCTCCTAGAGGCCTGGGAAAGCAAATTGCAATCTCAGATTCACTTGCTTATGGCATCCCGGTGTCCTCAGGTGCAGGATTTCCTCCAAGTCTTGGGGTCGATGGCTTAGTGAGGTGGGCTCGTGCCCATATGCATCCTCTAAAGTATGCTCTTCTTTGAAAGTGGTCGCCTCAGAGGCACGGTCTGGAACATCCTGTCCCTCTGCAGGGTTTGGCTCGCGGCAATCTTTGTTGGTGGCTTCAGACTCCTCATCTTGTTCAAAAGCCGAGACTTGATCAACCAAAGTGGACAGGCTGCTCATGGATGCCAGTCTCCTGGGTTGGGGGGCTCAGTGTCTGGGTCCCTCAGCTCAGGGCACCTGGTCCACAGAGGAGACCTCCTGGTCGATCAGTGTTCTGGAGACCAGAACCATCCAGCTAGCGCTGTAGGCATTCCATTCCTTCTTCAGCAAGTCAGTCAGGGTTCTGTGTGACAATGCCATGGTGGTGGCATATGTCAGTCGTCAGGGGGGGCACTAAGAGAACTCTGGTAGCACAAGAGGCAGCTCTGCTCATGGTCTGGGCAGAGGCGCATCTTCTGGACATCTCGGCTTCCCACATAGTGAGAGTGGAGAATGTTCAGGCATGTCACATGCTATATCCAGGAGAGTGGTGTCAAAGTCCTATGACATTTCAGTTGATACCGCAAGCTTGGGTCAGCCCCTCATGGACCTAATGGCCACGAGTGTCAACGCCAAAACTTCCTGCTTCTTCAGTCATCACAGGGACAGTCAGGCCGAGGGTCTGGATGCTCCAGTTCAACCATGGCCAATGGAGGGGCTGCCGTATGTGTTCCCTCCATGGCCATTAGTGGGCAGAGTTCTATGCATTGTTCGTCATCCAGGCCTGGTGGTTCTGGTGGATCTGGATTGGCCCTGGTGCCCGTGATACGCGGACCTGGTGGGGCATCTGATAGCAGACCCTCTGCCTCTCTCGACTGACCTGACTCAGGGCCCCATTCCAATATTCGATCCAGGTCCCTTCTGTTATACGGCTTGGCTCTTGAAAGGAATCGCCTAGATAAGAAGGGGTATTCTGATAAGGTAATTTCAACCCTCTTGTTTATGAGATCCTTTTTTTTTCCCTCTGTATTATTGGATATTGTAATTATTCAAATTTATTATTATAAATTTGAATAATTACAATATCCAATAATACAGAGGGAAAAAAAGGATCTCATAAACAATTTTTTAAAATTATAAATTTGAATAATTACAATATCCAATAATACAGAGGAAAAAAGGATCTCATAAACAATTTTTTTAAATTATAAATTTGAATAATTACAATATCCAATAATACAGAGGAAAAAAAGGATCTCATAAACAATGCATAATCAATTGACCAAGCGGAGATTTCTCGCTCTATGCATATTTTCCATTGATTCCATTTTAGAATGTATCGCTGTAAAATCTTTAACAGCAGATACTGAGACAGTTTGAAGTGTATTATATTGAGCTTCCATAACATTTAATCGTTTATCCAAACAACTCAAATTGGAATCCACATTTTCTAGTTTATGAGAAACAGACTGTGAAAAATCCACCATTTGTTTCATCATTGACCCAAGAAACCTTTCGACTCTAGAAATACCTAACCACAAATCTTTAAGGGTAATATCCTGTGCTTCCTCCGTTAGTGGATGTTCCTCCACTACACCTGAAAAATCCAGTGATTTAGGTATTTCAGTATAAACTAGCTTATTAATCTGAGTGGAGGATACCACTTGTTCGGTGGAAATAGTAGGATTTATATTCCTACTATCACTTGATACTGCATGAAGGGGAGGAGTCCGTTCAAGGGGACTCATTGAAGCACCTGACAAAGAGGAATTCAAGGATTTTCAGTTAATAATGTTAGATGCCTATCAATAGGGCCAGATACAGCTGGTGTTGAGCTCTTAGGTTTAATTTTTCTTTTCCCCATATTCAATCTAACCACTATTATAAAGTAATTAATACAAACTTAAATTCCAGCTCCCTGGCTCCCAAGGGGGCTAGCGTGCCCTTTGAGCACGCCCCTTTGGCCATGCCCTGTGGCCGCAACCGCGGCAGCGGCTTCAATTTAAGCAGTTGGAGACGGACCCGGTGACGTCAGGGGTCTGTCTCAATCAGTGCCTGCCGGTTAAGCTGAAGAAAAAGGAACCACTGCTACAGGAGGCTCAGGAGCAACAATAAGAGTCACCTCCAATATCCCTCAGGGTAGGTATCGGGCTCCCGAGTTAGCTGCGGCAGCAGCTTCAATTTAAGCAGTTGGAGACGGACCCAGTGACGTCAGGGGTCCGTCTCAATCAGTGCCTGCCGGTTAAGCTGAAGAAAAAAGGAACCGCTGCTGCAGGAGCAAAAATAAGAGTCACCTCCAATATCCCTCAGGGTAGGTATCGGGCTCCCGGGTTTGACGCATCTTTGAGGAATGGTGTGGGACGCATGGAGTGGTCTCTTTTCGTGCTTCCTTGCCTAACATTTTGGAGTTCTTTCAGGATGGCTTAGACAGAGGTCTTGCTTGGTTTTCTCACTGAGTTCAGCTTGCGGCCTTGTCAGCTTTTCATGGGTTGCTACATGGTCAACATTTGACTGCCATTCCTGATATACGCTTCTTGCGGGCGGCCAAATTGCTCAGGCCTCCCGTGCGACCTTCTGTGCCATCTTAGGATCTAAATCTGGTCCTTTCCGTGCTGGTGCGCCCTCCTTTTGAACCTTTGGGTGCCTTTTCATTGAAGGACCTTACCCTCAAAGCGGTTTTCTTGGTGGCTATTACATCTGCTAGATGTGTTTCTGAGCTGCAAGCTTTCTTTTGTAGGTCTACCTTCCTGGAGTTTTCTAGGGAGTGGGTCGTGTTGCAGCCTGTTCCTTCCTTTCTTCCAAAAGTAGTTTCTCCTTTTCTTGTCAATCAGGTAGTGGTCTTCCTGGTGTTGGGTAGTCGGGAGGGATATTCTGAACAGAAACAGTTGCGCAAGTTGGATGTCAGTCGGGTCCTTCACTCTTATGTGCAGAGGAACCAGGAGATCAGGAAATCAGGTCATCTTGGTCCTTCTAGCGGGTTTTTTTACAGGGGGACAGCGCTTACAAGGCTACCATTGCATGCTGGATTAAGGAGACTATTGCTTCCGCTTACCTTCTTCAGAAAAAGTCTATTCCTGAATTTCTGAAGGCTCATTCCATTCGGGGTCAGGCAGCCTCTTGGGCTGAGTCTTCTTTAGTGCCTTCAGTGGATATTTGCAAGGCTGCAGTTTGGTCTTCTCTGCATTCCTTGGTCAGTTACTACCGTGTGGATGTTTAGGCGCATCGGGACGTGGTTTTCGGTGAGCGTTTTCTGGTGTCTGCCCTTCAGGGGTCCCACCCTTGATGTGTACTGCTTTGGTACATCCCATTCATAAGGACTATACTGGTCTACCAGGCGATACAGAAGAAAAAATTAGGTTCTTACCTGCTAATTTTCATTCTGTTAAGCCTGTAGACCAGTATAGTCACCCATCCTATCTGTCTTTATGGGTGATTGCAGGTTTTTGCTCACGTGCAGATTTTGATTTTTTTCTGCGGGTTCTAGTATTTTTCTGGGGCCGGGGAGATATAAGAACAGCGGCGATGGCTCAGCTGTGGGGACATTTTATATACAGTATAATTCCGTTATAATGGATTTCAAAGGACCTGGAAAAACAGTCCATTATATCCAGAGGTGCATTTTTTTTTTTTTTTTTTGGTCAACTGAAACAACATACACTCAATGAACAACAGTACACATATCCAGAGGTGCATTTTGTTTTACTTTATTTAGATCAACTGAAACAGCATATACTCAATGAACAACAGTCACTGCAAACATCAATACTGTAAAACTCAGCAAAACATTGGTATGGCTCAAAATGATTGCAAAACCAGACTAGTGACTAGTGATGTGCCCCAGGGCTCGGTATTTAGGCCCATCTTATTTAATATTTTCATCAATGACCTAGAAGAAGGAACATCCAGTGAGATCATCAAGTTTGCAGACGACACAAAGCTATGCCAGGCAATCAGATCACAGAAGGATAGCGAGGAACTCCAGAGTGACTTGTGTCAGTTAGAGAAATGGGCGGAGAAATGGCAGATGAAGTTTAATGTGGAAAAGTGCAGAAAGAACAAGGAACACGAGTATAGAATGTCAGGTGCAACTCTGGGTAAGAGTGAACAAGAAAAGGACCTGGGTGTTACTGATAGATAGGACCCTGAAACCATCAGCACAATGCGCGACAGCGGCAAAGAAAGCAAATAGAATGTTAGGCATGATAAAGAAAGGAATCACGAGTAGATCGGAGAAAGTTCTAATGCCGTTTTATAGAGCAATGGTCAGACCACACTTGGAATACTGTGTCCAACATTGGTCTCCCAACCTAAAGAAGGATATAAAACTGCTGGAGAGGGTGCAGAGACGAGCAATGAAGCTAATAAAAGGTATGGAGAACTTGGAATACGAGGAACAACTTAAGAGACTGGGATTGTTCTCCCTTGAGAAAAGGAGACTGCGAGGAGATATGATCGAGACTTTCAAAATACTGAAAGGAATTGACAAAATAGAGCAGGAAAAAAAATTATTTACAATGTCCAATGTGACACGGACAAGAGGACATGGACTGAAGCTAAGGGGGAACAAGTCCAGGACAAATAACAGGAAGTTCTGCTTCACGCAACGAGTGGTGGACACCTGGAATGCTCTCCCAGAGGAGGTTATTGCGGAATCCACCGTTCTAGGATTTAAAAGCAAACTAGATGGCACATCTCCTTACGAGAGGCATAGAGGAATATGGGTGACTAAAATTACGCCAGCTGTACACCTAGCTGGGCCTCTGCGTGTGTGGATCGCCGGACTTGATGGACCGAAGGTCTGATCCAGAGATGGCTGTTCTTATGTTCTAACACTAAAAGATGGTCTACTCTAAAGCATTATGTCGCACTGTCCTGAAAACAAAAATAATCTGTCATTTTCTTCTGGGCTGCATTTCTTTCATATGTGTTAGTAATGTACGCATCAAGTTTTCCAACGCAATACATCAGTACATCTGCTTCAACAGCATCATTAGCGTTACGTTCATTGTAATGCTGCAACAATGTCAACACCATGCTTGCTTCACGTGTAGATAGTGGAAGCTCAGCTGGAGCCTCATCACTTGATTCGTCACCAGTTTGTGCACTATTGACACTGCCAGACTTTGTCTTAATTTCTGCTAAAATCTCCTGACCGGTTAACACATCATCAATGGCAAGAAATTCTTCCGCAGACATACCTGTAGTCTGGTCCAAAAAATGCAATTCCATCAACTGTTCAAAAATGTTATCACAGTCACAAGCAGACAATGTTGGCAATGGGGGTGTCTCTGAAAGATCTTCTGTCTCTGCAGAAACGTCAGAAACAACATTCTTGACAACTCCCACCTTCCTGAAACAATTGTTGATTGTTGTCGCTGTGATTTCGTTCTCCCAGACTGACCGAGCCCATCGCAGACACAACAGTATGTCGATGGCAAAGTTGTCCATGTCGCTGTTCTCAATGGCTATGATAAGTTTATGCATAAGTCGCTTTCTGTACAGAACTTTGAAGTTCTGTATGATGCCTGAAGTTGACTCGTACAGTTTGGTGGCAAGAACTCCAGTTGTATTGCTTTAAGCTGTTCAGCTACAGCCAGGTCATGTGCACTGCAGTTATCAACAATCATCAGAATGCAGCGCTTTTCCTTCACAAATTTTCTGTCAAGATCTGTTAACCATTCACTGAACAGACTGGCTGTCATCCATGCTTTACAATTGCTTTTGTACACAACTGGCAGCGACTTTGCACATTTGAAACAACGTGGCTTGGCAGACTTTCCAATAGTTAGTAGTGATAGCTTTTCAGATCCATCCATATTGGCAGCAAACAATAATGTGAGGTGCTCCTTACTTCTCTTGCCACCGTGGCAGCTGTCTCCTTTGAACGTCATTGTGCGATCCGGCAACAACTTAAAAAATAACCCAGTCTCGTCAGCGTTGAAAACGTTGCGTTCGTCATATTGGTCCAGCAGCCGTGGTAGTTTGGTCTGTAGCCAGTCTGCAGCAAGTTCTTGTGGTACAGACTCTGATTCGCCACTCAGTACACGAAAGATCACAGCTCTGCGCTTCTTGAACCTATCCAGCCAGCCATCACTACATTTAAAGTCATTGTGACCAAGTTGAACAGCAAGACTGACTGCTTTCGTTTTCAGAATTGGACCGGAGACTGGCACACCAAGTGAGCGTGCTTGCTTCAACCAAAGAAAAAGCGCATCTTCAACATCATCATAGGTGGATTTGCGCAATTTTTTACTGCCATCTGCAAACTGCAAAGACGTCATGTACTTCTCACAGCTACTCCAGATGTTACAGACCGTAGATTTGCTTATACCATAGTCATGTACAATATCCGCTTGTGTTTTCTTTTTAGTTTCGATTAAAAACGATTTCACGTTTTACATCTTATGTTATCGAACGACGCTTCGTAGCAGACTTCTCAGCCATTTTGACTACAGTATCACAGGTATGCCACGTGCCGTGTAGGCAGAGCCTGCATGTCCGTTATAGCTGATTGAAATTACAGCTAAAAGTGGCTCTCGGGACCAAAATAGTTGTTCAGTATATCCGAAAGTTCGGTATATGCAAGTCCGCTATATCCAATGATTTTCTGTATGTTTATAATGGCGCTCGGCTGGGACCAGCAGACCTCGTCCACTATATGCGAGGTTCCGTTATAAACGAGTCCGGTATAACGGGATTATACTGTAGCTGGTTTCTATTCATGTTACAACTGTTATTTCCATGTGTTTGTTGTTTTACACTCCTGTTTGGAGTATGTTTACTGTTCTCAGTTTAGTATTTCCTAGGTTCTGCTTGGCTATTTGGCAGACTGAAGGGGTAGGGTCTCAGTCTCCACCTGCTGGTCACAGTGAGGTATTAAACCCATTCGTAAGGACTATACTGGTCTACAGGCTAACAGAAAGAAAATTATCAGGTAAGAACCTAATTTCTCCTTTTAAAAGTACTTTAAACCTTAGTACATTCCTTTCTCTCTTTGATAACATACATACCTGCAATCTTTAAAGCAGCACTAGCCCAAAGTTACACCCTATTCCCTACAAAATACAAACCACCCTCAGCACACGATGCCCTATCATGTCTGTCCTATTGGCACCAAAATCTAAAAATGACACTGGCAGAGTCTCTTTGTCTCTCACCTGCCAAAATAAAGGTCTGAGTGATTGAATGTGTGTTTGTTTTCACCTTTCTTGTATGACATTGGCATGGTTTTCATTCCTATGTTTCCTTTTATAGTTTGTAAACCATGTAGATCCTTGATTGGTGATGGTGGGATATCAAGTCAATAAATAATAAGGGATGAATCTGGAGTGGAAAATTTGAGGGTATGGGGGAGAGATATAGCTTGCAACAAGGACAGAATTACTTGAAGTTAGACCCTCTGGAGATGTGGGAGTCCTGAGAAGCAAAATCTACAGCTAGGAAAGGGGATGAAATGTTTTAAATATATTTTGAGCCTCAAATTTGGCACTTAGCACAGGCTGATGTGTTACCGCTGCAGAGAAAATAGTCTACAGAGTGACTCTTCCAAAGTTATAAGAATTATCAGTTGGAGAAATGAGATTTGAACTTGATTTCTCTGGTTCTCAGCCCCTGCTCTAACCACTTGCCAACACCTTCATTTTAAACCCTATGATTTTTGTGTAAGTGGTCTTGAAGTAAGGAGACGGGATTTATGATATAGTCTGATGTAGGGTGAGATATCAAGTGCTATTATGAGCATATTTTAGTGTGGCACATTTTTCAAGTGGTAATATTTGTAATTCAGGAGCCAAAAAGGAATATAATTCCTGAGAGTACTGGAGCAGGGACTCTGTAGTAGATTGTAGCCCAATTGCAGGAGAGATCAGGGATGCTTAAGTCAAAACCAAATAGTCCATCCTGGGGCTGGTTCTTTGTTTTTTGGTTTGTTTGGGTTGGTTTTTTTTTTTAAGATAAAGGGGTGGCTCACTTTTGCATAGCACAAGAAACTTTTACCCAGCTGACAGTTTTAAAGTGCAGGGTTTGCATTACACAATTTGTGTTAATTTTATTTTGCTTCACATGGAACTGTTTAGTGGGGTTTACTTTTTGGTGCATTATTTACCAAAACAGATATGCTTTATGTACTACAGCTACTCCAGGTATCACCTGGATTTTGAGGGAGAAGTACAGTATCTTGGGATGCTCTGCTGCAACTTCTTTCTATAGACAGTTTGCCAGTCTACAAGACAAATACAAGGGTATTTGGTGCCCTAGGTGAACCTTAAGTCTTTTGTTGTTTCCTGAGTTAACTTTCAGCCTTGGCTCCCTTCCCACCAAACAATTTTGATCAACAGTAGTGTTCATCTCAACTCAGAGCATGTCCGTGAAAATGCAGAATTAGATGGCATGCTATTAAATATGAACCTCTGTTTTGTGTATGTGGGAAAACATTTCAGACAGGATCAAAACACAGAAAAAGATGTCAGAGGAAGTTTACTATATTGAGAACATGCCTTTCAAAACAGTTTGAAGCAACTTAAAATATAAAGTAAAAACTCATGCATTGGCTTTTTTACCTGTATTTTGATCCAGTGTATGAATATTTTCCCTTATTAAAAAGTGTTCATAGCAGTGGGATAAGAGAACAAATAAACGTAAATGACAACACAGGTAGCTTAGACTCTGTTTTCCTGTGAGCAACTCCGTGGAAAACTGGGGCTGTGTTGTTACACTGCTAGAAAGGTCTGCTCTACCTTATTGCTGGTTTTCAGCAGGCCCCCTATCAAACTTAGAGGGTCTCTCACTGTCCAAAGAAAACATTTTGGAAGTGGTTTTTGAAATTGTTCATGATTTGACTTAGGGCTCCTTTTACTAAACTGCGTTAGCGGTTTTAGCGCACACAGCATTTTAGCGCACACAGCATTTTAGCGCACGCTACACATCTCTAGAACTAACGCCGGCTCAGTGCTGGCGTTAAGGTCTAGCGTGAGCGGCAATATAGCGCGCGCTATTCCGTGCGTTAAAGAGGCTTAGTAAAAGGAGTCCTTAAAAGACAAATGGTCTTCCAAGGGGCCAGCAGAGGGTGCGACTCGAAAGTAGTTTGAAATATGGCAGTAGTACCCATACATTCATTGTGGCATATTGCTTTGTTGCTCTTTTTTGTTTTTACATTTTTGGTACAGTATCTACCTCTGCTTCTCTTAGAACCTTACTCTTTATGTTTAAGTTGGTATAAAGTTGTAATTTAAAAAAACAAAAACCTACAAATGTTTGGGAAATGTGAAAGCTGACAGGAACAGCTGATGTTTATGTATTTATTATAACTTCCTCACAAGCCCTGCTTCCATTTTTTGCTGCCTTACCCCATCTCATAGGTTGTGACTGCATGAGATTTCCACAGACACACAAAGATAGATCCATGAACCAGGCTCCTCTGCTAGGAAAAGCTACCTGCAAGATTTTGGGGTACAAATATACCTTTAGGCTAAAAGGGTACAGAGCTTTAGAATCACCTTTGCTTAGAGCAGAGCTTGTATTTCTGAATATGTATTCTCTGCTGGTAAGAGGTGGGACTGTAGCCTACACTTCTAGGAAAATGTAAATTCTCAAAGAATTGGGGCACTTAACATATGCTCGTACTTTACAGATTATGGTAGAAGAGGCACTGCAAATGTATTTAAAACAAACACCATCCAGGAGTAAAATTTAAGGATTGTATGAGTTAATTGAACTGAAATCAGGGATGGAAGCCATGCCAAGTGAATAATGGAAATAGGCTTCAGAAGGGTACAAATGCTAAAACTTTAAATAAAATGTGAATAAAGATTTTAATACCTAAAGCTGGCTAATGGTTATTATTGCAACTCTGTTGTCTTTCACATACCCTTTGTGTACTATACTGCCATTAAGTCTGAACCTTCCATTCATAGATCTTAAGAGTTGGGTTAATTTTTTTGAGTGGAACATAATACTCTTGCTGTATATGGGAGAAAAGAATTCTAGATTGTGTTCAAATTTGACTTATTGAGTTTGAAAAGTAAATGAGAAGAGAGAAAAAAATTACAGCACAACGCCAACCTGAAGTAAAAGTCAAAAATAGCATTTGCTAAAATAAAAGATCTAGAGGTAGATTAACATGAGCAAATCAGGATTGCATTGCTGTCATCCATATAACTTAAAATGTGTGCAGATGGAATTTAAATCTTAGAGAATGACACAGAGACAAATTTGTCCCCGCCCTTACGAGAACTCATTTTACCTTCCCATCCCATCTGTCCCTGCCCCATTCCTGCTAGCTCTGTCCTCATCTGCACAAGCCTTGAACACTTTAAAATCATAAATGTTCGAGGCTTGTGCAGTTAAGGCAGAACTTGCCGGAATGGAACAGGGACAGAATTCACGGAGACGAGTTACACAGGGCTCCTTTTACTAAGGTGCACTAAAGAAATTAGCGCACATAGGCGCCTACACTAGAATACCACACGGTATTGGTCTAGCATGGGCCGGTAGCGATGTCACCGCGTTAATGTCACTATCGCGCGCTGCACTCTGCATTAGTAAACAGCGCGTGACAAAAGCAGGTATTAGCGCGCGGTAATCCAAAAGCGTTCTGCCTATTCATCTTATGGACCCAACTTTTCTCCATGTCCTGATTACAGTAGTTTAGTGCAATCCAATACACACACCCCTTAAACAAAACTGTGATAACTTTGTTTAGCATGTGGGAGCTGTGCTTCTTCCTATGGTTCCCATGAGTGTTGAGAGAAATGGTCAAGCTACAAAAAGCACTAGTCTGCTTCTGTAAAAGGTGTGTATGGTGTTTACTCAAGCAGACAACAGCGTGTCACTAACCCTAATGCTGTCCTACTGTAGCTTCATTCTCATAAATTGATGTCGCCACCATCCCTTTAGCCAACCTGTGCTAGTGGTGTTAAGTGCTATTCAGGGTGCGTTGTGTCTGATGCTGCACCTGACACTCCATGAGTGTGTGGGACCATGCTGTTTGCTCATAAGAACCCTTACCATGCTTGGGAAAAATAGGGGGGAAAGGGGTGAGTTAGTGCAGCTCTGATCTCACCATGAGTAAACAATACTGTGTGCAAACACACATGTCCCTATAAGGCTGTATGTGGAACAGCACAGTTTCTCTGTACACATGGTGAGATCGGTGGATGAGGCCACCAACTGAAACAAAAACACCTCTACCCTGGGGCCCATCCCTATCATATATAACTCATGAAGAACATTTCAACTGTTTTATTCGGTCAGGCCAATGGTCGGACCTTCTCACGGTCACCAAGGCAACTCCCTAGTATCTTGGCAAAACCCAAAGAGTGCTATATGGCTGCCTCCTCATATCAGGATCACTGACTAGGGACTTTTCCTCCAGGAACCGAGAGCAACAAGTACGTCGCCCAACAATCCTGTAGGTGGACTTTTCCTCCAGGCCTCCCGCTCTGACCAACATCTGAGAAGTGAGTCTTGCAAACATTACAACTGCCTTACTGGGTCAGGTCAACTGTCTCTCTAAGGCAGTAGCCTCTTTTCATGGTGTCTAATATATAATTCTTTAAAAAAAAAAACCAAAGTTAAAATGCTCCAATGAAGTAACCAGTGGGATTTGAACTAGAAACCTCAGAGGGTGGGGGGTGATATCAAGTTTAGCACTACACCACAGCTCCTCTATACATACACATATGACAGCATAGATAGTAATGTGTGTTTCAACATTGCTACACTAGATTGTTCTGTGATTTCATTACTGTTACAAAGCTATAGCATGTGATTCTCACACTCCATGTTCCTAACATTAAGCAAAGGTGCAAAATTGTATGTCACAAGTGTTAGGGCCCATAGACAAGAAAGCACAGTTACCGTAACAGGTGTTATCCAGGGACAGCAGGCAGATATTCTCACATGTGGGTGACGTCATCCACGGAGCCCCGACGCGGACAGCTTTTCAAGCAAACTTGATTGAAGTTTCAAGCTTGCTATGCTGCACCACGCATGTGCATGCCTTCTCCCTCCACTAGAGGGCGCATCCCCACCTCGTGGTCCTCAGTTCACATAGTCAGCAAAGAAGCCATCCCCAGGGAGGAGGGCGGGTTGTGAGAATATCTGCCTGCTGACCTTGGATAACACCTGTTACGGTAAGTAACTGTGCTTTATCCCAGGACAAGCAGGCAGCATATTCTCACATGTGGGTGACCTCCAAGCCAACCAAAAAAGGGCAGGTGGAAGGATGGCAATTTAAGCAAACAGATTACGCAACACCGACTGGCCAAACCGGCCGTCGCTCCTGGACAAAGTATCCAGACAGTAATGGGAGGTGAAAGTATGAACCGAAGACCAAGTGGCAGCCTTGCAGATGTCCTCAACAGGTGTAGACCGGAGGAAAGCAACAGAAGCTGCCATAGCCTGGACCTTATGCCCCGTGACTCGACCATGGAGCGTGAGACCAGCCTGAGCGTAGCAAAAAGAAATACAAGCAGCCAACCAGTTGGACAAGGTGCGCTTGGAAACAGGACGTCCCAACTGATTAGGGTCGAAGGACAAAAACAATTGAGGTACGTCCGATGAGACTGAGTGCGTTGAAGATAAAAAGCCAACGCTCTCTTACAGTCAAGCGTGTGAAGCACCACCTCACCGGGATGAGAGTGGGGCTTCGGAAAAAACACCAGAAGAACAATGGACTGATTAAGGTGGAAATCAGACACAACTTTAGGCAAAAATTTAGGGTGAGTGCGGAGAACCACCTTATCATGATGAAATACTGTAAAGGGTGGATTCGCCCCCAAGGCCTGCAGCTCACTAATCCGCCGAGCAGAAGTGAGCGCAAGCAGAAAGATCACCTTCCAAGTGAGAAACTTGAGATGAGATTTATCCATAGGCTCAAATGGAGGTTTCATAAGTTGAGCCAGAACCACATTAAGATCCCAAACCACAGGAGGAGGCTTGAGAGGAGGATGGACGTTCAAAAGACCCCTCATGAAACGAGTAACCAAAGGATGAAGCGAGAGGGACTTTCGCTCAAGATGGCGATGGAAAGCAGCAATCGCACTAAGATGCACCCTAATCGAAGTTGTCTTCAGACCTGACCGAGACAAGTGAAGTAAATACTCCAGGACCGAAGCCACCGGAACCGAGACAGGGTCCAGATGATGAGAGGAACACCAAGATGAAAATCTGGTCCTTTTCTGAGAGTAGCAAAGCCGAGTCGAGACCTTGCGAGAAGCTTCTAAAACCTCCCTGACAGACTGGGATATGGGAACAGAAGTCAAGGGGAAAGGAACCAAGCAGTCAGATGTAAGGACTGAAGATTGGGATGCAACAGCAAACCCCGACTCTGAGACAGCAGAGAGGGAAATACAGGCAGAAGTAGAGGCTCCCTGACACTGAGCTGAAGAAGTAGGGAGAACCAGGATTGACAAGGCCAACGAGGCGCAATGAAAATCAGAGTGGCCCGTACCGATTTGAGATGTACTAGCGTCCTCAGGATCAGAGGAAAAGGAGGAAACGCATACAGGAACTTCCCTCCCCAGTCGAGAAGAAAGGCGTCGGCCTCGAGACGATCCGGGGAGTACATCCGAGAACAATAGAGAGGCAGTTTGTGATTCTCCGGTGAGGCAAACAGATCTATTTGAGGAGTCCCCCACCGGTCGAACACCGTGCGCAGGACTCGAGAGTGGAGCGACCACTCGTGCGGCTGGAGAAGGCGGCTGAGTTTGTCCGCTAGGCAGTTCCGCTCTCCTTGAATGTAAACCGCCCGAAGGAAGATGTTTTGTGAGACCGCCCACTCCCAGAGGCGAAGGGCCTCCTGGCACAGGGACCAAGAGCCTGTCCCCCCTTGCTTGTTCACATAATACATCGCCACCTGGTTGTCGGTCCAGACTAGGACTACTTGATCATGCAGCAGGTGGCAGAAAGCTCGAGCAGCCAGGAAAATGGCGCGAAGCTCCAACACGTTTATGTGACGACGGTCCTCCGCCGACCACAGTCCCTGAGTGCGCAGACCATCGAGATTAGCCCCCCAAGCGTACTCCGAAGAGTCCGTGGTTAGGACCCTGTGATGTGGAGGAGCGAGAAAGAGCAAACCCCTGGAAAGATTGGAAGAGTTGGTCCACCAATGGAGCGAGCGTCTCAAAGAGGGAGTCACCGTCACGGGAGTGGAGATCGGGTCCCGGTCTTGACGCCACTGCGAGGCCAACGTCCACTGAGGAATCCGCAGATGTAAGCGGGCAAACGGTGTTACGTGGACGGTGGAAGCCATATGACCCAGCAGAATCATCAGGCTTTTTGCCGAGGCCGAAGGCAGATGCGAAACCTGCCGACTGAGGCTGACAAGAGTCTCCAATCGTAGAGGAGGGGGGAACGAATGGAGGCGAACCGTGTCCAGCACGGCCCCGATAAACTGCAGAGATTGGGAGGGGCACAATTGAGATTTTGGAAAATTCACCTCGAACCCCAGACGCTGAAGAAAGATAATAGTCTGTTGGGTCGCTGAAATAACCCCCTCCCTGGACGGTGCCTTGATCAGCCAATCGTCCAGGTAAGGAAAAACTTGAAGGCCCCGGGACCGCAGGGCTGCTGCGACAACCACCAAGCACTTCGTGAAGCCAATCCGAAGGGGAGGACCCGGTATTGAAGGTGCAACTCCCCCACCTGGAAACGCAGGAATTTGAGGAAGGCGGGATGCACCGGCACATGGGTATAAGCCTCCTTCAGGTCGAGGGAGCACATCCAGTCCCCCTCGTCCAGCAGCGGGTACAGAACCGGAAGGGAGAGCATACAGAACTTCTCCCTGACAAGGTACTTGTTGAGCCGCCGGAGGTCCAAAATGGGGCGTAAGTCCCCGGTCTTTTTCGGGACCAGAAAATATCGGGAGTAGAACCCCGTGCCCAGCTGACAAGGGGGCACGCGCTCCACTTCCCTGAGGCTCAACAAAGCCCTGGCTTCCGACAGGAGAAGAGGGAGCTGAGACCTGTTGGAAGGACACGCGCCGGGCGGACTGTCCGGCAGAAGTTCCCGGAAACTGAGCGAATAACCCTCGGACACAACCCAGAGGACCCAAGCGTCGGAGGTGATGAGGGTCCAAGAGTGATGGAATGCGCGCAGACGACCCCCGATGGGTAGCGGGGTCGACGACAGTGCGGAGAGGGCCCGCCCCCAAGCGCTCAAGGCATCAAAAAGACGGGGCGGGCTTATATGCCCCTTGCACCTGAGGCTTCTGCTGTGGCGCCCGAGACTGCTGCGGAGGTCTCCTAGGCGGTGGCCTGGAGAAAGCCGGCGTGGTCTTCTGCGGGTAGTGCCTAGGCGGAGCTCAGTAGGGCTTAGGAGCCGACGTCTTCGCCTTGGGGCGCACCAGGGAGGCGAAAGACCGTTCGTGCTCAGATAGGCATTTTGTGGCCGCCTCCAGAGAGTCATCAAAAAGCTCCGAGCCCACACAGGGCAAATTTGCCAGGCGCTCCTGCAGGTTGGGATCCATGTCCACAATCCTAAGCCACGCCAGGCGGCGCATCGCGACCGCAATTGCAGAGACCCTGGAGGTCAGTTCAAAGGCGTCGTAGGTCGCGTGAAAAAGGTACAGACAAAGCTGGGAAAGAGATTCCATCAGCTTCCCAAAGTCGTCCCGATGAGATTCCGGTAAGACCCCATGATAGCGTGGCATGGACTTCACCATGTGACGAAGGTAAGAGGTGAATGTAAAGGCATAATTGAGAACCCGATTTGCCATCATGGAGTTCAGATACAAGCGCCGTCCAAATTTATCTAGGGTGCGCCCCTCAAGCCCCGGCGGCACCGCAGCAGACACTCTAGAAAGCTGGGTCTTCTTGAGGGAGGACTCCACCAAGGACTGGTGGGACATCTGAGCCCTTTCAAAGCCCTTGCAAGGCACCGTGCGGTACTTGGATTCCATTTTGGAGGGGACAGCCGTCACCGCATAGGGGGAATCCAAATTTTGCAGAAAAGCCTGCTGCAGAATCTTGTTCAATGGGAGACGCGGAGACTCCCGAGGAGGAGAAGGCAAATCTTGCTCTGCCAAAAATTCCTTGGAGTACTGCGACCCCGCTAAAAGGTCCAGATCCAAGGCCTTCCCCATGTCCTGCACAAACCTCGAGAACGAGGAGGGACGCAGACCAGACCGGTCTTCCTCAGGGGAAGGGAAGCGAGAACCCCGAGCCGCCGAAAACGAAGGGGACGCCTTGCGAGAATAGCAGGGCTCACGACCAGCCCCGACATCCGACCCCCAAGAAACAGCGCCGAGGGAATGCGCCGGGGTCGGAGACCTCCGAGGCCCCGAGGAGCCCCTCGGGGAAGACCTCGGGGTGCGGGACATAGAGACCTTCTGACGCCTCGGAGAGGAATCTCTAGAGCCCCGGGGCGAACCCTTCCAAGGAGGGGAGCGGAACAGCCTCGGATTAGAAAGGCTGAGCTCCGAAACCCGGAGCACCTCGACGTCCCGGGCCGGTGGGGAGCGACCACGCCGCGGAGGCGAACCTCGAGGACATTTCGACCTCCTGGAATGGCGCTTAGCCCGAGGCCGGCCCGAGGGCGAGGACCCTCCTGAGGCTCTGGACGAGGAGTACGAGGAAGAAAGCCTGCGAGTACGGCGCACCTTGTCCCGTGGTCGAACACTGCGCTCAGGCTGGTCCGAGGCCATGGCCGGGGCTGAGGACGGCTGCAAGTGTGCAAGAGCTTAGGACAGCTCCGAGGAAATAAGCGCTCGGAGCATGTCCTGGAACACCGGGACCGCCATCATAGACGGCATGTCGGATGCCGCCGGATACTCCGCAGAGGGCGACCTTGGTAACTAGTAATCCCGATGAGTAACCGACTTCGACGCCCAGGGCGGGGCCGAGGTCGACCCACCCACCCCCGTCGAGGAGCCCGAGGAAGGCTTCTTCGCTGACCCGGAACCTGAGGAGGGAAGCGGGGACTTACCCGGAACCGGCTTCGAGCCCGAGGATGAGGGCTTCGATGAAGAAGACATCCAAGGCGAGGTCGAAGGTGCCAAGGCCAAGGCCGGGGCCGAAGCCGAGGCCTACGTCGAGGCCTTACCCGCCGTGGGCTCCACAACAAAAAGTTCCGCCATGCGAGCACGCCGGCGGCGGAGGGCCCGAGGTTGGAAGGTCGCACACCTGGGGCAGGAATCTGTAGGGTGGTCAGCACCCAAACAGAGGAGGCACCACCGGTGGGGATTGGTGATCGACAGTAGCCGATCACACCGGGTGCACTTTTTGAAACCTGACAGAGGCCGGGACATGAAAAACCAAAAAGGCCGCGAACGATTGAGGTCCCGCGGCCACGGCAACCGGGAGCCCCCGGAGCTGGAACGGAAGATTTTTTTTTTTTTTACGAATTATGAATCGCACAACTAAGGAAAATAAGAAAACGCACAGCGACTTCGCGAAAACAACAAAGCCGCGGTGGCAGAAGGCAACTACACGGAGAGAAAAACACGACAGGGCTTCTGGCTCCGCGGAAGAAACAGATCTGAGGACCACGAGGTGGGGATGCGCCCTCTAGTGGAGGGAGAAGGCATGCACATGCTTGGTGCAGCATAGCAAGCTTGAAATTTCAATCAAGTTTGCTTGAAAAGCTGTCTGCGTCGGGGCTCCGTGGATGACGTCACTCACATGTGAGAATATGCTGCCTGCTTGTCCTGGGATAATGGCAGTTCAAAATGCTAAGGCTAGTGTGGAGCTGAGTGTAAAAGCACTTCTTTACTTCCATATGTTTCCAGCACAGTGTTCAAAACTCAGTAGCTTCACATACTTGCTATGCAGTTATAGTCCTGTATGTATCTCTCTCATAGATGCAGGGTGACCATGAAGCCTGAAGCCTTGCTGTGAACTATTGGTTGATTTAAATGAACACTAGTCCAAAAAGGTCCCACACCCCTCCCCCCCCCACACACACACACTTCCTGTGAACTATTGGTTGATTTAAATCAGTGGTCTCAAACACGCGGCCCGGGGGCCACATGCAACCCGCCAGGTACTATCTTGAGGCCCTCAGTATGTTTATCATAATCACAAAAGTAGAATAAAACAGTTTCTTGATCATATGTCTCTTTAGCTATAAATGACAATATTGTTATTAAGACATAGCCAAAAGGAAAGATTTATAAACTATAAAGAGTTTTACCTCATGCAAAATTGTCATTTCTTTAATAAGACATTAACTATTTATTTCTGAGGCCCTCCAAGTACCTACAAATCCAAAATGTGGCCCTGCAAAGGGTTTGAGTTTGAGACCACTGATTTAAATGAACACTAGTCCGAAAAAGGTCACACCCCCCCCCCCCCCCCCCCCAAACACACACACACACACTTCCTGTTTGGCTTTAAACTTCTTAATACAGTTGGTAAAGTTCCTTTCTGTGTAACCTGAATATGAATGGAGGTTTTGGGACAGGCAAGCAGCAGCAGAACAAGTTTCTCAGTAAGTGCAATCTGGATACATATTTTATTCATCTGTGCATGCACATACACACACAGTTAATAGGATTTCTTCCACACATACTAACAAAAATTCTGTGTTTCATTTTTTTATACTTGTAGACATGCCACTTAAATGTAGAAAGCCCCGTTTCTCGGGGGCCGACCTGCAGCTGCTGGCAAAGCTGATTGTGCGGCATCAAGCCTGCCTGTTTCCGGGCTCCTCAATGGGTTATACCTTTGAGGAGTACCAGAACAGGTGGGACCGTGTGTTCTGGCGCTATAACAGACGAGCAGAGTTGCCCCGTGAGGTAGGTCCATGTGTCTACATCTCTTTCTAAGGGCTACTGCCTCCTCTTGAGCAGGGGGTAGCGTGTGATGAAAAGTGTGCATTAAAGCCGCATTAGGAGCCCTAAATACTCTCATTGTTCATCACACACACTTCCTTACAATGAGCCTAAATCTGAAACTGATCCAAAAATGGTTCCACAATATCAAATATAAACAGAGATTTTAAGGGGGTGCAAAACTGAGGGTGTTGGTATCTTTTTAGGTCAGCCTTGACCTGCCTCAACAAAGCCCTTTACTGTAAGAGGAGTAGGGTTACCAGATGCCTGGATTCTCCCCCCCCCCCTCCACATGTCCTCCTTTTCCTGCACATGTGTGTGTGTGGTGTTAGCCCTGTAGCATTTCAGAAATGTTCACTTTGTCATTGCTTTGAAAAGTGTTCTCAAAATGCAAACTGCTGGTGTGTGTGTGTGACATCATGAGGTTGCATTTCTGCATGCTCAGATGCTTCGTATTACAGTCTGAGGCCCTACAATTGGTTTTCTTTGTTGTGATAAGATTCATCTCTTGCAATGGAATACTGTGCGGGCATACTTTACAATGGCCACACGGTCTGTGCCCTCCCACGCTGCTGGAAGCTCCTTCAGATAAATATGTAAATTGTGAATGAACCAGTCTCTGTTTGAGATTTTGATTTTTAGAGAACGCAAAGCTAGGAAGTTCTTGAAACTCTGGGTGATATTGCATTATATGCCAATGTTGCTTAATAGTACGTTTGATGTGGAAAGCTAAGTGCGAGTATGGTAAAACGCACACCAAAGGTTGTTCTTCAACTTTAGAACAAGGCTCTAGCAGTAATGAACGGTTGGCATACAAACCCCTCTTGTAGGCTTTGCGTATGACTCTGGCTGGATAACCTTTTTCTTTAAACCTCGCCATCATAGCATCAGATTTTGAAATGTAATCTTGAACTGAGGTACAAAGTCTACGGAGCCTTAAAAATTGCCCCGCAGGGATATTATCCCTCAAATGCTTTGGGTGGAAGCTGTCATATTGTAGGAGATTATTCCGATCGGTGGGTTTGCGATATATAGTTGTTTGAAAACTCCCATTGACCAACATAATGTTGATATCCAAAAACGGTACTTGAAAACAGTCTTTAGTCATAGTGAATTGTAAATTATCATCACAGCTATTAAGCCATACTAAGAACTGATCCAATTCTCTAACAGTTCCAGTCCATACTCCTAAGATGTCATCGATGTATCGCTTCCAAAATAACAAATGTTGCCAGTGTACTGAAGGGTATAAAAAAGAATCTTCAAACTTGGACACGTAAAGGCAGGCTATAGACGGAGCCATTTTAGCTCCCATAGCTGTCCCCTTAATCTGCTTATAAAAAACATCTCCAAACTGGAAATAATTCATGCCCAATGCAATAGATGCCAAGGTGGTCAGAAAATCAATCCTAATCTCAGAAATGGCCAAGGATTGTAACTCAGCTCTGATGATATCTATGGCTTCACGCTGGGGTATGTTAGTGTATAAGGCGGTAATATCCAAGGTGAAAAGTATAGCACCATCCGGAATGTTGTCAAACGTGGCCAAAAACTTTATTATACTGGCCGAGTCTAGAACATATGAAGGTGCTAAGGGAACCCGGTCTTTGAGGTAGGAATCCAACATAGATGACAGGGGTTCTAGAACTGACCCTATCCCTGAAACTATCGGTCTGCCTGGGGGGTTGGTTAAAGATTTATGGATCTTTGGGACGAAGTAGATGACTGGAGTTTTGGGATATTTACAGAATAAAAACCTATATTCCCTCTCTGTAATAACTCCCTTTTCAAGTCCCTGAACCAGGCAATGTGAAATAACATCTTGGATATCCTCTAACGGATCTTGTTGCAAAACCTCATAATATGTAATATCTGCCAATACTGGGCAGAGTCTAAAATAACTACTCCTCCCCCCTTATCAGCTGGACGTATAATGATGCTGTTATCTGCAGCTAAAGAATTTAAAGCCGTCTGCTGTGATCGAGAGACGTTAAACCGAAATAGGGATTTCTGATGTTCTAAAATACCTACTTCTTTTAATATAAGATTCTCAAAGGCCTGTATGTGGGGGTCCACGGTGCCTGGAGGGCACCATGTGGATTTAACCTGCAATGTAACTTATACAGAAGGTTCTGAATTTGTCAAAGTGTTGTCTTGAACACCAACTTCATCTTTATGAAAAAAATTCCTGAGTTTACATTTTCTAATGAATTTAAATAGGGCAATACGGGTGTCAAAAGGTTGGTAAATACTTGAAGGTACAAATGACAGACCCTTGTCTAATAGTGATGTTTCAACAGGAGTGAGAGTTCTATGAGAAAGATTAAATATGTTAGATGTTAGGGTTGGTTTCTTATTTGTTTTGATCTGATTGGTCTTTTTGTATTGGGTTTTGGTCCCCCTTGAAAATGGACATTGGGACCTGCACCTGGTGTCTTCTGCTGTCTTTTGTCATCTTCAGATGAATCAGATGAAGTGTGTGTATAAGTAGGACAATTATCACGCTTGGCAGAACGGGATTTATCCATCCAAGCGTATACAAATCCTTTGGTGTAATCTAATTCGTCACGCCTCAATTTCTTGATTTTAGTTTTTCTTAAATCCTCCCTGAACCCATCTAACTTGGTGTTAAATTCCTGTAAGGATTTAGTGTATTCGTCTGTGGTTAAGCTGCTCTCTAGGCTATCCTTAGCTGTTTGGAACTCACTATTGTAAGAATGTAATTCTGTTTTGGTAGTTTCAATAACTAAAAGCATCAAGTCAAGAGAGCATTTATTCAGGATGGCATTCCATTTGTCCAAAAACGCTGCATTATCCAAAAAAAGTCTGGGTTCAGTCCGCATGCGGAGCCCTCGTGGAATTCGCTTAAGGTGGCAATACTCCGCCAAGGTGGCTGCGTGGAGTTCTGCCCGCACTGTGCGTTTTTGCAAGGTTTCTAAGTAGTCCCAATCCGAGGGGATAGCTATACTTTCCCCGGAAGAAAAAAGTTGAAATGATGACAATACAGTAATTCACTTGCTTGTTGATCATTATAGGTATGTGCTTCCCACCCCATAGTTGCCATGATAAGCCCTGTTGGTAGGTACAACTACGTTGAAGAGATTACAGGGGCTAATGTATCAATACTAGTCAGAAAAATAGATACGACAATAATAGGAGACTGACTAATGGTGATAAATACCAGTGAGGAGAAAGTGACTGACACTCCAAAAAATGCTCAGAAGAATGAAACTCTGAAGGGGGGGTGAAAACCTCCTCTTGAGGGAAGAGTTTACCGTCCAATCATCGCATTAATACGTGAAAATGCACTTTCTGACCACTGGTAAAAATGTTGAATTGTTTTTGCAAGCTCAACACAAGTTGTTCAAAAGTCTCTAATGCAGAAATATCTCTCAATGGAAAAATAATGCACACTTATCTCAAAAATCTTAAAACTCTCTGGGGTCCCAACGCGGCCCCGTTTCGAGATCTGCTTCAGGAGACCCAAACTTTCATTTTAAGCCCTCTGTACAGTCATGAAGCTTTTCCAAGAGAAAATCTGAAAAATAATAATTTGATATCAGAAACCGCACACCATGACAAGCTGCTCTAACATACCCCGATGAGGGAAACTATACCATCTTATAGGCAAGGATAAAAGGGAAGGAAGCACTGAATACTCACATACCAAACACTGAATTCGAACATTCTAAGCCATGTGGGGTAGCGGTCCCCGTGGCTTAGAATGTTCGAATTCAGTGTTTGGTATGTGAGTATTCAGTGCTTCCTTCCCTTTTATCCTTGCCTATAAGATGGTATAATTTCCATCATCGGGCATGTTAGAGCAGCTTGCCACGGTGTGCGGTTTCTGATATCAAATTATTATTTTTCAGATTTTCTCTTGGAAAAGCTTCATGACTGTACAGAGGACTTAAAATGAAAGTTTGGGTCTCCTGAAGCAGATCTCGAAACGGGGCCGCGTTGGGACCCCAGAGAGTTTTAAGATTTTTGAGATAAGTGTGCATTATTTTTCCATTGAGAGATATTTCTGCATTAGAGACTTTTGAACAACTTGTGTTGAGCTTGCAAAAACAATTCAACATTTTTACCAGTGGTCAGAAAGTGCATTTTCACGTATTAATGTGATGATTGGACGGTAAACTCTTCCCTCAAGAGGAGGTTTTCACCCCCCCTTCAGAGTTTCATTCTTCTGAGCATTTTTTGGAGTGTCAGTCACTTTCTCCTCACTGGTATTTATCACCATTAGTCAGTCTCCTATTATTGTCGTATCTATTTTTCTGACTAGTATTGATACATTAGCCCCTGTAATCTCTTCAACGTAGTTGTACCTACCAACAGGGCTTATCATGACAACTATGGGGTGGGAAGCACATACCTATAATGATCAACAAGCAAGTGAATTATTGTCATCATTTCAACTTTTTTCTTCCGGGGAAAGTATAGCTATCCCCTCGGATTGGGACTACTTAGAAACCTTGCAAAAACGCACAGTGCGGGCAGAACTCCACGCAGCCACCTTGGCGGAGTATTGCCGCCTTAAGCGAATTCCACGAGGGCTCCGCATGCGGACTGAACCCAGACTTTTTTTGGATAATGCAGCGTTTTTGGACAAATGGAATGCCATCCTGAATAAATGCTCTCTTGACTTGATGCTTTTAGTTATTGAAACTACCAAAACAGAATTACATTCTTACAATAGTGAGTTCCAAACAGCTAAGGATAGCCTAGAGAGCAGCTTAACCACAGACGAATACACTAAATCCTTACAGGAATTTAACATCAAGTTAGATGGGTTCAGGGAGGATTTAAGAAAAACTAAAATCAAGAAATTGAGGCGTGACGAATTAGATTACACCAAAGGATTTGTATACGCTTGGATGGATAAATCCCGTTCTGCCAAGCGTGGTAATCGTCCTACTTATACACACACTTCATCTGATTCATCTGAAGATGACAAAAGACAGCAGAAGACACCAGGTGCAGGTCCCAATGTCCATTTTCAAGGGGGACCAAAACCCAATACAAAAAGACCAATCAGATCAAAACAAATAAGAAACCAACCCTAACATCTAACATATTTAATCTTTCTCATAGAACTCTCACTCCTGTTGAAACATCACTATTAGACAAGGGTCTGTCATTTGTACCTTCAAGTATTTACCAACCTTTTGACACCCGTATTGCCCTATTTAAATTCATTAGAAAATGTAAACTCAGGAATTTTTTTCATAAAGATGAAGTTGGTGTTCAAGACAACACTTTGACAAATTCAGAACCTTCTGTATAAGTTACATTGCAGGTTAAATCCACATGGTGCCCTCCAGGCACCGTGGACCCCCACATACAGGCCTTTGAGAATCTTATATTAAAAGAAGTAGGTATTTTAGAACATCAGAAATCCCTATTTCGGTTTAACGTCTCTCGATCACAGCAGACGGCTTTAAATTCTTTAGCTGCAGATAACAGCATCATTATCCGTCCAGCTGATAAGGGGGGAGGAGTAGTTATTTTAGACTCTGCCCAGTATGTGGCAGAAGCACATCGTCAATTGGCAGATATTACATATTATGAGGTTTTGCAACAAGATCCGTTAGAGGATATCACATTGCCTGGTTCAGGGACTTGAAAAGGGAGTTATTACAGAGAGGGAATATAGGTTTTTATTCTGTAAATATCCCAAAACTCCAGTCATCTACTTCGTCCCAAAGATCCATAAATCTTTAACCAACCCCCCAGGCAGACCGATAGTTTCAGGGATAGGGTCAGTTCTAGAACCCCTGTCATCTATGTTGGATTCCTACCTCAAAGACCGGGTTCCCTTAGCACCTTCATATGTTCTAGACTCGGCCAGTATAATAAAGTTTTTGGCCACGTTTGACAACATTCCGGATGGTGCTATACTTTTCACCTTGGATATTACCGCCTTATACACTAACATACCCCAGCGTGAAGCCATAGATATCATCAGAGCTGAGTTACAATCCTTGGCCATTTCTGAGATTAGGATTGATTTTCTGACCACCTTGGCATCTATTGCATTGGGCATGAATTATTTCCAGTTTGGAGATGTTTTTTATAAGCAGATTAAGGGGACAGCTATGGGAGCTAAAATGGCTCCGTCTATAGCCTGTCTTTACGTGTCCAAGTTTGAAGATTCTTTTTTATACCCTTCAGTACACTGGCAACATTTGTTATTTTGGAAGCGATACATCGATGACATCTTAGGAGTATGGACTGGAACTGTTAGAGAATTGGATCAGTTCTTAGTATGGCTTAATAGCTGTGATGATAATTTACAATTCACTATGACTAAAGACTGTTTTCAAGTACCGTTTTTGGATATCAACATTAAGTTGGTCAATGGGAGTTTTCAAACAACTATATATCGCAAACCCACCGATCGGAATAATCTCCTACAATATGACAGCTTCCACCCAAAGCATTTGAGGGATAATATCCCTGCGGGGCAATTTTTAAGGCTCCGTAGACTTTGTACCTCAGTTCAAGATTACATTTCAAAATCTGATGCTATGATGGCGAGGTTTAAAGAAAAAGGTTATCCAGCCAGAGTCATACGCAAAGCCTACAAGAGGGGTTTGTATGCCAAGCGTTCATTACTGCTAGAGCCTTGTTCTAAAGTTGAAGAACAACCTTTGGTGTGCGTTTTACCATACTCGCACTTAGCTTTCCACATCAAACGTACTATTAAGCAACATTGGCATATAATGCAATATCACCCTGAGTTTCAAGAACTTCCTCGCTTTGCGTTCTCTAAAAATCAAAATCTCAAACAGAGACTGGTTCATTCACAATTTACATATTTATCTGAAGGAGCTTCCAGCAGCGTGGGAGGGCACAGACCGTGTGGCCATTGTAAAGTATGCCCGCACAGTATTCCATTGCAAGAGATGAATCTTATCACAACAAAGAAAACCAATTGTAGGGCCTCAGACTGTAATACGAAGCAAGTGGTGTACATCATACAGTGCCCGTGTGGTTTAAAATATGTGGGTTGCACCGTCCGGAGCGTCAAAACCCGGATAGGCGAGCACATTAGTAGAATTAGATCTGGAATACAAGAAGCTCCCCTCGTTCAGCACTGGCCTCTATATCACCACAATGTAGCTGATTTGAAATTTTCTATACTGGATTTAGCAGTTCTCACTAGAGGTGGAGACATATCTAAATTACTCTGGCGCAAAGAACAACAGTGGATTTTTGAATTAAATACGCTGCACCCTCAAGGGTTAAATAATGAGATTGAATGGGTTGCTTTCCTATAATCTTCATTTTTTCACTTTTCACTTTTCAATTGGCTTTATTCATATTGACAGTTGTTACAGTAACCTGACGTTTCTGACGTCATCACGTTCTGACGGAGGTCACCCTTCCCTCCCCCCTCCTTCAGTATAAATCGGGAGAGGAGGTAGCGGTCCCCGTGGCTTAGAATGTTCGAATTCAGTGTTTGGTATGTGAGTATTCAGTGCTTCCTTCCCTTTTATCCTTGCCTATAAGATGGTATAATTTCCCTCATCGGGGCATGTTAGAGCAGCTTGCCACGGTGTGCGGTTTCTGATATCAAATTATTATCCGTGTGTAATAAAAATTTTTAATAGAGGGAATCAAAAGAAGATTTTGGTTTGTGGATCTCAGAGTACGGGATGAACATTGGGGGATGAGAAGTTTATATAGAAATGAGGGCAAATGCGAAGATTTTATTTTAAAGGTCAAGAGAATAATTTTATATGTAATTCGGTGGGCCACTGGAAGCCAGTGGGCATCTTTCAAGATTGGAGTGACGTGATCATATTTTCCTAGTTTGTAAATAAGTTTTATTGCTGTATTTTGAATCAATTGGAGACGTCGGATTTCTTTTTGTGGGAGACCGTTAAAAAGGGAATTACCTAGACTATTGTAATTCCCTTTTTAACGGTCTCCCACAAAAAGAAATCCGACGTCTCCAATTGATTCAAAATACAGCAATAAAACTTATTTACAAACTAGGAAAATATGATCACGTCACTCCAATCTTGAAAGATGCCCACTGGCTTCCAGTGGCCCACCGAATTACATATAAAATTATTTTCTTGACCTTTAAAATAAAATCTTCGCATTTGCCCTCATTTCTATATAAACTTCTCATCCCCCAATGTTCATCCCATACTCTGAGATCCACAAACCAAAATCTTCTTTTGATTCCCTCTATTAAAAATTTTTATTACACACGGAAAATAAATTTCTCTATCACTGCTCCAACACTATGGAATTCTTTACCTCAACCACTTCGTGACGAACAACAACTGGATAAATTTAAGATAGGCCTAAAGACTTTTCTATTCCGTGATGCATTTATTTCAGTTTAGTATCTATTTCTTAGTTTTTAATTATTTAACTTCAAAAAAAATAAATAAATAAATAAATAAATAAATTACTTCAAAGACTTTTCCCCATCCTAATGTTTTTTCCCATCCCCTCTCTCTCAACATTGTAACTTTACCCTACCATCAACCCCTTCCTTCACAATCAAGTTTGTCAAGTCTATGTTTTAATATACACTGTCTGTCCTCTAAATATAGAATATATTAACTCCTCTTCTTTTTTAAAATTTTATTGTAATGTACACTGGCCAGATATTTATTTGATGGTCGGTATATTAAAACCTAATAAACCTGAAACTTGAAACTTGATTATTTTTCAGATTTTCTCTTGGAAAAGCTTCATGACTGTACAGAGGGCTTAAAATGAAAGTTTGGGTCTCCTGAAGCAGATCTCGAAACGGGGCCGCGTTGGGACCCCAGAGAGTTTTAAGATTTTTGAGATAAGTGTGCATTATTTTTCCATTGAGAGATATTTCTGCATTAGAGACTTTTGAACAACTTGTGTTGAGCTTGCAAAAACAATTCAACATTTTTACCAGTGGTCAGAAAGTGCATTTTCACGTATTAATGCGATGATTGGACGGTAAACTCTTCCCTCAAGAGGAGGTTTTCACCCCCCCTTCAGAGTTTCATTCTTCTGAGCATTTTTTGGAGTGTCAGTCACTTTCTCCTCACTGGTATTTATCACCATTAGTCAGTCTCCTATTATTGTCGTATCTATTTTTCTGACTAGTATTGATACATTAGCCCCTGTAATCTCTTCAACGTAGTTGCATCCATCTTTGGCATTAACTGCTTTCTTTTCAAAATCTACGTTTCCATGTCTTACCTTCCCTTCTGTCTCTCTCGTCTTCTGTCCCTATTTCCATGGTTTGACATCTCTTTCTTTCCTTTCTCTCCCTCCTTCCTTCCTTCCTTTCCCCTGGTCTGGCATCTGTCTCCTTCCCTCTCCCAACTTTTTATTTCTTTCACCCTGCCCCCTTCTTTCTTTCTCTCTCTCCGTGCCCCCTTTCTTTCTCTCTCCATGCACCTTTCTGTCTGTGTCCCATTTCCCTTTCTTTCTGTCTCCTTGTCCCCCCTTTCTTTCTTCTCCCTGCTCTCCCCCAAGCCACTACCATCGGGGAACAGGCCGCCACCGCCGCAATCAGGGAACAGGCCAGCGCCCAAGGTCTTACTTCTCCCTGCCCTCCCCCAAGCCACTACCATCGGGGAACAGGCCGCGCCGAGGTCTTAACTCTCCCTGTTTATCTTCCCCAGCGCGAGGCCGACCAATTCTCGCCACCCGACGTCAATTCTAACGTCGGGGAGGGACTTCCGGGCCAGCCAGGCAGCGATTGGCTGGCCCGAAACTTCCTCCCCGACGTTAGAATTGACGTTGAGTAGCGAGAATTGGTCGGCTCCGAGCTGGGGAAGATAAACAGGGAGAGTTAAGACCTCGGCACGGCCTGTTCCCCGATGGTAGTGGCTTGGGGGAGGGCAGGGAGAAGTAAGACCTTGGGCGCTGGCCTGAGGAACCTGGAGACCCCGTATGCAGTTACTGCTGTTCCATCTAAGATGGAATTTAAGTACCGGATGGTGCCGTGTCCGGGGTTTGAGCAGGCCCAGCTGTCTCACCAGTCGTTGCTGGTGGAGTCCTTGCTTAAAAAATCTCATCCTTCCCAGGTTTCTGCTGCGGTTCCGCCGGGACGCGAGGGCAGAACTCTTGATAAGTTTGGGAGACGGCTGTACCAGAACTCAATGATGGCCAATCGCGTTCTGAACTACTCCTTATCTCAAGCTTTGGTCAAATCCCTGCCCTCTTTCCAGGGGGTTTTGCCGGATTCTCACCGGGGGGAGTTTGGACAGTTGATCGAGTCCCTCTCTCAGCTGCGTCTCTACCTCTTTCATGCGACCTACAACGCCTTTGAGCTCACCTCTAGGGTCTCCGCTTTCGCTGTCGCCATGCGCCGGCTGGCGTGGCTTAGGATCGTGGATATGGATCCTAACCTTCAGGATCGCCTCGCCAATCTTCCCTGTGTGGGCTCGGAGCTTTTCGATGACTCCATCGAGGCGGCTACGAAGCGCCTCTCCTAGCACGAGAGGTCCTTTGCTTCCCGGGTGAGACCTAAGGCGAAGCCGGCCCCTCCTAAGACTTATCGGGCCCCGCCCAGGCGTTACCCGCAGAAGTTGACCCCAGCTCCTCAACGTCCGCATCAGCAGTCCCGAGCGCAACAAAAGCCTCAGACGCTGGCGGCATCTAAGCCTGTGCCGTCCTTTTGACGGTCTGAGCGGTTGGGGGTGGGCCCCCTCCGCGCTGCCACCGGCCCCTCTTCCTATCGGGGGCCGCCTTCGGGCTTTTTATCCAAGTTCGGAGTCCATCACCTCGGACGCTTGGGTTCTCAACGTTGTGGCCAACGGTTATTCCCTGAACTTCAGGGAGGTTCCTCCCAACAGTCCACCAGGCACGTGTCCTTTGATTCGGGCACAGTTGGCCCTGCTGTTATCGGAAGTCCGGGCCCTTCTGCGCCTTCGGGCGGTGGAACTTGTTCCCCCTTGTCAACGGGGCCGGGGGTTCTATTCCAGATACTTCTTGGTTCCCAAGAAGACCGGGGACCTTCGTCCGATCTTAGACCTCCATCGTCTCAACCGGTATCTAGTTCGGGAGAAGTTCAGAATGCTCTCCCTCCCGGTTCTGTACCCCCTGCTCGACGAAGAGGACTGGCTGTGCTCCCTGGACCTCAAGGAAACTTACACCCATGTTCTGGTGCATCCCGCCTATCGCCGGTTCCTGCGTTTTCAGGTGGGCGAGTGACACCTTCAATATCGGGTCCTCCCCTTTGGGCTGGCTTCGTCCCCTCGAGTCTTCACGAAGTGTCTCGTAGTTGTCGCGGCAGCCCTGCGGTCCCGGGGCCTTCAGGTCTTCCCTTATCTCGACGACTGGTTGATGAAGGCGCCGTCGAGGGAGGGGGCTATTGCAGCGACTCGACAGACTATTACCTGTCTTCAGTGTCTGGGGTTCGAGGTGAACTTTCCCAAGTCCCAGCTGTGCCCCTCGCAGTCCCTGCAATTCATTGGAGCCGTGCTGGACACGGTTCAGCTTCGCTCATTCCTGCCTCCGATTCGGCGGGAGGCTCTTGTCCGACAGTGCGAACAAGTTTCCCTAAGGTCCTGGGTCTCGACCAGGCAGATGATGGTCCTCTTGGGTCATATGGCCTCCACCATCCATGTCACGCCATTTGCCAGGTTGCACCTTCGGGTTCCTCAGTGGACCTTGGCGTCCTAGTAGCGACAGGATCGGGACCTGGTTTCCCGTCTCGTTGTGGTGACTCCTTCTTTGAAGAGCTTGCTCCGTTGGTGGACCGACTCTTCAAATCTTTCCAGGGGTTTGCTCTTTGTCGCTCCTCCACATCACAAGGTTCTGACTACAGACTCCTCGGAGTACGTGTGGGGGGGCTCACCTTGACGGTCTTTGGACCCAGGGTCCTTGGTCGGCGGAGGATCGCCGCTGTCACATCAATCTGCTGGAACTTCGGGCCATTTACTTGGCGGGGGTGGCCTTTTGTCATCTGCTCCGGGACCAGGTGGTTCTCGTGCGTACGGACAATCAAGTGGCGATGTATTACATCAACAAGCAGGGAGGTAAGGGATCCCTGTCTCTTTGCCGGGAGGCCCTTCGTCTTTGGGATTGGGCGGTCCGCCACAATATATTTCCTCATGCGGTCTACATTCAGGGGGAGCGCAACTGTCTAGCAGACAAGCTGAGTCGCCTACTGCAGCCGCACGAATGGTCTCTTCACTCTCAGACGTTGCGTCAGGTGTTCGAGCGCTGGGGGACTCCTCAGATAGATCTGTTTGCCTCCCCCCTCAATTACAAGTTGCCTCGCTTCTGTTCCCGGATATTCTCTCCGGATCGTCTCGAGGCGGATGCTTTCCTCCTGTCTTGGGAGGGGAAGTTCCTTTATGCGTTCCCGCCATTTCCTCTAATCTTGAGAACGCTAGTGCATCTCAGGTCGACTCATGTGGATCTGATCCTCATCGCCCCTCGGTGGCCTCGGCAGCCCTGGTTCTCCCTGCTTCTTACGCTCAGTGTCAGGGAGCCTCTTCTTCTACCTGTCTTTCCTTCTCTGCTGTCTCAGAGTCGGGGTTCACTGTTGCATCCCAATCTGCAGTCTCTGCATCTGACAGCTTGGTTCCTTTCCACCTGATTCCTTCTGTTCAGTTGTCCCAGTTGGTGCGAGATGTGTTGGAGGCCTCTCGTAAGGCTTCTACGCGGCAATGTTATTCCCAGAAGTGGACTAGATTCACTTCTTGGTGTGCTTCGCATTCTCTAGAACCTTCGTCTACTTCTTTGTCTTCGGTTTTAGAGTATTTGCTTCATTTGTCTCGTTCTGGCCTTAAGATGAATTCTGTTCGTGTCCATCTTAGTGCGATTGCTGCCTTCCATCGGCAGCTTGATGGAAAGCCCATTTCTGTTCACCCTTTGGTTGCTCGCTTTATGAGAGGCCTTTTGAATGTCCATCCTCCTCTCAAGCCTCCTCCTGTGGTTTGGGATCTCAATGTGGTTCTTGCTCAACTAATGAAACCTCCGTTTGAGCCTCTAGATAAGTCTCACCTGAAATTTCTTACTTGGAAGGTGATCTTTATGCTTGCGCTCACCTCTGCTCGTAGGATTAGTGAGCTGCAGGCTTTGGTGGCGGATCCGCCTTTTACTGTATTTCATCATGACAAAGTGGTTCTCCGCACACATCCCAAGTTCTTGCCCAAGGTAGTGTTTGATTTCCATCTCAATCAGTCCATTGTGCTTCCTGCCTTTTTTCCCAAGCCCCATTCTCATTCTGGAGAGGTGGCGCTCCATACTCTTGACTGTAAGAGGATGTTAGCTTTCTATCTTCAACACACTCAGTCTCATCGGAAGGTTCCCCAATTGTTTCTGTCCTTTGATCCAAATCGGTTAGGCCGCCCAGTTTCCAAGAGCACCTTGTCCAATTGGTTGGCAGTTTGTATTTCCTTCTGCTACGCTCAGGCTGGTCTGCGCTGTCGGGTCAGGTCACGGGACATAAAGTCCAAGCGATGGTGGCTTCTGTCGCTTTCCTCAGGTCTACGCCTATTGAGGAAATCTGCAAGGCTGCCACTTGGTTTTCGGTTCATACCTTTACCTCACACTAATGTCTGGATACTTTGGCCAGGAGCGACGGCCGGTTTGACCAGTCGGTTTTGCGTAATCTGTTTTCCTAAATTGACATCCTCCCACCATCCCTGTTTTTAGTTGGCTTGGAGGTTACCCACATATGAGAATATGCTGCCTGCTTGTCCTGGGATAAAGCACAGTTACTTACCGTAACAGGTGTTATCCAGGGACAGCAGGCAGATATTCTCACAACCCACCCGCTTCCCCGAGGTTGGCTTCTTTGCTGGCTATGTGAATCTTCTTTCAAGTTTGCTTGAAATGTTGTCCATGTCGGGGCTCCTTGGATGACGTCACCCACAAGTGAGAATATCTGCCTGCTGTCCCTGGATAACACCTGTTACGGTAAGTAACTGTGCTTTACCTGAATGGCCTCCCATATGATCATTGTGCCACCCCCCACAGCAAGGGGAAGGCTGTGTCTGTCAAGCACATCAACAGATATGCATACATATAGATAGCCCTCTTTTAACACTGGCTGTTAAACCACAGCTAGCCAGTGGCTAATACCACAACATTCTGATGCTCAGGAAAAAAGTGATGTATGAATGGAAGATGGATAGGTGTCACTGTCATGGCCAGAACTCCGTGTTAGTGCGATGAGCACAAGAAATATAATTTGTGTTGCTGTCATGCCTTCTGATTTGGTATGTTTGCTCGCTGACAAAGTATGAGTAACTGCATTATTACATCAATAATGGATATATTGGGGGGGGAGGTGTTTGGGGTCAGCAGAAAGTGGCCATCCCTCCTGGCATTCATTGAGGAGCAGGGGGAGTGGGTATGGGAGATATGCTTCATGTTTTATTACTGCTGAATCTGTAGTCCATCAAAAACCGAACACCTGTTATGGTGGTCATCCATCATAATTGCTACTTTTGATCTATCACTACTTCCTATAGGGGGGGTTACTGGTTTGAGTGTCAATTTGTATTGTAAATCCAACAATGGTTGCTTTATTACAGTCGGTGATGGGCCCAGGGCCAAACCTGGTTTCCTGCCTAGGCACAAGAATAACAGTCATTGGAGGGCTGCTGTGGAATAAGCATGGCAGAAAGAGAAACCTCTCTGCCAATACTGCCCTGTTCCAAGTTAGTTCATTTTGATTCCAGTTCACTCTATCACAAGTTGTGATAACGTAACACAGGCTGATAATGTGTGGAACCAAATTGATCACAAACACACATTCAGTTTTGCTGCAACTTATTGCTTCACACTACTAAAAGAACCCCCCCCCCCCCGGCCTGAATACTACATACTGCACTGAGCTTTCTTCTTTCAGGAGAGTGGTGTAAGAGCTCCCCCCTCCCCAATCAGAGCTGTGAAATATCAAGCGACTTAAACTACTCAGGGCTTCATTGGTCTTCCCACTGTTAGGTACCTCTCCCCTTCTCTCATTATGTGTTGGTTGTATACAGGGAGTCTGGTGGCATTTCTTGAGATACCCAATCCTCACATTAACACATTCTGTAAAGCAGGGGTGTCCAACCTGCGGCCCGAGGGCCACATGCAGCTCCGTGAAGTATATTTTGTGTCCCCGGTTGAGAGCGATGCAGTGTTTCCCTCTGCTTACCGTCTTGCAGGCTCCCTCCTCTGTCTTGCTGCAATGTTCGCGCATTTGTGCAGCCCCAGAAACATTTTTTTGGCCAATGCGGCCCAGGGAAGCCAAAAGGTTGAACACCCCTGCTGTAAAGTCTCATGAGGACGGATATGTATCATTTCACTACTTTACACCATTGAAGACAACACAGGCAGCAAGCTGTGGCCTGGTTGGAAGATAAGGTGGAAGGGACATGTGCATTTGGAGGGGGGCCAGAGTGGAAAGAGGAGTGGCAGCTCCCAGCCCACCTTCCTCCCTCACTACACCAGTGTATTGTGACAGGGAAGGCCATGCCACTGCTTTCAACCTGACCAGCAAAGCAAACATCTGTGGGCAAATTCAAATACCAGGCAGACTGGTCAGAGAAAGGGAGACGCTGTAGATAAAAACAAGCCCCTACAATTCCTTTCATAAATGGACTACTCAACCTAAACACTTTGCAGGCAGAAAGGCACAACAGAGGGTTCAAACAAGGGGAGGGACCTCCCAGGCAGAAGCCTCAGCAGGATATATGCACCCCCAGTGGGATCAATGAACCTCAGCTTCTGTTTGCAGGAGGCAATCCCAAACTCACAGCAGACAATGTGTCCAGCCACACAAGAGAGGTGGGCAGGGAGAAAAGAGACGTAACCAACGTTGGAGGGGAGTTGAGAGACAGGCTGGCCAGACGTACTTTGAAACCATGTAATACCCTGGGAGGGCAGGGGGAGCCAGAGACATGTACAACAAGCCTCAGATGGTTAGGCACCGTGAAGCAGTCTGCATGAGGGGGGCTAAGAGAGTAGGAGATATGTGTAGAGGAGGAGTCTATGAATAGAACATAGAAACATAGAAAGATGACGGCAGAAAAGGGCTATAGCCCATCAAGTCTGCCCACTCTACTGTCCCACCCCATTAAGTCAGAGTGCTGCTCGACCCACGTAGAGATCCCACGTGGATGTCCCATTTATTCTTAAAGTCGAGCACGCTAGTGGCCTTGATCACCTGCACCGGTAGTTTGTTCCAGTGATCCACCACCCTTTCTGTAAAGAAATACTTCCTGGTGTCACCACCAAATCTCCCTCCTCTGAGTTTGAGCGGGTGCCCCCTTGTGACTGAAGGTCCCTTAGGAAAGAATATATCATTTTCCACCTTGACACGACCCGTGACGTACTTAAATGTCTCAATCATGTCACCCCTCTCCCTGCGCTCCTCTAGAGAGTAGAGCTGCAACTTGCCCAGTCTTTCCTCGTATGAGAGACCCTTGAGTGCGGAGACCATCCTAGTGGCCATTCGCTGGACTGACGCAACTCGAAGTACATCTTTACGGTAATGTGGCCTCCAGAATTGCACACAGTACTCCAGATGAGGTCTCACCATGGTTCTGTACAGTGGCATTATGGCTTCAGGTTTACGGCTGACGAAGCCATCATCCGCCTTGCCTTGGATGAGGCCTTCTCTACCTGTTTGGCAGCCTTCATGTCTGCACTGATGATTACTCCCAAGTTCAGTTCTTCTGAGGTCGTAGCTAGTGTTTCTCCATTCAAGGTGTATGTTCTGCATGGATTTCTGCTGCCGAGATGCATCACCTTACACTTCTTTGCGTTGAAGCCCAGCTGCCATGTTGAGGGCCAGTTTTCCAACTTGATCAGATCCTGCGCCATACCATCCGTGAGATCGCTTTCACCTACTATATTACACAGTTTGGCGTCGTCGGCAAACAGCGCTACTTTTCCCTGAAGCCCTCGGATCAAGTCCCTTATGAATATGTTAAAAAGGGATGGTCCCAAGACTGAGCCCTGCGGCACTCCGCTAGTCACCTCCGATGTCTTAGAGAGGGTGCCATTGACCACCACCCTCTGAAGTCTTCCACTCAGCCAATCATTGACCCATGCCGTTAGTTTCTCACCTAACCCCATCGATTTCATCTTGTTTAATAGTCTATGGTGTGGGACACTGTCAAACGCTTTACTGAAATCCAAGTACACTATGTCCAGAGACTCTCCCGAGTCTAGCTCTCCTGTCACCCAGTCAAAGAAGCTGATAAGATTGGATTGGCATGACCTGCCCCTAGTGAATCCATATTGACAGGGATCCCTCAGATTCCCCTCATCCAATATTGTGTCTAATTTCCCTTTAAGTAGAGTTTCCATGAGTTTACACACTATTGATGTGAGACTTACTGGTCTGTAATTCGCAGCCTCCGCTCTGCAACCCTTTTTGTGCAGAGGAATAACATTGGCAGTTTTCCAGTCCAGGGGGACCCTCCCCGTACTTAGGGAGAGATTGAAGAGCATGGCTAACGGTTCCACCAAAACATCGCATAGCTCTCTGAGCACTCTTGGGTGCAGATTGTCCGGTCCCATGGCTTTGTTCACCTTGAGTCTTGACAGTTCTCTGTAAACATCAGCTGGTGTGAACTCAAACTCCTGAAATGGGTCATCCAAGCTTTGCTTTGCATCCAGCCGAGGCCCGTGTCCTGGTGCCTCGCAGGTAAAGACTGAACAGAAGTAATCATTCAGTAGCTTGGCTTTATCGGAGTCAGTTGCCACATAATTCCCGTCTGGCGTTCTAAGGCGTACTATCCCGTTTGTGTTCTTTTTCCTGTCGCTAATGTATCTGAAGAAGGATTTGTCCCCTTTCTTGATGTTCATCGCTAGAGTTTCTTCCATACGAAGTTTGGCCTCCCTGACTGCTGTTTTGACCGCTGCAGACTTTGTCCTGTATCATTGTGAGAGTGAGAGGGCAGTTCATAGCCAGTGTATCTGGAACACATGTTTTGGAGGGGTTGACCTAAGGCAGATGTGTGTTCCTTCTAATAAACTGTATAGGTAGGGCCAATGCTGAATAGGTATAGGAACCAGGGAGGAATGGCAGTCGTGGTGTACAATCTTTATTCCCAGGGCCCAGCTGGATAACCAGGGGGAAAGGGGGGGGGGGTTCTGATCTCCCACCTCCTATGATATGTAGATTGACCTTCCTACTTCCACATCAGCCCAAGGTTGTTGTCATATTAGTATCCTTTCAAATATCTTGGCAAATGTACCACACTTTATTCCTTGTCCCAGAGATTGTGACACCTCTAGCTGGCAGCCCTTTTAAAATCACTGACCTAGATTGAGTTGAGGGAATCTTTCCTTTGTGTGGGGAAATGTCTTCCTACAGGATACAGTTATAGGTAAAATATCTGGACTATATGATCACATCTACCCCTAAATACAGTGTGATCCTGATTGGAGGGGGGAAGAAGTAGGATTTTAAAGTATTCCACCACAGCTACATAAAGTCAACGTTTCACTTCATTGCACTTGCCAAGGTAACCACCTGACCTCACTACAAGCTCAGCTGTGTCCAACACCATTTTTAGTGTTTAAGACCATGTCAATTAAATAACCTTCCCAACACTTGCTGCACTTTGCTAAAGGTCACCTCTACCAGGACAGCCTACCATCTAACTAGCAGGCCTCCTCTCCCCACAAACCTAGGGCTAAAGATACACATCTCTTGCATCTAACTCTATTAAATCTAAAGCACACAAGTTGTGGTTTGTTAGATGTTTTCATTTGTACAAAGAGACCATCTAGGCAGCAAGAACAGTTTTTTAATGTGAGGAAACAATCCAAAGTCATTGCAGTTTATGGTCCACAACAGCCAGGTGCTGGTCCTATAGAGGTGACCTACAGGAAAGAGTAGCATAAACATCCCTTTTAAAGCACACATTTATGGTTTCAAAGTCTAACACCTCACTACCTACATAGGTGAAGGTAATACAGAGTTTGTATCTGGTGTGCATATATAGCACTGTAGTACTAGTCACCTTTGTTTTACTTCAAGCACTAATTTCAACACAAGGCTGATGTGGTTAAGTGAACACTCAGACCCACAGCTGAGGTCCGGTGAAACAAGTTCACGGGGCAGCTGTTAAGGAGACCATCATAGTTGTTCACAGTCTCCTCCACCAAACAAAGACTAAATAACAGAAAATAAAACTTAAATAAAAATAAAATCATAAATTTCACAACAACTTAACTTTGAATGGTGTAGATGGTACACATAACTGCTCCGGGCTCCTCCGTTTATTCACAATACCGACCCCCCAACCTAGGTTTCACCCGCTGGCTTCTTCAGGAGGGGTACTACAATTACAAGATAACTCAAATCAACACTGCACCACACAGCTTGCTAACTTAATAAACACTACATTTGAAATACTCAATGTACACGCTCTCTCTAACAACTTACCGGCACAAACACTCCATACTGCTCACACACGCACTACTGACAAGAAGAACTTCCCAGCAGGCCACGCTTTAAATACACTCCCCTTTTACTACCTACTACATCATCACTTCTGACATCATGATTGATTAATCCTGTGGGGGCCAAGGTATGCCATTGGAATATAAACTTCTGCTCCAAATAAAGAAGATGTTGAGTGATATTTCCAGATTCTTTATAAGCACACATAAGAACAGTATATTGTAATTCCTCAATAGAGTGTTGTTGCTCAATCCAATGGCTCACCAGGGGGGCAGTTACACGTTTGCATCTTATATTGCTCAAGTGTTTGGCAATGCGGATTTTAATAGCACGCCGGGTATGTCCTATGTAATACAGCCTACAAGGGCAAATAATGCAATATATTACTGCAGATGACAAACAATTAGTGCCTGTTCTTAAATAAAATTTCTTACCCCCTGTTTGAGGAATTACCACTTGGTCAGTGTTGAGGACATGAGGGCAATACACACACTGATGACAACGTACGTGAGGACCCTCTCTGTTCTGTTGGACAGGGTCACGATGTTTCAAAATCTGACCTAAATTCCGGCCCCTAGTATGGGCAAATAAAGGGCTGTCATTCAAGCTCTCATGTACCTGCAGCACTGGCCAGTGTTTCAAAATGATTTTTCTAATTTGCTGACTTCGATTGGAATAAGGCAATACACATACCACGGCTCCACTATTCTCCCTTTGTTGGGGACGAAATAGCCACTCCCGCTGACAGTTACGGGCTCTCTTCCATGCCCGTTTAACTACCCGGGGAGGATAACCTCTCTCCATAAACTTTGTGTATAAAAGCATGGCCTGCTGCTGAAAATCTCACTCGTCAGAGCAGATCCTCCGCAACCTTAAAAATTGTCCCACCGGGATACTATCCCTAAGGGGTTTTGGATGATAACTGTGATAATATAGGCAACATCTCCCTCTAATTAGGGCCTCAGCTCCCTCTAATTTGGCTCAGCTACAAAAAAGTCATCAGTATATTAAGCCAACCTTTACTCCCCCCCCTCATATAATAATTTGGCTTGTTCAGTTTTCTTGATAGGGGAGGGGAGACAGGGGTTTGTTGGTCCTTGCTCTGTATATTTGTATTTATAAAATGACAATTGTACAGAATATTTCTTTTTATCTAATATAATAAAACCCTAAGCGCGCATGAGCACTGTTACCTGCGTGGTTCCGTTTTCCGTGAGCTGTAGGTCCCCGGCAGGCAACAGTGCACATGCGTGCTTAGGATTCTGTTTCCCTGTAAGAACATTCGCGCACCAGAAGGTGATGTTTTCCATAAATAACTTGCTCAGGAACATCTTTTCCAAAGTTCTTTGTGCTCCCTGCTCCCTTAATGTATTTTCGGATTTTATTTTTAAGTTCAAAGACGCGGCGGTGGCTCCTCTCATGATCCCCGCCTGTGTCTCTGACGCAGGCGGGGATCGTGAGAGGAGCCGCTGCAGCAACTTTAAATTTACTAATAATTCTGCCAAGGTTTTCGTCTAAGCACACTCGCTGACCTAAAGTTTTATATTTTAAGTTCTGCCTTGCTCCCTGATCCCTTAATGCTTTCCCAAACTGTTGTTTTCATTTCAAAGTGCCAGCAAGTTTAGTCTAACACTTTCCTTTGGGGTTATAGCATTCACGTTCTACAGTCGCCATAACAATTTTCCATGTGTGCACGTTCGGTGCGCGTAAGTTTGCTTTTAAACGAGTGTCCAGTGGCGGTTTACCTTCCACAAGTCACTCTGTGCCGGTTTACTACTTTGCCGATTTACTACTCCATATTCTGTGCTGGTTTACTTCATAACAACTATTCTGTGCCGGTTAGCTGTTACTGTGCGATTAAAAAAAAAAAAAGGTCTATTCCCCCAAAAGACCCCTGAAATCTCCACACACACACAATGAGAAGGTGGCAGTCAAACACACACAGAAGAACAGGGGGCAAGAGAGACAGATTGAAAAAAAAAATAAATAAACACTGCACAAGAAGAGAAAGACACAGAAAAACAAAACATACAGCGGCCAATGAGAGAGAGACTGAAATAAAGAAATACAGACAAGGAGATAGACAGATAGACAGAAGGGGGCCATTGATAACATATTGTAATGATTAGACACCTTTTTATACTGAAAGTATAATTACAATAAAGGGAGGGGGTGATATATAGTTATATTATAGGTTAATCAATATTTATGAATATTACACATGTATGATATTTTTGATTACAGTATTTGTGGAAAGGGAGGGTGGGGGAGGGGCTTAATTTATGTATTTAAGATGATAATAGAAAAGAATTTCAAGTGATGTGTATGATTCAATTGATGTAATATTGTACACTTGATGCAAGATGAAAAAATGAATAAAGAATTGGAAAAAAAAAATCTAACAGGCTTAAACACTAGTACTTTAATAAAATACGTTCAATATAAAATCATAACTGAGGCTTGTGCGGATGGGATCAGATGGTTTGCGGGGACCGAGCTCGCCAAGACGGGGCGGAAATGTGTTTTTTAAATTTCAGTCTTAGTAGTTTGCCAGTCCACAAAATAATTATTTTATTTCTGCCGGTCCACGGGTGTAAAAAGGTTGAAAAACACTGCTTTAAAGCATTAAATAGTGCCAAATTTGTGCCAAATTCATACCAAATAAATATTAGAAAATCCAAAAATTGCTTAACTTAAAGTTTGGTTTCTCTCGAGACTACAGGGAGCTCACGGCAGCCATTTCCTATTTGCGATCTACACGGGGCAGGAGCATAGGAAGATCACTCCTGCTCCAAAAGCCTGCTAGACCACCAGGTAAGGCCAGGATGCCGGGAGGAAGGCTGGAGAGAGGCGGGAACGTGATAAAATATGGGGTTTTCACCCCCCCCCAAAAAAAAATAAAAATTGCGAATTTGTGAAACCATGAGTGTGGAAACCGCGAATGGGGAGGGGGAAGTGTACTAAATACTGCACATTTTATTTGAAAGCTATAGACCAGGAGGCACTTAGCATGCCCTAACGTCCCTTAGTGCATGCTAAGCTTTAGTAAAAGCCATGAATTTGGTCTTGGAGAATAAGTTGTACAGTGTCTGCATCTATGAGACAAACTTGGTTCTTTTTGTTACATAGAGCATTTTGGACCCCAGTTAGATTATAAAAGTTGTACTTTACTAGTACATGGAAAGAACAATTGCCATACAAAAAGGGAATTATAATAATTTTAAAAGATTTGGGGGCCATTGATAACATATTGTAATGATTAGACACCTTTTTACACTGAAAGTATAATTACAATAAAGGGGGGGGGTGATATATAGTTATATTATAGGTTTAATCAATATTTAGTAAAAGCGTCCCTAAGTTTGTACTAGAAGCAATGAAGGGTTAAATAACTTGCCAAAGATAGCCAGGAGCAGTAGATTTGGAACCGGGCTCTAACCACTAAGCTACTCCTCCACTGCAGTGAGTTAGTTGCAAGACAGGAACGAATGTTCACCTCTCCTGCTCTCTACTGGCAAAGGGTGGGGCAGTGGTGGCCCAGCCTTGCTCTGACTCTCAGTGACTCAGTCCGGCATGCTGCTTCTGCAGTGTACACACACAAACAGACCGTATCTCTCAGGCAACTTGGGGCAGGAAGTAACGTCAGACCATCTGAAAAGAGACAGGGAAGGGCGTGGAGCAGCAATGTTAGGGGCGGTGGAGCAGTTCTCTGGCTCAGTCCCCCTCTGCCTAGACAGAAACAAGTTTCATTTCTTGTGTTTGTGCTCAGCTTCCTGGTTCTCTCAGTATGCTGAACTGGAATACGTCTCATTTACTGTGTGGCTGCTGCTTGCTGCTGGTGTTGGTGAGAGTTTCTGGGCACACTGGGAAGAAGGGGGCAAAGGAGCAGATAGTGCCACAGGGGGTCCCCACAGGTTATTCAGAGGTGCAGAGGCAGCTGGAGGCATTCACTGATTTGTCCAAGCAATACTGGCACTACATAAGCTGCAGACTGTGGCAAGAGGACTGTGTGAAAGAAGAAAGTGAGAGCCTGCAGGGTAAGACCTTTGTTTTTCTCTTACCTGTATGCACACCCTAGTGCAATTGATGTTAATCTTTTTTTTTTTATCACACTAATCTATTTATGCAGTTCTATAGAGAGATGTAAAAACCAGTCTTTTCTCCATAGCGTTTACAAGTTAATCAAGACTGACAATACAAAACAGATAAGTTTCTGGTTCCCATTCTCCTGTACTCTTCTCCTAGTCACACACTCTTTATTTCATACATAGATGGAAAAAGTGGAACTGTCTCTTAACTGGGACCTTTAGGTTTGTCTTCTGGATGAATCCCAGATATCCAGGTATCGCACAGATTTCCTTATACATAGTAACATAGTAAAGTAACGACAGATAAAGACCAGACTGGTCCATCAAGACTGCCCTGGAACTACATGCATTGCAATTTCATGACTGAATTGGAGGAGGTTCTTTTTATGTGTTTCTTCTGGGACACAAACCATAGAAGTCCACCTGATTCTGTCCTCGGGTTCCAACTACTGGCATTGCCATTGAAGCTTACTGCAGCCCATCCAAACCATTTCCTTTGCAGGATTCAGTCCGTGAAAGTTTGCCCATTCATATGCTAGTTAGAGATCCTCTATGTTCATCTCATGCTTTTTTGAATTCCGTCACCATTTTCCTCTCCACCACCTCGCTCGGGAGGGCATTCCAGACATTCACCACCTTCTCCGTGAAAAATAATTTCCTAACATTACTCCTAAATCTACCACCCCCTAAACCTCAAATTATGTCCTCCAGGTTTACCAATTTCCTTTCTCTGGAAAAGATTGGGTCTTATATTAATACCTTTAAAATATTTAAATGTCTGTATCATATCACCCCTTCCCCTACAGTAGAATCTGTTATCAGGCACCCAGGGAGATTATTAGATGCTGGATAAATTTTGTTTCTGGTTACTTGAGAGTTACCTTTAAAAAATAGGCCTAATACTATACCATAATCTCTGTATTGACTTCATATTGAAATACAGTACATAAAAGCAAAGAATTCTTCTACCCTAAGGCCTGAAATTCCTTTCTGTCTTTTCCTTCTCAGGTTCCAGCCTCCTCCGTTGTCTCCCTTCCCACCTCCCCTTTCTGGTCTGGGTCACTCTATTATCCTCCTATCCCCAGTTGTAGGTCCAGCATCTGTTCCTTCCTTCCCAACCTGCTTTCTGGTGTGGGTCACTTTCTTTCCCCTTCGAGCAGGAGGGATCTGCCCTGCCCTGCTGACTTTGCGAGCCTGCTCTTCTCCAGCCCATCCGAGGGCTGCTAAAGGCCAGCGTGACCCGGCCTCTCTTCAGTCCACTGCGGGCCGCCGAAAGCTTTTTTCCGCTCCAGCGACTCCAAGGCAGAGGAAGGAGGAAGCTTCCTCCATCTTGTCCCTCCTTCCTCCGCCCGACGCCACTCGAGCAGGAGGGATCTGCCCTGCCCTGCTGACTTTGCGAGCCTGCTCTTCTCCAGCCCATCCGAGGGCTGCTAAAGGCCAGCGTGACCCGGTTTCTCCTCAGCCCACCTGTGGGCCGCCGAAAGTTCTTTTTCCTCCTTTTCAGTGACTCCAAGGCAGAGGAAGGAGGAAGCTTCCTCCACCTTGTTCCTCCTTCCTTCTCCCGACGCCACTCGTACAGGAGTGTGCGGACCTACTCCTGCTCTTCACTTGAACTCTGCCCCCACAGCCCACCCAAGAGCTGCCGTAGTCCCTGCAAGACAGTACTAGCACGTTTGGGCTCCTTTCTGCCTCACCTCACCGCCCTCCCCCCTCCTTGGCTTATCGAGGTCCACTGAGGGCCTCCAGACTCTCAGCTCCCCTCATCCAACCCTGATTCTGCCCGTTGTCAAAGTTTACCACTGTTTATATTCCTGTTTCTGTACCATATTTTATTATTGTCTTTGCTCCTGTTTAGATGCCAAACTTTATTCTGTCTTTGCTTAGTTCAGCACCAAACTGTATTTTCTGCCAAAGGTTTTTACCAGTCTCTCACTTTTCGGCTGCCCCGCTCCCCCCAGCACATCCTGGGCTATATACATACCTTAACTGTGCAATCTCCCTTGTTACCCATTTACTGCCCCAAGTCTCTCCGTTCTAGGCACCATATGGAAAGCGCTTAGCTGCTAATTGTCCTCACCGATATAGCCCCCCCTTAGACCTACCCCTAAAAAAAAAAAAAGGCTCTCCTCCCTACTCTTGGCCCTGCACTTAGACAGTTTTAATTTAAGTTCCCCTGCTCCTTCCTCAACTAACTCTATTCCCCCCATCCCCCGCTGCAGACTCTAACACACCAACCACCCTGTCCTAATCCCACCATGAACCCATCCTTCTGGATCCTTCTCCTCCTACTCTGCTCACCTCTCTATCCTTCCCTCTGTCTGAAACCTCCCTCCCCCAACCTACTCGACCCCGCTAACACCAACAACATCTGCCCTGGACTCAGAATCCCCACACTGATATGCACCAGAAATCCCCTTCCAAAGAAAACCCCCCGAAAAGTCAACCAAGATTCTCTAAAGCCCCTGCCCCCTGCCAATCTTCCCAACACTGCCACGGACTCTCTCACCCCAGTCCTGACACTTTATTGCAATGCCAGATCCGTGTGCAATAAGACCCAAATATTGAAAGACCTTCTAGACGAGGTTGACCCTGGATTCCTGTGCATCACAGACATGGATCGCCAAAAACGATCTATTCACACAAAACAAACTCCTCCCCCACGGTTACCAAGGCCTCTTCTCCCCCAGACCCAATTGAAAAGGAGGTGGTCTGGCACTCCTCTACAAATCTTTCTTTGACGTCCAGCTCCTTGAGACGTGCACCCATGCTTCTCTAGAATATTTGCTTGCCTCAGTCAATGACAAACTCCGCACCCACCCATTGGGCATCCTGTTACTATACCGCCCACCCACCCCTTGGACCAAATCCTCCAATCTCGTCTTTGAGACCATAACAAATGCCTTCCTTAAATTTCAAAGACTTCTGATCGTTGGTGATATCAATCTCCACCTTGACGACACCAACAGCAATGACACGTCTGAATTCAACAACTTCCTTACCTCTCTAGGCTTCCCCTCACCCACCCCATCCCCAACCCACGAAAAAGGGCACACTCTAGACTTCATCACTTTCCTTGATCTTACCGCCTTCAAAACTTCAACCGACGACACTCGCTGGGAACAAGTCCCTTGGTCTGACCACTTCTTAGGGACTACCTGCCTCACCATCTTCATGTCACATCTTGACTCCCCACCCCACTCCTCTCATTCCATAACCTTCCGCAAAAAAACCTCGAGAAACCTATTCTGGTCCAAATTCCTCAACCAACTCTAGACCTACAGACCCCGAATCCCATTGGCGCAACTGGACCGCCCTCTCCGAGTCCACCTACCACTCCCTTGCTCCATTATCCACTAAAACCATCTCCTACCCCCGAAAGGCCCCCTGGTACTTACCTCTTCACAGAGAATTGAAACAGAAATGTCGCGCTTTGGAGCGCAAATGGAAAAAATCTAAATCCCCCTCTGATAGACAGACCTGGAGGGTCAATATTAAACTTTACAATTCAACATTAAAAAAAGCCAGGAAGAACTTCTTCGGAGACAAGATCTCTAGATCCAACAACCAGATCAGTGCGCTGTTCAACATCTGGCGCTCCCTAACTACAAAAAAAGACCCATCTTTGCTCCCACCATCTCTATCAGCCGATGCCCTTGCAAATTTCTTTAATGAAAAGGTTACCACCCTAAGATGCTCCTTCCCTCCCACAGTCTCCTACAATTCCCTGACCTCTATTGACCTCAACCCTACCTTACCTGTATCCACCCCCATTCCTGCCGACAGATCCTGGACCGCCTTCGAGCTTGTCAACAAACCGCAAGTCTCCAAACTCTGCCTCAAACTAAAAACTTGCAAGTGCACTTTGGATCCTTTTCCCTCCTATCTATTCGAGAATATCCCTACACAGGCCATCGCTTCCCTCACCGAACTTATAAACTCTGCCCTAACATCGGGCCTTTTCTCCCCCGACATGGGACACATCTCATTGTCCCCTCTACTGAAAAAGGCCGACCTTGATCCCTCCATTCCATCAAATTACCGTCCTATAGCAAATATCCCTCTCCTAACCAAGTTATTAGAATCCATCATATCCACCCAACTCTCATCCTACCTAGAAAGATTCTCTATTCTCCTACCCCACCAATTCGGCTTCAGACCCAACTTCAGCACCGAATCCCTCTTGGCCTCACTAATCTCTAAGGTGCAACAACTCCATTCTCACAACAAATTTGCTGTTCTCCTTCAATTCGACCTCTCCGCAGCCTTTGATGTCGTCCACCATGACATCCTGATCTTCCAACTCTCTGAAATAGGCATAAGCTCCACAGTCCTAGATTGGTTCTCGAAATTCCTACGCTTCCGCTCCTACACCGTTAACACAAACGGTACCTCATCCCCCCCGGAAGCCAAAATGTAGAGTCCCGCAAGGCTCACCCCTCTCCCCTATCCTTTTCAACATCTACATGTCCTCTCTGAAACTCCTTCATCTATCCCCCCTAGAAACTCTCTACTCCTACGCTGATGACATCCTCATCCTACTCGAGACCGATTCGAACCTCTCTAACCTTGCTGAGAACATATCCACATGTATAACGAACCTCCAATCCTGGGCCCAATCTGTACAAATGAAACTGAATGAGTCCAAAACAAAACTACTTTGGCTCGGCCCAATTTTAGATCATTTACCCACCTCCATCCCACTACCTTCCGGCCCCACTCTTCAGCTTGAGTTTTCAAGCAAAGTCCTAGGCATCGTCATAGACTCCTCTCTCTCTTTCAATGATCACCTCAACTCCCTGGTAAAAAAATGCTTCTTTAGCCTCCATATGTTGAGGAAAGTGAGATCCTGCTTCCATCATTCTCATTTCGCCGTCCTCGTTCAATCCACCATCCTCTCTAGACTGGACTACTGCAACTCCATCTATATAAGCCTAACTAAGAAAAACCTTCATAGACTTCAGCTAATTCAGAACGCCGCGGCCAAGCTTATTTTCGCAAAAGGCAAGTTCGATCACGTATCCCCACTCTTCTCCAAGCTTCACTGGCTCCCAGTATACTCCAGAGTCCTCTATAAATGTGCCTGCATAGCCTTCAATATTCTACATGGTGTCCTTCCTCCCTTTATCCCACTCTTTTGGAATTCCTCAAACCCACACTCCACTAGACCCTCCCAAAAACTGAAACTATCTTTCCCCTCTATAAAAGGTATATCCCGCGCAGGAAAACTTGGAACATCCCTCCCCTTTAGAACCACAGAACTCTGGAACAACCTCTCATCCCCGCTCAGAAATTCTAGCTCCTTCCAATCCTTCCGCAAACACTTGAAAACTTGGCTCTATTCAAAAATCTAATCACCTCCCGTTCTCTAGTACCCTGTCCCTCTCTATCTTCTCAGTCCCTCTCCTATATCCCTTCATTGTAGTTCCTTTCCTCTTAACTTCTGTAAACCGTGCCGAGCTCTGCGCTTGCGGAGATGGCGCGGTATACAAACCTAAGGTTTAGTTTAGTTTAGCTTCTTCTCTCCTCCCCACTTATTGTTCCAGCATCCATTCATTCCCCTCTCGTGCCCTTCACCCAGCAGGTCTAGCATCCATGTCCTGTCCTCCCCCCAAACACACTTTTGGTCCACCTTCCCCCCCCCTTCAGGTCTGCCCTCCCTCCATCCCTCAGCATGGGTCTCCCCCCCTCCCCTTACCTGCTTGTGGCTCTTCTGAAGCATCAGTGGCAGCCACAATTCCCTCCAGCCCCCGAAGCAATAGTGGCAGCTGGTCCTGACAACACTCCTTCTCTCCAGTCCCCAAAGCAGCAGCAACAGCCAGTCTTGACAACCCCCCTCTCCTTTCCTCCAGCCCCTGAAGCAGCAGCCGATCCTGACAACCCCCCTCCCTCCCACCATAAATAGGCTGCTTCTGGCCAGCCCCGGCAGGGTCTTTCGCTCTGCCCCTATGTACATCCCTTTGCAAATAGGCACTACATAAATTCAGCAGATATTTGCAGAATAGTGCCTAGGTGCCATATTGGCATTTATACACATAAGTGCACAGACATACATGTAAATGCTAGTATTATAAACATTTAAGTGTGTAACGAGCATTATTATTTCTATAGCACTACCAGATGCATGCAGCACAGTAATGATAAAAAGGGCAGTGCAGAACCTTAAAGCCTGTGCACGCTCTCAGTGTCTACTAGTCTATTCCCTCTAACTCAGGAAGTCTCATCAGAAGGGGCAGGATTGTCAGATGCCGAGAGCAGGTATGGGCTCCCAGCCCCTGCACTGCCCTTTTTTTTAACTTCTGCAGCAGAACCAGAAGGCATGATGATGATAGCGATGGTGGCGAGGCAAACGCAAGTGAGGCCCGTGCTGGACTGAGGAGTAAGGGAAAAGAGAAATGACGGGGGATGGGGGGATTGAGGAAGAGATGCTGGTCAGTGAGGAGAGATGATAATGAAACATGGGGAAAGGGAAGAAACATAGAAATATGATGGCAGATAAAGGCCAAACAGCCCATCTAGTCTGCCCATCCGCAGTAACCATTATCTCTTCTTCTCTCTAAGAGATCTCATATGCCTATCCCAGGCCCTTTTGAATTCAGACACAGTCTCTGTCTTCACCACCTCTTCTGGGAGATTGTTCCATGTTCCTTTCGGTAAAAAAGTATTTTCTTAGATTACTCTAGAGCCTATCACCACTTAACTTCATCCTATGCCCTCATTGCAGAATTTCCTTTCAAATTAAAGAGACTCGACTCATGCACATTTACATTACGTAGGTATTTAAATGTCTCTATCATATCTCCCTTCTCCCGCCTTTCCTCCAAAGTATACAGATTTAAATCTTTAAGTCTGTCCCCATACCCCTTATGATGAAGACCACATACCATTTTAGTAGCGTCCTCTGGACTGACTCCATCCTTTTTATATCTTTTTGAAGGTGCAGCCTCCAGGATTGTACACCATATTCTAAATGAGGTCTCACCAAAGTTTTATACAGGGGTATCAATACCTCCTTTTTCCTACTAGCCATACCTCTCCCTATGCAACCTAGCATCCTTCTAGCTTTCGCTGTCACCTTTTCAACCTATTTGGCCACCTTAAGATCATCACACACAATCACACCCAAGTTCCGCTCTTCTGTCATGCACATAAGCTCTTCACTCCCTAATCTGTACCATAGCCCAAATGCATGACCTTGTATTTCTTAGCATTAAATTTTAGCTGCCAAATTTCAGACCATTCTTCAAGCTTCGTCAGGTCTTTCTTCATGTTATTCACACCATCCGGCATGTCTACTCTAGTGCAGATTTTCGTATCATCCGCAAAGAGGCAAATATTACCTGACAACCCTTCAGCAATATCGTTTATAAAAATGTTAAAAAGAACAGACCCAAGAATGGAACCTTGAGGCACACCACTGGTAATATCCCATTCCTCAGAGCGATCTCCATTGATCACTACCCTCTGTCGCCTTCCACTCAACCAGTTCTTGACCCAGCCCGTCACTTTGGGACCCATCCCGAGGGAATTCAGTTTATTTATTAGACGTCTGTGTGGAACACTATCAAAGGCTTTGCTATAATCTAAATACACCACATCTAGCGAATATCCTCTATACAATTCTCTGGTCACCCAGTCAAAGACATTGATCAGATTTGTCTGACAAGACCTACCTCTAGTGAATCCATGGAGTAGAAAAGAGGGACAGATGCTGAAATAGGGGGGTAGAACAAAGAGATAGGGAGATAAACAAGGGGGACTGGAAAGGAATAAAGAGGGGAGATGCTGGAAATGGATGGGAAAAGAAAAGAGCATGAGAGTCTGGATAAACATGAAGGAAGGGGAAGAGATGGGAATTAGAATGACTGGGGTGGGGGTAGAGTTAAGAGGCATAGTAGTGCAGGGTAGTGGGCATGTGCTTAAAGTCTTCCTCTCAAAAATGACTTTGATCTGATGTCTCCCGATTACCAAGGAAGTGTGAATTCTTTTGAAGGTCCGGTCCTTGGAAACCAGGTATTTGGTTTCTTTTGTTGCTCTTGAGCTTTGGTCCTAAAATATGTAAACTAAGCCTAGGGTTACCAGACGTCCGGGTAAACCCGGATATGGCCTCTTTTTAGAGGACTGGCTGGGTGCCCGGGTGGACTTTCCAAAACCCGGTAGTTTGTCTGGGTTTTGGAAAGCCTCGACCTCCCAGCATTGTTTGGAGGGCCTTTGAGCATGTGTGGATAACATCACATGCATTCACGCATGCTTGGAGGCCCTCCAGACGCGACCCGGTCAGAAAAGAAAGATAAGGCTTTGTGGAAGCGGGGCTAGAGCTGGAATGGGGTGGTGCTGGAGGCGGACCAAGGCGGGGATGAGGGCAGAATAGAGCGGGGTCATGTGAACAGGTTTCTTTGTGCAAAAATCTGGTAACCCTAACTAAGCCCAAAAAATAGGAGACATCCAATCTACCTACAAGGATCAGACTTGTAATATCTCCTGGAGGCCTTTGGCTAACACTCTGGGTAGGCCCTGAAGTGTCAATTAGGCTAACTTTCAGATTAGTCCCTAAACAGCACAATGTCATACTGACAACTCCCCTTTGTTATCCCTGCAACAATTAAAACTCCAGGGAGGTTTCTCACTGGGCATAAACTAAGTGCAAAGGCTGCACCTTAAAAACAAACACAGCTATTGACAGTTTAGTGTTCCATTTAAATTGTGGTAAAAGTTTGGTTGACATTTCAAAGGGTATGTGGTTGAGAATTTCAGAAAGGAAATGAAACAAAAAGATCAATCATTTTAGACAAAAGTGGAATCCATGGAGGGGGTTCTTGAGAGTTTTGTGCAACATATTCTTTTCTTTTTGTAGGTTGGAGCCTAGCCTTAATGGGACAAGACTATCTGAAGATTCTTGCCAACTGGTACTGCAGCATCAGTACGTGTTGTGAAACGGGGGACTGTAGGATATCTAATAATATTACAGGTAATTCCCACACTCTAGCCATCTGAGTGAGGAACTGTGGTCCAGATGCATGGAACTTCAGGAAACTGTCAGCCATTGATTTCTAGTCCTTCTTAACTTTTATCTCACTGTTTGAGCTTGAAAAACGTAGGCCAACACCAAAGACCAATGGGACAGGAGTAGGGTAGAGGCGGAAACAGCAACAAGAGGGTAGGCACAGCCATGTAGAGCTTGGAGACCCTATGCACGATGCAATCAACCTGCTAGAAGTCCTTCCTTAGCCACTGATCACTACTCTATTTAAGTGCCCTGGACATTTGCCATTCTTGTCTGACTCTTTCGACAACCGTGGGACAAAGTCCTTTTATCTATAAGTGCCCTAGTTTACATAGCCATAGTTGGATGTCAACAACATTAGCTTCTGACCTGCTTGGACAGAGGCTGCTCTATCTCTCTCTATTACTACACTCTATAAATGGGAAATAGTATTGTTAGCCTCAGCGTTACGAAATGGAATTACCCTGCCATTACAACACATTTTGGACGTCTGATAATCAGAAAAGGCATGCATGGGATTATTTCAGTATTATTAGAGACTACGATGTTTATGGCAAATTAATGAGAAGGCGGCTATGCACATCTGAACAAGAGTCTCGCAAAACTCAAGCACCGCGTTAACATAAGAGCATCAGAATAGCCTTACTGGATCAGACCAATGGTCTTCACAAAGGCCAATCCAAGCCACAAGTATCTGGCAAAAACCCAAATAGTAGCAGCATTCCATGCCACTAATCCAGGTAATAACAGTCAATGGCAAACATCTATCTATTTAATATCCTGCCCTGTCTTTACAAGTCCATATATATCCCTAGGGAACTGGATTGTAATATAATAGGACTAGTGTTTAAGCCCGTTAAATTAACGGGTGCTAGAATAGATGTGCAATCTTAATATTGTATAAAATTTGCAGAAAACTTAGCATGAGAGCTTTAAAATGCTCTACCCTCCCCAAGCAACAATGCATACAAACATGTAGAGCAAAGTTTAAACCTTGGTCGCTGTTGTTTGATTGTCTGTATTTTATTGTTCTCTGTCTCCTTGCCCACTGTCTGTCTCTTTTTTTGCTGACTATCTCCTTAGCTGTTGTCTGTCTGTCTATCTCACTTGGTCGCTGTGTTTGTTTGGTTTTTTCCTGTGTATCTACTTGTTCACTGTCTGTCTGTGTCTTTGGCTGCTGTATGTCTGTATATATATTTTTTTACAGTCTAACTCCTTGGTCACTGTATGTGTGTTGTTTTTTTCCTGTATTTATCCTTGGGCACTGTATGTTTTGTATTTTTTTTCAGTCTTTCACTGTTTGTATTTGCCCACTGTCTGTCTTTCTATCTGCTTGGTCGCTGTCTGTGTGTGTTTATTATTTTGGTCTGTGTCATTGGCCGCTGTATGTTTCTATTTTTTTGCTTTCTGTCTCCTTAGCCTTTGTTTGTGTGTATTTTGGCCGCTGTATGATTGTTTTTTGTTTTGCTGTCTGTCTCCTTGGTCATTGTGTACTGTATTTTTGAATGGGGTTTTGTTTTTGTTTTTACTGTCTGTCTCCTTAGCCGTTCTCTGTCTATCTATCTCCTTGGTCGCTGTGTTTGTTTGTGTTGTTTTGCAGTTTATATACTTTGTTGCTGTCTGTCTGTGTGTCTCATTGGCTGCTGTGTCTGTTTGTGTTTTTGTCTCTGTGTGTCTCTCTCCTTGTCCACTATTTTTTTTCCAATATGTCTCTTTAGTCCCCTGTCCTTCTGTGAGTGTCTTTCACTGCTACCTAACTCTGTTTCATTATGTGTGACATATTTCCATCAGTCTGTCAATGTGTTTGGTTGTTTTTTTTTTCTTGCACTGTCTCTCCCTAGCCCCCTGTCCTTATGTGTGTGTGTGTGGAGATCTCAGAGGGATGTTAGGGGGATGTAATATGTGTGGAGAAGTCAGGGGGCTTTGGGGAGAATATGGGGCTTCTCCCACCTACCTTTTTTTTCTTTATCAGGAAAGTTGCAGAGAGTAACTCCAAACTGGCACAGAGAAAGTACTAAAAAGTAAATTCTCACAGAGTAAATTTTTTAAAGTAGTAAATTGGCACAGAGTGAATTGTGTAGGGTAAATAGGCACTGGACACTCGTTGTTATGCGAACGTGCGCATGCGGAAAATTGCTTTGACAACCTTGGAACACGCATGGTATTACCTCGCGGGAAATAGCTTTGACAACCGAACGCGCATGCTATTACCCCGACGGTAGTTGTGTCTGCAAACTTTCAGGGGCTTTGTTCAGGTGAAAGGAAGAGCTACATACCTCTTTATCTCGTGGGTTTAAAGTTAGGCGGCCATCCCAGGTCTTCAGAGCAGCTGCTGCCGCGGGTTTAAAGTTAGCCGGTCAGGTCTTCAGAGCGGCAGGGGGAGGCAACCTTTTTTTCAATGTCTGCCGGGTAAAGCGCCGTGCCGAGGAGAGCAAGCAGTGAGTGAGTTTTCCCTTATTAGGGGAAATCGCCGAGGCGAAAATGGCATTGCAGGAGAGCATGAGCAGTAGCGGTTGTTGCGGGAGGGGGAGGGTTGGAGTTGGCGACGTGCAGGCTGCTGTGAACAGGAGCGGCAGGACCATGAGGCGGGAGTGCGGGAGTGTGTTGTTCGTCTTCCCCTATCTGGGGAAAGCGCCGTGTCGAGGAGAGGCGGGAGTGAGCTTTTAGGCTTCCCCTATCTTGGGAAACCGCCGTGGCGAAAATGGAGGGAAGAGCCGCGTTGTTAAATTTGTCAGCTTCGCGTGGGGCCGTAGTAAGAGCGGGGCATGCTGCATTCTTGGCGGCCACGGACCTACGGATCATGGAAGCACGCCGATGAGAGTGCGCATGCGCCGCCTACGGTTTTATTATATAGATATGATTCTACCCCACTCATGTAAGCTTCAAAAGGACGCCTCAGCCCTACCACTCCACCGCTTTGTTGTCTCAAAATCGCGGGAAGAATTACATGGTGCCTCATCATTGGCTGCCCATCTTAGGTACAGTTGTGATAGTTTTCCACTTAATCGTATTTCATAATTATAAATTAAATAAATAGTATACATTTAAATATAAAGTGCATTTGTACTTAGCTTAATCACAGCTATTTATTTAATTTATAATTATGAAATACGATTAAGTGGAAAACTATCACAACTGTACCTAAGATGGGCAGCCAATGATGAGGCACCATGTAATTCTTCCCGCGATTTTGAGACAACAAAGCGGTGGAGTGGTAGGGCTGAGGCGTCCTTTTGAAGCTTACATGAGTGGGGTAGAATCATATCCTATTATATTACAATCCAGTTCCCTAGGGATATATATGGACTAATCCAGGGCAAGCAGTGGCTTCCCCCATGTCTGTCTCAACAGCAGAATATGAACTTTTCCTCCAGGAACTTGTCCAAACCTTTTTAAAACCAACTACATTAACCGCTCTTACCACATCCTCTGGCAATGCATTCTAGAGCTTACCCTCTGAGTGTGTCCCTTTTCTACAATAGTATGAATGATCCTTGTTTTAGCTTTTGTAAGGATCAGATTAGTGTTCCTGCTTGGACTTTACAGAACCTATTTGACTCATCAAGGGGGCATGTCAGGGGTGTTCCAAAAGGTGGCACAACATTGCCTCAGGGCGTCTACCTAGAGTGCCAGCATTTACACATGGTTTCAGCAGGCATAAGCCTGGATCTTAAAGTTAGACATGACAATTGGCATTAAGCATCATTCAATAAAGGGTGCGTGTCCTTTATAGAATAGCGCCTAGTGCCGATTGATTTCAGCTCCCATTTTTGAGTGCCATGTATAGAATTTGCCCCACATCCACACAAAATATGAGGGATCTTCAAAAGGTTTCTGCACTTTTATTTTTTTAAAACACCATTTATTAAATATCTCAAAAGCAAATTGCATCACTACCTGCAAGGTGCGCTGGCTTGCCTGACTGGTCACATGAAATTCTACGACACGCCCTCTTATCGCCTCTCCCGCCCCAACAATTTCCCACGAAAATGCAGAAACATTTTGAAGAACCGTTGTAGATGTATTCCTAGATGGTAGATATGTGCCTAGTAATATCAGTTATTATTATATATATATATTATATATATTATTATATATAGTAATATTACTTATTATATATGTACACTCAGTACTATATTTTAATTTACTTACAATAAAGTTCTGAAACTTCTAGACAGAGCTTCTATTTTATTGATTTCTGCTGTCCTCTGCCACTCACCTTAAATTCTATATTTCCTTTATTTTTCAGTTATTATTCTGTTCTTAAGACTGATGTCTTGTGTTTATCAACCTCTCAGTTCTTTTTTAAAAGCAGATCGGTGACATTAAAAATCTGATTTGAAATGCGGGGAGCTATATTGCCATGTTCCTATATCTTGGAGATATAGTAACAGTGGTCTGCGTTCTTCTCTTCCTTAGGTCTAAAGTTGGACCTCAGCAGGAGATTACATGGGCAACATTTGACCCAGGAGGTGGTTCTGAAAGCAGTGCAGAATTTCTTGCAGCTGCAGCAACCTGAGAAAGCACTGACTCTTTCCTTCCATGGCTGGTCTGGCACTGGCAAGAACTTTGTGGCCCGCCTAATAGCCGAGAACTTGTACCGAGATGGAATGAAGAGCGCATGTGTCCGGATCTTTATCTCACAGCTTCATTTTCCACACACGAGCTATTTGGATTCATACAAGGCAAGTAAACATGCAGGCATTTAAGAAATCTCAGAAATCTTTTAAGTCATTGTAAATAATAATAATTATTATTATTTATGTACTGCTTTTACCAATACGTTCTAAGCAATAACTTGGGAAAATAAGCTGCAATCAGTTACAACGAAGAACTACTGCGAATCAATTAAGATAAAATATATTTTGTAAATAACATTTCACCACTGTACTTCTTAGAAGACTTAAGAGACTGGGATTGTTCTCCCTTGAGAAAAGGAGACTGTGAGGGGATATGATCGAAACTTTCAAAATACTGAAAGGAATCGACAAAATAGAGCAGGAAAAAAAAATTATGTCCAATGTCCAATGTGACACGGACAAGAGGACATGGACTGAAGCTAAGGGGGGGCAAGTCCAGGACAAATATCAGGAAGTTCTGCTTCACGCAACGAGTGGTGGACACCTGGAATGCTCTCCCAGAGGAGGTTATTGCGGAATCCACCGTTCTAGGATTTAAAAGCAAACTAGATGCACATCTCCTTACGAGAGGCATAGAGGGATAGGGGTGACTAAAATTATGCCAGGTGTACACCTGGCTGGGCCTCCGCGTGTGCGGATAGCCGGACTTGATGGACCGAAGGTCTGATCCGGAGATGGCAGTTCTTATGTACTAAGCCATGGTAGAAGTTTCTACTGTGGCCCAGAGCGCTAAATGCTCTGACGCTCATAGAATTCCTATGAGTGTTGGAACAGTGTTAGAGCATTTAGTGCTCCGGGCCGTGGTTGACACCTCTACCGCGGCTCAGTAAAAGAGGGCCATTAGTTTCACTCTTCTTAAATACTAAATACAAATAACAACCTAATAGACAGTCTCTAAGCTCACCTCAAATTTTGGGAACCAAATAAGCAAGAAATTTCTCAAAAATCTTCAATCTTTTTTCTACCTTTCACAAAGGAAGACTAGGGATAGGAAGTTGTTTGTGTATTGGGTACTTGATGTACCACTTTATCTTACAGAAGATCAAAAAAGTTTACATAATATAAAATTACAATAAAATATCAGAGTTACAAACAGGAGAAAGGAACTACAAAGTTAAAACAGGACAGAACTCATTCATACCAAGATAAAGAATAAAAGGAGGAAGGAAAAAGGGGAGGGAACTTATGTCTATGGGGCTCAAATGCATCACTATCTTGGCACTCCAGGAAAGGCCAATCCCAAATAATTTCAATATAGTTTGCTATCAGACATTAGGGCCAAACTTTCTCTTATCAATTAAAAACAACACAAAACCTGAAGTCCTAAGGGAGGAGGCTAGGAAAAAGAAAGCTGAATTTCTGGTGGACTCATGGAGGGGCATTTTTGATAGGATGTCTATGTTTTCGCTTCGACCTTTTGGGAAAGATGTAAAGAAATTCTGTAGAGAAAATGTCTGTTCTCAAAAAAGCAAGACATCTTTTTTTTTTTTTTAATGACCAATGTAGATGTTTTGATCCTTAGTATGTCTATCTTTTTTGCCATTCTCAAGTATAAATACGTCCACATGAAAACGGTACAAAAGAAAGTTTTCATCTAGGCATTCTATTCAGACAGTTGAGCATAGCAGAGGGACTTTTCTAAGAAGTCCTGTAGTGAATTTCACATTAAAAGTCCCAGGTACAGATATCACTGTATCTTGCTTATATTGTATGGTGAGCCCTCCAAAACCCACCCAAAACTTACTCTACCAGCATACCATAGCTCTTATGCCTGCAGATGTCATCTTAATGTAGGTACAATAGGTTTCATCTTAATACAATATAAGTAAAATATGGTGAAATCTGTACCTGGAACTTTTAATGTAAAATTCACCACTGTACTTCTTAGAAGAGCCTCTGCTCTCTGGGCTCAAATGGCTGTTACCATCTGAAGTTGCTTGGGCTGAGAACTTTCAGCACCCCCTCGTAATACATGCTAGAATGTACTGTTTTTTAAACATCTTTGGGTGGTGGGAGGGGGTTAGTGACCACTGGGGGAGTAAAGGTGTGGGGGGGGTCATGCCTTAATCCCTCCAGTGGTCAGCTGGGGCACCTTTTTAGCATTTAGATGCTTTTAAAACAGGTTTAACTCCAAATGTCTAAAAAATGCCCAGGATCTTTTGTTAAAGGTTTGATTATGCCTGACAAACATCCTAAGTCCTAAGACTGTCCTAAGCCCGCCCCAAAAATGCCTCTAACATGCCCCCTTAAGATTTGGATGAACTGGAGACAAAACAACCAGAAAGATGTCTAGAAAGTCTGTTTTGAGAATGCCCACTTGGACGTTTTGATTAGTAAGATGTCCAAGTGCTGGTTTATGCTGTCTTTTGGATGTCTATCTTTTTTGAAAATAAAGCCCCAAAAAGAGCAAATCTGAGAGATGGACGAACTAGGCAATGCACATCAAAAGATCACAGAGCTCTTGAAGGAGTACATGAGATCATTAGAGAGGAGAAATTGAACCAAATACAATACTGCACAGGCAACCAATGAAGTTGGATAAACAATGGGGAGACCTAGTCAAATTTCTTTGCTTACAGAAGCATTCTAATTGCAGAGTTTTGCAGTGTTTGAAGTTGATGGAGTTGAAAATGTGGAAGGCCTGCATACACGGAATTACAATATTTGAGACAGGAAATTATGAATGTGCAAAATGTATGTATGGATTTGAAATTGAAGCAGTGGTGAACAGAATGAAAACAATGCAGTCAAGAATAGCCTGTTCTTACAACCTGGGCAATTTGCTTGTCAAAGGAGAGCTTAGAGTCAACGATGACCCCCCAGATAATGGAATAAATCTACAATAGGGCTGCCCAAGTCCGGTCCTCGAGATCTACTGGCAGGCTAGGTTTTTAGAATATCCACAATGAATATGCATGAGAGAGATTTGCAAAATGCATACCAAGAAGGCAGTGCAGGCAAATCTTTCTCATGCATATTCATTGTGGATATCCTGAAAACCTGGCCTGCCAGTAGATCTCGAGGACCGGACTTGGGCAGCCCTGATCTACAAAATGAATAGAAATGTTGAAAAAGTATAGTGATAGAAGTAGTTTATTCAATGGTTCTATGATCTAACAGGCAATTGTTTTAGCAGAGTTCAACACAAGCCGGTGTAACAATGGAAGGAAGGCAAGGTATTTGAGAAGGCTGACAAGTCCAGGTCAAATGGAGATGTAGGAAAAATCAAAAGAATGTTATCTGCATAGAAAAAGAAATTAGCATTGTGATTTTTGATGAGTAACAAGGGAACTGATGAAGATGTTAAATAATAAGGGAGAGAGCACCGAATCCTGAGGCACATTGTAGGGGCACTTTTTTAGATGTATTCTAAACTTAATTGTTTAATAGAAAATCGGTATCAATAATTGACAAGTAGCACCTTGTAATTGAAGTAAATTGCATTCATTTGGATTTTAGGCACCTACTTTGGTATATCAGCTTTATTGAGTAGCCAATAAAAAAAGCTCTCAATGTCCACCAAATACCAATACAACTTGGCTATTCAATAAAGTTGGCGTTTGAACCTCTTTTGGCCCTTTCTTTGGAAGACTATTCATGTATTCCTACTTTTTTTAACTCTTATAATTTGATATCAGTCTTTCACATCTCTGTTGAGGAATCTTTGTAGAACTGCTTTTATTCAGACACATTTGTAGGTTTCTGTGCAGGAACTGCTTGTTTCAGGTCCTGCCACAGCAGCTCTATTGGGCTCAAGTCAGGACTTTTGACTAGGCCAACCCAAAATTTTCTTTCTCCTCAGCAATTCAAATGTTAACTTGCTTTTCCATTCGGAATCCTTGATTTGCTGTAAACCCAATTATGCTTCAGCTTCAGCTCATGGACAATTGATCAGACATTTTCCATAAGAATTTTCTCATACATTGTGGAATTAATGGTTTCTTCAATAATGATAAGCTTTCCAGGTCCTAGAAACATGATGGCAGATAAAGGCCAAATGGCCCATCTAGTCTGCCCACGTGCCTATCCCAGGCCCTCTCGAATTCAGACACAGTCTCTGTTTCTACCACTTCTTCCACGCATCTATCACCCTTTCTGTAAAAAAGTATTTCCTCAGATTACTCTGGAGCCTATCACCTCTTAACTTCATCCTATGCCCTCTCATTGCAGTTTCCTTTCAAGTGAAAGAGATTAGACTCATGCGCATTTACATTACATAGGTATTTAAACATCTCTATCATATCTCCCCTCTCCCACCTTTCCTCCAAAGTATACAGATTGAGATCTTTAAGTCTGTCACCATACGCCTTATCACGAAGGCCACACACCATTTTAGTAGCCTTCATCTGGACTGAGGCAGCAAACTTTCTCTACACCATCACACTTCCACCATGATGTTTGACTGTTGGATGATGTTTTTACGATGGAATGCTTCATTTGTTTTATGTCTGAGTTGTCCAATGAGTAACACTTTTGATCCATCTGTCCATAGAATATTATGTCAAAAAGCTTGGGGTTTATCCAGGTGTGGTTTTGCAAATGAGAGATGAGCAGTCCTTACCTAAGGCTAGAGAGGCTTGCAGTTCTTTGGATGTTCTGGGATGTTGGAGTACTTGTAGCAGGCCAACTATTCTTGGAAAGATTCACCACTGCTCCGAGTCTTCTTCATTTGGCAATAATGGCTTTTACTGTGGCTGAATCCCAGAGCTTAGAAAGGCTTTGCAGCCCTTTCCAGACCTATATATTTCAACAACTTTTTTTCTCATCTCTTCTGGAATTTCCTATGATTGTGGCATAGCATTCTTCTAAAACTTTTGTGCTGACTACTGCACTCTAAAGGTAAGGTTCAATATATATGAGTGAGATTTTGATTCCACAGTGCTGGCTGCAATTAAACCAGGTGGTATTCAATCAGCTGAATCTATTTATCAATTAAATTTAATCAATTGGTTGATTAACTAAGGGGGGCAATTAGTTTTTCATTTGAGTGGGATGTCTAATGTTATATTTTGCTTGTAGATCAGAAAAGATTCAGTGATACATATATGCATCACTGTAGATAAATCCCTCTGCTAGGTGGTTGAAGTTCGTTTTCTGTTTGTGAGTAGGTACAGCTGAAGAGGCAACTGAGAGAGATTATTGGGCGCTGTAAACAACCACTCTTCATTTTTGATGAGGCAGAGAAGCTTCATGTAGACTTGGTGGATGCTCTCAAGCCCTATGTGGATCATTCTGATGATGCAGGCGAAGATTACAGGAACTCCATCTTTCTCTTTCTCAGGTAATGTTCAAAAAGGGTGAGATTTACTGGGGAAATGATGGGATGGGAATTGAGAGGTAGATACTTGCCTGATACAATATAAAGAATCCAATTCAGGGATAAAGGATAGTGTAGACCAGTGGTCTCAAACTCATGGCCCGGGGGCCACACGCGGCCCATCAGGTACTATTTTGAGGCCCTCTCTATGTTTATCATAATCACAAAAGTAAAATAAAACAGTTTATTGATCATATGTCTCTTTAGCTATAAATGACAATATTATTATTAAGACTTAGCCAAAAGGAAAGATTTTTTTTAAATAAATCTTTATTGATTTTTAAACTTTGACAATGCAATACAAATATCTGATTTATAAACTATAAAGAGTTTTACCTCATGCAAAATTGTCATTTCTTTAATAAGACATTAACTATTTTTTTCTGAGGCCCTCCAAGTACCGACAAATCTAAAATGTGGCCCTGCAAAGGGTTTGAGCTTGAGACCACTGGTGTAGACCTTCAATTCTCAAAAGCATCCATAACAGATCTAGGTCTCCAAATTGTACCATCATCACCACTTTTTTTTTTCTGAGATTGCTAGTTCACAAAAACAGCAACAACCCCACACTCATAAGTGGTTTACAACCACAAAAATAAACACACCACTTTAACTGTACATTTCAATATCAAAGTAAATAGCATTCAGAACAATAAGATACAAGTGATATATAGCACATGTTTGTATGTACATGCACACACATGCTTGCTTGCTCTCTCTCTCTCTCTCTCTAAATATATAGTTATACTGTACATAGTGTTTAAAAAAAACTATACAGAGCCTGTTTTCTGCATAACTGTCAAAACTTGATCAATTTCAACAAAATTTGGTATATCTCATGATACACACAGACACCATTTTGCCTTAAACATAAACAGTTGCCATGGTTTTCAGTCAGGAGTATCTGATCCTTATTAAAAATTGTACCAAGACAAAAGTTATGGGTCTCATAGACTGGTGCAGGAGTTTCCAGAAAAGAGGGTAAGCATACAGTAGAATATGTTTTAGAGCAGTGGCTCTTAAACCTGTCTTGGGGAACCCCCAGCCAATCAGATTTTCAAGGTAACCCTAATTAATATGCATGAGGCAGATTTGCATGTCTGTCATCTCTATTATATGCAAACCTGCCTCATGCATATTCATTAACTCCTCAGTAGTAAACGGGGTACCTGTATCCATCTGTAGCTTCAAATACTAACCTGTAACTCCACAGGGAAGCTATTATACTCAAAACTAACAATTTAACATTCAAATAACCTCACCTCCCCTCTCCGAACCTCAAGCTCCCTCCAACTCTTCCGCAAACACCTAAAAACCTGGCTATTCTCAAAACTGTAACACTTCCCCCCCTCTTAGGCCTCTCACCTTCCCCCTTTACACCTAACTCTTTAATCTCTCCACTGTAGTTCCTCTCTCATCTTTCTTCCTATAAACCGTGCCGAGCTCCGCATTCGTGGAGATGGTGCGGTATATAAACCCAAGGTTTAGTTTAGTTTAGTTTAAACTATTGATTTACCATCTTGTTACAGAAAATACTTTCACAATTATTATAAACTTAAATAACCATATACACAAAATTACACAAAAGAGACCAAACACACATACACTAAACACTAATCATTACATCCTCAATGTTTTGGAAAAAGGAACTAATGTTATCCCAGGACAAGCAGGCAGGTATTCTCACTAGTGGGTGATGTCATCAGACAGAGCCCCGGTACGGACGTCTCACAAGCACGTGTTGCTTGTAGAAACTTAAAAGTTTCTAGATGCCCGCACCGCGCATGCGCCGGTGCCTTCCCGCCCGGAGGTCCGGGCGTGTCTCCTCAGTTCTTTTCTTTCCGCGGAGCTGAGAAGTTCAACTTCATCATGCGCTAGCTGAATTCAGTTAAATTTGCCTTCCTTGTCCGCGTTTTCGCTTTCTTTTAATTACAGTTAACAGTACTTTTCTTTTTCAGTAAAAAAAAAAAAAAAAAAAAGAAGATTATTTCCTCCGGCGGGTCGAACGGGCCGGCCACGTGGCTCAGGCCCACTGGCTTCGACCTCGCGGCGGAGATTTTCCGGCCTATGTCCCGGCCAATCACCGGGTTTAAAAAGTGCAGCAAGTGCCAACGCGCGATTTCACTCACGGACCCTCACCGGCGCTGTTTGCAGTGTTTGGGCCCTGACCACATTCCGAAATCGTGCAGGCCTTGCTCTACCCTTACGGCACGCTCATTCAAGCGGCGTTGCCTATTGTGGGAATCGATGTTTAAGATGGACGCAGCTAAGGATCCCTCAGCCTCCACTTCATCTGATACCTCCCCGGTTCGGGCGAAACCGGTATCGACCCCTCCTGCATCGAGTGTGGTGAAACCGGCATCGTTCATCCCGACACCATCCACGAGCTCGACGTCGGTGCCTGCCCCGGTCTCCTCGGTTCAGGTACCTCTTCCTTCCACAGTGCCACCAGTGGTCATCAAAGTGCCGAAAGCTACTAAGCAAAAGCACTCGACCTCGAAGGAGCGCGATGACCGTGCAGGAGGACCCCCTTTCGGTGCGGATCCCTCCTTATCGGCTTCGCTACGGTCCATGCTGGAAGCTCAATTCGTTGAGCTCATGCAGACCATCGGACCCGGGCTCATCGCTGCCATACAGGGTGACCTCCCGGTACCGGTCCAAAGGGGCGGTCCGCCCCCTCCCCCTCCTCCACGCCGTTCGACCTCGAAAACCGACGAGGACGAACGGGGGAGGGCGGCGATGCCCATGCGGCAAGCCTCGCTTACCGATATGCCGCCATTAGAGCCCATTACGCCTCCGCGCCAACATGGGACCAGACCTCCGATCGATACTCAAAGCCCTGGGCATAGTCAGGAAGAGTTCTTCCGTACTCCTTACCAGACTTGGGTAGCATCGCAAGAATCCGCATCGCAACCCCAGTTGCGATCCACCGCTTCCAGCCCTATCCACCACCTGGGGGCCTCGGGAGACCATGCGATGCACAGACGATCCCGATCCCCGTCCCGCCACCGAGACGGGCACCGATCAAGACACTCATCCTGGCACTCTTCACGCCATTCGGAGGTGTCACCGCAGAAAAAACTGCAACGTATGAGATACTCCTCATCAGAGGTGTCCCCTCCGGAGGGACTGGAGTACGAGGAGACACCCGTACCCGATTCTCCTTGCCACTCCCCGATGTCCATGGACCCGGAGGCCTCCTCCTCCTCCAGCCCGTCCCACAGACCGACGCTGGCGGATCAATTGTCTTTCTCATCATTCCTCCGACAAATGGCGGATGATCTGGATGTGACCCTTGACACGGGCTCCCGATACTCCAAAGAGTATCTGGACACCATGCATTTACCTAACCCTCCAACGGAGTCGCTTCGGCTCCCCCTGCATAAATTGCTGGACCAGACCTTCATGCAGTGTTTCGAAACACCGTACTCCATACCGGCGATTCCCAGCAAACTCGATGCTCGATACCGCATCGTGCACCATAAAGGGTTTGAGGGCCCTCAACTCTCCCACCAATCCCTACTGGTCGAGTCCTCTCTTAAACGCTCTCATCCCTCCCAGGTCTACGCCTCTGTACCGCCGGGCCGAGAGGGGAGAACGATGGACAAATTTGGTAGAAAATTCTATCAAAACTCCATGATGGCGTCACGGGTGCTGAACTACAATTTCTTTTTCTCCTCCTATCTGGAGTTCTTCTTGCCGGTGCTCCGCAAGTTCACTCCGTTCATAGACACCCAAGCTCGATTCGAGTTCGAGGAAGTGGTAGCCTCCCTCTCCCAATTACGCCTCCAGCTGATGCAATCCTCCTTCGATGCATTCGAACTCTCGGCACGTGCTGCCGCAAGCGCGGTAGCCATGCGTCGCCTGGCATGGCTCCGTACAATCGATATGGATCCCAACCTCCAGGACAGACTCGCCAACGTACCATGTGCGGGAGCTGACCTGTTCGATGAGTCTATCGAAACTGTTACCAAGAAGCTGTCGGATCATGAAAAATCTTTTCAATCCATCCTGCGGCCCAAACCCAAACCTCAACAGTCTCGACCTTCCAGGCCACCCCTGATTTACCAGCGGCGTTACACGCCCAGACAAACGCCTGCTGCGAGACAACCTGCGAAGAGACAACCTCCCCAGAAGTCTCAGCAAAAACCTCAGCCACCGGCTGCACCTAAGGCTCCCCAGCCCTTTTGACTCCCCTCCCGGGAGCATAACCGACACCGTTCTGCACCCAGCCTCTCCCATAGGGGGCCGCCTCCATCTTTTTTACCATCGATGGGAGGCCATAACCACGGACCTATGGGTCCTTACCATCATAAGAGAAGGATACTCTCTTCAATTCCATCGGGTCCCCCCGGACCATCCTCCAAGAGAGTATCCTTCAAGCTCGACGCAGACCGCCCTTCTTCTTCAGGAAGTCCAAACCTTACTTCAGCTTCGGGCTGTCGAGCCGGTCCCGTCAGACCAATTGAACCGAGGGTTTTACTCCCGGTACTTCCTCGTCCCGAAGAAAACGGGCGATCTGCGACCCATTTTAGACCTTCGGGCCCTCAACAAGTTTCTGGTCAAAGAGAAGTTTCGCATGTTGACTTTGGCTTCTCTATACCCCCTCCTCGAGCAGAACGACTGGTTATGCTCCCTGGATCTCAAAGAGGCCTACACTCACATCCCCATTCACCCGGCCTCCCGAAAGTTCCTCAGATTTCGGGTGGGAAATCTGCACCTACAGTATCGAGTGCTACCATTCGGCCTATCTTCGTCCCCCAGAGTCTTCACAAAGTGCCTGGTGGTAGTGGCCGCGGCACTCCGGGACAGGGGTCTACAGGTGTTCCCATACCTCGACGACTGGCTCATCAAGGCCCCGTCAGCCCCAGAGGTCACTTCGGCGGCCTTGGCTACAACCTACTTCCTCCAGAATTTGGGCTTCGAGATCAACTTTTCCAAGTCTCATCTACAACCCACCCAGTCCCTCCCCTTCATCGGAGCGGTCCTGGACACCACCCGACTCCGAGCATTCCTGCCTCTGCAACGCATGGAGTCGCTTCTTCATCTCTGCCAGTCGGTGTCTACTCGCCAAACCCTACCGGCGAGACAACTGATGGTGCTCCTGGGCCATATGGCCTCCACAGTACATGTGACACCCTTTGCCAGACTCCATCTCAGGATCCCCCAGTGGACCCTGGCATCACAGTGGAATCAGACGTCCGATCCACTATCCAAACGCATCTTAGTCACACCTGCTCTTCGGCAGTCTCTACTTTGGTGGATGACCTCTTCGAATCTATCCAGAGGTTTGCTGATGCACTCTCCCCCCCATCAGAAAGTTCTCACAACCGATTCGTCGAATTATGCATGGGGGGCCCACCTGGATGGTCTCCGCACCCAAGGATTCTGGACCAGTGCGGAAAGACTACACCAAATCAATCTACTGGAACTCAGAGCCATCTTCAATGCGCTCCAAGCTTTCCAACACCTACTTCACGACATGGTGATCCTCATTCGCACAGACAATCAGGCCGCCATGTATTATATCAACAAGCAAGGAGGCACGGGCTCGGCCCTCCTTTGCCAGGAAGCTCTACGAGTCTGGGACTGGGCGGTGCGCCACAACGCCCTCCTCAGAGCAGTCTACATTCAGGGGGAGAACAACGTCTTAGCAGACAAACTGAGTCGTCTACTACAACCGCACGAATGGACTCTCCATTCCAGCCCCCTTCACCAAATCTTCACACAGTGGGGGACGCCTCAGATAGACCTCTTTGCGGCTCCCCACAACTCCAAACTGCCTCAGTTTTGCTCCAGGATCTACACCCCTCATCGCCTCGAGGCAGATGCTTTTCTTCTGAACTGGGGGAAACGATTTCTATATGCGTTCCCACCATTCCCGCTGATCCAGAAGACTCTGGTCAAGCTGAAACTCGAACAGGCCACCATGATTCTAATAGCTCCTCGGTGGCCCAGACAACCTTGGTTCTCCCTCCTACTTCAACTCAGCAGCAGGGAACCAGTACCACTTCCAGTGTTTCCTTCACTACTTACTCAACATCAAGGATCACTGCTTCATCCCAACCTGCAGTCTCTCCACCTGACAGCTTGGTTCCTCTCAACGTAACCCCTCACCAATTCTCTCAAGAAGTGAGGGAGGTCTTGGAAGCTTCCAGGAAGCCCGCCACTCAACAATGCTACTCCCAGAAATGGACTAGATTCTCCTCATGGTGTGTTTCTAAATCAAAGGAACCTCAGCGAGCTTCCTTATCCTCCGTGCTGGACTATCTCCTACACCTATCTCAATCCGGGCTCAAGTCTACATCCATACGAGTCCACCTGAGCGCTATTGCGGCGTTCCACCAGCCCCTACAAGGGAAACCCCTCTCGGCCCATCCGGTGGTCGCCAGATTTATGAAAGGACTCTTCCATGTTAACCCTCCTCTCAAACCACCCCCAGTAGTTTGGGACCTCAATGTAGTCCTTTCTCGTCTCATGAAGCCCCCGTTTGAACCACTCAACAGGGCCCCTCTTAAGTATCTCACCTGGAAAGTGCTTTTCCTGGTAGCCCTTACGTCCGCTCGCAGAGTCAGCGAACTCCAGGCATTGATGGCGGATCCACCATTCACAGTATTCCATCATGACAAGGTGGTCCTCCGCACTCACCCGAAATTCCTGCCTAAGGTGGTCTCAGAATTTCATCTCAACCAATCCATCGTACTTCCAGTATTCTTCCCTAAGCCCCATTCTCACCACGGAGAATCGGCCCTTCACACTCTAGACTGTAAACGTGCGTTGGCTTTCTACCTGGATCGCACCAAGCCACACAGAACCACTCCTCAACTTTTTGTCTCCTTCGACCCTAATAAGTTGGGAAGACCCGTATCAAAGCGCACCATCTCTAATTGGATGGCGGCTTGTATCTCTTTCTGCTATGCCCAGGCTGGATTATCACTTCCTTGTAAGGTCACAGCCCATAAGGTCAGAGCAATGGCAGCCTCAGTAGCATTCCTCAGATCAACACCAATCGAGGAAATTTGTAAGGCTGCCACCTGGTCCTCGGTTCACACATTCACCTCACATTATTGTCTGGATACTCTCTCCAGACAGGATGGACAGTTTGGCCAAACAGTATTGAAAAATTTATTCTCTTAAGTCGCCAACTCCCCCTCCATCCCACTGAGGTTAGCTTGGACGTCACCCACTAGTGAGAATACCTGCCTGCTTGTCCTGGGATAAAGCAATGTTACTTACCGTAACAGTTGTTATCCAGGGACAGCAGGCAGCTATTCTCACGTCCCACCCACCTCCCCTGGGTTGGCTTCTCAGGCTAGCTACCTGAATTGAGGAGACACGCCCGGACCTCCGGGCGGGAAGGCACCGGCGCATGCGCGGTGCGGGCATCTAGAAACTTTTAAGTTTCTACAAGCAACACGTGCTTGTGAGACGTCCGTACCGGGGCTCTGTCTGATGACATCACCCACTAGTGAGAATAGCTGCCTGCTGTCCCTGGATAACAACTGTTACGGTAAGTAACATTGCTATATATGATAAATAAGGACATAAAAAGACTTGAGGTTCAGATGAAAGCAACAAAAATTGTTACAAGATCAACACCATTCAAATGTTGGTTGATGGATGATATGATACAGACACATTGGTCCTTAGTCAGCTTGATTATTGTAACATCGTCCATCTTGCTGGAATTCAAAAAAATCTTCAAAGACTGTGCATAATACAGAATGCAGCAGTTAAATTGATTTTTGATCTAAAGAAGTATGATCATGTCACTGATTTTTATCGTCAACTGCATTGGCTTCCGGTTGAAGCACAGATTAAATTTAAGTTCAGCTGTATTTGTTTTAAGACATTAACAGGTCTAATCCCAGAGTATATTATGGAATCTTTCATCATTACAAATTCTAAACATTCTAGAAAATCTCACTCGTCTCGTTTCCTCTGCAAAGGGATGCAAATATAAGAAATTCCAGGAACAACTGTTGTCCTTCCAGGCAGCCTCATGGATTAGGGATCTGACTCCATATTCACACTTTCAAATTCGTATCAACAATTTTGACGTGCTTTAAAGACACATGTTTTTACAGAATCTTTTGGAAGTTAGATCTTGGTTGTTTATTCATTTGTACTGCTAATCTCTGTGAACCACATAGAACTTAACGGTATTTGCAGTATACTATGAGTTTTTATGTTATGTTACTGTATATACTCAAATATAAACTGAGATTTTTGGGCCCAAAAAAGGCCCAAAAATGGGGGTCTCGGTTTATATTCAAGTCATTCTGCATCACCCCTTATCACAGACCTGCCCTGTGTCTACCTCAAGCCCTGGTGGTCTAGCGGTAAGCCAAGATAGAAGTGATCTCTCTCGTGTCCTGTCTTGCTTGGCCTCTTACCACCTCCTTGCAGCCTCGTGGGAACTCACGACAGCGATTTTCTGGGGCAGGAGAATAGGAGGATCGCTCCTACCCCCAACTCATCGCTGGACCACCAGGTATATTCCTTGGATGGGTCCAGGAAGCAAGAGGGGTGATTAGACATAAATAAGGGATTATTACAAATGTCTAGATAATTGGAAATCTGGGCCTGTAACTTTAGTATCCCATACTCCGTATATAATGTTGTCTAGCAGGTATTGCCAACCAACAAATAACTTTGCCTAGGAAGCCACGTTAATTTTCATAGTAACATAGTAGATGACGGCAGATAAAGACCCGAATGGTCCATCCAGTCTGCCCAACCTGATTCAATTTAAATTTTTTAATTTTTTCTTCTTAGCTATTTCTGGGCAAGAATCCAAAGCTTTACCCTGTACTGTGCTTGGGTTCCAATTGCCGAAATCTCTGTTAAGACTTACTCCAGCCCATCTACACCCTCCCAGCCATTGAAGCCCTCCCCAGCCCATCCTCCACCAAACGGTCATATACAGACACAAACTGTGCAAGTCTGCCCAGTACTGGCCTTTTCAAATGAACTAGCCCCACTAGCTCTCTCTCGATAGTAATGCAGAGTTTACAAGAATGATTCTGAAACCACTTCATTGCTGTCTGAGTTTGTGCAGTCTTAAGCCACAGATTGGGTACCCTGAAACACCATTACGTTTGATTTCCGAATAGATTTTTAAAATGAAAACCTAGGCCTTTTATCACCCAGTTAAAGATACACGCCTGTAGAGGTTCATTTTGACCACAGTTAACATACTGAACCAGGAAAGAGATGAGCCTTTCCATTGTCCTAATGGCTAGAGTAGTCTAATGGTTAGTGCAGTGGACTGAGATCCTCGGGAACTGGGCTGAGGGCTGAGCCTGCCAAGTGAGACAGGTCAAGACAAGACACTTGGAGGAATGCAAGATCATTGGTGTGCGGAAGGGGGGGGGGGTTAGGAGGCAAAGGAGAAAAATTGCTATACTTGGATATAAACCCTCGGTTTATATTTGAGTTAAACTTTTTCCCCCTTTTTGGGGGGGGGGAAAGGTTACCTCAGTTTTTATTCAGATGGTTTTATATTTGAGTCTATATGGTAAGTAGTTGTAAGGTATTAATATGTCTCTGGAAAAGGTTTGTTTAAATAAGGATGGGTTGAACTAGAGGACATAAATAGAGAATGAAGGGAGGTAGACTTAGAAGTAACATCAAGAAATACTTTTCCACAGAGAGCGTAGTGGACACAAGGAACACCACACTCTTTCAGGATAGGTGTAGTCAAAACCAGTAAGCGAAATAAAAATGCATGGGATAGTAACATAGTAGATGATGGCAGATAGACACGAATGGTCCATCCAGTCTGCCCAACCTGATTCCATTTAATTTTTTTTTTCTTCTTCTTCGCTATTTCTGGGCAAGAATCCAAGCTCTGCCCGGTACTGTGCTTATGTTCCAACTACTGAAGTGTCCGTTATAGCTCACTCCAGCCCATCTACAACCTCCCAGCCATTGAAGCCCTCCCTAGCCCATCCTCAACCAAATGGCCATATACAGACACAGACCGTGCAAGTCTGCCCAGTACTGAACATAAGAACATAAGAAGTTGCCTTCGCTGGGTCAGACCAAAGGTCCATCGTGCCCAGCAGCCCGCTCCCGCGGCGGCCCATCAGGTCCATGACCTGTAAAGTGATTTTTGTCTGAAACCCTTCATTCCCCTTTTCGCTTCTATCTATTAACCTTCTTAGTCCTATCTCTATCCCTATCTGTATCACTCAATCCCCGAGTCCTTCAGGAATTTATCCAATCCCTCCTTGAAACCTCATAATGTACTCTGTCCTATCACATCCTCCGGAAGCGCATTCCAGGTGTCCACCACCCTCTGAGTGAAAAAGAACTTCCTAGCATTGGTTCTAAACCTGTCCCCTTTCAATTTCTCCAAGTGCCTCCTTGTTCTTGTGGTTCCCAATAGGCTGAAGAATCTGTCCCTCTCCACCTTCTCTATGCCTTTCATGATCTTGTATGTCTCTATCATGTCTCCTCTGAGTCTCCGCTTCTCCAGGGAGAAGAGCCCCAATCTTTCTAATCTGTCTGCGTATGAAAGGTTTTCCAAACCTTTTATCATTTTTGTCGCCCTTCTCTGAACCCTCTCAAGTATTGCCATGTCCTTCTTTAGGTACGGTGACCAATATTGGACACAGTACTCCAGGTGCGGGTGCACCTCGCACGATACAGCGGCATGACGACTTCCTTCGTTCTGGTTGTGATACCCTTCTTAATAATACCCAACATTCTGTTTGCTTTCTTTGAGGCTGCTGCGCACTGTGCCATTGACTTCATTGTTCTATCCACCTGCACACCCAAGTCTTTTTCAAGGTTACTTTCCCCTAGTACTAACCCCCCCCCCCCCATTTTGTAGCTGTACATCGGTTTTTTTTTCCCTATATGCATGACTTTGCATTTCTCTACATTGAAGTTCATCTGCCATTTGTTCTCCCACTCCTCCAGTTTGTTCAGGTCCCTTTGTAGGTCTTCACATACCTCCTTGGTTCTAACCCTGATACAGAGTTTAGTGTCATCCGCAAATTTTATAACTTCACACTTCGTCCCTGTTTCTAGGTCATTTATAAATACATTGAACAGCAGCAGTCCGAGTACCGACCCCTGTGGAACACCGCTCGTGACCCTCCTCCAGTCCGAGTAGTGTCCCTTCACTCCAACCCTTTGCTTCCTGCCTGCCAACCAGTGTTTAACCCATCTGTGTACGTCCCCTTCCACCCCATGATTCCACAGCTTCCTGAGTACCCATGTGGTACCTTGCCAAAGGCCTTCTGGAAGTCGAGATAAACGATGTCTGTGGGTTCCCCTTTGTCCATCTGGCTGTTTATCCCTTCAAAGAAGTGCAGTAGGTTCGTTTGGCACGATCTTCCTTTGCAGAAACCATGTTGGCTCGCTTTCATTAGTCCATTTATTTCTATGTGCTCATAGATGCTGTCTTTTATCAGTGCTTCAACCATCTTGCCGGAACTGAAGTCAAGCTTACCGGCCTGTAGTTTCCCGGGTCACCTCTTTAAAGATAGATCCCTTTTTAAAGATAGGTGTAACATTTGCTATTTTCCAGTCCTCCGGGATTCTCCCCAGTTTTCAAGGATAGGTTGCAAACTCGTTGGAGTATTTCCGCTATTTCGTTTCTTAGTTCTTTTAATACCCTTGAGTGGATTCCGCCCAGGCCTGGTGATTTGTTGCTTTTCAGTCTATCTATTTGTTGGAGGACATCCTCATGGCTTACTTCTATTGTCGACAGTTTTTCTTCTTGGTCTCCATCGAAGATCTCTTCGGGTTCTGGTACATTGGATGTGTCCTCGTTTGTGAAGACTGACGAGAAGAAGTTGTTTAACCTATCAGCTACCTCTTTTACCACTCTCTTTCTGTCTCCATCATCCAACGGTCCTACTTCCTCCCTCGCCGGCTGCTTCCCTTTAACATATCTGAAGAACGATTTGAAATTTCTTGCTGCCCCTTGCTGCCTCTTTTCGCTCTCCTGACTACTCGGTGACATTCTTTTTGGTATTTCCTGTGTTCCTTCCAGTTTTCTCCAGTTTGGTTCTTTTTCCATTTTCGGAATGATTTTTTTCTTGTCTCCTATCATCTTCTTCACTTCATTGGTTATCCATACCGGGTCTTTTGTTCGATTTTTTTTTTTTTTTTGCACCCTTTTCTAAAACTGGGGATGTACAGATTCTGTGCTTCTTGCACCGTGTCCTTGAATAGGGACCAGGCTTTCTCCACGGTCTCTGTTTTTCTTGAGCTGTTTGTGAGTTTCTTTCTCACCATTGCTCTCATAACGTCATAGTTCCCTTTCTTGAAGTTGAGCATTGCCGCTGTGGTTCTCTTCCCTTTTGATGATCCTGTTTCTAATTTGTACTGGATCATGTTGTGGTAGCTGTTTCCTAGTGGACCTACTACCTCCACTTCCTTTGCTGGTCCTCCTAGCTGAGGATCAGGTCGAGAGTGGCATTCCCTCTCGTTGGTTCCTTAACGAGCTGTTCCATGAAGCAGTCCCTCACAGCCTCCAGGAATTCTGTTTCCCTCGTGCAGTTTGAGTTTCCAATACTCCAGTCTATCCCGGGGAAGTTAAAGTCGCCGCCCAGTGGTATAAATTATTAAATGGACTTATTAAAAAGAAATTAAACACTGGTCTTAAAGACATTTGGAGCATTGAGATTAAGCATCAAATTACTGCATCTCAATGGCCATGAATTTGGTCTTGGAGGATGAGATGTACAGTGTCAGCATCTATGAGACAAACTTGTTTTTTTCTATTACATAGAGCGTTATGGACCCCTGTTCGGTTACAAAAATTGGATAGCTTTAAGTCTAATAGATGTTGGCACTGTCATCTCGAAGCAGGGACTTTAGATTATTTATTCTATTGTCCATTTATTAATTTCTGGAAATCAATTTGGGACCAAATTAATTGTTTATTAGATAACCCAGTGGCATTATCATATGATACTGTGCTATTTGGTATGGCAATGAGAGCAAAAAGTCAGATTTCTACAAACAATAATAAATTATTACTTATAATGACTGGTGTTGCCATTCAACAAATTACGTATAATTGGAAAAACTGGAGTAGATTAAATTATAATTTTTGGTGGAATTCCTTATGTCATATATATAAAATGGAGAGATTTCTGGCAATACAGCGGGGTAGTTTCAAGAAATTTCAAGATGTTTGGGAGCCATTAACAAAGTATTGTACTGATTAGATGAAATTTTCTTTTCCCTTAAATTTACAAGTTCAATTGTGAGGGAAGGGGGGGAATTTTATAATTATGTATTGTATAAGTATTGATTATTTGATAGGTAAGAGGGGGAAGGGTGGGAGTTAAGTATTTATCACTGTTACCATTGATGATTATTAAGTGATATAGATATTGTTAATTTGTTTGTACATTTTATCACACTTATTGTAAGTTTGAAAATGAATAATTTAAAATAAATAAAGTCCCCATTACCATCACGTTTCCGTTCATGCAATCTCGCCTCAATTCTGCTTCCAGCTCTTTGTCGTTTGCTTCTGTTTGTCCAGGTTGGCGATAGTACAATCCCAATTTTATGTCAAAACCATTTCTTCCTGGTAATTTAACCCATAATGATTCCAGTCCTTCCGCCTTCGTTGCCGTATCCACTCTGGTTGAGTGAATGGTGTCCTTTATATATATATATATATTGCTATTCCTCCACCCTTCTTGTGAATCCTGTCTCTTCTATAGAGTTTGTACCCTGGCAGTACTGTGTCCCATTTGTTTTCCTCATTCCACCATGTTTCCGTGATTCCAATTTCCGTGATTTCCAATTTCCAAGGTCCTCTTTTTTAGCTGTGACTTCTAGTTCACCCATTATGGTCCTTAGACTCCTCGCATTTGCGTACAAGCAATTTAAGTCCTGGTTTTTTCTTTTTCATTGTGATTTGCTCCTTTTACCGTCCCCCTCATGAGCTGCTAGCCCCTGATTTCTGTTCCTTTCTTCCTCTTTCTTTGGCGCATCTTTTCCGTCCGTAACCTGTTTCCTCATTTTCTCCTGTTCTCCTAGCTTTTGCTGTTTACTCTTCTTTTGTTCTCTAGTTTCTCTTGTTCCGTAGACTCATGTTGTTCATCTTTTGTTTCTTCCCAGCATGCTTCTGTAGACTCATGTTGTTCATCTTTTGTTTCTTCCCAGCATGTTTCCCGCTCATTATCTTCTTTGGATACTCTCATCCGAACCGTCAACGTCAGGTCGACTGTCGGCTTTCCCCTTCTTCTTAGTTTAAAGCCTGCTCTAATCCTCTCTTGACGTTGTTTGCTAGCAGTCTTGTTTCCGCCGTGCTCAGGTGTAGTCCGTCCCTTCTGAAGAGCTTGTTCTTCCCCAAAAAAGTTGTCCAGTTCCTCACAAAGTGGAATCCCTCTTCTTCACACCATCTCCTCAGCCATGCGTTTATTGCTTGTAGTTCAGTCTACCTCTTCACGTCTGCCCTAGGTACTGGGAAGATCTCTGAGAATGCTATCTTCTGTGTCCTCAGCTTCAGTTTCTTTCCCAGGATCTGTTAGCGTAGTCCTGCTGTATTTCTCCTGTTGACATAATTTGTTCCAATGTGGATTATTACTGCCGTCTCTTCCGTCTCTGCTCCTTCCAGGATCCTCTCGATTCTGTTGGGGATGTCCTTCGTTCTTGCTCCTGGGAGACAGGTCACTAGCCGGTCTTTTCTCCCTCCTGCTACGTGACTGTCAACTTCTCTCAAGATTGAGTCTCCCACTATGATTGCAGATTTCCCCTTTTTCAGCTTCCTTACTGGTCTCAAGTCTGTATCCTCGGTGTGGTTCAGCACTTCACCTTCAGGGTACTGGTGAGTCTTTGCCTCCTCTGCTTGCTCGATTCTTCCATGAGGTCCTTTATCCTTGGTGTTTGTTGGTTCCTGTCTTCCATCTCGTGTGCATAGCTTCCTCGTTCCAGCGCTGCTGTTCTTCCGCCCTCCTGTAGGCCTCCTTGATGAATCTCTCGAGCTCCCTTACTTGCTCCTCGATGTGGTTCTCTCTTGTGTGGTCTTCAGCTGTCTTGAACGGGTCTTCCGAGATGTGGAGTCCCTCCAGCTCCTGAACCCTGCACTGTAGTCGACCGACTTCCTTCTTCAGGCTTCCAGTTCCTGACACCGACGGCAAGCTCCTCTGGGTTCTTGCTGCTTCCATTTCCCTTTCTCTCTAGTCCACTTGGTGCTCTCCCCTCTTGCTTTTGCGTGCGTATGTGTGTTCTCTCTTGTGCTTGGCTCTTTCTTGCCTACCTTGTCTGCCGCTTTTTGCTTGTGAGTTGGTGCTATCCTCTCTTGGGCCTACCTCCTTCCTGTCTCAGGAGCCTGCTGCCTCTTTATCCTTGCCTGTCTTGTGTGTGTCTTTTGTGTGTGTTCCCTTTCGTGTGTGCTCTTGTGTGTGTGCTCTCCTTGCGCATGTGCCCGCCTTCTTCCTTACCCTCTTGTTGTTTTCTGGTGTTCTGGAGTCCTTGGCTGTCTTTGCTTGGCCCTTCTTAAGGCGCTCTCGCTAAGGTGAGAACCTTTGCCGCACGCCGTTGGCTCCCCCCCTTTTAAGGGGGAGTCCGGCCGATGATATTGTTGCCGATGCGGTGGGGGAGGAGGGGGTTGGGGAGAGAGAAGCAGCTGTGGGAGGAGGAGGGGGTTGGGGGCAGAGAGAAGCAGCTGTTGGGGGAGAGAAAAGCAGATGTGGGGAGGAGGGGTTGGGGGCAGAGAAGCAGCTGTTGGAAGAGAGAACCAGATGTGGAGAAGAGGGGGTTGAGGGAGAGAGAAGCTGCTGTGGGGGAGGAGGGGGTTGGGGGAGAGCAGCAGCTGTGGGAAGAGGAGGAGGGGGTTGGGGGGAGAGAGAAGCAGCTGTGGGGGAGGGGGGACTGGTGGGAAAGAGAAGAAGCTGTTGGAGGAGAGAAGCAGCTGTGGGAGGAGGAGGGGGTTGGGGAGAGAGAAGCAGCTGTTGGGGGAGAGAAAAGCAGATGTGGGGAGGAGGGGTTGGGGCAGAGAGAAACAGCTGTTGGAGGAGAGAAGCAGCTGTTGGAGGAGAGAAGCCTTAGTTCTTCAATATTTACTATTATTTTCTGATTCTAGATCCTATGTGTTCATCCCAAGCTTTTTTGAACTCTGTCACCATTTTCCTCTCTATCACCTCTCTCGGGAGCGCATTCCAGGCATCTATCACCCTCTCCATAAAGAAGAATTTCCTTACATTGCTCGAGTCTCCCACCCCTCAGCCTCAAATTATGTCCTCTGATTTTACCATTTTCCTTTCTCTTGAAAAGATTTTGTTCTACGTTAATACCTTTCATGTACTTAAATGTCTGAATCATATCTCCCCTGTCCTTCCTTTCCTCTAGGGTATACATATTCAGGGCTTCCAGTCTCTCCTCATACGTCTTTTGGCGCAAACCTATCATTTTCGTCGCCCTTCTCTGGACTGCTTCAAGTTTTCTTATGTCCTTCGCCACATACGGTCTCCAAAACTGAACACAGTACTCCGGGGAAAACCTAAATAGAAATGGGGGCCGATCTTAGCAGCTGCCTAAGAAGCGGCTGTCGGAGGAGTGAGTCAAGAGAGTAGGGGAGGTGGTCAAGATGGCGGCGATGTGAGGAGCTGTGAGAGACGCGTTAAGATCTCTCCTCGTTTAGCTTCAGTTTTTGCCTGATTTATTTACCTCGTTCTCCTTATGCCTCCGAAGAGAAAAGGGGTGGTCAGGGGACCTTCCTCGCTGGCCTTGGCGTCTACCCCCCGACAGCTAACGATGGATAGCTTCTTTTCGGCTCCTCCGGCACCAGCAATATCCGGAGTGGAGAGCCCGGCGTTGGGCGGCGAAGAGAGGGAGTCGCTTGCCCTTTCGGGCATAGAGACATCGCTGTCTCCTCCGGTTTCCCATACTCCTCCGTGTCCAGCGGCTGCCGGAACGATGTGGCGAGAGACACCCGATCCCGGAAGTGGAGGCGCGGGGTCTCCCGACGAGGGCACAGCGTCTGGAGTCAGTTTGCTGATGGAAGCTAACAAGAGAGAGGGGGATTTGTCCTCTCCGACGGAGGTTTCTCTTCAAGGCATCTGGTCTTTGCTTCAGCGGATGGAGTCAAAAATGGAAAAATCATCTGAAAAGGTAACAAAAATAGTGGAAAAATTGGATTTGCTGACTGAAACTGTGGAAGTAATGAAAAGGGGTTCTAGTGCTCAAACTAAGCAGATGCAGGAGGATATACTGCATTTACAACAATTCAAGGTGGCTTCAATTAAAGATAGTTTCCTTATAAATAAGAAATTGGAGCAATTTGAAAATTTTAACAGGCGTTTGAACCTCCGTATTTTAAATTTTCCTCAAATTCCGGGTATATTGCCTTTGGACTTATTAAAAAGATACCTGATTGAAAATTTAAAGATTTCGTCAAATTGTATTCCCCCTATAAATAAAATCTACTATTTACCAAATAAGAAGATACCCGGAAGACAAGAAGGAGAAGACGAGATTGAGAAAGAGATAAGGAGGGAAAATAATGAAATAGAATTTGCTAATGTGACTGCTCTTCTTGAACAAACAATTTCTACTGATAATGTTAGAGCTACGCTCTTAGTATCATTCGTTTTTGAGCAAGACGTGAACATGATTATGAAACTATTCTTTAAAAACTCACAGAAATTATTTGGGGAGCAAAAAGTTTGGATATATCCTGATGTCGCAAAGACTACACAAGAACGGAGGAAAGAATTTCTTTCTATGCGTCAAGATACTATAAAATTGGGAGCAACTTTCTTGTTAGCATACCCCTGTAAATGCTTAGTTAGGTATTTGGGAGTTAAATATACATTTTTTTCTCCTAATCACCTGAAGGAATTCTTGGATGTAAAGAAAATCATCAAGGACTGAGGGGAAATAGAAATTAATAGCTGGTGTTTAGAACATAAAGCCTAATTGTTTAATTAAGTTCCTCGTTAAATTTCTCTCAAAAATTTTCGATTAACCATCCCCCTATTATGGTGGTCTAAGAAAGGAAAAATTATTTTCATAAGTATGAATTTGTAATACTTCTGTATTGTTTTTTCTTTCCTGTATTTAATGTAACAAGAAGTATTCTTGTAATATTTTGTTGAATAATATAAATAAAAAATTCCAAAAAAAAAAAAAAAAAAAAAAGAAATGGGAACACAACATGGCTCTGAGATATTTTCCTGGGTAAGAATAGTGGGAATGGAGGCCAATGCCGGACAGACTTCTACAGTCTCTGTCCTGTAATTGGCAAAAGACTGAAAGAAAATCCAGCAGGAGGAACTGAGACTGGTGCTGAACAACACTTCTGTGGTCTGTGTCCTGCAAATGGCAAAAGACAGGTGACATTTCAGCAATTCTAGTCTTTAGATCACTTTATTGTCACAAGTGAGGGTGCTGTGTAGTTCAGTGGGGAGGGAAAACATTTTGACTGGTAAGTTGAATACTATCAGCAGTACTTGAGGATGATATGTCGTTATAGCTAATTTTGCTCTGTGAATGTAAAATTGTAACATTTGATCGACTCAATAAATGACTATCAGAAACATCTTTTCCACAGTTCGTTTTTGTTTTTTGGTTATAGCTAAGACTCCACCATGTTTGGCTGCTTATATGTTGATAAGAAAGAGACTCGACAACCAGCATTTAAACATAGGTGACTGGGACTGCCAAGTATGGTGGGTGCAGTTCTGGCCACCTTGTTGGGCATACTGGATAGAACCAACAAGGTGATGGGCATTTATTTTGTTAAGCCCAAATTTTATTGAAATTGGTCAAGTTGTGAGAGTTATGCAGAAAACAAGCTTTGTATAGTTTTTTTGGAAACACAATGTAAATGAATGTGGGTGTCTATATACAAGTATTTAGCTCACATATATAGTGTGTGTGGCAGACTTATAGAGACATATAAACAAATCAAATCTGGACATGTACTGCTCACTATTCAAAATGATTTAATTGGACAGAAACAGCTGATGGACAGTTAAATCACTTTTCAAGGCTATCCACTTAATCAGTTATCACCACTGAAAACTAGCAATGCCCAAGTGAAACCGGCTATTTTGAGGCCGTACCGGGGGCAGAGTCAGCAGTTGGATGGTTAACTGCCACTTTTCAGCACACCGTTTGCCAGCTGAATATTGACCCCTGAATCTTTCATTACTTCTTTAAAAATGATTACACTCAATACAAAATTAAACAGGCAGTTAGCAGCGAGTCATTGCAGAATTAGCAGATTAAAAGAAATACCATCATCAAAGCTGCAGTGAAAATAATTAATCAGCTTTTGATCCACAATAGATAGTTCCAAGACCAAAAAGCAAATGAACAAATTGAAAAATAGAAACATGATGGTAATAAAGGCCAAATGGCCCATCTAGTCTATCCATCCGCAGTAATCATTATCTCTTTCTCTCTCTGAGAGATCCCACTTGCCTATCCCAGGCCCTCTTAAATTCAGACACAGTCTCTTTCTCCACCACCTCTTCCAGGAGACTGTTCCATGCTTCTACCACCCTTTCTGTAAAAAAGTATTTCCTTAGATTACTCTGGAGCCTATCGCCTCTTAACTTCATCCCATGCCCTCTCATTCCAAAGCTTCCTTTCAAATGAAAGAGACTCGACTAATGCGCATTTATGCCATGTAGATATTTAAAAGTCTTTATCATATTTCCCCTTTCCCGCCTTTCCTCTAAAGTATTCAGATTGAGATCTTTAAGTCTATCCCCATACGCCTTATGATGAGGCCCACATACCATTTTAGTAGCCTTCCTTTAGACCGACTCCATTCTTTTTATATGTTTTTGAAGGTGCGGCCTCCAGAATTGTACACAATATTCTAAATGAGGTCTCACTAAAGTCTTATACAGGGGCATCAATACCTCATTTTTCCTACTGACCAAACCTCTCTCTATGCAACCTAACATACTTCTAGTTTTCGCCGTCACCTTGTCAACCTGTTTGGCCACCTGAAGCCGCATTATGCTTTTCATCACCAGCCATGGCAGTAATAACTCTGACGCTCATAGGCATTCTGTGAGCATTGGAGCTAATACCGGCATGGCTGGTGATTTAAAAAAGTTTAACACGACTTCATAAAAGGAAGGGGGGGGGTTACACATAAGGTGGAAGTAGAAGGATATTACCCATTTTTTTGTTTTTTTTAGTAAAATAGACTTTGTTGGATCTTCCTGAATCAGAGCTTGTATCTCTACTTCTAGGATAAAGTTCATTCTACTATGTCCTAGAAAATGATCATTAGTGCCGAAATTCTGTTATGATAACCTGGCCTAGTACCCTTTAACCTGTCTGCATTTCATCACATTTTAGAAGGTATGCACACTCTTTCCCTAGCAAATATTTGCATTTTCATTTCTGTCTGGGACTCTCTCAGATAGTTTCACTGACCTCCAACACCATGTGCTCAGGCAGATAGGACAAACAGGGAGATAGTGGGAAAGAGATAAAGATCATTGTGAGACTGAAGCTAATTCTACCTTGGCTAGCTGCAAAAGATCAAACTGCCAAACAGCTGTCACAGCCTTTGAGCAAGAAATATCCATTTAATAAACTGAACCCAGTTTTGAAATTAACAGAAAGAAAAAGCCATTTTGTTCTTATAAAAAGATCTAACCTAATATTAATGGAGAAGCTGAAGTTTAGAATCTGATAGAAGCATTCAAGCACTTTGATTCTTTGTTAGTCATAAGAACATAAGCAATGCCTCTGCTGGGTCAGACCTGAGGTCCATCTTGCCCAGCAGTCCGCTCACGCGGCGGCCCAACAGGTCCAGGACCTGGGCAGTAATCCTCTATTTATACCCTTCTATTCCCTTTTCCAGCAGGAAAATGTCCAATCCTCTCTTAAATCCCAGTACTGTATTCTGCCCTATAACGTCCTCTGGAAGCGCATTCCAAGTGTCCACCACACGTTGGGTAAAGAAGAACTTCCTAGCATTTGTATTGAATCTGTCCCCTTTCAACTTTTCCGAATGCCCTCTTGTTCTTTTATTTTTTGAAAGTTTGAAGAATCTGTCCCTCTCTACTCTCTCTATGCCCCTCATGATCTTATAAGTCTCTATCATATCCCCTCTAAGTCTCCTCTTCTCCAGGGAAAAGAGACCCAGTTTCTCCAATCTCTCAGCGTATGAAAGGTTTTCCATCCCTTTTATCAGACGTGTCGCTCTTCTCTGAACTCTCTCGAGTAACGCCATATACTTCTTAAGGTATGGCGACCAAAACTGGACGCAGTATTCCAGGTGTGGGCGCACCATCGCCCGATACAGCGGCAGGATAACTTCTTTCGTCAGTTGTGTTGGTGTCTTCACAGCAGAATTATAGAATACATGTGTTTAGGGCCCCTATCTTTGACCTGGTTGCATATCTACCTCTCAGAAATAAAATTAATCACAAGTAACAGAAGGCAGATTCTCTTACTTCTGATTCCCATATACTCTTTGTACGTATGAAGCTGGGATGATAGTAATTCTCTGGTTGTGTCCACTTGTCATCAGAGGGTACAGATATTTAAGTTACTCATAAGATTAACAGAGCAGAAAACACCATTCATCCAAATAAGTTTAGATTGTTAATACAAGAAAAACATACATGGAGCTGATCTGTGTCTGCTTTAGAAGGCCTGATGACGCTTTTCTGTTTGAAAACTTCCAAAGAGCTGGTAACAAGTGAACCACAGAATGCATTGTCCTGGTTGCACAGACAGTTCATAGACAAAATCCTGATACAATTCAGTTCTCTAATGAGTACAGTAGTTATATCACCACTAGTCATCATAGTGTTTAATGTCCTTAAGCCCTGAAACCATACTTTAAAAAAGTTAACACTAAACACTATAAAAGTCTGCTTCAGCTGGATAATGTTTTGTATTTTTATTATTTATGTATCAAATTTTTTTATATTGTTCTCCTAAGGGAGCTCAGATTGGTACATTAATTTGTCCCTGTCTGTCTTGGCAATGGGGGGATTAAGTGACTTGCCCAGGGTCACAAGAAGCAGTGCGAGTTTGAACCCACAATCTCAAGGTGCTGAGGCTGTAGCTTTAACCACTGTGCCACACTCTTCTGTTTAGAATATACTCAAGAAACATTAATCCCAAATTATTTGTGAACCTAACTGTTTCTCCTTTTTGCTGTCTGCTCAAATTAAACTTCACCTATAAGATGTCCTAAGACTGTCCTCGGGGTCCCATATAAACTGGACTCTTCATATAGTTTAATCCATTATACATAGGGTAACACTTTAATGACCAACATTAATCTCAGCACACCAGGCTTGTGCCTCTCAGCAGGTACTAGAAAATAAGGCACTTGGCCTATGAGATTTAGCGTAGAGGAAATGATAACAGTTATGATCTTCTCATCAGCTTATCTTTATTCACTAATCTTGCTCCAGGTTGTTAACAACAGATACCTGATATGACCATGTTTCGCTTGGGGCTGCATCAGGGGCATATACAATTCCAACTGGTCCTAAAATAGATTTTACCATTTGGTCAAAGTTGTGCGTCTCCAATCCAAACTGAGAGCACATGAAGAACTAGAGAACATTAGAATAGTGCTGGCATTGAAAACAAGTAAATCCTGTGGCATTCTGAGGTTCTGCCCTATCTCACTTTTACATAATAGAAAAACATTGAAATGCTATCTGCTTCTACCTAAGCTTCAAGGTACCCATTCTGATCAATAAACTATTGTATGCCGAGTACCTGAATATCCATCCAGTATGGTCATAAGGTATTCACCATATTGGTATCTAACTCCATTGACAGCAGTCTTCTTTTTTTTCCCTGCCATCTTGTATAGATTTATAGCTGGAACATTGTTAAGTTTAAAATTAAATTGAGGGCCTGGTTCTTTGTATAGGCTTTCTTTTTATGGGTCCAAGGGACTAGTATGAACTGCTGTTGACCTGGGCATTTTATTTAAGTGCTCTATTATGTTAGTGTGTCTTTGGATGGACGTTTATGAGCAATGCAGTTTGTGCGTATTGTTATATTTATTTGTAGTTTAAATTTTTGGATTTTATATTGTGCTCTGCCTTATTGATGACTGCCCAACAACAGGTCATCAAATTTGTAATTAAATCCGGAGAAGTGTAAGAGAGGAGAATAGACAGAGACAATAAAAAAGTGGCCTTAAAGAAATGATAAAAAACAAAAAGTGGAGTGGGACTAAAATTGGAACACGCGGCATACTATAAAACTGAAATCAATAAAGCAAAAAAAGAATACTACTCTAAACAAATTAAGAGAGCAAAAAATACTTCCGCACTTTTTGAAATAGTCAAATCTCTAACTTCGAAGAAAAAAGAAACAAATAAAATTAATCAAGCACCATCGGCACAAGCCCTTGCAACTTATTTTGCAGATAAAGTACAAAGAATTAGGGAGACTCTTTCACAAACTCATCCCTAGCAGTATCAAAGAGTTCACTGATTCTATTACTTCTAATCTGCCCTTTTCTAAATGTTCTCGTTTCACCCTCCCAACTTTACAGGAAATACAAAGATGTCTTAATTCATTCAATATAAAATGGACCAGTTCAGAAGTTATTCCTCCTTTTCTCTTAAAACAATTCTTTTCTATTTTTGACCCATACATCAAAGTCTTGGTCAATTCTAGCCTATCATCAGGTTCCCTACACAAATCTTGGAAACAATCAATCATTTTATCCAATTGTTAAAGATTATAAATCTAGCATTCAAGACATGTCTAACTATCATCCCATAGCTAATATACCATTTATAGCTAAACTCACAGAAAAAATTGTTTTTCATCAAATATCTGATTTTATTGAGAAAACAAAAGTTCTACATCCTAATCAAACTGGTTTTTGCCACCACCACCACTCCATTGAACTCTCCTTGCTAGGTTTAACTACAAAAATACTATACCATCTTGACCATCACCGATCAGTTAGATAGATAGATTGTGAGCCCATCGGGACAGATAGGGAAAATGCTTGAGTACCTGATTGTAAAAACCGCTTAGATAACCTTGATAAGCGGTATATCAAATCCTAATAAACTTGAACTTGAACTCTTCTCCTTAGATCTTTCTTCTGCTTTTGATACCATTGATCACAGCTTATTACTATCCCATCTTCATGATATAGGTGTAACAGGTCAAGTCATGGACTGGTTCACCTCTTACTTTTCTGACAAATCATCCAAGGTCATTTTTAATAATACATCATCTGAACCTTCTTCCACTAAACATGGAATCCCGCAAGGTTCTTTCCTGTCACCATTACTTTTTAACATCCTTTTGTCCCTTCTTCTGACTGTGGGCCAATCTATCGGCTTCACCACCTTTGCTTATGCCGATGATATGCAACTGATCCACTCTATTGATCTAAATAACATCGGGGAAGTTGCTTCCATCAACCAGAAACTTGAAAAAATCAAACTGTGGTTAGATTCAAATAGGCTAACTCTTAACATCAATAAATCTAATGATTTTTTCCTTTAAAGAGGGAATAACTCTTCAGGCCCCTTTGAAATTTGAATCGCTCCCAATTAAAGTTGTACACATTCTAAAGCTATTAGGAGTTACTTTTGACTGCAAATGCAAGCAGTGTCTCACTTCCGGTTCACCACACAATTGTTTCCCACGTACTCACCTTTATAGGACCCCCCAGGGACCCTGAAGAAGACTTTTTGTCAAAACGCGGACCGTGTTGGATCCTGTATCCCTAGCGGACTAGGTCCTTTAAGGCTCTTATGTGGATGGAATTATTTTATGTGGATGATTTTAGTGTACCTTTGGAACTTTGATACTTTCAAATAAAGTCCATTTGGGAACATCGTCACTCCTCAGAGTTTTTTTGGTTTTCTCTATAAGGGCATTACCAAAAAGGAAATAAGACGCCTTCAGATAGTACAAAATACTGCTGTTAAGATCATCTATGGCGCAAAGAAACATGATCATGTTTCTCCCCTTTTAATTAATGCTCACTGGCTGCCTGTCGAACATCGAATTAGTTTTAAAATTCTACTATTAACCTTTACAACTCATTTATACAATCAACCAGAGTTTATTGATAGTCTCCTTGTTCCCTATTATCCCGCTAAATCCCTTCGCTCTATATCACAAAATCTCCTAGTTGTACCATCTTTAAAACTAATTAGTACATTGAGTCAATAATTTCGCCGTCACTGCACCTTCCCTTTGGAATTCGCTGCCTAATCACTTACGAATGGAATCGTCGATAAAGCAATTTAAAGCAAAAATCAAAACATTTTTATTTGAGGATGCTTTTGGATAAAACTGTCCTTCTCAGGACTAATTCAACTATTGTCCCTACCCTTACCTATTGTTTTACCCTTAAGTGTGCTTTCTTCAAATATTGTAGTTCAGTCCTTTTTCCCCAATTGTGTGCAGTTAGTATACGTGTTCTGTAAATGTCTACTAATCCAACATTGGTTTATATAATATTTTAACTCTAATTTGTCTTGTTTCTTTTAAAGATATCTTTTTTATTATTGCTGTACACCACCTAGAAATTGGAATAAGCGGTATAAAATTTTTTTTAATAAACTTGAAACTTGATTTATCAATTCAATTGCACTGATAGATCATTTATGGAAGAAGGCGAAGCCTCAGATCGTATTGCTAATGGATCCGTTTTGTTAGTACTTCTTCAGAGAATCAGTTTCTGTAACCACTAAGATAAGTGGTTTTTCTATGAATTTTTGATAAGTCTTATGAAATTTCATAACAGCATTGATTTCATCCATCTAAATAAATGGTCTATGAAATTTTGTGAGTCCCAAAAACAGAGTTAGTTTCTGTGACCACTATGATATGGTGTTTTTTTTCATCAATTTTTGATAAGTTCTATTAATTCTGAAAGATCTATGAATTTTTATATGATTCTATATAACTTTATTACTATATTATGAATTTTTGACAATCCTATCAACTTTATTTATCATAAAATCACAAAATTCATTGACTATAAAAATGTATTTATATTAATTATTGCACTTCAATGAATTATCGCACTCATATTAAAGGGATGGAGGCGGACCAATGATTGAAACCACAACATTGCATTTGTCAAATGGCCATTGGCTGTTATGGGACATAGCTGAGGTTTCGCCTTCTTTCATAAACGATCTATCAGTGCAATTGAATTGATAAATCCAATTTTAGTCCCATTCCACTTTTTGTTTTGTATTTTGATATTTTGGTTGTGGAATCATTGCCTTTGTGTTTTGCTTAAAGAAATTATAGACATGGAAAAGTGAGAGAGGACTAGAGTTGGTAAAATATATGTGGAGGCTAGAATAGGGATTTGAACACGGTTAAAAGAAACTTATTATATACTGTCATGTGAAATTTTTTGCCACAACTGAGTGGATGGTATGTAATTAAAGATAGTAGATGCATCTTGAGCTCAAGGGCCTGACACATCTTTAAAAAAGTTAACACTATAAGACAGGGGTGCCCACACTTTTTGGGCTTGCGAGCTACTTTTAAAATGACCAAGTTAAAATGATCTACCAACAATAAAATTTAAAAAAAACACAAAGCACACTGTACACATAGAAAATGTTAATCATCATTCCTATTCCAGGGTTTTTCAAAGAGGTCAAAGCAGATGACTCTATGCATTGTCACCTCACTAACAACCATACAAAAACAGACAAATACCCCCCTCCCTTTTTACTAAACCACGATAGCAGTTTTTATCGCAGGGAGCTGCGCTGAATGCCCAGCGCTGCTCTCGACGCTCATAGGCTCCCTGCGCTAAAAACCTCTATTGCGGTTTAGTAAAAGGGGACCACAGTGTAAAATATAGACAGCAGATATAAATTCAGATACATTTTGATCACTAAATTTAAAATAAAATCATTTTTCCTACCTTGTCTGGTGATTTCATGAGTCTCTGGTTGCACTTTCTTCTTCTGACTGTGGATCCAATCTTTCTTCCCTTCTTTTAGCCTGTATGCTTCCTCTTCTCCTGACCTCATTCCCCCCCCCCCCAACATTTTCTTCCTCTCTCCCTGCCCTCTCTTTCTTTCTCTCTTCATGCCCCCTTTCTTTTTTTCTGTTTCTCTTCTTTCCTTCTGTCTCCCTGCCTGCCCTCTTTCTTCCTCCCTGCCCTCCCCCAAGCCACTGCCACTGCCATCGGATAACAGGCCCCCAAAGCCGCTGGCCAAGCTCTCCCTGCTTCGGGCCCACCAGCATTTCTCTCCCCGACGTCAATTCTGCCGTCGGAAAGGAAGTTCCGCTGGCCAGAACTTCCTCTCCGACGGCAGAATTGACGTCGGGGAGAGGAAGGCTGATCGGCCCAAGATTGACCTATTGGGAGAAATGCTGCCAGATCCTGCCTTTGAGGAAACAGAAAGTAGGCAGGACCCGGCAGCAAGAAGAGCAAATCGCAAGCTTCACTGACCTGTCTCCTGCTTTAGCCCGCGAACGGGGCTCTAACTTGTGCGTGACGGCTTCCCTTCTCTCTCCCCCCCCCCCCCCGACATAACTTCCAGTTTCAGAGGGAAGGGAAGGGAAGCCGGTACAAGCACACGTTAGGCCCCGGAGCATAAGTTCTCCAAGCCGTTTTTTTTTTTTAATGTTGAGCAGCGGCGGCAGCAGCAGAATTCAGGAGCAGGTCAGTCAGGAGGGGAAAAAAGAGAAGGGAAGAAGGGAACCCGCTCTGCGATCGACTGGGGGGTCGCCTGAGCGAGCGACCTGTCGATCGCAATCGACATATTGGGGCACCCCTGCTATAAGACATCTTTTCCTTCTATCATTTCCATATGTTTCATCCCTTATTCTGAATTAGTGTTTGTCAGAGAGCAGCTAGGGCCTTTTCTTTTTTTTTTTTTTTAAGTTCCTCCAAATTGGGACCTTTTTGGAAGATCAGAAAGTAGGTTTGAAAGGCATGAATAAATGAAAAAGAAAATATTCTGGCAAAATGACAAGAACCAGAATATGTGGTTTTAGTTCAGTGCATTTCGGACTGACCTGGCACCATGCTTTTACATCCAATCAGAAATGAATGTTCATGGAGTTGCTTCTCGTTTGTAGTAACATTGGCAGCAACGCCATCAATGAGGTAGCCCGAAATTTCTGGCGAGCTGGGCGGCAGCGAGAGGAGATCACTTTGGAAGACTTGGAGAGACCACTAAGGGCCGAAATGTCAAGTGCCACAGGTACTTTTATCCTCCTCATTTATTAGTTCTGGTTTTGTCAATTTCCTTGTTTCTTTGGTTATCCAGCTCTGTTGGAATTGGTCTCTATTGAGCTACACACTATGAGTTTCATTCCCCTCCAATCTCATAGTCTTCAGACATAAGCCATGTAGTAGATTTCCTTTTGAAGCTCTGCAATCATGGGGCCTTGCATTTGTCCATTGAGTTGGCACCATTGTATGATGACTGGCGACTCCCTCCCACTATAGTCTGTAGTTACTGCTTCGTCCTCATCCCCCAACTCCAGCCAACCAAGGCAGTTGGAAGTCTAACTGAAGTCCTCTGTATAACAGTGCTGCCACTGAACCATTGTGTCAGTCCAATGTTTCTCTTCTTAAAAAGAAGCAGTATTCAGCTCTGATTTCCAAGGATTCCTTCCCCCATGCCCAAGTAGAGCTGGCTGTCAGGGAACCTAAACTATTCAAGTTTATTATTTTAGATTTATTAACTGCCTTTTCATGAAGAGATTCACCCAAAGTGGTTTACAATTCATTGACTAGTAATCAGGTACTCTTTAAGCATTTTCCTTATCTGTCCCGGCAGGCTTACAATCTAACTCTGGAGCAATGGAGTGTTGAGTGACTTGCCCAGAGTCACAAGGAGCCAGCTGGGATCAAAATCATAGCCCACACCTCTACTCCTTCAGCTGATTCTTAGGGCAGCCCTATTCAACTGTATCTTATGCAGACAAACTATTGAAAACCACAGTTGCAGATTGTTCATATGTAGACAGAGTCCCTAATCCACACCAGATGATTGTTGCACACTCTTAGCAAAGCCTATACAGTGGTGCCTCACACAACGAACTTAATCCGTTCCAGGAGCAAGTTTGTTATGTGAAACGTTCGTTGTGTGAAACGCGTTTTCCCATAAGAATACCTGTAAAACAAAATAATTCGTTCTGCAGCCCTGTTGTCCCATAAGAATACCTGTAAAACAAAATAATTCGTTCTGCAGCCCTACATTTCCCTCCCTCCACCTCACCTCACATGCAGAGCCTGCCAGCCTTCTCCCTCACCCAGCCGCACGATCTCAAAAAGCTGTGCACGCGCAGCTGCTGGAGTTGATCAATGTTCTCTCTCCTGCAACTTCCGGTTTCCGGTTGCGTCAGAGGAGAAGATTGAACAACAGAGCATGCGCGCATGTGCTGCTCTTTGAAAGTGTGTGGCTGGCCGAAAAAGAAAGCCGGAAAACTCGGTTTTTAAGGTAAGGTGGAGGGAGATGATGGAACACTGCATTCAGACAGGAGGGTGCTGCTGTTCCCGGCTCACATTAGAAAGCGGCGAGAGTAGTTCCGCCCCCCCCCCCGGTCCCCTCGGGCGACTTCGTTGTGTGAAACGAAGTTCGTTATAGGGAGCAAGACAAAAAGTTCGTTATGCGCAGCGTTCGCTGTACGAGGCGTCCGTTATGCGAGGCACCACTGTATCTGGTTTTATTCTGATATCTGACCACAGGGCTGTTTGGGTTTTTCATACACCTGTGGTTTGCTCACTAGATGGCATCTACATCTTTAATAAACGACCTGTTTCTTTCCCTATCCTTTATGCAACTCGTCACTCTGTGAGTCCTCACGCATATGAAGTCTTTACAGGAAATTACTAATTGGAATTTAGTTCAATCTCCCTCTACATTTACCAGAAAAAAATGTCAATTAAAAATAAATGCTGTAATTTCATCACTGTGCCACAAGCCCTTTGGTGGGATGAGGAAGTCATTATGCGTTGGTTTAACCATTACTACATCAAAACGCAGCCTGGTTTGGAAACCCCCAACTGTTAAATGAATATTTGACACTAGGCCACAGACGGCCCACAAGCATAATTTAATATAGTGTACCACAGATAATAACAAAAATATCTTAAGTGGTTTACAAACATATAAATAATAATAGACTGAGATTAATAAAAATTCCAGAAATGGAATCACAGTTTAACTCGGGGAATAAATGAGAGGTATGAGGGGGGAGTTAAATAATTTATCTACCTGAGTATGAACAAAAGTAGCAATTATGAGTATGTTGAAACAATCTGTGCATGTTGTGATGTGGCTGTCAGGAGAGTCCTCGTGTGAATCAAGTAAGAAACTGCTATATTTGGAGCACTATTCAGTGATAAAATTTCTCACAACAGAAGGGAAAAAGCCAAAAGAGATCCATGAGTGCATGACTGCAGTTTTTGGTGAGTCTGCTCCATCATCCTACCGTACAATGTAAAATTTTGAAGCAAGCAGTTTAAGTGGGTTAGAGAGTCCATTGAAGATGACCCTCACACTGGAAGGCCCATGGAACAACTTCCACAGAAATGTGCAAGAATGTCGAGGATGAATTAAGGTTTCCTGAATAGCTGAAGAAATAAGTATCTTGGCAGGTACAGTTTTGAAAAAAAATTAATTAAAAGCTGTGCATGTCCAAGGTTAGTGCAAGATGGGTTCCAAGATTGCTGACGCCATATCAGGCGGCCACGAGGCTCCAGTGCTGTCAGGAGAACTTGGAGATGCTCTGTAAAGACCAAGTGAATTTTTCACTCATTTGGTAACCGGAGATGAGGCTTGGGTCTATCACAGAGATCCTGAGTCCAAAAAACACAGTTACTTACCGTAACAGGTGTTATCCAGGGACAGCAGGCAGATATTCTCAACATGTGGGTGACATCACCGAAGGAGCCCCCTAGCGGACATTTTCGCAAGCAGACTTGCTTGAAGATCTTCAAGCTTGTGATTGGCCCGCACATGCGCATGTGCCCCTCCCGCCCGACCTAGGGCATGCGTCTCCTCAGCGTGTCCTCGGTTTCTTTGCTAGCTATCTGAACTGAGGCCACGCTGGGAGACGTATGCCCTAGGTCGGGTGGGAGAGACACGTGCGCATGCGCGGGCCAATTGCAAGCTTGAAGGTCTTCAAGCAAGTCTGCTTGCGAAAACGTCCACTAGGGGGCTCCGTCGGTGATGTCACCCACATGTTGAGAATATCTGCCTGCTGTCCCTGGATAACACCTGTTACAGTAAGTAACTGTGCTTTATCCCAGGACAAGCAGGCAGCATATTCTCAACATGTGGGAGACCTCCAAGCTAACCAGAATGGGATGGAGGGAGAGTTGGCAATTTATGAGAATAGATTTTGCAAAACGGACTGGCCAAAATGGCCATCACGCCTGGAGAAAGCATACAGACAGTAATGCGAGGTGAACGTATGAACCGAGGACCAAGTGGCAGCCTTACAGATTTCCTCAATGGGAGTCGAGCGGAGGAAAGCAACAGACGCCACCATCGCTCGGACCTTGTGGCCTGTGACTCGACCCGGCAGGGAGAGACCAGCCTGAGCGTAACAGAAAGAGATGCAAGCGGCCAACCAGTTAGAAATGGTCCGCTTAGAAACAGAGCGACCCAAGTGATTAGGATCGAAAGAGAGGAACAGCTGGGGAGCAGAACAATGAGGAGCGGTGCGCTTCAAGTAGAAGGCCAGCGCACGTTTACAAGCAAGAGAATGCAGAGCCATTTCTCCAGGGTGAGAATGGGGCTTCAGAAAAAAAACACAGGAAGAACAATGGATTGGTTGATGTGAAACTCAGAAACAACCTTAGCAAAGAACTTAGGATGGGTACGGCAAACCACCTTATCATGATGGAAGACAGTGAAAGGTGGGTCCGCAACCAAGGCTTGAAGCTCACTGACCCGATGGGCAGAAGTGAAAGCAATAAGAAACACAACCTTACAAGTAAGAAACTTCAAGTGAGCCTGCGCTAGCGGCTCGAATGGGGGGTTTCATCAAGTGAGTAAGGACCACGTTAAGATCCCAAACCACCGGAGGAGGTTTAAGGGGTGGATGAACGTGGAAAAGGCCTTTCATGAAGCGGGAAACCACAGGATGAACAGAGATAGGCTTCCCGTCAATCGGCTGATGAAAAGCAGCAATGGCACTAAGGTGGACTTGAACATAAGAGGACTGGAGTCCAGCACCAGACAAGTGCAACAGATAATCCAGGACAGCAGATAAGGAGGCAGACAGTGGCTCCAGCTGACAAGTAGCACACCAGGAAGAAAAGCGGGTCTGCTTCTGATGGTAACATTGGCAAGTGGACTCCTTCCGAGATGCTTTCAGGACGTCCAGCACAGGCTGAGAGAACTGGAACAAGAGCATTAAGTCTTGAGGAACCAAGCCTTTAAGTGCAGAGACTGAAGGTTGGGATGAAGCAGAGAAGGAAAAACAGGCAGAGGAAGAGGCTCCCTGGAACTGAGTTGCAACAGAAGGGAGAACCACGGCTGTCAGGGCCACGGAGGAGCTATCAGAATCACGGTGGCACGCATGGACTTGAGCCCGACGAGAGTCTTCAGAATCAGAGGGAATGGAGGGAATGCATACAGAAACAGGTTCGTCCAGTCCAGCAGAAAAGCATCTGCCTCGACTCTGAGAGGAGTGTAAACCCTGGAGCAGAAGGGGGGCAACTTGTGATTGAGGGGGGACGTGAACAGATCGACGTCCGGAGTCTCCCAACTAGCAAACACCTGCTGCAGGGTTAAGGAATGGATGGACCACTCGTGAGGCTGCAGAAGACAACTCAACCTGTCCGCCAGACAATTGTGCTGGCCCTGAATGTAGACCGCTTGAAGGAATATGTTGTGGCGGTTGGCCCAATCCCAGAGCCGCATCGCCTCCTGGCACAGGGACAGGAACCCCGTACCACCATGTTTGTTGACATAATATATGGCGACCTGGTTGTCTGTGCGGATCAGCACCACTCAGTCGCGAAGCAGGTGACCAAAAGCCTGCAGGGCGAGGAAAATCGCTCGAAGCTCCAGCAGATTGATGTGACAAAGGCGGTCGGCACTGGACCAAAGACCCTGAGTGCGAAGACCTTCCAGATGAGCCCCCCAAGCATAGGTCAGTGAGTCTGTCGTGAGGACCTTCTGCGGAGGGGAGGGCATGAAACAGAAAACCTCTGGAAAGATTGGAAGGGAGCATCCACCAACGGAGAGACTTCCTCAACAAAGGAGTCACGACAATGAGCCGAGAGACAGGATCTCGATCCTGGTTCCATTGGGATGTAAGAGTCTATGTGGAATACAGAGGTGAAGTCTGGCAAAAGGAGTCACATGAACCGTAGAAGTCATGTGACCTAGGAGGACCATCAGGAGCCGAGCTGGGGCCGAGGACAGATGGGCCACCCTCCGGCACAAACGAACAAGGGCCTCTCGATGAGGCCGAGGTAAGAAGGAGCGGAGACGAACCATGTCCAGGACCGCTCCGATGAATTCCAGAGACTGGGACGGACAGAAGTGGGACTTGGGGAAGTTCACCTCAAAGCCGAGACTCTGAAGGAGCAAGAAGGTCTGATTCGTCGCACACAGAACTTTGTAGCGCGAGGACGCTTTGATCAACCAGTCGTCGAGGTAGGGAAACACCTGCAGGCCGCGGAGATGCAGGGCCGCAGCTACCACAACTAGACATTTCGTGAAAACCCTCGGAGAGGCCGCCAGGCCGAAGGGAAGAACACGATATTGAAGGTGGAGATCCCCCACCCGGAATCTCAGATACCGGCGATAGGCCGGGTGTATCGGAATGTGTGTGTACGCCTCCTTGAGGTCCAGCAAGCACAGCCAAACCCCCTCATCCAAGAGGTAGGAAGGGTGAGCATTCTGAACCGTTCCCTGACCAGAAACTTTTTCAGAGCATGGAGGTCCAGGATCGGATGCAGATCCCCTGTCTTCTTGGGTACCAGAAAGTACCGGGAATAAAAATCGGTATTCCACTGGTCCGGAGGAACCTCCTTGACTGCCCGAAGGTGAAGAAGGGCCTGAGCTTCCTGCAGAAGGAGAGGCAGCTGAGACCAGGCAGAAGGAAACTCTCTTGGAGGAAGGTCCGGGGGCATGTGACTGAAGTGAAGGGAGTACCCCTCCCGGATGACAGAAAGCACCCAACTGTCGGTGGTAAGACTTTCCCACTGGGTATAGAAATGATGGAGACGACCTCCGATGGGGAGGGGGGCAGGCTCCAGGAGGAAGGGAGCCCGAAGGCTCAGACTGGAATTGTCAAAAAGTCGGCCCAGGCTTCGCCAGCGCCGGCGGCTTGACTTTAACTTGCCTTTAATACTGTTGTTGCTGCCGCTTCGAAGGAGGCCAAGAGAACGCAGGAGTAGATTTGTGCAGATTCCTCCGGAGAGGAATTTTGTATTGCCGAGCTGGAGGGGTCTTCGGCTTAAGTCTCACCAGAGAAGCGAAGGACCATTCGTGCTCCGAGAGGCGCTCTGTGGAATCATCAAGCAGCTCATTACCCACACAAGGGAGATTGGCTAGACAATCCTGGAGATTCGGATCCATGTCCACAATCCTGAGCCAAGCGAGGCGCCGCATGGCGATTGCAAACGCCGTGACCCTCAAGAACAACTCGAAGGCGTCATAGGCCACCTGAAACATATAGAGGTGGAACTGGGAGAGGGTCTCCTCGAGGAGACGAAACTCCTGATGCCGAGAATCCGGCACATCCTCCCAGAACGAGCGGAGGGCGTCCACACAAAACTGGAGGTAGGACGTGAAGATAAAGTTATAGTTGAGGACACAGTTCGCCATCATTGAGTTTTGATAAAGACGGCGACCAAATTTGTCCATCATACGGCCCTCCCTGCCCGGAGGGATGGCAGCGTAAACCTTCGAGGGGTTGGACTTCTCCAAGGAAAACTCAACCTCCAAGGACTGGTGAGAAAGCTGAGAACTCTCAAACCCCTTAACTGGATCGTCCGGTAGCGGGACTCCAACTTGGAGGGAATGGCCGTGACCGCATAGGGGGGTCTCCAGGTTCTGGAGAAATGTTTGCCAGAGAACCTGGTGCAATGGCAAGCGCAGTGCCTCATGGGTATAACGGGACTCAGACTGGAGGCCATACCCATGTCAGAGATGAAACGAGTAAAGGAGGAGTTTCAAAAAGAAGACTCATCCCCCTGAGGAGACCCCGAGCGAGATCTGGGGGCAGCTGAGAAAGAGGGAGAAATTTCCCTCGAATAGTGAGCTGGGGGGCCTCGGAATCCCACGAAAGGGAGATTGAGGAGGCTCGACTAAAGTGTCCGGGGGCGTCGAGGAACGACCCCATGCAAGGTGGACCAGGGAGGACCCCGGAGTCCGAGGAATCAACTGGTGGAGCCTCAGAGAAGACGGGGCAAAGGAAAATTCTTCCACCAGTTTCAAAGAAGATCCTTTAGAGGTTGGCATCTGCCTCAATGGGGAACACACACTGGAATCCAACTCGAGGAGAAGGGTGTGCCTGGAAGGCTTTGCGGTCGGAGATCTGCCTCGAAGGGGCGGAGAAGACCGGAGCTTTTTAGGAGGGGCAAGCCTCGACATATTAGCGGGCCCCCGTTCTGGACCCTCGAAAAGTCACAGGGGACTCAGGGGATGAAGAATCGCTCGGGAGAACCCGATGAGTCTTGCGGGCACGGCCCCGAGACACGAGAGAAGGACACTCAGGCTGGTCAGACCGAGGCTGGGTCGAGACCGAGGTCAGAGGTGTCGAGTTCGGGACCAGTTGGCTCACCACCGAGGAAAGCTGCGTGGTAAGTATAGCCTTAAGCATGTCCTCGAACATGGGCACCGAGACCAAAGGCTGTTGGATCGTAGGTGCAGCAGTGCACTCCTTCGGTGGCGACCTCGAGGAAGAGTATTCCCTACGTGAGGAGGCACGCTTAGAATGATGTCTCAAAGACGCCGACGAGGCGGCACTTACATGAGACTCTGAGGCAGGCTTCTTTGCCGGCACACCTGAGGAGGCAAGAGGAGACTTACCGGAGTAGCAGGAGGAGCCAAGGCACCCAATGAGGGCACTGAGGCCGTGCTCGAGACCTGTCCCGCAGGATCCATGGGGCCAAAGAGTTGGAGAATCTTGGCCACCCTCTGATGAAGAGCCCGCGGTTGCAAAGTCGCACAACATGGGCACGACTCAGCACGGTGCTCTGCATCCAGGCACTCCACACACCAGCGATGAGGGTTGGTGATGGAAATAACCCGGTTGCACTTAGTACAGTTTTTGAGGCCGGGACATAAGAAAAAGGACGGCTGCGGCCCCACGAGGCCAGACGGCCAGAACAAGACTGGTGAAACCGGTCAAAAATACACGAATGGAAAAAAATAAAAATAAAGACGCGGGCACAGCGACTTAACTGAAAGTAACCAAATAAGCCGCGGTGCAAGAGGGACAACGAGATTGCGCGAAGCAAGGGAGCAGTGATTCTGGCTCAGCGGAAAACATAGAACTGAGGACACGCTGAGGAGACGCATGCCCTAGGTCGGGCGGGAGGGGCATGCGCGGGCCAATCGCAAGCTTGAAGGTCTTCAAGCAAGTCTGCTTGCGAAAACGTCCGCTAGGGGGCTCTGCATGCTTGTACTGGGATAAAGGAGTCAATGCAATGGAAGCACAAGTCATCCCTCACCACAAAAATGGTCAAGACAGAAATATTTGCTGGCAAATTCATGGCAACTGTCTTCTGGGATGATGGACTTTTGCTTCTGCCACACAAGACAACCATAACTGGAGAAAGTTACACCAACACAATGATCATTTTGTGGGAGTCAATCAAGGAGAAAAGATGAGGAAAACTCATAGCAGGTGTGCTGCTTCTTTACAATGCGCCAGCGCACGTGTCATGATAATCACAGATTGCCTTCTGAGAATGTGGGTTTCAGCCATCCACCATCCACCCTGCAGTCCTGACCTTGCTCCCTCAGATTATTTCCTGTTTCAAGTTTTGAAGAAATGTCTCCATGGACAGCGGTTTTCAAGTGATGAAGATGTCAAGGAAGCTGTGATGTCCTGGTTTATAAAGGGGTTAAAGTTATTGCAGGAAAAGTAGATGAAGTGTATGGAACTATCAGGGAATAAAACAAATTTTTTTAAAAACTCTTTTCTTTCGTACTGAGAGATACATTATTGAATACCCCTCATAGGAAGAGTGTGTGAGAAATACACACTAGGGTAGCAAACAGGTCAGGTAGTCATGATACTCCTAATGAAAATGCAGGAAATATATTTCACATGCCTATTGTCTCATTTGTATGCAAATCTACTCCATGCATATTCATTAGACATAGTCTAAATTACCTGATTCCATCTGTGGCTCTTGAGCATTGGAAGTGAATACCACCATTCTAGACCCTAACATCTCCAGCTTCATTGTAGCTTAGTGCACTCCTGCTCTATATTCTCACTTAACCATCCATTACCCCAGGTAGCAAATAAACAAATCATTAATCAAGCATTCTTAGACTGTGAACCCACCAGGGACAGAAAAGGTACTTGCACATGATATGTAAACCATTTTGATTGTACTACAGAAAGGTGGTATATCAAAACCCTTCCCCCTATAGGAAATCAGATAGCAGGATCTAAAACAGTGGTCTCAAACTCGTGGCCCGGGGTCCACATGTGGCCCACCAGGTACTATTTTGAGGCCCGCGGTATGTTTATCATAATCACAAAAGTATAATAAAACAGTTTCTTGATCATATGTCTCTTTAACTATATTATTAAGACTTAGCCAAAAGGAAAGATTTATAAACTATAAAGAGTTTTACCTCATGCAAAATTGTCATTTCTTTAATAAGACGTTAACTATTTTTTCTGCGGCCCTCCAAGTACCTACAAATCCAAAATGTGGCCCTTCAAAAGGTTTGAGACCACTGATCTAAAACAAGGGCTTCCCCAACCTATCCTAGGGATCCCACAGCAAGGTGGGTTTTCAGGATCTCCACACTGAACAAGATTCCCAACATATGTAAATTTACCTCCTGTATATTCCTTATGAAAATGTTGACAACCCATCTGGTTGTGGGAACTTCAGGGCAGATTTGGGCAGCCCTGCTCTAGGAGACCACCACTTCTTTTCAGATTCTTGAGCCAGAACAGCAGGGATTTTTGTTCCAGTCCCCTTCCTGGTAGCTTGCAGAGAAGATGTGAGCCTGGAGTAGACTACAGTTACTTTGCTCCCTCAACACTTATTGCTCCCCATCTACTCCTGTTCTTGATTTTTGGCAGAGTAGCTAGGAAAAACATTCCAGCACCTTTTTTTTAATGTGCCTTCAGGAACAGACTGGGCAGTGTAAATCAGTTATGCCTTCCCCTTGGAAACAGAGCAAGAGTAAGTGGTGTAAAACAGTCATGGCACCCTCCTGTAAATGGAGTACAGCTGCCAGTTACCATGTATAGTCCATTCTCATTATTCATGGTAGTATGGTTCCCAAAAATTTTTGTGAACTGCAAAATTGCAAATAATGTAATGTTGAGTCTACAGGAAAATAGGATTAGGTTCCTGCATGGGACAGCACTTGAAGGACCTGTAATTCACTCTCCGGACACTTGGGGGCCATATCTGAAATCAAAGTCTGAACATAAGAATAGCCTTACTGGGTCAGACCAATGGTCCATCAAGCCCGGTGGCCAATCCAGGTCACTAGTACCTGGCCAAAACCCAAGGTGTAGCAATATTCCATTCTACCTATACAGGGCAAGCAGTGGTTTCCCCCATGTCTTTTTCCAATAACAGGCTAAGGACTTTTCCTCCAAGAACTTTGTCCAAACCTTTCTTAAAAACCAGCTACGCTATCCGCTCTTACTACATCCTCTGGCAACGCATTCCAGAGCTTAACTATTCTTTGTAAACACAGTGGTGTGAATGGGGAATATTGGTTGCAATTGCTGCAACCGTAGGTGGTTAAATTGCATATCATGAACACACAAACAATGAGAATGGACTGTATGATTCCTAGTCTCCTAGCTGCTGGAAAGAGCAGAGCCAGAAATGCTGAATCTGCTTACCTTGAGTCAGGAATAGCCACATAGTTTTGATTTTTGCATTATCCCCATGAGATTAGATTAGAATGCATGAAGGGATGAGGGAGGAGATATGTGAAGGGGCTGAAGGTTGTGTGAGCGAAATAAGGAGCAAAATGAATGAAGGGTTTGGAAGAACCATGAGATATGAGAGATTGTGAAGTGATAAGAGGGGGATTGGAAAGGGTGCTGTGGAAGGAGGGAAGAGAGGGGTAGACAATTGAGGAAAGCACACAGCTGTTCTTTTTCTCTCCTTAAGAGATCAGGATCCCCTATTGCAGAGGAAAGACAGATGATTATGGTTCAAAATAGACTTGTGCCTTGCTAGCCAAGGAGAAAAGATGCTGAAGGTAGCAATTTTCCAGGAAGGGGTAACACGAGGGACTTAACCACCACAAGAGATTGGAAGATGAGATTTGGAGATTACTAGGGAGATCAATGGGACAGGGGCTTGGGATAGAAACCTAGGAGGAGGAGAGTGGCAAGCGCTGTAATCTGTCTAGCCTCCTCCTCTTCACTCCAGTGATTCTCCATTCCCACATCCATCAGTACCCAAGCTTTAGCCATCCTTTGCATAGCAGTGCTCTATGTGGATAAGAAGGATGACAGCATGTGGATCCCCCCCCCCCCATGGGTGACAGTTCATACCCAATACTAGAACCACTTCCACGCATTCACATCGTCCTACTTTACTTTGTCTCCAGATGAAACCCTACCTAAAACACTCCTGGCAGATAAGGTACTAGCAATTCTGCTAGTGCATCTTTGTCCTGATTTACATCCTTTCTGCAGGCTGTTCCTCAATTCTCACAGACCAATGTGCCTCTTTAAATAATTAACAACTAGGGGTGCCTACAGGTTTGCCAGTATTTCCTGACGCTGGCCAGCAGGACATGCGTTCTTTTCCAGTGGCATTCAATGTAGCAGTGTTACCACATATCCATGCAGGCTTTTAGCACCCTGACATTCAAACCTGATTGCTATGTGATAACTGCTGATTGTGTATAGATTATTTTAAAACTAACAACGAACCTGAGATCCCCAACCTCATGCTACTTTTTTTTTTTTTGCAGGCAGTGGTTTTGCACACAGCCAGCTCTTTACCAGTGGCCTGGTTGACTTCATTGTGCCATTCCTACCTCTGGAGTATGAACACGTAAAGCTGTGTGCTCGTGATGTTTTCATTGCTCAGGGGCTTCCATATACCAAGGAGATGTTAGATGAGGTGGCCAGAATGATGATATATGTTCCAAAGGAAGAAAGACTATTTTCTGCCCAGGGCTGCAAATCTGTCTCCCAGAGAATCAACTACTTTGTGTCCTAGAAAAGGTGGCAAGAACTTCTTGAGTGACAGCAATCACTGAACAAAGAACAGGGCAAAGCCAAACCTTGCCTCTCACACACAAACTGGTAATGGTATTGAATGCTTCCAATGTTGCTGATTGGCATCATACGAAAGAGGAGAACATACAGCTCTACATGCAGAGGCTGGTCATAAGGTCCTCAGTCTTAATGTGGAAAACAGCTAGAGGTGGCTACACAGTCCCAACTCAGGAATAAAACTGCTTAAAGTAGAAAGGCCACAAGTATGGTAAGGGTCATGGAGTGGCTTTAGCAGGGGGGAAGATGATTTTCTCTCTAGAAGTGCTGCTGTTGAAGAAATCAGATCCCCACATGGTGTTATTTATTGTGTTCAGATACACCATCCTAACAAAAGTGAATATGCTTACTGGTGCTGCCCAATTCTCTAAGAATCAATTGGTTTCTCACCGATTCAGTGATCAACATCTCCCCAGTGAGACTTGACATACCTCCGGGCCTCCTAAACAGCGGTGGCCAGTCAGTAGAGGCAGCGCTCTGAACAGACTGCTTGTGGCCTGCTCCGCTGGGGCCTTCCCTCTGCCACATCACTGATGACATAGCAGAGAGAAGCCCTGGTGGGGCAGGCTGCAAGCAGCCTGCTCAGAGCGCTGCCTCTACTGGCCGGCCACCACTGCTGCTGCTTTGGGAGGCGCTGCACAGGGAGATAGGAAGGATGGAAAGCTGCTGCTCAGGGCGATGGGAAGGAGGGATGGAAAGCTGCTGCACATGTGGTAAGAGAAGAAGAATTGTTAGACATGGGGTGGAGGAGAGGAAGGGAAAGATGCAACTAAAAGATAGAAAGGGGTGTGCGGGAGAAATCCTGTATATGGTGGAGGGGAGGGAGACATGCATGGAGATGAGAAATGTTGGATATAGAGTGGAGGGCAGGGAGAGCGAAAGAAATGTTGCACATGATAATAGAGGGGAGGAAGGGAGAGATACTGCATGGAGGGGAATATAGAGGTTTGACTCGGGGCACAAAGCAGGGAGAGAGACAGCGGGAAAGAAACAGAAATGTTGGATATGGCAGAGGAAGGGAAGGTACAGAGATAGAAGATGGCTAATGAGCACAGAGAAAGAAGAAAACATCAAATGGTGAGCAAGTTAAAAGAAGACAAACAGAAACCAGAGCTTGGGAACATGATTTGAATAATGACAAGACAACAAAAGGTAGAATTTTTTTAAAAAAAATTTTCTTACAACTAGAAAAACAAATAAATAAATGTCATATTACTTAAACTTGCCTTTAGTGCTCACTTAGTTAATTATTGTTTTGTACTTAATATCACATTTATATTTCATTTGTGAGGCCTCTTTCAGTCTTTATGTTTTTTGCAGACCCATTTATCACCAAATCTTGTATGGAGATATACTTTTATCTCAAGAACTCTGGCTTGTTTCTATCTGCCTGATTTCTGCAAATGACAAGCCACATTACATGGGAACTTCAAACTAAAATAGCACATTCTTGATGCAAAAAAAACATTAAGAGGCATATTTGTTTGTTTTTTTAATTGTGATGTTACAGAACATTCTTCTGTTCTCATTTTCCACTGGAACTCAGTTTCACCATTTGCTCAGTCCTGCCACTGTCAACTTCTTGCATTAGAGAGGGATATAAACATCTTTGCACACATGAAATGAGTTAAACACTATCTCCAAGCCTTAAAACTATAGTATATGCCAACAACCTGGGGTTTTGCTATTCATAATGTTGAGTTATTACTATATAGACTATATGCACAAACTTTTAAAACTTGTACTCTGGTTTCTTTCAAATGTGTGCATAATTCACAGCAAAATGGTTGTACTATAAAGATTATGAAGTTTTTATTTTTTTTTACTTTTGCAATAGTTTGTTCAGGAGTCTGTATACTTAGGCCAGTTTTGTAAAACGGTTCTGCAGCAACCTACCTTCTTCCATTTCATGTTCCCGCTGCATTGAAAATGAGGTTGCTCAAAGTTCAGGAACTTGAGGGAGATAGGATTTCTGCAGCTGGCATTCTGCCCCAAGACTGTTCAGATGGGACATTCTGTTACAGTTTTTTCTGCATATCAACTTGTCATATAAGCCATCAAGCAAAAGGACTAATATCTGAGAAGAAGCTGAGAATTGAACAGAGTATAGGAATAAAAGATTGGAATGGGGGGGGGGGGGCTCAACAAGGCATTAGCCATAGCAGAGCTCAAAAACTGTTTCATTGCGAACATCACTCTGTGTATTCATGAATGTTTAAAAATTGGTAGAAATTAGAAATAGCATCCTAAGTCCTTTGGATCTGCTGCTCATCTAGGATTACCATATGGCTCTAGAAAAAGGAGGACGGATTGAGACCACTGTTCCCTCTAAGCTGTGCGCTTGCGCACACAACTTGCCGAACCCGCGCACACAAATTAAAATAGCGTGCACAAAAAAATAAATTTTTTCGTAAAATAATTTTCACTGCTAAAATGAAATGTTGCAGAAGACCAGCTGTTCCGATTTCCCATTTATCACATTTATTGGAGCGCTATAATATAAATTTTAAGTCATTCACGTGATTCCGTTATCTTTGGCAGTTGAACTTGACACATTACGTGCCCCATAGGATTCTTTGACTTCCTGAAGTTCTGTCATATTGTTTATTTCGTGGAATCGTAGTATGCAGCGTGGTACTGCGGTTGTATAACTGTATTCATTTATTAAATTGCAACTAGATATAACTCTTAAAATGTCTAAACTGCGAATGGTGAAAAGTGTAAAACGCAAGAAAGCTGCAACAGCTTTTAGGTCTGAATTGCTTGAAGAAATTGTTGAAACGGAGACACCGGAATCTCGAAATACAATGCGTGTTCGACTGTGTGAAATATTTACCTATGACGAAGACGATGGAGTTGTGTGTTGTTATTGTCAAGATGCCAAAGCAACTGGAAAATTCTCTACTAGAAAAATATGGGATGATATTTGGAAACTGGACTTTCTGAAACGCCATCTATCAAGTAAATCTCATACCGACAGTATTAGGAAACTCAGAAGTAAAAATCCGAATTTAAGAGGGGGACTGGTTAACATGTTGCTTGAAAGCCCAACCAAAAAAGAAAACAGGCAAATTAGTAATGAAACGAAGCGTTCCAGTCCTGTTGAAATTAAGGTTCTTGTCGACAAGTGTTGTGCTGGCCATTAAGATGACTATCTCAATGCTCTCTGTTCAAGATATCAATGAGCACATGCGTTTGAATTTCTTGGAATTATCAATGGCATCGTGTAAGATGATTGTATGGCAGACATTAAATTAGCAACGTATCATACATTAACTGTTGATGAAAGCACAGACATTTCTGTCAACAAGTACTTAATACTCTACTTTAAGTATCGGCCAGTCAATTCAAATGAGTAAAGGACATCATTTGGTGGGATGCTACAGTTGGAAGTACATCAATAGTAACAGCAATTAGGGAATTCTATAGGAAACATGAACTTGACCTGAATAAAATGGTTATGTTCACCTCTGATGGTGCCTCTATTATGTTGGGCAAAAAAGATAGTGTTGCAGCACCGCTGAGAAAAGACATTCCACATTTAGTGCAGCAACATTGTGTTGCACATCGGGAAGATTTGGGACTTTTTGATTCATGGAAAGAAGTAAAATTGATGAAAGAAGTAGAAACTGTAATGAGAACTGTGTACACGGTATTCTGTCGGTCTTCTACTAAACGATGCAAATTTCAAGAAATAGCAGATGCATCTGAAAGTGAATCAATTGCTTTCAGACCTCTGAATGAAGTGCACTGGTTATCTAGACACTTTGCACTTAAAGCAATTATTCAAAATTATAATCCCCTGTTAAAATATTTTGAAGAAGACAAAGATAATGATCCTTTTGCAAAGTACTGCTATAAGAAGCTGAACAGTGAACAATTTCATATTACACTTGAAGTTTTGAATGATGTCTTATCAGAATTGGCTTCCTTAACCATGGCATTTCAAAAACGTGGTTCGACACCCATTGGAAGCTTATCATCTTGCACAGGGTAAATTGAACAAACTTCGAATGCAATACTTAGGCGACAAGGTTAAGTGGAGTGATAAAGTCAACAGTCTTCTTGACAACAGGATGAGTGAGGTCTGGAGAAAAAGTTTCAGTGGATACTAATTCCATATTAACCTTCATCAACATCCTATGTTTGCATCTGGGTGAAAGATTTCCTGAAAATGAAGTTGAGGAATGGTCTGCTTTTGACTGTACAGCAATATCACAATGCAACTTTGACTTCGGAAATGGACATATCAGATCTCTTTGTTTAAAGTATAAACAATTTCTTCTGGAGGAAAGTGTTATTATTCAGCAATACAATGACTTTAAATTCCTTGTTGCAGAAAAAAATCAAAAGCAATCTGATAAACAGCTTTCCAGATATGACGAAATTTGCATTTTAGAATGATCAATTTGCAGATTTAGCAAAATTGATGGATATTGGTGCCACATTCTTAGCATCTAGTTCAGATTGTGAGCGTGGTTTTAGTCTAATGAACAATTTGAAGACTAAACAAAGGAATCGTTTATATTTAGAGCATTTGGAAATGCTGATGCGTGTTAAGAGTCATCTTCAAGATAGAGGCTCAACAGATCTTGACAGAATTTATTCGGACTGGACAAATCGCAGGGAAAATCTTTGAAAACTAAATTGCTGTTATTTTCTAAATTTTAAGTATAAAGTACAATGATACCTTATTTATAGGTAGCGCTCAATGAAACATTTCAATGAAACATAATTTATGTTTATTGAAATGAGACTTTATGTTACATAAAGTGTAACTAAAATTACATTGTGTTTTCTTTAATTTAGAATAAACTCAAAGACCTGCCCATAACTGAACTCCGGGCCCTCTGGCAATCATTTTTATAGCGCACACAAATTTAGTTTTTCTATAAAATGCACACAGATGAAATTTTTTGTGCACACAGCCTATGAAAAATTAGAGGGAACATTGATTGAGACATCTGGGTTTTACTTCCATTGAAAGCAACAGAAGTAAGGAGGACAGATTGAGACATCTGGACTTTATTTCCATCAATGGAAGTAAACCCTAGATGTCTCAATCCGTCCTCCTTTTTCAGGAGCCATATGATAATGTTAATTTCTAGACTCCCTAATTATAAATTGTATCAACAGTTCCCCCAAACCACAATGGTCTGTCCCCCTAAGAACACTTTTCCCCATTATTAGCTCTATGGCCCCTTCCTGCTTCCCTCACCATAAAATTCCAGTAAATGTCTTTTGTTTTACCATAAATTCATACTTTGGGATCTAGTGTCCATCCCAGCCAAGACCACAGCAGCCCCGACCCCAAAGCTCTCTTCTTACTCATGGCAGGTATTTCTATAGCGGGGGGGAGTATGTCCCTTCCACCAAAATCAAAATGTAACAAAGGCTAGTGTCCCTCTATCCCAGTACATAACACAGTACTGTCCCTTGTGGCACTTGCATTTTCAGGAAGACCAGAGGACTAACTGGAGTCCACTGGCAGGAACAAGAACAGGGGAAAATCAGAACAGGAGCTTGGCAAGGGCTGCAAATCTGTAGGCTCTGCTGTAACCTCTACCTTCATTGGATTCCCTTGCTAAATGAAATCAAGTGTGGGAGAGATAGAGCCTGCAAATACCCACCCCCCTACCCAGCAGGCTCCGGTCTTACTTTCCTTCTTATTAATACCATGGGCAGTCAGCTCTTCTTGGCTGGTAGGACTCACCCCTCCCACATTTAGGCTACCCTGTTTATCCATACCAGAATCTGGCACCACCTAAAGGCTTGCTGAGGTTTTGGGTGAGTTGATGGGACAATGACAAGTGAAGGGCTTATATGTTTAGTGGTGAGAGAAATGTATTTCCAAATATTTGTCCCAATCACAGAAAAAGTTGGTCTCAATTTGAAATGAGTCAAGGTTACTGTGGATAATACGAAAAATGGACTGGATGTAGTAAATGGGCTCATTACATTTTTTTTTTAAATAGTAAGATGATGATATGGCTAAGTTAACCATAATAATTTTTTGTAGGAGCACCACAATGGCTATAACAGGGTTTAAAAGAGGTTTGGATAAATTCCTAAAAAGGAAGTCCACAGGCCATTATTGAGATGGCTTAGGGCAGGGGTGTCCAATGTCGGTCCTCGAGGGCCGCAATCCAGTCAGGTTTTCAGGATTTCCCCAATGAATATGCATGAGATCTATTAGCATACAATGAAAGCAGTGCATGCAAATAGACCTCATGTATATTCATTGGGGAAATCCTGAAAATCCGACTGGACTGCGGCCCTCGAGGACCGATATTGGACACCCCTGGCTTAGGGAAATCCACAGCTTATTCCTAGGATAAGCAGCATAAAATCTGTTTTATTACTGGGGATCAAGCTAGGTACTTGGGACCTAGGTTGGCCACTGTTAGAAACAGAATAATGGGCTTGATGGACCTTCGGTCTTGTCCCAGTATGGCAATTCTTATGTTACCTCAATCTTCTGCACACTCATTGAAGAAATATGACCACATTACAGAAGCATATCTCAAATCGCACTGGCTTCCAATCCCAGCAAGAATACAATTTAAATTCTACTGTGTATTTAAGACTTTATACGGAGACAGTCCGAACAACCGCCTCATCCACAACACCTCAACCAGACATAGGAAAACTCACACCCCATTCTCATACTCCCCAATTAAGGAGGTCAAACGGGAAAAAAACTATATGATGGCCTCCTAGCCACTCAAGCAGCCAAACTAGACAACCAAATTGCCAATCTACTGACGGCATCCCTAGACTACAAAACTTTTAGAAAAGAAATATAGACCATACTATTCAAGAAATCCCTGAAAAAGAAATAACACCGCAAGTATCAAACACCACCTCTCACTAAAGCCAACTACCCTAAACAAATAACCATACTCATTTCTTACTCTCTTTGAAAATTACCAAATTTTTTTTGGTAAGATCTTTTTGTAATACTTCCTTGATAATTCTTTTGTAATCCGCATTGAACTGCAAAGTAATGGCGGAATAGAAATCCCTAATGTAATGTAATATAATTTGTACCTAGTGGCACTAAGAGTTTGCAGAGAGTTACTAGAGTTTTGACATAGTAGAAGGAGCACAGTGAGGAAGTGCTACAACTACAGAGATTACCTCTTCTTTTTAAACATATTTCCAGTTCACAGTAAGAACTGGACCACATGGTCAAGTGCTCTCAGTAACGTGAAGGGCATAATCAATGTAAATCAGCCCTCCTGCTGCAGGAAAAGGACATTGGGCCGCGTGGGAGATCAGTTCCGCCTCCCAAAGCCACCTGCGACTCACAGTTTCTTCTCTTCTCCATTGCTACCGGGAGCTGCCCCAACATAAACCAGCCCTCCCGCTGCAGGGAAAGGACATCAGGCCTCCCAACGCCCCCCCACGGCTCTAACATTTGAAAAGGCCAACAGCGGGATCTATCTCCCACACCGAAACCAGCAGGACTGGCGGCACTCCGAACCAGCCCAAGCCCCTACCCCCTGACACCAAAATGAAGCTAACCCCACAAACACACACTCAAGCCACCCTACTGATAATCCTCCTCAGTTGGAAAGTAGTAGCAAACAACTTATCCACCACACCCACAAGCTCCATTGCAAACAATATCCAACACGACAACAGGAGAACCCTAATAACAAGAAGCTCAAACCACCAAACCAGCGCTCAACATCCCATCACCCCAACCTGGAGAAGAAGATCAACACTTCCCAAGACCAAACCTCAACCTCCTCCTAAAACACTCATCTACCCTGAAACGACTCACAATCATCAAACAGATAGCACTACCCTAACATGTGCCTACGTAAACATCAGAGCCTTAGGACCTAAAACAGAACATATAAAAAACTGGATAAAAACCGAAAACCTAGACTGCCTTTTCCTCACAGAAACCTGATTAACCTCAGACGCAGACCCTAGAATAATAGAGGTATGCCCTCAGGGATACAAAATAAAAGTGACCTGCAGAGAGAAAAAAAGAGGAGGAGGACTAGCAATACTAATCAAGGACTCCCTAACCCTAAATATACTAGAAAAAACATCCACCACACAAATGGACTTCCTTGCCTGTCATCTCTCAAGCACCACACTAAAAAACCTCACTAAACTGCATACTCTGCTACATAACACCAGGAAACTGGACCACAGTAAGACCTGAATTTGAAAACTTCATTTACCAAAACTCTTTAACAGCAGAATACAACCTTATCCTAGGAGACCTAAACCTACACCTTGAAGACCAAACATCCAAACCAGCAGAAAACTGTCTATCATTTCTCAATGCCTTATCTTTCCAAATCCTAAACCCACAAACCACTCATGAAAAAGGACATCAACTCGACATTGCAGCCTTCATGACCCATCAACCACTCACCCCAGTAATTCAAACACCTAATGGAACCTGGTCCCCATCCCTATGGTCAGACCACTATACATACACCTTCAACATCAACTGGACCAAGAATAAAACCACATCTAAATCCAAAAGAATAACATACACCTCACGCAAACACATCGAGCCATCCGTATTCTGGACAAAAATAGATGAAACAATCCAAGACTTCATCTCTCACTGGAATAATCTGAACCCCAACATCTTTGATGAACTAGCCCCATAACAAACCAAAACTAGAACCAGCAGAAGATCAGACAAATGGTTTGACAACAAACTGCTCCAACTTAAAAGACAATGCAGACGACTAGAAAGAAAATGGAGAAAAACAAACCTAGATCAAACAAAAACTGCTTTGAAAAAAATTAACAAACAATATAAACTTCTACTAAAAGACAAGAGGAAAACTCACTACACCAATCTAATAGGCAAAGAAACCCAAGATACCAAAAAACTATTCCAAATATTAAAAGATCTAACAGACACCAAACCCTACATGACCACTAACAATACCCCATCCCCCTCAGCCACCCTCTTAGCAGATCACTTCAAGAACAAAATTACAAACGCCACAGCCACCTTCAATTTACCCCATCCCACCTAAACGAACTCACAATTCACTCCACAGAAAAATAATCAACTGCAGCAGACAGAACATGGTCTCAATTCCCCAAAATACAATGGTCTGAACTCAATAAACTCTACAAAAAATACAGCCATGCCTCTTGTGACCTCAACCACTGCCCATCATATCTCCTTACTACCTCCAGTGCAAAATTCCGTACTCTACTTCTGCAATGGATACAAACCATGCTCACAGACGGCATTTTCCCTACTGACCTCAGCGAAATCATCATCACCCCAATCCAAAAAGACCCAAAAGGACCAACAGACCAACCTTCCAACTACAGATCCATTGCCTCAATACCACTATACGTCAAACTTACAGAAAGTCTAGTAGCCAAACTCCTCACCAACTATCCAGAAGACCATAACATACTCCACCCCGTGCAATCTGGCTTCAGAACCAACTTCAGCATAGAGACATTACTAGGCTCCCTTATTGACACAACCAGACAACACCTTAGCACAGGAAAAAAAATGCTTCTCATACAACTGGACCTGACCGCAGCATTTGACCTAGTACACCATAACATCCTCCTGCAAATCTTGGATGCAATAGGTATCTCAGATAAAGTATACTCTTGGTTTGAAGGCTTCCTAAAATCCAGAACATACAGACAAAGAAAAATCTGAACCTTGGTCAAACCCCTGCGGCATACCACAGGGATCCTCACTATCCCCTACTCTATTCAACCTATACACTGCCTCTCTCGGAACATACCTGGATAATCTAGGCATAACCACCTGATATGCTGATGACATTACCATTCTCATACCTTTTGATCAGCCAAAGACCACCATGACAAATATACTACACCGAACACTAGAAACAGTTACGACTTGGATGAAAGATCACAAACTGAAACTCAAACCAAAAATAAATTCATCCTCCTCGAAAATGACAAAGTCCCAACCATAACTGATATAGAACTCAACTCAATCAACTATCCCATCCAAACCACCATAAAACTACTAGGAATGACAATAGACAGATGCTGTACCATGCAACCGCAAATAAATAAAATACAGAAGTCCTTCGCAGTCATGAGAAACCTGAGACAAGTCCGGAAATTCTTTGAAAGAACGCAATTCCAGCTTATTGTGCAATCCCTAATCCTAGGTCTGCTAGACTACTGCAACATCCTCTACCTCCCCTGCCCTGCTACTATGACCAAACAACTACAAACAATCCAAAATACAGCTCTGAGACTCATTTACTTATTGAGGAAACATGACCATATCACAGAAGCATACATCAACTCACACTGGCTACCAATCCAGGAAAGAATACTATTTAAATTCTACTGCATGTTATTTAAAACCCTAAATGGAGACAGCCCATCCTACCTGAACAACCACCTCATCCAAGCCACCTCAACCAGCCCTAGAAAAATGCACTTCCCTTTCACACACCCCCGATCAAAGAAGTAAAACGGACAAAACTATACGATGGCCTCCTAGCCACTCAAGCCTCAAAACTAGATAACCAGATCTCCAACCTACTGACAACCACCCAGACTACAAGATGTTCAGAAAAGAAATAAAAACTGTACTCTTCAAGAAATTCCTGAAACAGTCCTAACATCACTTACACTGTCCTTCCTCCCTCCCACCACACTTAAACTACCTGACCTTCTCTGTACAACCCAAGAAATGACAAATGATCTTCCTGTATTACCCTCCATTCATAAATCTTTACCTACCACCACTCTTTACCACTCAAGAACTGACAAATGACCTACTCTTTACAACTCTAGAAATGACAAATGTTCTTCCATTGTAACCCCCCGTTCATAAATCTTTTGTAATCCGCCTTGAACCGCAAGGTAATGGCGGAATAAAAATCTCTAATGTAATGTAAATGTCTAAGTCCGTTTTGCCTAACTCACAAGTTGTCCAAAGTCGGACATGGGAAAAGGTCCATTTTTAAAAAATACGTCCAGCCATTTGATCGCCAGACCGCTAAGTCGTCCATCTGTATACCCCATGTTCATCCAAGTCAAAAATGCCTAGAAAAAGACCTTTTGTACTTGGAAGGGGCCAGAAATGTAAGGGACTGGACACCCAGACATGGCAACAGAGTAGTGGAGCACCTTACAGGGTACTGCTGTGAACTTTACAAAAAGGGTGCCACATAAACATCTCACAACAGCTCCCTTATAGGTCATGGTGAGCCCCCCAAAACACCCCCAGAATCTACTAGACCCACCTATCTACTACCCCAATAGCCCTTATGTTGCAGGAGCCACTTATATGGCAGTACAAAAGGGTTTGGATTTTTTTTGGGGGGTACACATGTTTCTCTATGAATGCAGTGATTAGAGTGGCTTATGGGCCTGTGAGGAGTGTGTGGCGCAGTGGTTGGATCTACAGCTTCAGCACCCTGGGGTTGTGGGTTCAAACTCCGCGCTGCTCCTTGTGACCCTGGGCAAGTCACTTAATCCTCCATAGCCCCAGGTACGTTAGATAGATTGTGAGCCCACCGGGACAGAGAGGGAAAATGCTTGAGTACCTGATTGTAAAAACCGCTTAGATAACCTTGATAGGCGGTATATAAAAATCCTAATAAACTTGAAACTTCTCCTCTCCATGGTTCACTAACCCATCCCCAAGACCACTTAAGCCACCTCTGTGCAGCTCTACTAGGCTTTCCTATGCCAAGCTGCCAGGTGCTGATGTTCTGGAGGCAGATAAGTAAAGTTGTTATTACATTTTTTTTTTATGGGGGGGGGTGTCAGTGATCACTGGGGCTGTGTGTGTGGGTCTATACTTTGCTTATCTGGTCACTTTGGATACCTTTTGTGGACTTAAACCTGCTTTTAGATGGCCTAAGTCACAACGTCCACGTTCCGTCTAGGCAGTATTGTAAAACCTTCAGTTATACATGCAGTACGACTAAGTCTAGGATGGGCCACGGCCCACCCAAATCCTGCCCTCACCACTCCTCCTAAAACGCCAGTTTTAGCTCTGGTCCTTCAGCAGCACTGTGAAGGCCTAAGTCGTTTTTAAATACATCTAAAACCCTGTTCGATTATCAGTACTTGGACGTTTTTTGTTACTGATCGTCCAAGTGCCGATTTAGGCCTGTTTTTAAGTGTTTTTCTGTTTCGATTATGAGCCCCATAGTATATAACAGCAAATAAAGACCTGCATGGCCCATTTAGTCCACCTAATAAGGAAGTGATAACTAAATTTGAATGTGTCACAAAAATAGTAAAAGTAATTAAAAAAACAAGCAGTTTGTAAGGAAAGCACGATGACTTTGGCACAGGGGAGAACTTGACATCTAAATGGACAATTGCTAGGTTTTGTGATAGGAGTTACCACTCAGAACAAGGATATTGAAGATATTGTGAACAAGACACTGAAATTCTCAGCTCAGTATGCAACAGTTAAAATGTTGGGAACAATATAGAACTAACAGAACAAAATGCAGAAGCTTTAAGATTCTCTACTGACCCGTGACACAACTACACTATTTGCATAATTTGACAATTCCATATGTGCCAGTAAGAAATTTGAGATCAATACAGGATAATAGATTAGTTCTCCCCTTACCAAAATAGAGCTAGATGGGAATCAACTAGAACTAAAGCTTTTTATTTCATAGCCCCTCAATTGGGGAATCATCTTCTGCGAGATTTGAGACTAGAGGCAAATGTTAAATCATTTAAAACAATGTTGAAAACTTTATTTCCATGAAGCATTTGGAGAAACGTCAACAAATTCAGATTTAGTGCACATATATTAGTGGAAATGGGTATTTTTAATTGGTTCTCTGTGATACAGAATTGATACAAAGATTTTTTAAATCAAGTGTTGTAGGTGTGAATGAGGGAGTGTATGTTGTGCTTTCTATTTAGAGCTGTCCTGTTACATAAAGAGTTCCTCTCTCTCAATGTATTTATATTGTAAACCGATTGGACCTGTCGTAAGAACATGTGGTATAACAAGTTTTAATAAAACATGCAGTTCATTTGCCCTATAGCAGAAATAAATGGACCATTAAGGGAACAAAACCACAGAAAGTCCTTAAGGACTCCCTTGAGAAAAGGAGACTGCGAGGGGACATGATTGAGACTTTCAAAATACTGAAAGGAATCGACAAAATAGAGCAGGAAAAAAAATTATTTACAATGTCCAATGTGACATGGACAAGAGGACATGGACTAAAGCTAAGGGGGGCCAAGTTCAGGACAAATATCAGGAAGTTCTGCTTCACGCAACGAGTGGTGGACACCTGGAATGCTCTCCCAGAAGATGTAATTGCAGAATCCACTGTTCTAGGATTTAAGGGTAAGTTAGATGTACATCTCATGAGTGGCATAAGGTGACGTAAGTAAGGGTAAGCTAGATGCACATCTCCTTATGAGAAGCTTAGAGTGATATGGGGACTAAAACTATGCCAGAGTACACCTGGCAGGGCCTCCACGTGTGTGTATCACCGGACTTGATGGACCTAGGGTCTGTTCTGGAGATGGCACTTCTTATGTTAATAAGTTGAGCAGCAGAACCAGCTTTTAGGGTGCAGTCTAACAGAGTGAGTGCTTCAGGTAGCTGCACGGCACTGTTGCAATAGAAAATCAACATGGGGCCTGTGAACTTCATGGCATACAACAAGCATTGTTAATCAGGTTTTCTATTCTACTTTTACATATTTAATTCAAGGTCGGATTACATTACAAGAGGTTGCGTCAGTTACCCAGGACAGTTTGACACAGACATTCAATAGAATTGCTAGTACAGGTAGGTCAGTATAACTATTAATATGGTTAAGTCATAGTTATAAATACATAGTTACAAGTTCAAGTAGGTCATCATTGGCTCATTGTTATGTCCTAGGAATTGCATTGGACAGTTTAGAAATGGGCTTTTACATTTACCATTTCAGTTACTTCATGGTTGGCTTTCTGTCTTGGTATAGAAGCGCAGAATTGTGAGAGCATTTCCAGGCTCCAAAAACCTCAAAGGGATCCACAGACTCAGAAAACAGTCCCTGTTCTCCTGTCCCGGGAAGTGCACCTGCAAATAAGGGATCAGCAAACAAGTCATCCACATCAGGAACCCCCAGATTAGGGTCAGGCAGCACAAGCAGAGTGGTAACATGAACTGAAGATATATCTAAACGAGTAACGCCACTGAGAGACGCTGTGGAGGTGGATTGGGACTTCTCAGGGAGAGAACACCAGGGGCTCCAGGGGTATAGAGTCACCCTAAGTTGAATAAAATTTTCGTTTCCTAGGCTGTGAAGGATCCACAGCCCAGTGAACAGAATTACCAGTCATGCCAAGCCCCGAAAGTCACACAGGTCGTCCCACGGGGCTAGCTGAGCGCTTAGTCACCTGCTTCAGCAGGGGAGAGGCTAAGGTTGACGCTGTGGCCCCCCCCCCAACTGCACCATGCAGTGCTCTAAAAAATGCTAAATATGCACAATCCTGGCAAGAATCCACGAGCCCAAGGACTCCATTCCGGCAAATTTCCAGGTGAAATTTACAGATTTGAAGATCGCAAAGAAAAAAAAAAATCCAAGATGGCCACCTTCAAAAATTCACACCAAAATCGTGATTTTTTTCACACTTTCAAACTCTAAAAACGGTGATTTTAGGATTTTTCAGGTGGGGGAACAATTAGAAATTCTCAAACACACCACTTTTCCAATATCCCCCGATTCCTCTCACAGGCTGTCAGCCTGTGTACTCACTGTGCCCAGACAAACTGTGCTGAAGCCTGCTTTCAGCTCTCTCACAGTAGCTGGATAAGAAAATTCATTGCCACAATGTTGGGAAAGGATCTGTAAAGATGATCTTCAGGCTGCGGACCAATGGATGCACACCAGGATAGGCGGAGGCACGAAGATGCAGACGGCAACCTGCAAGACCCCACCGAGGCAAAACAAGAAGTTTTGGAGTTGCAGGAAACTTTGGAAAAAAAAATTGTTAAAATCCAATATGGCCACTGTCAGGATTTTGACATCAAAATGGTTGAAAAACAATTAAATAAAAGTCAAAAACTGGCAAATTTAGGATTTTTGGGAGGGGGAACATAGGGAACAAGTACAAACCACTGAAAATTTGATTTTTTTACTCCCCCCCCTCAAATCACATCACAGGCTGTAACAACCCTTACTCACTGTGATCTGTACTGGCAATGTGCTGCAGCCTGCAGGGAGAAGAAATCACTGCCTCATCCAGAACATCTCCTCCAATGTTGATCTTTGTGCTGCCAGTTGGACACGGTATCTGAGCCCCCATCCCCAAGGACAGATGGATGTTCAACCAGAAGGGGGAGGCGAAAATACAGCTGGCACCCTGCATGACACAAGTTGAGCCTCCTACAGAATGCCTGACAGCCTGCGCTCAAACCTCTGCCAAGCAGTAGGTGAGCAATTCTAACTGGGGACGGCCCTGAGCTCCAAAAATGCTTCTGCAGGTTGCCTAACAGGTGCAGACCGCCGTCTACTTCTTCTCCATGCAAGTAGAACTGGACCCATAAACAGGGAAGCTCTAAGCAATACAAGACTAAAGAAATTCCAAAAATAACTCGAATAAAATAAAGAGCAGAGCAGAACAGAAACACTCCTTCCGGCTCGTGTGCAGAAGGGAAAAACTGTAGGAGGCAATAGAGCTCTCAGTGAAATAGGGTTACAGAAAAAATGCAGAGTGGATTCCTTCTGCAAAGGCTTGCAGCCATGGGGAGATAACTCGCTTGTCCAGAATAACACAGCTATTGCATAAAGTACAGTAGAATCTCAGTCATGGGGATTGGTGGATGCTGGATAACTGTTTTTCTGGTTGCCTGAGTTACTGTATAATACAGTACTGTACAAGGAGTATCTTGCCAGATCTCAATTCCTTCCCTCCCCGAAGCACCAGCATGGCAGGAGTCCTGAGCCACAACCCCCTTCCCCAAAGCCCCAAAAGCAGCAGAAGCAGGTGGCGGTCCTGAGCCATGAACCCCCCTCCCCAGCTCCTTCCCTTCCCCAAAGCGGCAGCCTGACAGCAGTTAAAACAGGCTGCATGCGGCCCTGCTGGCAGTGGCGTAGTGAAGGTGCCCCTCCCCTGCCCTGCTCTCCACCCCCCCACCTCCATATGCTCCTTCCCTGCCCCCTCCTGCCGCATGCTGTTTCCCTTCCCCCGTACCTCTAACGTTCTTGGCACGAGCAGCAATCTCCAAGCTGCTGTCGCGCTAGCATTGGTTCTTCCTCTGACGTCACTTCCTAGGCGCTGGTCCAGGAAGTGATGTCAGAGGAAAAGCCGCCGCTGGCATAATGGCAGCTTGGGAGTTGCTGCTCATGCCAGCACCACAGAAATATGTAAAAGAATACAGTAGTAATTTTAAAGGTTTAGCATAGCCTAGATACACCTTTTGCAACTTTGGACCAGTTCCGTTTACTACACAGCACACTATCTACAGACTGGGCAACGTATCAAGCAGTCAACAGTTTAGCATACCAAGAGCAAAAAGGTTAATGGATTTTGACTCAGCAAATAAAAATAATATACTGTAGTGTACTATGCAGGCCAGAGCTTGGCAGTTTTTCTATTGAAGGCTGCACACAGACAGCATGGGACTAGCAAGACACATGCTACTACTACACACTGTTCACAAGGACTGGGGTATTTCATTCTCAGATGCTGCATAACTTTCCCTTTCAAGCTTGATTTCTTTTCCAAGTCAGTCTTGTGTGTAGAGCTTTATCATCATAGACAGCAGTGCAGCCCAAATTGGGCTGCCAGCTGTTGTCTATCATATTCGCTTGCTGGCTCTAGTCATTACCAATTAGCAAAATCTGAAAAGTGACTGGGCAGGCTTTAAAAATGGACAGTCATCTCTGCACGGCATTGAGCTCTGCTTGTCAGTTAGTGAGATCTTGGAACTGCTAAGACTGCACCTTCTTCCATTATGTATACTTAACATCTCAGTTGTTAAGTATAAAATTATGTTCTTCAAAATACAATAAGTGAATACATGTAAATACTCTTCTGGCAACACCCTGATCTTGCCCAAACTTTGACTGTACAATGTAAGACTCCTACCCTAAAAGGAACTTCCCATGAGATACTGTCTCTATTGGGGAAGATGTCTCCAAAATGGTAGAGAAAAACAGACTTAGGAAACTGGGTAACACACTGAATGCTAGGGATCCTGGTCAAAGGAACATTTATCAAATCAGAGCAACTCAAGCATTTCCTGGCTCATGTAACTTTCTGCAACTTCAATCAAAATGTCTGAATTTTTAAGCCATCAGAGTCAGCTACAGTTAAGAGAAAACCCTCCTCTCCCCCTCCTGCTTTAAAAGAGAGTTAGCACACAGACAAGGGAAGGCAGACAATTCAAGTTTAATTTTGCCAAATAATATTGCAACTTTTTTAATTTATTTAAAACAAAATTCAAATTGGCAAAATTCCCTGTGGAACAGGCAGAAAGGCCCATGAGGCCAATATATACATCAAGTTTAACACTGTTAGCAGTTCACAGTCAGACAATAAAAGTGAGAATTAAATTAGAAAAAACCCCATCAAAATATATTACATTAATAATAATAATAAAACCCAAACACTGGTAGTGTAACCCACTGAGTGATGTGCATAATATAGCCCCAGGGAGATCCCACCAATCTCTGAACCTGCTGCCTCTCCCTAACTTTATGTGTGCAACCTTTGGTATTGTCCTATTTCTGCATACAAAAGAGGTCTTACCTGCTAATTTACTTTCCTTTAGTCCCTCTGGACTGGCTTATAAACCAAAGGTCAACAGGAATTCAAATCAAATGAAATTTTAAAAGGTTAGAAACTATTCTTAACACATTGCCCAAGTTTTCATTTTCAGCTTTCACTAATTATTATTTTATAAACCTGAGCTTGAGGCGAGTTACATTTCAGAGAAAGCACTTCCCTATCCCAGAGGGCTTACAATCTAAGGGCCCCTTTTATCAAGCTGCACTAGAGGTTTTTAGCGTGATCCAGCGAGGTAGATGCTCTGATGCTCAGAGAATTCCTATGAGCACTGGAGAACTTACCTTGCCGGCCCACTCTAAAAACCTCTAGTGCAGTTTGATAAAAGGGGAGGTAAGTTTGCATCTGAGGCAGTGGAGTGAACTAACGTGCCCAAGGTCACAGAGTGGTAGTAAAAGGAGTGGGATTTAAACCCTAGTTTCTCTTGTTTTCTCACCACTGCTTTAACCAGTAGGTTACCCCTTGATTATTTAAAAGCCTTTGCTTGTTGAAAGTCAGCTGAACTTATGAAGCTTACTAAATGTCTCTAGCCATCATAAAATCTGACAGGAATGTCACTGAACAGGCAGCAAAGAGCAATTCATTCTCAGCTGTTAGTCACAGCCTCAACCAGCTTATATAGTATGCAACCTAATAATTTACAGATTGATTCTTTTAACATGAATTTTTTAAAAATGTTACAGCCTTTTCCTCTTAATTTAAATCAATTTCTTGGGACTTCATAGGGTTCAACCGTAAACGAAGGTCAGTTAATGCTGATTTTCATGATTCTTGCATACAGGTGTATCATTTGTCTGTGTATCATTTCTAGATACATGAATTTGAAATCAATATGAAGCAAACAGCTTGTTAAGCTTACAATCAATCAAGTTGATCTATCTATTTTAGTAAGCTCAGATAAGAAAAAAGAAGCGATAATGTTTCCAAGTATACTCTGTCATGATCTCTTTAAACCAGGGTTGCCCAATGTCGGTCATCGAGGGCCGAAATCCATTTGGGTTTTCAGGATTGCCTGAATGAATTTGGATGAGATCTATTTGCATGCCCTGCTTCCACTGTATACAAATAGATCTCATGCATATTCATTTGGGAATCCTGAAAACCTGACCTGGCAAGGGCCGAGGTTAGATGACCCTACTTTAAACTAAAGTATGTATTCCATTAACCATAAAGGCAGCATATGTCTCCTCAACCCTTCCCAAGAAGAATGATTGTATACTCTAGATTCTACCAGTGTGCGACATTAACTTGTTCTCAGAGTTCTCCCAATTAAAAATCCAAGCACTGGGATGGCACGTGTTGCATATATTAAATGCTATTTGAAAAAAAAATTATCTGGACTTTATAACACACTATTTTACTTAAGAGCTCTTCTAGGGGTATAAGTGGAACAATCTATTTGTTTCTCAGAGCAGCTTCTAACTTAATTCATAGTACAACTGCAAACATGTCAAGAAAAATGTAGCAGCTGCATTGCTTAATCTGTTATATGCATTGTGGGTAATGAACTGGAGGGCTACCCTAGCAATGCCACAAGAGACACTACATTCACTTAAGAGGAAGTCAGGAAGCAATGAAGGTACCACAAAACGAGAGGGCAGGATGGAATGGGGGTTAATGTAAGTGTTTTTTGTCCGAGCTTATAAGAGGTATATATTAACAAAGGTCCCTGCTATGAGCTCAGTGGGCCTTGCCCCGATGCCTCATCACATAAGAATGAAATTTCTCTGCCTAGGGTGATGTGAAATAACATAAAATTGCAAATTAAATATAGACCTGCTGCACTTGCATGCTTATGAAAGCAGACTCCCAAAAGAAATAACACAATAAGTGTGATAAACACTCTTAAATAAGCAATTACTTTAATAAAATATTGGAAACAGTCTGAAACCTCTCTGTATGGCTGTTAGATTGAGGCAGGAGAAAGCAAGAAATGTACTGAACTAAGTTGCAAGAAGGATTGCTATAGGGTAGGAGTCAGTGCCAAGGTGCAGTAAATTTGTATAAAGCAGCTTTGCGTAGAAAGGCCAATATCTTTAACTAAGGAGGTAATGCTACTTGGTAGCATTGTCAGATCCAGATTTTTTTTTTGTTTTAAATGTACAGTGTTACCTGAACCTCTACTAGTTAACTAGATGCCACAAAAGCCCAAACTCACCTCTCTTAACCTGTACAGTGTACGAGTGTGCAAACGTTTACTACTCGTACATTAAATGTATGTTTACTGCATGTTCATGATAGTGCAAAAAAAAAAAAAAAATAAAGTTTCCAGTCATCACAAATGGCAATTACAGAGATCACCACAGCAAGAAACCAGTGAGTGCTGTCAGAAAGGTATGTTCTGCTTCCATCCACAGGAAGCCTCAGTAAAGGAAGGTACTTCTAAATGTCCACAGGCTCAAAATTCATTTTTCCTCTATGCAGTCAGACCCATCCTGATGGTACGGGGAAATCCAGAATAGAGAGCTGGCCTCTCTTAAGGGAAACATCTGGCATTTAAGATAGCTTCTTTCACATATATAGTATCTTTGACATTGTTTGAAAGAACCATAACCAACCAAACTGAGAAGCAAGAACATAAGAATCGCTGCTGCTGGGTCAGACCAGTGGACCATCGTGCCCAGCAGTCCGCTCATGCGGCGGCCCTTAGGTCAAAGACCAGTGCCCTAACTGAGACTAGCCTTACTTGCGTACGTTCTGGTTCAGAAGGAACTTGTCTAACTTTGTCTTGAATCCCTGGAGGGTGTTTTCCCCTATAACAACCTCCGGAAGAGCTTTCCAGTTTCCACCACTCTCTGGGTGAAGAAGAACTTCCTTACATTTGTACGGAATCTATCCCCCTTTCAACTTTAGAGAATGACTTCTAATGGCACCTAAGGTCATTTCTACCCCTAACTACACCTACTTCGGCCTTAGACCGATTAGGCAGCTTCGTGTACATGTGATTACAACACCTACTTTTTTAAACAAGTTTTTTTTCTGGTTTTCACCTGTGCGGTCAATTAACATGCTGATTAAAGCTAATTAAAATATAAGTTAAATCCGTGTTCTGATAATCCAGTTCATCTAAGAAATACACAGTTGTCAGAGCAGAATGCACAAGGAGGGCTTAAGCAATACCAAATATACATACTAATAGCTATCAGCTTGGACAGCAATTTTAAATCCTGGACAGAATGAAATGAAGATGTTGGTACAGGCTCACTACAAAAGGATCAAATTTGTCCCTTCATCCTACTGGAGACAGCTTTAGCAGCAGTGTAAGGTTCCATTACTAGAAATGTGTCTCACTCTTATTCTGCATATTCATCTTTATTCCTCTGCACTGTATAGCTAATTCATCCCTTTTCTGCAATATGCCTCTATGAAAATCAAGATGCTGCAGTGAGAACAGAATATGGCAACACCTATTGGTTTCCAATAAACCATGGCATCAGGCAAGGATGCATCTTGTCACCTTATCTGTTCAGCTTTTACGGTGAAGCCGTCTTCAGAAAAGCACATTTGGAAGAAGAGAGCATTGGTTTCAAAGTTGGTGGCCGAAATATAAACAACCTGCACTATGCAGATGATACAACACTCATCACCAGCAGCAAAGAAGACATTCTGTATCTACTGAGAAAAGTCAAAGCCGAAAATCATAACATGGGATTAGAACTGAACATAAACAAGACGAAGTTCATGAACATGAAAAATGATAAAGATTTTGAGCCTGAAGGTGATAGAATAACAGTTATAAAGGATTTCAATCTCCTGAGATCTTTTGTAAACAAAGATGCAACTAGCAGAGAAGAAATACTCTACAGAATAGCACTCTTCAATGAAGGCTCTCATCAAAGCATTCAAAGGCAAGGAAATAACACTCCAGAATTGTCCACGTACTCATTTTCTCAGTGGTCAAATATGGATGCAAAAGCTGGTCACTACGGAAACAAGACAGAAAGAAGAATGACTCATTTGAGCTTTGGTGTTGGAGAAGGATTTTATGAATACCGTGGACTGCCAGAAGAACAAATCGATAAGAGATCAATTGGCTATGTCACTAGAAGCCCAAATGATGACGTTATGACTGTCTTTATTTTGGTCATACTGTCAGAAGAGAAAGATCATTGGAGAAGGACATCATATTTGGAAAGAGCGAAGGAACGAGGCAAAGAGGGCGACCTGAAATCAGATGGCTGTAATTCATGAAGTTGTAGGACTCTAGCACTAGATGATGGCACCTAAGAAGAGTAGAATTCTATGTTGATCTATAAATATGACAGAAGTGGATATAGTATTAATTACAACACTTTGCTGCTCATTTTGATTCACTGCAGGTAACCAAAATTTACCAGGCTGAAGGAAACCCTGTCCTCATGTTAGGACATCTATTTTTCCTATCAGGCAACATCTTCATTGGGAACCATTTTAATTAACACAATGGCATAAATATAACAAATTTTTATGTATGCAACCTTGCTAACACAGATCAAGAGAATGGACAAGCACATTTCAATAGCATTCCCTTTAAATTATATCACAATTATCAAGAGGTAGTCTGAAAATTAGGGAATTTTAGTATTCTGGGAGTCTAACTCAATGCTTTTGTCCTATACTGTTCAAATTAGCTCTAAGTCAAAAATTTGCATAAAACCACTGATTCACAAATGATCCATGATTGCCAGCGGAACCCTCTATATCCTACACTAGCACAGAATAGATTGTTTGGTAATCTTGGCTTTCACTTTTGTCCAAACCAAATGCAGATGAGCTTACTGCATTGCTAATTGTTATAACAATAGCCATGTTTAAGATTTTATATCAAGAGCAACCTCCGGGCTAAACATATCAAAACAAAATTGCAGGCCCTTCCTCACAGAGATACAAACAGTTACGTTATCAATGAGTACGGTAACCTTGGTATACACTCCAGAGTCTATGGCCCTGTTACATTTTAGGATGTGCTAGTTCTCTTCAAATCAACCAACTAAAAGGTCAGGGAATTTAGGACAAATTTACAGAATAGTAGTTTCATGGCTGAAACAATAGGCAAGGTCACTTAAGGCTGAAATGCATTAAAGAAGAGTTTAAAATGGGAATCTGGGCAAACATGGAAATGGTTTGTAAAGATTTTGAAATGAAAAATGTTCACATACCAATGATTATCTAATGTGGAAGTGAGGGCCCTACCCCCAAAATAAGCCCTAGTTCCAGGATTTGCTGGCAACTCTTCAACCCGCACCCCCCAACCATGCAGCCGAACCCCTGCTGACCCTCCATCCTTCCCTCCCCGCCGACCGCGAACCCTACCTTCATCTGAAGCAGGGTTGGGCAGGCAGCACTCTAAACAGGCTGCTTTGGCTTTATCCATCGGGGATTTCACTCTGCCGCATTACTGATGATGTCAGAGTGAAATCCCTGATGGACAAGGCCAAACAGCCTGTTTAGAGTGCTGCCGGCCCAACGCTCCTTCGGATGAAGGTAGGGCTCACTCACGGTTGGCGGGGAGGGAAGGATGGAGGGTCAGCAGGGGTTCGGACTGTGCGGTGGTGGTGGGGTGCTCAAGGGTTCTGCTACACAAGGGATGGGAAGGAGGGCGGGAAGGATGGATAGAAGCTGGACAAGGGTTCTGCTGCACAAGGGATGGGAGGGAGGGAAGGATAGAAGCTGGGCAAGGGTTATGCTGCATGAGGGATGGGAGGGAAGGATAGAAGCTGGACAAACTTCTGCTGCACAGGGGGAGGGGAGGAAGGGAGAAATGATCATGTGTATACCCTGAAAATAAGATCTAGTCCCTTTTTTGGGCCCCAAATGAATAGACACTGTCTTATTTTCGGGGAAACACGGTACCACTTTTTCTAACTGGCAGGTCATAAGCACATAAGCAGTGCCCTCTGCTGGGTCGAACCAAAGGTCCATCTTGCCCAGAAGTCCGTTCACGCGACGGCCGATCAGGTCCAGGACCTGTATATTAATCCTTCTATCCCCTTTTCCTTCAGGAAATTATCTGATCCTTTCTTGAACCCCAATACCGTACTCTGTCCTATCACACCCTCCACAAGCGCATTCCAGGTGTCCACCACCCTTTGGGTGAAGAACTTTCTAGCATTGGTTTTGAATCTATCCTCTTTTAATTTTTCCGAATGCCCTCTCCTTCTTGTAGTTTTCGAAAGTTTGAAGAATCTGTCCCTCTCCACTTTCTCTATGCCTTTTATGATCTTGTAAGTCTCTATCATGTCCCCTCTAAGTCTCCGCTTTTCTAGGGAAAAGAGCCTCAGTTTCTCTAATTTCTCAGCATATGAAAGGTTTTCCATACCCTTTATCAATCGTGACGCTCTTTTCTCAACCCTCTCGAGTATCGCCATATCCTTACAACACTAAAACATAAATAGAAAATAAGAAAGGAACTAGAATAATTTCAATAGGAAAAAAACAAACAAAATAAATTTTAAGAATTTTATGGGAGGAGAGAGGGAAGGCAGGGGAGGGTAGAGGGCTAAATCCAGTGATATTCAAAAGTGACCTCGGTCTTACTTATGGTTAAAGGTCTGTTTGAACAACCAAGATTTTAAATTGGGTTTAAATTTCTTGAAATCAAGTTCTATCCTTAAGAAGATGGCAGTAAGTTCCAGAAATATGGAGCCACAAAGAAAAATGCTGAATGTCTAGTTGACTATAGACAGATCATTCTCAGGTTTGGGAGAATGAGATGATGGTTATTTAGTGATTTTAGTAGCTATGTTGGTGAATATGGTATTATAAGAGAAGAAAGATAGAGAGGAAGACCTATACATACTGATCACAGAAACATGGTTCAGCGATTCTCATGGATGGAATGCCAACATACCGGGCTATAATCTTTTTAGGAAGGACAGAGATAGTCGAAAAGGTGGAGGAGTAGCTCTGTATGTGAGGACTGATATCCAAGTGTCTGAAATGCAGGGGGCCTGGGGAAAAGAAGTGATATGGATAGCTTTGAAAAGAGAAGATGGAACTTCTATCTACGTGGGTGTTGTATATAGACCTCCGACTCAAGTGCAGCAAATTGATGAAGATCTTGTTGCAGATATCCAAAACCTAGGGAAGAAAGAAGAGGGCGATTTCAACTTGCCGGATGATGATTGGATTGCTGGGCGATTTCAACTTGCCGGATGATGATTGGAAAATTCCATCTGCAGAATTGGAGAGAAGTAGAGAGATAGTGGATGCCCTTGAAGGAACTCTGCTCAGATAAATGGGGACAGAACTGATGAGGGAAAAAACGATACTGGATTTGGTGCTGACAAATGGGGAAAGTGTCTCTAATGTCTGAGTGGGGGCCCAGCTTGGAAGAAGCGATCACCATACGGTTTGGTTTGATATAACAGCCAAAGTGGAGGATGGCCATACAAACCTCAAAGTCCTGGATTTCAAACCTGAAGACTTTAGAAGCATGGGGGAGTACCTGAAGAACAAGCTGATTGGAACGGAAAACATAAGGGAAGTGGAAAACAGTGGTCCAAGTTGAAAGGTGCAATAAAAAGATCTACTGACCTTTAAGTGAGGAAAATGAATAAAACTAATAGAAAAAGAAACCAATGTGGTTTTTCCAACTAGTGGCTTTAAAAATAAAGGCAAAAGAGTTGGCATTTGTGAAATGTAAATAAAAACTCAAGGAATATCGGATGAAACTGAAAGAAGCCAAGAGAGAGATACATCTGGTGAAAGCAAACATGCTAAACAAATATTTCTGTTCAGTGTTCATGGAAGAAAAACCTGCAGAAGGACCGTGATTGGTTAGCAAAGTCACAGCTGAGAATGGAGTGGATACCGCACCATTCACGGAAGAAAGTTGAGTGGAAGACGACAGAGGATAGTGATCAATGGAGATTGCTCAGAGGAAAGGGATGTAACCATTGGTGTGCCTCAAAGTTCTGTTCTTGGTCTGTTCTTTTTAACATTTTTATAAATGATATTGCTGAAGGGTTGTCGGGTAAGATTTGCCTCTTTGCAGATATCAAAATCTGCAATACAGCAGACACGCTGGATAGTGTGAATAACATGAAGAAAAACCTGGCGAAGCTTGAAGAATGGTCTGAAATTTGGCAGCTAAATAAGGCAGGAGAGGGGAGATATGATAGAGATATTTAAATACCTACGTAATGTAAATGTGCATGAGTTGAGTCTCTTTAATTTGAAAGGAAACTCTGCAATGAGAGATGAAGTTAAGAGGTGACAGGTTCCGGAGTAATCTAAGGAAATACTTTTTTACAGAAAGTGTGGTAGATGCATGGAACAGTCTCCTGGAAGAGGTGGTGGAGACAGAGACTGTGTCTGAATTCAAATGGGCCTGGGATAGGCACGTGGGATCTTTTGGAGAGAGAAAGATAATGGTTACTCTGGATGGGCAGACTAGATGGGACATTTGGCCTTTATGTGCCATCATATTTCTATGTTTCTAAGTGTTTATGAACACCTTGAAAAATTGAAGCTATGGGACCGGACAGGATCCATTCCAGGATATTGAGGGAGCTCCGAGAGGTTCTGGCGGGTCCTCTTAAAGATTTGTTCAATAAATCTTCAGAGACAGGAGAGGTTCCACAGGACTGGAGAAGAGTGGACGTGGTCCCTCTTCACAAAAGTGGTCGCAGAGATGAAGTGTGGGACAAACACAAAGGATCTCTAATTAGAAAACAAAAAATGATATAAATTCAAGAACTAAGACCAGTATTGGACAAACTTGCATGGTTTATGTCCCATATGTGGTGATTCAGTGTAGGATGGGCTGGGGAGGGCATGAATGAGAACGCTACTAACTTGGAACATGAGGATGTTACTGGCCAGACTTTACAGTAGATATCCTGCAAACAACAGGATGATTGGATAGGCTGGAGTGATCTTGGACGACGACTTCAGCAGTTGGAACCTAGGACATTATCAGGTGGACTTTAATCTATGGCCCAGAAATATCAAAGAAGAGACACGTTAACTTAATCATGTATTTCTAATGAGAATAACTAATGGACAGACTGGATGGACCGTTCAGGTCTTTATCGGCCTCATTTACTACGTTACTATGTTAATGCTTTAAAGATTAAAGTTAATAATTTGATTATTATATGCTGTTCAATTGTCCACATTGCAGTATCCTTTAATAAGGACACAGTAATGTGGTTTCTGTATGGTCTTAAATCACATCTAATATGTGATCAGGAAAAAATGGAGAATGGAGATCAATATTTTATTACAGACCTCTATTAAGGAAAAAGGAACAAGCAATTTCTCATAAATTAAAATATTTATTTGTAAAAGTGTTTTTTTGTAACTGAACTTTGTTTGCTAATTCTTGTGCTTTAGAAAAGCTTTTCATGAAAAAATAAAAATAAATCCCATGCTCACAACCCTAACAGAGAAATTTTATGATGATGCTGAATCAATTTCTCATTCAGAATATTCCCCTATTCAGAACAAAACATATGGTCTCCAAGCTTCCTTGCCCTGTAATGTAAGGCATAGCATTCCTGGCAAGGAAGCCAGGCAAAATTTCGACTTGTGACCTGGACTGACCATTACTGGAGACAGGATGCTGGGCCTGATGAACATGGTCTAATTCAGTGTGGTTAACGTTCTTAAGAAAGTACTAGTAGGGGCATAATAATTCCATTAAATGCCCAAATTTTCAGTAGTTTTCCACTAAGATTTCACAGCATGTAATTTCTAAGCATTTGCTATTAAGAATTGGTATTGTCCTCAAGCTTAGCGAAGATCTTCATTCCTGCTGAGTCCTATTGCAACAGGAAAGATAAAAGCAGATGAAGCAGGTATAATGTTTTCTAGATCCATTAGTAATTATTAGCCACATAGACTGGAATGCGTATGTGAGCAAAATGGAGTGGTCTTTCCTACTTTCCATGTATTCTTCCAGTGAGCCAGAGTGGCCACTGTCACAGAGAGGATATTGGGCTCAAGGGACAACTGGTCTGACCCAGCATGGCACTTCTTATGGCCCAATGATCTTACGAATATTACTTGCATTGGTGCAGGGCAGATATGCTTCCCCATACACACTGTGCTCCAACAGCTGCGACCATTACATGCACAACAGCAGTTCATTAAAAACAAAACAAAAAACACGCAACCCAGCTGATAAGGGTTTCATTTTAAAAACATTTTATAAAATCCATTTAAAGATAAGAGCTGATAACTAAGGTTGGGGGGTGAGTATGTCATGTTTTATATATATATATATATATATATATATATATATATATATATATATATATATATAAAATAAACACATTTCATCTCAGTGTCTGCTCCAGCAGCCCTGAGCAAAAAATGGTAGACCTAGGCAGGCTATGAGATTCTGTGAGAAGGCAGAAAACTGAAGTGGAAAGCAGGATAAAAAAGGGAAAACAAAAATCTATGATCTAGGCACTGGTAAAATCTCCTCTCTTACTCTGATTATATCATACTTCAGATTTAGAACCTCTCTTTGTGGTGAGGAACAGGAGCAGGGAAAGAGGGATGAACAGAAATATTGTGGGTAGCAGGAAGACCAAGCACTCTCCCAAAATACATTGTCCAATGTGGAATGTTGGCCAGGTAAAAAGAAAATTTGAAGAGGTAACCATCACTGCATTACATACATACAAATATATATATATATATATATATATATATAAATATATATACACACACACACACTTTATATATAAAAGTAAGCCAGTTTAAAATTGCTGCCTACTGACCCTGGAGGAGCAGTGCACCTCAGCTGTATTATTAAACAAGGCTTCAAGTCTAGTCCAGGACCTTGGGGTTAACATTGTTCCCTTGCCTCATGACTAACCTACTCGGCACACCAGCTCTTGAAAACATTCCATTTGTCCCAATCCCCTTCGTACCTGGACACTGGTTGAACAAAAGCACTTCAGTACCCAACACCACTGAAGCACTTTCACTGGTTTCTCAACTTTTCATTCTGACCATTTTCAAAAGCCAGAACTTCTGCAATTCTATGTACCTTCTCCTTTCTGAGGACCAACAGCAGAAACAAAACATCCCAGGCAGCTCTCCCCCACCCCTTAACATTTACCTCTTGGTAGGACCCATTTGAGACACAACCCACAAAGAAGATTGTGCCAGAGACATTCTGAGCTGTGCTTTAGGAACATGTTGCCAGTATCACCCTCTACCCCTCCAGATTGTTGAGATGAATCTGTAAACATCAGGAGAACTTTGATTTCTAAAGTACTTCACATAAACTCACAAGCATCTTAACCTCTTTTTCCAAGTGAAAGAGAGACCCCAATTCTCTCTCATCACCTTTCATCCACAAAATAGCCTAGTGGATGAAGGATGGACAGTAGAGAAAGAGGTTCCATTTTATGTTAGTTCCACCAGATTATCAGTAGCTACCTCTGAACCACGTCACTGATTTCTTGGACACATGTCAATAAATGATTGAGGACTACACTGGCCCCAGAGGTGCTGGAAGATGCTGAAGAGACCTGCAGTTCTTGCAGGCTGACTTCCAGTTTGCTCACTGCCTCCCGGAAAGCAAACTTATTGCGTGTCTGTGGAATGCAGTCCACATAGCCCGAACAGTAATCCAGTAGCTGATGGCCTGTGTCCACCAGTTGGCTGTTTGGCACTGGCTCAGCAATTGCACTTGTCAGGAGACCAGCACACTCCAGCAGTGCCTCTTTGCTAATTTTGTCCACTGAGATTTTCTCAAATATTTGCTTGGTCTTTCTCAGCATCACTTTGGCCCCAGCTGTGCCATTAGCCATCTTTGCCGGTGAGGTGCTGGAAGGTGATGACAGAGGCACTTGGGGAGGAGGCATAAGAGGCCTCACAGCTTTTCCTGCTGCTGTCCTTTTGCCACTCTCATTTGTCTCCTGTCCTTGTTGTGATGCTGTGATAAAACTAGATTCATCTGCAGAGTCTGAGCTCAATGGAGGGTGCTGAAGGAGCCTTATCATAGGTGGTGGTGGTGGTGGTGCACACTTTGGTTTTACCCGCCTGGGTTTGTCCCTTTCTGTAGACGAGGTAACCTGGTGCTCTGACAAGAGCTTAAACATATTCCCCTGAGAGTCTGTGCCCACCAGCTGCACATCAGCTGGTGTATGTTTCAGAGTGGGCGAGATGAGGACCGGCACTTTGTGGTTATGTGTGGTTGGAGGGATGGCCAAGGCTTTGGCGGGAGATGATCGTCCTTGCCGGTCTCCATCATCTACTGGGAGCCCCGCCATACCTAGCCGTGCCCCATCATTCCTCTCTTTGCTTCTAGAGTCCTTGTCTGCCACGGCTTGATTCCCACTTGAGGCTCGCATAGGAAGAACCATGGCTCCTCTAGGCAAAAGTTTGGCTTTTGGTCTCTCTCTGGTTTGTGCAATGCTCTCCTCACACCTCCTAGGCTGTGGATCTGGAGGCCTCCCTGAGCACTCCTCAGGCTGTGATGTGGTAGAGATAGTTCTGTCCACTTGGATTTTTGACCTCTGGCAGTTCCTAGGAAGTGTCATAACCATTCGATCTTGCTCTGGAAGCCCTGAAGACATGGAAGATGTAGAGTTTGATCTTGGGAAAGGTTTTGAAGTTTCTTCACCACCAGGTGCTTTCCCTGTCCGTAAGCCCAATGTCTTTTTGATCAGGCGTGGTGTGAAAAACCCTGTTATACCTGACCACCCACTACCAGAGCTTGCACCTCCACAGCTGCTACCACTGATACCATCATCACTAACAAAGTTTCTTTGTGCAAAATCTCCCCCATAGCTCTTAGGGGATACAGAGTTCCCATCCTCCTGTGAAGGTGCAAACAAAAACCCATCTACATGTTGCAGGGAAGTGATGGATGCAAAGTTGCCTGCCAGCTCGCATTTTTTGTGGGGTTGGTTCTCCATCTCACGGAAAGAGCTGCTACGCTTTGGAGGCTGGGGGGCACTCTTCTTCTTCATAAAGGAGCTGAAGAAGCCTCCCTTCCGGTCCCGGGTGAAAGTGGTTTCTTTGGCATCTTCCAAAAGACTGCTAGGAGATTTGTCTCTCTTTTTACGTGGGAGTGCTGGAGAACCACCAGTTGATTGTGTATTTCGAATAAATCCTAAAATGAGAACAATCAAGGACTGAGTAAAAGTGGCAAGTCATAGTCCTCCAAAATTAAAGCCAATTCTACACACTGAATGTGTCTGTGTGTTGGGGAAGGGGAGAGGGGGGACTGGATATACATTTAGTAGCAGCCACAAACATACAAGTTTCCAATCAACTATTTCCAGCAGCAGTATAAAGACAGTGCTGCTGAAAATATCCTCCAACTGCTCCATATAGTGCCAAGGCGTGGCAAGGGCATTGCCTATGTATATCTAGCACCACTACCTATCTGGATAGCGGTGCCTAATACAAAGTCACCATAGCAGGCATTTTAAATTTGAAGTCAGTTGGTTTAGGATATTCAGGTCTACAATATAGTACCTTTGGAACATGTAATGGTCTTTTCATTCTATGTAGCCAGTCAAGAATGAGATGTCAATAAAAATATAGAAATCCCCAGGCTACAATATCTTACAACAGTCAATAGTGATAGACAAACCTCATAAATCAAGAGGAATTTCACCTATATGATCAGGCAAGAAACTGCTTTATTGCTATTCCAAACAAGATTCTTGTAGTATATAACAATTCTCCTCTTTTTACCAACTAAGGGCCTGATTCACTAACCTGCCCGATCATGACCGATCTGTGTCTGATCCGGGCAAGGCCGATCGATTCTGGAAGAAAGAATATTCTAATGGGGGCAATTGGAGGCATGCCCCCATCCGCCGACACGGATTGCTAGGTAGCGATCCCAACGCATTCGCAGACCATTTACTTTGCCTGTAGATGGGTCTGCGCATGTGTTTGCTGTCTGTTTTTAAAAATAAATTTTTTTACTGGCCCCAACTCACCTGCTCTTTGCCGATCTTCCCTGCAGTACGAGCCCGTGGTTTTAATCTGCGGGTATAAAGCGGGTTAAAACCACAGACTCGCACTGCAGGAAAGGGCGGCAGAGAGCAGGAGAGTCGGGGGAGGCAGAGGGCAGGTTGCGTCAGAGAGCTGGGGAGCCAGAGAGAGAGTCAGGGGAGGCAGAGAGAAGGAGAGCCAGGGAGGCAGAGACCCGGGGAGCTAGAGAGAGAGTCGGGGAGGCAGAGAGCAGGATTATTTCAGGGCTGGCAGGACAGTCGGAAAGGAGGTGAGTGACTGCTCCCCAGCAGTCGCTTCTTGTTGATTGGCCAGCCCAGTCGGTGTTCAAGATTTTTGTTTAGTGAATCGCGTCCCTGCCTACTTTGCATGCCATTTCCCTCAATTGCATGCACAGATCAGAATTGGATCAGTACACAGGTTAGTGAATCGGGTCGGAGGGAAATCGGATTGCAAATGGCTCACAAACCATCGGTACACGATCGGTTTGCTTAGTGAATCTAGCCCTAAGTTTTTATTCTTAATAGAACTATGTTTTTTCCTCTTCCAAATTCCCAGTGCAAATCAGTACAATTCTTTCAAACAGCAACAGTGTCTGGAAATAGGAAAGGATTCAGGTTTTACTTTGATTGTACTTTACAGTTTGCATTGCACTTTCTGACTTTTACCTGGAGCTGAGCTGGAGGCTGAATGCGTTGCTGCATCCTCCGTCTCTTCAATATTCTCCTTGTTTTCTGCCTGTTTCTTCATCATACGCGTCTTGGAGGGCAGCATGGGTAACCGGCTTGGATAAGGAACCACTGATGAAGAGGCTGCTGATCTTCCAAGCTCTTCTGCTACCTCTGCATGAACAAGGAGATAAGTGAACATGTCAAGACACCTAGGGCACAACACTCCAACACCACGGTAAAAAATACCATGGTGAGAATGATTTTCTTTTACAGAGCTTCTATCAGGGACTTAGGCCCCTCTCAATCTTCAATTTAGAGGTACTGGGGAGATGGGGGGGGGGGGGACTGTGGGGAGAGGTTGAGGCCACCAGCGGCAGAAAGAAGTGGGCATCCCTCCTGCTGATACAACACTCTGTGTGTGTGTGTTGGGGGGGGGTCCACTGGACCATCAGGTAGCTTTTTTGTCTTAGGGCTTTTGCGTTACTTCACTGTTTGACAATTGAAGGGTTGTGTGTTGCTCACACTGAGGAGACAAAAAGACTTTAATATATTTTTTTTTCATGTTGGGTGGAAAGTGATATCCCAAGTTCTGTTCTTCACTCATTGCACTTCCTATACAGGTACACTATAAATTTTCTAGCACTTCTACGGTTTTGCCGAACCAATGGTGGTCACTTTTAGAACATGTTCTAACCCCAGCACCTCTCCTTCACAGCACCTATCTCTCTAAATCTTTACCGGTGGCGAGTAGCATCTGTAACCTGCTGCTTGTGCTGTCCCTCTAATGTCACTTCCTGGTCACGGGACCAGGAAGTCATGTCAGAGGGAGCTGAGGCCAGCACGAGTAGCAGGTTGCAGATGCTGCTTGCCACCAAACTCAAGGAGATGCCGGACCATATGTTATACCTGTATTATGATTGTTGTTGTTTCATTGTAGTCATGTTGCTCTCTGCCATGAGCATTTTGGAAAAGGGACTTAAAGAATACATTTTTGCTTTCGTATATGATTAACTCTGATATATTTATGTTTTTTGCTTTCTAAATAATATTCTTCTTATGCATTTATAAACTGCAATATTCAAAAAGAAGAGACTGTATTTACTAGTTTTGTTAATATGGTGTAAGAAGGCATTTCTTTCACACAAATCAAATTTGAAGGGCATGTTCTAAATCAGTGGTTCCCAACCCTATCCTGGAGGACCACCAGGCCAGTCGGGTTTTCAGGCTAGCCCTAATGAATATTTTGTATTGTATTGTATTGTATTGTAATTGTAATTATGTATTGGAAACATGTAATACGCATTGAAATATATGATATTGCGTAAAAATCAAAATCTATTAAACTTGAAACTTGAATATGCATGAGAGAGATTTGCATATAATGGAAGTAACAGGCATACAAATCTGCTCCATGCATATTCATTAGGGCTAGCCTGAAAACCCGACTGGCCTGGTGGTCCTCTAGGACAGGGTTGGGAACCACTGTTCTAAATAATGGTAATTATAACATCAAGACAAGGTTTTAGAAAACATTTAGCAGGATGTGATGTGTATTGAAAAGGTTATCTTTATAGCATACTTATGTCTGGCCAAGTTAGGTTTAAATTAAGTTACAGGACTGCCTCTTCTTGAGACATCTGTAAATTTTCCATAAGTGTATATATGATTTAGCATTGGTAAGTGCTTGAAATGATTGTTTAAAATATGTAATGTGTCACTCACAATGCACGACAGCTATTGCAAACTATCTAAGTGCCCATGAAGGCATTATCTGCTAATCAGAGTATAACTAGTGTGAAAGACTTATATGCAAAGTATCCCCAATATGTTAACCTTGGACCCCTATAAAAAAAAAAAAACCCACAACGTTCTGGCTAGACAACTGTATTTGTTGTGACTTTCTGTATTACAGATTTTTTTTTAACCTAGAGCAAACTTAAAAATAAAGGACTGCCATTATTAACATGCTAGTGTTAGCACATGCTAAAACTGTTAATGTGCCTTACTACTATGTCCCACTGCATAGAACGGGACTTTGGTAAAATAAAGCACATTAAGTGTTAATGCATGTTAGTTAACTATCTCCAAATCCGTTGTCTGCAAGTATTAACCAGTGGCAGGGCAACTTTCAAAATACTCAATGACATCACACACTCTGACCTTAATTAGATTTCAAACTCATTGAACTGGCATATTTCCCCCATAAGAAAGAAAAGAAAAGGGAATCTGTGTATCAAGGGTGTTGAGCTGGGGTTATCAGGTTCTCTATCATCAGTAGCACAGATCAGGAGGTAAAATCACTCTGTCATCACTTTTTGACTTTGGCTGAAGATCATAGGGCTTCCATCTTGTAGACCCTGAACTGTCATGCTCTAGGTGACTTTTTGTGGCTTTGGCATTTCATAAGAACATAAGAATTTGCCTCCGCTGGGTCAGACCAGAGGTCCATCCTGCCCAGATTGAAACAGCTCCCACAAACGTTTTACCTCGACCCTGAAGAAAGGTCTCTAGTTGAAACATGCATGTCGGGAGAGGTGCAAGAGGAACTGTCCACTGTTAAGATAAGTGACGGTGTTCCTATAACTATAGCGCTAATAGAAGTATGAAAACTATTAGGCTCTAGGAGATATTAAAAGACAATAGATATATCTTTTTTAAAAAATAAAGAATAAATAAAGAATAATAAATAAATAAAAAGGCCAAAAAAAATATGGTGTTTAATAAAATTGGACTGACGCAGAATATAGTAACTGTTACAATCAGAAGGTCCATACAAACGAATTATTCACAAAAATAGAAATTGTGATTATAGATAAGAGTGATGGCGGAGATATCACTTTGAAATAAGACTTAGAATAGTTCCATTTTATGACATCACCTGCATGACCAAGGAATCCTGCCTATCTACACAACTCATGTTGTCCCTTGACGTTACACATTCTCTATACCTAACAACATACAATAATTTACACAACTCATGTTGTCCCCTGACGTTACACATTCTCTATACCTAACAACATACAATAATTACCTCTTGCCAAAGCACCCCATCATTTCAATCTCAAACTAAAATCATATCGGTTGGGTATTCACCTTCATTGATATTGGAGTCATGAAACATGGTCTCAAAGGCCTGATGAGTCTCAGAAAAGGAAGGTCGCTCAGAAGGATTCCACTGCCAACCTGGAGGATAGAGAACAGGACAACTCCTCAGGAAATGGCAAGGGAGCTCTGTTCAAACAAAAGACTAGTTTCTTGCAGCGAAAGTGGCTTACACAGGGGGCCCTAAATTTTCTGAGCTAGATTTTCATTGCAGGGGATAGCCTGTATTACAGCACTTTGTCAGCTGATCAAACATAAATAACAGAATGCTTGGAGGCAGACTGCTCACAGCTGCTTTAATGCAAGTTTCAGCCAGTTTCAGCACTGAGGCAGAACCTGCACATAGGACACTTGAAATAACAGCCTATGTTTTTTTTCTGAGAATTCACTGACTTCATGCTCTAAGCTGTAAATCAAAAGACAGCACTCACATGCCCGCATCAGTTCATACACCTTTGGGGGACAACCTTCAGGCTGCTCCATCCGGTATCCCTTCTCCAACAGATCGTAGACTTGAGACAAGTCTATACCAGGATAGGGTGACATTCCATAAGTGGCAATCTCCCACAGCAACACCCCAAATGCTACAATAGGGATTGAAAGAAAAGCCTGTCACAAGAAATTCATATTGTTGAATCTTTGTTATATTAGGTGCTATTATATATATATTACTATAAGGTTATTTATTTTTGAAGTTGCTGTGCATTACCGTATTTTTCCACATATAGGCCACACCCTTGTATAGGGAGAACAGTGTTAATGCTTGTTAGAAAATGCTTATGCACGTTTTAAAACTGGTAGATAAGCCGCCCCATTGTATTAGCCACGGCTTATCTACCAGTAACTGGGGCGGCCTATACTGTTTTTTAAAATCATCCTCCCCTTATCTCCCTTGCTGGACGACAAATGGCTGCCTCCTCGAATCTCGCAGCCAGCGGTGCAGGACAGGAACTGCAGGAAGCAGCATCCACACCCACTGGACAGGCTTGCAAAACCCATATATAGGCTGGTATTAAAAACTGTATGTTAAGACTTATTTTCTTTATTCATGACGATATTGACTGTACTTTCTAAGATTTTTGGATGTTGTTTTGTTTCACTCTTAAAAAACTTCAATAAAAATTTTGAACTAAAAAGAAACAACAAACTGCCTTGATAAACTAAGTACAGTGCTCCCCTGCGAATTCGCGGTCATTCGTGGTATTTTCTGACCGCGAATGACCAGGCAGGAGGGTAGCCGGAGCGCTGGTGAGTGAAGGAAATCACTTGCGGCATGCTCTGACCGCCTCTTCCTGTACTAAAGTTGGGCCTCACCAATCAGGAGCTGCGTGTCAAAGCAGCTCCTGTTTGGTGAGGCCCGTCTTTAGTACAAAAAGAACTTTCTGCAAACTTCTCTCTCCGGGAGCTGGAAGGCCTGAAGTATGAGGTCGCGAGATTGCAGGCCAGGGTTCAGGACCTGGAGGGGCTGCACGCTTCAGAGGAGCCATGCCAGGCGTCTGAGGATCCAGACAGAAATAGCTCCATTGAAGATCAGGTGAGGGACCTTGAGAGATTCATCGAGGAGAGCTACAGGAGGGTCGAGGAGCAGAACCAGCAGCAACTCAGACAGGTGTCATCAGACGAGAGTCAGGACCCACCGGAGGATGGACCTAGTGGAGAGGCCAGTGGAGAGGCCAGGAGGGCAGAGGAGGCCAAGGACCCCGAGGGAGGAGCGCCCAGATTCACCATGGACACGGACCTGAGGCAGAGGAGGCTCTTAAGGAAGGGAAAGACTGCAATTGTTGTGGGAGACTCGATCCTGAGGGAGGTGGACAGTCACGTAGCCGGAGGTTGAGAGGACCGGCTGGTGACATGTCTCCCTGGGGCCAGGACAAAGGACATTGCCGACAGAATCGAGAGGATCTTGGACGGAGCCGAAACGGAGGAGACAGCAGTAATTGTCCACGTCGGAACAAATGATGTGAGCCGGAGGAATTTCAGCATGCCTGCGCTAACAGACCAGTTCAGGGTCCTGGGAAGGAAGCTGAAACGGAGGTCACAGAGGATAGCATTCTCGGAGATCCTGCCGGTCCCGAGGGCAGATGCAAGGAGGCAGGCCGAGCTCCAGGAGGTGAATGCGTGGCTAAGGAGGTGGTGCAAGGAGGAGGGCTTCCACTTTGTGAGGAACTGGTCGTCCTTCTGGGGAAAGAGCAAGCTCTACAGGCGGGATGGCCTGCACCTGAGCACGGCGGGAACAAGAATACTAGCAGCCAACGTAAAGAAGGAGATCGAGAGGGCTTTAAACTACAGAGAGGGGGAAAGCCGACAGCTGACCTGATGATGCTTCGGACAGCAGTATCAAGAAAAGATCCTGAATGGGCTGACTGCGGGGAGGAGGATGGGGGTCCGATGGAACTCGCGATCAGACAGCGAGGGAAACACCAGGTAACAGCAACTTGCTGGGAGAAGTCTAAGGGGAAGGGGAAAACAGGGGATTCAGGAGGACAAGATGGCACTAGGGTGCAAACAGAAGGCAATAAGGTGGAGCCACAGGGCAAAAGGGAGACACAAGGCAAGGGGGAACAAACCAAGGCCCAGGGGACGATAGCACAGGAGGGGGCTGGTACTCCCCGGGGAAAAGCGGGGAGGAGGGGTGGAGGGGACATGGGGAGGAAGAGAGTTGCGAGGGTAAAGGCGGAGGGCACAGCAGAGGCACCGGGAGCGGGAAAACGGCCCGAGACCCAAGGAAGGCGGCCCAGGTAAAGGCAGAGGTGGAGGACAAACACCAGGATCTACAGTGCTTATACGCAAATGCAAGAAGCCTCATGGCTAAGATGGGTGAACTGGAAGTCATGGCCAAGGGGGAGGACCTGGATATAATAGGAATTACAGAAACCTGGTGGACAGAGGAAAATCAATGGGATGTGGCGCTGCCAGGGTACAAGCTCTACAGGAGGGACAGGACCCACAAGAAGGGGGGAGGCATAGCGCTGTATATAAAGGACTATATCTACTCGATTGGGATCGATACGGCAACAAAGGCAGAGGAGCTAGAATCGCTATGGGTCAAATTGCCGGGAAAGAAGAGTGCAGACATAAAGCTGGGGCTGTATTATCGCCCGCCTGGTGCGTCAGAAACAATAGGACAAGACTTGGAAGCAGAACTGAGACAGGAATGCAGGACTGGAAGTGTAACAGTGATGGGGGACTTCAACTACCCGGGGATAGACTGGAGTACGGGACACTCCAACTCCACGAGGGAAGCAGGATTCGTAGAAGCTGTAAGGGACTGCTTCATGGAGCAACTAGTCAAGGAACCGACGCGAGGGGATGCTACTCTTGACCTCATCCTTAACGGATTAGGGGGGCCTGCAAGAGGGGTAGAAGTGGGAGGAACACTAGGCAACAGTGATCACAACAGTGATTCACATTAGAAAGGGGGTTACCCATAGTGAGGAGGACCGCAACAACTGCGCTCAACTTCAGGAAAGGGAACTATGTTGCTATGAGGAAAATGGTGGGGAGGAAGCTCAGGAACGGCTTTAGGATGGAGACTGTAGGGAGCGCCTGGACCCTTCTCAGGGACACACTGCAGGAAGCGCAAAAACTGTACATCCCCAGTTTCAGGAAAGGCCGCAAGAACAAGCGGTCAAAAGACCCGGTTTGGATGACACCTGAAGTAAAGAGGGTAATCAGTGACAAGAAAGTGTCCTTCCGGAAATGGAAAAGGGATCCAACGGAGGAAAATCACCAGGAGCACAGGAAATGCCAAAAGGAATGCCACCGAGAGATTAGAAAAGCAAAAGGGAAATACGAGGAGGGCCTGGCCAGGGAGGCGAAAAACTTCAAGGCATTCTTCAGTTACGTAAAGGGGAAGCAACCAGTGAGATAGGAGGTGGGGCCATTGGACGATGGGGATAGGAAGGGAGTGATTAAGGAGAATAAAGAGGTAGCTGAGAGGTTGAATACGTTCTTCTCGTCGGTCTTCACGAGCGAGGACACGTCCAATATACCGGACTCAGAGGAGCTCATGAGTGGGGAGCAGGCCAAAAGATTGGGGCATATAGAGGTAAGTCGGGAGGATGTCCTCAAGCAGATTGACAGACTGAAAAGCGGCAAATCACCGGGACCGGACGGGATCCACCCAAGGGTTCTAAAGGAACTAAGTCAGGAAATAGCGGGCGCAATCCAGTATGTTTGCAACCTATCCTTGAAAACTGGAGAGGTACCAGAGGACTGGAAACTGGCGAATGTCACACCTATCTTTAAAAAGGGATCGAGAGGTGACCCCGGGAACTACAGGCCGGTGAGCCTGACTTCAGTTATAGGGAAGATGGTGGAAGCAATGATCAAGGACAGCATTTGCGAGCACATCGAGAAAAATGGCCTACTGCGGACAAGCCAGCACGGATTCTGTAAGGGAAGGTCGTGCCTGACAAACCTTCTGTACTTCTTTGAGGGAATAAGCAGTCAGGTGGACAAAGGGAAACCCATAGACATCATTTACCTCGATTTTCAAAAGGCCTTTGACAAGGTGCCACATGAAAGGCTGCTTAGGAAGCTGTGGAACCATGGGGTGGGCGGGGATGTACACAGATGGATCAAGCACTGGCTGTCAGGTAGACTACAGAGGGTCGGAGTAAAGGGCCAATATTCTGACTGGCGGGGAGTCACGAGCGGTGTGCCGCAGGGATCGGTGCTGGGGCCGCTACTCTTCAACATATTTATCAATGACCTGGAAACAGAGGCAAAGTGTGAGGTTATAAAATTTGCAGACGACACCAAGCTCTGCGCCAGAGTTAGGACCAGGGAGGAGTGTGAGGAACTGCAAAGGGACCTCGATAAGCTGGAGGACTGGGCAAACAAATGGCAAATGCGCTTTAACGTAGATAAATGCAAGGTCATGCACATAGGGAAAAAGAACCCGTTGTTCGAATATAAAATGGGGGGGGGGGGAGATTGCTGGAAGACACCGGACTTGAGAGAGACTTGGGTGTGCTAGTGGATCCATCCATGAAACCATCCGCACAGTGTGCAGCAGCCTCGAAGAAAGCCAACAGGATGCTGGGCATCATCAAGAGGGGCATATCAACCAGGACGCGGGAAGTCATCATGCCGCTGTATCGAGCGATGGTGCGCCCACATCTGGAATACTGCGTTCAATATTGGTCGCCGCACCTCAAGAAGGACATGGCAGTTCTTGAGAGAGTCCAAAGGAGGGCAACGAAACTGGTAAGAGGGCTGGAAAACTGCCCATATGCTGAGAGGCTGGATAAACTGGGGCTCTTCTCTCTGGAAAAGAGGAGGCTCAGGGGGGATATGATAGAGACCTTCAAAATGCTTAGGGGCATAGAGAGGGTGGACAGGGACAGGTTCTTCAGACTAAAAGGGACGACAGGTACGAGGGGGCACTCAGAGAAACTGAAGGGAGATAGGGCCAAATCAAATGCAAGGAAGTTTTTCTTCACCCAAAGGGTCGTGGACAAATGGAATGCGCTCCCGGAGGAAGTGATCCGGCAGAGTACAGTACAGGGATTCAAACAGGGATTGGACAGATTCCTGAGGGAAAAGGTGATCGTGGGGTACTGAGGGAGGTGCTGGGGTGTTGCATAAGTATAGACAGCTCACCAGGTCGTGCAGGTGCAAGGCCGGAGGGTTAGGACATTGATGGGAAGATAGGACTTCGATGAGAAACCTAGGAGGCAAGGGGGCCCCTTCTGGTGATTAAGGCAGGTCATGACCTGTTGGGCCGCCGCGGAGGCGGACTGCTGGGCGGGATGGACCTCTGGTCTGACCCGGCAGAGGCACTGCTTATGTTCTTATGTTCTATTTTCTTTCAATGCCTCCTTTAATCAGCACAGCAAGTTACAGTAGTATTCTGCATTAACTTGTTTGTTTGTTTTGTTTTTTAAACATATGTTTATTGAAAGTGGGAAAACCCCCCCACAAAAAAAACCTTGTTTGACCCCTTGGAAGATAGTCAGTCATTACAACACCTTCCTGATCCCAAAATACTGTGGCCATGACCTTTCCTGCTGACTTTTGAGTCTTGAATTTCCTTGGCCTTGGAGAACCTGAGTGCCGCCATTGCATGGACTGTTGTTTTGTCTTGGGATCATAGTGGTGTAACCATGCTTCATCAACAGTAAATAGTCATTCCAAAAAATTGGTACCAGGTCACTGAAAATACTGCAAAAATCAACTTGGAAATGTCCACTCTGTGTCATTTTTCATCAGCATTCAAACATTTGGGCACCCACTTGGCTGACAACTTTGGCATACCCAGCTGCTCATGGATTATACAACCAATACATTCCCTGGATATCTGTAGTGTCTCAGCTATTGTTTTAGCTGATAAGAACATAAGAATTGCCGCTGCTGGGTCAGACCAGTGGTCCATCGTGCCCAGCAGTCCGCTCACGCGGTGGCCCTTAGGTCATAGACCAGTGCCCTAACTGAGACTAGCCTTACCTGCGTACATTCTGGTTCAGCATGAAATTGTCTAACTTTGTCTTGAATACCTTGGGGGTGTTTTTCCCTATAACAGCCTCCAGAAGAGCGTTCCAGTTTTCTACCACCCTCTGGGTGAAGAAGAACTTCCTTATGTTTGTACGGAATCTACCCCCTTTTAACTTTACAGGGTGCCCTCTCGTTCTCTCTATCTTGCAGAGGGTGAACAACCTGTCTTTATCTGCTATGCATATTCCCTTCATTATCTTGAATGTTTCGATCATGTCCCCTCTCAGTCTCCTCTTTTCAAGGGAGAAGAGGCCCAGTTTCTCTAATCTCTCACCATACGGCAACTCCTCCAGCCCCTTAACCATTTTAGTCGCTCTTCTCTGGACCCTCTCGAGAAGCACTGTGTTCTTCTTCATGTACAGCGACCAGTGCTGGACGCAGTATTCCAGGTGAGGTGTACCATGGCCTGGTACAGCAGCATGATAACCTTCTCCGATCGGTTCGTGATCCCCTTCTTAATCATTCCTAGCATTCTGTTCGCCTGTTCACCACCGCCGCGCATTGCGCGGAGGGCTTCATCAACTTGTTGACCAATACTCTCAAGTCTCTTTCCTGGGGGGGGGGGGGGGTCTCTCCAAGTACCGCACCGGACATCCTGTATTCGTATATAATATTTTTGTTACTGACATGCATCACTTTATACTTATCCACGTTAAACCTCATTTGCCATCTCGTGGTCCATTTCTCGAGCGTGTTTATGTCACGTTGCAGGTCGTAGCAATCCTCCAGCGTCTTCACTACCCTAAATAACTTCGTATCGTCTGCAAATTTAATCACCTCACTCGCCATACCAATTTCTAGGTCAATTCTAAATATGTTGAAGAGCACGTGTCCAAGCACCGAACCCTGCGGCACTCCACTCGTGACGCATTTCCAGTCCGAGTATGTACATTTGTCTGTTTCCTATTCGTCAGCCAGTTTTTAATCCAAGTGAGTATTTTACCCTCGATTCTATGGTTTGCAATTTTTCGAAGTAGTCGTTCATGCCGAACCTTGTCAAACACCTTCTGAAAATCCAGATATATAATGTCGACCAGGTTGCCCTTGTCTACTGCCTATTTACTCCCTCGAAGAAGTGCAGCAAGTTCATCAAGCAAGATCTTCCTTTGCTGAAGCCGTGCTGGCTAGTCCTCATCAGATTGTGTCCGTCAAGGTGATCAATGATGTGGTCCTTTATCAGCGCCTCTACCATCTTTCCTGGTATCGACTCACCGGTCTGTAGTTTCCCGGATCGCGCCTCGAACCTTTCTTGAAGGTCAGCGTAACTCCACCTTCCAGTCTTCCGGAATCCTTCCCGATTTGTTTGATAGATTGGCTATTAGTTGAAGCAGTTTAGCTATAGCCCCTTTCAGTTCCTTGATTACCCTCGGATGGATGTCATCCAGTCCCGGGGATTTATAGTTTTTAAGCCTATCAATCTGCCTGTATACCTCTTCTAGACTGACCGTCAACCCTGTCAATTTCCCATCTTTGTTTCCCCGCATATAGCCTGTCGGCTTCCAGTATGTTGTGTATATCCTCTTCGGTAAATACAGACACAAAAAATGTGTTCAGTTTGTCGGTGATGTCTTTGTTTTCCTTTAGCACTCCCTTTATTCCATGGTCATCCAACAGCCCCACTGCTTCCTTTGCTGGTCGTTTCCCCTTAATATATCAAAAGAACGACTTGAAGTTTTTTGCCTCCTTGACTATTTTTTCCTCATAGCCTCTTTTGGCCCCTTTTACTGCCTTATGGCACCTGTTTTGATGTTGTTTGTGCTTTTTCCAGTGTTCGTCCGTTTTTTACCTTTTCCATTCCTTAAATGAAGTCTTATTGTCTCTGATCGCTTCCTTCACCTCTTCAGTGAGCCACGTCGGTTCCTTGTTCTTTTTCCTCTTGGATCCCTTGTTGATACGCGGTATATAAGGTTTTGCGCCTCGGTGACTGTGTCCTTAAAAAGGGACTATGGTTGCTCTAGCGTTTTTACAGCGCTTATCCTCTTCTTAATCTTCTTCCCCACCATGAGTCTCATCCCTTCATAATTCCCTTTTTGGAAGTTCAGTGCCATGGCTGTCGTTCTGGATCAATGTTTTGCCCTTGTGTCCAGGTTGAAGTGAATCATATTGTGATCACTGGTTCCCAGCGTCCCTTCTACTGCTACACCTTGCGCTGGTCCTCGTAGTCCATTTAGATATTTGCAGATCTTCCAAAATCAGGTCATGGACAAAAATTTCAGGAGGTTGACACTGTTTGAGGCTCCCAGACCTTGCTGCATTTTCAGTCTCGAAATTTCCACGTTGAAAGTTTGCACACCACTTCTTCACTGTGGAGTATGATGGGCATTTGCCACTCAAAAAATACATTTATGGATTTCCTTCTGCAGGCTCAAAGTTTCACACTTAAAATTCCACACTTTTCATTGACATGGTTCAATCAATAATCTGAAACAATGTCAAAACACAGCATTAAAATTTTGCAAATTGGTACTTTGCAAAATAAAATAGTGCGCTTTCCAGCTCAGTGGGGTAAAATAATGCTCAGAATTTAGGAAGTTGGTTGGACTGAGAACTTTTCAGTACCCCTATTGTACATTATCTCTTAAGAACTAGTCTAAAGACTATTCATTTCATATAGTCTGCTTCCAAAAAGCTTTGTACTGCACAGACAAGTCAGGATTGGTTCTGAAGAAGAAATCATTCTTGTAGAACTCGCAGGATTTCTACAGTAAATGTTAAGCTGGTTGTAAGGTCTGACTTGAAAAATATATACATATGTATACATACATTCACATCTACACAGATATATGCACATATACATATAAATTTAATGCTCAGTATGTGTATATATTTCTAAAGTGCCATTCATGTACAAAACATAGTACACCATAATTTACAAAATACCAAGGTCCCTTTTATAAAGGGTTTACCATTTAAATACAGAAATTATTTTGCTAAAGGTAACTCAGTGATGAGAGTTATAAGAATCAAGATTTCCCTTCCTTTTTTCAGTTAACCTTAGCACATTTTGCCAAGGATGTAGAACTACCTATTTGTCCTTACCCCAGACATCTGATTTAATGGAAAAAGTGTTATAGGCCAGGCTCTCGGGTGAAGTCCACTTGATGGGAAACTTAGCTCCAGCATGGGCAGTATACGTATCTCCAGTCATTAACCGGCTCAAGCCAAAGTCTGCCACCTTCACCACATGATTCTCTCCAACCAGGCAGTTCCGTGCCGCTAGATCCCTGAGTGGCAAAAAGAACAGAGTTATATGGAATGGCAATGACATATCATAATCAGATATGAACCTTTAATTTCTTGCTTGTAGTTTTCTGGGTCTTGCCATATATGGTCAGGTAAAAAAAAAAATGACATTTTAGCCACCATGCTAAGGCTTTCTTCAGGGTAATCTGTGAGGTCTGCAGTTGTGCAGGGGATGATTTTCTTGAGACTGGACTACTGTAACATTCTGGATCTCAGAATTTCAAAGGCGAGAGAGAGAGCGTGGCAGTTAGTGCAAAATGTTGCAGCTAGACTGGTTATGGGTGTTGATAGGATGGCACATATTACGCCGGTTTTGAAGAAATTGCATTGGCTGCCAATAGCATTTCGGGTTCAGTATAAAATGATTTCTGTGTCTCATCAAACTATTTACCATCAAACCCCAAGGTATTTTCGCTAAGTTGTGGTTCCTTATCAGCCAAATAGATCTTTGCAATCTGAAAATCGAAAGTTATTAGACCCGATAGCGCGGGGGCGATACACAGACACTAGGGCCCTGACTTTCTGCACTGCTGGTGTTAAGTTGTGGAATGCTTTGTTAGTGCAGTTACAATTATGCACAACAGGTTACAATTTAATAAATAGTTAAAAACTCAGCTATTACAGCATTCCTGTGACGTACTTTGTTGATTTTGGAGCAGAAGAATTTAATCAAGAGTGAAGATTTTTTATTTTGTCATGTTCATAAAGATTTTTAGATGATTGTTGTATACTTGATTTTTATGATAACTAATTTGTCCTATATTATGTATATTTGATTGTAACCCACTTTGGTTTACAGCGGGATATAAATGGAGAAAGAAGAAAGAAATGCATGCTTTATTTTTGCAAGCAGTTTAGTTTTTAGACAGTATTAATTTTTTAAATAAATAAATATATAGTGAGTCCTCAAACCTGATTGGTTGGGGCTTGAGAAAAGTCCATTGGTCACAAATTTGAATTTTGGTGGGAAAGTCTCTTTTTCCCCTAGAAAGTGAAGATTCTTTGGTGAGTTTAAAGATGTTCTCTCTGTGAAGCTAGGTTATATGCTCTCTTAGGTTTCCACGGATGGTATCACACAGACCTCACAGATTACACTGAAGAAAGCCATAGCATGATGGCTGAAACATAGATGGTTTTTTTTGCCTAACTAGACATGGTGAGCCCCAGAAAACTGCAACAAGTATGATACCAGATGTGGAAACCTAAGAGAGTCTTAATCTCTTCTTCAACTTCAAAGTGCAAGAGGACTGAAACGTGGCTGCTTATTTCTTGTCGTTCCCCCCCCCCCTGCCTCCAATTAGAAATGACTCTCTGGAAACCCAACATTCAGCATTACCAACCAAATCCATACAAGGCAAGGGAAAGAGTTAATATATAATTTTTCTGTGGTTTCAATCAAAGCAGTTTACATATTATGGAAAGATTACGTACTTACTTTGATAATCTTCTTTCTAGTAAATAGGCACATCATTCTGGAACACTTGGGATGTGTGCATCTGGTTATAAGATCATGTGTAGAAAGCCTCATTTACATTTTTCTGCTCTGCCTCCCCACACTCTGGGCTGTCCTGTAATACCTCAGTTCGTATCAAAGCAGATGTTCAACCCTAGAGGAGAAAACATAACAGGATTCTTACCAAGAAGCAAGTCTGCTCTGCTCATATCATAACATATAATATGAAATAATGAAACATGAAATAATCATGAAAAATCTAAACATTTAACTCTACTACTTGGTGGAATGAACAGACCACCTACCTGAGTGCAACCTGCACTAACAGTCTTGCAGTTCTGAAAGATACACTATGGTCTCTTCATAATAGTAGTGGTTTTCCCTATCCTTGACTGTACTGGACAGAGGAAAGAAACAAGGTATCCAGTAATACAGACATGTCTGAGACAGCAAGCAGGCTAATGAATATCTGACAGGGCGAGCTTCCAGAATGATGTGCCTATTTACTAGAAAGAAGATTATCAAGGTAAGTACCTGATCTTTCCTTCTAGTGTAATAGGCACATCATTCTGGAACATTTGGGATGCATCAAAACTGTCCCCTAAGATATAGGGCAGGACAGATGAGCCTGCTGAAAGTACTGAAGATCCGAAAGCGGTATCTAATTTGGCTGCTACATCTATCCTGTAAAACTTTCTAAAAGTATAGAAGGAGGACCATTTGGTCAACTCTACAAATTTCTTTAGGGCAAACTGCTCTGGACTCCACCCATGAGGAAGCTAAGTTCCTTGTGAAATGGGCCTTTATGACTACTGGCAATTGCTTTCTGCTGCTGATGTAAGCTAAAGAAACGGCCACATGAATCCATCTAGAAATGTTCGCTTTTGAAGCTGGCTGGTCTCGGCACCTGATACACGCTAGCTCAAAGAGATGAACCAACAGACAAAACTCATTTATCACTTTCAGACAGCAAAGCAATATACTGCGAACATCCAGGAATCTCAGAACTCTGTCGCTCTTCTTGGACCCTGAGGACATGAAGGCTAGCAAACATATTTCCTGGTTGACGTGTAAACTGGAGACTATTTGTGTGGGAGTGTTTGGTGCAGGGGTTAGAGCTACAGCCTCAGCATCCTGAGGTTGTGGGTTCAAATCCCTCACTTCTCCTTGTGACCCTGGGCAAGTCACTTAATCCCCTCATTGCCCCAGGTACACTAGATACAGTTTGAGTCCACCGAGACAGATAGGGAAATATGAATGTATTTCCTTGTTAATTATATTTTTTCACTGATTGTACAGTCCTCTTTGTTGTGAACCGCCTAGACCTATGCATTGTGGTGGTATATAAAAATAAAGTTATTATTACTATAAAGTACCTGAATGTAAACCACTTAGGATATGTGGTATATAAATAATAAAATAAATAAAAATACTTTCAGCAAGAAAAAGGGGACTGTTCTCAGTGAAACCCTGAGAAAAAGTTATCTGCAGGATAAAGTCTATAGTTCAGACATCCGACATACTGATGTGACTGCCACTAAAAACACTGTTTTGACGGTCAGATCCTAGGAGAGCAGGGCAGCTGAAGGAGAGTCGGGAGGCAGCTGAAGGAGAGTCGGGAGGCAGCTGCACAGAGGAAACAGGTGGAGAGAAGCGGAGGGGAAAAGGCAAAAAAGGCAGGAGACAGTGAGGGGTAGTGGTGAGAGATAGCGACGCCCACCCCTCCATCACCAAAGATCAGAATCGGAGCTCCCCCTTAAAAGGGGAGGGGCCAATGGCGAGGCAATCACTGCCTAGGAGAGCGGGGCAGCCGAAGGAGAGTCGGGAGGCAGCTGCACAAAGGAAACAGGCAGAGAGAAGCAGAGGGGAGAAAGCAGGAGACAGTGAGGGGTAGCCGCGAGAGATAGCTCTGCCCACCTTTCCAACATCATCCTTAAAAGGAGAGGGGCTCAGCCATTTGGTGCACGTCGAAGGCAAGCATTAAAGGTGCTCACCTTAGCAAGAGCGCCTTTGCGAAGGGCCTTTGCGAAGGGCAGCAGACACAGAAGACACACATAAAAGGGGAGGGGCCAACAGCGCTCAGCCATTCGGTGCACGTCGAAGGCAAGCATTAAAGGTGCTCACCTTAGCAAGAGCGCCTTTGCGAAGGGCAGCAGACACAGAAGACACACAAACAGGCAAGGAGAGCAGAGGGCAACCGCAGCAGACACACAAACAGACAAGGAGAGGAGAGGACAGCCGCAGCAGACACAAAAGACACACAAACAGGCAAGGAGAGCAGAGGACATCCGCAGCAGATCAGCAAGTGGGCAGCAATGGAAGCAGCAGACAGAAGCAGGAATTTGAGCTACCCAGTTTTCTGCACCATCTGCCATATGTATGACTACCTCCCCTAGGGGAGGCGGTCTTATGTGTGCACTCGATGTGGGGAACTGGAGACCCTGAGGAAACAAGTCAGACTGCTGGAGGGCAGAATACTGGAACTGGAAGCACTTCGAGCAGTGGAGGAGGAGGACAGGGATGCAGAGAACATCAAGCCAGAGGAAACCATCGAGGAAGAAGTCCAGGAGTTAGAGAAGTTCATCGAGGAAGCATACAGGGAGGCCATGGGAAATCACCAGCTACAGTGGAACTGCCGAGATACACCTGCAGAGAGTGAGGACCATCTGGAGGACAACCACAAGGGAGAAATGGGTGACACCGCAACGAGATCTGGAAACAGCACAGGGAACCCAAAGAAGACGAGCCCGGTGCAAGCCAATGCCAGGATGAGGAAAGATGGAAGTGCACAGAGGACACGGACCTATGGCTGGAGAGATGGACATACACCAGAGACATAGACCTGCGGCTAGAGAAGCAAGAGAAGATAGAGAGGACAGCGATTGTCATGGGGGGGACTCTATCATCAGACAAGTCGACAGCCACATAGCGGGAGGAAGTCGGGATCAGCTGGTGACCTGCCTACTGGGAGCCAAGGTAGAAGACATAGTGAGCCGCATCAACAGGATCATCAACAGCGTGGAAGAGGAAGATACGGCGGTGGTGATCCATGTGGGGACAAAAAACGTGAGAAACAGGAACTACAACAGAGAAGTACTGAAGGACAAGTTCTGGATGCTAGGAAAGAAGCTGAAGACCAGAATGCAGAGGGTAACGTTCTCGGAGATCCTGCCGGTACCCAGGGCCGACGAGAAGAGGCAGACGGAGCTGCAAGCAGTCAACGCGTAGATGCGGTGCTGGTGTGAGGAAGGATTCCACTTCATGTGTAACTGGATGACGTTCTGGGGGAGGAGCAAGCTATTTAGGAAGAATGGACTCCACCTCAGCGCAGATGGAATGAGGTTACTTGCAAGCAAACATCAAAAGAGAAATTGAGAAGTTTTTAAACTAGGAAGAAGGGGAAAGCCGACAGTCGACCGAGAGTCGATGGTTCGGGAACTGGTATACCCAGAGGATACCCTGCACTCACCAGATTATAGGCAAGACAGAAATCCTGAGAGATTGAAAGAAACACCAGAGGGAAGGAAATGCAAGAAAGTAACAGGCCGTAAACTCAAGTGTATGTACATGAACGCAAGGAGCCTAAAGAATAAGATGGGTGAATTAGAACTATGGCACAAAAAGATAATCTTGACATCATCGGCATCACGGAAACATGGTGGAATGAGGAAAACGTCTGGGACACTGTGCTACCGGAATACAAGCTATACCGCAGAGACAGAGTGGGACAAAAAGGTGAGACCTGAAGTTATGATGCCGTTGTACAGAGCCATGGTGAGGCCTCACTTAGAGTACTGTGTTCAGTTTTGGAGACCACACTACCGAAAGGACGTGCTAAGGATCGAGTCGGTTCAGCGAACGGCCACCAGGATGGTCATGGGGCTCAAGGATCTCACGTATGAAGAAAGACTAAAGAAATTGCGGCTGTACTCACTTGAGGAAAGAAGAGAACGGGGAGATATGATTGAAACGTATAAGTACATCACGGGATGCATCAAGTCAGAAGATGATATCTTCTGGCTCATTGGACCCTCGACCACCAGAGGGCATCCGCTGAAAATCAGGGGAGGGAAGTTTCATGCGACTCCAGGAAGTACTTCTTCACTGAAAGAGTGGTGGATCATTGGAACAGACTCCCACTCCAGGTGATAAAGGCCAGCAGCGTGACGGAATTTAAGAAAAAATGGGATACTCACGTGAGATCTTTAAGGGAGTAAATTCAGGGGGGGGATACTTGGAATGGGCAGACTTGGTGGGCTATAGCCCTTTTCTGCCGCTTTTTTCTATGTTTCTATGTTTTTATACGTCAAAGAGGGAATCAAGTCTACCAGACAGAACACAAAGAATAAGTCAGAGTCTCTATAGGTTAAAATTACAGGAACAAATGGAATGGAAATGAAGATCGGCATCTACTACCAACCCCCAGAGCAGTCAGAAGAAATTGATGGAGAAATGATGGATGAGATTAAAAACAACTGCAAGGGAAGCAACGCAGTTATCATGGGTGACTTCAATTATCCGGGGATAGACTGGAACCTAGGCACCTTCGGCTGCGGTAGGGAGACCAAGTTCCTGGATGCTGTAGGCGATTGCTTCCTGGAACAACTCATCAAGGAAAAGTCTATTCCCTTCAGTACCTTGAATGTTTCAATGATGTCCCCTCTCAATCTCCTCTGTTCGAGGGAGAAAAGGCCCGATACTGTATGGCAACTCCTCCAGCTCTTTAACCATTTTAGTCGCTCTTCTCTGGACCCTTTCGAGTAGTACGGCGACCAGTGCTGGACGCAGTACTCCAGGTGAGGGCGCACCATGGCCCGGTACAGCGGCAAGATAACCTTCTCTGATCTGTTCGTGATCCCCTTCTTAATCATTCCTAGCATTCTATTCGCCCTTTTCGCCGGCGCCGCACATTGCGCGGACGGCTTCATTGACTTGTCGATCAGAACTCCCAAGTCTCTTTGCTGGGAGGTCTCTCCAAGTACCACCCCGGACATCCTGTATTTGTGCTTGAGATTTTTATTAACGACATGCATCACTTTACACTTATCCACGTTGAACCTCATTTGCCATGTCAATGCCCATTTCTCCAGCTTGATTATGTCATGTTGCAGATCTTTGCAATCCCCCTGCGTCTTCACAACTCTGAATAACTTTGTATCGTCCACAAATTTAATCACCTCACTCGTCATACCAATGTCCAGATCGTTTATAAAGATGTTGAAGAGCACGGGTCCAAGCAACGAGCCCTGCAGCACCCCACTGGTGACGCTCTTCCAGTCCGACTATTGTCCATTTACCCCCACTCTCTGTTTCCTATGCTCCAGCCAGTTTTTAATCCACGTGAGAATTTCACCCTCAATTTCATGGCTCGCAATTTTCCAAAGTAGTTGTTCATGCAGAACCTTGTCAAACGTCTTCTGAAAATCCAAATATACAATGTCGACCGGGTCGCCCTTGTCTACCTGCCTGTTTACTCCCTCGAAGAAGTGTAACAAGTTGTCAAACAAGATCTGCCTTTGTTGAAACCGTGCTGGCTGGTCCTCATCAGACCGTGTCCGTCAAGGTGATCAATGATGCGGTCCTTTATCAGCACCTCTACCATCTTTCCTGGTACCGAGGTCAGACTCGCCGGTCTGTAGTTTCCCAGATCTCCCCTCGAACCTTTTTTGAAGATCGGCGTAAAAAAAAAAAATCACCCATGTGGAAATGCGAAGCAGCATTCCCTGGAATACTGTAGCTCCAGCCACCAGTTCAGACTGAGACCTCTGTTGTCCAAGATAGGGGCATTTGCAAAGCATCCATTTATGGTGACCAGCAGGATAAGAGCACATCCTGGAGAGATGTGGAAATATGCCCTCGCCCAAGGGACCACATCTATCAGCTAAGATAGACCCCAGCACTACCAAGTAATGCCAAGCTGTCAATGCTGGCCTGTCCTGAAACTCCCTGATCTGACATGTGAACTAGGCTCTGCGGACTTTGAGGAGAAAAACTTTGTTGTCCTTCATGTTGAAAAGAACTCCCAGATATTCTAGGGACTGTGTCGGCTATAGGCAGCTTTTTCAGAAGTTTATGACCCAGCCCAGCAGCTGGACCATGTGCTTCACTGCCATCCTTCCTTCGCATTAGGGAAGAGCTCATAACAGTCAATCATTCACGTATGGATTCACTTGTAGCCTCTCCTTGTAGAGGTGTGCTGCTACTACAACCTTGGTGAAGGTGTGTGGCACCATGGCCCGTCTAAACGGAAGAGTCGAGAATTGGGAAGTGGTGCTCTAGAACATGGAACCTCAACTTCCTGTGATCCTGGAAAATGGGGATATGCATATAGGCTTCTGTTAAGTCCAGCGAGACAAGAAATTCCCCCAGCGCCATGGCGGCAATGACCAACTTTACCATTTCCATGCGGAAACATGTTATCTTGAGAGCCATGTTAACCGATCTCAGATCCAGGATCGGCCTCCAGTCTTCAGAGTCTTGTTTGGGTACAATAAAGTATATGGAGTATCTGACTGAGCCCAATTCTTTGTCTGGGATGGCTTCTACGGCTGTTAGATCTAGTAGCCTCTCTACTATTGCTCAAATTCGGACCGCCTTCTTTGGCTTTTCTGCTGGAGAATCCAGAAAGAGGTCTGGAAGGGGACAAAAGAACCCTAGATTATACCCTTCCTGAAAAATTTCCAATACCCAGCGGTCTGATGTGATCTTCACCCATGTCTCCCAGTAAGCTGACACTCTCCCTCCTATCCTTGGAGGTATAACTCCTGACTTGGTGTCAGAACTGTTTCTTGGGGGCTACTGTGAGGCGAAATCTGGAGGACTGGAGACACTTAGCTTTCAGTTTCAAGCCTTGAAAAGATCTCTGGACTGAAGGTTCTTCCAAATACTGGCGAAAGTGCAGAAAGCCATGAAAATTAGCTTGCCTGACTCCCTAGGGGCCCTTGATCTGCTGTCCGGAAAAAACTTTGGTTTTAGATCCTGCACATAAACCATAAGATCATCCAGCCCTTTTTCAAAGAGCAATTTGACCCTTAAACAATAATTTGCTTAGCGTAGTTTTCAAGGATGAATCTCTTGCCCACTGTCTGATCCAGAGTATTCTATGGGCAGAAACAGCATATGCAGAAACCTTGCTTAGAACCCTGAATAGATCATACAGAGCATCTTCCACATAATCCACTCCTGACATAAGAAACCAGGGATCTGCATCGGCATCCACTCCTGGAGCATGACATAACCTTGAATGGCAAGTCCATGCAACATACAATGCCAATGATGCCACTTTCAACCCCACGTCATGGCTTCAAATTGTCTTTTAAGGGTCTCTTAAAGACAAAGTCCAATCTGCTGTCCTGTATATCCTTAAATACCATTTCCTTTTCACTGGGGACTGAAGTTCGCTTTGGAACCTGTGCAACCAGGGAATCTACTTTTGGTGGACTGAACAGCTGATGAAATTCAGCATTCACTGGGTAAAGTTTTGGCATGACCTTAGCCGCCTGAAGCAGCCCTTCCAGTACCTCCCAGTGATCTATGAGCATCTTAGTAATATCTGGATGGGAGGAAAGGCATGTGGTCTGAACCTGGTGTTGCTCATGAGCAAGTAATGGGCAGTAGAGACCAGAAAAGTCTATCTTTAATTCTTGGAGAGACTCCATAATAATCTCCAAAACCACTGACAGTTTGAATAACTTGTGCACAGCAAGGGCTGCTACCTGGTCAGGGCTGAGATCCAGGGCTGCCAATTGGTCAGAACCTGACTCTCCTAGGCATGATGCCGCGTCTCCTAATAATTAAGACCCTGACTGGGACAGTAAAGGCAGGGATACCAAATTCACTTCATCCCAGTCTTCTTCTGACTATACCCCCACATTTTGCACACGACTCTGCCAGGGGGAAAATGCATCCTTAGAGGAAATAACCCCTGGCACTACCACCATTGTGACCCCCAAAGTGTCACTGAGACCATTGTAATTTAGGTGCACTTTGTACATCATGCTTATAAATTATGGAGCAAAAGCCAGACCAGCACGCCCAGAAGGCTCTGGCAAATGCTCCTGTGGTCCACTCTGGGGTTTCACAGTAAACTCACAGCTGCGCTTCGCCTGGGACACCCTTTCACCAGTTCCCAGCTCTAGCCAGGATTTCTGACCTGGAACTTGATCCAAGAGGAATCCCATAGCTCTAGAGGGACTAGAGGAGGCTAAGCCAGTGGCTCCCACCCCTCCTTACATGCTATATAGCATGTGGAACATGGACATTCCTCGGCTGGCTATCCTTCACAAATCTGACATGAATCCTTAATATCCTGGCCTGAGCAGTTCATCTAAACCAATTTTGGTCCAAATTGAAGTGTTTTGAGGCAGGCAGAAGCTTTTATTTAAAAAATTGAAAAATCTAAGATGGTCAGCATGGCAGTGGTTTTAGTGCTAAAAACAGCCCATGGGAGTTAAATAAGGGGTCAAAAAATTCAGGGAACAGGATTTTGGAGGTAGGGGACTCTGTCTCTAATACCAGAAACCTTTAAAAATGAATTTTAAAGACTCCCGCCTCCCTGATTTGTCTCATAGGCTGTCACAGCCTTACTCACTGTGCAATGCTGGTACTGGGAGCTGCAAAAGGGCTGAAACCGCAGCCAGAGAACCTCTGCCTCAGACAAGCCAGGCCATCCAGATAGCTTGCTTCTTCAGACTGCGCTCAATCCAACCAATCAGACCAAGACCTCAAACCCTCCCATCGGAACTCATGTGCGAAGTGGGAGGAATGAAATGCAATTGGCATCTGATCCTGGTGAAAAACCACCACAGGACCACTCAGCCTGCGCTCAAGCTCTTTGCCGACAAAACCTGGAGTGAGCCTTGCTCCCAAGAGAATGATCCCTGAGCTCCCAGGTGCCATGACAAGCAGGTTGCTTCTTGGCTACAGACTACTACCCTCAGAGTGTATTCTCTACAGCCAGAGATGTCCCTAAACTGGGAGCCTCTGCAGCACTGAAAAACCTCACAACCGAATTTAAAAAAAACAAAATTAAATTTAACATAAACACGAGCAGAGCAGAACAAACAGGCTCCTACCATCTTGCATGTAGACAGTAAAACTGAGGTATTACAGGACAGCCCATAGGGATGAGTGGTGGAGCAGAAAAATGTAAATGAGGCTTTCTACACAGGATCTCACAACCAGAGATACACAAACCAAGTGTTCCAGAATGATGTGCCTATTGTACTAGAAATACAAGTACTTATTTTGCACCTGGGACAATATAACTATCACCACCATAAATCTAGATGGCAATGTCAAGATGGCATCACCTATGCCCCAACCAAGATCTAAGCCCTTATTACTACAATCCTGAATTTTAGAAATTGCCAGAGAATACCACACTGCTGAGGCAGGCCCATCCTCACTCCCCTTTGACTAAAATTTCTCCTGGATCATCATGAAGTGAAGGCAGAGCTTCTAGAATAGCTCCATGGCACAATACACATGCTGTTTTACAGTCCCTCCATTCCCCTGCTTCTTGTCACACCTGTGGATAAAGTTCTTCCTCTCCAAATACTCCATGGCAGAAGAGATCTGGGTAGCCATGTAAAGCAGCACAACAGCAGTCACTTCCTCCCGATTACACTCACGCAGGTAATCCAGCAAATTCCCAAAGGGCATGTACTCGGTCACAATGTAAAAGGGAGGCTCCAAGGTACAGACACCTAGCAGGGACAGGAAAAGACAGGCTAATGGTCAAAATCGAAAAAAAAAAATAAAAAAAATCACTTCCCAGTAAAATTTATCTATAATAAATGGCATGCCTGATCAGACTACTGCTGGATGGCAACCTGAATCACAAGGAAAGATTAGGTTCTTACCTCGATAATCTTCTTTCTAGTAGACAGACACTCCATTCCTGAACATGTGGGTAGTCAATCCCCTCTCGTGAGAATTCTTGAAGGGAGCTTCATTAGCATTCTTTTGCTTTGCCTCCCATCCTTCTGGGCTGTCCTCCAATTCCTCAGCTTGTACCAAAGCAGATGGTCAGCCTTGGATGGGAAATAGAATAGGGAGGGGATATGGGGGGGCACTCCCCAAAATACATGTCTGTTCTGCTCATATCATTAAACATATGACAGATAAACTTAACCATTTGCAATACATAACAAGGTGTAAAACAAACAAGTCACTAATTTGAGCACAACCTTGGGAGATTTAATAGATACCCCTTACCTTCTTCAACGCAGCAGTCATATCCTCTATCCTTATCAAGGCTGGACAAAGGAAAAAAACAAGATGTCCGGATTCCCCAGCACCTCTGACGCAGAAAGCAGGCAAATAAACATCTGACAGGGCGAGCTTCAGGAATGGAGTGTCAATCTATTAGAAAGAACATTATTGAGGTAAGAACATAATCTTTCCTACTAGTGCGATAAGACACTTCATTCCTGAATGTGTGGGAAGTATCAAAGCAGTCCCCCGAGTTTAGGGTGGGACAGATGAGCCTGTTGTCAGAACTGAAGATCCAAATGCAGAGTCCTGTTTGACCGTCATGCCCACTCTGTAAAACTTTGTGAATGTATATAAAGAAGACCAAATGGCAACTCTACAGATTTCTTTTGGGGACATCGCCGAAGATTCCACCCATGAGGAAGCTACGCTTCTAGTAGAGTGCATATTTAGGGATATAGGCAGCCATTTTCACTTCCAATATAGGCTGAAGAAATGGCCATATGGATCCATCTTGAAATGGTTGCTTTCGAGGGTGGTTGACCTTTACGGGCATCCCCAGTCAATATGAACAGATGATCCAACAATCAAAATTTGATCGTAACCTCTAGATACCGCAATAAAAGTGTGCGTACATCCAACAATTTCAACACCTGATCACTTTTCCTTGATCCTGAAGGAGTGAAGGCAGGTAAGTGGACTTAATTGATATGAAAGCTGGAAACCACTTTTGGTAAGAACGATGGGATTGTGCACAAGACCACGCCTGAATTCAAAATTCTAAGAAATGGATCTCTGCAGGACAAAATCTAAAGTTCAGACACTCGTCAGGCAGAGCTAATCACTACCAAAAACACTGACTTGATGGTGAGGTCCATCAGGGAAGCTTGCTCCTGAGGTTCAAAGGACACTCTTGCCAGTGCCTGGAGGATTCCACAATGGAAAAGGCCGTCATACCAGAGGATGGCGGTGTAATGCGTCCTTCAAAAACCTGGCCACATCTGGATGTGCAGCTATGGTACTCTTATTAATCCTAGCCCCAAAACAGGAGTGCCCCGCAATCTGAAAGTTCAGGTAGCTAACTGTTAGGCCTTTTTCCAGAGCTTTCTGCAGGAAGGCGAGTACCACAGAGATCAGTGCAATGCTCGAGTCCTCATTCCTCTGAGTGCACCAATTTTGGAAGCACTTCCAAGCTTTCGCATATGCTGCTATTGTCGCCTTATTCTACATCTTAGAAGGGTGGAGACCTCTCCATCCGAATAGCCTTTATGTGCTAGTGCTGCGTGCTCAAGAGCCATGCAATTAAGACCAAAATGTTTTGGTACCTGCAGGGCAATTGGACCTTGAATGAGCAGCTAGGGATGACAGGAAAGTTTGAGACTTTGATCCCTTTGAGATGGACCAGGTCTGCATACCATGATCACCTTGGCCAGTCCAGTGCTACTAGAATCACCAGCCCCTGGTACGCCATGATCCTGTACAGAAGTCGGCCTATCATGGGCCAGGGAGGGAAGGCATAAAGAAGACTTGCCTTTGGCCAGGGATGCACAGGCGTCCAGGCCTTTGCTTTCTGGCTCGTGTCTTCAACTGAAGCACCAAACCGCCTTCTTGTTGGCTGCCGATGCCATCAGATTGAATGTGGGGCATCCCCACCAATTCACAATTCAGTGAAGGTTTTCTGAGACAGTGAAAGGAAAGGGAACTATGTTGCTATGAGGAAAATGGTGGGGAGGAAGCTCAGGAACGGCTTTAGGATGGAGACTGTAGGGAGCGCCTGGACCCTTCTCAGGGACACACTGCAGAAAGCGCAAAAACTGTACATCCCCAGTTTCAGGAAAGGCCGCAAGAACAAGCGGTCAAAAGACCCGGTTTGGATGACACCTGACGTAAAGAGGGTAATCAGTGACAAGAAAGTGTCCTTCCGGAAATGGAAAAGGGATCCAACGGAGGAAAATCACCAGGAGCACAGGAAATGCCAAAAGGAATGCCACCGAGAGATTAGAAAAGCAAAAGGGAAATACGAGGAGGGGCTGGCCAGGGAGGCGAAAAACTTCAAGGCATTCTTCAGTTACGTAAAGGGGAAGCAACCAGTGAGAGAGGAGGTGGGGTCATTGGACGATGGGGATAGGAAGGGAGTGATTAAGGAGAATAAAGAGGTAGCTGAGAGGTTGAACACGTTCTTCTCGTCGGTCTTCACGAGCGAGGACACGTCCAATATACCGGACTCAGAGGAGCTCATGAGTGGGGAGCAGGCCAAAAGATTGGGGCATATAGAGGTAAGTCGGGAGGATGTCCTCAAGCAGACTGACAGACTGAAAAGCGGCAAATCACCGGGACCGGACGGGATCCACCCAAGGGTTCTAAAGGAACTAAGTCAGGAAATAGCGGGCGCAATCCAGCATGTTTGCAACCTATCCTTGAAAACTGGAGAGGTACCAGAGGACTGGAAACTGGCGAATGTCACACCTATCTTTAAGAAGGGATCGAGAGGTGACCCCGGGAACTACAGGCCGGTGAGCCTGACTTCAGTTATAGGGAAGATGGTGGAAGCAATGATCAAGGACAGCATTTGCGAGCACATCGAGAAAAATGGCCTACTGCGGACAAGCCAGCACGGATTCTGTAAGGGAAGGTCGTGCCTGACAAACCTTCTGTACTTCTTTGAGGGAATAAGCAGTCAGGTGGACAAAGGGGAACCCATAGACATCATTTACCTCGATTTTCAAAAGGCCTTTGACAAGGTGCCACATGAAAGGCTGCTTAGGAAGCTGTGGAACCATGGGGTGGGCGGGGATGTACACAGATGGATCAAGCACTGGCTGTCAGGTAGACTACAGAGGGTCAAAGTAAAGGGCCAATATTCTGACTGGCGGGGAGTCACGAGCGGTGTGCCGCAGGGATCGGTGCTGGGGCCGCTACTCTTCAACATATTTATCAATGACCTGGAAACGGAGGCAAAGTGTGAGGTTATAAAATTTGCAGACGATACCAAGCTCTGCGCCAGAGTTAGGACCAGGGAGGAGTGTGAGGAACTGCAAAGGGACCTCGATAAGCTGGAGGACTGGGCAAACAAATGGCAAATGCGCTTTAACGTAGATAAATGCAAGGCCATGCACATAGGGAAAAAGAACCCGTTGTTCGAGTATAAAATGGGGGGGAGATTGCTGGAAGACACCGGACTTGAGAGAGACTTGGGTGTGCTAGTGGATCCATCCATGAAACCATCCGCACAGTGTGCAGCAGCCTCGAAGAAAGCCAACAGGATGCTGGGCATCATCAAGAGGGGCATATCAACCAGGACGCGGGAAGTCATCATGCCGCTGTATCGAGCGATGGTGCGCCCACATCTGGAATACTGCGTTCAATATTGGTCGCCGCACCTCAAGAAGGACATGGCAGTTCTTGAGAGAGTCCAAAGGAGGGCAACGAAACTGGTAAGAGGGCTGGAAAACTTCCCATATGCTGAGAGGCTGGATAAACTGGGGCTCTTCTCTCTGGAAAAAAGGAGGCTCAGGGGGGATATGATAGAGACCTTCAAAATACTTAGGGGCATAGAGAGGATGGACAGGGACAGGTTCTTCAGACTAAAAGGGACAACAGGTACGAGGGGGCACTCAGAGAAACTGAAGGGAGATAGGTTCAAATCAAATGCAAGGAAGTTTTTCTTCACCCAAAGGGTCGTGGACAAATGGAATGCGCTCCCGGAGGAAGTGATCCGGCAGAGTACAGTACAGGGATTCAAACAGGGATTGGACAGATTCCTGAGGGAAAAGGGGATCGTGGGGTACTGAGGGAGGTGCTGGGGTGTTGCATAAGTATAGACAGCTCACCAGGTCGTGCAGGTGCAAGGCCGGAGGGTTAAGACATTGATGGGAAGAAAGGACTCCGATGAGAAACCTAGGGGGCAAGGGGGCCCCTTCTGGTGATTAAGGCAGGTCATGACCTGTTGGGCCGCCGCGGGGGCGGACTGCTGGGTGGGATGGACCTCTGGTCTGACCCGGCAGAGGCACTGCTTATGTTCTTATGTTCTTATGATCAATCCACGGGATCCAGGGTCTTCAGGCTGAGGAAATCCACTTGTACACTGTCCACTCCTAACACATGCTCCGCCAATCGAAACAGTATCTGGGCTTCCAAGTAAAGAGCAATGCTTTTGGTGCCTCCATGGCTATTGACTTAGGCTACTGCCGTTGCATTGTCTGAGAAAACTCATACTACTTTGTTCTGCAATGCATTTCTGAACTCCTAAAAAACCAGGCAGATGGCTCAAAGTTCCAAGTGGTTGATTGACCTGAATTGGACGCTCCTCACAATGTATACCCCAGTCAAATAGGCTGCCATCTGTCGTCAGAGCCACCCATGAAGAGATACGAAGGGGAACCCCTCTGGTGAGAGACTGGGGTTCCAATCACTAGACTAGACTGTGAAGAGCTTCCACTATCCAAGACAGCTGCTGGTGAAGTGCATCCCTCTGCGGGCACTATCGGGAGAGGAGTGCATCCTTCCTTGCCCAGTGGACTACATCCATGGGGTAGACTCACTCTGAAACTCCCTTATCTGATATAGAAGCTTTTCTCTGCAGGCTTCAAGGAAGAACACTTTGTTTTCCCTTGTGTCAAACTTGACTCCCAGATACTCCAAGATCTGTGTCGGCTCCAGATGGCTTTTCCAAAAGTTAACCACCCAGCCCAGGTTCTGCAGCATTTCAACTACTCTGTGACCACTAGTTTGCCTTCAGAATCAGACTGGGCTCTTAGCCAATCATTCAGATACAGATGGACTTATATACCCTTTCTGCGCAGTTGTGCTGCAACCACTATCATTACCTTGATGAAGGTCAGTGGCACCGAGGCTAGAACGAAGGGCAAGGCCACGAACTGGAAGTGTTGCTCCAGCACACAGAATCGCAAACATTTCCTGTGCTCTGGAAAAATGGGAATATGTGCAGATATGCCTTCATCAAATCCAGAGAGATAAGAAATTCCCTAGGTGCTACTGACTTAATTGCCAACCTCACCTTCTTCATCCAGAAACCATAGAATCTGGAGGGTTGCATTTATTGTTTTGAGGTCTAGAATTGGCCTCCAGTCTTCTGAGCCTCTCTTGGGTACTATGAAGTATATGGAGTATGTACTGGACCCCGAGTCTTCATCTGCTACAGGCTCTATGGCTTCCAGATCCAGAAACCTTTACATTTTTGCTCTGACTTTGGCCACTTTTTCTGACCTCCCAGCCGGACAGTCTAGAAAAAGGTCCGGGAGGGGATAAAAAAATTCAAGCTTGTACCCCTCCTGTATAAATGCCCAGCACCCCCAATAGGTCATAACTTCCCTCCAATGTGTGGAGGCTCGGCTAATGGCTTGGTGTCATAACTGCTTCTTGGGAGTTGTGTTAGAATGGGAAGATTAAGGGTGCCTGCCCACTCCCCCCTAAATCTTTGTCTGGAGCTTTGAAAGAATCTCTGGCCCGAAAGACCTCCTGAGAGCTGGCAATATCGTCTGACGGCCCAAAAGTTACTGTGACCTGACCACCTAGGGGCTCGAGATCTGCTGTCCTGTAAGGACTTCAGCTTTTGGTCCTGCACGCTGGCCATAAGATCATCCAGACCTTTCTCAAACAGTAAATGTCCCTTAAATGGTAATTTACTCAAGGTCACCTCAGAGGAGGAATCCCCCACCCACTATCTGAGCCATAGCATCCTGTAGGTGGAAATGGAATAAGCATGTCTCTGAAAAGGTCTTACAGAGCATCAGTCACATAATAGAAACATAGAAACATAGAAAAAGCGGCAGAAAAGGGCTATAGCCCACCAAGTCTGCCCATTCCAAGTATCCCCCCCCCTGAATTTACTCCCTTAAAGATCCCACAAGAGTATCCCATTTTTTCTTAAAATCCGTCATGCTGCTGGCCTTTATCACCTGGAGTGGGAGTCTGTTCCAATGATCCACCACTCTTTCGGTGAAGAAGTACTTCCTGGAGTCGTCATGAAACTTCCCTCCCCTGATTTTCAGCGGATGCCCTCTGGTGGTCGAGGGTCCCATGAGCCAGAAGATATCATCTTCTGACTCGATGCGTCCCGTGATATATTTATACGTTTCAATCATATCTCCCCGTTCTCTTCTTTCCTCGAGTGAGTACAGTCGCAACTTCTTTAGTCTTTCTTCATACGGGAGATCCTTGAGCCCCGTGACCATCTTGGTGGCTGTTCGCTGAACCGACTCGATCCTCAGCACGTCCTTTCGGTAGTGTGGTCTCCAAAACTGAACACAGTACTCCACGTGTGGCCTCACCATGGTTCTGTACAACGGCATCATAACTTCAGGTCTCCTGCTGACGAAACTTCTGCGGATACACCCCAATATTTGTCTTGCCTTGGAGGAAGCCTTCTCCACTTGATTGGCAACTTTCATGTCTTCGCTAATGATCACTCCTAGATCGCGTTCCTCCGTGGTCCTAACCAAGGTCTCACCATTTAATCTACTCCCGATATTAAAAACTGGAGATCCCTCCTGACAACAGCCTCCAGATCATGGCGCAACTTGGAGTGGAAAGCCCAGGCGACAAAAACACACAATAGCTGCTTTCAAACCTGAGGCCCTGGCCTCAAAAAACTTCTTATGAACAAAATCCAGCCTGCGGTCCTGGGTAACCTTTACTACCATGCCTCCTTCACTGGGAATGGAGGTACACTTTGTAACCTGTGCCACCAGTGAATCCACTTTCAGAGAAACAAAAAGTCAGTTAAATTCTGTATCCATCGGATAAATCTTTGGCTACCCAAATGGGTCCCTCCGGAACCTCCCAATGGTCTGTGAGCATTTTAGTAATGTCTTGATGAGAGGGAAAACAGGAGGTCTATGCCTTTGTGCTGCTCATAAACGAGCACTGTGTAGCAGAGTACAGTGGAGTCTCCATCTTTAATTCCTAGAGGGGTTCCGTGATCACCTCTAAAAGCACCAAGGGCTTAAACAGCTTGCGCACAGTCAGGTCCTCCCCGAGCTCAGGGGATGTCCCCCCTAGAGATGAAGCAACATCACCTGCTACAAAGTAAAGGCATTGAAATAGAGCCCTCTCCAGCCCAGTCTTCCTCAGACTGAACTTCCCCATCTTGTTGATGGCACTGTTGCTGGGGAATTAAGTTCTAGAGGGCTCCATGCAGCCCTTGTTGGTCATGTAAGCTTCAATCATCATACTGATGAATTCAGGGGGGAACCCCTGTCCAAGACGTCCAGACGGCCCTGCGGACACTTACAAGCTCCTTTCTGGGGCTGCGCTTTGCCGAGGATGCATATGTGCATGCTCCCGGGTTCAAATCTGGACTTTTTCCCTGGCCATCAAACCAAATGGGCACTAACACCCCCTGAGGGACAAGAGAAGGTTAAGCCAGTGACTCCCCACCCCCTCTTACATGTTGCGCAGCACATGGAACATAGATGATCCTCAGACGGACACCTCAAAACTGGCATAAATTCAAGATATCATGGCCTGAGGAGTCCATCACAACTGTTTTTAAGTAAAATTGAGGTGATTTGAGGCAGAAAAAGAGATTAGGTTCTTATCATGACAATATCTTTTCCAGTAGATAGGAATGGTATGCTGAACCTTAGGGTACTCTGTTCATTCCTGCGAGCATACAGCAAAAAGATGTCAATCACAGCTTTTGTAACCTTATCCTTCTCTCAGGAGTCTGCTGCCCCCTTCAATTCATTCTAAAGCATGTAAGAGCTGTAGAGTAAAAGACAGGAAAAGAAGGGACACGAGGAGCTCCCTGAAACCAAGGTTCTGATCTGTTCATATAATGTTATAACAGTCAATAATGAAACTGTAATATATAAATGAACACCACTTTCAAACAAAATGTTCCAGCCACTTCAAAATCTTCTGTCAATTAAGATCTCTTCCACCTAGAGTTATATGTCTTTAAAGAACTAAATATCTTCTGTCATAGACCTCAGAAACACCCTCCTCTGTCCCACACAGGTGAGTATTCCTGACTGGGAGTTGATTGGTGTACCCTCCTCACCGGTCCAGACACTATTATTCACTTTAATTCTCTTAACTTTTAAGATGCTATCAACCCCATATTATTTATAGTGTTGTACTTATAGTGTGGTTCAGCGGTTGGACCCGACATGTTTCGCTTCTGCTTCGTCAGGGATCAACACTAAATGAAAGACATATCACATCAATTAAAATCGTACAAAACTATAATTAAATTCCAAGGTGATATCAAACTTATTGCCTTATTTGCTTACCATTGCCGCTAACTTCCACCCCGCAAATCAGTTAATATGCAAGATGGCGGCGGCGGCTTCTACTTCACTATTTATAACCCTTACGTTTAACCTATCCACAAGGGATTTAATTGTTGATACAAGAACAATTACCAACTGTACGCCGGCAGAGTCAAAAAACTGTAGACCATTCTATCTCTGCGTTGAGACCCATTGGCTCCACTGTATTGAGCCGATGAATCCAACGTTGCTCTTTCACTGCATCATCTTACATAGTAACATAGTAGATGTCGGCAGATAAAGACCCGAATGGTCCATCCAGTCTGCCCAACCTGATTCAATTTAAATTTTTTAATTTTTTCTTCTTAGCTATTTCTGGGCAAGAATCCAAAGCTTTACCCAGTACTGTGCTTGGGTTCCAACTGCCAAAATCTCTGTTAAGACTTACTCCAGCCCATCTACACCCTCCCAGCCACTGAAGCCCTCCCCAGCCCATCCTCCACCAAACAGCCATATACAGACACAGACCATGCAAGTCTGCCCAGTACTGGCCTTAGTTCAATATTTAATATTATTTTCTGATTATAAATCTTGTAGGGTAATGAGAGGCCCCATAGGTGGGGATGACTGCGCCATCTTGAAAGGCTGCACCATGCGCTTCTCCATGGCAGGCTGTGGGGTTTTGGTTGGCATGCCTTGGGTCACACACCTCCACAAGCTGTGCAGCACCACCCTACAAGTTGCCCTGATGTTCCTACAGCAGATGGTCATAAAAAGTGGCGAGTCCGATATGTTAATTGGCATGATTTGTCAAGTTTTGTGTCGGAAAGTGCAGGAGATGAGGCGAAGAGCCACCTCTCAGCACTGCTTCATCACATGACCCTGGCCCTCTGCTTCTAATCACTCAGCCACTTTGCTAGGATCTTTGAGCTGTTGGTCGGACCTCCACGGACCAACCTTTCACACCCCCAGACCTCTCATGATAATTGGGGGGGAGGGGGTGGAAAAGACATGAAATGTAGATGTCACCCTGAGCACCCCAAAGGAACGCTATTAGTGCCTAAACAGCCTGCATTCCAGCCTCTGTTCAAGTCAAGGAGTGAGCAAACAATGGACCCTGAGCTCCAGTAATCTTCAGCAGGCTATCTGAAATAGATCCCCGAAGGATACACCTGTCAGCTGCAGATTTAAAATTTGTTCCTCTCTATGCAGAGTAGACCCTTATCAAAGAGGATCTATGATTTCATGAAAAAGACCGCGACTAGAGCGAAAAATCACAAAACTATTGCAAAATAAAAAAGAAATAAACCAAGCAAATCAGAAGATACCTTTCATGCTCGCCTGCAGAAAGAGAAACTGAAGGGGGCAGCAGACTCTGGGAAGGAGAAGGTTTCAAAAACTGTGACTGACATCTTTTTGCAGTATGCTCACGAGAATGGACAGAGTACCCTACGGTCCAGCATACCATTTCTAGTGCACTGGAAAGAGGTTTGTTTTTTTAATTGTGAAATCCAAGATGGCCACTGCAACAGTGATTTTAGTGCCAGAAACAGCCTGGGGGGGCTACAGTGGGGTCCAAAAACTAGTGATTTGGGGATTTTAGAGGTAGGGGATCCCCATCTCTTATTCCAGATTCCCCCCCCAAAACCGATTTAACCTCCCCCCTCCCCACCAATTTTGGTTTTCAGATTGTCAGCCTGTTATTCACTGTGTAAGCACTGAAGATGCAAACAGCTCATAGGGAGAACTACCTCAACAAGCCTGGAATCCAGACTGCTTGTGTCTTTTGACTGCCTCTCAGGCCCAATGAACTGGCCGGAGACCTCAACCCCCACCAGATTACCCACACGCAAATGGGAGGAGGTCAGCAGTTGGCTCCAACCCTGGAAAAACCACCATGGAGCCACTCAGCCTGTGCTGAAGTCCACTGCGGACAAACCTGGGGTGAGTCTTGCTCCCAAGGGAATGGTCCCCGAGTCCCCAAACTGTTAATGCAGGCTGTCTAAGTGGATTCACTGCAAAACAGTTTGCCCCTTGGAAGCAGACCCTTAACGTTAGAGCTTGCACTCTCCTGCAGCTAGAGTTGTCCCAAATGAGAGATTCTCTGCAGCACTGAAAAGCCTCACAAATTATTAGCAAAGATCAAACCTGAATGAAAAGAAACACAAGCAGAAAAGACAAGTCCCTACCATCTCGCTTATAGAGAGACAACTGAGGAATTGGAGGATAGCCCAGAAGGATGGGAGGCAGAATAAAAGATTGCTAATGAAGCTCCCTAAAGGCCATCCAAGAAGGGATTGATTACCCATACTTTCAGGAATGGAGTTTATCATACTAGAATAGAACATCTGACTGATGCTTCTTCAGGGCTCCTGAAAGTACTTCAAACATACCTATATTTTGTATGTCACCATTACGTAGGGCAGAGCACAGTTGCAAACAACTGCTCCTGACACTCCTTCTGAGATCTTCAAGGGAGGATTAATATATCGCTCCAATTTTTGCTGCACTTTTCAATGTTACCATTTTCATCCAGTCAACTGAATATTATGAGAATGATTGACACATACATGAAATGGACAGGAGTCCATCAACTCATTCCTGGCAGTCTGATAAGTTTACTTGAAACAGGAATCCAGGTATTGTGGGGTGCAACTGGGAGAAAATGTATTTCTAAGGTGTACATATAAATCTTCTACATGTCACACCCTTAACTCAAGACAAATAGAAAGATTAGGTTCTTACCTGGGTAATCTTCTTTCTTCTAGATGTGTCTAGTGGTCCTGAACACTAGCATCTTGAATCTGAACCAGCAAGTTGCTTGCAGAAAACTGTTATTCATATTTTCAATTCTACCTCTTTCCCAGGGAGCTGCTCCCGCCCCCTCAATTTCTACAAAAGCAATCAAGTAGCACTGTAATAAAAGACATAACAGGGAGGAGGAAAATGGGGAAAATCCCAGACTGTAATTTTGTTCTGCTTTGTAACAAACATAGGCAATAACATTATAATATCCAAATTATGCAACTAGTACTAATCATGGATAGAGCTCGTATCTACTCATATCTAATCTAATCAAATCTAAACCTTAAGTTTATATACCGCATCATCTCCATATGACCTGCTGACAAGCAGAGACTGAAACCGGACTATATGGTCGTGATGAATTACTTAAGCATCATCTTTCTTTTCTTTTCCCTCTCAGTTCCTCAAAGAGAAAAATTCAAATTCAGATTGTTTCTAAGGCAGAAGGCAGGCAAAGCCCACACACAGGACAGACTACTAGACACATCTACAAGACAGAAGATTACCAAGGTAAGAACCTAATCTTTCTTTCTAGTATAATGTACCTAGTGACCCTAAATGCTAGGGAAGTATCAAAGTAGTCCTCAGAGTTTAGGGTGGGCCTGCCTTTATAAGACGGAGGTCCCGAAAGTGGCGTTTTCACCAGCTGCTTCATCCACCCTATGTAACCTGGTGAAGGTATGTAGGGTAGACCATGTAGCCACTCTACAAATCTCCTTAGGTGTAGACGCCCTAGTCTCTGCCCACAAGGCAGCAACTCCGCTAGTGGAGTGAACTTTCAGTGCGATCGCTGGTTGCTTACCAAAGTCCACTTGCGTGGAGGAAATGGTCATCTTAATCTATCTGGAAACTGAGGCTTTAGATGCCGACCTCCTTTTATTGACCAGACTGAAGAGAACAAAAAGGTGATCTGAAAAGCAAAACTCATTGGCAACTTCTAGGTACCGAAGAAGCATTCACTTGACATCCAGCAAATGCAGCACTTTATCCTTTTTCTTAGACACCCCCCCCCCCATAGGGCAAAAAGCAGGCAAACGGATTTCCTGATTGATGTGGAAGGCTCAGACTACCTTCAGTAAGAAAGACAGGACCGTGGGTAAGGAGAGCCCTGCTTCTGTGAACCTAAGAAACGGCTCCCTGCAGGAAATAGCTTGTAACTTAGAAACCCGTCTTGCCAATGTAGTCGCCACCAGGAACACTGTCGTGACTGTAAGATCCATGAGGGAAACTTCCTGTAAGGGCTCATATGGAGCAGTACCGAGACCTAGCAACAATATGTTAAGGTTCTAGGAAGGGAAAGGGGAACACACTGGAGAATAAAACCGCAGAGTCCCTTTAATGAACTGGGTGACATCTGGATGAGAGGCCAAGGAGTCTCTTTTCCCTTGAGCTTGGAAACAAGACAGACCTGCTACCTGAACTTTCAGAGAACTTACCAACAGCCCCTCCTGCAAAAAGTCACAAACTACCAAAATCAGATCTTGCCTGGGCTCTACACCCTTTACCACATTCTAGCACTGAAAGGATTTCTAAGCTGTAGCATAGGCTGCCCCTATGGACAACTTCTTTGCTCTGAGCAATGTGGTAAAGGCTGAATAACCCTTGCTTGCCAGGGCCACCTGCTCAAGAGCCATGCCATAAGCCCAAAGTCTTCCGGATTCTCAATAGGAGCTGGTCCCTGAGTAAGAAGATCCACTTGGACAGGAAATCTGAGGCCTTTGTCCCTTTAGAGCAGTATCTTGCAAACTTTACGAGGCGCAGCACAATAAACTGGTGGCCTCTGCTCGAGGGCACTCAGAAGTGCGCAGACATCGCCTTGATGACGTCACACGTATGCACGGAGGCCCTCCAGATGGGGCCCTGAGCCGCCAGTGGGGGGTGCTGAAAAAGAAGAGGTACGGAGAGAAGGAGAGACGCAGGCAGTGACTGACTGCCTACAAGATGTGCCTCTAGGCCCGAGAGGTACGTCCTGTAGCCAGTCAACTGGCACTCGCACCTCTCCTCCTCAGCATCTCGCGGCACACCAGAAATCTCGTGTGGCATACTAGTGTGCCGTGGCAACAAGTTTGCAATACACTGCTCTAGAGACTAACTACAGTAGGTCCACACACCATGGTCTGCGAGGCCAATTGGTTACCACTATGATTACCAAGCCGGAATGGATCGCAATCCTGCAAATGACTTGACTGAGCACAGGCCATGGGGGAAACATGTATAAAAGCTTATTCTCTGGCCACAGTTGGACCAACGTGTTCCAACCCCTAGCTACTGAGCTCAGATCTTTGGCTGTCAAAACGAGGCATCTCGGAGTTCACTGCTGAGGCCATCAGATCCATCTGTGGAGGCTCCCACCACCGAACTATGGCATTGAATGTCTGTGGAGATAAAGACCATTCCACTGGATCAAGAGTCTGCCAACTGAAATCGGCCTGCATAATTTTCCACTCCTGCCATGTGCACAGTCGAGAAAGCCTGAAAGTAAGCCTCTGTCAACTGGAAGGGAAGTTGAGTTTCTAGACACAATGGGGTGTTTCTGATGCCTCATTGCCTGCTGACATATGCTACCGCTATTGCATTGTTTGAGAAGACCAACTGCTTTGCTTTCCAAAGACTTCTCCAATGCCTGTAGCTCTAAATAAATGGCTCTGAGTTCCAGGCAATTTATGGACTACTTCTGATGAGCCAGAATTCAAAGTCCCTGGACTGGGTATCCACTGCAATGACCCCCTCAACCATAAAGGCTGGTAACGGTCATTAATATCTCCCAGAATGATATGCGAAGAGGCATGCCCCAGGAAAGGACAGCTGGTCTCAGCTACCACTGCAGGCTGCTGTTTGCTGTAGGTAGCCAGGGGAGCAGCTGTTGTAGCGAGCCCAACTGGGGGGAACAGCAAGAGAGAAGAGTCTTGGGGAGGTCTCATGTGTGCTCTGGCCTAAGGAACCCTCTCAATGGTCACCATCATTGACCGCAGGACCTGCAGATGATGACACATTGTGGAACATAAGAAATGCCGCTGCTGGGTCAGACCAGTGGTTCAGCAGTCAGCTCACACAGCGGCCCTCAGGTCAAAGACCAATGCTCTAAATGAGTCCAGCCTCACCTGCGTACGTTCCAATTTACCAGGAACTTGTCCTACTTTGTCTTGAAACCCTGTAGGGTATTTTCCCCTATAACAGACTCTGGAAGAGCGTTCCAGCTTTCCACCACTCTCTGGGTGAAGAAGAATTTCTATACGTTTGTACGGAATCTATCCCCTTTCAACTTTAGAGAGTGCCCTCTCGTTCTCCCTACCTTGGAGAGGGTGAACAGTCTGTCTTTCTCTACTAAGTCTATTCCCTTCAGTATTTTGAACGTTTCGATCAAGTCCCCTCTCAGTCTCCTCTTTTCAAGAGGCCCAATTTCTCCAATCTCTCATTGTATGGCAACTCCTCCAGCCCCTTAACCATTTTAGTCGCTCTTCTCTGGACCCTTTCGAGTAGTACCGTGTCCTTCATGTACGGCGACCAGTGTTGGACACAGTATTCCAGGTGAGGGCATACCATGGCCCAGTACAGAGGCATGATAACCCTCTCCGATCTGTTCGTGATCCTAGCATTCTGTTCGCCCTTTTCGCCACTGCCGCACATTATGCAGACGGCTTCATCGACTTGTCGATCAGAACTCCCAAGTCTCTTTCCTGGGAGGTCTCTCCAAGTACTACCCCAGACATCCTGTATTCGTGCATGAGATTTTTGTTCCCAACATGCATCACTTTACACTAATCCACGCTGAACCTCATTTGCCATGTCGATGCCCATTTCTCAAGCTTGATTATGTTACATTGCAGATCTTCACAATCCCCCTGTGTCTTCACTACTCTGAATAACTTCGTATTGTCTGCAAATTTAATCACCTCACTTGTCGTACCAATGTCCAAATCGTTTATAAAGATGTTGAAGAGCATGGGTCCAAGCACCAAGCCCTGCAGCACCCCACTGGTGATGCTCTTCCAGTCCAAGTATTGTTCATTTACTCCCACTCTCTGTTTCCTATGCTCCAGCCAGTTTTTGATTCAGCATAGATTTCAGCTGGAATCAAAGGGAGAAGAAATCTGCATCACAGATTCACTGGATGAACCTGGTCTTCTAGCTGCCAATTGGACCGAGGTCGGACTGAATCTCAACCCCTGGAAAACTGTGCTGCAAAGGAGGGAACACCACGCAGCCGGCCCACAGTCCCAGCTGATCCAGGAAGGAGCCCACACAGCCTGCACTCAAGCTCCTGACTGAATCAGAGATGTGAGCAGCTATGCAGGAGACAGCCCCTGAGATATAAAAAATATCTGCAGGCTGGCTAGCTAGGTGTCCCTGAGGCTGATTTAGCTAGCAGCAGATATCTGCCGTGAAAGTCTCCCAGACAGAGGTCCCACCAAGTGGAAACCTCCAGGCACCAAGGCTCCATAGAACACTGAGCAGAAATACCCGAAAATAATAAAACCGCAGAGCAGAACAAAAACACTTCTGATTAACTTGCTTGCAGAAAACAAACTGAGGGGGCAGAAGCAGCAACCTGAGAAGGAGGTGAAGTTGGAAAACATGATTGACAGTTTTCTGCAAGCAACTTGTTAGTTCAGGTACAAGACCCTAATGTTCAGGACCCCTGGACACATTGCTCTAGAACTGAATTTCTTGTTATGTCAACATTATAAATGATGTACTATAAATGATGTACTGTAAACAAAATGTTAAAGCACTGCCTCCAGTCTCTAAAATATATTACTTACCAAATTCTTGATTCTGAACCTGCCTTAGCAGACAAATCAGGTCACTCTTTTACTGAGTGACCAGAAATTTTGAATAGGGGAGCACAATGTGGTACAACAAGGCCTTTGACATGGTTATAAGTAAACCAAATGTTCCTGGTACAGCACTACAGTGACTGGGTTAGAAACTGGTTGACAGCGAGGCGATAAAGGGTGGTAGTACATGGCATTTGGTCCAAAGAAAAGAGCATTACCAGTGGTGTACTGGAAGGATTAATCTTTGATTCTGGGTCAACATTTTCATAAGTGATACTGTGGAGAGGCTGAAAGGGAAAGGTTTGGCTTGTGGATAATACCAAAACCTGCAATAAGTGTGGAAAACAGGCTTACGGTATATACTCGAATATAAGTCGATCCGAATATAAGCCGAGCCCCCCTTTTCCCCCCCCAAAAGGAAGAAAAATGATTGACTCGAATATAAGTCATATGGCTTAATATTCAAGTGTCCTGCCCCATCAGGCTCTGAACTAGAGGTCTGCACGGGAACGGGGATCGCGGGAATCCCGCGGGTCCCGCGGGGATCCCGCGGGTTCCCCCCCTGGCCCACGGGACTCCCACGGGGACGCCCCCTGGCCCACGGGACTCCCACGGGATGCCCCCCTGACCCACGGGACTCCCACGGGGACGCCCCCTTGCCCACGGGACTCCCACGGGGATGAAAACAACCTACCTAAATTCTGGCGATGCAAGTCTGGAGTCGCGTCGGGAAATAGCCATGTTGAGCAGTGAGCTCAGCACGTACACAGATGAAAGCCTTGCTTGCTGATTGGTCCGGCGGCCCCGCCCCACCGTGCCGCCGGACCAATCAGCAAGCAAGGCTTTCATCTGTGTACGTGCTGAGCTCACTGCTCAACATGGCTATTTCCCGACGCGGGCATTAGGCTGTTTTTTGTCATTTCGGGTGGGGGATGGCAGCGGCAGCAGCAGCCTGAAAAAGAAATCATCCTGGCCGGGTTCGGTGTCATGCTCCGGAGCTTCTACAGCCTTCCTATCTCCCTCTCCCTTCTACCTGCGGCTCTCTTCGGCAACTTAGCAGCAACGATCGACACAAGCTTCTGGCGTCGGGGCCTACCCTCTGCGAGTCCCGCTTGTTTCAACTTCCTTTTTCCACAAAGGTGGGACTCGTAGAGGGAAGGCCTCGATGTCGGCAGCTTGTCTTGATCACCGCTGCTGACGAGTTGCTTAAGAGAGCCGCGGAGCAGGGGGGTGTTGCCAGGTGCAGGTAGAAGGGAGAGGGCCAGATGCAGGACTCGTGGGTGAGGGAGGAGAAGAGAGAGGGGAGAGAAACAAAAGGAAATATTTCATACTGGGCTGGGCCGGAGTGGAGAGAGGGTGGAAAGATTCTGGCTACAGGGTGCATTAACAAAGGAAAAAGGGGGAAAGCTGAAAATGGAGATAGTGACACAAAGAAGAGAAAGGGTAAGCAGGACCTTCTGAATAAGGATAGAGATACAGAGGGGACATGAAGAGGAGGTGAAATAGAGACATAGAAGTAATGCTGAAAAAGTGTGTGTGGGGGGGGGGGAGATAAAGACATTGAAAGGGCAAATGGTGAATATGGGGTAAAGACAAGGACAGAGACAAATGAAGATTCTGAAAAAGTGGTGAGATAGGGATATAGGTGAGATGGACACAAAGAAGGGTGATGCTGGAAAATAGGTGGAATGGTAATTCTGACAGACACAGAAGGGAAATGCTGGATCAAGGAGAGATGGGGCTCAGGCTGGATGGAATGAGGAGAAATGCCTTGTTGGCCCGGAACTTCCTCTCCTACGTCAGAATTGACGTCAGGGAGCGGAATGCTGGTCAGCGCGAAGCTTCTGCAGGGAAAGCTTGGGACAGCGGTGGCTTGGGGACTATTCCCCGATGGCGGTGGCAGCAAACCGAGTGGCTTGGGGGAGGGCACGGAGAAAGAAAGAAAGGGGGCAGACAGAGAGACAGAAAGAAGGGGGAACAGGGAGACAGAAAGAAAAAGTTGGGGGAGAGAATGAGGTCTGGAGGAGAGGAAACATACAGGAGGCTGAAAGAAAGGAAGAAAGATTGGATGCACAGTCAGAAGAAGAAAGTGCAACCAGAGACTCATGAAATCACCAAACAGCAAAGGTAGGAAAAATGATTTTATTTTCAATTTAGTGATCAAAATGTGTCTGTTTTGAGAATTTATATCTGCTGTCTATATTTTGCACTATGGCTCCCTTTTACTAAACCGCAATATTGTTTTTTAGCGCAGGGAGCCTATGAGCATTGAGAGCAGCGCGAGGCATTCAGCGTAACTCCCTGTGCTAAAACCTACTATTGTGGTTTAGTAAAAAGGGAGGGGGTGTATTTGTCTATTTTTGTATTTTGTTACCGAGGTGACATTGCATAGAGTCATCTGCCTTGGGAAATGTATATGGCAGATATCTTTGTTTTGTGTTCAAAAGAAAAGGAAATGCATTTCTGGTTTTATTTCTACAGTGTTGAAGTACTTGTTGGCCCTTGCTGTGACTGGTGGGGATCCCCAAGCACCGCCAGCAGAGGACCTCCTCTAGAGATGGTCAGAACTCCCCTCCACCAAGCGCAGCAGTCGCTGGCAGCATCCATGAGCCACTGAGGTGCCAGCATCTGTGACTCAGGGACGCTACTGCTGCCTGCCAAGCTTGGCAAAAGGGACCCCAGGCCAACTGCAAAGGAAGTCCTCAGCTGACAGTTTGTGGGTTCTCATCAGCTGAGTATTTATATTTTATATTTACATTAGAGGTTCTGGTAGAAACCCATTTACAAAGTATGTATTCTTCCCAATTAATATTTCCAAATTAATAGTCTCTTTGCTTATTTGTAAATGGGTCTCTACCAGAGCCTTTAATTCAGTAGCATAATTAAATAAAATAACTATTTCTGAAGTTTATAGGGAAGGATGGTGACGGAGGGGATTCCTCGCGGGGACGGGTGGGGACGGAGGGGATTCCTCACGGGGACGGGTGGGGACGGAGGGGATTCCTCGCGGGGACGGGTGGGGACGGAGGGATTCCTCACGGGGACGGGTGGGGACGGAGGGATTCCTCACGGGGACGGGTGGGGATGGGTGGGATTTTGGCGGGGACGGGTGGGGACGGGTGGGATTTCTGTCCCCGCGCAACTCTCTACTCTGAACCTAGCCCCCTTCCTTCCTCCCCTGTCAGGTTCTGCACCCAGCACCCTTTCCCCGCTCCCCTGTCAGGCATTGCACCAGCCCCCTTCCTTCCTTCCCCCTCCCCTGTCAGGCATTACACCAGCCCCCTTCCTACCTTCCTTCCCCCCTCCCCTGTCAGGCATTTCACCAGCCCCCTTCCTTCCTTCCTTCCCCCCTCCCGTCAGGTTCTGCACCCAACATCCTTCCTTCCTTTCCCCGTCAGACTCTGCACCCTCCCTCCCTCCCCTAGCCTCATACAGTACCTCATCTTAGCAATCCGCGGTGGAGGTGCAGCGGGCAGGAGCGAACTTTCCAAGTTCCTACCCTGCTGCTAACCGGCTACCATGAGTTTCCCGGCGCTGAGCGACACGAGCAGGAGCGCAATTTGGCGCTGCTGCTCGGTACTGAAAGGCATCCTTACTGGCTACCGTATGAGGATAGGGCAGGGAAGGAGGTGGGGACAAAGCCTGGCGGCAGCAGCCTTAAAAAAAAATTCTGGGAGGGGGCATTGACCTGAATATAAACCGGGAACCCCATTTTTGAGCCAATTTTTTGGTCCAAAAATCCTGGTTTATATTCGAGTATATACGGTATATGTGGGAGACATGACAAATACACTCATCTAGTTCTTTTCATGAGACACATTTTCACTGAAAAGTATCCAAGGAAAATAGCTGACCAAATGACATATCTAATACATCATGATGCCATTGTGGTATGAAATGAGTATTAGGCCTTGTGAAGAGAAGGGAAAGGGTTTCACAAGGTGTTGGGTACTAATAAGAATCTATACTTACCCAACAGCTGCACCAAGTTGGGATGTTTGATCTCCTTCATCACTGCAGCCTCCTTCAAGAACTCTTCCACTTCCATGGTGTCTTCCTGGAGGATAAAGGAGATTTAAAAATAAAAAAAATCACCACACACATTACAAAGCCCAGCCTGAATCCCATCAATATTCTAGTTTAAAGAAAAGAACAAAAATGCAAAAGAATCAATTCTTAGTTTGACAACAAAGATGTGTTTTCTATACTGCATAAAATTGCAGTCCAAATTTTTCTTTAAATGCTCAACTTTCTGCAGAAAATTTCAGAAATAAAAGGAAGCAATTAATATTTTATTGGTGGTCATCCTTTGGTTCCATCTTTGACCCCCTTCTTCTTGAGTGTTTTATGTACTGTATGTTTTGTGTTTAACTGGAAAAAAACAAACAAGCACAGACAAGTCAGAGAATACTATTCCCACTTTGAAGTACTACAAAGTCTGAGTGCAGTCTAGAAAAAAATAACATGACCGAGCTACTCCATTAGAGGGCAGTCAAATGAAATTCAAAACCAGAAAAGATAATTTCAAAACTATGTCTTCCCTTTGAGAGTAGGCAGTGTTAAACTATACATGCAATTATTCCAATTCATCCCTTCCTGTACCCTCAGGAGTCAATGCTATTATTTACTTGCTTGCAGCCCTGTTTCCTTCCAACTCCGACAGCCTCCCATGTTTTGTTTTTTTAAATCTTATTCGCTTTTCCAAGCTTTGTTCTGGTACCCCAATTAGAGAATGACATGGGGACAAAGTTTGCCCTTGTCCCCGAAGCTCTGTCCCTGACCCTACTCTGTGGATACTATCCCCGTAGGCTCCATCTCAGTCCCCACCCCATCCCCACGGACTCTGTCCTCATTTTCACAAGCCTCGAATATTTATGATTTTATATTTAAATCTTTTTATTAAAGTATAACTTGTTTATAAATCACAAATAGAGCCTTCCATTTCTATCTGGTTTTGATATAACCTGCCCACATCTGGAAAGGTAACTGGATTGTTTTTCAGACGTGGATGCAGAAGAGAACCTAAACTGTGTAGTGGATGAACAGGAAAATATGTGTCTATTAAATGTTAGAAATGTTCCTTGATGCCAGCAACAATGAATCTGTTGCAGTAACAGTAAGATGCTTGAGCAGCTGGACACATGATGGAAGGATGTTGCTGATGACAGACAAGACAAATGATGTTATTTAACAATTGAAATCCAAAAGAACCTTCTGTGGTTTTCTTAATCACTGAATTCAGTTCCCAATTGTTACATTACATTACATTACGGATTTCTATTCCGCCTATACCTTGCAGTTCAAGGCGGATTACAAAAGATTTGACTGGACATTTTCCAGTGAAGATACAATTTTTTTTTAAGATGTGTTAAGTTTTTACATATTAATACTAGTTTCTAGAGAATGACAGTGGGACAAAGTTTGTCTCTGTCCCTGTGGGCTCTGTCCCTGTCCCACGGATACCCATCCCCATTTCATTCTCTAGCTTCAATTGCTTCTCTCAGTGCATCCCAATCCTCATCAGTCACCAGAGATTTTGACTAAACTATCACGGGAATTCCATGGCAACTTATTTCATCTCCACAGGAATCCTTTGGCAACTTTTTCCATACCCACAAGAATCTTGAAGGTTCTTTGGGATTCCTGGAATCCCCATGTTGGTGTTCTCTAGTTCAAGATATTTAGTTCACAAGATGGTGCTAGGCTAATGGCTGGCAACTTTTGCCATGCATGGCTTCATATTACCAGCTTATCAGTCAATAAAAAAAATGTTGACACTGCAAAATGTCAGACCAGTTGTACTGGATCCAAGGTGCCAAATGAGCAGAGCTGGTATTTTGCTAAGTAGGCAAAAGGAAGTCAGAGAATGCAAGATGGTGTATACACTGGCAGCTATAGTGAAGGGACACTGAAACAATTTATATAGGAGAAATGCCTATCTCTCCCCTCAGAGGAAGCAGCATTTTATTGTGGAGAACCCCTCTCCCTGCAGTAATATAGATATATGAAGATTGGTTTTATTCTAAAGCTCTTTAATGCTTCAAAGGAAAGCAATGTGGTCAGCAAATAGTGTGATTTATTGATGAGAGGAAGAGGGGATTAATCTAGTTTCTGCTGAACCCTGCGCTAGATAATTTTTAATCCATTAATTAGAGATACTTCAAACTATGTTAAAGAAACTGAAGAAAAGGGGGTATGAAAAGTCCACAAGTTTCTATAGGCAGCCTGTTTCAGGCATATGGTGCCGCACAAAAGAAGGGGCGGAGACTGAAGTTGGCAGTGGAAGAGAAGGGTACACCGATAAGAGGGGCCTGCCCGATGAGCAGAGATCACGGTGGGGGGGAAGCATAAGGAGAGATAAGTGAGGAGAGATATTGGGGGGCTTCAGAGTGAATACACTTGTAAGTCAGCAAGAGGAGTTTAAACTGTATTCGGAAATGGACGGGGCCCAATGAAGTGACTTGAGGAGAGGGGTAATGTGAGAATATTGGCTCTCACAGAATATGAGTTGTGCAGCAGAATTTTGAACCGATTGAAGAGGCTATTCTACAATGGAATAACTTTTCTTCCAGGAAGGGACCATCATCTTCTCAAACTACCCTCTGCAAACACTTAATCAACTCATTGCCCCAGGCACATTAGACAGATTGTGAGCCCACCAGGACAGACATGGAAAAATGATCAAGTACCTGAATAAATTCATGTAAACTGTTCTGAGCTCTCCTGGGAGAACGGTAGAGAAATTTGAATAAATAAACAGATCTCCTTCACCCTTTTAACCAGAAGCAACAATAAGAAAGAATACTTTTGGGGTCTTTATCAGAGTGAGTTATTTTTAATCCATCTTAATAATATTTTATCTTGTGGCACATTTCCCTTGCTTAAAGATCCCTGAATTGTAACTAAAATTACTGCATTGCCTGCATAATCTTGTAAATAAACTTGCTCTGTAAAAATAAAATTATAGTTCTTCCTTAAATGCTCTAAGAATCTGTTCTTAAATATTACACAAGCCAAGTTATAAGTAGGTAATGCCTTCCCCAAATTAAAATCTATTTATAATATATATTTTCTTGTTATACTACTACTGCTTTTCCATTTCAACAGAAGTTAAAACACTACTGTATCTCAATGTAATGCACCTATAGCTACTACTGAAAAGACATGCGCTAAATCCAAATTCTCTTTCCCCCTGTCTCCAGGCAGCACAAGCTTAACAAATAGGCCATCAATCAAAAGGTCAATTATTAACTTTGTAATATTCTAGTTATTAAAGATGGAGGATTTCTACTTCCTATTCCTTTGTTGACTGGTGATCTGGTGGTGATTGCTAAGCTATTTTATATTGTTAAATCCTACTAAAAAACAATTTATCTCCAATTTCACTTTGCTTCTTTTATTAAAACTCAATGCTCATTCATATTGGTATTTGGTTGAATAATGTTTTTCATCATTTGTATTCAGATGAATAGTAAAATATATTATTTGGTACAGTTTCACAAGGTTCTATATTAGCGCCATTTTTAAAAAAAAATCTCATTCTATCACTTCTGGTCACTTTGATATATTATTCTTGGATAATGGAAGATTAAGTTCTTACACAATCCACACATGAATTCATCTGATCAGAGGCTAAGGTGACCATCCCATTTTTTTTTGCAAACTATGAGGCAGAAAAAAGAAGTTGTAAAAAAGATCAATAAACTCCAAGATGGTCACCAACAGAAAAATTGTGCCAAAAACAGCCTGTGGAGACAATTTGCAAAAATAAAAAACCCTGAAATATGAGTTTTAGAGGTAGGAGACCTGAACCCTACTCCCAGAAACAACATCTTTAGACACACCCACCTCCTGATTTTCCCATAGAAAATAATGGGTCTGTACCTACCTGTCAGCTCTTTCTCTGGGCTGAAGTGAAGGGAAAGGAATTTCTGCCTCAAAATTTCTCCAAACAATCCTATCTTCAGGATCTTCGGGCTGTCAGTTGGACAGACCCCAACCAAAATCTCAACATGCAACCGGGGGCGGGAAAACGCAGCTTGCACCCCGATACCCCAAGGGCTCTTACTGGGGGTGCATGCAGCCTCTGCTTAAGCCTCTGACAAGATCAGAAGGTAAGCTTGCTCCCAGGGAAATGGACCCCGAGCTCTGATAGTGGCACACAGCAGGCTGGCTCTACTGGTCCACCAGAAGCTTGCCTTGGGAAACTGCAGTCTGGCTCCGCAGGAACCAGACCTTCGGGGAAGCAGAGCATTTTCCCAGGCAGAGAACCCTTTTAGAAGGGGTCTCAAGGCACTAAAGCCACTGAAAATTATGAACTTGCATCTAAAAAAAATAAGCAGAGCAGATCAGAAACACTTCTGCATAGTTCACTTGCAGAAAGAAAAAACTGTAGGGGGCTTTGTGTCTCTCTGCTAAGTAGGAGGAGCAGAAAACAATGTGTGTGGCTTTCTGTAAGACTTGATTTGCGGATACAAATTGAACACCTCCTTTACAGACCGGAATGGATGCAACAGAAGTGGTTATTTTTATGCAGATGATATTCAGGTAGTTATATTCGTGGATTTTTGTTATTCAGGTGCTACTAAGCTAAATAACTGTTTGTATGCTGTTGCTCACTGGCTTTATGGGCATAGGTTGCTATTAAATCAGCAAAAGTGAAAAGTCCTCTGCACTGGTCGAACAAATCTCATGTTTAGTGCCCCAATGATCTCAGGTAACGTAATTTTGTATTCAGGAAACAACTGGGATATTGAAAACATTAGATTTGGACCTCTTTATCAGATACAATGAAGTAATTTTTTCCTGAAGCAGATTCAAATTATTTATTCTTCAGTGGGTTAGAGATCTGTATTTACTCTTTCGTGAATTGGCACTACATAGATTCGATAATGGTAATACCATCTAAGGAGGCATCTCAAACATGTCTATAAATGTTTACAAAATATCCAAACAACTTTGTGAGGTGCACAAATATGGCATTGGTTACCTTATCTTTCTGTATCATATTTTAAAATATTGATCATAGCTTTTAGAACTGGCTCTCCAAAATATGTCCCATTTGATGTCTAAGTTAGCAAAGAATTTTATTGTCACTTTCTCCTGCAATAAAAATATGTTTGGAAATCGCAGAATGTTCTACCTTTGGGTTCTTAGCACCTCTATTATGGTAATACTTTGCCTGTGACTCAGAGCTGAATGCTCATATAAGAACTATAACACTGGGTTTAAAACTTACTTTTCCTGAGGTTTTTGGCCATTAAGGATAGCAGCATTCTATTTTCTAGCTTGCAAATGGACACAACTTTGATCCTTTCTATTTCTACTATTCTTTCATTTCTATGTTATATGACATTTTCTTTTTGTAATGTTCAGAAACTATGTAGAAGAACCACAGCATCAGTTTGTTTCAATTCATAAGTTATATCCAAATAAAACCTTTTTCATTACCACTGAATGGAATAAACTGTTTTAGTTACAGTTCATTCTTTTTACATAAGATTGCCAGGATTAAGTCCCTGCCTCCAGCAGGAGGTATGCTGTTCTCACAAATACCATCATTTTATATTTTACACAAGGAGACAGCCAACACATCGCAGCATACAAATCAACTCAGTATAGAGCAGTGGTCTCGAACTCAAACCCTTTGCAGGGCCACATTTTGGATTTGTAGGTAATTAGAGGGCCTCAGAAAAAATAGTTAATGTCTTATTAAAGAAATGACAATTTTGCATGAGGTAAAACTCTTTATAGTTTATAAATCTTTCCTTTTGGCCAAGTCTTAATAATAATATTATCATTTATAGCTAAAGAGACATATGATTAAGAAACAGTTTTATTTTACTTTGTGATTATGATAAACATACCAAGGGCCTCAAAATAGTACCTGGCGGGCTGCATGTGGCCCCCCGGCTGCGAGTTTAAGACCACTGGTAAAGAGAGTCTCATCAGTGTTAGCTCTGCAGATGCATGAATACTCCAATATCAATCAGAATCCTTCACTGGAGGGAAGAGGTAATTTGTGCTGAATTGTCTCCTTCACCAAAGGTGCAGTTTGTGCAGAATTTAGTTTTCCCATGGAAAGACCCCACTGCAGCCACTGTGCACAAAACAAACTGATAATTAGTCTGCTATCAGAGGGTATTAAACTCCATTTCTATATCCAGCCTCAGTTGTGCTCACCAGCTTTCAATGAGTACACATGGATAGTCAAAGATTTTATGTTTGTATTAGATTGTGTATGTAGTATGTACTCCATGTAGAATGATGAAATAATGAAAGATTAGGTTCTTACCTTTGCTAATCTTCTTTCTTGTAAATCCACACTTTATTCCAGAACCAGTGGGTTATTTCCATCTACCCACCAGGACTTTGTAGGAAGCCTCAAACTTCAGAGGCATAAACCCGTTCTCCTCTTACCTCATCACTGTGCCTATGAATATCAGTTAGTCTTAAAGCAGCCAGGAACATCTGAAGAGGATAATAACAAGAGAGAGGGGACGGGGAACTCCCTGGTAAAAAAGTCAATTCTGCTCAAATCAACAAATGAAAACCAGCAACAATGAAAAACGAGAGAACAGGTTATGGGAAAAAAAAAAGGAAACCTGAATGACAAAACAGTGCTATAAGGAGACACAGCTTGCACTGGGGTGCCTTAACTAAGGACCCTCCTAAACTAAGTGCTAAACCCATTCTGATGGCACTCTTAAAAAGGCTGATCAGAATACAGAAATCCAGTTTACCAGTACATGTAAAGGCAGACAATCAACAAATCAGCAAGGTGTAGGGCAGGTTCCCAGAATAAAGTGTGGATTTACAAGAAAGAACATTAGCAAATATAAGAACCTAATCTTTCATTCCTGTATAATCCCACTTTAATCTGGGACCAGTGGGACATAACAGAGAAATCCCAAAAATTCAGGGTGGGATTGATGAGGCCGCTACCAAAACAGAGGCACCAAAAGCAGCATCCTTTTTGACCACTACATTGATTCTGTAAAACTTGGTGAATGTATGCAAGGAGGACCAGGTAGCGGCCCTGTAAATCTCGTCCAGAGAAACAGCCATTGACTGCCAAGATGACGAAACACCTCTGATAGAATGAGCCCACACTGCAAGGGGGGGGGAGTCTGCTTTCCAGCCGCCAAGTAAGCCATGGAAATAGCCATATGGATCCACTTGGAAAGGGTGGCCCTAGAAGCTGGCCTACCCTTGCGGGCAGAACCCACCAGAACAGATAGTCAGAGAGGCGAAATTCATTGGTGACCTCCAGGTACTGAAAAATCATCCTGCACATGTCCAAGGACCGCAACACCCAGTCCTGCTCCCTCGAACTAGAAGAAACAAAAGCCTAATTCACATGGAAAGCAGAAACCACTTTGGGAAGAAAGTAAGGAACAGTGCGCAGCATCACACCAGAATCCTTAATACACAGAAAAGGATTCAGGCAGCTCCAAAACCCTATGGGATGAGGTAATAGCTACCAGGAAGAACATCTTGATCATGAGATACATAAGGGATGCCTGCTCCAGAGGCTCATACGGCACACAAGCCAGAGAACGGAGAACCAAGTTAAGATTCCAAGTTGGACAGGCAAGGTGCAACGAAGGCCTAAGTTGCAGAGTGCCCCGCAGAAAATAAGCCACATCCAGATGAGCTGCCAACGAGCTCCTCAGAGAAGGAGGGCCCATACACAAAAGACCAGCAATCTGCACCTGGAGAGAAGACACCACTAGGCCCTCCTTCATGCCATCCTAAAGAAACTCCAGAACCCTAGGGACCAACAGGACAGATGGGTCCACCTGCCGCACCAGGCCTGAAAATATCTCCAAGCCTTCGCATAGGCAGCCACTGTGGTTTTCCTTTTGCTGTGTAATAACGTGGCAATCACAGCCAAAGAATATCCACAGCTAGTTAAGGCCGCTGCTCAAGAGCCATGGTGAAGCTTCCCCTGATGAGACAGGCAGGAACACTTTGTTCTGACCCATGTGAAATCGAACTTCCAGGTATTCCAAATCCAGCGTCGGCTCGAGGTGACCCTTCCTGAAGTTGATCACCCAGCCCAGGCGCCACAACAACTGTACCACCTGATGAACAACCTGACACCCCTCAGACTGCAAGGGAGCTCTGATCAACCAGTCATCCAGATACGGGTGAACTAGGACACCCAGGGTGCAAAGATGGGCTGCTACCACTACCACAACTTTGGTGAAGGTTCTGGGTGCCATTGCCAACCCAAGGGCATCGCTGCAAACTGTAAATGTTGCCCCAAGACGTGGAACCTCAAACTTCTGGTGGTCTGGAAAAATGGGAATATGGAGGTACGCCTCCATTGGATCCAGAGGAGACAAGAGAGAAGACCCTGGCCCATTGGAGCAGGGGTCCCTGTTACTGGCATAGAGTCCAGCGGAAAGGAAACAGGCAGAGACTTTCTAATCAAGTTTGCCTTACAAAGAATATAAACAAAATCCGGGGAAAACCCATCCTCTGCGGTGGGAGCTGACCCCTGCGTACTAGGTTTGGACTGTTTGGAGGATTTACAGGGTTTATCTCCTGTAACACACTTGCATTTTGTTGAAATGTCGCCTGTGCACTCCCCAGGGCCCCCAATGCCATTTTCGTGGGAGTCAGGACAGAAGGCACTAGAAGACCCTCCTTGGAGGTCGAAGGCACTGAATCCGGGCAAGCCTCTCATGGGTCGCAGTGCACGTGGAACATGGCTGCACATCCAACAGCTATCCACTGCAAATGAGGCACGAATCCATTACATCCTGCCCTGGGAGGTTATCTATGTGGTTTTCTTTCAAAATGAAGCTGAATGAACTTTAAAATCAAATCTGGAAAAATCCAAGATGGCTACCGAGGGCCTACTGTGACTAAAAATAGCCCGGAAAAACCACAGATTGCCCCATCGGCCCAACATCCACAGTTGGGTACCTCCACCACCCTTGGATACGCCATGCAGAACACCTAGTGGAGGAATGCAGTCCAGCACCGATCTCGGGTGCGCCTCCATGAAACCAAACAGCCTGCACTTTAACAAATTGTTATACGCATTGAAATATATGATACTGCGTAGATAACAAATCTTAATAAACTTGAAACTTGCACTCGACCCATTAGCGGATAAGCCTGGGGTGAGCTACCTCCAAAGGGAACAGTCCATGAGCCCCAATCTGATGTGCAGGCTGCAGGGAACCCCACATAAGCAGACTTTCCCCAAAGGTCTATGATCTCCTGTAGTCAGCACTGCTCCTGCACGGAACTGCCACAGCATGAGGGCGAAAACTGCGAACACAAATACTGAAATTACATAAAATAAAACACAAGCAGAGAAGACAAGCTCCTACAGCCTGGCTTGTAGGAATTAAAACTGATGTTTCTTTGGGGTAGGGAGTATTGGACACTCAAACTGCATGAGGGAGACCAAATTCCTGGAAACTACGAGGGACTGTTTCATGGAACAGCTGGTCACAGAACCAACACGGGGGGATGCCACTCTTGACCTAATCCTCAACGGGCTAGGGGGACCTGCAAAGGAGGTGGCGGTGCTAGGACCCCTAGGAAACAGCGATCACAACATGATCCAGTGCAAGCTGGAAATTGGATCCTCAAAGGTGAAAAGAACCACAGCAACAGCACTCAACTTCAAAAAAGGGAATTATGATGGCATGAGGAAAATGGTGGGAAAGAAACTCAACGGCAGCGCAAGGAAGATGGAGTCTGTAGAAAAAGCCTGGTCCCTACTCAAGGGCACGGTGCAAGAGGCACAGAACCTGTATATCCCCAGATTCAGGAAGGGGTGCAAAAAAAAACGAACCAAAAAACCAGCGTGGATAACAACTGCAGTGAAAAAGGCGATAAGTGACAAGAAAGCATCGTTCAAAAAATGGAAAAAGGACCAAACAAAGGACAACCAAAAGGAGCACAAAGAACACCAAAGGGAGTGTCACCGTGTGGTTAGGAAAGCTAAAAGAGAATATGAGGAGAGACTGGCGGGGGAAGCAACAAACTTCAAATCGTTCTTCAGATATGTGAAGGGGAAGCAACTGGCAAGGGAAGAAGTGGGGCCATTGGATGATGGAGACAAAAAAGGAGTGGTAAAGGAGGAAAAAGAGATAGCTGACAGGTTAAATAAGTTCTTCACGTTGGTCTTCACGAGGGAGGACACATCCAATATTCCGGAACCGGAGGACATCGTAAATGGGGATCGGGATGAAAAGCTGGTCCAACTAGAGGTAAGCCAAGAGGATGTCCTCAGGCAGATAGACAGACTAAAGAGCGACAAATCGCCAGGTCCGGACGGCATTCACCCAAGGGTACTCAAGGAACTAAGGAACGAAATAGCAGAGCCACTTCGCCAAATATGTAACCTATCCTTAAAAACTGGAGAGATCCCGGAGGATTGGAAAATTGCAAATGTCACGCCCATCTTCAAGAAGGGTTCAAAGGGGGACCCGGGAAACTACAGGCAGGTGAGCTTGACCTCGGTCCTGGGAAAGATGATGGAAGCACTGATTAAGGACAGTATCTGTGAACACATAGAAAACAATGGACAGCTAAAGTCGAGCCAGCACGGCTTCTGCAAGGGTAGGTCATGCCTCACAAACTTATTGTACTTCTTTGAGGGGGTAAACAGCCAGGTGGATAAAAGGGAATCCATTGACATCATTTACCTTGACTTTCAAAAAGCCTTCGACAAGGTACCGCACGAAAGACTGCTTAAAAAGCTGTGGAAACACGGGGTGCAAGGGGAGGTCCACCGATGGATCAAAAACTGGCTGGCAGACAGGAAACAGAGGGTTGGAGTAAAGGGCCATTATTCAGACTGGCATTGGGTCACGAGCGGAGTTCCGCAGGGGTCGGTGCTGGGACCGCTCCTGTTCAATATATTTATTAATGACCTGGAGGCGGGAACAAATTGCAAAGTTATTAAATTTGCGGATAACACCAAACTCTACCGCAGGGTTGAAACCATGGAAGACTGCGAAGATCTGCAAAGGGACCTAACGACGCTAGAAGAATGGGCCAAGAAATGGCAAATGAACTTTAACGTAGGGAAATGCAAGGTCATAGGGAAAAAGAACCCGATGTTCAGCTACAAAATGGGGGGATCACTGCTAGGGGTAAGTAACCTTGAAAGAGACCTGGGAGTGATGGTAGACACAACATTGAAGGCGTCGGCATAGTGCGCCACAGCCTCAAGGAAAGCAAACAAAATGTTGGGTATCATTAAGAAGGGTATCATGACCAGGACAAAGGAGGTCATCCTGCCACTGTATCGTGCAATGGTGCGACCGCATCTGGAGTACTGTGTCCAGTACTGGTCGCCGTACCTCAAGAAGGACATGGCGGTACTTGAGGGAGTCCAGAGAAGAGCAACTAAACTGATAAGGGGTATGGAAAACCTCTCATATACTGACAGACTGAAAAAGCTGGGGCTGTTCTCCCTGGAAAAGCGGAGACTTAGAGGAGACATGATAGAAACCTTCAAGATCCTGAAGGGTATAGAAAAGGTAGACAGGGACAGATTTTTCAGATTATTGGGAACCACAAGTACAAGGGGGCACTCGGAGAAATTAAAAGGGGACAGGTTTAGAACAAATGCCAGAAAGTTCTTTTTCACCCAGAGGGTGGTGGATACATGGAACGCGCTTCCGGAGGCTGTGATAGGCCGGAGCACGTTACAAGGCTTCAAAGAAGGTTTGGATAGGTTCCTAGAGGATAAAGGAATTGAGGGGTACAGATAGGAGTAGCGGTAGGTTATAGGGATAGTCTGGGACCATTGCTCAGGCAATGGGCCTGATGGGCCACCACGGGAGCGGACCGCTGGGCGAGATGGACCTCTGGTCTGCCTCAGCGGAGGCAACTTCTTATGTTCTTATGTTCTCTCAAGTTTGAAGCTTCCTGCAAAGTCCTGGTGGGTAGATGGAAATAAACCACTGGTCCCGGAATAAAGTGGGATTGTACAAAAATGCAAATTATAAACATTGGAAATAGACAGATACTCCTGAAAGCTCAACATTAATGTGTGTCAGTCTGCAGAGAAATTACTAAGACCAGAACTAATACTATATGTAGCTTAAGGCTTCTCTGACAATGTTTTTTATGCTTAACTGTTTAGATTGAGACATATTACTTCATTTTATAAAGAAAATATTTACAAGCACCCCGCTGAGCTCAGTGTGAAAGAATTCTAATTTCAACACCAATAGATTCCTGAAAAGGTGCTGGGTTCCTTTCATACCAAACAAGTCAAGGGGAAAGGCTCATGTGGGAAAGAGTAAGTAACAAAATAAATCAGTACTCACCTTTAAGGTCTTCACAGCCACTGTGAGGCTATACTTCTTCCAGACACCCACATACACCTCTCCATATTGCCCTCCTCCGAGTTTGTGCTTCATAGTGATGTCAGTCCGCTCCATTTCCCATTTGTCATGAATGGGAGACACTCCATATACTGTGGGTTTATTGCACTTGGGTGCAGGGTAGTGTAAAGTAGTTACCAGCCCATCTGCTACAGTTGAGTGATGGTGCACTAGTTCAGCAAGTGTGTTGAAGCGGCTTTCTGCAGTCACATATACCTGAAGCCAAGACAGAAGCATGTGAGGCTTGCACCTATGGTATTTACAATTCTACAGCTCAACACAAGATCCATCACTACAGTGAGAGAGACCTGCATTAAAGTATCTCACCTATCTTACTCATTACTCATAAAACAAACAGCATCATTTCCTTACCAGGATTTTAACTGATTGGCTGTGATGGCACTCAGCAAGAGACACTATATAAATGAGATAACAAATACATAGTAACATAGTAGATGACGGCAGATAAAGACCCGAATGGTTCATCCGGTCTGCCCAACTTTATGACACAACTTCCTCTTTCCACAAAGAACAGGAAGTTGCATCGTAAGGAGGAGCCTGACAGCAGGAAGGGCCATGGGCACCATTCAGCAGGCCTGACGTCGGGAAGACTTCCATTCGGCTCTGTGCTGCAGGCAGGGCAGGTAAGGAGAAGGAGAGTAGCCTCGCGGTTCGAGTGGTTACCAAGGGAGGGGGAGGTCCGCCCCGGGTGCAGCACAGCCGGCCAGGTCCCCTTACTTTTGTGGCGCTTCCCCGACCGACCGACCGACAACAGCCCCGGTCCGACAAACCTCCCTGCCCTTAACCGCGAATCTAAATTACCTTCTTACAGCTGCTGTAAGAAGGTAATTTAGATTCGCGGCTACAGGGCAGGGAGGATTGTCGGACCGGGGCTGTTGTCGGTCGGTCGGTCGTGGAAGCGCCACAAAAGTAAGGGGACCTGGCCGGCTGTGCTGCACCCGGGGCGGACCTCCCCCTCCCTTGGTAGCCACTCGAACCACGAGGCTACTCTCCTTCTCCTTACCTGCCCTGCCTGCAGCACAGAGCCGAATGGAAGTCTTCCCGACGTCAGCACTGACGTCGGGAAGACTTCCGTTCGGCTCTGTGCTGCAAGCAGAGCAGGTAGGGAGAAGAAGAGCCGCGCGACTGAGTACATCCAGCCCCGCAGGAACCCCGCGACCCTCGGAGGCATCCCCACGGGATCCCCGTGACCCTAGGGGGCGTCCCCACGGGATTCCCGCGACCCTAGGGGGGCGTCTCCACGGGATCCCCGTGACCCGAAGGGGGAACCCGCGGGATGCCCGCGGGTCCCGCGGGATTCCCGTCGTCCCCGTTCCCGTGCAGCTCTCTAATCAGAACACATCTTCTCAGTTTGCTTGCAAAAGGAAAAACTGAAGAGGGAGCTATTTTCCACTGCTGAAAGGGAGGAAGTGGGAACTTTGAGCGATACCCTTCTGCAAAGTTCACAACTATAGGAGGATAACATTTTTAGTAAAGAATCTTGCATCTTTGCAACAGAATCAAGTGTTTGCTTTCTCCACATACTTACTTTACAATCTGACGCAGTGTTGATTCTGTAGTGGTAGACTCGGCCCTCGTACCTCAGTGAGATAGACAGCTGGCCTGGGCTGCTCTCGCTCTCCCGCACCAGGAAGCTACCGTTTATGAGACTGCTCAGCAGATATTCTGCTGCACTCCGTGATACTGGCCCGTGATACCAGGAATGCTTCTCAAGGCTGCTCACTGGCGTTATGTAGTTACTTGGCACCCAGCCTTGCCCATTTTTGGAGCGCACTTCACTCCATTCACCATTCTGGTTGTAACCCAGGACTCTTAGCTTCTCACCTGTCAAAGGACAGAAAAAGGAAGAAATATCAAAAATGTAAGCTGATATAGTTTGAGCATGCAAATTCTCAGCAGACTAGAGATCCAGACTTTCTGCAAGATCATATGCTACTGCCACTGGGAAGTACGTAGTACAGATGTGTCAAACTCTGGCCCACGGGCCAAATCTGGCTCACTGTGTCATAAAATTTGGCCCGCTAGACAATGAAAAGGAAAAATTATGTTCTTACCTGTTAATTTTCTTTCCCTTAGACGCAGCAGATGAATCCAGAGACCAATGGGATAGCTCACATCTACCAGCAGGCGGAGATAGAGAAACTGATTAACAGGTGGTCCTATTGGCTGGCACTCCTCCTGTTTATCTAGTATAGCTCCTTGCCCAAGCATCCGTAACCATCAATAGGCATAGCATGTAAAAAACTTATTTCCCATAACAAATCTCAAAATGCAATAATACAGAAAACAACCTGCCATAATAACAAACTGCGAAAGTTGCAAAAGAAAAAACCGAGATACAATATCCAGAAAGGGTGGGGCTCTGGATTCATCTGCTGCGTCTAAGGGAAAGAAAATTAACAGGTAAGAACATAATTTTTCCTTCCCTAGCAACAGCAGCAGATGAATCCAGAGACCAATGGGATGTAGCAAAGCAATCCTCAATCTGGGTGGGAAGCAAACACCGCCTCCGCAACAACCGAAGCACAAAACGCCCCTACCGCATGCACCCCCACATCCAAGCAGAAATGCAGAGAGAAAGCACTCTCGGAAGACCGATTAGCCACGAGACAAATCTCCTCCAAGGAAAAAACCTCTGGGCCGAGCCCAAGAAGTAGCCATCGCTCCGGCGGAATGGTCATAAAGTTCTTTCGCCAACCGCTTCCCTGCCAGCCAGCAAGCATAAAGAATGTCCTCCTGGACCCATTGAGCGATGGAGGCTTCGGACGCCGCCATACGTTTGAGGCGTTCCTTGAAGAATACAAAAAGGAGATATAAACAACTAAAAGTAGTTAGAAACTGAGCTCGCGGAGAACGCTACGTACGTATCAAAAAATGCAGTGAATAAAAGCACTGCTCCCAATTTCTCCTCCCAGGAAGAAGGAAGGAAAAGCGAGCATGACATAAAAGAAAGGATGACACCCCCCTAGAAAGAAATAGTGGTACCATCCGAACTGATACCCCATATTTCGGAAATCAGAAATAGGAATCCCCGTTAAACAAGGCCTGCAACATAGAAAACTGCAGAGCTGAAGCCATGGCCACAAGAAACCCCATGTTCAACGGCACAGCCCTTTAGAGTCCCAAAAGACAAGGATGAAATGAAGCCTTCGGTAAACTGAGAAGAAGTACGTGAAGATTGTACTCCAAACCGGGCTTTCTAAGAGGCGCATGAATATACCGCACTCTGTTTAGGAACTGAACTACATGAAGCTGAGAAGTAAGCGAAGAGCAATATACCTAGCCCTTGTAACAAGCCAAGAATGGCACAAGAAGCTGAAGCGAATTGAAAGCTAAGCCCTCGGCAATACACTTGTGCCAAAAAGGAACTCTGGAGTGTTTCAAGCGTTAAGAAGCACCCAAGAAAGGAAAAACCTCCAAAAGGAAGCAGAAGCCACAGGAGAAGACGTCTGTAGCACCTGGATAAGAGAAGAAACAACCTGCTTCGCATAACCCTTACACGTCAGCCAAGATTTTTCAAAAAACTAGGTCGTAATACTAAAGTAGTACAAATATCCATGTTGATCGGACCCTAGGCGAGCAAAGCCGGAGATACCAGAAAACTTCTTAGTCCGGCTGTCGAAAGACTCATCAAATCCGCAAAGTAAGGACGGCGCCGCCAATCCAGAGATTCTACAAATACTGTGCCCGGAAAGCGAGCTCGAGATGGCAAATCCAAGCCATCATCAGCCAGCGGAAAACACTGAAAAAGAGAAGGCAGAGGCGAGAAAGGAGCCATGCAGCTACCCCCTCTAACTCCCACTTCCTGGGCCCGCTGAAGAAGCTAGGAAGCTTAGAATTGAGAGACGAGGCCATGAGGTCTAGGTCAAGGAGATCTCACGTCCATAAAAAGAGCTAGAACGCCTGAGCCACAAATCTCAATATCCAGGATGCAGAAGATTACACTATTACTAACATGCACACTTTCCAGAGCGTACACAGCGCTGTACACTGCAACATATAAGAAATGGGCCATGCTCAGATTCCGCGGAGAGAAAGTCTATCCAAACTCTTATCCTGATCCATAAAAGGATCTGCCAACAGAAGACGAAGATGAGAGTCCACCCATTGAAGCAGACCAACTTCACCTGCCAACTGCCACCTGCCAACAACACCTATTGCCCAAGCTGTAGAGAAATACCCCCATCATAATACTAACCAAAAGGACCCTCAGCGGCAATCCGGAAGAATGATCTGAAGCTCCAGAAAGGTAGCCTGACCCTGCTCAAGAGTAGAAGAATGAACAAGCACTGAGTCGCCTCTGAAGACCAGACTCCTGGAGCTGAGGATGGAAGCCACCGAGCTCCCTAACCCGACAGCCTGGGATGGTCGGTGGTCATGAGCTAGTCCAGCAAAGAACGAGGCATGCCTTGAAAAGAGAAATCGCGCTGAGCCAACAAATCATACAGAGCGATGCAGGAGGAGCATACCAAATAATTGGAGCCCTGAGATACCGGGAACCACCGGAACAAAAGCGACTGCTGTAGCGTAAGAAGGGGAAAGCAAGCCGAAGTTCCCAGTGGAGTCAGCAATATGGATCACAGAAACTGTACAGAATCCCATACTCTTGGTCATGGTAAGCGAAGAAGAATACCAATCTGAGACCGAGACCTCACGCCCAAGTCTCCGGAAAGAAACACATGTCTCTCCTATATGAATAAAAACATTACCCCGATATACCTATAAATAGTACAGGAGAAAACAGCGCTGTGCAAATTCGAAGATGCACGTGTAAAGAACTGAGGAAAAGATACCACCCTTTTCGTGTCAGTCAAATGGCCCGACTGGAAGTTGTCCGAATCAAGCAGGCAGTCAAGAAGAAATTAGATGAATCGCCTGGTAGCGCCAAAACGGTACCACCGCCCACATCACCTAAAACGTTTGTGAATCCTTGGGTAGGCTTTGGCATGTGCCAAAACCGAAAGCGCTGCTCCAAGGGAGGCAGGCAAACCCAGTGCCGATTCGGAGTCCATAGAGAAAATGTAAATATACTACCATGTTGTCTGCAGAAATGTGTAACCCCAAGAAACTAATTCAGAAGAATGGGATCCAGCCTGCCCAATGTCCCCGTCTCGGGCACCATGCAGTAAGTGGAACAACGTCCCTTAGTTCCCGAAGAACTACAAGAACTGTCCTGAGGACCAGTAACACTGAAAAGGGAAACACAAAACATAGAGACTCCAAGAACGAACTGGAAACCTGAGGAGGATGCAAAGATGCAAGCATCCTGAAAAATCTTCACAGCCCCCTGACCTGACATTATAGCGTCTTCTCCCTCATGAGAAAGCCTGAAGAGTCATTGAAAGAAGTCAAGATCCCCTCAGAATGAAGTGCAGAAGGTCAGGGAATGGCAGAATGAGACTGTAGGATCTGCAAGAAGATTCTCCTAGGAAAATTCAAGTTTCACAATGTAAAGAGGAATATACTGGAACCATGAAAACAGTACTAACCCCATGTAACATGAGCGAAATACGTATGTCCTTTAAAGTGAATACATACTACACTCATCAAGATGCTGCATCTACCGCCCCGTGGAAAACAACAGCATCCTTACAGGTATCAGACAAAGCTCACATCGCTAATGAGAGCTTCAGGGATGAGGCTAACAGCCACATAGCGCATGATCCTCCGCAGGTTCGATAGAACAGGTAACTGGCTCCTGGTTAAAAGGAACTGTACAGCCTTTCCTATCTGGACGGGGGGCCCGTCTAGCATGTGCCATGAGAAAATGGTGACAGGAGAAACCAGCGTGATAAGCATGGAAATCTGAAGTCCAGGCCCCCTCAGAAATAGAGAAAGAGAGTCCTGGCCGCAGGAAGATGCGCAGTGTCATTATGCCCATAGAGACAGCCCGAACTGTTTGTACTACCTTTAGGCATATATATCCTGTGCCACTACTAGACACATGCAGCTCAGCACAGAGGCCCAAATAAGGACAATTACCAACAGACAAAGGCTCAATCTGAAGGGACCCCAAGAGAGATAATGAGATACCTGTGTGAAATACAGGGCACTATCTTACTGCTGATCTCACCGTGCCATGAGTTGCCGTATGTCACCCCAGTCCGGAGACAAACCGAGACTGGGTGACCTAGCACAGGGCAGAGTCTCTCTGGTAAACCCCTTGAGTGCTAACCCCAGAGTCCGATTAAACAAGCAGCTTCCTTCAAGGGAGTACAGCAGGAACACAGACATAGACATATAAAGCTGCCCAAGCTTGTCCCAAAGCTGGTGACACACATACAACTTGTCTGAACCGGAAAGGAGAGAAGCCCCGGCATACCCTGACCAAAGTCAGCTGGAAACAAACTACCGGAACGCTGCAGCTCTCCCGCCATCGCCAGAGACCCAAGCGCACGCTGGATTCTCACTGACACGTGGCCGCTGCATCAATGCTCCTAAAAACATAGTTGGATTCAAGCCCCGCAAAATTTACCCTGCCGCAGCTTGCATAGAAATAAAATCAGACTCAGGGAATAACCAGAAGAACGGCCCACAGCGCCGGAAAAAACATGTCCCATCTCATGCTGCTATAAACCGGCACCTGCACAATCAGCTGCACATGGCCGTGACAAACACCGATGAAAGAGAGCCTCAGAATAAACAGGACTACTGCTGCACTGAAACCCAACAATGAGAACAAGTGTGAGCAAGAAATCGCACCGCTACTGCCGCACTGGAACCAACAATGGAAACCAAGCGCGTGCATGCAAAGGGCGGGAAGTCCCGGCTCCCTCCACGGATTTCTAGTCATAAAACTTAGCCTCAATAAAATATCCATGCCTTAAATGTACGATGACCGAACCCACAGTCCTAAGACTCCCAAACAGAACCTTTAGTTCAAACAACTGTAAAAGCCAGACATACTCACAAGCTAGTTGTTAGGGCTGGTTGAAGCCAGTTTGCAGCAAAAGCATGGCAGAATGTAACAATTGTGGTCTCTTTTTTTTTTTACACAGAGAAGGAAAAGAAGAAAAAAATTGAGACGCAGTCAGACCCTCTAGCAATGGAGGGAGGGTGAGGCAGGGACAAGGGGTGGCCCAATTGTAACCTCTAAAGCAGGCACCGTTCAGCCGGACACTCCTGTCTCACTGAAGAGAAAAATCTCAACAGGAGAAATAGCATTGGCAGCTCACTGAAGAGAAAATCTTAACAGGAGAAACAGAATGGCAGTCTCACTGAAGAGAAACCTCAACAGGAGAAACAGAATGGCAGTCTCGCTGAAGAGAAACCTCAACAGGAGAAAATAAAGTTCCAGCCACAGCCAGAATTCAGGAGCTAGTTGAATAGCGACTTTTTCCTGCTGGGAGATAGAGAATACTGGATAAACAGGAGGAGTGCCAGCCAATAGGACCACCTGTTAATCAGTTTCTCTATCTCCGCCTGCTGGTAGATGTGAGCTATCCCATTGGTCTCTGGATTCATCTGCTGCTGTTGCTAGGGAAATTTGCAATTAAGGTGGCCCACCGGAAGGCACCAGCTGTAGCTTCACATGCCTCAAGTCTTTACTACTCTGCCGCGAGACTTGAGGCGCATGAATCTATAGCTGATGTCTTCTGGCAGGCCAACTTAGCAGTAGAGAGAGTCACAGCGTCGCACAGTATGGTGGCCGCGATACTTGAGGTGTGTGAATCAACAGCTGATGCCTTCCGGCAGCCCAGCTGTAGATTGATGCGCTTCAAGTCTCACGGACCCCACGCTGTGCTCTCGACGCTCTCTACTGCCGCTGCTCTTCATGCTCATGGTCGCCTGCACCCTCCCAGCTGCGTCGCCATTTCGGTCTGCCTACTCATCCCGGCTGCTTGCCTGAAAATTTTAAAGGAAAAGCTATCGAAGGGTTGAGTTCCCAAACCATTTGCACCTTGTTGGGCCAGATGTGACACTCAGCCCTAGTTTGAGAGCATTCCCATTGCAGTTGAGGGTTCAGAGCTTGCCAGTATAGGCAGTTATGATACTTCCGATGGGAGATGCTGAAGTGAAGTACTGGTGGCTTAGCCTTAGATCCCATGGTGGATAACATCTTGAATATAGACAAAGGAGTTGTGAGGGTTGAACCAATGGAAGCTTTCATTCAGTTGCTCCTGAGACACTACAGAAGCTACAGCAGGAGCACAAAAGTTAGTGATGAAAGAATTGATGGTTGCAGGTTGTTTGCAGTACAAACCCACCAATGTGTCCTTAGATGCCCATCTGAGTATATTGTGGATCTAAAAAAGCAGTCTTTTGAGACTGATTTGTCCAAGTTTTTAATTTTGGCCCATCACAGAGATGGCGTGGGGTTGGAGAGGTTGTAACACCATACTTCTACTAAGACTAAGGGGTGTTTTTATTAAGGTATGCATTTAGCATTCGCTAAATCGGTTAGTGCACCTTAATAAAAGGACCCCTAAGTATCTTAATAAAAAAGTTGGCCCATGACTTAGCCTATGGTTTAGATTTTGGCCCCTTATATGATTGAGTTTGACACCCCTGATGTAGTAGGTCTATGACAGCAGGGTGTTATAGGACACCATAGGGATTCTCCAAAGACAGAAACGATCTCTCCTTTTTTAAAGAACATAAGAATAGCCATACTAGATCAGAACAATGGTCCATCTAGCCCAGTATCCTGTTTCCACAGTGGACAATCCAGGTCACAAGTTCTTGGCAAAAACCCAAATAGTAGCAACATTCCATGCTTCCGATCCCAAAGCAAGCATTGGTTTATCCCATATCTGTCTCAATAGCATTTTGTTTAAATAAAATGCTGTAAGTTATAAGTTGTTATTTTGAGGGAAAACAAGATTGCTTTTCTTGTGTGTAATCTTTACAACTTTTACAGCAGTGGTCTCAAACTCGCAGCCCGGGGGCCACATACGGCCCGCCAGGTACTATTTTGAGGCCCTCGGTATGTTTATCATAATCACAAAAGTAAAATAAAAGTTTCTTGATCATATGTCTCTTTAGCTATAAATGACAATATTATTATTAAGACTTAGCCAAAAGGAAAGATTATTATTAAGACTTAGCCAAAAGGAAAGATTTATAAACTATAAAGAGTTTTACCTCATGCAAAATTGTCATTTCTTTAATAAGACATTAACTATTTTTTCTGAGGCCCTCTAAGTACCGATAAATTCAAATGTGGCCCTGCAAAGGGTTTGAATTTGAGACCATTGTTTTACAGTCATTAGTTTTTTATGGCTATAGAGAAGGGTGCCAAAGCTGTTTCTTAGTCCCAAGATTGAGAGCTTTCACTCCAGTCAACACAAAGCAAAATTGTTTAGTTGTAAGATTCTGAAGACAGCAGTTCCCCATTTGCCCACATCATGTGACCATAGCAGCTGACTGGATTGTAACCAGCACAGAACTAATGGATGGAGTGGGAAATAAATAAATTAAATAGACAAAAGTCTTTCAAGTCCATGCATAATAGTTCCTCTGCTGCTTTATTCTCACGCTCACCGTTACAGTTAAATCATTTATATTCCACTGTTGCCAATGAATAGTTCACAGCAGATTACATAGAAAGAACTAGACTAATTAAACTAGGATATACATAAATACAAGACATTATCCCATTATTTCCTACTAAGATTGAATTTCTGAAACCAAAAAATTTTAAGTGCTTTTTCAAAAATGGTAAGAATTACTATAAATCACATTTGAATTGGCAAGATTGGCCATACAGAGGCACCCTGATAAGGAAAGGAAAGGAAATAGCAAACAATCTTTTAGATACAATTCCTTTTAAACTGGGGAATTGTAATGTTTCTTGCAACAGCTTTGACAGGAAGCAGAATATTTCCAGACTGGAAGAAGGTCAGTTTGTATGCTACTGCAGAGGAGTAGCTTAGTGTTCAGAGCACAGGTCTGACAACCAGAGAAGCCGAGTTCAAATCTTGTTGCTCCTTGCGATCTTGGGCAAGTCGCTCAGCTTTCCATTGCCTCAGGTATAATCTTAGATTGTAAGTCTTCCAGACAGTCCAGGGAATTACTCAGTATTTCTTCACAGAGAGAGTGGTTGATCATTGGAACAAGCTTCCAGTGCAGGTGATCGAGGCAAACAGCGTGCCAGACGAATAAATGGGATACCCATGTGGGATCCCTACGAGGGTCAAGATAAGGAAATTGGGTCATTAGGGCATAGACAGGGGGTGGGTAAGCAGAGTGGGCAGACTTGATGGGCTGTAGCCCTTTTCTGCCGTCATCTTCTATGTTTCTAAGTTCAATTTATTATTTGATATACCACAAAGCATGGCAAAATGTCTAAGTGATTTTACAAAATTAGGTAATGTATGAGAGAGAAACTGAGAACTAACACTGGGTAAGACCAAAACTACAAAATATGAGAAAAACATAGTAAGGTGAGAATTACATTAGTAGTGGGAAGGAAGTGACATCACTGTGCTGATGAAGCTTAGAGAGCCAGCTCCAGTGGCACCTGGGAATTACTGCTAATTTTCCCCACTTAATGTGAGCCCAGGTCTTCACCAGTCCCATTCTCGAGTGCTCAGAGCTATTCTCAGCTCCTACTGAGGAAAGGGAAAATCTTTTGACTCCAGGGCCTATCCTGACTGAGGAACCAAAGAAACTGAGGAGCTCTTTAGGGCAGCCCCACCACCAGCAGTCAGTTTGGCTCTCTGTGTCTCATATTAAGAACATAAGTACAGTCTTATTGGGTCATAAGAACATAAGAACATAAGAACATAAGAAATGCCATCTCCGGATCAGACCTTCGGTCCATCAAGTCCGGCGATCCGCACACGCGGAGGCCCTGCCAGGTGTACACCTGTTGTAATTTATAGTCCACCATATCCTTACATGCCTCTCTTAAGGAGATATGCATCTAGTTTGCTCTTGAAGCCTAGGACGGTCGATTCCGCAATAATCTCATCTGGGAGGGCATTCCAGGTGTCAACCACTCTCTGAGTGAAGCAGAACTTCCTGACATTAGTCCTGAACCTGTCCCCCCTTAGCTTCATTACATGTCCTCTAGGCCGTGTCAAATTGGACAATGTAAATAATCTTCTCTGCTCTATTTTGTCGATTCCTTTCAGTATTTTGAAGGTCTCGATCATATCCCCACGCAGTCTCCTTTTCTCAAGGGAGAATAATCCTAGTGTTATAAGTCTGTCCTCGTATTCCAGTTTTTCCATACCCTTCACCAGTTTTGTTGCTCGTCTCTGCACCCTCTCCAGCAGTTTTATATCCTTCTTTAGGTAGGGAGACCAATGTTGGACGCAGTATTCCAAGTGGGGTCTGACCATTGCCCTATAAAGCGGCATTATAACTTTCTCCGATCTACTCGAGATTCCTTTCTTTATCATGCCCAACATTCTATTTGCCTTCTTTGCCGCTGCCGCGCATTGTGCCGACGGCTTCAGGGTCCTATCTATCAGTACACCCAGGTCCTTTTCTTGTTCACTCTTCCCCAGAGTTGCACCATCTTCGCGGAGGCCAATCCAAGTCACAAGTACCTGGCAAAAATCCAAATAGTAGCAGCATTCCATGCTATTGTCCCATGTCTGTCTCAACAGCAGATTATGGACTTTTCCTCTAGGACTCTGTCCAAACCTTTTTTAAAACCATCTACATTAACTGCTGTTACCACATCCTCTAGCAACACGTTCCAGAGCTTGACTATAACTCTGAGTGAAAAAATATTTTCTCCTATTGGTTTTAAAAGTATTACTCTGTAGCTTCGAGTGTCCCCTAGTCTTTGTAAATCTTCCATGCCAGTTTTGATGAGTATGACTATTTTACCCCCACCTCCCCTTGGCAAGGCAGGCAAGTGAACTACCTTACTAGGCCCAAACTGCTCTGAGTGATGTCCTTTTCCTTATGTCACAACCTCAATTTCTATGGCTGAGCCTTCAATACAGGGAGGGTAATTTATAAAATAAGCATAATATATCTGCCTACATATCTTCCCTATCTGGACATCCAATTATAAAGCCCACACTGTGTCATGGGTAGGGACAGTCAGAGAAGACAGAATACCAGAAATCCAAAATAGAGGCCCTGTAAATCCATAGCAAATGTAAATACAAAGAAGAGCAGACACAAAGATAAGCTGATCCCAAGCAAATGTATAAATTAGCTCTTTATTCACAAGCCCAACTAAAAAAGACCTTAAAAATAAAGAACTAATTTATACATTTGCTTGGGATCTGCTCATCTGTGTGCTCACTTTTTTTGTATTAACCAGAGAACATCAGAGCCTTAAACTCCAGTATTTTGCCACTATTTATCATGGGCTCAATCTTTTCATTCATCAGTCCCAAATATCAAATTATTACTTACTGGGAACTGGGGATTTTTTTTTTTTAACACCTTATACAATACCCCTTTTCTCTGCATCTTTTTCTTTGTCACATCCATTTTTATTTATTTATATAAATATTTTATTTTAACTTTTATGCTTTTTACATCTTCTCATGCCTCAATTCACCCTCACTTCCTCTGCTCTCCCTAGCTTCTCACCTTACCACATTCACCACTTCTGTATAGCCAATGTAATATAAGAGGAGGCAAGGGCGAGTGCAAAATTTTAAGTGTTTGGGATTTTTCTGCCCCTATCTCAAAGTCAAATTCCTTTCAGGTACTTCAACAATGCAAAAATATCTTACCAGAGACAGAAGCTTTTCAACAAACTCAATTTCTGTGCCAAGTGTGCAATATGAACACCACCTTCCCATTTCCCAGAATTACCTGCATAACTGATATTCCGTTGCCCTTTTTTTCTAACAGCTCATATTGATGTTCTGTCTCTGCCTCAGTATGGCAAAGGAATGTAATCATGGGTATCAAAGGATTTGTTAATAAGCTCAAATCAGAGCCCTTGAGAAACTAAAACTGTAACTTGGCTCATCTTACCTTTAGTAATGCTAAGTGTATTGTCTCCACTTGCAACAAAGTCATAAAGTGCAACAAAGAGATTGGGGTCGCTCTCCGTAGCCCCTAGAAGATTTTCTTTAGAACTCCAGCGGATGGCTTCATTGAGGGCTTGAGATTCAGCATCAGAGTCATAGGGGCGGTGAAGAGCTTCTGTGAATCAAAGAACACAAAGGGGAAACAAATTATATTTCACATGTTTCATTTTAAAAGCACCAGAATCCCAAGTACACCCCCCAGTGGTTGGATTAGTAACAATATATGTGATGCACAACCAGGACAAGCAGGCAGCATATGCTCCTTTTCTGTTAGAGCCCTATAATTTAACACTGCTAGTGCTGTAAGGCGCTCTGACCTGTATTTGTATAAGCAAAGAGTAACAAATTCATAGTTGTTTCCCATCAGAAGTTTTCATTGTTTTGATTCTGGACCTTGGTAAAAAAAAAAAAAAAAAGCTTCGTAGAGGACCCTCCAATGACTAGTCACCAGACAAACTTGGGTTGCATATGCATAGCTTAGAAGTCCTGATATGTAGTCATGCAATCAATGAACCAAAGTCTCAGATAGTTTAACATTTTAAGCACCAGACTTATCTAGATTATTAAAAACAGCAAGCTTAATCTCTTGATTTTATGACTGAAAAGAAATTGGATTAGGTAGTGCAATCTTGTCTTAGTTTAGACCTTTCTTGAAGGATAGATGAGTACATTTAGACCAAACATGGGCAACTCCGGTCCTCGAGGGTTGGAATCCAATTGGGTTTTCAGGATTTCCCCAATGAATATGCACTGAAAGCAGTGCATGCAAATAGATCTCATGCATATTCAGTGCATATTCATTGGGGAAATCCTGAAAACCCGATTGGATTCCGACCCTCAAAGACTGGAGTTGCCCATGTCTGATTTAGATGAATCAGTTCACACACAATAGAACCAACAATATAAACTGATAAAGATACTTTCTAATCCATTAAATTTGTACCATAAATCCAGGCAGTTATTTCTTATGTCCAAAACGTAGTTCTTTTATCAAATATATCTCCTTTCTTAAGGTGGAAAAAGGCCTCAGATCTAGAGCGTACACACCATCCGTTGCTCTTGATTTTAATCATTGGCCAAAAGCATCGTCCTACCTATTATCTTTTTTTTTCTTATAATATTCATTTCTTTACTCTTTACTTTCTATTTTTTCTTTTTCCCTTTTTTTATAACAACCTGTAATTATCAGGAGAATCAATCATCTGAATCAAACTAGTTAGCTACTTATGACAGGGTCCTAAACAGTCATATATCACTTGTTGGAATTTATGACACTTAATATACAAGAAAAGCTTGTTGAAGTCAAAAAAAAATTTCAAAATCTGTAGTACTCATCTGAAGTGTTGTATTCAGTAATGATGAACAAAGACTGCTTCCAAATTTTTATGCAGTCTCTGATACAAAATACATAGCGTTAGCAGCCTCAATCTTCACCAATGCTGCCAGCGTTTCACGGTTTAATCTTTTACTCACTTCTTCAGGGTTGTGGGAAAGGCTGGAAGTTTGAATTGAAAAAAGAAAGCCATTCTTAATATGAATAAACCCTGAAAAAGCGGGTAAAAGATTGAACTGCGAAATGCTGGCCACATTGGTGAAGATTGAGGCAGCTAACACTATGGGCTCCTTTTACTAAGGTGCTCTAGCATTTTTAGTGTGCGCTAAATGAAAAATACTAATGCAAGCTCTATGGAGGCGTTAGCTTTTAGCGTGTGCGGTATTCCACGCCTTTGTAAAAGGACCCCTTACTGTATATTCACTATACAGCCTGGTACTTTGATTTTTCTCGCAGACAAGAAGTAGTAAACGTAGTAGATCTGCTTTAATATGCACAAGAGGATTGTATTTCATAACTATAATGAGTGGCCATTACATTTTGCATAAAAGTGTGTTTTTTTAGATTGTTTAAAGTTTAATAATACTTTGTGTAAGTTATATAAGTATGAGACAATCAAATCTCAATAAATAAAGTATATTATCTTCATTGCATGCAAAGTTGTGTTTATGTGAATATTTCTGAGGAAGGAGGTCCATAGCTTTTATCAGATTCATAAAGGGGCCCGTGACTCAAAAAAGGTTACAAATCACTGTACTAGACAATCAGCTCTTTCTCCTTCCCTTTGTCTGCTTCCTCCTGGCACTCTCCCCTTTGACAGCCCAGCTAGTCAGCACCAGCCATGACTGCCTCTCCTCGGCTCAGGTCCTGCTACATCTTTTTCATTGGATACTAGGCCCTGAATATAAGACACATGGACTACTTTGCAGTCCCAATCAGAATTTTGCTCAAAACTTATTCATTCCATTTGATTACAGCCTAACATAAAATCACTCAAATCAATATATACAGAAATAAAATAAAAATCAGAAAGATAAAATCTCTTATACTCTCCCCCTATCCAGTAAACAAATCCATTTGTGTTATTAACAATAACCTATTTACACTAGAAATGGCCAAGATGTAACCATCTTGTGAAAACTTGAGGCAGTTAAATGTGTAACATCAAGAAGTTCCACAAATGAGTGGCAAAATAAACAAAACCTCACTAATGTGGACAAATACATTGTAAATGAAGTGTGAAGGAACGATGATGAGCTGACTGTAAAGCTACAAGGAACCCCTGCCAAACAACACAGGGCCCCGATGCACAAAATATTTCTGTGCTAGTAAGATTCTTTAAAGCGGTCTTACTGGTATGAAAATCCTCCTCATGATGTTCAAAGGGTTTTCCATGGTTGCTACCAATCATCATAGCAGCCAGCGAGAACCCTACGCAAATACATCACAAAGAGCTCATTCGTATTCTAAGGAGCTCACCTTGCGATGCACAAAAGGGAATCCCCTCCCCCTTTAGACTCAATTTCATGGCAGCTCTGGAGCTGCCGCTAGCTATAGTGGAACCACAATTTTAATGGGAGCAGCCTTGCTCTCCTTCCAGCTCCTCTGATCATGGCAGGGGAAGCCCCAAAGTCACCGATTAGCAGCTTCAGGGAGTCCTGTTAGCTCAGTTGATCGGAGATTCCCCTGCCATGATCAGATGAGTCGGCAAGACAGCAGGGCTGTGGACTTTTTTTTTTAAACTTCTAATGGGCGCAGCCGTTGAATTTTCTCCTTATATGGTATTTAGGCCCCTCCCAGTGCATCCCAGGATGCACCAGGCAGTGACATGGTCACTATTTTGAAGAGGTGGGCCTTGAGGCAGGTGGGAGTAAGAATACCTCCTGCCAATCTTTGAAGAAAAGGTATGGGGATGTCGGGGCTCTCAATGGAAGGAGAGATGGCTTCCTGTCAGCTCAGCTGACGGCAGCAGGGGAATCCATGATCAGCTGAGTTGGCAGGAGAACATCCCAAAGGCACCAATCGGTGGTTTCAGGAAGTCCTGCCTGCTCAGCTGCCACAATCAGATGAGTCAGAAGGGAAAAGCAGCAACAGCAGAGCAGCACCCAGAAAACAAAAATCTCACCATATTTTTTTTTTTTTTACCATGGTGTTGGAGCTTTGTGCATTGGGGCTACAGTGTCTTATTGTGCAGAGCCCCAAAAAACAATTGGTAGCCAGTGTAAAGATCTCAAAATTGGTAAGTTATGATCATATGACTTTGTCCCTGTCAACATGGTTGTATTTTTCACCAGCTGATAAGAGTCTTAGCCCCCCCCCCTCCTCCGATCCTTTAGTGCGTTCTTCTTATCCACATGTTCCGTATTCACAAATTCACAAAAAATAAAGTGCAACCCATTTTCACTTATTCACAGTCATGCAGAGTGTGTTTCCATGAGGATGAAGATATTCATAGAGCTGTGTATGAATACTGCTGCACCAAAAGATTGTTGGGGTGTTTTGGGTTTTTTTTATGTGTAAAAAATAACATGGCAGCTTGACTTCTTATGGTTTTTTCAATCTGAGAGACAAACGCCAAAAATTTACTTTCAGTGTATTTTATTTTTTTAACTTGTTGACCATGCCTCACACAAAGAGGAAGGGGATTGTTAAAAGCATGTCATCTCCAGTCCGTACTTCTTGTCCAACTCAATCAACTATCAGTTGATTCACGGTCAGACCCACTCCTGTAACGCCGAATCAGAGGAGTCCTGCTTTAGAGAGCAGTGAAGGAACACCGATCTCTTCTTTGGGACTTGATATCACTCTGTCCCCGCTGGATGTTATTATTCCACTGTGTCCAGCAGAACTATGGGGGTCGACCCATGAGCGACAAAGAGGATAGTGAAGCCCCTGTTGTCACTGACTGGGAGGAGGAAAGGCCTGATTAATCAACTGCTGATGTTACAAGCAAGGGAGTGGTTACCTTGGAAAGGATCTGGAAAAAGTTTCAAAAATTAGATGGTATTGTGAAAAAAATCAGTACAAGAATCACCTTGATGGCGGGTAAGACTGACATTTTATCACAGAATATGGAGTATTTAGATCAAGTTAAACAGGTTCAAAGTAAGGGACTTCTCAATCTCTTTTAATCCAATCTTAATCTTTAATCCTTAGTTCAATCTTCTGAAGTGTCTTTCTGGACCAATCTTTAAAGTTAAGTCCTTAAGCAAATGTTTAAAGGACTTGAAAGATTGGATTAAAAGAGATTGGACCAATCAGTCAATCAAAGTACTGAATTGGCCCATAACAATCGGATCAACAGACTGATTGAAGGACTACACAGCTGATCCTTACAAGGACTTCTTTGGGGGTTTTTTTTTCCCTATTCCAACATAAAGTTAAGTGCCTTTTGGAACACTATGAATATGTTTTAAAATTTTAGTGATGTTTTCACTTGATTTTTTGCACATAATGAATTAAATTGCTAACTTATTTAAAAAAAAAGATTTAAATAATGTAAAAATAATGAATTAAGTTCTTAAGACCAAGGGCTCCTTTTACAAAGATGCGCTAGGGCCTTAACGCGTGCAATAGCTAAAAACCCTAGCGCACCTTTCTAAAAGGAGCCCCAAGGGTCCTTTATTCCTTGTGATTACACTATTGACACATTGACTTTTTCTCTTTGTTTGGGTGACATTACATATTTGTGAGGGAGTTTTTTCTTTTTTTTTATATTATCTTTATGGTATTAGGTAGCAAAAATGTACAATAAGCAGGGTGGCACATAAATTTATCCCCCTTTTTCCCATAGGATCAATAGTTCCATATTCATGGGGGTTTCTAGGAACCTAACCCCAGCTAATAATGAGAACGCACTATACAATTACAATAACCACTCCAATCTTACTAGTAAATCAAAGTATGCATGAAAACAAGATGATCCTTATCAAATATAGAATGAGATCTTCCTATCCAATTAGCAAAACATAGTCAGAAATTGCTTATCCAAACTGAATTAGCACAAAAGCTCTGCACAAATATGTTCACCTACAGAGGAACAACCATCATTAAAGGTTGACAAAGACAGATTTTTCAATTTGAAAGAAACCACAAGAACAAGGGGTCACTCGATGAAATTGAAGGGGGACAGGTTTAAAACAAACGCAAGGAAGTTCTTTTTCACACAGAGGGTGGTGGACACATGGAACACCCTTCCGGAGGCCGTGATAAGAAATAGCACAGTACAGGGTTTCAAGGATGACCTGGATAGGTTCCTGGAAGACAAAGGGATTGAGGGGTACAGATAAGAGCAGTGGAAGGTTTAGAGATAAGTGTAGAGGTAGGCATAAAATTAGTCAGGGACCGCTGACCAGGCAATATGCCTGATGGGCCGCCGCGTGAGCGGACCGCTGGGTTGGATGGACCTCTGGTCTGCCCCGGCAGAGGCGACTACTTATGTACTTATGTACTTAATGTCCCAAAGTCCTACCTTTCCAGGAAAAAAAAACCATACATTTTGATTTTTCTGAGTTTAACCTGAATCTATTGTCAGTAAACCATTTATCCAACCCCTTCCCTCCAGACACAAATGCCTTGAGATTTGCCAAATAAAACTATGTATAGCCAGTTATTAAAGTATTGATTTTAACTTACACTGTATATAAACAAAACTAAATACCAGCCCCATGGATGAGACCATACACAAGGCAGTTTCCAAAACCTCAGGACCTTGGAGTCATGGTACCTTGGATGTACTGGGATTTCCAGCACACATCTACGTGAGCTGAGAATTAAAAAAGAAAAAAAAAAAAGGCACAAAAACAGAAATTCACTAATTGCACCTATTAAAACTTTGGAAGCAGCATTTAGGAGTTGCCATGATGAAGACCTGAACCTAGTTTTATGAGATTCACATTCCACTACAGTGACTTATTGGATACCACATTTAAGGACAGAAAAAAATAATGCCCTCCTTTTTGATACAGACATATGTGGCATTCCAATATATGCCTCACGCCTTGGACACATTATATCATCTTTTTCAAACACATACCAAGAAGTACAACTCAGTGTGTAAGCCTGAGTTTCAAAGCTGACAAAAATCCAATCCACAAGATGATGATGCCTCATGGAGTGAGGGGGAGGATGGGTATTTCCCAGCTAAATGAGATCCAGCAATACCACATCAGCTAAACACATTTTCCCTATTATCAACAGTGGAGTGAGCACAGAATAATTATTACTACATTATTTCAGTCAAGCTCTTGGATAAAAGAACTACAAGTCCATTTGTATTACAAAATTCTGAGAAGACAACAAGCTGGCCTTACAACCAAGGGCTCCTTTTTCTAAGGTGCGCTAGGGTTTTAATGCGCGGAATAGCGTGCGCTATATTGCCGCACGCACTAGACCATAACGCCAGCACTGAGCTGTAGTTCTAGAAACGTAGCACGTGGTGTAGTGCGCGGTAGTTTCCTGCATGCGCTAAAAACGCTAACGCACCTTAGTAAAAGGAGCCCTAAGTTTTCAAACACTGGATTCATTGTAAACAGAAAAGGTTGATGTGTAAATACACACGAACACTTGAACTACTGGCTATAAAAGTACTTGACTGCATCAAATCCATGACAAAGTGCCTCTCTTCAGTGGCATACCAAGGGCGGGGCAGGAGGGGTGGTCTGTCCTGGGTGCAGGCCATGAGGGGTTGTTCCTGGCCTTGGAGTCATGTTCTGGGAACTTCCCCTTCTCATGGCCCGGCTCTGAGTGGTCCCCGTGGCTCAGCATGTCTTCCCCCCTTCTCTCTACGCTGGTTCAATGACACGCTGAATCATGATTCAGCAACATTGCCTGTGTCTTCCCTTCCTGGTTTTTATCTGTCACGGTCCAACCCAGGTGGAAACAGAAAGTTGTGTCATTGGAGACAGACTCCGGCAGACAGAAAGCCGGCAGTTTTTTCAGCATGACAGAAGGTGAAGGTGATATCATAAGAACAGTCTTACTGTGGCCAATCCCAAAAAGACGCAACATTCCATGCTACCGATCCAGGGCAAGCAGAGGCTTCCTCCATGTCTTAATAACATACTATGGAGTTTTCCTCCAGGAATTTGGCCAAACCTCTCATAAAACCATCTATGCTATCCGCTTTTACCACAACCCCTGCAAAGTTTTAAAGTGATACCCTTCTGCAGATTTGCGACTAATGGGGAGCAACAGCTACTGTACAAAATCCTATGTCTTTACTACTACCAATGAAATTGCAAGCTAAAAGTAAAATGCACTTGCCAAATGAGGTCAGATGTCCAACAGTAAGCAAGAAACAGGATGCTTATAAGATTTTAAAGATGACATGCAGAGCGGTATATTTTGTGTCACTGCTTTCCAGTTTCTTAGAGATATACTGACTCATAATCACTGAGTTTACAATTTTATATAACATACACAAAACACTCAACCCAATTAATGATGTGCAAATTCTTTCAATGTTTTAGCAAAAGCAAACTGAATAGTCCTGTTGAGAAGCAAATAAATATTTAATTAGCATGTTAGTTTCAATACAGTCCAGCAATTTTCAGATAAAACATTAATCTGCAATTCTACAATATACAGAGGGATATTTTTGTAAACCCCTCCTCATTTTCTTACTGAATCTCCCCATGCCCCCTCTCATCTTTTTACCTTCTAGTTTTAGCTGTCTACTGCTTCATCTGTACTTCTCCTTCCCACACATTCCTGTTTTCTAACTACTTACACTGTCAGCTCTGGTGAACAAACTCCTTCCAACACTGAAGTCTGTACTGTTTTATTAATCCACAGCCAATACAGAAATCTACAAAAGTCTGCCAATAAACCAGGGTGAAATAATCCCAAATACACGCATGGACTTAAACATGAAGGGAAAACAGTTTGACAAAGAACAAGGCAAAAACCATGTGTGACAGGTAACAAAGGGAGAGAATCATTCCATTTTCAACCAGCAAGGGTTTTCACCACTGCTCAGCTGTGGTTACTATCAGCCAAATCTCAAAACAGACATTAGAATGGAAGTCAGGTTCTGGCATTTCAGCTATCCACAGAGCAATTATCAACTTATCATGCAGGGTGGGTCCCACTAAAGATTAAAAAACATATATAAAAACTAAACTTCTACTAGAAATCCCCTACAGGGCTTTTGGGAGCACTGGGGTCTAAATTCAGGAGCAGAAAATTACAAGTTGACCCGGTACCACCTCAAGCAGCATCCACACATCTTGCACACAATTCCACTCTGTTCACGCACCTGTCGAATCAAACAACCCAGGGTCCAAAGCTTCATCACACAGGGTAAAGAGCAGTTTGTCTTGTTTCTGTCCCAGGTCCCTGGGCGGCAGCAGAACAGTCGTCAGGATCATATTATAGAGCAGATGAAGAAAAGGCACAGCTAGCTACAAGAATGGGAATCCAGAAGTCAGGGAATGTCACCATCCTTAACCTACATGCAATCACATGCAGCTGTTAATTCCATACTTTTTTAAGGCTGACTAAATCAGGAGTAGAGATGTATTCTATGCCTCAGAGCAAGTACAGCAGTGAAGCAAGCATTCAAGAGAGAAAGGATTTGGTTTAACTGCTGATCTCTCCTGATTAGCTAACAGTGAAGTGAGGGTGGAGTTACCTAGGGAAGGAGGGACTACGATTACAGCAAAAAGAGAGCTAACAGACTGCTTCACCTCTCTGTGGCAGAGCATAATGACCCACTCCAAACAAATAGTGACCACAGTCTTAAAACAGAGATGTGCAAAAACAAATTTATTATTTATTTAGAATTATTAACCACATTTTCATGAAGAGATTTACTCTTAAGTATTTTCCTTATCTGTTCCAGCAGGCTCACAAATCCAGAGACTGCATGCAATGCCAGAAAACTGGAAATGAACTTCCTCTTGTACTAAGCAAAATAAAAATACATCAATAGCTGCACATTCCCAAGAAAATAAGACTTTTGACGTTAAAATGATCACTTTGGAACTGACAAGAACTTATTGTATGCACAAAGATCTAGATTTGCTAATTCATTTGCTACTTCTGCATGTCACCTTCTAATAAGCCATCAACAGCCCCAAACCTCCCCCTCCATCATCTTTTGCTTATTCTGTTCTGACCCAAAGAGGTAGTTAGCTCCTAAAAGCTAGTTAAAAAGTGTATGATGTTAAAAGGTGATACTTTTTTATTGACTTTTATGTTTATGAAGAATATTTTATTTTCTTATATACCCTCTGCAAGCCCAAAAGCTATTTTAAAGCGGTCTACATTCAGGCACAAAGAAAAATTATGTTTCATGACAATTTTATTTCCTTTAGTCCTTTAGCAGAGGAATCCAGAGATAAATGGGTTGTGTCCATCCACCAGCAGGTGGAGATAAGAGAACACCAAGCTGATACGATGGTATGCTCACTGGTAATCTTACAGCACAGAACTCCCTCTTCACATTGCCACTCCATACTTCCTACAACCAGGTGCACACCAGGTGCAGACCACATAGCCAAAATCAACCCTGGATTCATCTGCTGCGACTCAAGGAAAGAAAATTATCAGGTATGAAACAGTTTTTTCCTTCCTTGTCAATAGCAGCAGATAAATCCGGAGACAAGTGAAATGTAGCAAAGCAATTCTCAAAAAAACAAAACTGCAGAATATGTATAAGGTGAAGGAATTTATTCAATTAAAAGTCATAAAAAACATGTATATAAGCATCAATAAAAATAATAATTATATCCAAAAGCTGGTTCTTGTTGTAAAGTGTGCTGAACCCGACAAGGTCCGTGTTTCGAAAACACTTCTTCCTCAGGGGTCCTATAAAAGATGGTGATATGGTACAGTGTAAGATAATGAGTATGAGAGTTATGCTAAACCAGAAATGTGAGGGTGATGTGGTGACCCATAGTGTATTTTGACAGTGATGGTGCAAAATAAAATCACTGGATGGTGGAGAAGCAAAGATGGAAAATTGATGAGCAAAGACATGATAAAGTATATTCAAGTGGGATAAATGGGAGCGAAGGGAAAAAGTACTCTAGAAATGAAAAAAAACACTAAGCATGTGTCTGTAAACAAAATGAGGGTCTATAAATGGTGCGAGTTGATTCATGAACAAGTGAACATGCGATAATACATGATAAACATAATAAGAGGTATGTGAACTACAGAAAAATACATCAGCCACCTCTTGAAGAATAGGCAGCACAAAGAAACCAGGAATAGGAAAAAGTCTATCCATTCGCCTGTGGAGATAGAGAATACTGGCTTACCAGTGAGCATATCATCCTACATGTGATAGAGAGAACCAAGTTGAGTTCTATCTCTACCTGCTGCTGGTGGATGGTCACAACCCACTTGTCTCTGGATTCATCACAAATAAATTAGCATAAAAATACTGTGGAATAACCCCAGTGAAAATAAGAGAAACAGCATCTACTATATAGCTACATTTTTAGGAAGTATTTTGATGTGAAATGAGTGGACTTACTGCCACTTACATGTAATTTGGTATTAAGAGTTGAGAATGGGGTGTATTATTGGAAACTGCATAGAACTTTGTAATTAGTGATATATGAATTTTTGACAAATTAATACAAAATGTGATATCCTGCTAGCAAGATCAGAAACCTATGACCAGGTACAATAATGACCACCAGGCCTGTAATTGATGATGAAGAGGGAAAGCTAACCCAAGACATAAATACCCTTGGGGAATGGAAAAAATTAGGTGTGGGCAACAATTAAAAATTGTAATTAATCATGGTATTAAAAATTTTAAATCACACGATTAATCATGCTTAACCATGACATGCACCCCCAGATCCTGTATTACTCCCCTTTCATCATGCCTTCCCACTGAATAGGATGAACAGGTTAACAGGAACCGTTATCCTTTTAGACAATACTTATCCAGCATTTTATGGATTTTGAACTATATGTTTATAGGCACCCCTTCTTTCCCCCTCCCATCCCATGGTCCTGCATCTCTACTCCTTTACCCCTCCCTCCTCATGTTTACCTTAATAGGTCTCACTCTTCATTATGTTGCTGGCGTGATTTCCACATGCTACTTGCAACTAGATGGAACAGCATCAATATGCTAGTACAGTATTAATATGTAAAAAAATTAGCACATCTTAGACAACTGGCAACTGAATTCAATGACTAAATAAAACTGCACAAGCTGCTTTTGGATTTAAGTGAATGACTGTTAAATATCATCAATTGTGGCTTGTCTGTCTTTGGTGGGAGGAAACAGGGCTGCGAGTAAGTAAATAGCATCAACTCTTGCAGGTATGGGTGGAGATGGAGGAGAATAATTGTGGGTACAGGTGGGTATGGGTTAAGGATGTGTAAAATTTCTGTCCCTCTGCAACTCTATACTTCTCTTTAGCACCCTCCTTTCATTTGGCAGGAAGAAAAGGGTACTTTATTAGCTCAAGCAGCCTCCTCTGCTATGCTGTTCCAGTCCCATGTCATGAACTACACGGTACACTATAGATGTCATACTATTCATCTGCAAACCTCATGAATTTTATATCGCCACACAAACTGCACAGAAGAGGTGAATATACAAGATAATGTGGAGCAGAAGGAACCAGAGAGAGAAGAGTTAAGGATGGCACTGTGGGAAGGGACATGGATTTGGGATCATACTGAGGGACAAAGGTAACATAGTACATGGAGGCAGATAAAGACCCGAATGGTCCATCCAGTCTGCCCAACCTGATTCAATTTACATTTTTTAATTTTTTCTTCTTAGCTATTTCTGGGCAAGAATCCAAAGCTTTACCCGGTACTGTGCTTGGGTTCCAACTGCTGAAATCTCTGTTAAGACTTACTCCAGCCCATCTACACTCTCCCAGCAAATGAAGCCCTCCCCAGCCCATCCTCCACCAAACGGCCATATACAGTAAAGAGAAGACACAACACCACTCTGTGAGAGAGATGAAGAAGCACAGAAATGATTACATCCCTGAAACACACCTAGTTACAGTTCTGTTAAACATATTCAGAATCCTAAAATTGTCTTACTTCCCTTCTGTACATACTTTCTTTCATTTTAGCACTTTCTGTATTACTTTAGCAACACAGATAAAAACTATAAAAAAATATAATTTTACACACACACACACACACACACACACACACACATTTGAATCTGAAGTTGCAACATATTTGTGATCTAAACAACTTGTGACCTGTTTTCTGCTGCAGAGAAGGAAATGTGAATCAGTGGAACAGAAAACTTCCCTACTAGAAACCAAACAGCTTCTTTTCGTTTGTTTTATTTTTAATTTGTTTTGTTTTTAATAAAAAGAAATTCTCAGAAGTTTCCACAGATTAAGAAAACAAATTCATAAGCAATGCCAAGTATTTCTACACAGCTTACAACTGCTAGTGGCTCACGGAACAAACATGGTTTGCTAGCATGGTACCACATGATCTTACTGCATTCCTCAGTGATTAAAGCAGGGGGTGTCAAACTCAATCACATAAGGGGCCGAAATCTAAAACACAGGCTAAGTCGTGGGCCAAATTTTTAAATTAAGATACTTTGGCCTAGATTCACTAACCTTACCGATCGTGTCCTGACCAGTTTGCGACCATTTTACAACCCCGACCCAATTCACTAACCTTCCTCCCGATCCGATCCTGATCCGCGCATGCAAATGAGGGGAATGGCATACAAAAGTAGGAAGGCAGCGATTCACTAAACAATTTCAGGAACACCGACTGGGCTAGCCAATCAAAAAAAGAAGCGACTGCTGAGGACCAATCACTCACATCCTTTCTGACTCTCCTGCTCTCGGCCGCTGCCCTGACTCTCCTGCTCTCTGCCGCCTTCCCTGCAGAAGACGCATTAGTGCAGCCCCGCTTTAAACCCACGGGTTCAAACCACAGGCTTGCACTGCAGTCACATCATCAGTTTTGGGGTTGTGCCTAGGCAAGGTAGATTAATGGCTTTGCTTTTCCCTGAGCTGGAGCTAATATCAGAAGATACACATTTGCTTTCCCCCGTGGTCACGATCAGAGCACTCTGAAAATGACACTCTCCGGTGAGAGGGAAGTCAGGAGAGCAAGCACATGCGCAGACCATCTACAGGCAAAGAAGGTGGTCTGCGAATGTGTCTGATCGCTCTGCACTCCATTTGAATGCAGACTCGTTGTGAATCGGTCGCCCGGCTATGGATCAGTAAGGTTAGTGAATCTAGGCCTTAGTCTTAGTAGAAGGATTCTGGGATAGATAGATTCTCGCTTCTACTGGAGTGGCAAATGTTATGGCTCTACAAAAGCTGTTTAACAGTAGACCACTTATCTGAAAAGGTCAGTTCATGGAGCTCATCGCTATACATCATCTCCTCCCTCTCTCCCCCCCTCTTGTGTTCTGACATCTGTTTTCCCCCTTTCTGTCCGCGCCAGTCTGACATCATCCTCACCTTCAGTCTTGCAGACACATCCTCGGCAGCAATTCTCAACTGCCGCATGTAGCCCCTTTTCTGTGCTTTCCTTCTGCCGCGGTCAGTTCCCAATGACGCAACTCCTGTTTCTGCCTGGATGAACCATGGCTAAAGAAAAGCACAGATAGGGGTCTGAAAGTAGCAGTTGAGAATCAATGCCAGGGACAGCAGCCCCCTGTAACAAAAATGGATGTGTCTGCAAGACCAGGTGAGGAAGACATTGGACCAGTACAGAGAGAAGGGGGGTGGACATGCTGAACCACTAGGGTCCTTCCAGAGCCTCAGGACCCAGGGCAGCTGCCCTGTTTGCTCTCCCCTAATGCCGGCCACATAAAACAGCCAGGTGGGCCATATTCGGCCCGCGGGCCTTGTGTTTGGCACATGCGGACTAGAGTGAAGAAGTTACTTTTCAAAGAATGAATTAGCAGCAGACATGGGATATACTCTACCTATTTGAACACAGTAGTTAAAAGCCAGAAAGACCAAATGGTCCAATGAATCTGTTGCATTATAAAAGCTCCATTTCTATTTTTCACAAGCTCAATAGTCATGAAAAAAAATAAATTAAGAAATAGAAGCTGGCCGGCCTCCTAGCTTGGCAACCACTTTATGTCACATGAGATCCAGGATTTCCAAATATAGAAACTGCAATGACTTCATATTACTCTCCCTTTCTAGGCTGCAAGAGCTAGTGACTCAAAGTTCAGAATTCTTCACCTTAGCAGGACAGTGCACAGAAAGCAAAAGTTGCTTCCCTGTAGTTTTCAGTGGATAGATACATATAACTCCTTTCTATCAGACAATGGAGCCTATGAGTAAGAAATTCTAGACTGCTATACAAGTTTCTAAAATGGGCTACCATGTAGAACTGTGAGTCCCAAAATTTTTACTATGATGGAATCTCTAAAACAAATTTTCATACATTGAGGAACCCTCAATTTATGTAAACATATATGTTCATACAAGAGATTGTACAATCTAAATTTCTTGAGGAATCCCTGAAGAAAGTTTGAGTAACCCTAGGGTTTCCAGGCATCCAGATGACTTAGAGGCTTACCAAATTTTTGTTTCAGCACCAGAACTGGCCTAAAACTTGTAGTCGGCCTTGTTTTGGGTTTGGCAAAAATGCTAGTATATTTTAGGCTAAAACCAAAACTGTGTTGTGCAGCCCTCACTCGCTCCCTCCTCCTCCTTTCTCTCCCAGCTTACCATTTCAGTGATGGTATACAAGAACATAATAATCTAATAGTGTAGTGGATAGTGGGGGCAGTATATAAAATCTTTAAACAATAAAAAAATATACAATTGTTGCTCCTGCAAGAGGCCGTGAATTGGAACGAAGTGATCTTCAGCCACTGGGCCCCTGGTTAAAATAACTATTGTAAATCCTTGTGATGTTTATAAATGGCTGCTCTGGCAGAGGATTGATATGGATGCTAGAGTCTGCAATGCTATCAAAGCACAGTGATTCTTGTGCTAGAATAGCCATTTCATGATCTGCATTGGTATATAGATTGCTTTTCTAAATACTAGAACAATACCGTAGTAGTAGACAGTGGCGTACCTAGGGTATGTGACCAATCATTTTTTTTTTAACACCCTCAACATTAAAAAATATTTTTAGTTATTTTATTTATTTTTATAACCCGTCCTCCCCAGAGAGCTCAGAACGGGTTACAGTTTAACATTCACAGTGATACATAACATTACTTAGGATTACAACCTCTCCAACCTCAAGCAAGCGCCGAAGTGCAAACAAAAAAAAAAAGATTTCCTCCCTCTTTTAGGTCCTAGCTCATGCTTGCTGTCTAACACCAGCTCTGGAAGGATACACATTTCAAATCTGAGATATTGTAATCACAAAATAGAAAATAAATTTTTTTTCTATCTTTTGTTGTCTGGTCACTTTATTATTCAAATCATATTGGTCCCAGGTTCTGGTTTCTGTTTGTCACCTGTTAACTCACTTGTCAGGGTCTCCTGCCAATTTGATGTTTTCTTCTTTCTCCGTGCTCACCATCCATATTCCATCTCTGTACTTTCCCTTCCACTGAAATATCCAACATTTTGGTTTCTTTCCCACTGTCTACCATCTTTCTCTCTCTTTTCCTGCCTTATGCCCTGGGTCAAATCTATCTATTCCCCTCCATGCTTGGCTGGCCCAGACCTTCTCTCCGACGTCAGAATTGACGTGGGGGGGGGGGGGGAGGAGGCTTGTGGGCCGGCAGCGTGCAATCACTGTATATGCCTGGCCATTCCCAGAGTTGTGGTGACAGGGGATAATTAAATGGAGCTGTAGAGTAGCAGCGGCGGACCGGGGGTGAGGAGGAATCAGTGGCGGGTTGATTTGGGGGCAGGCAGGCTTCGGCAAGGGTCAGCTTCAGGGAAGGTAGAGAGGAAGGGGGCACTTAACTTGGGACATAGTAAGGAGGAAGGGGGCACTAACTTGGGACACAGGAAGGAGGAAAGGGGCACTAATGGGACATAGGAAGGAGGGAGGGAGGGGGGCACTAACTTGGGGACATAGGAAGGAGGGAGGAAATGGAAAGGGACAATTGTTGGGCCTGAGTGTGTGAGTGAGAGGGAAAGAGATGGTGCACATGGGAAAGGAAGAGGAAAATTGGGCATAGAGAGGAATGAGGTAGATATGCATAGGAAACAGAAGGATAAGAGGGAGAAATGTTGGATATGGTGGTGGAGAGGGAACAGAGGGATAGATTGAAGGGGATGCAAGGGGTAATAATATTGGACATAGTGATGGAGTGAGAGATGTGGCATTATGTTGGAAAGGGGTGATAGAAGGAGAAATTGGCAAGAGGCTGGGAGGCAGTGGTGAAAAATGCTGCACATGATCTGGGGGATAAGAGAGGAAGAAAAGTTTGACTCCTGGAGGGACAGAGAGAGATGTTGGTTGGGGAATGGAATGAGGTCTGGAAGAGAGGAAGCGTGCAGGAGGCAGAAAGAAATATTGGATGCAAAGTCAGAAGGAAGTGCAACCAAAGACTCATGAAATCACCAGACAACAAAGGTAGAAAAAATGATTTTATTTTCAATTTAGTGATCGAAATGTTTCAGTTTTGAAAATTTATATCTGCTGTTTATATTTTGCACTATATTTGTCTATTTTTCTATAGTTGTTACTGAGGTGACATTGCATATTTTAAAGTCATCTGCCTTGATATCTTTGAAAATTTAATCCCGAATATAAATGATAATTAACATTTTCTCCGCGTACAGTGTGTTTTGTGTTTTTTTTAAATTTGTGGTTACAATTATGTATTAATAAGATTATATTGTGTGTAAATGAAAAATGGATGGAAGAAATTGCATTATAATTTGTATTATTATTATGGGAGTGGAGTCAGGGGTGGAGTTAAGGAAGGTCTGGGGCAGAGTTTGGGCGGGGGGTACTCGGTTGGTATTTGTTAGGCTTAGGGGGGTACTTGGCTTGAAAAACATTGCTCTAGCACAGTGTTCTTCAACCTTTTTACACCTATGGACCGGCAGAAATAAAAGAATTATTTTGTGGACCGGCAAACTACTAAGACTGATATTTTATAAAACCATTTCCGCCCCATCTCCACAAGCTCAGTCCCCACAAACCATCTGATTCCATCCGCACAAGCCTCAGTTATGATTCTTTATTGAACGTATTTTATTAAAGTATAAAAAGAAACAATATTCTGTACAATTGTCATTTTATAAATACAAATATACAGAGCAAGGACCCACAAAACCCCTGGCTCCCCTCCCCTTCACATATATTCCCTCTACTATCAAGAAAACTGAACAAGCCAAGTTATTACAGAATGCTACATAGAAATATCATGCTAACAGAATACTGCAGTTACACATCACATGAATAGTGTTAGGGGAGTGCTGCCAGGTCAGAGAGAGCCCTAAACCAGCTGGAAGCTAAAGAAGCACTGCCTGGGCTTTGCAGTCCCCAGTTATGTCTCTAGCAGGATATATATTTCAAATCTGATATATTCTAATGACAAAATACCTTTTGTGTCTCTGGTTTCTGCTTTCATCTTTTCTTTCTAGCGTCTGCCCTGTCTTTTCAATCCAGCATCTGCCCGTTCCATCCACTGTCTGCCCTCTCCCCCTTCCGTATGTATCTGACTTCTTTCTATGCCCCTCTCCCCTTTCCATCCAGCCTGTGCTTCCTCTCTCTTTTTTACATCATTCATTCCAGCTTCACTGCTTTCTTCATTTTTATCTCTCCTACACCAGATCTAGCATCTTTATTCTTCTCTCATTTCTCTGCTGACCCCCTTTCCAGCATCAATCTTTCTCTAGTTTCTCATTCCTCTGTCTCTCCCCTTTCCCTCATCTGATCTCTCTATTCCACTCTGACTCCTGACCCCCTTCCCCTCCTGTAATCTCCCTGCCAGCTGTTCCCTTCCTTTTTTTCCTTCTCCCTTCCCTCCTCCCCCCTATCCAACATTAACTCTCTTCCCATCCCTTTCCCTCCTCCCCTCCCAGTAGCATCTCTCCTTCTACCTCTCTCCAGGTCCAGTAGCAGCTCTCCCTTTATCCAGCAGCTTCCCAGCCTCCAACAGTGGCTTCCTCCCCTTCCAGCAGCTCTCAGTACTTGCCTGTAGCAGTGATTTACTTAGGCAGCCTTGGGTCCGTTGCTGCCTCTGAGGAAAGGGGAAGTTGCCAAAGTGAATCATTGCCCTGGCAAGTACGAGAGCTGCTGGGAGGGGAGACAGCTACTGTCGAAGGCTCCCCATGATCTTGCTCCTGAGCGCCCTGCACATTCGCAGCCCCCTCCAAGCTGGTACAAACAGCATTGCACCATAGGCCCTGCCGCACAAGACGAGCCAGAGGCCCCTACCCGCCGCCCTGCTGTCGAGTCTCCAAGAGTGAGCGGCCCGCATACAGGAAAGCTCAAGGCCAGCGCCGCACCACTCGCTCACCCGTGGACGCTGTCAACAACCCGGTGGCAGCCAGCAAACACGGCATGATTCCGCAGCCACATGGGCTCAATCCGCTGCACCTAGAGGCACCCTCTCAACCGCTGGGTGCATGCACGCATCCCGCACATGGGCAGACACTCAGCACAGACACTACCATTGGCCCCAATCCACACGCTGACCCCCGCGCACGCTGACCATCTCCCTTCTACCTGCAGCTCTCTCCCTTCCATCTGCACCTTCCCCGCGGCCCTCTTCGGTGACTCGGCAGGGGCAGCGATCAAGACAGGCTGCCGACATTGGGATCTTCCCTCTCTGAGTCCCGCCTATTTTGTTTCAACTTCCTTTTTCCGCATAGGCGAGACTCATAGTGGGAATGCCCGACGTCAGCAGCCTGTCTTGATCGCCTGAAGCTGGGTGGAACAGCAGATTTCAGCCAACACCACCGGGGCAGGAAATTTAACCGCGTCTATCTTGCCGGCCCTATGTGGACCAGCAGGAATTTTCTGCAGACTGGCACCGGTCCGTGGTCCGGCGGTTGAAGAACAGTGCTCTAGCCCATGAAACTTGCAAAACAATTGAACTCTTTAATTAATGAAACCTCAGAATTTCATTCAACCAACAGCTCAGTGGCGTTGAAAAACTTTGTGAATGCGTCAAAGTTGAAGGAGAATACTTGGAACACAATTTTAGGAAGAAAAAAAATTATACTAATGTATTTATCAAGGTCATATTATTTAAACAATTACATGGCAACATAGCAAACAGCAGACTGCCAATTCAATCTGCCCAGTCACAGTCATTATCAATTTAACTAAGGCAGGAGGGAGTGGGCATTCCTCCTGCTGATTTTTTTTTTTTTAAGTATGGGGGTCGGGATGAGGGTCCTGGCATTGGTTGGGGTCCTGACATCGGTGTGGGTCAGTTCCATGGGGTCTACCCGGTAGCAGGAGAGCAGGCATCCCTCCTGCCGCTCTGTAATTTAAAAATGGGGGATCTTGGTGGCTGAGGCAGGAGGGAGTAGACATCCCTCCTGCTGATGATATTCATGGGGGAGGGGGTTTGGGAGTGTGTGGAGGTCCAGGGTTCCAAGGAGGGAGTAGGCAGCCCTCCTGCCTCTCTTTTTTTCAGTGGCTGTTGTGGCTGACTATAGCACAAACATGTCAAACTCTGGCCAGCGGGCCAAATCTGGCCCGTGGTTTAATAAAATTTGGCCTGCCAGACAATTACAAAATTTTACTTAAGCTGGCCTGCCGGCAGACAGGTACAAACACCGCATCAGCCAGAAACAAGCGACTTGCAGCCATGATTGCAGCTAGGAGAGCAAGCACTATAGCGCATGCCTGACAACCATAGAGCGGCGGCCGGAAATGATCTCACTAGCAGAAGCCAGCTGAGCGCACCAAGTCTGCTGGCCTGGTTCGACCAATAGGACCTCTTAACGTCATTTTCGCAGGTAGTTCATTCTAGATCTCCACGGGAAGTATGATAGTTATATATTTTTCCTATTTTTTTAGTGTCATGCTGTTTCGCTCAATCACCAGCGTGCCGTGGCGGGTCTCTGGTAAGTACCACGGTCGTTTTTTGTCTGTATACTAACTGTCCTGCTGGGTGAAAGCAGTGTCTGTGGGGGGTACACCCGCCACAGACACAGGTTTTGTACATTTTTTTTCACTGGCTCTGCAATTATGGCTACTGAACAGGGAAGGAGAAAAACTGTCCAGTATATATGAAGGGATCAGTGCACTTTCAGAAGATTAGGATCAATACTGTCGGGATTCTGTTTGTAGTACAACAAAAGATGCAAAAAAAGTTATTAGATTATCATAGAGTTAAATACACTTTTCTTTAAAAGGGTTTAGATGTTTGTTTTTTTAAAATCTGATTTGGATGTGATAAGTATTGGGTATTAACATTATTTGTAACTGTAGTAATGCGGCTAGAATGCTATTAATTTTGACCTGTTCTCTCCTCTTTAGTATTGAGTATCTTCACAAAACGCATTCGTAAATAACATGACTTGAGTTTGTTAACCAGACAAAAGGTAGAAAAAATAATTTTATTTTCTGTTTTGTGATTACAGTATGCCAGATTTGAAATGTGTATTTTGCCAGAGCTGGTGTTAAGACAGCAAGTGTGAACTAGGACCTAAAAGAGAGAGGAAAAGTCATTTTTATTTATTTTGTTTACATCACAAAGCCAGCGTGGGGTTGGAGAGGTTGTAACCCAATACTTCTACTAAGGGGTCCTTTTATTAAGGTACGCGTGCTAAATCAGTTAGCGTATCTTAATAAAAGGACCCCTAAGTATATTAATAAAAAATTTGGCCCGCAACTTAGCCTATGTTTTAGATTTCGGCCCCTTAAGTGATTGAGTTTGACACCCCTGCTATAGCAGACCTGTCGGTAATTTTAGGTCGTTTGTTGTGGTCGGTATAACAAACCTGTCAGTAATTTTAAGTCGTTTGTAGTGGTCACTAGATTCAGTGCACGCCTAAGCGATGTTAGGGCATCGAGTGGGGTGCTCATTTTAACATTAAGGCCCTTGTTTTAATACTAATGAGATCATTTGCATGGCAGAGTTGGAGGCTGCAACGAACGCATGGAAAGGTCCATGGTGAGCCATTGTGTACATCGGTCGGTAAAATACGGTCGGCGCTTACCGGTTCAATTGGTTTAGCGATAATCATTAGACGCATGATGAGTTTAGTGCATCCGGGCCTAGAAACAAGACAGGACAGAAGAATAAAGAGGGAAGGTGGATGGTGGACATGGAGAGAGAAGATATGTCAAATGGACAGAAAATCCTGGAAAGGCAGCAAAAACAAAGAAAAGCAGAAGAGACACAGACCAAATTGAATGGAAGCATAAAATGCTCAGACTACAAAGGTAGAAAAAATATTTTTTTTTGAATTTTTCAAATGGACTTTATTAGCTTTGGGAAATATGCATCTCTGATATCTTGCATTTCCATTTCCGTTTCTTTAGTATTGCTATATATGCAGGTCTGACATCTTGAGGTTTCCAGTTCAAGATTTTTGCCTTCATCTCTCTATTAATGATCTGAGGTCATACACATAAGACAATATTTGTTGAGGGTCTGTCTGTGTCTTGCATGTGTGACTGAGGGCATGGTCTTCTGCTAGCATGTAGTTTCTGTGTATAGATCTTGTAGCAGTCCCATTTCTGTTTTCTCACTAGGTGATGTATTAGTGTTTTAGGACCTGGTGTAATATTTACAGTGCTATTTTTTCATGCATAATGTTGCTGCTCTAAGTCCTGAGAGTTAGTGCTGTTATGGTTTTTTTTGCAGAAGTTTGTGCATAGTGTTTTGCAGTGAAGGGACTGTGTGTTGGCTTTACTGAGATGATATCAAAACTTTAATATTGTGTAGTTTGTCATTACATCAGAAAGGGCTGTGGTTGCATTCCTTGTATGTTCTGAAGACAGTTTCTTCTTTGTGTTATTGCTTTGTGCTATTTAATTTTATTTTGATATGTGCAAAGTAAGGTGCTTTGGTTCACTGTGGCCTATTTATTTAAAAAAAAAAAAAAAAATCCTTCACAAAAGTGGAGAACTTGCCCATAGTGACCAATCAGATTTCATTTTCCCAAATAAATTAAACTGGATTGGTCATTATTGGCAACTTCTGTTGAGGACTTTCTTTTCTCCTGCTCTTATAAATGTAATGTAATGTAATTTATTTCTTATATACCGCTACATCCGTTAGGTTCTAAGCGGTTTACAGAAAATATACATTAAGATTAGAAATAGGAAAGGTACTTGAAAAATTCCCTTACTGTCCCGAAGGCTCACAATCTAACTAAAGTACCTGGAGGGTAATAGAGAAGTGAAAAGTAGAGTTAGAGGAAAAATAAAAATAAAATAAACATTTTAACAAGATTTTAGTTTCCAGAAAAAGGGCTTCTTCAGGGAAGAGACTTGGCCGACAGTCCCAGGATGTCTATGTCTCCTCCCCTGCGATGTTCTCCCATCCATGCATTCCCTCCCAGACACACTGCCCGTGCCCCAGCCGCTCCAAGGAGGCTGCCCCAGATGAGGCCCACGATGAATGCAGGATTCTCTCCTCTGCGGGAAAGCCACCCGGAGCCGACAGTCGATCTTCATAGCGGATTGCAGGGGGGGAAGAGTTCACACTCTTGGTAGGATCGGGTCTGTGTTCTCTCGGTGGTTGTGGCTGGTCTCGTTGCTGCTTAGGTGTAAAAGCAGTTGATCTCCACTGCTGCTGATATTTAAAAGCAGGCAGATTGATCTCTCCAATGGACTGCAGGGGGAAGAGTTCACAATAAATAGGCCCCAAGTGTCATTGTTCATTTTTTTACTCAGTTTGTAAGAATAACACACCAACTGTCAAGGGACCAATCAGTTTACATGAGTCGGAAACACAGCAGATCATGCCAACTGTGTCTTGGTCTGTATGCCAGTTGCAGTGACCTGTATTTATTGTGTATGCTGCCTAGTTAGTTACCATTTAACAATAAAATATCCATTTAAAAAAATCTCTGCTGCTTGGAGCTTGAGGTTACTCAGTTGAAATTGTTCAACTTAAGGGGTACTTGGCTTGAATAAGTTGAGAAATACTGTTCTAGAGTCTGTAATGTGCTGACATTTGCTGCACTCAGCTAAGCCCTTCTTAATGCTTTGCCTTTTTTTAGTTTAATAAAATACAGTAAAACCTTGGATTGCAAGTAATTTGGTATGCAAGTGTTTTGCAAGACAAGTAAAACATTTTATTAAATTTTAACTTGATATACAAGCAAGGACTTGCAGTACAAGTACATACAGTATACACATATCACATCATCACAAATGAGTCGATGGTTCTCTCTCTCTCTCTCTCTCTGACACTGCAGGAGGGTAGTGACTGTTCTAAACAAGCAAGGTCCTGCAATACGAGTACATACAGTATTTTGTATTAAAGTTTTTGGCTTGTGGAGTTTCCATTATTTCTTAGGGGAAATTCGCTTTGATATACAAGTGTTTTGGATTACAAGCATGTTTTCGGAACGAATTATGCTCGCAAACCAAGGTTTTACTGTATATGCTTTGCTAGGGTCAGAATCACTGCCCTATAACAAATCCTAGAAGATTGTTGGTTGGTATACTTTCCCCACAGAGATGCTTTTCTATAAGGAAGGTTAAAAGTATCAGGCTTTCCTTTCCTGGTCATTCCCCTTTTCCTGTTTTTCCCCCATCGCCTCAAAAATAAAATTCCCTCTAGTTCCCACTTCCTTCCCCTAGTGCAGAAAGCTTGGTAATTGTTTCAATTACCAGAGGAGTTCACCGATTTCTAAGAAAGTTCAGGGAGTGGTTCTCTGAACAAAAGAAAGACTGCATGTAGGAAACTGGGATTTAAGACTTATGTTGTTTCCTGTTAGCTAAATCCATGCAATCCTGGTAGACTCAGCTGACACTAACAATGGACTTCAGTCAGAGACTTAATTTTGACAGCTGCCAACTATTGCAGAAATGGAAACCCAACTCTCATCTCCTGCCCTACCCCCTTCCCTATCTCTCAAACAAGACATTACCTCAGACTGTATGTATAATTTAATAACTTTATGTAGCATTACTGTATATATTCTTTGTAACATTTAATTAACTATTTCCTGTAACCTGCCTAGAACATTAATTAATGAGGATTCGGTGGGATTATAAGATTGCACATGACATAATATAACATTTTAAGTGGTACCCTTCTTTCCCCTTAAATGCAGAACTGAATTCAGTGTCCTTTTGATATAATTCAGGATCTATTTCTTACGCCTTGATGCTCAAAGTGTCAGTCAGTTAATTTGCAACACTGCAAACAAGCATTTTTCAACCATGAAAAGGAAAGCTACCACTGCAAAAATGGATACTGATCACTATGAAATCAATCTAAAGGCCACATTCTATTCCACATCAGATGCATAAAGGCCAACTTCCTTCCTCTCATATGAATGACAAACTGTTATTCAACTTGATTCCAACTTTGGCCAGGATTCACTAACTTGTTGATCGGGCCCGATCCAGGCAGGTCCGACGAATTCTGCAAACTCTAACATGCAGATGATGGCGATCGGAGGAACGCCCCAATCTGAAGGCACGGATCGCTCTACAGTGATCCCCGCGCATGCACAGACCATCTGTAGATGGTCTGAGCATGCGCGGGACCTCAGGGCCATCGGAGCTGATTTTTGTTGTTTTGGGGGAGTTTTTTTGTTCTTCTATTTTTTAACGCTGAGCGCAGCAAAAGTGCTGCCTGCCTGCCTGCCCCGAACACACCTGCCTTCCAGCCCCGGACCAGAACACCCTGCCTGCTTGCCCCGACTCTCCCACCCTTCCCCTGCACTGCAAGGCGATCAAGGAACTTTTGGGAGCCCGTGGTTTTAAAGCGCTTAAGCACGCGGGTTAAAACCACGGACTTGCAGTGCGGGGAAGGGTGGGAGAATCGGGGCAAGCAGGCAGGGTGTTTGGGTTCGGGGCAGGTAGCATGTTCGGGGCTGCAGGATATTGGGCTGACAGGGCAGAGAGCAGGGCGCCAGAAGGCAGGGCAGCCAGAAAGGGCTTCAGCAACTGGTCCTCAGCAGTCGCTCTTTTTTGATCAACCAGCCCAGTCGGTGTTGCAGGGTTTTGGTTTGTGAATCGGGTCCCTGCCTACTTTGCATGCCATTGCCCTCATTTGCATGCGCGGATCGGAGGATGATCGGAAGACAGGTAAGTGAATTGGGCCGGGGTCGCAAACCGATTGGTACATGATTGGTTTGCTTAGTGAATCTAGCCCTTTGTACTTCTGTTTAATTCATGAACTAGTTCCTCCCTTCCTGCCAATTTAATTTGCACCTACAACTCAAAACGGGATGAGCATTAGGTCTTAAGATTACTATTTCCTAAGGCAGATGAGAGAGAAGTGATGTCTACCTGTTTTGCAGCTCTTCCTCCCAACCTGTTACCCAATAGACATTTTCATGACAATCAGTTAAAACAAACTCAGTTAGGCAAACTCTCAGGACTGTCAAGTAAAAATATTTATCCAGGGACAGCTTGCAGATGGGTGACATCATCCATGGAGCCCGGCATGGACGGTCTAAAAGTGTACTATCACTAACTCTTCAAAAGTCTCACCGTACCGTACATGTGCGAGTGTCTTCCCACGATGTCAGCTCACAGGACCATCAGTTTAGTGAAATAGCGAAGAAGCCAACTAGGGGAGGAGGAAGGGTTGTAAGAATATCTGCCTGCTGATCCTGAATAACACCTGTTACAGGTAACTGTGCTTTATCCCAGGACAAGTAGGAAGCATATTCTCACAGATGGGTCTCTCTAGCTATTGTGAAAGGGATGGAGGAAAGTTGGCACTTATGTAGAGAATACATTTTGTAGAACTGCTTAGCCGATCCAACTGTCTCATCTGGAATGAGTCTCTAGATAGTAATGGGACAGAAAATATGTATTGAAGACATCTATAAGGCTGCCATCTGGTCTTCAATAGGAGTGGAACGGAGAAAAACAACTGAGGCTGCCATTGCTCTAACGTTACCTTCCAACAGTAGCCCAGCCCAAGCATAGCAGAAGGAGATGCAGTCCACTAACCACGTAGAAATTGTTCTCTTCATAACCAGAGTTCTGAGTCTGTTCTGAGTCAAGAGAGGAATAGCTGAGTAGAGGTTCCGTTTGATCCAGGTAACAAGCCAAAACACGTTTACAGTCCAATGTATGAAGTGCAGCTTCTCCCTGATGGGAATGTGGTCTTGGAAAAAAGACAGAACTATAAATTGGTTGAGGTGAAATTCTGAGACGACTTTTGGTAGGAATTTGGAATGAATACGTAGGACCGCTCTGTCAGGGTAGAAGGTTGTAAAAGGTGGGTCTGAAACCAGTGTTTGAAGTTCACCAACGTATCGAGCTGAAGTGATACAGATCAGAAAAACTACTTTCCACACAGTGGCTTACCTAGGGTATGTGGCACCCGGGGCCCATCATTTTTTGACACCCCCCCCCAAGTAAAAAAATATTTTTTGTAATAACCATGAAACTGAATAAATGGTCATAATAGAAACAGGCAGTGAAAATTTTCTTTTATTGAACCTCATATATGTAACCATTATTCCAAACATACCATAACATAACATAAATTATGTCTGAATTGTCATGACATCAGAAGTACATATGGAGTAGTTGCAGGTGATGCTTGGAACAGTTCTGATTGTGTTAATTCGGTTTTATGTGTTTTTTGAATAGAAGGGTTTTTATTTCTTTTTTGAAGGTTTTGCAGTCTGTGGTCGAGGTCAATAGGCTGTAGAGTTGGGGGTCGAGTGATGCAGCTCGAATGGCTAGGAGATTGCTGAACTGTTTTTTTCTTTTGACGTTTTTGGTTGGAGGGTGTGTGAATGGTGCGCGAGTTCTCCTATGTCTGGTTGAGGTGGACTGAATTATTTAGCTGAAGAAATTAGTTACCCCCCCCATTCCACACACATTAATTCGCTTCCATTTTTGTTCCCATTATAAAAAACACTGATAAGTTCCCAGAAAAAAAATACATTAAAATAAGAAGTGAAACCAAAGGCCCCCTACAGATGAGAACATAACATAAGAATAGCCTAACTGGGTCTGACCAATGGTCCATCGTGCCCTGTAACGCATTCTCATGGTAGCCAATCCAGATCACTAGTACCTGGTCAAAACCCAAAGAGTAGCAACATTCCATGCTACCGATCCAGGGCAAGCAGATGTTTCCCCCATGTCTTAATAACAGACTATGGACTTTTCCTCCAGGAATTTGTCCAAACCTTTCTTAAAACCAGCTACGCTATCTGCTTTTCCATAACTTCTGGCCACTTCATTTTTAAGCTGAGATCTTTCCTTCCAAACAGACCTTGTTAGATGTCAAATACAGCACAAAGTAACTTCACACGGACTTAGCTGTGCAGGAAATGTGAATCTCCTCATACACCCACCATATAGTGCAAAAATGTGCAAAGGTCTGGTTTTTTCTTTCGATCACTACATAGACTAATGCCACACAAGCAGCGCTGTTACAAACATATTCTGTAGGTCAGTGCTAAGGTTAACAAAGTTTCCTTCCTTGGACCAGAAGGAGATACTGACAAACCACTGGAAGAAATCACAAAATAACTACCCAGGAACAACATCCAAAGACCCATTCAGTGTGTGAACCAGTTGAGTGGAGTGGACTAACTGGGGGGTGGAAATGGGCCCGGAGTTTGCTCAGCAGAATTTTCCAGACCACCTCTTCCTCTCAACACATTGACACGTTGCCACAACCACCACTAGGAACACCTCACCGGGTAGGCCAGCAATGCTATAAACTTTATAAAACACATTATTATATTTTCTTATAAAGCACATATTTTAACTTAACTCTCCGACATCCTCAGCTTTTCCATTCACAAAAATAGAAGGAAGAAAAGTTCCCATTTCCTGCTGTCTCATGTCCCCGGCCTATATAATATTTTTCTTCCGCAGATCCTTCAAAAGTCTGACCAAATCCTCGTTTCACTTGCATTATAAAGTACTGAGGCTGCCATCTCTCCCCAATCCCAGGTCCTAAAGTCTAAGACAGTAGCGCAAACTAGTGCTGCCAGATTCAGGAAAAAAAATTTTGATTCGATTCAGCCTATTGAATTGGTTTATCGATTCGATTTTCCTGCCCAATTGGGTGTTTTTTTCAAACATCCTGGTGGGTTTATTTTATTGCTTTTTCACCCCCCTTTGGCTTCTCCTAACTACACTGGCGCTGTGGTGTAAATAAAATAAAGAAACAAAAAGGACTTTTCCTCTCTCTGTTAAATCCTAGCTCATGTTTGCGGTCTAACACCAGCTCTGGCAGGATACACATTTCAAATCTGACATATTGTAATCACAAAACAGAAAATAAAATTAGTTTTTCTATCTTTTGTTGTCTGGTTATTTTTCAAATCTTGTTGGTCCAAGGCTCTGGTTGTCTTCTGATAACTTGCTTGCCAGGGTCTCCTTCTTTCTCCGTGCTAACCATCCATCTGCCATCTCTGTCCTCCCCTTCCGTTTCCCTTCCCTCCCCCGGATGTCTAGCATCTTTCCTTTCCTTTCATCCAGCAGCTCTCCCTCCTTCCCCACCACCCCAGGGACCACCATCTCTCCCTTTCTTTTCCCAACTACTCTCCTAACCAGTATCTCTATCCCCCCCCTCCACACCATCCCTTTTGTCCAACTTCTCTCCCTTTCTGTTCCTTCCCTCCCTAAAACCCATGTCCATCATCTCTCTCTCCCTCTCCTCTATTTTCAGACCCATTATTTCTTCCCACCCAAAGTCCGGCATATGCACGTCTCTTTGAACACCTACCCCTTCCCTCCGTGTACTTCTACACCAGGGCTCCCCCTCCCCTGAAAGCCTGTCCCCCCCTTAAAGGTCTGCATCCCACCCCTGAAGGCCTGTCCCCCCCTTGAAGGCCTGCACCCCCCCAAAGGCCTGTCCCCCACTTGAAGGCCTGCCTGCCTGTTCCCCTTGAAGGCCTGGCCCCCCCTTGAAGGCCTGTTCCCCCCTTAAAGGCCTGTCCCCCCCCCCTTATAGGCCTGCTTGTCCCCCCCCAAAGGCCTGCACCCCCCCTGAAGGCCTGCACCCCCCGAAGGCCTGTCCCCCCCCTTGAAGGCCTGCCTGCCTGTTCCCCTTGAAGGCCTGCCCCCCTTTGAAAGCCTGTCCCCCCCCTTGAAGGCCTGCCTGTCGCTCCCCCCGAAGGCCGGCCTGCCTGTTCCCCTTGAAGGCCTGTCTCCCCCCCGCCTCCACAAAGCCTGCTGCCCCCCCACTACCTCGAAGGACCGCTCGCCCCCACCACCACCACCACGAAGCATTGCTCATCCCCCCGGCCTCCCCGCTCCATTTCCCTGGGGAAACAGCCTGCAGCAAGATCACGTGATGCCAGCGAACTTTGCCTGCTTCGGCTGTTTCCTCCGCCACGGTCCCGCCCCTCCTCTGACGTCAGAGGAGGGGCGGGACCGTGGCGGAGGAAACAGCCGAAGCAGGCAAAGATCGCTGGCATCGCGTGATCTTGCTGCAGGCTGTTTCCAGACGCGACACCCGGCGCAGGGGGGGAGAACCAGACCGGGAGCACCCCCTCAGGGCTTGCACCCGGGGCGGACCGCCCCCACCCCCCGCCCACCCCGTCCCCCCTTTGGTACACCACTGTTTCCACATGAGATATTTGAGTGAAGCAGCAGCCTATGGCTCAAACGGAGGATTCATGAATGTGGAAAGTATAACATTGAGGTCCCAAGAAACTGGAGGAGTTTTGATTGGTAGTTTTGTGTGCATCAGTCCCTCATAAACTTGGAAACCAATGGGTGTGTAGCCAAAGTTTATCATGAAGAGGAATGTGAAAGTCACTGATGGCACTGGGATGCACTCTAACTGAAGTAGTCATATGAACATAAGAATTGCCACTGCTGAGTCAGACCAGTGGTCCTCTGGTCTAAGAGCAGCATCCTAACTGAGACTAGCCCTACCAGCGCACGTTCTTGTTCAGCAGAAACTTGTCTAACTTTGTCTTGAATTCTTGGAGGGTGTTTTCCCCTATAACAGCCTCTAGAAGAGCGTTCCAGCTTTCTACCACTCTCTGGGTGAAGAAGAACTTCCTTATGTTTGTACGGAATCTATCCCCTTTCAACTTTAGAGAGTGCCCTCTTGTTCTCCCTACCTTGGAAAGGGTGAACAACCTGTCCTTATCTACTAAGTCTATCCCCTTCAGTACCTTGAATGTTTCGATCATGTCCCCTCTCAATCTTCTCTGTTCGAGAGAGAAGAGGCCCAGTTTCTCTAATCTTTCGCTGTACAGCAGCTCCTCCAGCCCCTTAACCATCTTAGTCGCTCTTCTCTGGACCTTTTCAAGTAGTACCGTATCCTTCTTCATGTATGGCGACCAGTGCTGGACGCAGTACTCCAGGTGAGGGCGTACCATGGCCCGGTACAGCAGCATGATAACCTTCTCTGATCTGTTCGTGATCCCCTTCTTTATCATTCCTAGCATTCTGTTTGCCCTTTTTGCTGCTGTCGCACATTGTGTGGACGGCTTCATCGACTTGTCGATCAGAACTCCCAAGTCCCTTTCCTGGGAGGTCTCTCCAAGTACCGCCCGGACATCCTGTATTCGTGCAAGAGATTTTTGTTACCGACATGCATCACTTTACACTTATCCACGTTGAACCTCATCTGCCATGTCGATGCCCATTCCTCGAGCTTGATTATTGATCTTCGCAATCCCCCTGCGTCTTTACTATTCTGAATAACTTTGTATCATCCACAAATTTAATCACCTCGCTCGTCGTACCTATGTCCAGATCATTTATAAAGATGTTAAAGAGCACGGGTCCAAGCACCGAGCCCTGGGGCATCCACTGGTGACGCTCTTCCAGTCCGAGTATTGTCCATTTACCCCCACTCTCTGTTTCCTATGCTTCAGCCAGTTTTTAATCCACGTGAGTATTTCACCCTCAATTCCATGGCTTGCAATTTTCCGAAGTAGTCGTTCATGCGGAACCTTGTCGAACGCCTTCTGAAAATCCAGATATACAAATGTCGACCAGATCGCCCTTGTCTATCTGTCTGTTTACTCCCTCAAAGAAGTGAAGCAACTTCGTCAAACATGATCTGCCTTTGCTAAAACCGTGCTGACTGGTCCTCATCAGCCCGTGTCCGTCAAGGTGATCAATGATGCTGTCCTTTATCAGTGACTCTACCATCTTTCCCGGTACCAAGGTCAGACTCACCGGTCTGTAGTTCCCCGGATCTCCCCTCGAACCTTTCTTGAAGATCGGTGTAACATTCGCCACCTTCCAGTCTTCCGGAATCTTTTCCGATTTGATCGACAGATTGGCTATTAGTTGAAGCAGTTCAGCTATGGTCACTTTCAGTTCCTTGATGACCCTCGGATGGATGCCATCCGGTCCCGGGGATTTATCGCTCTTAAGCCTATCAATCTGCCTACATACCTCCTCTAGGCTGACCGTCAATCCTGTCAGCTTTCTGTCTTCGTTTCCAGCATATAGCCTGATGGAATGCCCTTCCACTCGACATTCGATTAGAGAACTCCCTTGAAAAATTTTAAACTAAACTTAAATCTTTCCTCTTTAAAGATGCTTTCACTCTCTAGCATCAGCCTCCAACTTTTCAACTTTCTAATTCATATGTAGTCTTGAAATATCTAACACTTCTTCTTCTTAAGTGATCCCCTCCTATTGTTTTTACCACTCCCCATTTACCGTCCTTTTTTATTAATTTTACTTTGATGTATTTTAAACAACCTCTCCCTCCCCTACTATCCTTTCATCTCATGTATGTTAATTTAAATTTGTCCAGTATTTTTAACATTTGATAAACTACCGTTTTTATTTGCTTCCTTTACTTGTTTTTATAATTTTTTATAATGTACACCATCTAGACATGTATTTTTATAGACGGTATATCAAAAATAAAGAATCTTGATTTATTCATTCAATTTTCTATACAGTTCTCCCAAGAGAGCTCTGAACGGTTTACATGAATTTATTCAGGTACTCAAGCATTTTTCATTGTCTGTCCTGGCAAGCTCACAATCTATCTAATTTACCTGGGGCAATGGGGGGATTAAGTGCCTCACTCTACCTCCAGCAATGGCGCTATGCTCAATAGCCAGCAAAAAAGCAGTGCCCAGATAGAGATGTAACCAAGCCCAATGTCAAGGAATGGATCCCAGAAGATCCAACATACATGAAGAACCTGTACAATACCTCCGGAGAGGAAGCAAGCACCATGCATGTGTGTGGTCAATGCCTGACCTCAAGCAGGAGCCAACAGAGTCCACAGAATAATAACATGCAGCCCCTACTTGGGGCCATTAACTGGCTGGGACAACCAGGCCCTGCAAAATTGCCAAGAAATCAGATCATGCCCAAAAATGGACTCAGACATCCCTATATATAGGAACTCATGATGCTTGCTCTACACCCAAGATGGAGCCATGGGAGAAATCCAGAGAGGCCAGGGTGCTCAGTTTACCTCCAGAGCTTGAGCTATGTTGGAGAACTGAAGATGTCAGTGCGCTCGATCTTCATCCAGATATGGAGCTATGCTTGAACACCAGAGTTGATTATTATTATTATTTATTGAACTTGCTATATACTGCTTACACCAAAAGAGGATCCAAGCAGTTTACGATAAACTAAATAAAATACAAATAAATAGTGGGAAATGACCACCATTAGAATTGACATGAAAGAAAATAATTTGTAACAAAAGTACACTTGGGGAAAACAATTAAGTTCATATTCTGTCTGCCTACTATCATCCCCCAGCAAACCACCAGCCAGTGAGAAATTAATTCCCATGAAACGCAAGGTTAAAAAATGTGTCTTTAGAAGATTTGGGGGGGGGGAAAAGATTGCTCTTGACAGATGTGATCAGGGAGGTAATTCCAAAGACAGGGGGCTAGGAAATAAAAAGCTGTTGTCCTAGTGGATTCCAAGTATGCTTGCAGTGAACTAGGAATCACCATTCTATTTGAATCAAGAGATTGTAATGAACAGGTAGGAGTGTACGGAATTGTTGAAAATAAGTACTGTATAGAGAATACCTGTGTGAAAGGCTTCATAGGCTAGCAATAAGATTTTAAATTAAAGAAGCTGGTAAAGAAGAAGGGACACATGACATACTTAGTGGCTTTAAAGAAAAACCATTTGGCACAATTGTGTAGGGTCTGCAGACATTTAATCTGCGATGTGGGAAGACCTGCATAAATTGAATTATAATAGTCCAGTTTTGAAATAAAAAGAACATATTGCTGTAGATAAAGAAGCAAAATCACCCAAATTCCTCACTTTACTTAACAAATGCAACACCAAAAAGTTGGATTTAACCCAAACCTGTGTCACAAAACTACAAACAAGATGTCCAACTGCCTAAGAGGTTTTTTGCTGAAAAGATTCCAACAAATACAAGGCAACCAACCCATGAAAAGAAGCAGAGGAAGACTACTGCTCCCACCATCGATACTGTGGGAAAGCACCCCAGAGAGTACCCAAGCAGGCCCAAACAGATTGCAGGAAGACGGAAGGAAGAAAGAAAAAATGGCCATTGTAGGAAAAGGGAAGCATGCCAAAGACAGTCACACAAATCTGAGTTGCGCCCACAGCACTACTCCTGCTCCAGAGCAGGAGCATAAAAGTAAAACTTACATTGCCAGACCCTCAGAAGTTCCAGCCTGCCTGAATCCAGTCCTGTCTTTGTTTTTTTTTGGATGTTTTGTTTTTAACCAGCAAGCTCTGGTCACTACCCTACTCTCAGCAGTAGGCTGTCCTTCCACATGCCCACAGGTAAGAAAACTCCCTAGTCCTATACAAGGTTGCAGCAAGTCTGCACCTCATTTTTTTTTTTTTTTTAAACAATGTGAGGGCTGTGAAGGAAATGGCAGGAGCTAGGGAAGGAACCTAGTACCACTAGGTGTACTCCTAAACTAGGCAGACACAGAGCCTAAATGCCCCCATGCTCAACTGAACTGAGAAATCCAGAACAGGAGCAATCTAGCAGAGGAAACCAGGAGCTTGAGAGACCATCCATCCGTCTACTGGAGATGGAGAATACTGGCTGACCAGGGAGTCTACCATTCTATAAGACAAAAGGTCAATTTGGTTCTCTCTCTATCTCCATCTGCTGATAGATGGCCATAACCCACATGTCTCTGAATTCATCTGCTGCTAAGGAAAATCTAGATAGTCCTTATCTGTTACTATATTCTATTTTTATATGAATCTATAATCACTGAAGAATCTAGATGAAGACAGCAACAAAAGCCGTCTCACATAACAGAAGAATACTGCAGCCATGACATCGCCCCTCTTCAGGACAATGAATTAATAAAGCAATTCCCAGGCGGATACCTATTTCTCCAATTACTACTCCTCAAATTATTGGAACGTACTGTCTACCAATAAATCTAAAATTTCTTTATTATCCACCTTCTCTGTGGCTTTGTTCCAAACAAATTTTAAACTTCTCAGCCCATGGAAGCTTTCCTGTTTTATCTGTTTAACCTTTTCTATGGTTAAACAATCCAATTTTTGTAATAATTTTTATCCTTTAGGTCCTATCTCCAAATTTGACCCAATCTCAAAAAAGCAAATCCATTACATGATCATTTTTAACATACATGCATATTAATTTTCCTCTGTGTGTTCAACTGTGGTATGTCCATGCAAGGTAGCAAGAGCCTTCTGACATCATTCACTGATGGAAAGGGACAGGTAAATCCAAGTAAAATAGAAATTGTGGTTCCTCACACAAGTACCTGACATTAAAATCCCTTTTGGGATCTATTAATTCCACCTAAAATCACAGACATTAGGTTTATTGCTGGACCCAACACTTAACTCTGATCCTGCAAATTCAGGCAATCTTTAAAAAAAATGTTTCACCTGCAGCAATTACAAAACTTGGCTTGACTATTGTCATGACCTGGTTACTGGTCTTACCACAGAATGTACACCACCATTCAGAATGCTGCACCATAACTGATAGACAGTTGCAAGTGGTGTGACCACATCACACCTTTCTTGCAAAAATTGCACTGGGCAAGAATACCCTACAAGACTAAATTTAAAAATCTGATTTTCAAGGTCCTCAGACAAAATGAGCCACAGCAGCCTCCTACCAAAAAAACAAGCAAGATGCTAGGAATTATTAAAAAAGGGATGGTTAGTAAGACTAATAATAATAATAACTTTATTTTTCTATACCGCCATAGTCAGATTGACTTCTAGGCGGTTTACATAGAAAGAAGGCTGGACAATCAACGAATTACACAGTGTGAAGGAAGAAGTTACATAATAATTAGGGAAGCATAGTGAAGGAATACATGAGAGAAGAAGTTACATAATACATTGGGGGTGTAAGGGGAAAGAATATCTGAGAGAGGTCATCTAATTAGGCAAGGAATTTGTCAAATAGAGCGGTTTTAATTGATTTTCGGAATGTGTTGTAGGTCTGTTCGGCTTTATTTATGTGGTTTCCCAGCCAGGATTGCTGTCTGTTTGCTTGGTGCTGGAGTATTGCATTCAATTCTGGTCGCCTTATCTCAAGAAAGATACAGTGGAACTAGAAAAAGTTCAAAGAATGGTGACCGAAATGATAAAGGGAATAGAATTCCTCTCGTATGAGGAAAAGAGATGGCTGAGGGGAGATATGATTGAAGTCTACAAAATTCTGAGTAGTGTAGAATGGGTACAAGTGGATTGATTTTTTACTGCATCAAGATTTACAAAGACTAAAGGACACTCGAAGTTACACTTTTAAAACCAATAAGAGGAAATATTTTTTCACTCAAGAGAATAGTTAAGCTCCGGAAAGTGTTGCCAGAGATTGTGGTAAGAGCGTTAATGTAGCTGGTTTTAAGAAAGGTTTGGACAATTTCCTGGAGGAAAAGTCTATAGTCGGTTATTGAAATAGACAAGAGGGTACGGTTATCAGATTTTACTTTAGTAAAATTCGGACCCCCTAGACCTGGCCCACCCATCCCTGCCCCATTACACTCCAGTCCCGCCCCCAGCCCCACTGCCTGCTCTCGGTGGGCAGGAGGGCACGCACGTGCTCATGTGCCCTCCTGCCTGATGCAATTTTGAGGAAGCTTTTCAAACCCCAGACAATATGCCGGGTTTTGAAAAGCCGACCGGATCCCTGGACATGTCCTCGAAAAGGAGGACATGTCTGGGGAAATCCGGACATCTGGTAACCCTACATGGGGGAAGCCACTGCTTGCTCTGGATCGGTAGCATGGAATGTTGCTACTACAGTATTTGGGTTTTTGCCAGGTACTAGTGACCTAGATTGCAACTGTGAGGAGCTACTGGGTTAGATGAACTATCGGTCTGACCCAGTAAGGCTAGTTTTATGTTCTTAAGAGCATCCCTAACTGTACCTTGTCAAAAGAAATCATATGATGTGACACCTGCCAGCAAGCTTTCTCAGATGTAACCACCATACTCTGGAACTCACTCCCAAGGTGGCTACACCTATCTCAAGGGTGCCTCTACTTCAGGAAGCAGGTAAATGTTTGGCTCTGGGCAGCTATATATCTACTCGTACCACATCTTGATTAGCTTGCTACTTGCCCTGTAGTTCAGATTAGTTCTACATACCTTATTCAACTGTACTTATAGGGGCAATTCTATAACTGGGCACTTTCAATTAGGTGCCCGGAGGCATGCAAAAGGAATCAATTCTAAAAAGAATAAGTATGCACTTACTAGCTTAATCAAGTAGTAACATGTCTAACCTTCAGAATTTTCAGAACAGCATTTTAGGCACCATGTTAGAATTTAAACACATAGGTGTACAATAGTGCATAAATGCCTGTAATCATTTATGCAAAACATGTCAAGGTGAGTTACAAAACTGCCCTGACAATTTACCCTCAATCTAGTCATCCGCTTACAGTGCCTTTTTGTCTTACCTATCTTGTCTAAATGCTCCAACTGCATTTGTCCTCTCTACTCTCTATTAAGGTGCTTCATTGTATTGAGCCGACATTGTATAATATCAGTGAATCCTTAGGGCGCACTCAACAGTCTGGTTTTCAGGATACCTACAATAAATATGCATGAGATACTTTTACATGATTTGCATGCATTGCCTCCTTGGTATGTAATTCTCTTATGCATATTCATTGTAGATATCCTGAAAACCTGAGTAGTGGGTGTGCCCTAAGGACTGGGTAGAGAAGCACTGCATCATAGTATATCATTTATGCTGACATTTAACACATTTCTGTTACAAGAACAATGCACTAAGCTGCTACTTAAATATGTACAATACATTGCTGAAACTGCATCATATTATCAGGATTTAGTTTGCCCATCTGCAAGTTTCCTTCTTTGCTCCAAGCATTATGCTGACATCGGGATGCTGCTAACACAATGCACGTTAATTTCAAGCTATACTTGTACAGCCACCTTGGATGTATCTGTGGTTAATAAATCTTAATAAAGTAATCAAAAATTTTACATATATCGGCAGAGTACACAAAACTAAAACAGACAAGATGAGCCAAGTTAAAGCTCACTTGCTCTCCTCATGCCTTCTCTAAATTCCCAACTGTGACATAATCAGCACCTGGTAGACCTACCTCAATGGGAGCACTGAAATCATGTCCCTAGGGAGCTACTTGCTTGAATATGCAGCATTCCAAAATGCTACAGTGCTGCCTAGTATAATCTAAGTGGTCAGCTGTCTCCCTGGAACTGCAAAGGCATACAGCAGTTGGCAGAGAGAAACTGTACCACTTCAGGATATACAAAACAATATAGGCCCCTAGCAGCAGATGTATGTTACCTAACACTCGGTTAAAAAAAAAAAAAAAAGAGAGATAGAGAGATAAACTTGCAATCCTGGTTTTAAATCCAGTATTGAACTCACCAGATACATATAGTTGTTGTTAGGTGCTATTGATTAGTGCTCGAATCCTAGTGACTTGATGAATTGTGGATCTAAAAAGGAATCATTTTTTTTGCTAGTCCGGAGAGATCCTCCAGCATCATCCCCATGGTTGTTTTCAACGTGTCCAACCATCTGATTGCAGGTCACCCTCTTTGCCTGGTTCCTTCGATCTTCCCAAACATGATGTCCTTCTCCAGTGATCTCTCTCTTCTGATGGTGTGACCAAAATAAGACAGTCGTAACTTCATCATTTCAGCTTTGAGTGACAAAGCTGGTTTGATCTCTTCCAGAATCGATTTGTTAGTTCTTCTGGCAGTCCACGGCACGCCTAAAATCCTTCTCTAGCACCAAAGCTCAAATAAGTCAATCTTCTTTCTGTTTTGTTTCCACAGTGTCCAGCTTTTGCACCCTAACTGACCACTGAGAAAATGAGTATGTGGAGTCGAGGACAAGTCTGATCTTTGCTTGGAGTGTTACCCCCTTGACTTTGAACACTTTGTCGAGAGCCTTCATTGAAGAGCAACCAAGTGCTATTCTGCAGAGTAAAAAAGGATCGAGAGGTGACCCAGGGAACTACAGACCGGTAAGTTTGACTTCGGTTCCGGGGAAGATGGCGGAAGCACTGATAAAAATCAGCATTGATGAGCATCTAGAAAAGAATAAACTGATGAAAACAAGCCAACATGGCTTCTGCAAGGAAAGATCATGCCTAACAAACTTATTGCACTTCTTCAAAGGAATTAACAAATGGATGGACAAAGGAGACCCCATAGACATCGTATACTTAGATTTCCAAAAAGCCTTTGACAAGGTACCCCATGAACGCCTGCTACGAAAACTGAAGAACCATGGGGTGGAAGGAGACGTGCATAGATGGATCAAAAATTGGTTGGCAGGAAGGATGCAAAGGGTAGGAGTGAAGGGCCATTACTCTGACTGGAGGAGGGTCACGAGTGGTGTTCCACAGAGGTCGGTACTCGGACCGCTGCTGTTCAATGTATTTATAAATGATCTAGAAACAGGGACGAAGTGTGAGGTAATAAAATTCGCAGACGACACAAACTATTTAGTGGAGTTGGGACAAAAGAGGACTGTGAAGATTTACAAAGGGACCTGAACAAACTGGGAGAATGGGCGACGAGATGGCAGATGAGGTTTCATGTGGAGAAATGTAGTCTTGCATGTAGGAAGCAGAAACCCGAAGTACAGCTATACGATGGGAGGGATGGTAATGGGTGAAAGTACCCTAGAAAAGGACTTGTGGGTAATAGTGGACAAGACAATGAAGCCGTCGGTGCAGTGCGCAGCGGCCTCTAAGAAAGCAAACAGAATGCTAGGTATTATCAAGAAAGGTATTACAACCAGAATGAAAGAAGATATCCTGCCGTTGTATCGGGCGATGGTGTGCCCGCATCTGGAGTACTGCATCCAATATTGGTCGCCGTACCTTAAGAAGGATATGGCGATACTCGAGATGGTCATAACTGATAAAAGGTATGGAAAACCTTTCATATGCTGAAAGATTAGAGATACTGGGTCTCTTTTCCATGGAAAAGAGGATACTTAGAGGGGACATGATAGAGACTTACAAGATCATGAAGGGCATAGAGAAAGTGGAGAGGGACAGATTCTTCAAACTTTCAAAAACTACAAGAACGAGAGGGCATTTGGAAAAGTTAAGAGGGGACAAATTCAGAACCAATGCTAGGAAGTTCTTCTTTACCCAGAGGGTGGTGGACACCTGGAATGCGCTTCCGAAGGGTGTCATAGGACACAATACGGTATTGGGGTTCAAGGGATTTGACAATTTCCTGATGGAAAAGAGTATAGAAGGGTATAGATAGAGGATTACTATACAGGTCCTGGCCCTGATGGGCCGCCGCATGAGCGGACTGCTGGGCATGATGGACCTCTGGTCTGACCCAGCAGAGGCATTGCTCATGTTCTTATGTATTTCCTCCCTGCTAGTTGCTTCTTTTTTTTACAAAAGAATTCAGGAGATTGAAATCCTTTACAACTTCTATTTTATTGCCTTCAAGCTCAAAATCTTCATCATTTTCCATGTTCATGATCTTCATCTTGTTTATATTCAGTTCTAATCCCATGTTATGACTTTCGGCTTTGACTTTTCTCAGTGATGAGTGTCGTATCATCTGCACAGTGCCAGTTGTTTATATTTTGGCCAACTTTGGAACAGACACTCTCTTCTTCCAAATTTGCTTTTTTGAAGATGGTTTCACCGTACAGGTTGAACAGCTAAGGTGACAAGATGCATCCTTGCCTGATGCCACATTTTATTGAAAACCAATCAGTGTTGCCATATTCAGTTCTCACTGCAGCTTCTTGATTTTCATATAGGCTCTCTATCAGCTGAGTTATGTGTTTGGGTATTCCCATTTGCACTAGAGTTCTCCATAGTTTATTATGATCCACACAGTCAAAAGCAAAGGTAGAAGGGTTTTTGGTATTCTTTGCTCTTCTCCAATATCATCTAACTCTGACAATAATGTCTCTTGTTCCTCGACCTTTTCTAAAACTAGCCTGAACTTCGGGTAGTTCTTGCTCAACATATGACTGAAGCTTTCATTGTATTATTTCAGCAATATTTTGCTGGCATGTGGAATTAATGCAATTGTTCCGTAGTTACAATCCTTGGCGTCACCTTTCTTCGGTATAGGTATGAACCATGATCTTCTCCAATCGGTTAGCCAGATAGACTTTATGGTAGATATCCTGAAAACAGGATGGTTGGATAGGCTGGAGTGAGCTTGGACGGCAACTTCATCATTTGGAATCTAGGACAATACCAGGTGGACAATACCAGGTCTATGACCCAGAAATACCAAAGAAGAGACAAATTAATATTTTCCTTCTAAATCTGTTAACATAGTTGAGTGAGAGCCATGATAACACCTTCTGACCTTTTATTAATTCAATTGGAATACCATTGATACCAGGTGACTTATTTTTCGATAAAGCTTTAATCACTGCTATGACTTCTTTTATAATATAGACAAGTATTAATATACTCTAGGCAATTATGTAATCGTTCCTGTGCTGCCTTCTTTTAAAATAGAAGTGACCAACTTCTAGCAGCATATCCCAACATATAGCTATTTTGAAAGATTGGGCATCAGTCCTGCCTAGGGAGGGGTGGGGAAGGGAAAGTTTCCTTGTTGCTAAACTGATCTCTAGCTGTACATCCCAATGCATCCCAAGGGGATCCAACACTGTCATTTTGAACATGGTGGTGGCCAGGGTTAGATTAACCTATGAACTAGGTGAGGCTCTGGGCCAGGGCACCAAACACCTGTGCCATTGATATCACCTGCCCATAAACTATGCCTTCATTTCTGCAGCAGATCCAGCACTTCTCCCTTCCCTCTCCTCCCCCCCCTCAAGTCGCAAAACATTTTCTTGCCCTTCCTGAGCACCAGAATTCACAAAAATCTGTCTTTTTTGCCAAGTGCTGGCAACAGTAGATGTAATACACTGCTGGGGCCAACTGGCATCCTTCCCTCTGCGGCATCCCTCTCTTCCAACTTAACTTTCTGTTTATGCATAGACAGTGCACTGCAGAGGGAAGGATGCCAGTTGGCTGCTGTTGTTGGCACCCAGTGAAAGAGACAGGTTTTTGTGGACCGGGGTTCTCAGGAAGGGCAAGAAAAAGCTACAGGACTTGGAGGGAGTGAATTTAAAAGGCTCTCGAGCAGAGATCATTCCTCTGTTAGTTAAAAAAAAAAAATTTTCATGCTTTGGTCCTTTCATAATACTCTTATTCTAAATAGCCTAAACTTCAGTTTATTACCACCAACATGGAAAACGGCCACAATTTTTCCCATAATAAAAGATTATAAAGCTAACCTGGAAGATGTCTCAAATTATCATCCCATAGCTAATATTCCGTTTTTAGCCAAACTAACAGAAAGAATAGTATCTGATCAACTATGAGACTTTGTCGAAACAACTAATGCTCTACATCCAAATCAGACAGGGTTTAGGAAAAATCATTCCACAGAGTACTCACTGATCGGTTTGACCACAAACATACTCTATCATCTAGATCAACACAACTGTGTTATTCTTTTCTCCTTAGACTTGTCAGAATTTGAAACTATTGATCATGTATTACTTCTTGAAAGACTGAAGTCTATAGGTGTCTGTGGCCAAATACTTGATTGGTTTAATTCTTTTCTCTCTAATCGTTCATCTATAGTCACCTTTAAGGATACTGTCTCTAAATCTTACACTCTTAATTATGGTATTCCCCAAGGATCCATTCTATCTCCACTATTATTCAATATTTTTATATCTCCTTTACTAAGTTTATGTCAATCCATAGACTTCACTACTTTTTCATACACCGATGATATTCAACTTTTACACCCTCTAAATCCAGAAAATAAAGAAGAAATAGTCGAGATTAATAGAAAGTTAGTGAAGGTTAAGCAATGGCTTAATTCCAATATGTTAGCCCTAAACATTCAGAAAACAAAAGCATTACTTTTCCCATGGAAAAAAGATATAAGCCTGAGTGCCCCATTCACCCTAGATAATATCCATTTAGAGTCAGTAACATCTTTAAAAATACTGGGTGTTATCATTGATGAAAGACTCTCTTACCATGAACATGTAAGCAACACCGTTAAATCTTGCTTTTATAGGCTACGAATGATTCACTCAATATCTAAGTTTCTAGAGCCAAAATCACTAAATATACTAATTCAGTCTTTAATTATCGCTAAACTTGATTATTGTAATTCTTTATTAATAAATATTACAGAAAAAGAAAAGAGGCGTATTCAGATAATCCAAAATACTTCCATTAAACTGATTCATTATGGCAACAAATATGATCATGTCACTCCCTTTCTGATCAAATCCCACTGGCTCCCAGTTAATCACCGCATTACTTTTAAAATCTTACTTTTAGTATTTAAAACTTTGTCTACTAATGAACCTCAATTCATTAATAAATTACTTATCCCTCACAATATGTTGTGTTCCCTTCGGTCCACTAATCAAAAACTTATAGCAGTTCCCTCCTTGAAAGTTATTGGAACTCGACGACATGATATGTTCTCAGTAATGGCTCCGCAACTATGGAATACCTTACCTCAACATATAAGAGAGGAAAATGATTTGAGTCGATTTAAAAATAACTTAAAGTGTTTTCTTTTTAAAGATGCTTTTAATCTTTAACTATGCTCAAAGTTTATTTTAGCTTTTCCTCAGTTATCACTCTCCCCTCCCTAATGTTCTTTCCATTTATGTTCTCTTCTATATTCTAAAAAATTGAATTGTAGTTCTACCCTTTCTTACCTTATGTATCTATAAGTCCGTCAGTCTAACCTATTATATTTAACTAGTCTTTAAGCCCGTTACATTAACGGGTGCTAGAATATGTGTGTGTGAGTCTCTATTTATTTATTTATTTCTCTCTCTCTCCTTAGCCTATTTCTGTATTTCTTTCTTTCTGTCTTTCTTTTTCCTCGGCTGTCCACCACCACCCCTTGCCTGCTCCCCCTGTCCATTCTCCCTTCCTTTTTCTTCCCTTGTGTCCACCACCACCTCTTCACTGCTCCTCTTATCCAGCAGCAGCCCTTCTCCCTTTGTTTTAACTCCCCCCTGTCCAGCAGCACCTTTCCTGCTCCCCCTGTCCAGCAGTAGGCCTCCCTTCCTTTTTTTGCCCCCCCTGTCCATCAGCACCTCTTCCCCTGTCCAGCAGTACCTTTTTTCTGTTCCCCCTGTCCAGCAGGCCTCCCTTCCTTTTTCTGCCCCCCTTGTCCAGCAGCACCTCTTTTCTACTCCCCCTGTCCAGCAGTAGGCCTCCCTTCCTTTTCTTGCCTCCCCCCGTCCATCAGCATCTCTTCCCCTGTCCAGCAGTAGGCCTCCCTTCCTTTTTCTGCCCCCCCTGTCCAGCAGTACCTCTTTTCTTCTCCCCCTGTCCAGCAGCAGGCCTCCCTTCCTTTTTTTGCCTCCCCCCTCCCGTCCATCAGCACCTCTTCCCATGTCCAGCAGCAATCCTTACCTCCGTTCTTTTTTGTCTGCCCTCCACCAACATCCGTCTGAAGCCGCCGGGCCTGCAAACACCGACAGCCTCTGCGACCTGCTCCGACTCCCTCCTCGCCGTCGCTTGCCGTCCCCCCCCCCCCCCCGGGGAAGCTTCATGCGTTTCAGCAGCCTCCTGTCTGCGGGCCGCCTGCCCGTTCGAGAGAGGAGCCGCAGCGGGCGGGTGAGCAGGCAAGAGGGAGGAGGGTGAGAAGAAGATGTTGGCAGGTGCGCCTGTGCCCCCCCTCCGAATCAGCGGCAGCAGTGAGGCGGCACTCTGGCGGTGAGTGACGGCGAGGGGGGAGTTGCTCTGCGTTCTGGCCTGCCTCCGTGTTTGAAAATCGAATTTGGCACGGAGGCACACCTCACGGCGCTAGGAATCATGATGTTTCAACAGCGCATGCACGCTCTAGGGTTTTATTATTATAGATAATTAAATGGTATATGCTTATACTTTTTAATAAAGTTGTAATTCGCTTAGTAAATTAAATAAGCGATTCATCAAACCAAAATAAAACTTGAAACTTGAGGGAGGGGAGGAAGATGCTGAATTCACAAGAAGGGAGACATGCTGGATCTGCTGCAGGAAAGAAGGAGCACTCAAAGAGGACATGGAAAAGGTGCTGGATACTCAGGGAGGAGATGGAAAAAGGCAGAGAATGGTATTGATATATGGTGGTGAACGGGACAAGAGAAGTATTAAATCTTGGCTAAGAGGACATGTTAGACCATGAGTGGGTATGGTGGTTGGGGGAGGGAGAGGTGGTGGGTCCATAAGGGGAGAAGGAGGAAGGCAGAGGAAGAGCTGCTGGATGTGTAGGGGAAGGGGACAGATGTAAAGCCAGACCCTGGCTGAAAGAACATGCCCTCCTCTCTCCAGCACCTCCCATGGGGTTGGTGACTGGGGAGAAGAGAATATGTCAGGACTGTAGAAGGTGTAAGTAGGGCATGAGGAGAGGGAGACATGAGACTATGGGGATGTGGGTTAGGAAAAGGGAATCATGTCAGACTGTGGGGACTGGTGAGATCGACTTCAATGCCAGGAAAAAGTTGAAACCATTATAAAAAAATAAAATTATTGAACAAGTAGACAAAATATGGTTTAATGGGACAGAGTCAGTATGGGTTCAGCCACGCGAGGTCTTCCCTCACCAAATTGCTGCATGTCTTTGAAGGTGTGAATAAACTTGTGGATAAAGGAGAGCCAGTTGATATAGTGTCTAGATTTTTAATTGCTTTTGTCATGAGAGGTTCCTGAGAAAATTAAAGAGTCATGGGATAGGGGGCAATATTTAGTTCTGGATTAGGAATTAATTACTGGACAGAAAACAGAGGCTAGGGTTAAATGGCCATTTTTCTCAACTGAGGAGGATAAATAGTGGAATGCCACTAGGATTTGTACTGGGACCAATGCTATTTAACATATTTACAAATGATCTGGAAATTGGAATGACGAGTGAGGCAATTAAATTTGCAGATGCTACTAAATTGTTTGGTTTTTTGGATGATGAAGGCTAGTTCTGGTGACGACCAATTTCAGGGGGAAGGGAGCGAGCAAGAATAGGAGTAAATTTATATTACTTAAAAAGCAAGCTATCATATTACAGAATTACCCTCATTTTCTAATATATTAGTATTGTAAACCATTTACTACTCATGTACAAGCGGTAATCAAATGTAATAAATCCAATCCAATTCAAATCATCTACCTTTGAGAACACTGAAAAAAAGTTATTATGCCCTTGAAAAATTACTCATTACTGTCTATACTTCCATCTTGTGGTACACTGTGGAACTGCAATTTTAGTAAAGTAAAGCAAAGCAGCTGCAGATAACATAGGGCTCCTTTTATCAAGCCACTCTAGCGGTTTAACACATATAATAGCGCGCTAGCCACTACCGCCTCCTCTTAAGCAGGCGGTAGTTTTTGGCCAGCGCGGGGGTTAGCACGTGAAGAAACGTCACGCGCGTTAACCCTGTTAGCGCGGCTTGATAAAAGGAGCCCATAATCTACAATGGGTTCTTCTGCAGCAGCTGCTGGAATATTCGCTGCACTTACATCTAATCAAAATTATTTTACTGTGGACTTAAACACACTGAATTTTCACAACTACTGCTCAAGGAAGATCAGTTGTTAGTGCTGGGTATAAAGTGTGTTTCACTTTCATGCAAAGCCAAACACAACTCTTTCAGACAAGCAATTTATTTTCCATAAATGTTCAAGTTTATTTAGTGCTTGCAGTATCGGTCTTTTCTACTGTACAAGTCATTGAATTAAATTATTTGTTATCAGATACATTTTCTTCATAATCTAAAAAAAAAAAAATTCTATTGGTCTTGATAAACAGAAGTTCCAGATTTTCAGGCTAAATTCCGAAACTGGCGTATTCGTTAATCATTATTAGGAGTGAAAACTATGAGCGGCACAGCAATCAGCGTGCCGGCCCGCACTAAAAATCTGTAGCGTGGCTTGGTAAAAGGAGCCCACAGTAAATTAAACCTTAGGCTTATATACTGCATCTTCTCTATAAACAATAGAGCTCGGCACGATTTACAAAACTAGCAAAGAGAACAAATACAATATGATTTTGGAATAGTAAAGGGAGAAGCGGAATTTACAACTTTGAAAAATAGCCAAGTTTTCAGATGTTTTGAAATAGTTGGAAAGAGCCACCCAGATTGCGCAATTGAACAGGAAGGGCATCTTCTTGATTACTTAGCTCAGTGTGTTGCAAACTTTTTAAGCTGCGGCACACTAATCTTGAGGCTGCAGCTAGAGGGCACCTGGACATACACGGACATCGACCAATGACATCAAGTGCATGTGTTATGTCATCATGTCGACATCTGCGCATAAGCCTACAGGAGAGATGAGGAGAAGGTGCAGAGGTGTTCCCGAGGACAGGCGCAGGCTGACTGACTACAGGACATGTCTCTCGCCGCAAGAGGTACGTCCTGTAAGCAGTCAGCTGGCGCCTTTCCTCTTTGCCAGCATCTCAGGGCACACAGTTTACGATACACTGAATTAGCCAGTTTTTAAGACTTGCTTACTTTTCTTGGGCTTTCCTAGTCCCAGCTCTATCAATAAGTTTGTGGATGGCCTGTAGAAATTCATGACAAAAGCTAGAGACTTAAATTCTATTCAATCCAAGTCTCACAGTTTAGTTCAGTGGTTCTTAACCTGGGTTCGACCGAACCCCAGGGGTTCGGTGAGTCAGTCTCGCGGGTTCGGCAGAGGTCAAAACACACCTCCGACTCATATAGCGCTTCGGTCACGTTCAATCATCTATCAGTTATTCAGTGATTTTGATCAAGACTGATCGTGTACTCGGTTTCTTGATCTATCAATCTGTAACTAACGCCTTATATACATCAATCAATTCCTGATCAAAATTTGTGATTTAACTGATAGATGATTGAACGTGACTGAAGCGCTTATGATTCGTGATGATACGCCCCGCTTGTCCATAATTGGCTGCAGGTGATCACGCAACATCGCTTGGCCTATCTGTGCTGCAGGGGATTTGATGCGCACAGTAGTCGAATTGTAACTGTTGTGATGGTACGTCGTATGATACCTATCTTAATATTTTAATCCCTTACTAACTATGTCGAGCAAAATACGAAAGTGGTCGGACGAATATGTACAATATGGATTCACATGTATAACGGAACGTGATGAGAGTCAGCGTCCTAATTGCATGATTTGCAATGCCAAGTTGAGTAATTCTAGTCTAGCTCCGGCAAAACTAAGGGAACACTTCCTTAAGCTGCATGGAGATGGAAAATACAAGAACACAACGCTCGCTGAATTCAAAGTGAAGAGAGCAAGATTCGATGAAAAGGCTACTCTGCCTGTTCTCGGCTTTGTACCCATCAACAAACCGATCCTCACAGCATCGTACGAAGTTGCTTACCTGATCGCAAAGCAGGGCAAACCACACACCATTGGTGAAACACTCATAAAACCAGCTGTGTTGAAGATGGCGAATATCATGCTGGGAAAAGCGGCTGAAGTTCAGTTATCTGAAATTCCTCTTTCAAATGACATCATCAGCAGCAGAATAGAGAACATGAGCAAAGACATCTTGGCTCAAGTAGTTGCAGATCTGATTTCAAGCCCGGCAAAATTCAGCCTTCAACTCGACAAGACCACAGATGTTTCTAATCTAAGCCAGCTTGCAGTATTCGTGCACTATGTGAAAGACGACGTGATAAAGGAAGATTTTTTATTTTGTAAGCCTGTTACAACAACAACTAAGGCAACTGATGTGAAGAAACTTGTGGATGACTTCTTCAAAGACAACAATCTTTCGTGGGATATGGTTTCTGCAGTTTGTTCGGACGGAGCTCCAGCCATGCTCGGAAGAAAGTCCGGTTTTGGTGCGCTAGTGAATGCCGATGCACCACACATCATTGTTACGCATTGTGTTCTGCACAGGCATGCGTTGGCAACAAAAACCTTGCCTCCAAAACTGGCAGAAGTTTTAAAAATTGTTGTGGAATGCGTGAACTATGTGCGAAATAATGCTCTGAAGCACCGCATCTTCAAGGAGCTGTGTAAAGAAATGGGATCTGAATACAAGGTACTTCTGTACCATTCTAACGTTCGGTGGTTATCCCGGGGACAGGTGCTGAATTTTGTTTTTGCCATGCGTGTAGAATTAGCTCTGTTTTTGCAAGAGCAGCAACATTGTCATGCAGATTGCTTCAAAAATTCTGAGTTCATTCTCATTTTAGCGTACATGGCTGATATCTTTGCAGCTCTCAATCATCTCAATAAGCAGATGCAGGGTGGTGGAGTCAACATCATCGAAGCGGAAGAAAACCTGAAAGCTTTTCAAAAAAAGCTACCATTATGGAAACGACGAACAGAAAACGATAACTTCGCAAACTTTCCCCTGCTAGACAACTGTGTAAGTAAGATCGAAGATGTATCTGGAATCGGAGACATTTCTGTACCCGCGAAACTGAAGCAAACTATTGCCACGCACTTAGATGAGCTTGCAAAGTCTCTCGACGGATACTTCCCTACAAGAGAGTCATATCCAGCATGGGTGAGACAGCCGTTCACGTTTAGTGTTGAGACAACAGATGTCAATGATGAATACCTCGATGAAATCATTGAAATTCAGCAGAGCCAGGTTCAACAGCAACTCTTCAGAACAACAACGCTCTCAACGTTTTCGTGTCAACAATTGGTAACGTACCCTGTTATTGCTAAGAAAGCTCTGGAAATTTTCATACCGTTTGTTACAACATATCTTTGCGAGCAATCCTTTTCGAGGATGCTGGACATAAAAACAAAGAAAAGGAACAGACTTTGTAGCGAAAATGACATGAGAGTGGCACTTGCCAAGGTAAAGCCGCGCATTTCTGAACTGGTCTCTGAGAGGCAACAGCAGAAGTCACACTGATTTGCAGTAAATTTCATTATTATGTTATTATTATTCAAAATATAGAACTTTTTTGTTTTCAAAATTGATATTATTTTTTCCCTCACTGTATACTTATGTTTTGAATTTGTAAAAAACATATTTTATTTTTCCAATAAAGAAGGGTTCGGTGAACACGCATATGAAACTGGTGGGGTTCAGTACCTCCAACAAGGTTAAAAACCACTGGTTTAGTTTATTGTATGTGGCATAATGCCGTTAGTTAATACCGGCAGTGGATCCCAGCAGTGGAAACCCTGAGAGGACAGTATAAAAACCATTTCAAATTAAGAGCTCTTTTTATAACGTCGTGTTAGGTTTTTTTATCGCCTGTCACGGAGGTATTAGCTCCAACGCTCACAGAATTCCTATGAGCGTCAGAGCTAATACCGCTGGTGATAAAAAAGCCTAACACAGCTTTATAAAAATTAGGGCCTAAATATTTAATATGATTCAAAAGCTTGGTACAACCTTGGGTATGTTACAAATATATCTACAACCATGATACAACCTTGGGTACTTACTAGTGCTGTCCGATTTAGGGAAAAATTTTCAACTCGATTTGGTCCATTGAACTGATTTTTCAATTCGATTTGATTCACTTTTCCTACCCAATTGGGCTTTTTTTTTTAACGTCCTGGAGGGTTTATTTTGTAGCCTCTTTGCCCTCTCCAACCCCATGCCAGCACTATGGTATAAACAAAAAAGACTTTTCCTATCTCTGTTAGGTCCTAGCTTACACTCACTAACACCAGCTCTGGCAGGATACACATTTCAAATCTGACATATTATAATCACAAAATAGAAAATATAATTATTTTTTCTACCTTTTGACAAAGTTCCTCGAGACATTCCTGAAAAAATTAAAGAGTCATGGGATCGATGGTAAAGTTCAGTTGTGGATTAGGAATTGGTTATTGGATAAAAAACAGAGGGTAGGGTTAAATGGTAATTTTTCTCAGTGGAGGAGAGTAAACAGTGGAGTGCCGCAGGGATCTGTGCTAGGATCGGTGCTATTTACTTATAAATGATCTGAAAATTGGAATGAGTGAGGTGATTAAATTTGCAGATAACACTAAACTGTTCAATGTTGTTAAAACGCATTCAGATTGTGAAAAATGGCAGGCAGACCTTAGGAAATTGGAAGACAGTGGCAGCTGAAATTTAATGTGGACAAATGCAAAGTGATGCGCATTGGGAATAACAACCCAAATCACAGTTACCAGATGGTAGGGTCCACCTTGGGGATTAGTGCCCAAGAAAAGAATCTGGGTATCATTGTAGACAATATGTTGAAATATTCTGCCCAATGTGCAGCGGCAGCCAAAAAAGCAAAGAAGATGCTAGAAATTATTAAAAAAGGGATGGTTAGTTAACAAGACTAAGAATGTTATAATGCCTCTGTATTGCGCCATGATGTGACCTCACCTGGAGTACTGCGTTCATTTCTGGTCTCCTTATCTCAAGAAAGATATAGCGGCACTAAAAAAGGTTCAAAGAAAACCAACCAAGATAAATAAGGGGATGGAACTCCTCTCATATGAGCAAAGACTAAAATGTTTAGGGCTCTTCAGCTTGGAAAAGAGACAGCTGAGGGGAGATATGATTGAAGTCTGTCAAAAATTATAAAGACTAGGGGACACTTGATGAAGTTACAGGGAAATACTTTTAAAACCAATAGGAGAAAATATTTTTTCACTCAGAGAATAGTTAAGCTCTGGAATAGAGAATGACATGGTGACAAAATTCATCACGTTCCCGTCCCCGCGGATAACCGCGAGAAATAATCCCGTATCATTTTCTAGTGTCTATTTCAACCTCGGTCCTTCTACAACAGCATTCTTCAAAGCAAAGATTGCGGATCAGTGGTTGTGCCCAATTATACTCTGATTCTTTCCTCTCTCCTTAAAGAATGAAATGAAGATGGTTTCCCGCGGTTATCTGCGGGGGGGACAGGAACGGTGATGAATTTTGTCACCGTGTCATTCTCTACTCTGGAACACATTGTCCAGAGTAGAGAGAGGTTGTAGTAAGAGCAGATAGCATAGCTGGTTTAAGAAAGGTTTGGACAATTTCCTGGAGGAAAAGTCCATAGTCTGTTATTGAGAAAGACATGGGGGAAGCCATTGCTGGCCCTGGATCTGCAACATGGAATGTTGCTACTCTTTGGGTTTTTGCCAGGTACTAGTAACCTGGATTGGACACCATGAGAACGGGCTACTGACTGGGCTTGCGGGACTCAGTAAGGCAATTCTTCTCCATCTCCCCCCTCCCAAACAGACATGACCCCCCTCCTAGCCCTAGCGATAGACAACCATTTTTACTGTGGGAAAGCATAGGCACTGCTAGACCACCAGGGAAGCAAGGTAAGGCCTGAGGTCTTACCACTGGAGCCAGGAGGGGGGAAATTGGGAAAGGAATGCTGCGTATTCGGGGTGGGGGGCAGACAAGTGCATGCTATGGCGGGGGAGGGGGGTCAGTGTAGTAGAAGGAGGAGGAGAAGAAGAAGGGACATTACTGTGAGGGTGGTATATAACCCCTTAGTTTATATTCAAGATACCATTTTGCTCTCCTTTTAGGGGAAAAATGGTATCTCATTTTATATTTGGATAGGTTTATATTTGTGTATATACAGTAAATGGTGTCAGATAACAGAAAACATCAAATATGGAAAATAGCAAGTGCATGGCTTTGTGTGCCCCTGCAGTGCAGTGCATCAGGGCACCACAGTCACACCAAGAACATCCCCTCCCCCAAGTACCTCTCATTCACTCATAGGCCTCCCTGCCTACTGAGCTGACCTTTCAAAATAGCTACCTTGACATGTAGCAGTACTTTCATGGAAAATCATAGGAACCATTCTGAAAGTAGAGCCAGCATGACCTAATTACACCATCAAACCACGAGGAACTATAAAAAAAAAAAAAAGGGGGGGTAGGGGGCTATGAATGGATGGAAAAAACTTAAGGAGGTGGAGTCCAGATTTCATCTCTTCCTTCCTCTCTTCCACCCCAACAATTATTCCTCTCTTACCCCATGTGCAGCATCTTTCCTCCCCTCCTACCCACTCCCTGCACAGCAGCTTTACATCCCTCACTCCCATCCCTCTACTGTACTGTCCTGTCTCCAGTCTGTGGGAATTTCAGCACCGCTCCCAAGTCAGCTTTCTAACTATTTTGTTAAAGATACCTGCAAGATTCCTTTTCCTTGTGAGATTTCAATTTCCTAATAAAAACCCTTAAAGAATTTCACCCAAGGATGCTAAATACATATCAAAGGATGAATAGTTTTGCTTTTATTTAAACACTAGTCTTTAAGCCCGTTACATTAATGGGTGTTAGAATATATGTCTGTCTGTCTTCAGCTTACACCTCCCCCCCAAATGTCTCTCCATGGCCCTCTTCTGTCTTCCCCCCCCCCCCCCAGAGCAAAGCTGTCTGTCCCCAGCACACCTCCCCCCAAAGCAGCCCCTTTCCCTATCTCTCCATGGTCCCTTCTGTCTCCCCCCAGCACACCCCTCCCCCCAAAGCAGCCCCCTTTCCCTCTCCCGCTGACTCTCTCTCTGGCCCCCTTTCTCTGTCTGTCTTTCTGTCCCTCTCCCTGCCCCTGTGTCTTTCTTTCTTTCTGTCATTTTTCCCCAGTTCCTTGTGCAGCAGCATTTCCATCCCACTTCCATATGCAGCAGCAACAGCATTTCCCTCCTATCCCCCCCTTTCCTGTGCAGAAGCAGTAGCAGCATTTTCCCCCACCCCATCCTTTCCCTTCTCTTACCTTCTCTTTCGTGCTCTGTTCGGCCCCTCCCCTTTTTTTACTGCCGTTGTCAATCCGGCCTGCTCCTCGGGGCTCCTCCGCCGACAAACCTCGGGGCTCCAGCCGCGTAGGAAGCACTTTAAACACGCTGCTTCGCGGCCTTCTACTGGTGATTTCCTCTGCCGCGTCTGTCTCCGATGATGTCATCAGAGACGCGGCAGAGGAAATCGGTAGAGAAGGGGGCGAAGCAGCGTGTTTATAGTGCTGCCTACGCTGCTGGAGCCGGGAGGCGACGGAGAGGGCAGGGGGTGCTAGCGGCCGGCAGCCGCCGCTCCGCAGGTGGAGAGCAGGGAAGGGCCCGCATGCGCACTTGTCTTGCCTCGCATGAGGCCAGACCGTAGGGTCGCTACAGCTCACGGAAAACCGGCGCACGCATAGGAAGTGCGCATGCGCGGCTTACCATTTTATTATATTAGATTCACATGTACTGTTTCAATTCTGAAACAACCAATGGAGATTCACAATACAACATAACCATAAAATGCACAAACCAAACAGAAAAACCGCAAACTTATGTTTCTTGAACTGCTGAAAAATAAATTATCTAAATCCGAGAAGAGACAAGGTTTTAATTTTCTTCTGAAATCTACACGTTAAGCTCACTTTTCATCCCAAACAAGAGCTATTCCAGATTACTAATGATAGAGTAAAAACATTTAAGAGCCTCAGCATTCAAAAAAATAAAGCATTTCAATACTAATGCAACCTTTTCCTCAGGTGAAAAGGATGTCTACCATCAAGACTTTAAGGGTCAACAAAAGAAGCTTAAATTGAATCCACTTCTAAATAGGGAGCCATGGCATCTTTCCTAGCCTGTACTAAGGGGAAGGGGATAGGGACTTGTATACTGCCTTTTTGTAGTTATACAACCACACTCAAAATGGTTTACATACAGGTACTTTAAAAAGCATTTTCTCTATCTGTCCCGGTGGGCTCACAATCTATCTACTGTACCTGAGTAGCATTTTAAACAACCTACAATCACCTCGGCTGTCTACACAGCAATCTCATAAAAGAGACTGGAGCTGCTTATGAAATAATAATTTGCGGTACTATTTTGCATATTAAAGATCCCCTAGAATCTAGATAAACATAAAAGACGTCACTTTTTAATTATGACAAGTACAGCTATACAACTGATTACACAAAACTGGAAAAATTGGGATCGCCTCAACTTTACATTTTGGTGGGCAAGTTTATGTCTTATATATAAATATGAGAAAATGAATGCTGCCATATTAGGGAATAATGAAAATTTTAAATTAATTTGGGGCCCATTAACGTCCTTTGTAGAATCTCTGTAGTTATGGTTTGTCATAAGATAATATGCACATCTGGGGGGGGGAGGGATGGGAGGTAAATAAGGTTGGAAAATAGTTGGAAAAGTTTTGGTGGGTGAGGAGAGGGTATTAATAAGTATGAATTTTTGAGAATTTTAAGTGATGTCTATATTGTAAAATGATTAATTTACTCTGTATTTCACTTATTGTATATTTTTTTAAAAATGAAGATGGAAAACTTTTAGCTAAAATATTGGCTCTACGTTTGGCTAAGGCTCTCCCTTTTATCATTGATATGCACCAAACTGGGGGCGTGGCTTGAAGCGCAACAAGATGGAAGGGTGATCAAGAAGCTCTCTAACCCAGGCATACACATTTGGTAATACTGACTTCCAGACAGCTGTTTTTTTACATTTTCGCTGGTGATCCTTAAAAATAAGAGATGGCATGTCAAAACAATTAATGATTAATGTCATTCCCTGAGGAATTGTTGGTGAAGAGATGAAACAGCTAACAGAACAGGGCTTCTCCAGAAGGAGATAGGGGAAAAAAAACAAACAAACAAAAGCTACTGCTAACAGCTTCTGATAGTAGGAGAAAATCTAATTAAGGAAGTGTGATCTAGCCTGCCTAGTGAACCGGTAAAGTTATAACTGACTAAACTGGATTGTTGCTAAAAGACATTCATTTAATAACACTAGGTTGGCTTTTCATATGTTAAATTTAACAAAAGCCATGAATGAACCAGCTTTCTCTGTGTCTTTGGATGCAGGGAAAGCTTTTGATGGGTGGAATGGGGGAGAGTGTGGCGCAGTGGTTAAAGCTACAGCCTCAGCACCCTGAGGTTGTGGGTTCAATCCCATGCTGCTCCTTGTGACACTGGGCAAGTCACTTAATCCCCCCATTGCCCCAGGTACATTAGATAGATTGTGAGCCCACCGGGACAGACAGGGAAAAATGCTTGAGTACCTGAATAAATGCATGTAAACCGTTCTGAGCTTCCCTGGGAGAACGATATAGAAAATTGAATAAATAAATAAATAATGTATCAGGCATTAGAATGGTTTGGTATAGATTCAGGATTTATACAAATGATTCAAACATTGTATAGCTCTCCATCTGCAAGATTGTTTATTAATAATAATTTATCAGAGCGTTTTATTTTGCGGAGGGGGGTTAGACAAGGCTGTCTACTATCTCCTTTGCTTTTTGATATTGTATTAGAACCCTTGTTATTAGCTATTCAACAATCAAAAGGGATACAGGGTATTCTTCGTACAAACTGGGAATATAAAGTTTCTGCCTATGCAGATGATATACTGTTTTATTTGAGGAATCCTGAGACTTCCATTCCATGCTTGCTTGAGTTAATAGAGAAATTTGGAAAATTTTCTGGATATAAGATAAATTGGAACAAATCAGAAATTCTGCCTCTTAATGTGCATTGTACTAAATGACTATTTGACTCTTTTTCCTTTGTATGGAAGGAAGATGGATTAAAATATTTAGGTATTTGGATTAAAAATACACTTGAAGACATGGTAAGAGAATGAAAAATTTTTAATTAAGAAAGTAACAGAAATGTGTGAGCAATGGAATCCTTTGCATCTTTCTTGGTGGGGGAGAGTTCAAACTATTAAAATGATGATATTGCCTGTGGTTTGTTATCAAATGAGTTTTTTTTTCATGGGTCCTTTTATAAAAAGTTAAATGGTATTCTTTCAAAATTTATTTGGCTGGGTAAAAGGCCTAGAATTGCTTTAGTATCTCTACAAAAATCAATTAGGGAGGGTGGGGTAAATTTCCCAAATTTTTATAAGTATCATCAAGCCTATATTTTATGCCAGGGTATGTATTGGGTCCTCCCAGAGCTCATGGAAAATGTCCCACATTGGTTATATTTGGAATGGCGACTCATTTTCCCTTTACATTTATGTCATGTTCTCAGTATTAAGATGCCTAGAAAATATAAAGATAATAGAATATTAATGGATACGTGGAAAACATTACAATATGTCAGTAATTTAACACCTAACCCAATACTAAAATCAACAAATCAATCTATATGGCTTAACTCCAAGATTCAAATTGGTGGATTTAAAGTCGTCTGGAAGCATTGGATTATTGCAGGCATACGGGTTTTAAACGATGTTATTTTAAATGGTAAACTGCTTGATTTTTCACATTTGCAGCAAAAATATGGTCTTAATAAAACACAAAGTTTTAAATGGTTGCAACTGAAGCAGGCTATTCAGGAGGGGTTCCCTGAATGGAAGAATCTTAATAATCAATATAATCTGGAATTCTTATGCTTTCAGGCGGACTTCTTGGGACACCAAGCCGCACAGTGGTATAAATTGATAACAGGATTTATAAATAAAAAACCAAAGACTGGCCTCAAAGATATTTGGAGCATTGAGATTAAGCATCAAATTTCTGCGTCTTAATGGTCACGAATTTGGTCTTGGAGGATGAGGTGTACAGTGTCTGCATCTATGAGACAAACTTGGTTCTTTTTGTTGCATAGAGCATTTTGGACCCCAGTTCGATTACAAAAGTTAGACAGCTCTAAGTCTAATAGATGCTGGCATTGTAAACCTGAAGCAGGGACTCTAGATCATTTATTATTCTATTGTCCCTTTATCATGGCCTTTTGGAAATCAATTTGGTCCCAAATTAATTGTTTATTAGAGAATCATGTAGCATTACTAGACCACAAACCACAGAGGTGAAGGACATAGAACAGTAGAAGTTACTAGAAGAAAACAGGAGCAGAAAACTCCATCTAAAAATGGTTACAGGCTCTTTAGAGTTGGTAAGTGGCCAAGATGGCAAAATGAGCAGTTGACAAGAGTGTACCTACAGCAGTCTGGGACAGGCATTTTTCTTTCTTCTTTTCCTTCATAATGCCATATATGAAAAGGAAGGATTAAAATTGTTCCCTCATCGACTACCACCTCCTTACCAGTCCAGTAGAAACTGGGCAGGTAAGCTGTCAACCCCCTACAACTCTACTGGAATTGGCCCCGTGTTAAGTTTGGAAGAAGGGATCTCCATCCCTTTCAGATCATACACTTCGCTGTCAGCCAGCAATCCACCTTGCCCGACTGAAGAAAGGATTCTGGCAATGGAGCACAGTGAGGCAGAAGTCACGAAATGAGTCCAGTGAGAAGGGAATCAAATCTGATGAATCAACTGGTAAGCAGAAGAACATAGGAGCTTCAAGTATATTGGTAGTTCCCAAGGCGGTAACCATAGAGAGCATCTGGACAGCACTGGAACAGCTTGATTCTTCCACTGAAAAGATCTACATAAGAATAATCAACTCTGGACACCTTATCAAAGAACCTTGAAGTGGTTAAGAGGGACTACCCGGAATAGGTTAAATGGGTACAAATGGAACTTAAAGCGTTCAAATATAATATGGCTGTGAAAGTGAAAGATAAAATCTATATTCACCGTAAGCTCAAACAAATTAAAAATTATATTAAAAGACTTAATTTACAGGTATTAAATTTCCCTAATATGTTGGGTACCTCCTCTTGATTTCTTCAAGAAATATTTAAAAATTTTAAGTTGCCACAAGAAACTATACCCCCATTCAACATTTATTTTACCAAATGTTTATAAAAATAAAGACAGAGGACGGGAGGAGCTCAAAAAATTTACTTGCAAAATGGGAAAATTAACTTTTAGCTATTGTGGAAGATTTATTTACTGAAGTTAAAAAGAGCAACCTTACCAGTTTCATTTGTCATTGAGCAAAACTTGAATGCCATCACACGTTTATACTTTAGGAATATGCACACACTGTTCTGTGGACAAAGGATCCGGATTTATCCAGACGTGACAAAATCTACTCGTGACAAAAGGCAAGAATTCATAGCGATGAGAGAAAAAGTTGGAAGCTTCCTTTTTACTTGCTTTTTTGTGCAAATGTCAAGTTCATTATCTAGGGATAAAGTATGTTTTCTTTGCCCCATGCCAACTGAGGAACTGAAGAAGTTTTCAAATGGACTAAAGTACTCATATACTGCCCCCCCCCCCCTTTTACTAAACCCAACAGCTTGAGCTGGCCCAGTAAATGCTCCAACATCCATAGCAATTGACTGGGAGTCAGAGCATTTGCTACACAGCTTAGTAAAAGGGGGCCATAGTAACCACCTGGATTTAGTTTGTATTTGTGAGGGATGAATAACCTTAGGTCTTTTCTTTTTAAAAAAGTTTATTATTTGATCTCCTTTATTTTTAATTGTCCACTCCCTCTTTATATAATATAGTGGTCTAATGAAGAGTTCATAAAATATTCCTTTTCCTTTTCTCAATCCATCTCTATATTTTCTGGAATAAGTGTCATACTTTGATTGAATTTATTAAAAGTATAAATAATTCATTAATTAAAAAAATAAAAGTAGTCGCAGCACAAATCTTACTCCCAGACAAAAATTACGGATTAATTAACACTTTGTATTAATACCAGAAGTTTAAATGGATTCCTTGTTTTGGACTGGAATTCTACCTTGCAAGTGCACCTTGATGATCTCACAATGCGGTCAGTATTATGCAGCTGCACACCTCCATTTGCAATGAAGTAGAAGCCATGCTAAGGTCTTTTTCTGTTTTTAAGCTTTTGCAAATGAAGTTACGTATGCAATCTATATATTTTTTTCATGTACAGTGGTGCCTCACACAACGAACTTAATCCGTTCCAGGAGCAAGTTTGTTATGTGAAACGTTCGTTGTGTGAAACGCGTTTTCCCATAAGAATACCTGTAAAACAAAATAATTCGTTCTGCAGCCCTGTTGTCCCATAAGAATACCTGTAAAACAAAATAATTAGTTCTGCAGCCCTACATTTCCCTCCCTCCACCTCACCTCACATGCAGAGCCTGCCAGCCTTCTCCCTCACCCAGCCGCACGATCTCAAAAAGCTGTGCACGCGCAGCTGCTGGAGTTGATCAATGTTCTCCTCTCCTGCAACTTCCGGTTTCCGGTTGCGTCAGAGGAGAAGATTGAACAACAGAGCATGCGTGCATGTGCTGCTCTTTGAAAGTGTGTGGCTGGCCGAAAAAGAAAGCCGGAAAACTCGGTTTTTAAGGTAAGGTGGAGGGAGATGATGGAACACTGCATTCAGACAGGAGGGTGCTGCTGTTCCCGGCTCACATTAGAAAGCGGCGAGAGTAGTTCCGCCCCCCCCCGGGCCCCTCGGGCGACTTCGTTGTGTGAAACGAAGTTCGTTATAGGGAGCAAGACAAAAAGTTTGTTATGCGCAGCGTTCGCTGTGCGAGGCGTCCGTTATGCGAGGCACCACTGTACTTTCTTTGTTTTCAAGAATGAGCCGATTGGAGCACTGTTTAATCAGGAAAAAAGGGTAGCTTTTTAGCAAAAACCTAAAGCTGTTTTTCATGTGCTGTGCTTCAGTTAATGGATCTTTTCCTCTAATTAGCAAATAGCATTGTTCTTTGTCCACAAAAATAGAAGGTTTTGCATGCAATATATCTTTTTTGATGTGCCCTGTTTATGTGGTGCCTTATTAAATGTATTTTGAGCTTAATAAAGCAAAAAAAAAAAAAAAAAAAAAACCCAGAGAACTATTTAGCAGATCACATTAAGAACATCCAAACTGTGCCTAAGTTCCGTCCATAGAACTCAGATCTATCTGAAGCCCAAACTAAGCTCAAAAGTAGACCTGGTTTTCATTCTCCTACAATGTAGGCATGAAATGGACACCCTAGGTCGCTCAGCGTTATATAAATAAATCAAAGGACACCCATATTGAAACCACACCAAAGCCTATTCCCTTATGCGTGCGTTTTCACAATGGGCGTCCATGAAATTGTGGAGGCATCTACAAAGTGACGTCCACATCCTTTGGACGTCCATGTGCCAATTATTGCTCGTTAAGACCCTTAAATTGCTCACTAACCACTTTGGACACCTAAGTCCTGCTCAGCGTTAGACAGGGCTTAGGCGCCCTTTATAGAATCAGGGCCTTAGGGCCCCTATTACAAAATTATGGTAGGGATGCTACTGTGGTAAATGCACCAAAACCCATTCAATTCCTATGGGTTTTGGTGCATTTGGCTTTATAAAAGAAGCCCATAGATCAGGGGTATCAAAGTCCCTCCTGGAGGGCCGCAATCCAGTTGAGTTTTCAGGATTTCCTCAATGAATATGCATGAGATCTATTTGCATGTACTGCTTTCATTATATGCTAATAGATCTCATACATATTCATTGGGGAAATCCTGAAAACTCGACTGGATTGCGACCCTTCAGGAGGCCCTCCAGGAGGATACCTAAGAAAAAAAGAAGCTCTAATTTCTCATACCTCTGTATGCATAGAAAAATTGCTTTCTTCCATCTTGAGTCAGCTTATCAAAATCTAAATAAATCCAGATTCTTCATCCTAGAAACTATGCCTTGGCCTTACAAAAGGCAAGGTACATAATTTGGCTCTACACTTGTGTGTATCCTTCAAGGAAAGCAATCAAATCAAGGCTACCAATTATCTTTAGAGCCCCTTTTGTTTATTTATTTATTTTATTTAAAACTTTTTTCATACCGTTTACAAAAAAACTAAATGGTTTATATCTTACACCTGTTTGGTAGTTTGAGCTTGACCTGGCCAATGGAGCTCTTTTTCAGTAGAGGGTGTTTCATAGCCCTTTTTAGTGTTATTAGCAGCTGGCCTACCACAGAGATGGAGTTCATTTTGGTGGCTTCTTTAATAAGGCCTTTTCTTACTAGTTGTACTATCTTTGCTGAGCAAGGGACAAGAGGGTAGGATGCTGGCAATAGGCCTTTCAAGAGTTTTATCTGTTACCTGGTTGAATAAGTCTAAGATAGATATGCATGTTGGGGGGGGGGGGGATTCGTCATTATCTGGTGGGATGCTCGATGGACCTACCTGGAGGTTTTGATGAACTTTAATTTTGCTGGCAAAGTATATGGCAAAACTGTTGCTAGTTAAATGTGGTTGAGAAGGCTGGTTCTGTTGACTGTTTACTATTATGAATAACTGATTGGTAGAAATATCACCTAGATGAAGATAGGCTCAACTGTAGGAAACATACTGTATGGCAATGTGTTCAAATTTAAGTTAGTTTTGCCCATGACAGTAACAAATCTCATTTCTAAACCAGGGTATGTGTAATATGATCTCTGCCTCGCAAACTACTCGCAGTTGTATCTGTATTATGCCAAGAAGAGTGGCGGAGTATAGGAGTAGCCTAATGGTTAGAACATTTGGCTGAGAGCTAGGAAACCTCTATTCAAATCCAACTGCAGTTCCTTGTGATCTTGAGCAAGTCACTTTTGTTGCCTCAGGCATAAACAGATCCTAACCCTATGGAACAGGACAATGCCTACTAAATCTGAATGTAACTCAACTTTAGCTACAACCAAAAAATATTATCTAAATCCAAAATATACCCCCTTTTCCTTTGGGAGCTCATAAAATGTAGCATGAATAGCTAATTATCAAGGTGTGCTTGAAAATGACTTTTAATCAAGCCTGTGGCATCCAATATGATGGAATATTTCTGTATCTTTCTGTTCTCATTTTCTTGGTGTCTGATTGCATTGCTTGCTATTCGGTATGCCCTCCAGTCTGAGATACGCAATGCTTCTGCTTTAGGTACCACACAACATTTTCTGCCCCATCAGCATACCTGAACAGACAGATGCACAAGTGGGAAAACATTATGTTATATGCACCTGAGGCCCCTGAAACAAGCTCAAACTGATTATTATAGAGATGATATTAAGAACATAAAAATAGCCTTACTGGATCAGATCAATGGTCCACCTAACCCAGTATCCTGTCTTCACAGAGGCCAATCCAAGTCACAAGTATCTGGCAAAAACCAAAATAGTAGCAGCATTCCATGCCACCGATCCAGAGCAAGCAGTGGCTTCTCCCATGTCTGTCTCAACAGCAGACTATGGACTTTTCCTCCAGGAACTTGTCCAAACCTTTTTAAAAACCAGCTACATTAACTGCTCTTACCACATTCTCTGGCAACACATTCCAGAGCTTAACTATGCTCTAAGTGAAAAAATATTTCCTCCTATAGTCTTTAAAAGTATTACTCTAACTTCATCGAGTGTCCCCTAGTCACTGTAAATCTTGATGTAGTAAAAAATTGATCCACTTGTACCCATTCTACAACATTCAGGATTTTATAAATTTCTATCACCCCTCTCTCTGCCCTCTTTTCCAAGCTGAAGAGCCCTAACCTCATTAGTCTTTCCTCATAGGAGAGGAGATCCATCCCCTTTATCATCTTAGTCGTTCTTCTTTGAACCTTTTCTAGTGCTGCTATATATTTTTTTAGATTAGACCAAAACTGAATACAATACTCAAGGTGAAGTTGCACCATTGAGCAATACAGAGGCATTATAACATTCTTAGTCTTGTTAACCATCCCTTTTCTAATAATTCCTAGCATCCTGTTTGCTTTTTTGGCCACCGCTGCACATTGAGCGGAAGGTTTCAGTGTTCTGATCACAATGACACCCAGATCTTTTTCTTGAGTGCTAACCCTCCTCTTTGAGTAAATACTGGAACATCTAGAATCAGTTTAGTTTTCCAACATTAAATTTTGGCATCCTCTGGGCCAAACGCTCTACATTTATACTGCTTCTCTTGCCTGAGGCCCATTCTACCCTTTCCACAGCTTTAGTACCTGTTCTGAGAACACAAAGCTCCTTCAGCTAAGAGTACTGCCACTCCCTCATCCTTGCTGAAAGTGCCATTGTTTATCAAAACCCATTCTTGCTTCACATACTAATAAAAATCACCACTGATGATAAACAGGTTATGCTACAATGAGTACTGTTAGTTCATCTGAATTTATTTCACTAAGATAGACTTTATTATGGTCACAGTCCCAATTAAACTTTTTAAATAATCCATCTAAAAAGAGAACCAAAGTCACCAAAAAGGGAAGAACACCTTGCAAACATAAAATGAATAATGGAAGTGTTGATTATATTAAAAGAAGAAGTAAAATTCAGTCTTTGCTGAGCATCATAAATTCATAAGCAAATAATATCTGCCCACTAGTTCTTTGTTTGTCCTTAACCACAGGTGCCAGCTCTGTGGGCACAGTAAGTGTTAGCATCAATATCGAACAAGTTCTTTTAAGTTGTCAAGCAGGTATAACTTGTGTTATGTTTAGCAACTCCAATCATTTTGAAAATTTGGCACCTATGGTCTCAACCACCTCTCAAATGGCACAATTCAACATACTTGTGTGAATGCTTTGAGAATACAAGACCATGAAAAAAGTGTTCCGTGTCTATAATTTTCAAAGTAAATAGTAAAGAGAGAAATGTATTGCATTTTGCTTTATGTGTACAAGTTACCTATGGTTGGCATTCCACCATGGACACTTATCACTAAAAACTGTTCCTTTGTTCTCACTGGTTAAAAGGCCACATCATAACTTCAAGTAGAAGGTGAGAAGATATTTGCAGCTCAACAACACAGAGATAAGCTTTCATACATGAAAACTAACACTTTGTAAATTACCTTTTTCTTCTGACACTGTTAATGCATGCTTTCTGCAGAGTAGGCTGTCTAACACCTTATTCCATGTGGAATGTTCCCACCAATCAAGAAATAACAACTAAATTACAATTATTGGCCACTACTGTTTCAGATCCCATTAGTGATTGTTCTAATCAGGTTCATTAGGTGACACTCCTCCTGCTAATTGAAGGGGTTATTTACCACACCTTATTACTGTAAGGACCATAACAAAAGTAAACAAATAAGGTCCCATGGTAAACAGCAGCCTGATTCTGTTGCCCAGGAACCACAGACACAGTATGGCCAGTGCAGAAACTAACGTGTGGACCCAGCCAATGCCAGGCACTCTAAAGTCCAATCTCAGTAATACTATTCAGCTTTGCCGAGGGCTCCAGCCCCAAATATTGTTGTGGCTAATCTCCTGCTTCACTGATCCTGCCCATCCTCAACTGTTTTTTCTCATTTCTATAACACTAGACCAGTGGTTCCCAACCCTGTCCTGGAGGACCACCAGTCCAATCGGGTTTTCAGGCTAGCCCTAATGAATATGCATGAAACAGATTTGCATGCCTGTCACTTCCATTATATGCAAATCTCTCTCATGCATATTCATTAGGGCTAGCCTGAAAACCCGATTGGCCTGGTGGTCCTCCAGAACAGGGTTGGGAACCACTGCACTAGACTGCAGTGCTGAACGCAAACTCCTTGCACAACCGAACTTGATCCATTCAAGACAAACAAGCAGAATAAAGGGATTAGGGAGTTAATTCCTGTGATGAATGCTTAAGACATCATGGATATTGAGCAGGTGAAAAAGAGGTTAAGAGTTAAAAGAAGCCTCAAAAAGGTGGGCTTTTAGTCTGAATATAAACAGGGCCAAGACACAGCATGATATAGTTACTGAAAAGTCTATTCCAGGCATATGGTACAAAAAGATGAAAGGAATGGAATCCATAGTGGAAGAAGAGGATGCAGATAAATGTAACTCTCCTGGCTAAACTGTTCCCGGGAAGGGGTGTAGTGAGAGATAAGGGAAGATATTGAGGAACTGCAGAATAAGTACAAATGTAAGTCACAGTGGAGTTTGCTATATAGAGCAGTGGTTCCCAACCCTGTCCTGGAGGAACACCAGGCCAATTGGGTTTTCAGGCTAGCCCTAATGAATATGCATGAAGCAAATTTGCATGCCTATCACTTCCATCATATGCAAATCTCTCTCATGCATATTCATTAGGTCTAGCCTGAAAACCCGATTGGCCTGGTGTTCCTCCAGGACAGGGTTGGGAATCACTGATATAGAGAAATAGATGGAGACGTAATAATGTGACTTGAGAAGAGAGGTTGAGTGAGTGTGGGGACTCCACCAAAATATACCATATTTTGTCTTCAGCTGAAAATAATGTAGTATAACTGTGTTATGACATTTTAAGCACTAATTATGATCACTTCCCTTTGTTTCCACTTTCAGAATCTTGACATTCACCTTCACATCCAAAAAGCAGATAAAGATATGACAGTTGAAACTCGGATTTGTCACAAATGCCAAGTAACTGAAAACAGGAATCCAAAAGAGAAAGAAGTATCATATATTAGATATGTTTGGGGTTTTTTGGGGGGAGGGAGTTTGGGGGGGGGGGTGGCAGTAAAAGTACAGCCCCGTGGAAGTATAAAACAAACTACAAGCAATAAAGCAGCCCAAAACTCGTCTTTTTAAGTCACTAGCACAGGGAGCTCCTCTGTCTCGAACGGGAAAAACGTGAAGCAGGAAATCAGATGTGGGAGGGAGGGATGCTGCACCGGACCCGGGCTCAAAGCTCCCTCAGCCTCTCTCCTACTCCTCCCTGTACTCCTCTCATGCAAGGTAGGCAGCTAAGGCTCCACTTCTCCTTACCATGCTGCGTGAAGATGTTGAAGCCGGCCTCGGCGGCTCTGCCCGCGGCGTCCTTCCTCCGGCCGGCGGTACCGGGCCTCCCCGCTGCGCTGTTCCCGCGGCTGCTCCGAGGCGGCGGCTGCTGTGGCTGCACCCCAGCCGCAGCCTCTCCTCCGACACGGCCCACCTGCTGGCCCATCCCCGGCCTCGCCTGCGCTGCCCGCCCGCCGCTTCTTACATTCCTCCCTCAGCGCCACCGCGGAAGCTGGCCGAGCCCGGTGCGCACGTCCTCCTCTTCTCGTTCCGCCGACCGCGGTGACGGCTCCTCCTCGCGCTCACGGGCTCTCCCTCCAGCGGCTCCGCGCACCCTCCACAGCCGAGGCCGCCGCCATCATAACCACCGAGTCACGCAAAACGGAGCTAGAGCGTCTACTGAACACGGTCCTCCGAGGGCGGAGGTAAGGGCGGCCAAACCAGCCCCTCAGCGGCGAGGATGCGCTGCCGACGAAAGCGCTTCCCGGAGGAACGTTTACCCCACCTCAAGGAGGTGGTGGTTGGTTACAGTTTGAGGGGTCTCTGTATAATAAGCTTTAGGCTAGAAGTCGATGCAGTTTCCTAATGCAAGCCTAAAAAAAAATTATGCCCAAGGCATAAAATAAGTTGTATGCAAAAATGTGCGCAAACGTGAGAGAGAGCTCACCAACCATCGTTGAAACACATACAATGCACAATTTTGTGTGTGTGTAAAGATTGTGTCAGGACCTGGAGGAGCATTGCATGCGTATACACAACAGTATGAGGCGGTGCATTTTGATATGTTCATATGTGGAGGATGCCCAAATGTATATTTGCAAGAATTGTTTATATGAGGTGTATACTTCTGCAGTTGAGCACTTTGCTCATCATTCAATCAGTCAGTCTCTCCCTTACCCTGCACTGAACAGAAGAGTAGCCAAATTGTTAGAGCAGCAGGCTGAAAACCAGAAAGCCCAGGTTCAAATCCCATAGCAACTACCCGAGACTGCTTAATCTTCCATAGCCAGGGGTGGCACTGGTAACCTCAATCCACATACCAGGAGATCTGTGGGACAGATTTGCCCGTCTCCACTGAGGATTTGTTCAAGCTGATTGATAAGTTTGGTAAGAGACTGTGTAACCTGGATCCCTATTGTGTGGACTTATTTTTTAAAAATCTGCTGGCTGAAGGCCTTACTTGATTACTAACTTTTGTTGGAAAAAAAAGTATATTTTTTTAGTTTTTGAGGGGCTTATTATACTCTCCCTTTTAATAAAGGACAATAAGAAAGATGTGCATCTATGTTCTGATTTTCAGTTGATAAGAAGTACACCTTTCTTGGCCCTGCTCTTGCAGGTTGTGTTTGCTATCTCTGTCAATTTTCTTTCTTGGATCCTAACCAGTTAGGGTTCCATGGGAATATAGCACAGAAATTTGTTTGCTGGTCCTGACTTCATTGGCCAAGACTAAACTCATCTGTCCTCTTCCCTATTCTCTATTTGCATGCATAACACTTTCATCCTTCCCATCTTGCAACCTTGGGGGTTATCTTTTACTTCTCTCTCTCTCTCTCTTTCTCTCTGTACAAATCCAACAGATCACTAAAACCTGTCATTTCTTTCTCTATAATGTCACCAAAATCTGTCCCTTTCTTTCTGAACATACCACCAAAACCCTTATTTGCACTTTTTATCACTTCAGACTTAGAATACTGTAAGATGCTTCTCAGAGGTATTCCAGTAAACCATTTACAGTATCTTCCCTTCAATTTGTTCAAAATTCTGCTGTATGATTTAGTATATTCCACCAGTTTCGCTAAAGTCACATTAGCCCTCTTAAGTCATTTCATTTGCTCCCTATCCATTTCCACATATAGTTTGAACTTCTTACTGCCTTACAAAGTGCATTCACTCTACAGCTCCTCAGTATCTCTCCTCACTTATCTCTCCCTCCTCTCCTCCCTGGGAACTCTGTTCATCAAGTAAGTCTCTCTTATCTGTACCTTTCTCCTCTTCTGCCAACTCCAGGCTCAGTTCTTTTCTGTCTTGCTGCACTGAAAGCTTGGAATAGACTTCCTTAGCTTGTTAAGCTCCGACTCTGGCTGTATTCAAATCTAGGCTAAAAGCCTACCTTTTTGAGGCTGCTTTTATCTCCTAACTCCTATTCACTTGTAATGTATCCATGTCTGTTTTAATCATTCCCACCATAAGCAATTCCCTAATCCCCTATTTGTCTGTTTTGATTAGATTGTAAGCTCTGTTGAACAGGGACTGTTTCTTGCATATGTAGTATACAGTGCTGCATATGTCTAGTAGCCCTAAATGATAAGTATTAGACATGGTATCAGTTCAAATACTTGGCAACCTGATTGTGAAGTGCCTCAAGATTCCCCTTTGTCACCAATTTTGTTTAATGGTTACCTGAGTTTTCTGGGGAAGGTGATCTGATCAATGGATTTATCAGTACATATATGGTGATATAAAGATTGGTTTAGTTTAATGGTTTATATTCTACTTAATATCAAGGCATATTACAAGAAAAAACATAGCTAAAACAAAATACATTACATTACAGATTTCTATTCCGCCATTACCTTTCGGTTCAAAGCGGAAGGTTTCCAAGAGAGGGAAAAGTAGGATCTGGGGTTAGGGAGGGGATGGTAAGAGGGGGGTTAAGCTAAATGAAGCATAAAAGCTACATATGGCTGCATGATGCCTCTGAATTGGCAACATGCACAGTGAGGAATCCCCACTGTGCTATTTCATGACAGAGTACAGGAGTGGTTTGCTATTGCCTTCTCCTGTGCAGTGTGTGGCTCCACTATGTCACTGCTGCCCAACATAGTGCCCTACAACACCTGGTATTCCCAGGTGGTCTCCCAACCAGGTACTAGCCAGGCTTGATCCTCCTGCTTTGCTTCCAATAGAGATAGCAAGTAGGCATAAATACAATATATACATCCATTAAAATCCTGTGTCAAGAAAATATTCTGATTATTTTTTTCTATGCTGACTTCACTAAAAAGATACTTATGCCTGTATCTCTCTTTATTTGAATAAAGTGTGTTATATCAGAATGATAGAGTGAATCAGATTGGAGGGGGTTTGTCCTATATAATAAAGAGGGAATTGAGATAAACAAAATAAAAATTAGAAGATAAATTAAAAGATAGCAAAAATAAAAATTAAAAGATAGCAAAGTGGAATCCCATGGACCGAAATTCCACATATGAAGGGAAAAGTATACTGATAGGGCTATACTACAATCTACCAGGTCAGAATGAATAGACAGATGAAGAAATGTTAACAGAAATCAGGGAAGCTAGCAAATTTGGCAACAGTATAACATTATGGGCTCCTTATATAAAGGTGTGTTAGGACCTTAACGCGCGGAATAGCGCGTGCTAAAATGCCATGCGCACTAGCCGCTACCACCTCCTTTTAAGCATGCACTGTAGCGCGCGCTAATCTTGTGTGTGCGCTAAAAACGCTAACGCACCTTAGTAAAAGGAGCCCTATGTAACAAAACTTTGGGTGGTTTTTTTTTTTGGTTCCTGGGTAATAAGTGTTCTTTCTTAATTGCCTATGCCACAAAAGTATAGAAAATGGCTATCATTCCCCTCAAACTGCTTTTGTGACCAGGACATTGATATTTTGAAATTTACCTTTTTAGATTGATTTTAAGCAAAGTAAACTTAGGGCCCCTTTTACTAAGGCAATGGTATGGTATTGCCACATGGCAAACAATGCCGCAGGTGTACTGCACTTGCCACTGTGAGTAAAAAAAAAGATTTACCAAGTGGCAATTCAGAGCTCAAGAAGTGGAACTTGTTGGATGAAAGTATGCAAGTCACAGCTCAGAGTAAGCGTCACCAAGCTTTTTCCACCTTCTTCACTCATCAAGATGGGCTCTGCTTCTGCCACAATGTGACCAGTCTGTTTGAGGCAATTGGAATTGCCTGTAACCCAAAAGAATGGCACCTCTTCACTGACTGCTCATCCAAGAGCATCAAAGCTGTGCTGTTCAATAACATGAACAAGCACCCATCTCTTCTACTGGCTTACTCGGTGCACCTCAAAGAAGATTACAACAGCGTCAAAACCTTACTAGGTGCCTTGAAGTATGATGAGTACAGCTCAGAAGTCATTGGAGACTTAAAAATGGCAGCATTCTTAATGGGTCTCCAAAGCAGTTTTACCAAGTTTCCCTGCTATCTTTGCCTTTGGGACAGCAGGGACACAAAGGTGCACTACCAAAGGCAAGGCTTGGCATAGCAGATCGAGTTCTCTGTGAGGAAAAACAATGTCAAATGGGGACCACTGGTGGACCCCCGGAAGGTGCTGATGCCACCACGTCACATCAAATTGGGTCTAATGAAACAATTTGTCAGAGCTGTAGATAAGGAGTTGGCAGCCTTCAAGTACCTTTAAGATTTCTTACCTAATCTGCGGCAAAGGTCAAAGCTGGTGTTTTCATCAGACCCCAGATAAAGAAGATCTTGGAGAGCAAGGAATTTCCCAAGAAGCTAACTAGGAAGAAGTAAGCGGCTTGAAACACACCCAAATTCTATAAACGGCACTTAAACAAAGGTGCCGTTATCTTATGCAGCTAACTAGATAGGGGTTTATATTAATTAAATTGCAATCCAATAATGACTGATAATTGAAAAATATGCACCTAGTAGTAAAATGTGATTCTCTAAGAGGCCACCTAGAAAATTGTAGGTGCAGTAAGGGAAAAAGGGGCCTATCAAGTTAGGCTTGGGTATGGTTTCCATTTTAGGTGGCCTCTTAGAGAATTGTTGGTTATAATATTTTAAGTGAGCTAAGAGCTGGCTTACATATAGATAGGTGCCTATGTACTGTTATTTATGTAAATATACTCCCCTTTTACAAAACCACAAAAGTAGTTTTTAGCGCCAGCTGTCATGCTGATTGCTGTGCACTACTCTGACGTTCATAGAGTTCTATGCATCGGCTGGGGCTAAAAAACACTTTTGTGGTTTTGTAAAAGGGATAGTTATTTTTAATTTTCTGTTAATATTGTATTTAATTTTTTTCTCATTTATTTTATTATAAGATGTTTCTCCATACCTAATGGTTCTTCTATTGGTCTGTCCTCTGGACTACATGTTGGCCTCCAGACTGAGCCTTCAGCTTTGGTTGCAGGACATTAATTCTTTCTTTAGGTGTCATTGCCTTGTTCTCGATTCCTTTCAATTTGATGAATTACAGATCTAAAAATAAATTGGTTTTGTGCTAGTCCAGTAAGGTCCAACCATCTGATTGCAGGTGACTTTTCGCCTGGTTCCTTCAGTCTTCCCAAACATGATGTCCTCCTCCAATGATCTTCCTCTTCTGACAGTATGACTAAAATAAAATAGTTGTAACTTCATCAGTTGGGCTTCTAGTGACATAGCTGGTTTGAACTCTTCCAGAATTGTTCTTCTGACAGTCCATGGCACACATAAAATCCTTCTCAAATACCAAAGCTCAAATGAGTCAATCTTTCTGTCTTGTTTCTGTAGTGTTCAGCTTTTGCATCTGTAATTGACTACTGAGAAAATGAATGTGTGGACAAGTCTGATCTTCATTTGGAGTGTTATTTCCTTGCCTTTGAATACTTTGTCGAGAGCCTTCTTTGAAGAGGAACCAAGTTCTATTCTGACAGGTTAAACAAGTTCTTCTCGTCAGTCTTCACGAGAGAGGACACATCCAATATCCCAGAACTCGAGGAGCACATAAACGGAGACCCTGATGAGAAGCTAGTCCAACTAGAGGTAAACAAAGAAGATGTTCTCAGAAAGATAGACAGACTGAAGAGCGACAAATCACCAGGTCCGGACGGCATCCACCCAAGGGTATTAAAAGAACTGAGAAACGAAATAGCGGAAACACTAAGCCAAATATGTAACCTATCCTTAAAAACTGGGGAGATCCCAGAAGACTGGAAAATAGCCAATGTCACGCCCATCTTTAAGAAGGGATCAAGGGGTGACCCGGGAAACTACAGGCCGGTGAGCTTGACCTCGGTTCCGGGAAAGATGATGGAAGCACTAGTCAAGGACGCAGTCTGCGAATACATAGAAGGCAATGGACAACTGAAGGCGAGCCAGCACAGCTTCTGCAAGGGAAGGTCGTGCCTCACGAACTTACTGTATTTCTTTGAAGGAATAAACAACCAGGTGGATAAAGGGGAATCCATAGACATCATTTACCTTGACTTCCAAAAAGCCTTCGATAAGGTACCTCACGAAAGACTACTTAAGAAGCTGTGGAGCCACGGGGTGCAGGGGGATATCCACCGATGGATCAAACACTGGCTGGCAGGCAGGAAGCAGAGGGTTGGAGTAAAGGGCTATTACTCAGACTGGCAATGGGTCATGAGTGGAGTTCCACAGGGGTCGGTGCTGGGACCAATCCTGTTCAATATATTCATCAACAACCTGGAGACGGGGACGACATGTGAGGTTATCAAATTTGCTGATGACACCAAGCTTTGCAGCAGGGTTAGAAACGCGGAAGACTGTGAGGTCCTGCAAAGAGACCTAACAAGACTGGAAGAGTGGGCAATAAAATGGCAAATGAGTTTTAATATAGAGAAATGTAAGGTCATGCATGTAGGGAAAAAGAACCCGATGTTCAGCTACAAAATGGGGGGATCACTGCTAGGGGTAAGCAACCTTGAAAGAGACCTGGGGGTGATGGTGGACACAACATTGAAAGCATCAACTCAGTGCTCAACGGCCTCAAAGAAAGCGAACAGAATGTTAGGTATCATTAAAAAGGGTATCACGACCAGGACGAAGGAAGTCATCATGCCGCTGTATCGTGCAATGGTGCGCCCACATCTGGAGTACTGTGTCCAATACTGGTCGCCGTACCTCAAGAAGGACATGGCAGTACTCGAGGGGGTCCAGAGGAGAGCAACTAAAATGATAAAAGGTATGGAAAACTTTTCGTATGCTGACAGGTTAAAGATGCTCTTCTCCCTGGAAAAGCGGAGACTTAGAGGAGACATGATAGAAACCTTTAAAACCCTGAGGGGCATAGAGAAAGTGGACAGGGACAGATTTTTCAGACTGTGGGGAACAACTAACACAAGGGGTCACTCGGAGAAATTGAGAGGGGACAGGTTTAGAACAAATGCTAGGAGGTTCTTTTTTACCCAGAGGGTGGTGGACACATGGAACGCGCTTCCGGAGGTTGTGATAGCCCAGAGCACATTGCAGGGTTTCAAGGAAGGTTTAGACAAGTTCCTAAAAGATAAGGGGATTGAGGATTACAGATAAAAAGAAGAGGTAGGTTACAGAAATGGACAGGAACAACATTACAGGTCATAGACCTGACGGGCCGCCGCGGGAGCAGAACGCTGGGCGCGATGGACCAATGGTCTGACCCAGTGGTGGCAACTTCTTATGTTCTTATGAGTATTTCTTTGCTAGTTGCTTCTTTGTTTACAAAAGAGCCCAGAAGATTGAAATCCTTTACAACCTCTATTCTATCGCCTTCAAGTAGAGAATGACACGGTGGCGGTTACCCGCAGCTAGCCGCATTTATCCGCGGGTAAACCGCCAAAACGGGGAAGAAAAAATAGTGGCCTCTGCGGGACGGGGACAAGGCCATTCACCACCCCGTGGAGCGGTGAATGGACTTGTCCCCTCAGTGAGGCAATCAAGATTGCGCATTCCCCGCCATCTCCCTCCCTCCACCTCACCTTTGAATTGGAAGAGCACCGCCGGTTGAATTTCTGCCGGTCCGCGCAAAGAAAAAAAAAAGCATCTCCTTTTCTCCTGCTCCTTCCGCCATGCTGCAGCTACTAAAGCTGACAGGAAGTGTATCCGACGTCAATTCTGACGTCGGAGAGGACGTTCTGGGCCAGCCAATCGCTGCCTGGCTGGCCCAGAACGTCCTCTCCGACGTCAGAATTGAGTCGGAAAGAAGACTTCCGGCTTTAGCAGCTGCAGCATGGCGGTAAGAGAAGGGGAAAAGGACAGAGGCTTTTTTTTTTTTTTTTAGCAGCAGGCTGGCTTTGGCTAGGGAGGGAGAAAGGTAGACAAGCACAGGCAGGCAGGCAGGCTTCGGGGGTGGGGGTGGGACAAAGTGTGGAAGGCAGTGAGAGGGACATAGGAAGGAGGCACTAGGGGCACTAAAGACATGGGAAGGAGGCACTGGGGGCACTAAAGACAGGAAGGGGCACTAAGGACATGGGAAGGAGGCACTGGGGCACTAAAGACATGGGAAGGAGACACTGGGGGCACTAAAGACAGGAAGGGGCTCTAAGGACATGGCAAGGAGGCACTGGGGCACTAAAGACATGGGGAGGAGGCACTGGGGCACTAAAGACAGGAAGGGGCACTAAGGACATGGGAAGGAGGCACTGGGGCACTAATGACATGGGAAGGAGGCACTGGGGGCACTAAAGACAGAAAGGGGCACTAAGGACATGGAAAGGAGGCACTGGGGGCACTAAGGACATGGGAAGGAGGCACCGGGGGCACTAAAGACATAGGAAGGAAAGAGGGAGGGAATAGAAAGGGACAATTCTTGGGCTTGAGTGCAGAAAGAAAGAAATGAAAGAAAGGATACACAGACAGAAGGAAAAGCAACCAGAGACTCATGAAATCAATCACCAGACAGCAAAGGTAGGAAAAATGATTTTATTTTCAATTTAGTGATCAAAACGTGTCAGTTTTGAGAATTTATATCTGCTGTCTATATTTTCCACTATATTTGTCTATTTTTCTATAGTTACTGAGGTGACTGAGCTTGCGGAGATGGGACGGAAACAGGGTTTTAAAATTTTAGTCCTAGTAGTTTGCCGGTCCACAAAATAATTCTTTTATTTCTGCCAGTCCACGGGTGTAAAAAGGTTGAAAACCACTGATGTAGAGTATGCCGGCTTTCTTTTTCGCCAAGCCGCGCTCGCGTTGATCAATCTTCTCCTCTCTTGCAACTTCCTGTTTCCGGTTGCGTCAGAGGGGAATATTGAACAAATGAGCACCTGCACATGCGGCTGGGCGAAAAAGAAAGCCGGCATACTCTACATCTAAGGTGAGATGGAGGGAGATGGCAGAACACTGCAGTTGGTCGGGTGTCTGCTGTTTTTGTATCACTGCCTGCCTGCGCTCACGTTCCAGATTCTCCTGCATTTTTAGTGTGCACAATTGACCTGATTCGAGCTATAGGTGAACATGGGGGACACGTCATTGAAAGGGAGGACAATTGATTTATTTTATGTTCGGTTTTTACTACAGGGCAGAGGTACTGAAACAGATTCTCAGTGCAGTAGTAGTAGTGGCAGAAATCTCTTCTGTCTTCATGGTGTTTCGCAGTACTGAGGCTCATATGGATGCTGCGGGGACAGTGACGGGGCGGTGAATGGGATGGCAGTGGCGGTGACGGGGCGGTGAAAGGGATGGCGGTGACGGGGCGGTGAAGGGAACGGCGGTGACGGGGCGGTGCAGAGGATGGTGGGCCGGGGACGGTGCAGTGACGGGGACAGATTTTTTTCCCCGTGTCATTCTCTACCTTCAAGCTCAAAATCAAATGAGAATAATGTGTTTCATAGTCCTCATTCCCAGTTCTCAGGAAAAGAATAACAGAGAGAACACTCACGTTTGCTGTTGATCAGAGGAAGTGGGCATTTTTGATATGCAACATTGACATCATCAATATGCACCCAAGTGGCAGATTGCCATGGAAAAAAAGGCTGCTTTTGGCAGCTCAGGATGTGTGCTGGGATTTTAGACCATTTCTCTTTTTCCTGTGAGTTTGAACCCACCACTTGGGAAAGGAAGCGTAAGTAGCCTTAATCACAGCCAGCTCAGCTGGTTTGTAGGCTTGGCTCCCTGACATGTGGGATTATTCATTAGGAGATCACAGCCATCTGTGTAAAAATAATTTCCACTCTAGACAAAGGAAACTGCACAGTGCTGAATGATACTGTTAGATACTTGTTCACAAAAGGGGGATTATAGATTCAAAAATAGACCAAATAGCATATGTATCTGAATGAAGCAAGCACCTTTAACCACTGAACCACATCAGATGGTTTATAAACAAGGTTCTCTGACGTGGCAAAGAAGAGGTTGTAAAACTACATGAGGAATTATAAATTGGAAAAAGGAAGCATGTAGTCCACATACCTGACCTGGCTCAGTGGTTAAGGGTTCAAATCCTCTGCAAACAATGACACACATGCTACTTTGTTCCTTTTTACTTTTTTTTTTTTTTTTTTTTTTTATTATTTTATTTATAACATTTTACAATATTACCAAGCATATACATCTTGTACAGAAAAGTGAGATCAAACTACATATTAAACTTAAATTCCAAACATAATATTGCTACAAGGAAATATCACATTAGCTGTTCTCACACTAGTCCTCAATATTATTGAATCCATTATTAAGAGCAGAACTTATATACTTCAAATTAATTAAATAAGAAAAATCCTTGTCTAACTGAAGTGCAGGAAACTAATTTCACTTAGGCGTTTATTACGTTGTTATTCCTTTTTCAAGACGTTTCATTGAGAGAAAACTAACCAATTGAGATGGCTCTGTAAATATATATTTCAATGATAAGTATCTCACTACACATTTACATGGATATCTCAAGAAAAAACTACCCCCTATTTGAGTCACTCCAGGTTTTAAAATTAAAAATTCTTTTCTTCATTTTTGAGTCTCTCTAGAGACATCAGGGAAAATCTGAATATGTTGCCCCAGGAAGTCTTTAGACCTATTTTTAAAGAAAAATTTTAATATCCAATCCTTGTCTGGAGCCAAAGCCACAGACAACAAGAGAGTAGCTGGAACCGCCAACTCTCTATCTGATTGTTCCAATATTGCTGAAATGTCCAATGACCTCTCCCGGGGTTCCTCCATGTTTTCTTCTTTGAATTGGGGCTTAGCAGGTAAGTAATACACTCTTGTAAGAGGAGGTAAGGAATTTTCTGGAATTTCCAAAATTTCCATGAAATATCTTTTCACCATTTCTCTGGGAGAAGTTGACAGGATCTTTGGAAAATTTATAAATCTCAAATTATTTATTCGACCATTATTTTCCTGCATTTCCAACTTCTTCCTGAGTAATATATTATCTTTTACCAACATATCTTGATTTTGTTTTAATAATATTAACTCCTTATTTGTATCTTGTGTCTCTGTTTTAAATTGTAACATATCCTGCTTTAAAACTTTTATTTCTTCCTTTTGTTCTTTTAATTCTTTATCCAAACTTTTTATTTGAGGATTTAATGAATTTCCCAAATTCACCACCAAGTCCCATAATGCTTCGAGTGTGACTGTAGGAGGTTTTGTAGGTGAGAAAAGTTGTAATGGTGTAGTGACTAAATGTTCTGAAATTAGCTTTACCTCAGTGACGTCTTGTATTCCCCCAACTTCTGTTGTCCCGGTCACAAGTCCTTGTGGAGAGATCAGTCCTCTCTGCGTTGTCATATTCGGCAAGCTCTCCATACTAGCCTCTGTGGACAAAAAGGCACCCACCTCCTCAGGTGGGTTCTGGTCCCTTGGAGAGCTTGCAGCTTGTGGCGTCGGTTGAAGGGGTGGCGTCCTAACATCGGGGCTAAGAGTGACATCATGCTCAGGGGCACCCACCGCACCGCTCTCCGGCGGTGTCCCCAACGAGCTAGAACCCGACCCTTCTTGTTCCCGCTGTAGGCGTCGGAGAAAATCATCAATGGTAACCACTGGGGTTAAGGGTCGCCGGGAGGCTCCTCCGGTATTCCTTCCCCGTCTTTTCGGCATTGTTAAAATAAGAAAAATTCCAACGACGTCCTCACTGCAGTAGACATAGGATGAATTTCTTGGATCCAATAATAGGAAGCAGGATCCAAGCTGGATCTATGCACCCCGAATAAAGGTTACCCACTATCGGCTCCTGGGCTCCACGTTGCTCCTAAGGGGCTCCCAAGGGGCCTTGCGTGCCCCTTAGGGCACGCCCCTTCGGCCACGCCCTGCGGCCGCGCGGCTGCGGCCGCAACCACAGCAGCGGCTGCCTTTAGCGATGTTGGAGACGGACCCAGTGACGTCAGGGGTCCGTCTCTGTGAATGCCTGTCTGCGCCGCCCAGCAGGAAGAAAAGCCGCCGCTGTGGGATCCAGGACCAGCCACGGGTCTCCTCACAACTCTCCTCCAGCCGGTAACTGCTCCGAGTACTGCCACAGCAGCGGCTGCCTTTAGCGATGTTGGAGACGGACCCAGTGACGTCAGGGGTCCGTCTCTGTGAATGCCTGTCTGCGCCGCCCAGCAGGAAGAAAAGCCGCCGCTGTGGGATCCAGGACCAGCCACGGGTCTCCTCACAACTCTCCTCCAGCCGGTAACTGCTCCGAGTACTGCCACAGCAGCGGCTGCCTTTAGCGATGTTGGAGACGGACCCAGTGACGTCAGGGGTCCGTCTCTGTGAATGCCTGTCTGCGCCGCCCAGCAGGAAGAAAAGCCGCCGCTGTGGGATCCAGGACCAGCCACGGGTCTCCTCACAACTCTCCTCCAGCCGGTAACTGCTCCGAGTACTGCCACAGCAGCGGCTGCCTTTAGCGATGTTGGAGACGGACCCAGTGACGTCAGGGGTCCGTCTCTGTGAATGCCTGTCTGCGCCGCCCAGCAGGAAGAAAAGCCGCCGCTGTGGGATCCAGGACCAGCCACGGGTCTCCTCACAACTCTCCTCCAGCCGGTAACTGCTCCGAGTACTGCCACAGCAGCGGCTGCCTTTAGCGATGTTGGAGACGGACCCAGTGACGTCAGGGGTCCGTCTCTGTGAATGCCTGTCTGCGCCGCCCAGCAGGAAGAAAAGCCGCCGCTGTGGGATCCAGGACCAGCCACGGGTCTCCTCACAACTCTCCTCCAGCCGGTAACTGCTCCCTCCTTTTTCCAGTCTATAATCCCCCTGTACTTTCCCAACCTCTTCTTTGCCACATAAGAGATTTGGGATTATGGACAGGTGTCTTAACAGTCATCAAGAGGACTTTGTTGTTTGTCTGCATTGTGCAGTTATCTTTGATCAAAAGGGGAACTATTTTTAGACAGATAGCTATGGTCTCCCAGTTCATAATTCTACATTAGAGAATGACACGGGGACAGATTTTTCCCTGTCTCATCCTGGTGAGTTATTTTCCTGTCCCATTCCTGCAAGCTCTGTCCTCATCTGCACAAAATACTTTAAAATCATAAGTGTTTAAGGCTTGTGCGGTTAAGGCAGAGCTTACAGAAATGGGACAGGGACAACCACAAAACTTGCAGGGACGGGAACAAATTTACCCCTGTGTCATTCTCTATTCTACATGTCAGGGAGCCAAGTCTACAAACCAGCTGACCTGGCTCAGTGATTAAGGCTACTTGCTCTTCCTTTCCCAGGTGGTGAGTTCAAATGCACAGAAAACAGAGATATGGTCTGAAATCCCAGTACATCCCCTGAGCTGCCAAAAGTAGCCTTTTTATCAGTGGCAATCTACCACTTGGATGCATATTGATGATGTCAATGTTGTACATCAAAATTGTCCACTTTCTCTGATCAACAGCAAACATGAGTGTTCTCTCTTTTCCTGATAATTGGTAATGAGGCATACTGTGAAACATATTCTTCTCATTTGATTTGGTGTATTCATGGATAGGGGATTTACAATGCAGCAGATAGGTAGATGTGGGATGATTCATGGACCTGCAAATAGTCTGGCTATATCCAAAGAATCACAGTAATAGGGGGACTCGGTAGAGTTACCATATGGCTCCAGAAAAAGGACAGGTTAAGACATCAGGGTTTTAGTTCCAGTGCTTTGAATGGAAGTAAAACCCTGAGATCTCAATCTGTTCTCGGTAGGGTTACCAGATGTCTTGGAAAACCCGGATATGTTCTCTTTATAGAAGACTCTCTGCGTGCCTGGAGGGATTTCCAAAAGCTGGCAGTTTGTCTGGGTTTTGAAAGGCCCCGAGATCGGGGCCCCTGTCTGGAGCATCTCCATGCATGCGCAAATGTCAAAGTGATGATGTCACATGCATGCACGCATTCGCATCGACATGCATGCATGCATGGAGATCCTTCAGACCCAGCTCCGAACTCTGGGAAGGAGACACGAGATTCGTGTGGGGCTGGGGACAGGGCAGGGCCATGCGTCCTCTTTTTAAAGAGGAAATCTAGTAACCCTAGTTTAGTAGCTATTTCCCAGGATAGCTGAGACACAGCCTTAGGGAAGTAATTAGATCTTTCCCAGGAAAGGAACAAAGGAATCAGTCCAAGCAGTTTTAAAAGAAACTGAAGTACCCTGAAGAGCTATTATGCTAGAATACAGAAGAGGTTTTGGCTTGAAGGGAGTACTGTCTCTGGACAATAAATGATAACAGTATGTCTGAAGAGACTGCTAGTCATCTGACTAGTTATGTGTGGAGTTTCACCCTAACACAAGGCCTGTAAGTAAACCTATGTCAGAGCTAGGTCGGCAACCAGCCCTGGATTAACCATTAAGCAGAATAAGACAAATGATGGGGTGTATCCGTAGAGGTTTCGTCAGCAGGAGACCTGAGGTTATGATGCCGTTGTACAGAGCCATGGTGAGGCCTCACTTGGAGTACTGTGTTCAGTTTTGGAGCCCACCTACCGAAAGGACGTGCTGAGGATCGAGTCGGTTCAGCGAACGGCCACCAGGATGGTCATGGGGGCTCAAGGATCTCACGTATGAAGAAAGACTAAAGAAGTTGCGGCTGTACTCACTTGAGGAAAGAAGAGAACGGGGAGATATGATTGAAACGTATAAGTACATCACGGGACGCATCGAGTCAGAAGATGATATCTTCTGGCTCATGGGACCCTCAACCACCAGAGGGCATCCGCTGAAAATCAGGGGAGGGAAGTTTCATGGCGATCCCAGGAAGTACTTCTTCACCGAAAGAGTGGTGGATCATTGGAACAGACTCCCACCCCAGGTGATAAAGGCCAGCAGCGTAACGGATTTTAAGAAAAAATGGGATACTCACGTGGGATCTTTAAGGGAGTAAATTCAGGGGGGGATACTTGGAATGGGCAGACTTGGTGGGCTATAGCCCTTTTCTGCCGCTTTTTCTATGTTTCTATGTTTCTATCCTTAGGGCACCAAGGGAAGAGGAGCACCACAGAGATTTTCCCCTCTAGCTATCATATCCTTAACTCTTTCACTGCTGTCTGCTACACCGATTATCCAAGAAGAATTTCAGTGTTTTTTGAATCATTATAAGATAATTTGTTTCATACGATAATGATATTTCTGAGAACTTATTGAATCTTAATGTCTTGTCAGATAAGCAATGGAAGGGCCGAGTGGCACAATTGTTGGGCTGTGTTTAGGGCATCAGTTATCCGTAGTCTGACCCTGTCAGCAATACCTGGAGCACTACCACACAGAATGCAAGTGTGTCACCTCTCCCCTCCTCACATGGATATATTCTGATTTTCCTTATGGAAGAGGGTTTGAATGAGAGTAGTCACCATTGGCAATTTAAAAGATTGGGAAATTGACTGGTTTTAAATAGGTTTGTTTTTAATGGCATTAACTCCCCCCCCCCCTCCTTTTATGAAGCCACGATAGGCTTTTTTTTTCACCGGTCATAGCGGTATTAGCTCAGATGCTCATAGGAATTCTATGAGGGGCGGTGCTTTTACCACCACAGCTTCATAAAAGGAGGCCTAAATTATTTGTATTTAGTTAATTGTGTGTGCATATGTTGGTGTCTGGGAGGGGGATAGTAGAGAATGACACGATGACAGAATTCATCACCTGTTCCCGTCCCCACGGATAACCGCGGGAAATAATCCCATGTCATTTTCTAGTGTCTATTTCAACCTCAATCCTTCTACACCAGTATTCTTCAAAGCAAAGCTTGCGGGTCAGAGGTTGTGGCCATTCATACTCTGATTCTTCCCTCTTTCCTTAAAGAATGACATGAAGATGGTTTCCCGCGGTTATCCGCGGGGATGGGAACGGTGATAAATTTTGTCACGGTGTCATTCTCTAGGGGATAGCTGCAGGGGAGGTAGTTCTAAGGAGTAGAGGCAGTTTAGGAGATGGGGCAGGTATGGGTTTTGAAGGGTGGGACAGTTTGGAGTTGATGCAGAAGTTGCAGGGCAGCAGGGGTTGTTTTTAGGGGTGGAGTAGTTGAGGGCTGATAGTTTTAAGGGGTGGGAGCATTTGGGAGTGGGTAGAAGTTAACAGGGGAGGTTGTTTTAGGTATCGGAGCAGTCTAAGGGTGGTAATACAGTTGTGGGAGGAGTATGTTTGGGAAGTAGGGGCAGTTTGGTGGGGGTAATGAGAAAGTTGTAGTGGTTTTGAGGTTAGGGCAGTTTGGGAGCAGTGTGGAAAGTAGTTTTGAGGAGGTGGGGCAGTTGCAGGGGCATTGTTTTGGGAGAGGCAAGGCAGTTGTTGGAACTTAGGTTTGGTGGGTTGGGGCAGTTTAAAAAGTAGTAGGTAGCTGTGAGTGCTATTTGAGGGTGCTAGTTACCAGGGACAGATTTTGGGACCCTTGGGGAAGGTACTGTTAGAGTTCATGTGGCAGTTTTGGGGGTTAGGATTCAGTTGGGGGCAGTTTGAAAGAAGCAATTCCCTAACTGCTGTGTGAGAATTTAACTTAGTTTGTATCAGGACTAGATTTAAGATTCTGGCACCCAAACAGCAGATCACAGAGAATGGGGGTCTAGGTAGGTCAGAGATCCTAAAGACTGGAGAGCCCATCTGGAGACTGGAGCCCATCTAAAGATTGGAGAGTGGGGCCCATCTGAAGCAGCACATGCATGACCCTAAAGTAAGCAAGATCAAGTTCCTGTGTAGCGCTTCTAAATCTAGTGCCCTAGACCAGTGTTCTTCAACCTTTTTACACCTATGGACCGGTGGGGAAAAAAAAAAATTATTTTGTGGACCGGCAAACTACTAGGACTGAAATTTAAAAACCCTGTTTCTGCCCCGTCTCCGCAAGCTCGGTCCTCGCAAACCATCTGATCCCATCCGCACAAGCCTCAGTTATGATTTTATACTGAATGTATTTTATTAAAGTATAAAAAGAAACAATATTCTGTACAATTGTCATTTTATAAATACAAATAATACAGAGCAAGGATCAACAAAACCCCTGTCTCCTCTCCCCTTCACATATATCCCCTCTTCTATCAAGAAAACTGAATAAGCCAAATTATTACAGAATGCTACACAGAAATATCATGCTAACAGAATACCGCAGTCACACATAGCAGAAATAGGGTTAGGGGAGTGCAACTAGGGCAACTGCCCCACTGGTCAGAGAGAGCCCTAAGCCACTGCCTGGACTTTGCAGTCCCCAGATATGTCTAACACCAGCTCTAGCAGGATATATATTTCAAATCTGATATATTCTAATCACAAAATAGAAATTAAATTATTTGTTTCTACCTTTTGTTGTCTCTGGTTTCTGCTTTCATCTTCTTTTCACTCTCTTCCTTCCAGCGTCTGCCCTCTCTGTCTCTTCAATCTAGCATCCTTCCATCTACTGTCTGACCTCTCCCCGTTCCATATGGTATTTGTCTTCTTTCTATGCCCCTCTCCCCTTTCCATCCAGCCTATGTCCCTCTCTCCTTTTTACACAATTCACTCCAGCTTCACTGCTCTCTTATTTTTTATCTCTCCTACACCAGATCTAGCATCTTTGTCCCTCTCAATTTCTCTGCTGACCCCCCTTCCCATCTCATTCCTGTCTCTCCCCTTCCCCTCCTCTAATCTCCCTGCAAGCTGTTTCCTTCCTTTTTTCTTCTCCCTTCCCTCCTCCTCCTGTCCAGCAGTAACTCTCTTCCCTTTCCTTTCCCTCCTTCCCTCCCAGCAGCATCTCTTCTTCTCCCTCCCTCCAGGTCCAGTAGCAGCTGTCCCTTTTTCCTCCTTACCCAGCAGCTTCCCAGACTCCTTTCCCTCCTCCCCTCCCAGCAGCATCTCTCCTTCTTCCTATCCAGGTCCAGTAGCAGCTGTCCCTTTTTCCCCTTGCCCATCAGCTTCCCAGACTCCTTTCCCTCCTCCCCTCCCAGCAGCATCTCTCCTTCTCCCTCTCCAGGTCCAGTAGCAGCTGTCCCTTTTTCCTCCTTACCCAGCAGCTTCCCAGACTCCTTTCCCTCCCCCCTCCCAGCAGCATCTCTCCTTCTCCCTATCCAGGTCCAGTAGCAGCTGTCCCTTTTTTTTCACCATGCCCAGCAGCTTTCTCCCCTCCCAGCAACTCTCCTTACTTGCCAGCGCTGCGATTCAGTAAGGCAGCCTCGGGTCCTTTGTTGGGTCGCACCGCCTCTGAGGAAAGTGGAAGTTGCATCATCAGAGGCGGCCCGACTCAGCAAAAGCTCCAAGGCTTTCTTTTTGAATCGCTGCGTTTGTAAGGAGAGCCGCTGGGAGGGGAGAAAGCACAGTATGAGGCTCCCTATTATCTCTCCGGCCCTGCGTGAACGACAGCTCCTCGATCTTGCCGGTCCTGCGCGGACCGGTAGGAAATTGAAGAAGTTGATCTCGCCGGTCCTGTGCGGACTGGCAGGAATTTTCTGCGGACCGGCAGTTGAAGAACTGTGCCCTAGACAGTTGCCTCTATTACCTGTGTCTAAATTCATTCTGGTTTATATGCTAGAGAAGCTGAAATTGCTTCTCCCACAGAAACGCATTGTTTTTGGAAGGGGGGGAGGAGAGACTTATTTCTCTTTACCTCATAGTCTTTTTTTTCCACGTGTCGAATTTCTGTTCTGTTAAATTTCCAAAGCATTATTCTGCCTCCAACAACACAAACAGAAAGACAATCTTGACCCCTTTTATATACCGTAATTCGTTCCAATTTCCATTGGATTTTGGAAAGAATAAAAACAAACACAATTTAAAAAAAAAAAAAAAGGAATAAAAACCAGCCCCAGTGTGCATGTGCACCTGTGTGCACACATGTGTGGCTTGTCCCTGATTACACTGAAACTTAGTAAAAGATAGGAGCGCAGGGCCTAGAGCTTCTAAATTACAAGTCAGTTCTCTAGCCAGCAGAGCTGCAGTGGTGGTCACCTAAATTCAAATGAAGATCAACTGAACTTTTGCACAAAGAAGCAGTTCTCTTATGAATTATGAAGGCATCTTATGCATTACTATAGTATTTGTACCCCAGGGTAGATGAGCATTCTGATCACCAGGGGTTTTGAAAGTTTTGTATATTGCAAAGACATAAAGGCAGCAATTACAGAATACCCCTACCAGGAACTCTTATCTTTGTTTTCAGCTGAAATTCCATTCCTGTTTACCTTCAGTGTTAACCTTTTACCTATAAAGTGTAGGTGTGTTTTGATCAGGGTTTGTCCTATGTCCTTTAACCTATAGCTTAAGGCTGTTTGTTTGCATTCTGTGGTATCTATGTCAATGCTTCACATTATGTCTATGATTACCTTCAGCTCTCTTAAAGAAACTATGAGAAAACAAAGAGAAGCCAATCAAATGTGCAGTCTATACAGGATTGGTGCCAAGGGTATTAGAAGTTACCCTTGGTCAGAAATGGGCAACCTCAGTCCTCGAGGGTTGCAACCCAGTCAGGTTTTCAGGAATTTCCCAATGAAATGAGCTGTTGGCCTCTGAGAGCTAAAAATGAAAAATGTTTTAAGTCCTTTCATAGAAACACGATGGCAGATAAAGGCCAAATGGCCCATCCAGTCTGTCCATCTGCAGTAACCAAATGGAGCTATGCATACTATGATTGTGATTCATTGTGCTATTAAATTTTTTAATACCAAGATTAATTTTGATTAAAATTTTTATTGTTGCACACCTCTAGTAATTATGCATAGAAATTTGATAGGGTGTTATTATGAGGAATCTATCATCCTGGAGAGTCATGTGATGCTGAAGAGCTGAGCAGACGTGTCTCCTTGCAGCTCCGGGTCATGCTACCTTAAAACTGCATTTTTTTTCTCTAAAGAGACTGTGATTTTCAATTCCAGACCTTTTAATATTGTGGTCTTACCCTGTGAGATCACAGGTACTTATTTTTGTGGGTCTGTTCCCCTGGCAATGACCACTAAATCACAGCAGGGCTCCAAATGCAAGCCGAAACTGCAAGATGACGGCAGACAACCACGAGGTGCCTTATTCACGCTTCACAAAGCAGCGGTACAGTAACTGACCCATTCACTTACTCTATTAATGGAAGAAAAACTTATGAAACTTCATACCTCCATGGAAGAAATGAAAGAGGGCCTTCATCTCCAAGGTAACTGTTTGTAGAGATGTGATGATTGCATAACTCAAGAAGAGGACCGCATAGCTAACTTCGAGAAATACAGCCAAATATCGGAATTGGTGAACAAAACTCTCACAGAGATAGGTGCAAAAACCTATACTTTATAGATATACCTTCCTCTGTAAAAGATGCTGATCTTCGGTCCTCATTGGAAAAATGGCTACTGGAAGCCCTGGGCCTCCAAGCACATGCCGCACACACTGTCTAGACCAGAACAAAGAGAGGAAGATCAGAGACTCTGCCCAGTAATAGCCAGATTACTTAATTATGCCATTAAAGAGAGGGTGGTCATGTAGTACATGCCATATAAAAAACTACCCTATGAGGGTCATAAAATTCTCATATTCCAGGATTTTTCACCACAAGTTTTGTCTCATCGGCAGACGATAGCACCATAGTGTAATGACCTTTTCAAACGCAATATCAGGATTTCCCTGCTTTACCTCACTCAGGCGCTGACAGAACACTGAGAGAACTGGAGTTATTTATTCATAAACTATCTTCTAATCCTGAGGCACTCCTGACAAGCATGTTGGTGGGTAACAAGACCTGATGGTAAATGCCTGCATTATCACTTATGAATCAAGTGAAGAATCTGTCTATAAATTGTTTCCTTATATAATCCTCTGGCAAATATGAGCATTCTGGAAATTCACTCTGGTTACCCTTTGGGCTGTTATAAATTATCATTTCAGTGGTGCACTAGCTGTGGAGATAACCTGGCACCAACTGAGAGTTTTTGCTGACTCTGTTTTTTGGAGTAATCTACAGTTATTGTTCTGTATGCATTGGTGTATAGCATTCTTTTCTTGTTCTCTTGTAACCCTGCTATTTGCAGAAAAAAAGAACATCCATCTGGTATGCAAAGTTTTCTGCTCTGACAATATGGATGGACCTCTACAAAGACTCACTAGCTCTGTCCTATATACTGGGTCTAACATGCCTTTTTTTTGGGGGGGGTGGGGGTTCTCAGTTAAAGCTACAAGTCTGATGTTGAAATTGATTTTGTCATGGCCTGGGGCTGCTAATTATCTTCTAAAAGTTGGGTAGACTTGGCAGTCAGAACAGGGGGAGGGGCAGTAAGGATGAGGGGGTATGGATGTATCTGTATAGTTTGGTTGATTGGGAAGAGTATGGACACTATTCAAGATTGTCTGGGTTTACATTGTGTGTGTGTGTGTATATGGGGCGGGGGGGGGGGGAGGTTGGCTGGGAAGACCCTTTCCCATACTTTATTCTACACAGGTACATTTTGGAGGTAATCGTTTTGGAGACCTTTCTTTTCCCCATGCATGGCTAGTCTGAAAATAATTTCCTGCAACGTAGATGGCATATATTCCTCCCATCAAAAGAACTAAATTGTTGAATTATCTAAAAAAGGAGGGAGCAGATATCACACTCATGCAAGAAAACCATCTGAATAATTTAGAACAGACTAAGCTTAAAAGGGACTTGGTCGGGCAGTTGAGTTTTGCATCTTTCAACTCCAGACAAAGAGGGGTGGCAATCATGATACATAAACGTATCCCATTTAATTTCCACAAACAAATACTGGATCCTAAGGGTCGCTATGTAATTATGGTGGGGGAGTTGTGGGGACAGCGCATTGTCCTGGGTAACATCTATGCTCCAAACCTCTATTCTCACTTTTTTCTCTCTCTCTTATAGGTATTTTATCCTTCTCAGGCAGCCAGCTTATAGTGGGAGAGCATTTTAATATTGCTGTAAATCCATCTATGGATTGTAAACCCACAAGACCCATCCAGAGGATAATAATAATGGAGGGGTAAATTTCCTTATGAGGGAACTGGGCTTCTTGGATTCATGAAGAGCTATGCATCCAGAATATTTAGATTACTCCTTCTATTCTCATCCCCACAGGGTTTACCAAGAGAGATTACATTCAGGCACAGGCACATTATTTCCCAAACTACACAGAACACAGATCACTCACTTTACAATTTATTCAAATTATCATCAAAGAGTATCTGGCGGATGTCACCTAGTCTTTACTTCGAAAAAGACTTCTCCTCATACCTACAGGGAAAATGGTAGGAATATGAACAGACCAATAAATTATATGACGATAACAAAAAAGAAAGGACCTATGTAACAAAAACCCACTAGTGAATCCAAAACAAAGCAAAGAAGAACAATGGTCTCTGGATGTCACAGGAATCGTTGCTTAAAAAGATTTTATTGAGAATAAATGTCCAAATGTAAAAACATAGAATCACTTACAAAATTCTTCTGTTAACATTTAAGACCAGACAAAACAATCAACCAGAATCTAATATAATAAAACCCTAAGCCGCGCATGTGCACTCCCACCTGCGTGAGCTCATTTTCCGTGAGCTGTAGGGACCCGCAGGTAGGAGTGCGCATGCGCGCGGCGGCGCAGAGCCTGTCGGCCGAGAGGAAGGAGGAAACGGTACGCGATCCCCACCTGCGTCGGAAGTCTGATGCAATCGGGGATCTTGAGAGGAGCCGCCGCTGCATCTTTAGAGAGACAGCCTGGACCGAAGGAGCCAACGGCTCGGGGAGCCGCAGCTCCGCCTCTTCCGACCCCGCTACTCCTCCTCTTCGGGCAGCAGCAGCGTTTAAAATTTCGCTGCTGTTGCCGGCTTTAGGCCTTCCTCTCTGGCGGGTCCTGCCTACTTCATGTTTTCATAAAGACAGGACCCGCTAGAGAGGAAGACCTGAAGCCGGCAACAGCAATTAATTGTAAATGCTGCTGCTGCTGCCTGATGAAGTTCAAGGAGGAAAGGGAGCAGAGTGGGAGAGAATGGTAGGGCATGATGGAGGTAAGGAGGAAGGTATGGGGAGGGGGAGGAAAATGCTGCACAGGGAAGTGGGGTGGGAGGGAAATGTTGCAGCACAGGGAAATGGAGGGGCAGAAAAAGGAAGGGAGGCATACTGCTGGACAGGGTGAGCAGGAAAAAGGGCTTGATGGACAGGGGAAGAGGTGCTGATGGACAGGGGGGGGCAGAAAAAGGAAGGGAGGCATACTGCTGGACAGGGGGAGCAGGAAAAAGGGGTTGATGGACAGGGGAAGAGGTGCTGATGGACAGGGGGGCACAAAAAGGAAGGGAGGCATACTGCTGGACAGGGGGAGCAGGAAAAAGGGGTTGATGGACAGGGGAAGAGGTGCTGATGGACGGGGGGGGGGCAGAAAAATGAAGTGAGGCCTACTGCTGGACAGGGGGAGCAGGAAGGAGGTGATGATGGACAGGGGGGAGGTAAAACAAAGGGAGAAGGGACTGCTGCTGGATAAGGTGAGCAGTGATGGGGTGGTGGAGGACACAGGGGAGGTAAAAGGAAGGGAGAATGGACAGAGGGAGCAGGCAAGGGGTGGTGGTGGACAGCCAAGGGAAAAAAAAAAAAAGAAAGACAGACATACAGAAAGCGGCTAAGGAGAGAAAAAAAGAAATAAAGACAAACACAAACAAATATATTCTAGCACCCGTTAATGTAACGGGCTATAAGACTAGTTTATTCATAATCTTCTTACCCCTTATAATCCTTTTAAGCGGGAAGGGGAATTGCTTGCCCTATTTAAGGAATTACAAAACCTCAGGGCACTCCATGTCTCACAACTGAAAGACAAAATGGGACCGGTTAAAACACAACATGTGTTCAATGAGAGAGCTGAGAGAAATATTTACAGCCATAAATTGAGGCTTTACACTTGGGGGGAAACAAAACAAGAAAACTAGTCGCTAATTTATACCCTCCTTTATAAAGCCGCGCGAGCATTTTTCGTGCCAGTTGTGGCAGTAACAGCTCAGATGCTCATAGAAATTCTATGAAAATCGGAGCTGTTACTGCAGCGGCCCACACTAAAAACACAAGTGCAGCTTTGTAAAGGAGGGGGTTAGTAAAACCAGCAAAAACTAAACGTCATCACTAGTATTAAAGACAAAACAGGTAAAATATATACACAACATCAGGACATAGCTGATAAATATATTGGGGGGTTTCTTTATCCATATCTTTATTCATTTTAAAAACTAACATCAAGTGCAACATATTATCAAACAATGTACAAAATAAACAGCACTTAATTCCATCAAATGATATAATAAATACATATCCCTTCTCCCCACCCACCCTTTCATACAGTATAAAGACAATCAAGAGTAATACAAATGATCAAGACAAACAAAATTGCAATCAAAAAATAAAGGCATATCCCTCCCCCTCCCACCCACCCACCCATCCTGGATATCCTATATAATAAAACTCTAGAGCGCGCATGTGCTCTTGAAAAATCGTGATCCCTGGCGCCGTGTTTTCTGATCCGTGGCAGCGTTCCATTTTAAAATGCGGCCAGGGATCACTCTGGCCACTCCCCTCCTCACTCACCAATCCGAAGCAAGCTCCTCACCAACCGGAAGCAAGCACCTCACCTCACCTCCCGCCCTCGCTCACCGCTACTTCTGCCGCTGATCCTTCTCTTCTGGGCAGCCTGCGATCGTGGCCGGCTTTGGCGGGCCTCGCGGGCCGCTTTCCGGCCTCGGTGGCACGTTCCCTCTGACACACGAGATAGCGTCGGGAGGGAGCGTGCTTCCGGGTTGGGGAGCGGCCTGTGAGGTTCGCTGGGGCCGGCCACCACAATCGCGGCCTGGAGCATGCCAGAAGATGCCGGGATGCAGGGAGGGTAAGCAGGGGAATCAATACAGGGGGCCAGAGGGAGAGGGAAAGGGGGCTGCTTTGGGGGGAGGGGTGTGCTGAGGGGAGATAGAAGGGGCCATGGAGAGATAGGGAGAGGGAAAAGGGGGCTGCTTTGGGGAGGAGGTGTGCTGGGGACAGACAGGTTTGCTCTGGGTGGAACACAGAAGGGACTATGGAGAGACAGGGAGAGGGAAAGGGGGCTACTTTGGGGGAGGGGTGTGCTGGGGACAGACAGTTTTGCACTGGGGGGAAGACAGAAGGGGCCATGGAGAGACAGGGAGAAGGAAAGGGGGCTGCTTTTGGGGGTAGGGGTGTGCTTAGGGCAAACAGCTTTGCTCTGTGGGGAAGACAGAAGAGGGCCATGGAGAGACAGTTAGGGAGAGGGAAAGGGGGCTGCTTTGGGGGGGAGGGGGGAGACAGAAGGACACAGACAGCAGCCAAGGAGAGAGAGATAAAGAAACACAGACAGACAGACACACATATATTCTAGCACCCGTTAATGTAACGGGCTTAACGACTAGTTGTTATATAAAACCCTAAATACAGCTCAGGAATATGATAAGAAAGCTCATACAGCTTGTTGTGTTTTTTTGTGTTTTGTTTTTACAACTTATCACTACCCAAATTGAATGCAGACCAGATGGATTCCCTAAACCAAATGATAACTAGTGCAGAAATTCAAAGGGCTATTAAAATATTGATGCTTGCCAAAACACCAGGCCTAGATGGGTTGGGGCCTTTGATATGGCCTTGTAGAAGCACCTTTTTTGGATGTTTCACTAATGGAATCTCAGGTTCCTCTGTAGAATGGGTCACAGCACTCTTCACTAATCCTTCCTCTTAGCTGCTTAATGGCTTCCTTTACATTGGGTAGGGGAATAAGGCAGTGGTGTACCTTGTCACCTCTGCTGTTTCTCCTTTCCATAGAACCCCTAGTGGTGAAGATACATCAAGATTCTCAATTGGAGGGGCTGAGAGTGTGCAATAGGGAGTTTCGCATTGGCATGTTTGCTGATGACATGCTTCTTTACGTTTAGATATGCAGACCTACATATGCCTCAACTATAATTAACACGTTTGGTTTATTCTCAGGACATTAAAATCATATTCCATCTGAATAAAGTGACTCTGTAGAAATATTTTTGCATTGATCCAATAGAGACTATTACAGCCTGTGGAGAATCCAATTTACTCCAGGAGGCATAAAGCTGATAAATCATTGCGTTATACAAATATATTTCAAGCACTAAACAATATGCAAAGAATAATTTAATAACAACTTACCTAGAGACAAAGGCCTAGTAGAAGCCTATTGTAGGATTATTTTATAAAGATGACAAAGGTACCTGTGTGTTTTTCTAAACAGCAATTGTGGTTACAATGCACCCACATATTTTCCTTAGGAGATGGTATAAATGTATACATGGGAAGTACGTGTTTGTTTGATAAACTGTGAAGGATCAAACCCTACCTCCCAGAAACAGACTTAGCCCAACTGCTATATGCCTAAGTACTCTCCAGACTAGACTACTGCAACACCCTATTCAATGGCATCGCTGCAAGAGATCTAAAACGCCTCCAAAAAGTCCCGAACTCAGCTATTCGACTCCTATAGAACCTCAGCTACCATGACCCCATTACTCCAGCACTCTATGTAGCTCACTGGTTACCAGTCAAAAAGTGATGCATCTTCAAAGCCCTGGTCATGACACACAAGAGATTCTACCAAAAAAACCCAGCCTACATAGCATCCAAGCTATGTCTATGCACCCCTAACTGCCCACTCCGCTCCAAAGCAGAACAAAGACTCAGCATTCCCGCAGGGAGATCCCTCTAAATGAGTATGGCATACAAAAGATCCTACAGCCATTTCCTACCTCAGCTATGGAACCGACTACCCACACAGATCAAGTTGCTAGACTCACTAATGACCTTCCGCAGAGCAGTAAAGACCTTCCAATTCCGCCAGTCGGGCCATTAAAAACTGCCTCCTCAATATATTTCTTCTCTATGGCCAGTCTGGTCTCTAGAATAAGCTCTGTTATTGTCTACTGCAACCTATTGTCATGACTAGTCTGTTAGAATAGATGGGACGTGCAGCGCTGGAGTATGGCCCTGGCCCTGCAGTAAGTCAGGTAAGCGTGGTGTCTCTCTCAAACATTAGTACCCTCCTGCTATATGCTTACCTGGCTTACTATGTCTTGCCAGCCCTACATCCTAGGGCAGCTGGGAGTATAAATCTGGTGCTGCATTTTCCTGTGTAGCTTATCAGGGCTAGAACATTTGACAAATGTCCCTGCACCTCACATACTCAGGACTGCCACATTCCTTAAGGCAGTAGTTCTCAGTCCAGCTCTCAGGACACATCCAGTCAGTCTGCTTTTCAGAATATCCACAATAAATATTAATTAGATAGATATGCCTACAATGCGAGCACTACATACAAACTGCTCTCATGCATATTCATTGTAGATATCCTGAAAGTTTTCTGGACTCCCCAACCCCTATATGTTACGTTTGTCTGTCTACATTAGATTGTAAACTCTTCTGAGCAGGGACCTTCTATTACATGTTAAATGCACATGTTCAGCACTTTAGAAATTATTAAATAGTCGTAGTAGTAACTGTTGTCCAGGGTCCTGTACTGGGTGAAGAACCTCTGTCTTAAAGAGTACTTAGATCAGGGGTGTCCCCGTGAAAGTATTTTGTGCGGCCCCGGTCGAGGGCGATGCAGTGTTTTTCTCTGCTGCCCCCCCGGGTGTTTACCGTCTTGCTGGCTCCCTCCTCTGTCTTGATGCAGGGTTTGCGCGGCCCCAGAAACATTTTATAGCAATTTATAGCGGCCCAGGGAAGCCAAAAGGTTGGACACCCCTAATTTAGATGTTTCCAGCACAAGTGTGTACACTGACTGCTTCTGTGCAGGAAAGGGCGGAGGAAGGAAATTAATAAGGATTCAGATGCTCAGGAAGAAGTCGGGCTCCAATTTCTAGGATAAAGCAGGATCAGAGGATCTGAAGTCTGTTTTGTTTCTCAAGTCATACAGAAAACATAATGGTTTATTCAAACCAGTCATTCCACATTGCTTGTTGTTATGGGTGGGGGAGAACTAGAAAGGTATGGAGGAGAGGGCCACAGTAGATCATTTGCTAAATTGGGCAATAAGCCATGACCTTTAGCTTAATTATAGATAACGCTCAAAAAGAGTGATAAGACATTGACAAGGGGAGGTAGAAGAAGGGAGTCAGTATTAGTATAAATACCACAGCAGAGAAAAGGATTCAAAACTATTTTTGTGACTTGGAAAAATAGAACTTGTTAGAAATGTTTCCAATTTTCACCAGAACCTCACGCTGTTTGCAGCTGAATCACATGCTTGGGAAATTAGACAGCAAGGGATGGAAGAATCATCTTAGCATGATCATCCCATCCACAGCGAGAAGGTGAGTCCAACAGCAACTGCTGGAAAGGGAAAGCAAAGACCAGGGTCCTAAGATGGCAGTTCCTTAGAGAGGCACAGGGGCCACTTTTAGCAGTAAGAGTTCTTCTGGCAATACTTTGCTTCTCAGAATATATTCTAGTCTACTTAGTTAGGGCTGAGGCAGCTCTCTTGTTTATCTCATAGTGAGGCTTCAGTAGTGCCGTGCTATCACCACTGGAGAAGGGCAGATGTTTAACATACAATGAGGCTTCAACAGTGCATCGGTTATCTCACATGCAAAAGGTTTGGCATATAGAAAGTGGAGAGGGACAGATTCTTCAAACTTTCAAAAACTACAAGAACAAGAGGGCATTTGGAAAAATTAAGAGGGGAGGAATTCAGAACCAATGCTAGGAAGTTCTTCTTCACCCAAAGGGTGATGGACACCTGGAATGCGCTTCTGGAGGGTGTGATAGGACAGAGTATGGTATTGGGGTTCAAGAAGGGATTAGATAATTTCCTGAAAGAAAAGGGGATAGAACGGTATAGATAGAGGATTACCATATAGGTCCTGGGCCTGATGGGCTGCTGCGTGAGCGGACTGCTGGGCATGATGGACCGCTGGTCTGACCCAGCAGAGGCATTGCTTATGTTCTTATGTTCGTATAGCAAAAATAAGCCCTAAGATTTGGGAACGGATGTAACTTGGTGTGAGAGTAATGGGATAGGAACAATAAGACCTGGGTTCAAATCCTATTGTTGCTACTTGTAATAATAAATAGTTGGGGTTTTTTTTTTTTGCATTTTATTCCACCTTTCCAAAGGCAATTTATAGTATTGTCAGAATTCGGGGCAAGTCCCTTGCAGGCCCTTTTACTAAGATGTGCTAAGAAATAGGTTTAGTGCATTGTGACATGGGCTTCCCCTTTCACTAAGTCCTAAAATAGGGCTTTTTTATTTTTGTAAGTCCTGTGCTAATTTTTATCATTAGCACATGAGAGCTGCAAGAAATATTAACTCCTATTTAGGAGGCACTGAATGCTCTGTATTGTAAGTATTATCCAGTTAGCACATGCTGTGAACTGGCTACCTGGATAATGCTTCCACAACCCCTTCCCAAAAAAGGAAAATGAAAAATAGGACACAATTAGCACATGCTGACAGGCAAATGAATGCAAAATGCTTTAGCGTGGTTTAGTATAAAGGGTCCTTTATTCTTTGTTGCTTCAGATACCACTTATGTTAGTATACATTAAGCAAGTTTCCAATAGACAAACAGGGAATAACTTTTTAGCAGGATACCTTTGTGAAAAGTAGAAAAATGCACCTATTTAATACAATTTGTGTGTAAAATGTAAAATTTCTGAGGGTATGTGGGTGCATTCTTTCCTTACCTGTCCAAAGCTGGCAGAGCTGTGGACTGGGGCATTGGATATCACAGAAAAACTAGGGCAAGACATGGAGAGGGACTATGCCATGATGTTGCTGGGAGAAAAGGGACTCCTACATGAGAAAAATTTAAAATGGCCCTAATTGTAAATTCATACAAATAGTTCTGCCAATGAAGAAAAAAGTTATTTCACTACTAGTATTACTACTGCTTATCATTTCTACAGCACTGCTAGACATACGCAGCACTGTACATTAAATGACAATCCCTGCTCAATAGAGCTTACAATCTAATTAAAACAGATACACAGAACAAATAGGGGTTAGGAAATTTCTACAGAAGTAATGATGTATCGGACATTGGTACGGACGAGTTAGGAGTTAAAAACAGCCTTGAAAAAGTGGGCTTTTAGCCTAGATTTGAATACTACCAGAGACGGAGCTTGACATACGGACTCATAAAGAGCTGGATAGCACTGATGAGAGAAACGGTGGGCTTTTTAGTTGCACATGTAGAAAACTTGAGGAAAAGTAGAGTGGATACTGTAATAATAATAATAATGATAATTTTATTTTTGTATACCGCCATACCCAGGGAGTTCTAGGCGGTTCACAACAAATAGATGAATTACATACAGTGCGATTGAAAAAAGGAGAACATAACAAGGCAATCGAAGGGTCAAACTAGTTAACATTGACAATTTAGGTAAAGGAAGGGCAAATACAGAGCACATACGGTATGTACTGTAAGAGAATACAATTGAATTTGTGAGAAGGGGGAACAAAGCATTTTTTATGAGAGGGGGGAGCAGGGATCTTGGAAGGGGGGGAGGAGGGGGAAAAAGTAAAGGAAGGTGGGAAGTGTTGAGGGGGGGAGGGGAGAGTTAAGGATTTGATCTGTTGCAAAGAAGAGTGTTTGATCTGTTTTCTAATGTGGAGAGGGGGAGCGTTAAGGCGGAAGTGTATAAGCAGCTGTGAAATGTTTTTCTAAAGCATTCTGCAGATCTGGAGGTGCAGACCGGTGAAGCTTAAGATAAAGGTTTTGGAACAGAAGGAAGAATGGATGAGGAAAGGAATATAATGTTGCTACCTTTCTGGGTTTTTTTTTTTTGTTGTTGTTTGTTTAAATCTTTATTGAATTTCAAACTTTGATAGTGCAATACAATTGGTAAATCATAAATACTGCATAAAACGCACTAATAACTATACAATTATTACATTAAACAATCATTTACTCCCATCCTCATCTTAATTATTAATACAATAATACATATGATGTGATTTCAATATTATAATTAAATAATTTAACTCCTCAACGTACATTTCTCTCCCCCCACCCACCCACCCTCCCTGAATGTGTATAGAAATCTAATGAAAAGGGAAGAAACATGACCCTTACCCTTACACATATAAGTATGAAAGAATGATGGCGGAACGTTTCGGGACTAGTAAGTCCTTTAATGATGGATGGAGTCCATTGACTACTTTTGTTGCATTACAGTAAGGGTCATGTTTCTTCCCTTTTCATGTTGCAACCTTTCTGGATTTTTGAACCAGAGACTTCCCAGATGAGAACCCACTGGGAGATCAGACTGGAAGGAAATAGTGAGATTGTTGTTATATGTGCTAGTGAACTTAAATTTGTACTTTGTTTAGAATGTTTTTGTGATTTAGTTACTGCTATAGGATAGAAATGTTTAAAACTAATTTCTCTAAATGGAAATGTATGGATCTCTTTAATATGATGTGACTTGTTGAATATAAATATTTGTTTTAAATTGTCATAAATAAAGGATCAATATTCAAAGTGATTTAAGTGATCAGAAGAGGTTCCTGCCTGCTTAATCCCATTCAGTGGACACTTGCCAATATTCAACAACAAAGTTGGCACTAAAGTTACCATATGTCTAGGAAAACCTGGACATGTCCTCTTTTTAGAGGACTGTCTGGGTGTCCGGAAGCTTTTTTTTTTTTTTTTTTAAATGGAGGAGTCAACTCTCCCGACTCCCCCACCTACCTCCTCCCCGGTCACTGTAATTGGAATATTTGGGCAGCTGTCAGTGGCAACAAGGTGAGCCTGCTGCCACCGGACTGCCCTGAAAGCTGCCTTTCTGAAGGTTCCGCCTACACAGGAACAGGAAGTCCTTACAGAGAAGCGGCTTCCAGGAAAGGCCTGTGGCAGCAGGCTCACATTGTTGTCGTTGACAGCTGCCCAAAGACTCGATGCAGTGGCCAGGGAGGAGGTAGGTGAGGGAGTTGGGAGCTAGAGAGAAAGGTTGTGCGGTGGCAGGAGTTATGTAGACCCTGCCTTGGAGCTGGGGACCTGATATTGGTTTTAAAAGCATTTCCCTGTAACTTCATTGAGTGTCCCTTGGTCCTTGTAATTACTGACGGAGTGAAAAATCGTTCCACTTGTACCTGTTCTACTCCACTCAGGATTTTGTTGACTTCAATCATACCTCACCTCAGCTGTATCTTTTCCAAGCTAAAGAGCCCTAACTTTTTTAGTCTTTCCTCATACGTATATCAACAATCTCTTGGAGGTACACCTAGCCCAGTTTTCAGGATTACCACAATGAACATGCACAAGATAAATTTGGGTCTCCAGTATGTATAGATTAATTGTGGTAATCCTGAAAACCTGACTTGCTAGGTGTACCTGCAGGAGAGGATTGAAAAACACTGGTTTATGGAAGTTTTTTCTACTTTTACTAAGTTTAAGGTGTAAACATCTGAATAGATAGGCAGCAGAAGTCAATAAATAATGTGATTTTTTTTTTTTTTACTATTTAGATGCTATAATTAAATTCATCATATTTACTGACTTTCCTTCATGTATCCATCATAAGCAGCTGAAACTGACCTTCCTGGAAGCCATTCCTTCTGGAAACCAACAGAAAGCTTTCTCTTTGCTCATTTGCTATAGTAACCATTAATTCCAAGGCTGCAGCAGTCTGGGGGTGGTAGAAGCACTTAGCTGCTAAGAATTTGTTGTACGGCACCAGGGAATGTTCTGTTACTGGCATGAGTCACAGCATTGCTAAATAAACTGACTTCTAAAAATAAAGAATCAATCTGCTTTCCTTTCTATGAGGGGCTGCTGAAGAGTTCTCAGCCCAACCAACAAATCTGGGGCAGTCTCCATCGAGGGCTATATACTAGTGCTGCCTGATTCGCGATTCGAATCGATTCTCCGATTCACTTTGGGTGAATCGATTCGAATCAGTTTGTTATTGAACAAAATCAGACTTATCAATTCGTTGGCCCCCTTGCTACCGCCGCTTTTGCCTGGCCAGGGAGGAGAGGAGAGGGCCTTGCTGCTGGGAAGGAGAGAGCCTTGCTGTCCCGATCTGCACCAGAGACCCGTTCGGGCTTTCTCTCTGCCACCGGAGTCCTTGCTTCTGATGTAACTTCCAGTTTTGCCTGAATCGGGCAGCACTACTATATACATAGTCCAATGATTTTCCCTTTTTTTGTTCCATTAGAAAAATATGGAATGAAAATGTGGAAAATTGCTAGACTAAGGGGTTCATAATCGAAATAGAAAAACGTCTAAAAACTGGCCTAAATCGGCACTTGGACGATCAGTAACAAAAGTCATCCAAGTGCCGATAATCGAATAGGGTTTTAGACGTATTTAAAAACAACTTAGGCCTTCACAGTGCTGCTGAATGACCAGAGCTAAAAGGGGTGTTTTAGGAGGAGTGGTGAGGGTGGTATTTGGGCGGGACATGGGCCGTCCTAGACTTAGTTGTACTGCATGTATAACCGAAGGTTTAACAACACTGCCTAGACGGAACTTGGACGTTGTGACTTAGGCCATCTAAAACCAGGTCTAAGTCTACAAAAGGTATCCAAAGTGACCAGATAAGCACTGCAGACACAAAGTACAGACCCATACATACAGACACACACTCATAGCCCCAGTGATCACTGACACCCCCCCCCATAAAAAAACGTAATAACAACTTTACATATCTGCCTCCAGAACATCATCACCTGGCAGCCTGGCGTAGGAAAGCCTAGTAGAGTTGCACAGAGGTAGCTTACGTGATCTTGGGGTGGGTTAGTGAACCATAGAGAGGAGGACTCAGGCCCATAAGTCACTCTAATCACTGCATTCATGGAGAAACATGTGCACCCCCCAAAAAAACCCCAAACCCTTTTGTACTGCCATATAAGTGGCTCCTGCAACCATAAGGGCTATTGGGGTATAGATAGGTGGGTCTAGTAGATTCTGGGGGTGTTTTGGGGGGCTCACCATGACCTATAAGGGAGCTGTTGTGAGATGTTTATGCAGCACCCTTTTTGTGAAGTTCACAGCAGTGCCCTGTAAGGTGCCCCACTACTCTGTTGCCATGTCTGGGTATCCAGTCCCTTACTTTTTTGGCCCCCTCCATGCCCAAAAGGTATTTTTCTAAGCGTTTTTGAGTTGGACAAATTTTTGGTTGAAAATGGGATATAAAGATGGATGACTTAGTGGTCTGGATGATCAGACGGCTGGATGTACAGTTGGATGATTTAAAAAAAAAAAAATTTTTTTAAATGCTGGACCTATTTTTTGAAAATGGACCTTTTCCTGTATCTGAATTTGGACGACTTGTGAGTTGGACCAAAATGGACTTAGACATTTCTTTTGATTATGCCCCTCTAAATGTATAGCCCTTGATGGAGACTGCCCTAACTTTATCGGTTGTGCTGAGAACATTTCAGCGACCCTTTTTAGCCTTTTGAATAATAAAATAAAAATATCTGTTTGCAAATATTGAACCTTATATATTTATTTATTAGATTTTCTGTACCGTTCTCCCAAGGGAGCTCAGAACGGTTCACATGAAACTCCCAGCAATAGCTGTACAAGAGATGTCTGTTAATGTTACAAGTATAAGATTCGGAATATTTTGCATGAACTGGCCATGGCAATTCTCTATGTACATAAAAGATTCTTGTTCTTCAGTCCATGATTAATAATGCCAGTAATCCTAACGCTTATACTAAATTCATAAGACAAGTCATTTTCTAAGAGGCTGTTTTACTAAGCTGCACTAGTAAATGGCTTAGCATGTCCAAACACAGGTCTTTTCTGCACACTAAGGGCCATATTCTGTATAACATGCCAAAAAATCAGTATCTGGGGAACTCGTTATTACATTCTGGGATAATATACAATATAATCAAATAATCACAGATTCATTAACTGTTAACTATCATAACAAATATATATATGTAATGTGAAGTACTGAGACCCAATACCCAGTGCCAAGTGTTACATAAACACAGCAAGGGTTGCCGAGGGGACCATCACGGCACCCACTACAATTGAAGATATTTAGTAATAAGATCAGCTTCAACAGTCACTATCACATTATTAAGCAGTAAGACAAGCCAATGGAAATCTATTGCCGCCATGGATATTAAAATGAGTTATATTTATTTATACTGAGTATTTATTATTACTAAATATCTTTAATCGTAGGCGGCTGGGACAGTGGGTGCCGTAACGGTCCCTTCAGCAACCCTTACTGTGTTTATGTAACACTTGGCACTGGGTATTGGGTCTGAGCACTTCACATTACATGTAGAATAATAATACCTTAGTTAGTGCATGTGCACTACGATTGAAACTCCGTGCCTCTATGCCACATTAAAACGCATGTGCAGTACAATAGAACTGCTGAGAAGTGAAGCATCTCAGCACTCGATATGCTGTCGGTATTCCTGAGCGAATGCGAACTGATTTCATTGGACCAGGGTCCAAGCTACACTTCAGAGGCAAAATGAGAAAATAGGAGAAGGGAACTAGGGGTTGGAAAAAAAAGGTAGGTAGGAGAAGGGGGCTGGAGCTGGGTCGGTATTGTAAAAAGGGATCATGTTAGAGAAAGGTGCTGGGAGCTGACAATGGGGATGTGTAAGAGAAGGGGGCTGGGAGTAGAAAAGGGGATATGTGTGAGAAGGAGGCTGCAAAAGGGACATGTGAGAAAAGGGGGCTGAGGTTGGAGGCTGAAAAGGAAAAGGTGGGAGAAGGGGGCTGGGGGATCTAAAACGGGGTTTGGAGCTGGGGCTGAAAAAAGGGGACATGTGAGGAAAGGAGGCTTTAAAGGGGGGTTCTTGGGAAAAGAGACCTGGTGTAGGAGGCTGTTAAAAGAAGACAATTCGGAGAAGAGGGTGGGAGCTTAGGACTGCAAAAGGTGAGTTGTGAGAGAAGGGTCTGGTTGGCATCACGGATCAGGTTCTCTTGTGGTTTAAATCTTACTTTGCAAACCGCTCCTCGATTGTGTCCTTTAATAATACAACTTCCGATAATTTTTCGCCAACACATGGTATTCCACAAGGATCCATTCTTTCACCACTTTTGTTCAATATTTTTCTTGCACCCTTGATGACTCTCTGCCAATCCATTGGTTTTAATGTATTCGCTTACGCAGATGATATTTAGCTTTTACATCCGCTAGATTCCAATAACCCTCTTGAAGCAATAGCAATCAATAAGAAATTTGAACAGATTCACCAGTGACTTGATGCTAACAGATTAATTTTTAATATTAATAAATCTAATGTTATGCTTTTTCCCTGGAAAGATGGTTCTAAGCTCATTTTTCCAATCACCATCAAGGGTACCACTTTACAGTCGATAAGTAGCATTAAGATCCTAGGGATTATCTTTGATTATAAATTAACCTATCAGGATCACATTAGTAGTATTGTTAAATCAACTTTTTTCAGACTTCGTCAAATCCGTTCAGTCTCGAAATTTCTATGTCCAAAGTCACTTAACATATTAATTCATTCCTTGGTAATTTCTAAAATTGATTATTACAATGCTCTATTCAAGGGAATAGCCCAAAATGAAATCAGACGTTTACAGATTATCCAAAATGCTTCTGTTAAACTTATAATGAAAGCTAAGAAATTCGATCATGTGACACCTCTCCTTAAGAAAGCACATTGGCTTCCAGTAGCTCACCGTATAATGTACAAACTAAGTCTGCGTACTTTCAAATCTTTGCTATACAAAATTCCTGTTTTTATTCATAAATTACTGATTCCCTACACCTCAACTAGATTATTGAGGTCAAATGATCAACATTTACTAATAATTCCCTCACTTAAAATTATTAATACATGGCGGCAATTCATTTTTTTCTGTCACAGCCCCTCAAACATAAGAACATAAGAACTGCCATCTCCGGATCAGACCTTAGGTCCATCAAGTCCGGTGATCTGCACACGCGGTGGCCCAGCCAGGTGTACCCTGGTGTAACCATAGTCACTCGTATCCATCTATGCGCCTTGCAAGGAGATGTGCATCTAGCTTGCCTTTAAATCCTAGAACGGTAGATTCTGCAATAACCTCCTCTGGGAGAGCATTCCAGGTGTCCACCACTCGCTGCGTGAAGCAGAACTTCCTGATATTTGTCCTGGACTTGTCCCCCTCATCTTCAGTCCATGACCTCTTGTCTGAGTCACATTGGACATCGTAAATAACTTTTTTTCCTGCTCTATTTTGTTGATTCCTTTCAGTATTTTGAAAGTCTCGATCATATCCCCTCACAGTCTCCTTTTCTCAAGGGAGAGCAGTCCCAGTTTCCTAAGTCGTTTTTTGTAATCCAAGTTCTCCAAACCTTTTATTAGTTTTGTTGCTCGTCTCTGCACCCTCTCCAGCAGTTTTATATCCTTCTTTAGGTTGGGAGACCAAAGTTGGACACAGTATTCCAAGTGTGGTCTGACCATTGCTCTATAAAGCGGCATTATAACTTTCTCTGATCTACTCGTGATTCCTTTCTTTATCATGCCTAACATTCTATTTGCTTTCTTTGCCGCCGCCGCGCATTGCGCCAACGGTTTCAGGGTCCTATCTATCAGTACACCCTATCTATTTAAGGGAAGAATGCAATTTGGACTGATTTAAGAGCAAATTAAAAAGCTTTCTCTTCAAGCAAGCATTTGATAATTAGAAAGCCTGATTAGGAGCCTTATTTCAATTCCTCTTTATAACTTCTCTGAAGTACAGGGATCTCTCTCCTTTCTCATTGTTTTTCCCATAAGTGTCTTATTTACTATCAACAACTTGTATTTCTCTTCCCCTTTTTTCCTTTTGTTTTAATTTGTAAGGTTAGTCTTTAAAATGTCTTATAAGATTTATTTTTTGTCATTTGTTTTATTGTCCCCTAAAAATCTGTAATTTTATTGATGTGTACACTGCTTAGAATTTTGAATAAGCAATCAATCAAATTTATATTAAACTTAAAACTTGGATTTGGGGGCTGAAAAGAAAGACAGGTGTGATAGGGCTAGAACTGAGGGCTAGAAGAGCAGGTATGAGAAGGGAGTTAGGGCTGGGGGCTATAAAAAGGGAATGTTTGAGAGAAGGGATCTGGGGATGAAAAAAGGGGGAGGTGGGAGAAGGGGGCTACAAAAGGGGACATGTGAGAAAAAAGGACTGGGACTGAAGCAGGGGGCTGAAAAGGGGGCATATGAGAGAAAGGGGCTGAAGATAGGAGCTGGAAGAATAAGTGAAGATGCAGAAGCAAAGGTTGATGGGGAAAGGAGAGGGAGTTCTATGGAGTGAAGGACAGAGAAAGGGGATAGATTTTTAAGTTGGTGAAAAAAGGTGGAAATAGGGAAGGTAAAAGGGGAAATGGGAGCCTGAATATGGGGGTAAGACATAAGAAGAATAGCCATACTGGATCAGACTAATCTATTTTAGCACCTGTTAATGTAAATGGGCTTAAACACTAGTATAATATATTTGTTATGATAGTTAACAGTTAATGAATCATTATTAGAATTATTTGAATATACCATATAATATGCCTAACAAATCAGTGCAGCAAAGAATGGCGCTTAGCGTGATTCTATAAAACGCCTCTGGAGTTAGGTAAGGTTTATACAATCATGCTTAGCGCCCATCTGCGTGACTAACATTTAGGCACAGACATTTAAGCCAATAACAACCAGGCCTAAATACACACAGCTAAGTTGTGTGCAGATTGGACGTATTCTATAACAGTGCGCCTAACTTGTAGGAATGCCCACTAAGCACCTATGCTCCTTCCCTGGCCATTCCCCTTTTGCGATCCGTGCACTAGAATTTATGTGTAACACTTCATAGAATACTCTTAGAAAGTTGGGTGGGTAAATTCTGATTAGAGCCAATTACTTATTAATTGCCAATTATTGGAGTTGATTGGCTTGTTAAAGGGGGGGAAGGGAAAGCAGTTGTTTTTCTGTGTATAAAGTTGGAGAATAGGGCATTGTTAGATAGATTGGTTCTGTCCCAATTTATACTTATTTTCAACAGCATGCATGATTATTTCAGCACTGGGAGTCTTCCATACACGCACACACAGCCACATTGCTCTGTACTTCTGATCACTGACCAGAAAAATGTCAAAAGAAGGGGGGATCCGTTATTTTGCAAGAAACCCAAAATCAGAGGTAGTGAACTAGTGGACTGATCTTTAAAACACACACTTTTGTATCAAATGTCTCTGGTTTTAGCTTACACAAAGTAATATTCATGCTGCATGAGAATGCAATCCGGAATGGATGCAATTAACACTATGCAACAAATGCCAGGAAAAGAGATGAAATATGTTTTTAAAACTATTGGCTATTTTAAATGCATTTTTTATACAAGTTACAGATCTTTATGCAATGACCTGTAACATTAGAATATTAATACAATGAGAAAAAACAGCAGAAGCCACATGGCTGTCCTCAGGCGAAGCAGCTGCACAGGCGAAAAGAGGCTTCAAGAATAAACAGAATAAATGTGAGCCTACCAGAAAACAAAAATCTACAAAGCTAAACAAGCTTTTACAGCAGGGCTGGACTGGGATATTATGGAACTTGCAGCACTGATTTCAATGGGTAGGATCAAGCACCACAAATCCCACACTGCTTTGAGATGTGAGTTCAAAACTAGAGCTGGCCAGAAATCTCCAGCCTGGAACTGGGTAACTAGGCATCTCTGTGCTCTTGTGTCACATAACCGGTTAGCCGGGAGCTCACACAGCTGATCAGAATGGCATTTCCCTTCCTGATTTGATAACAAATATTTCTGTGTAAAACCCACTAAAGAATGTTTCTTGATGACTAAGGGCTCCTTTTACTAAGCTGAAGATTAGCGCGCGCTAACCCCCGCGCTATGCGGAAAAACTAACGCCAGCTCTATGGAGGCGTTATCGTTTAGCGCGTGCTAAGCGCGTGCTAAAACCACTAGCACAGCTTAGTAAAAGGAGCCTTAAGTTTTTCACTTTTATTTCACATTATATACTGTTAACTAGAAGAGCACATGATGTTAAACCATATTTACTTTTGCAGTTTCCAAGTATGGTGGATAAATGATTCTTCTCAAAGAGGCAGAGAGGATTTAGAACCACTTATAGCCACTTATAAACTCTTTGATTTAAAATTAAAATGATACTAATACTAATTTTTTCAGATTTGCTACAGATACAAGTACCCCAGTGGCTAAAAGCAATCCATGGCCAGAGGACGTGGGCATCCTTGCTCTAGAGGTCTACTTTCCTTCCCAATATGTGGAGCAGACAGATCTGGAGAAATATGATGGTGTTGAAGCTGGGAAGTACACAGTGGGTCTGGGACAGACCAGGATGGGTTTTTGCTCAGACCGGGAAGATATTAACTCCCTCTGTTTGACAGTGGTGCAGCGATTGCTGGAAAGGAACCATGTGCCTTGCACTTCTATTGGCAGGCTAGAGGTGGGCACTGAGACCATCATTGACAAATCCAAGGCTGTCAAGACAGTGCTGATGCAACTCTTCGAGGACTCGGGAAATACAGACATTGAGGGCATAGACACCACCAATGCCTGCTATGGAGGTACTGCTTCTCTCTTCAATGCAACCAACTGGATAGAGTCTAGTTCATGGGATGGTAAGTGTTCTTTCTTAATTTCTGATCCTTCTTTGAATTTGGTGCCTAGGATGTGATCTACATGTTTAGGGAAATGGGCTTCTCACTTAATGAAGCAGCCACAATAGCTAGTTACAGATTTTAAATGTGTGCTCCTGACTGGGTCTTTCTGAACAATGAGGTTAAACTATGTGACCAATGTCCAGGCTGGATTTCCTAGTCAATAATTAATCCTGATTCCATGAGCAGCAAACAAGTTGGGTCTCCATTACCAATTATGATTATGACTTATTATTTTATTTTTCTAGAGAACTTAGAGCATACTTTTATAAATCATTTTCATAACATGTGAAATGCTGATTTTCAGGAATAAAAATAGCTGAAGAGTGCATGCAGTACATGCTGGCACATACTTGTACAATGGGGGACAAATTCTATAAAGGATGCCTAAAAGTTAGGCGCCATTTAGACATCCAGCAGCCCAACGCTCAGCATGATTCTGTTAGGCATAGATGCACAGTAGAGAACCGCGCTCAGTGAATTTAGGCACGTCTATATAGTTAGGCATCCTTTATAGAATCGAGTGTTCTTATGTGCGTGCCTTGTAGAATCACCTTTTAGGTGTTGCATAGATGTCCTGACAATGTCTATAATGTTATCATGTTTTAGTGTTATGACGTCATTAGAACAGCAATTGTATGCTGGTTTTTTACATTAAAATTGTATGCAGTAAAATGGCATGCAGAAAGCAGCCCAATTTCAAAGAGAGGGATTCCAGGCTGCTGGAGTCAAGATTAAGGAGGAGTGTGTGGCGCAGTGGTTGAAGCTACAGCCTCAGCACCCTGGGGTTGTGGGTTCAAACCCCACGCTGCTCCTTGTGATCCTGGGCAAGTCACTTAATCCTCCATAGCCCCAGGTACGTTAGATAGATTGTGATCCCACCGGGACAGATAGGGAAAATGCTTGAGTACCTGATTGTAAAACCGCTTCGATAACCTTGATAGACGGTATATAAAATCCTAATAAATCCTAAATCCTAAAATTGTACATAATAAGAATAATAACAGTTTATATACCGCAGGACCGTGAAGTTCTATGCGGTTTGCATAAGATTAAAAAAAGGTACAAATTGATTGAACTTAAAGGAGGTGAGAGAAAGTGGTTAAGAGGTCAAGGGAACCGTTATTGAGGGGAAAGAGATGTACGGGTTAACTGTCTAAATATTTCAGGAACCGGTTATGCGATACAAGAGCACAGAGATGCCTAGTTACCCAGTTACATGTCCACTTGATCTCAACCACAGCCATTGTGAGTAGGGTTTCTCTTCTTATTTTCTTAAACTTTGGGAATGAGGTTTAGTATGCAATACATCTGTTCATAGAAACATAGAAACAGGATGACAGATAAAGGCCAAATGGCCCATCTAGTCTGTTCATTCACTGTAACCATTATCTCTTTCTCTCTCTGAGAGATCCCACGTGCCTGTTCAAGGCCCTCTTGAATTCACAGTCTCCATTTCCACCACCTCTTTCAGGAGACTGTTCCACGCATCTACCACCCTTTCCGTAAAAACGTATTTCCTCAGATTATTCCGGAGCCTATCACCTTTTAACTTCATCCTATGCCCTCTCATTGCAGAGTTTCCTTTCAAATGAAAGAGACTTGACTCATGCACATTTATATTATCCTATATAATAAAACCCTAGCTGCGCATGCGCACTCCTACCTGCGTGTTCCATTTTCCCCGATCCGTGAGGTGTATGTCTGTGGCAGCAGGAGTGCGCATGCGCGAGTCCCCATCTTTCCAGCACCTAACTACACTTGCGGCAGGTCTAGCCGCCAGTGCTGGATTCCCTGATCTCTCGCGGCAAAAAAACAGTAAGTTTTTCGCGGTCTCCCATCACTTCCCGACGTCTGACCGGCCCCCCTTCCCTTCCCGCAGTCCAGACTCCAAACCTGTCTGCAGCACTCTACACACGCTGCTTCGGGGCCTTCTACTGCCCTGATTTGCTCTGCTGAAGGCCACGAAGCAGCGTGTGTAGAGTGCTGCAGACGCTGCTAGAATCGGCAGGTTTGTCGGGACCGTGGGAAGGGAAGGAGGGGGGGGGGGCAAGGGACTAAGGGAGCCGGCCAGACTTCTAGCACCCGTTGATGTAACGGACTAAAATACTAGTATAGGTATAAAAACGTCTCTCCCCCATAAGCCTTATCATGAAGACCACACACCATTTTAATAGCCTTCCTCTGGGCTGACTCTATCCTTTTTATATCTTTTTGAAGGTGCGGCCTCCAGAATTGTACTCAATATTCTAAATGAAAGAGTCTTATACAGAGGTATCAATACCTCCTTTTTCCTACTGGCCATACCTCCATCCCTGAGTACACCTAAGGGCAAATTCGATAAAGGATTCCTAAAGTTAGGCATTCACAATGTGGGTGTCCAGGGGTGGAGTTTGGACAGCATTGTTTCTGCAAAATTTGTACTGAAGACACATAGAGAGCCATTTTCAATATGACATGTAAATTCGAGTTTGGATGTTTTCAGAAGTGTGTCAAAAACTGGGTAGAGAAAATGGCCATTTTTGAAACTGCAAAAAGTCTATCTTGTTTTTTTCAAAAATGACCCTGTTCGTGGGTCATAGTCAAGCTTACCATTCACCAAAAAGAGATGTCAATAATTAATGTATACGCTCCTAATCAAGACAAACCTGAATACTTTGATAGTCTCCTTTCTACAATTTTGGATGATAACTCACAGGCTCACATATTGGTTGGTGATTTCAATCTTGTAATGGACCCCATGGCCGACAGAAAATCAACTGTTGCTCACAAGCCCACGCGTGCTTGGAAAAGCTTACTCAATGTAGTCACACAATTGCGCCTGGTTGACATTTGGAGGTTCATGCACACTTCAGACAAACAATACACTTTTTATTCTGCTCCGCATAACTCATACTCCAGAATAGATTTTTTCTTAATCAGCAACAACCTAATAAATAGTGTAACGCATTCTGATATAAGTGAAATCTCAGTGTCAGACCATGCAGCCATCGAATTATCCTTTGATGACTCCTGTTTAACCAAGAAAGGTTCGTCCTGGCGTTTCAACAACGCTCTTCTTACAGATTCTGATTTTGTAGAGACAGTACGCAAAGCCATCAAGGAATACTTTGAGTTTAATACCTCTGATGATGTGGATTGGGTGACACTTTGGGATGCGTTCAAGGCCATCGTTCGTGGGGTTATTATCTCTTATCAAGCTCGCAAAGCGAGAGTCCTGACCAAGCAACTGGCTGACTTTGAGGAGTCCATCAAAGATTTAGAGGGACGACATCAAACTAACCCAGCGGATATGGATACTCTGAGGTTACTGCATCAAGAGAGACTACAATATAATTTGCTACTCAGCAGACGAGCGGGTAACGCTATCTTCATGCAAACGGCTCACTATTATTGTGAGGGCAACAAAGCTGGCAGAGCTCTAGCACGATTTTTAAAGGTCCATGAAGAACGTCTAAACATATCTGCCATTCAGACGGAGGAGGGCTGCCTTACCACTGCCTTACCCTATCAGATATCACAGGTTTATCATCATTTTTACGAAAAACTGTACACCTCAGAAGTGGCAAATTCGGACACATCTGCTGTATTGTCTGACTCTGTTCATCCTACTCTGTCCACAGCAGACAACGAGTCGTTGGTGGCGAACATCACTGAGGATGATATTCGTTCGGTTCTTCACCAAATGTCCAAGCGGAAAGCGCCAGGCCCGGATGGCTTTACTTCAGAGTTCTACACCACTTTTCAAGACCTTTTGTCCCCATACTTGGTCTCTCTATTTGATCTCTTCATCAGCACTGGCAACGTATGGGGCACTTTTACGGAAGCTAGCATAATAGTGCTACTGAAAACTGGCAAAGATCCGTTACTGGTCTCCAATTATCGGCCTCTGGCCCTTATTAATGTTGATGCCAAAATATACGCGAAGATAATTGCCACCAGGTTACAACAATTACTACCCAAATTGATAGGTCCTGAGCAGAATGGTTTCATGGTAAATAGGCTCTCAAGTGACAATACTCGCATGTTTGCAAACATCATACATCATGCCAATACCAATCAATCTCCGCTGCTAGCAGTAGCTTTGGATGCTGAGAAAGCTTTCGACCGAGTGGAATGGGGTTATTTATTCTCTGCACTAAAATGGTTTGGTTTCAACGAGTCAGCTATTTCCATGATAAAAGTACTATACTCAGCTCCTAAAACGAATGTTAGAATCAATGGATTTGCTTCCGCTAACTTCACGCCATCGAGAGGTACGAGACAGGGCTGCCCTCTTTCACCGCTATTGTTTAACCTAGCACTGGAGCCTTTTCTGCATTCAATCTGCCTCAACAAAAACATACACGGTGTTCGATGTGGTGACCTTGAAGTTAAATTATCAGCCTACGCGGATGACGTCCTCTTGTATATTACTCCAGACTCTATCCCTGCGTTACTCACCCTCATTAAAGATTATTCGGAGACTTCGGGTTATAAACTCAATACCAGTAAAACGGAAATCATGCCACTGAACTCTTTGGTACAACATCATATGGTTACGCATCATGGCTTTCAATGGTCTGACACTAAACTAAAATATCTAGGCATCTGCTTTGGAAATACCATCGATTCAACAATAGAAAATTGCTCGTCTCATTTATTGCAACTTGCTAAGGATCAAATTGCTAAATGGTCTCCTCTTCATCTGTCATGGTGGGGACGTCTGGACTCGATCAAAATGGTTCTAGCTCCTAAAATTCTATACACCTTGAGCATGCTTCCGGTTTTACTACTACCATCTCTTTATAAGCGATTAGAAACTATCTTGTCCTCATTCTTATGGAACAACAAATCTCCTAGGATTGCTTTGCATAAACTAAAACAGAAAAGACAGCAGGGCGGAGTCAATTTCCCTGATCTGTTTGATTATCATTGCGCTTATATACTTCGTCAGAGCTCTCGATGGCTTTTCATTGATACTCCGAGTTCATCCACCATCTCCTGGCTACTCTTTGAAAAAAATCAAATATCATCCTCTACAGCTACAACTACTCCCATTTATGTGCCCATCGGCGTCAGCGTCTGTACGTGATCATATCTTACTCTCGACAATAACTGCTTTCAAACATGTGGAGCAATATCTTGATGTCAAGTGGCTAGATATCCTACACTCTCCGATTTGGCAAAATAAATTACTACTTATACAGAACCGGCAGATTGAATGGAAACAATGGCAGAACATTGGAATACACCAGATACGACATTTATTTGATGGTGAAACCTGGTTATCATATGATCAATTGAAAACAAATTTTGACCTGCCGAACACTCAACATTTTCGTCTTATACAATTGAAGCATGCCCTGGCTACTCACGTCAAATCTCATTCCTTAGTAGCAGATAAGCCCTCAATACTGACGATTGGATTATTGTTACTGACTGGGAGAAAAGAGGCGTCTAACTGGTACAAGTTCATTAGACACCACAAGACTACTCAACCAATAGACTTATTAAACAAGTGGTCTTCTGAACTTAAGTTGGAGATGGAAGACCAACAATGGGAATACATATGGTCTCGTACTTCTACTGCTTGTAAAGCGGCTTCCTTCTTCCAAACCTCAATATTCTTGCTACATAGAGCATATTGGACACCCAGTCGATTAGCCAAATTCACTCCGGGTATGAAAGATAACTGCTGGTCCTGTGGTTTACCGCAGGGCACATTACGCCACATGCTATTTGATTGCCCGCTACTACAGACCTTTTGGAGCACAGTTTGGGCGGACATCAGATCAATGTTAAAATTACCTACACTAGTTCCCCTATCGTTCAACTTGGTTGTTATTGGTGATAATGGCTTTAATCTATCTCTAACTAAGGAACAAGACTGTATGCTGCACTTACTAATCCTCATAGCCATTAAACATATTCTTTCCAATTGGAAAACGTTAGAGAATGTGAATTATCAAATGTGGTGGAACACTGTATGTTTAACTGCTAAATTTGAACGTATATATGCTGAAAGAACTGGATCTCTGATTCGTTTTGAACGGATGTGGGCTCCTCTCATTGATTCCACTGGCCTATCACTTGGCACAACCCTATGAGTTTCTTGCATACACAATGTCCATGTAGTATTATATGATTCTTTGCATATTATAGCTGTCAGGCTGCGCTCTCTGTTATTGGCTGGCATATTTGTACACATCTATAATGTCGTATTACATAGCATACAGATGTTGCTTTAACTTTAATAAGTGTATCTGTTTTTGATCATTTCTCCATATTTCTTTATCCCACTGACCTTTTGATTGTTGTATCACTGCGCAACAAATTTGTACTGAATATTTCATTTTTGTGTTTTGTAAAAAAATTTTCAATAAAAAACTTTTTGAACTGAAAAAAAAAAAAAATGACCCTGTTCGACCTTAGTGCGTCTATCATTTTCAAAACTAAAACATCCAACAATAAAACACACACAAACAAGCCATTGGGACATAAAAGCAGCCAGCATTTTTAGCAAACTGGCCATACAGACATCTGAGCAGAGCAGAGGGGTACATATCTTAATCGGCTTATATTATATGGTGAGCCCTTCAAAGCCTACCCAAAACTTAGGCCCACTTTTATTAAGGTGCGCTAAGTGTTTTAGCACGCGTTTTCACACGCTAAATCAAAGCGCGCTAAACGCTAAGGGCTCCTTTTATAAAGGTGCGCTAGCGTTTCTAGCGCACGCACCGGATTAGCGCACGCTATAGCGTGTGCCAGCCGAAAAATACCACCTGCTCAAGAGGAGGCGGTAGCGGCTAGCGCGTGTGGTATTTTAGCGCGCACTATTCCGCGCCTTAAGGTCCTAACGCGCACCTTATTAAAAGAGGGGGTTACACTATAAAAATAGCCCTGATGCCTGCAAATCTTCACTAAGCTACTGGTCTAATACTAAAAGTCTTTTGTGCTCTGTTGACTTTCTGTTTTTCGAGACTTAGGAGCAGGTTTACTCTCTCCTTTTCTGCAGGGCGGTATGCTTTGGTGGTCTGTGGAGATATCGCTGTCTATGCTAGTGGGAGTGCACGGCCTACTGGAGGAGCAGGAGCGGTGGCCATGTTAGTTGGGCCCAATGCCCCTCTGGCATTAGAGAAAGGTTTGTGCTGATTGTTACACCCGTCTCAATTCTTTCTTCAGAAATTGTCTTCAGGCAATTTGCAAAGAGTCACTATTAACAGATGCCTAACCTATAATAGTTAGCAAAAGGATACTAATTAACCTGTGCAGAATTTTTCTGGTTTCACAAATATCTCTTTTCTTCCCTTTCCTGGGACTATTAATCTTTTATCATTCATCCTTTAGAACCATCTGATTCTAGCCTCCTACTGCAGTTAAATCTCTATTTCTCTCACCACCCCTCCCCCCAACTTGGTCTCTATCCTCAGGAAATTATGCTCATAATGTTACAAATTACTGAAATACAATCTATTTCATTGGCCCTGTATTTTCTCCATTCTCCTTTTCCGTTCCAACTCACCTGGAACCAGTGCTGGATCCTAGTTCTATTCAACTTACAGATTTCTTTCCTATTTTAATAGACATAACTCCCCTCTCACTGCCCTTAACTAATCTAATCTAATCTTTGATTTTTTTTTAATACCAATTCATCCCAACAGGAAGGCTCGACTTGGTTAGCAATATATTAATAAAATTATACAGAAGATTAGAGCAGAGACTATATCTTTTAGGTCAGAATTTTATCTTTTTTGATGGATTGTTAGAAAAAGAAGGATCATTAGTAAATTTCTGAAATAAATATGCCTTCAGTACTTACAAAATGTGGGTAGATGAGAAAAAGCTCTAATTAGCTTAGGCATTGCTGCATCAGAGGATCTCAATTCAGCCATAAGTCACTTAACAATAACCCAGAATCCCATCCTCAGGTATAACCATTTTTTTAAAACTTTTATTTACTCAGTTTAATAAACAATTACTGAAACCATATAATTAACATAAGGTATTGTGTTTCTTATATATCCCTTGCCCAAATATACAACATACATTAACAAATTTCCCCTGCTTTTGATTCCCTAACCTCAGCCCACCATCTTGCTTCCCTCTCTCCTCCCTTCCACCTCCTATATCCCCTTCATACCAACTCCTAACTTAGGTATTGAGGATCAAAACCACTGCCGGCCTTAAAATGGGATTAATGCTGGGTTTGTACACATGTTACTGTGGCTGAATAATGCTCTAATGGTTTCAGCCTGGTCACTAAAATCATTAGGGCAAACCACATTTAAATGTATGTTAAAACTATCATTACCCACACCACAGCCATACTCAAAATAAAAAGTTTCTCATGTGTTTAGCATGTGAAATTGTATGCCAGATCCACGGTAGTATAGAATGGTTGGTTGAGGGGAGCAAATGTCTAATGGCATCCCTTCTCTTCCTCCAGCCTGACTACCCTACACTGGACCGTTTCCTGCCCCCTTCACTCATCGAGCTGAGCTGAGCCAAGCCCAACCCAATCTATCTTACTTCCCCTATTAAAAAATTATACCCTGGTTGTCTCTTCCTGGCCTAACCCATATAGAACATTGGCCCTGACCACCCTTCTTCCCCAATATAAAAAAATACCCTGGTGGTCCAGTGGTTCCCCTGGCCCTCCTTCCCTCTCTCTCTCCAGTTGCAAACAAATGCCCTGGTGGTTGAGTGGCTCCCTAGCCCCCTCTCTCCCAATCACAAATTGCCCTGGTCTAGTGGAAGTACTCCATACCTTGTAGAAGGCAGGAACAATGCCTACTTGCTCCTGCTTATGGGCACCATTGTCTTCAAAATGGCAGTATCCCATTCCACGTGGTGCATCCTGGGATGCACTTAGTGGGGGGTTTATCTTGTTCTCCCCTGTATGGAAGATAGGCCCCATCCATTGCCAGTGGCATACCCAGTATATTTGACACCCAGGGATGATTAGTTTTTAACATCTCCTCCTCTATATATTTTTAGTAATTTTCTACGAGTCATACACCAAGGGCATACCTAAGAAACAGCAGCATCTTAAATATTGCAGTGAGCACTAGAACATCAATACACCCATTGTAAATCTAAACAAGCCAGATTAGAACAGATTGAACCTGCTTAGTCAATGCTAACAGACAACCATGTCTTTTTCATACACACAGAACACAGATACACCCTTGCCCAGTATAGAATAAGTAAACACAAACTAAAAATTGAATTATGTAGACAAAAGTTAAACTGAACCGCTAAGAAGCCAAACTCTGCATACAATACAACAATATAGAAAAAGAAACAGTGACACGTGTCCCCTAATACTGTGCAAAATATAAATATAAAGAAAGTAGATATAAATTTGAAAAAACTGACAAATGACAATCACCACTTCACAAATTAACAAACAAAAATAAAACAAAAAAATGGAAAATAATACTATTTTCCAGTGCGATAGGTGAGACATTCTAGACAGTAGGGCTATTTCCCTATAGCTGTGTGCTGCTGCAGAAGGAATCCACTCTGCATTTTTCACTCTGCCTCTGTTGTACTTCACTGGGCTCTCTAGCTCCACCTTCAGTTAGTACCCAATCATTTAGAACCACCCAACACACGTGAAGTAGAAGACCTTTAGCAATAGGCCTAAACAAAGTGTTCTGCTCAAAAGTAACTAAACAGTACCATTAACCACCAACACAAGCTTCAAAGGAGCTCAGAAACTACTCCCCAATAAATTGAAACATATAAACAAATTCTTCCCAGCCCTGCGCAAGAAGGACAGGGTGGGAGTCTAGAATGTCTCACCTATCTACAGGAAAAGAGCTTACCAGGGTGAGTACATAATCTTTTTTTTCCAGTGCAATAGGTGAGACATTCTAGACAGTAGGGACATACAAAAGCAGTCCCCTCAAAAAGCTAGAGTGGACTTACTTCGCCGACCCTTAAGACAGAGGATTCAAAGACGGAGTCCTGCCTTGCTGCCACATCCACTCTGTAGAATTTGGCAAACGTGAGAAGAGAAGACTGGGTTTTGAAAAGCTGTTCAGACTCCCGAACATGTCCTCGAAAAGAAGGACATATCCGTGGAAATACGGATGTCTGGTAACCCTACACATGAGTTTGTGCCTTGACTGACTCAGATATGGATGTGGGCAAGAGCATGGCCACTCTGGAAAGCCACATTTACACTTACACTTTTTTTTTTTTGTGTCTCTTATTTGATCCTAAGGTTTGCGGGGAACCCACATGCAGCATGTGTATGACTTTTACAAGCCAGATCTATCATCAGAGTATCCGGTGGTGGATGGGAAGCTCAGCATTCTGAGTTACTTAGCCGCTTTGGATCAGTGCTATGCTGTGTACCGCAAGAAGATTCAAGCCCAGTGGCAGAAAGGTGGGAATGGCTTTGCTTTCAATAAGAAGTGAGCAAGTTAGAAACAGAGACAGGCTACAGTCAAAGTATCTGACTTAAATCTTTGAGACAAGGACTAGAGTAACAATAAGCAGTAAATTAAATAATAAGGTTATGATATTGGCAAAATTTAAACAGAAACTAGGGCTTTCCTTATTGCTGAGGGACCAGTTCATGCAAGATTTTACAGCTTGATTCCCAGGATCGATTTCTGCTGGCTGGGGATGTTATAGAGCAGTGGTCTCAAACTTGCGGCCTGGGGGCCACATGTGGCCCACCAGGTACTATTTTGCAGCTTGTGGTCTGTACTAGTGCTGCCTGCTCTTTGTAGCGTCCTCCAGCTTCCCCCCCTGGCCTCCTGCTCTTACCTTCAGCTAATTACTGCAGCCTGCAGCAATGATAGCTGGTGCTGTAGCGTTCCTTGCAGGCTGTCGTCGTCCTCAGCAGCACGTTCCCTCTGCCACGATCCTGCTCCTGATGTCAGAGGAGGGGTGGGACCATGGCAGAGGGAATGTGCTGCGGAGGCCGATGGCATCCTGCAAGGATTGCTACAGCACTGGCAATCCTCTCTGCAGGCTGCGGTAATTAGCTGAAACTAAGACTGGGAGGCCAGGGGAGAAGCTGGAGGATGCTGCAAAGAAGGGGGGAACATGCAGGCCTTGGGAGGAGGGGGGAAGATTTATAAATTATGAAGAATTTTACCTCATGCAAAATTGTCATTTCTTTAATAATACATTAACTATTTTTTCTGTGGCCCTCCAAGTACCTATAAATAAAAAATGTGGCCCTGCAAAGGGTTTGAGTTTGAGACCACTGTTATAGAGGCAAAGTAGCAAAAGAAAGGGAGTCCCATGATTGCTCAGTGATTACACCTACTGGCCAACCTTAGGGTCCATGATGCATTGCAGGTACTGGACTGAACTGCTGTTTGTGGCTCATTGGCTGAGGAGAGGGGAATTACAAAAGTGAAGCAAAAGCCCTAGGTAGTTCGTTCTGAATTAAGCTTATAGAGTTGTTGCCTCTAGGATTGGCTAGTGCTGATTAAAATGGAGACAAAGAGAAGCAGGAGAAAACTGTTAAAGAATAAAAGGCCAACATAGTAACATATGAGAATAACTAATGGGTAGACTGGCTGGACCGTTCAGGTTTTTATCTGCCCTCATTTACTATGGTATGTTACAAACAAAACACAAGTGATAGCTATTTGATAGAATAACACTGTGCATGTAGAATAATTTAGCAAATCAACGAGCCTTTCCTTAGGTCAGTGCACTGATCTCTTCAGTGAATGAGTAGGTAGGTGGGCAGTAGAATGCATGCAAACTTGGGCATTTTCTGAAAACCACACTTGCCATTGAGGACTGCCAGTAAATAGCGTATATAGAGAGCTGCTTTTCTTAAGACATTCAAAAGCTACAAGACTCTGCATGCAGTAAGATACAACCATGACTGGTTCAGCCTAGCCTCTGACAGTCTCAGTACTTTATGTTAGCACTCTGTGTTAACTCTTTTTGAATTATTGTAGCTCTTTTTCTTGCTTTTCGTTTTTGTGATTTTGTTTTGTAAACCACTTTGATGGTGTTACTCCAAAGCAGTATATTACATTTGAATTAAACTTGAAATTATAGGGGCCAATATTCAGAACCTTTGAACCAGGTAAGAGAGGCTCCTAACTGGTTGCAAGGCTCTCAGATTTCTAACTGGAGATATTCAGCATACTTGTCTGGATAATGCCTCTAAATATCCCTTCTAACCGCACAAAATGCAAACTGGCTATTTTGTGGATAGTCCAGGGGCAGAGTTGGCACTTATCTGGTTAAGTGAAGATATTCAGCCCTTAAATGTATAAGTTAACTAGAAAAATTCATGTCTTTATCTGGTTTAACTTATCTGGTTAAGAGCTGAGCATTGGCCCTTACCTGGATAAGGATCAGCCAGCTGCCTATACTGGGATATTCAATGCTGATGCTCAGATTTAGCCTAGCATTGAATATCCAGGCAGAAAGCCATTAGCAGTGAAAAATCACTGACTGCAGCCAGCTGAATATTTACCTCTTAAAGGTTGATATTCAAAGGAGTTTAAGGGCAAGATTCTCAAAACATTAACACCGTCGCTAAACTTTTCCGGCGAATTAGCCTGCATGCATTGTAGCGGAGGATTATCAAAACAGATTATCTTTGTCTTGAGCGAAGTTTCTAGCGGCCCTTCAATGGATTCTTAAAAATCGCCAAGGCATTTTCAAAGATCGGTATCGGCTTTTGGCGACAAAAAGCAGCGATTGGTCCAGGAGTGCTGTTACAGTGCCAGCACTTGTGTTTTGACTGTGGCTAATGAAAAAAAAAAAAGTGTATCCTATATATTTTTAGTGGAGGGTACATGCAATGGGCACATGCAAATGTAGGAAATCTTCACTGCTGTACACTGAATCTTATTTGCTTGAGTTTTTAGATTCGGTATCGAAACAGCTGTGTTAGCAGACCATTGCTTTTTAACGTGAGTTTTTTTTAAATCCTGGCCTAAGTTCTTCCAACTGGACACTGTTCCACAGGACTACTTTAAGATTGTTGAGGTATCCATATAGACTCTTTTTTTTTTTTTTTTTTTACTGTTCAAACTGATATTTATTGACCAAATAAATCACCAGGTTTTATTGACATCTTACTTGCCTTTTGCTTTGCTGTTCGTTCATATTTATACAATAATAATGAGTAACGCGCTTACTTAGAATACTTAAATAAACTCACACAGGAATATCAAAAATGTTTGCAGTTCAAATTCTCATATGTTGAAAGGTTGTGCTCAGAGACATGGAGGAAAAAGGGGATGAAGTCCCCAAAAAACCTCACCACCCAATCATTGCAATACTTCCATTTGTACTATGATAAATATAGTACGAAAGCATCAAATGTTGAACCAACAGTACTTATCTTGTGTATAAAGTTCTTTGGTCTCGACGTGCCACGTTTCAGTATTTCTTCAGGAAGCCAAACGAAGACTTTGTCCCCTTTTTCCTCCATGTCTCTGAGCACAACCTTTCCACATATGAGAATTTGAACTGCAGACTTTTTTGATATTCCTGTGTGAGTTTATTTAAGTATTCTAAGTAAGCGTGTTACTCATTATTATTTCAATTTTTCACGCTTCTTTTTGAATTGTGTTTTCTCCCATTTTTTGTTTTTCACTTAGTCGTTCATATTTATAGGCAAGAATCTTTCTCTTTTTCTCTTGTACTGTTCTCTTCTGCCTATTTGAACCCCAGTCAGCAAGCTGTTTGCCAATATTCAGCGGCGCTTAACCAGGTAGTGCTGCAAAATATTGGCTGTGACTACCCCAGCTTAATATAGCAGTGCTGAGACAGTCTGGATGGGGGCAGACCAAGAAGATCTTCAGGCACCCACGATGATTAGTGCCAGTGCCTGCATAGCTAACCAGGCTGAAAAGATCATATATCTTTGACCAATTATTTATTTATTGGGATTTATTAACTGCCTTTATGAGAAAGTATGTGGATATTGGCACTGAAAATCAGCCAGCACCCATATAATTTTCAGCTTCATGGAAGATCTGGATATTCAATGCCAGTGCCTAGACATGATCTAAATCAGTGGTTCCCAACCCTGTCCCGGGGGGCCTCCAGCCAGTCGGGTTTCCAAGATATCCCTAATGAATATGCATGAGAGAGAGCTGCATATAATGGAAGTGACAGGTATGCAAATCTCTCTCATGCATATTCATTAGGAATATCTTGGAAACCCGACTGGCTGGAGGTCCCCCGGAACAGGGTTGGGAACCACTGATCTAAATTAACTGGTGGCAGACAGCATTTTAATAAAACATTCGCTGCTGCCAACTGAATGTTGACCTTTTGCATTTCATGCTCTCATCGTCCCTCCTCTCTCTTTGTGTCTCTAGGCAGTCACTGCAGGCGGCTGCTTTTGTCTCCAGCTCTCTTATGCTGTACTTATGTTTACTGAATGTGCCGCCCTCTGTCGTTGCAGCTGGACTAGAGAGGTCATTTACCGTTGATGATTTTGAGCATGTCGTTTTCCACACTCCCTTCTGTAAACTGGTGCAGAAATCCATGGCCCGATTGTTAGTAAATGATTTCTTCAGTAACCCTAATCTCAACACTCATAATGGCATCTTCCAGGGCTTGCAACCTTTCAGGTGGGTAAAGCTCCTCTGGTATGATGTTAGGCCCTGATGCTATAAAGTCCGGCATTGATATAGGCACCAATTCTATAAAACATAGGTGCCCATTATAGAATCATGCTTAGTGTTGCCTAATTGTGCTTAGTCGATGCTCATCATCCTAACATTTAGGCACATGATTCACAAAGAGGTGCCTAACTTGAAAACACATCCCCCTAACCATGCCTAGTTTTTGTGTAGGTGCTTTGAGCTAGGTGCCTACTTTTTATAGAATTGAGTTTTTTGAGGGTAGATGTGAATCCCTTGTTCACTCTTTCCAAAAATACTAGGACTAGGGGACATGCGATGAAGCTACTAAGTAGTAGATTTAAAACAAAATGGAGAAAATATTTCTTCATACAACGTGTAATTAAACTCTGGAATTTGTTGCCGGAGAATGTGGTGAAATCATTTAGCTTAGCAGGGTTTAAAAAAAATGTTTGGATAATTTCCTAAAAGAGAAGTTCATAGGCCATTATTGAGATGGCTTAGGGAAATCCAATGCTTATTCCTAGGATAAGCAGCATAAAATCTGTTTTACTACTTGGGATCTAGCTAGGTACTTGGGACCTGGGTTGGCTACTGTTGGAAACAGGATACTAGGCTTGATGGACCTTTGGTCTGTCCCAGTAGGGCAATTCTTATGTTCTTAAATAATAATAATAATAATAATTTATTTCTTATATACCCAATTAAAGCTGATTGTGAGATATTGAGTGCCAATATAGGCACTGATTAAGCCTGTTGCTCAATTAAATTAGGCGCTATTATCAGCACCTAACCGTAGACAGACTTTATAGAATCAGGGCCAAAATGTTCTGTACAATTATTGTACATTGAATTGACTTGCAGTTTCTCACTACTTTTGTTACATTCTTGAAAGTGGCTTATGATATTGGCAGTACAATTTATTTATTTATTTATTTATTCAATTTTCTATACCATTCTCCCAGGGGAGCTCAGAACGGTTTTCATGAATTTATTCAGGTACTCAAGCATTTTTGCCATGAAAATGAGCTGGGCCTGATTCTGGTGCACATTGAGACCTTAATTTTTTTGTCTGTTAGAGAAATGCTTAGTGTACCAGCTCTTTAAGAATATAAACACCAGACAACAGGTGAGATGTTTGCAGACTGGTGACTATTTTGATCACGCCATTAAATTACAATTTTGTTCTACCCAGGGATTACAAGTTGGAAGATACAGTGTTGGACAAAGAAGTAGAGAAGGCTGCTCTGAAAGCCAGCCAGGCAATGTTCAATGAGAAAACCAAACCCTCACTCTTCCTTTCTACCCAAAATGGAAATATGTATACACCATCAATGTACGGCTGTTTGGCTTCTGTCTTAGCACAGTGAGTAAGAATGCGTATGAGCCAAGAAAAGACTGCTCTTGCTACTGGTTCAACCATATTCATACTATAACCTCCAAATTTGATAAAGGTTGGGGTGCACAATTGTATGTCTAGTTATAGGGTCAATTATGTGAGTAACATAATTAGCTAATTGGTGCTTAATTAGAGATAAGCAATAATAATTGGTCTTAACTAGCACTAATTAGCAGTTGCACATATAACTGATTTATCCCCTAATCTGTAAACTGAACCCCAATATTCAGACCGCAAGAGATAGCCAGTGATCTCCCATAGTCTGTGACAATACTAGAAATTCAATACCGGCACCGTATCCAGTGACCGGTGTTGAATTTCCAGTATTGCCTGTTAGGCCAGTATTCATCATCTAGCTGGCTAAGTCTTAACGACCAAAGATTGACTAGTCTTTTAGGCAGCTCTATCTGGCCACTGAACTTAGCTGGCGAACTTCTGAATATTGATGGTAACCGGCTATGTCAAGTGACATAGCTGATCACAGGCCAAGCTGGTGAGTCGGATATTCAGCAGGAGATAGCTGGCTATCCGGCATTACATTGGGCGATAACCAGCTATGTGCTATTTAGCTGTTCAGGAGCATTCCTGGATGGTTAGATAGCTCTAAATTCACTCTGCAGCTCCTCAATATTTCTTCTCTCTTATCTCTCCCTATACTCCTCCCCGGGAACTCCTTTCATCGGGCAAGTTTCTCTTATCTGTACCCTTCTCCTCTACTGCCAACTCCAGACTATGGGCTAGATTCACTAAGCAAACTGATCGGTTTGCAACCTCTTTGCGACCTAATTTCCCTCGGACCAGATTCACTAACCTCTGTCCTGATCATCCTCTGATCCGCGCATGCAAATGAGGGGAAACGGTATTGAAATGTAGGCAGGCAGTGATTCACTAACAAAAACCCTGCAACACCGACTGGGCTGGCCGATCACAAACAAGTGACTGCTGGGGACAAGTCATTCACTGCTTTCAGACTGCTATCTCCTGTTCTCTGACTGCTGTCTACCCCGATTTTCCTGCTCTCTGCCCCTGACTCTCCTGATCTCTGCTGCGATTTTCTCCTGCCGCCCTGCTCTGCCCCAAATCTCCTCTCCTGCTCCCTGCCCCAACTCTCTGCCAATTTGCTCCTGCCAGCCTGCTCTGCCCCCGACTCTCCTGCTCTCTGCCCCAAGCACTGCCCTGGCCTTCCCCTGCAGTGCGAGCCCGTGGTTTCAACCCACGTGTTAAAACCACGGGCTTGCTGGACTAAAGTTAAAAAAGGGTCGCTGTTCTTCGACGCATGCTCAGACCATTTATAGATGGTCTGCACTAGTGCTGCCCGATTAACGATTAGAAATGGTTCACCGATTCACTTCAGGTGAATTTATTTGAATCGATTCGAAACAAAAAAAAATATTGGTTCACGATTCGGCTAACCCTCCCCCCTCTCCCCCTAAAGCAAGAGCGGCAGCGCTGCTCTTGCTGGCTGGCCGCTGCTGCACCTGCTTTAGAGGGTGAGGGGGGAGGGTCAGTCGGGAAGTGCTGCTATCTGGATTCACCCCTGGTGTCCATTTCCCTTCCCTGGCATTCAGCTTCCCCCCCCCCGGCGTCCGTTTCCCTCCCCTGGCATTCAGCTTCCCATCCCTGGCCTCCCGCTTCCCCCCCCAGGCCTCCCCGCACTGTTTACCTGTGAGGAACAGCCTGCAGATAAGATCACGATGCTAGCGATCTTTCCACTGCTTCGGAGCTGTTTCCTCCGCGATCCTACCTCTGATGTCAGAAGAGGGGCAGGACCGCGGCAGAGGAAACAGCTCCGAAGCAGTGGAAAGATCGCTAGCATCGCAACCTTATCTTCAAGCTGTTCCTTACAGGTAAATGGTGCGGGTAGGCCAAGGAGGAAGACGCAGGCCTTCCGGGGCGGGGGGGAGCAGGCCAGGGGGGACAGGCAGGCCTTCAGGGGAAACAGGCAGGCAGGCCTTTATAGGGGGACAGGCCTTCAAGGGGGGGGAGACAGGCCTTCAGTGGGGGACAGACCTTCAAGGAGGGCAGGCAGGCAGGCCTTCGGAGGGATGCAGGCCTTCAAGGGGGGACAGGCTTTCAAGGGGGAGGACAGGCTTTCAAAGGGGGGGGGACAGGCAGGCCTTCGGGGGGGATGCAGGCCTTTAAGGGGGGGAAAGACTTCAAGGAGGAAGTAGGCCTTCAGGGATGGTGGCACATGCCTTCAGGGGGACAGGTTGGCCTTTAGGGGTGGGGGTCAGACCTTCAGGGGAGGGGGGCCTTGGTGTAGAAGTACACGGAGAGAGGGAGGGAAGGGGGGTTCAAAGTTACGTGCATATGCCGGACTTTGGGGGGAAGAAATAATGGGTCTGAAAATAGAGGAGAAGGAGAGAGATGATGGACAATGGGAGTTAGGGAGGGAAAGAACAGAAAAGGAGAGAAGTTGGACACAAGGGATGGTGTGGAGGGGGGGATAGAGATACTGGATAGGAGGGTAATTGGGAAAAGAAAGGGAGAGATGGTGGACTGGAGTGGTGGGGAAGGAGGGAGAGATGCTGGATGAAAGGGTAGTTGAGAAAAGGTGGATCTGTGGAGGGAGATGAAAAAAGGAAAGATGCCAGACCTCCTGGGGAGGGAAGGGCAGGACAGAGATGGCAGATGGATGGTTAGCACAGAGAAAGAAGAAAGAAGGAGACCCTGGCAAGCAAGTTATCAGAAGACAACCAGAGCCTGGGACCAACAAGATTTGAATAATGACCAGACAACAAAAGGTAGAAAAACGAATTTTATTTTCTGTTTTATGATTACAATATCAGATTTGAAAAGTGTATCCTGCCAGAGCTGGTGTTAGACCGCAAACGTGAGCTAGGATTTAACAGAGAGAGGAAAAGTCTTTTTTGTTTGTTTATTTTGTTTACACCACAGCGCCAGTGTGGTTAGGAGAAGGCAAAGGGGGTGAAGAGGCTATAAAATAAACCCACCGGGATGTTTGAAAAAAATAAACAAACCACCCAATTGGGCAGGAAAATCGAATCGAATCGAATCGAAAAACCAATTCAGTAGGCTGAATCGAATCAAATTGAAATTTTTTTTTCCTGAATCGGGAAGCACTAGTCTGCACATGCTTCAGGATCACTACAGAGTGATCCGGGTGTTTGGTTGTGGGCATGATTCCGATCACCCTCATTTGCATGAGGGCGATTTGTGAATCTGCCCCCTGGACACGGTTCAGATCAGATCCCTCACGGATTGGTTCCGATCCGTGTCCTTAGTGAATCTAGCTCCTTCACTCTTGCTGCACTATGCGCCTAGAAAAGACTGCCTGAATCAGTACATCAAGCTCCGTCCCCGGCAGTATTCAAATCTGGAAAGCCGGCTGCTTAGCCCTCCACATAGTTCCTGTTTCACATAATTATTTAAGTTTAATGAATAATAAGGCAAAGGCAGCTTACATGAAATGCATCCTAAAAATATACAGCAATTGTGCAAGCAAAGGAGAAAATCTGCTTGCTCTTCTCATTTCCTCATTAGCTAGCTTTTTAATACCTTTACATGAAATATTACTTTAGCTGTTATGATTGGTTGTTATTATGATTGGCATTTTAATTGATTGGCTGTGGTTACGTACTTAATTTCTAACTGGTTATGTCCCTTATTGCCGTATGTCATTACCAGGCGTGGGTGGTGTCCAAAAAACACCCATGTTATCTACCCTGACAGCTTTGTCCCTGAGGCTGACCACAAATGCTTCTGAACATGACCGTCACCTTTCCATGTGGCCCCCCACCCCTTCCTAGTTCCTTATTCTTCTGCAAAATAGGTGCTGTGGCCAGTGAGTATGTGCAGGCCAGCTGGTGCCCAAGTTTCCATGGGCCAAGGCAAAGGTAGTTAGTTCCGCTGTTCAGTGCTGTTCTTAAATGTTATCTGATGTCCAGTAATGCTGTAGAAATGTCTTAGCCCTTACTCTGAAATTGCCCCATCTGTGGCTTGGAAACTGTCAGTAGTGCAGAGGCAAAGTTGTTAGAAGCTTTGAAGATTCATAGAGTCCACGCTGTGCATAATTTCCATGTTCTAATGCTTGGCCTGTTTGTGCTTGTGGACTCAGGGCCCAATGATGATGGGGGTCTCCTGGGGGTCCCTCAAATCCAGGCTAAAAGCCCACTTTTTTGAGGTTGTGTTTAACTTCTAACCCCCCACTCACTTGTAAAGCACCCATGCATAAGAAACTTCCTAACCCCCTATTTGCCCTTTCTGCCTGTTTGACTAGATAGTAAGCTCTACTGAGAGCAAGGGACTGTCTCTGGAAAGTTTTAATGTACAGCACTGCATACATATAGCAGCACTATAGAAATAAGTAGTAGTAGTAGTAGTAGAATGAGCATATCAGGGGTAGTCCAACTAACCTTTTATGTACTTTATAAAATACTTACCTTTAGTGCATGATTGCCACACTTAGGTGCCACCATTTCTACCAGCCATAGACATGGCATTCAGTAAGTGGTCATGCCTAAAGTTTAGCATGTAACTGTGGATTTACATAAATATTCTGTAACAGATTTGGCATGCAACTCCAGCATTATAGAATACTAACTTAACTTCCTGTTTTTCTGGGCATCTGTTAGAGCCATTTTTAGAGCTGCCCCTGAGTGTGCAACACCACCTTTGTATAATTACTACATATTATAGAAATACCAAACGGAAAACCCCCCACAGAGTCCCACCATGATGATTAAATACTGGAAATCAAAAATTCCACAAGTACAGATTAAGACAGAAAGATTACATTTTCTCAGACTTTGAGAAATGTGCATTATTTGTTATTACAGGTATTTGTAACCATCTTCCACATTGGGTAAGCTCCATAAAGATAGCACCCTGTTTTATTTTCATTTCTCTCACAGGAATTCAGCTCAGCAATTGGCTGGTTCCAGAATTGGTGCTTTCTCTTATGGATCAGGTTTGGCGGCTAGCTTATTTTCCATTCGAGTCTCTCAGGATTCTGCTCCAGGTATGTATCTTCTCTTCTTCCATTCATTTGTCCTACCTATTGCCTCATAATTGTGTCCCCTTATCCCAGGTGTACTCTTTTCTCATGTTGTATCCCATTCTCTTGCCTCCTTCTACCCTACTATCCTACCTATCCTCCTTTTATCCTACTGTCCCATCCTTCCTTCTTGCATGCCAAAATTGGTCACCGAGCCCAGTACCCTAACTTCAACAGTAACCAATATGGGTCAATAGGAAGCACCAGGCAGATTCCAAAAAGTAAATTCTTGCTTTCCCAAATATACATAGCTATAATTGTTCATGGACCTTTCTTCCAGGAACTTATTCAAACTCATTTGAGACTCCTCTATACCATAACCATATCCTCCTGCAACAAAGTCCACTTTGATTAATGTATACAGTGCACGTTTCATGGTGTGCTCCCTAGGGCTCCTTTTACTAAGCTGCTATAGCGTTTTTAGCACATGCAGCATTTTAGCGCACACTAAACCCATGGTACGCGGCTAGAACTAACGCCAGCTCAATGCTGGCATTAGCGTCTAGCATGCATGGCAATTCAGCACACGCTAAAACCACTATTGCAGCTTTGTAAAAGGAGCCCTTAGTCTACTATTTAAAAAATAATAATATGAGGTGAAAACTAATATCAAAAATTGTAATGCCTGGGGAATAAAATGTCACACAAAAAGTGAAAAAAAAAAAGAAAAAATCCCACAAACTTAATCATTAAAGACAAAAATCAAATACAATATTGATATATTTATTTTGTGCACATAGAAGCAAAGTTGATCTGTTTTGTTCTAATCACTGCATACTATTTTTATAGTATGCCTTTTTCAAGCAACACCATTTATGAATTAATATTTATTTATTTGTTCATTTTTATAGCCCGTCTTCCCCAGAATCTAAGACCGGGTTACAATAAAATAAAAATAGAAATTAGGCACTTGGAAGTTCCCTATGAAGTTAATATGTAAAACAAAACATATCTTTGTAAAGGGTAATGCAGCTCTTGCCGTTTCAAACGTAGCCCCAACATGGACCATGCTTCACAATTGCTGTGTTAGGGAACCAAAGAGAATATTCAAAAATTTCAAAAGCATGGTGTTCCTGTGAAGATGGAAAATATATTAAGACAGTGCAATCACAAATCTAAAACCACATACTAAAGACACATCTCAAATCAAACTCATGCTCTGTGATAATTTTGTCCTCAAGGGCTTGCACTAATGTAGCATTTATAAAATCCTACAACTGGGCTGTAGTTCTTCCAATATTTCTTTATAATACTAAGAACATAAGAATTGCCGTTGCTGGGTCAGACCAAAGGTCCATCGTGCCCAGCAGTCTGCTACCGCGGCGGCCCCTAGGTCAAAGACCAATGTCCCAACCAGACCAGCCCTACCTTTGTGTGCTCCAGTTCAGCAGGAACTTGTCTAACTTTGTCTTGAATCCCTGGAGGGTGTTTTCCCCTACGACAGCCTCCAGAAGAGCGTCCCAGTTTTCCACCACTCTCTGGGTGAAAAAGAACTTCTTTACGTTTCTACGGATCTGTCCCCTTTTAACTTTAGAGAGTGCCCTCTCGTTCTCCCTACCTTGGAGAGGGTGAACAACCTGTCTTTATCTACTAAGTCCATTCCCTTCATTATCTTGAATGTTTCAATCATGTCCCCTTTCAGTCTCCTCTTTTCAAGGGAGAAGAGGCCCAGTGTCAGCAAGCTGAACTACTGTGCCACCCCCTTTATTTGCTGGACAAATCACTATAGACTGATCATTGGCCAAAGTCCTTAAGGTCTGCCTTTCTACCCTAGATAGATTATTAGGGTGTTCATCCTCCTTGGCCAAGTTCTTGATGGCTGCTAGGACCAGATTTTCAAAGACCTGATTATGCAAATCCACTGACCCTGGAGGTATCCATTTTGAACGTCTTTTTAATGGAAATGCTTGATCATTTTCACACGCAAAGCTGATGTTATCAGAAAACAGAGCAAGCCATTTCCAGTTCTAAAATGGCAGCCATAACTTCCCGTGGCAGTCTTGCGAGGTTGCCATGGGAAGTCATGGCCACCTTTTTTTCAATGTGGCAGAAGAGGGCAGGAGCAATTCAGGATGTTCCTGCCTCAAAGACACAAACTATACTATTGGACCCTTTACAAGGTAAGCCTGGGGAGGGCCTAATGGGGGGATGGGGGAGGATATTAGAGTGTTGGGTGATCCAGAGGGGGGGGCGCTACAATGTCAGGTTTCTATAGAAAATACAGACATTTTTGGCAGAAACTTGAACCCAGGTTTTGTGTCAATTTTAGTGCCAAATCTGAAATCGAAATTTAGATCCAGTCAGTCTTGACGCTATAAGTTATATGTGTAAGTTGGAGCCCTGCCCATGCTCTGATCGCATATTGTGCACACCCCTTTGCATTTATGCATGATCCTCAAATTCTTTAAATGATGCTCAAAACTGTGTGCACAAACTTGGGCTAGTGCCCAATTTGTACATGCAATTTAATTGAATAAGTCAATTAATGCCAATAATTGGCAGCTAACAATCAATTATTGGGGTTAAGTAGCATCAATTTGCATTTATGCACGCATCTTCTTGGTATTTTATGAAGATGCATAAGTACATTTGTAAGTACTGATCTGAAAAGGGAGCATGGCCAACGGAGAGGCATGAGACAGGTGTAAAAGATCAAGGAGTTTTACCTCACTAAGGCTGCCTTTATACCACTGGGCAGCAGCGGGTGCTAGGCAAAGGTAGAGAAACTACATCTCCCAGAATACATTGGGCTTTGCAGCTCAGAACTGAGATCAAATAGGAAGTAATATAATCCTGCTGAGTCACAGGAGTGGGTCTCAGGCAGCGAGGAGTGTAAATGCCACAGAGTACAGTGAGTTAGATAGGTCCCAGGGGAAGAGGGTTCCCTGAGAGAGAGGCACCAGAGAAAAAGAGAAAAATTAAAAAGAGGACATGTGGCCCACTCCATTCTGCCTCCAGCCCCGCCCAACACAAACTTCATCTCTTCTCCTTCTCTGATTCCAGGCTGTGACTGAAAGGCCTCTGAGCATGTGTGGATGCGAAGAGACGCTCTCACATGCATGCATGCACGCATGTGTGTGATATCATCATATCGCATCCATGCGTGCTTGGAGACCCTTCAGACATGGCCCCGAGCTCAGGGCCTTCCAAAATCCAGACAAACTGCTGAGTTTTGAAAATACATCTGGACATTCGGACATTCCTCTAAAAAGAGGACATGTCCGGGTTTTCCCGGACATCTGGGATTCCTAAGAAAGAGACTTCCAGTTTCCCTAGGTATGGGCTGAAGCAGACTGAAGCAGAGTGAATAGTTTTTGCGTATCTGAGGTAAGCCAAAGTGTGGACTCTTATTTCAGCTCTCTCTATAACTAGACCTTGTGCTGGGTGGACCATGTTAAACTAGTATAAGGCAAATATGAACAGTGAGCTAACAGAAGAGTGAAAGATAAAACATTTCTTTTGTTCATCTAAAAAGGGTATATTAGTTGTGTATGTACACTACAGACCTCTCTTTGCTATCCTACCTAACCTGTCACAGCAGGTCCGAGGTGTTCCTACAATTTGTGCAGTGTTATAGAATATGGGAGATCTTCACTTAATTTAGGTGTGAGGATTTATACCAGGTTTCAGCTGATTTAAATCCTTGTGCCTAAAATTAGATGCAGATCCAGCATTAAGCACAATTCTATATATGGTGCTGAACTCGGAGCTTTGTTTATAGAATAGCGCTTGGTGCTCATTTTTTTGGGTGCTGAATTTATCCCTATGCCACTTACCTGCACCATTACACAGTAGAATAGCACTTAGTTGCTCCATTGGCACATTCGTGGGTACTTGTACCCTAGGAGGATAATATTGACACAAAACTCAACACATCGCAAGAGTGGTGCTTAAGTGGAAGCCCCAGCAGCGGGGAAGTGTAACCGATGCCAGACTTCTACAGTCTCTATCCCATATGTGGCGAGAAGGATCAGGAGCAATTAGGCATATTTTATACCACATTCAATACATTAATATGTAAACTGCATGGATGTTATTACCAATGCGGTATATCAAACGTAAATAAAACGTGAAAACTTGGGTAGAGAGGGGAAGACATCTTATACTGGAACTTAGCAAGTATAATGAATAATTAATGGTTTGTTGCTTCAACGTTGCCTTGAGAAAGAATGTGACCGTTTGGGCAGACTGAATGGACCACAGAGGTCTTTATCTGCCTTTGTTTACTACTACTACTACTACTACTACTATTAATTATTTCTATAGCACTACCAGATGCACGCAGTGCTGTACAGAGTCACAAAGAGTAAGAAAGTATATCATGGATACAGTTAAGGGGAACAGTTAATCAGCTGGCTGAGTTGGAGGGCAGAGAGGAGTACAGGACAATCAAGCCATTGTGACATCACTGATGAGGTTGGCTCTTATTGGTAGAATGAGGCATTATGACATCATAATCTCTGCTCTGCTTTAGAGAGTTGCACGGGGACAGAAATCCCACCCATCCCCCCCATCCCCGTCAAGATCTTCTCCGTCCCCACCCATCCCTGACAGGATCCTCTCTGTCCCCACCCATCTCCGCAAGGAATTACCTCCATTCCCGCCCATCCCCATAAAAAGCAGCAATTACTTTTGACAGGCTCATCAATTCCACAGTTTCTTTTGTGTTTGTGCTGCTGTTTTCCTTGTGGAATCTCTTTGGTGGAACCCTTTTTTTGTTTTCTGTTCAGGTAATTAACTTATAAACCCCCTCTTTTACTAAGGCTGACATGTCCATTATATTATATGGACGAACCCTGCTTCCAAAGCCTTCCATCCCCATGGGAGTCCCGTTGGCTAGAGGGGGGGTCCCCGTGGGAGTCCCGTGGGCCAGAGGGGGGTCCCCCTGGGAGTCCCGTGGGTTAGGGTGGGATTCCTGCGGGACCCCCGCAGGATCCACGGGATTCCCGTGATCCCCGTTCCTGTGTAGACCTCTACTCTGCTTCCCAAAGACTGAAACTCTTCACACTACTACTACTATGAATTATTTCTATAGCTCTACCAAACGTACGCAGTGCTGTACAGAGTCACAAAGAGTATGAAAAACAGTCCCTGCTCGAAAGAGCTTACAATCTAAACAGGCAAGACAGACAAACAAGATGTCATGGATACAGTTAAAGGGAACAGTTAATCAGCTGGCTGGGTTGGAGGGCAGAGGAGTAGGTTTAAGGATTGAAAGCTATATCAAAAAGGTGGGTTTACTATTTTACTATGTTAAACGTAAGAGTGCTAGTATTCTACATATGTACGTGCACAGGAACTTGTAAATGTGGTCATCTAAGTTAGAGAACAGCCCTTAAAATGTATCCTTAAAATGTATAATGTACTACATAAGAACATAAGAATTGCCACTGCTGTTAGATAATTCCAGGTCTAATAGATGTTGGCATTGTCATCATGATATAGGGACTTTGGATCATCTGTTATATTATTGTCCTTTGATACTTAATTTCTGGAAATCAATTTGGAGACAAATTAATCTTATTCTTGATTCAGCAATTCCCCTAACATATGAAGCCATAATCTGTGGTACGTTTTTACATGTCAAGCCTTCTTTGGATAAATATAAAAGTCAACTTTTTATGATAATGACGGGAATAGCTATCCAATTGATTATACATAATTGGAAGAGGTATGACAGACTAAATTACACATTTTGGTGGACAAATGTTTGTACCACGTATAAATATGAAAAAATGAATGCATGGAGGGGCATAATAAAAAGGGACATCTAAGTCCGTTTACGTCCATCTCGCAAGTTGTCCAAAGTTAAAAAGAGCCTAAGGACAAGTCACATGATGTCATGAGCGTGTGAGGACGTCTCCTCGCTTGCTCCGGGGCTACCCTGCATACTTTTTTGCAATTTACGACGTTTTTCCCCACTTTTCTCGTGGGTACACTGTCTTTTGGGACTTTTTCCTTGCATGGACAAATATATAACAAGATCTCGGGATTCCATGCAGGCAAAATCGGCACGAAAGGATCGGGAGCGAGTGCGGCCTAGCGAGACCAAGATGGCGGCAAGCCCCGCGGCGGCGGTCTCACACCTCACGGAGACTGCGCTGAGTGATATAAAGGAGGCAATCGCTCAGGTACTGGGGCCCAAATTAGAATCGTTAACTGCGCAGATCTCGAACATTGAGAGCCTGTTAGCGGCTGCAGCGGCTCGCACGACCGAATTGGAACAGCGGGTCTCCACCTTGGAGGATACCTCCACGGCTCGAGGTACTGACCTTAGCGCGTTGCAGGCGCAGGTTCGAGCCCAAGCCGACAAGCTGGATGACTTAGAAAATCGCTCGCACCGCTCGAACCTGCGCTTGATGGGCATTCCAGAAACGATTGCAGACCGCTTATTGCTGGACGTGCTGGAACGCTGGTTGCGGGAGGAGTTCCCACTTCCTCCTTCTATGGGGCCTTTGTGCTTAGAACGGGCGCACCGCTTGGGCCCCCGTCCTGGCCTGGAAACACGCCCGCGGGTGGTCATCCTGAAGCTTTTGAATTTCAGGCATAAAGTGGAGCTCCTACAACAATATCGAGCTAAGAGGGATGCCTTGAAATATAATGGAACTTTGGTTCGCATTAGCCAGGATTTTTCTATGGTGCTGCAGGAACGGAGGAGGCCCTTCTACCCTCTTTGTGCGCAACTTTCGGAGCTTAAACAGCGGTTTCAATTCAACTACCCGGCCCTTTTGCGGATCCAACGTAATGGAGTCTGGAAGTCTTTTCAGTCCCCTGAGGCAGCAGCTGAATTTATCAAGCTTCTTGGTAACCCCAGTCCGGGGGAGGACTGACTATGTGGACTTTATTTATTCTGAGAGGTTTGATAATGATACCTGACTGTTAGCTTTTTCTGTTTGAAGGGGGATAATGTCTTATAGGCTCTTGAGAGCTTTATATTTCAGCTGGTCGGGGTGGCCCTGGATGAGGCGTCTTTCGTGACCTGTATCTCTCCCACATGATGGGGGTTTTTGGGACTGTTGGAGGGTATGGGGGGATGGGCATTTCTGGGTGGCGGCAGCGGCAGCGGCATTACTAGGGCATTTTGTGTTATATCCTGTTTGTTGTCTGGGGTTTATTTTTCTAAGGTTGTTTGCATGGTTTGAATGGAGTGTGTATGTGGAGTCTTGGGGTGAGGCTGGGCGCCCTGGGACATTTCCTACTGGAGGGTTCACTTGCTTTGGTGTGCATGGTGGGGTTCCTTATGGGTGACCGGACGTTACGTATACTTTCCTGGAATGTGTCGGGAATTACATCCCCTGCTAAACGCACAAAAATTTTGTCCTAATTGAAGCATCATTCGGCTGATATAGCCTGCCTACAGGAGACTAGACTCACGGATTTGGAACACCAGAAACTCCGGAGAGGTTGGGTTGGGGACCTACACTATGCTTCTTCTCCAGGGAAGAGGGCAGGGGTAGCCATACTAGTTAGGAAGGGCTTGCCATGTACACTCCAGGTCCTGAGGCGTGATCCTCAAGGTCGCTACCTTTTGGTGAAAGTGGTTGGACCTGGTGGGCCCTTTAGGTTATTGGTGGGCTATGGCCCTAATGGATATCAACATTCATTCTTCCAAAATTTGGTTAATATTTGTTTACAGGATTCTGAGTGTCCACTGATACTAGTAGGTGACTTGAATCAAGTATTAGATTCGGGCATGGACCGCTCTGGGGTAACGGGAGTGACGCAGGTAAAACAAACTAAGGGTATTCCTTATCTTTGTCGAGCTTTGGGGTTGGTGGACCCCTGGAGGTTACTTCACCCTACTGAGCGGGATTATACGCACCAGTCTAGAGCCCATGGTTCTTTTTCTAGAATCGATTACACCTTACTTTCTGAAACCTTGTTTGCTCGGGTCTCTGAGGCAACAATAGGCCCCCTTGAAGTGTCAGATCATCACATGATCTGGCTTGATGTTGCGGTGGGAGGTCCTGTGGGTCCTGGGTCAGGATGGAGATTTCCCTCTTATCTGCATGATGATGCTCACTTCCATAAATTTCTCTTGGAAAAATGGGAGGCCTATTGTTCCTTTAATGCCCTACATATAGATCAACCTATATTGTTTTGGGACACAGCAAAAGCAGTGTTGCGTGGGGACATCATAGCTTATGTTGCTTCTAGGACCCGACGCATAGCGCATCATATAGTACAGCTTGAACGTCTGTCAGGGCAGTTAAAACGAGATTTGTTGACCACCCCCACAGTGGCTAATAATGACGTGTATAAAACAGTGCTGGCTGAGTTAAATTCCCATGAACGTACAAAAAAATTGCTGTTTTATCGAAAATTTCAATTCTACAAATATGGTAATAAAGCGGGAAAATTATTAGCGTCCGTAACTAAGAGCTGGACGGGATCCAGATACATCTCCATGATACGAGAGAGCTCGGGAAAGACGTTGACTTCAGCGGTGGATATTTCAGCTAGCTTTAAAACCTACTTTGAGGCTTTCTATGCTTCACCGGGTCCTTATACGGGTCCCGATGTGTGCGATTACTTGGAGGATGCGGGGATGCCCCGATTATCAGCAGCCCAGGTATCCCGGTTGGATAGACCTTTGCACCTACAGGAGGTGCTGCAGTCGATACAGAAATTGAAGTCCTGTACGGCCCCGGGGCCGGACGGTTATTCCCTGGAGTTTTTTAAGATCTTATCTTCCTCCATAGGGGGGTCTCTCTTGGATTACTACACGGCGGTCCAGGCCCACGGTACATTCCCCCGCTATGCTAATGACGCCCTGATTACCTTGATTCCGAAACCATCTAAATTGCCCACTGACATTGAATCTTATCGACCGATATCTCTATTGAATGTTGATATTAAAATTTTGGCTCGTGTATTGGCGGATAGGTTAGCACCCTTGTTGCCTACTATTATTGTGCCTGAGCAGGTGGGCTTTGTTCGGACGCGACATTCCGTACTTAATGTTCGCCGGGTATTATTGGCATTTTTCCGAGCACAGCAGACTCATTACCCTGGTTTATTAGTTGGGTTAGATGCGGCAAAAGCCTTTGACAAGGTTCATTGCCATTACTTGTTCCAGGTATTACAGCATATAGGGCTCCCTGATAGTTACTTGGCACTGATCCGTACGCTTTACTTGGGACCCACTGCCTCAGTATTGGTTAATGGGGTGAGATCCCTCACTTTTCCTGTGGGCAGGGGGACGCAACAGGGTTGTCCGCTGTCACCCTCCTTTTTCTTTTGTACTTGGACCCTTTGCTATGCACACTTCAGAGAGATGATGAGATCGTGGGGTTGCCAGAGGGTTCTTCCCAGTTACGGGTGTTGGCGTTTGCAGACGATCTTTTACTTACTTTGGGTCACCCCCATCGTTCATTGTCCCGAGCATTGGACCTATTGGACGAGTTTCATCTCTACTCAGGTTTAGTTCTCAATAAGCAGAAGTCATTGGTGCTTCCGACCTCGCCTGAGGTGCGTCAGACCTGGCAGGGAGAGTTTCCTTTACAGTGGGCCCCTTCCCAATTGATTTATTTAGGGGTGGTTATTCCTCAGAATTTGGACAGGCTTTATCCTGCTAATGTTTTGCCCTTACTCCGTTGTACAGCGACCACTCTGTATAATTGGCGGAAACTTCCCCTATCCTTTTCTGGCCGAATTGCTCTTTATAATATGATGATACTACCACAATAGCTTTATATATTACAAATGCTTCCTATTATGTTAACACCAACACATTTATCTCAACACAACTCACATCTTTCTGCATACCTGTGGCAGGGGAAACGGGCTAGGATTTTGTTATTTAAGTTGATGTTACCAATTAATCAGGGGGGGGGGTTGGGTCTTCTGAGTGTTTCTAGGTTTAACCTTGCCTGTCAATTGCGGCATATACATGACTGGTTCTGTAATACTACCTGTTTTTCATTACCTGAGATTTAATGTTTTTCTTTTCAGCTTTACCATTTTAGCTATCTCTTACATGCTGTCCACTTGCTGGACTTGCCTCTGTTACAATTGCACCCACTATTACCAGCAATGCATAAGGCTTGGAAAATGATGTGTAAGATGTTGAAGATTTCCCCCTGTGGAACGCCTTATCTCTCCATAGCTGGTAATGGAGACTTCTTACCGGGCTTGGACTCTGCAACATTCCGGCGTTGGGCCACCGTGGGTCTTCAGTACGTGTCACAGGTGGTGCTTCATACGGGGCTTCCTGTCCCCTTTGCCGAGCTACAGACATTGTTTCATCTTTCCCCTGTGGATTGGTTTGCTTATCGACAACTTCGGCATTACTTGCGGACCTTGACTCCGGTGGTGTTGAGAGAGGATGTTCAAAACAGTTTACAGGAAGCTCTTTGTCTTACAGCTCAAGAGCCCATACCGTTGAAATTTTATCATAAGTTCCTGCAGGAGCTCTCTGGTGACCTGGACTTTCTTACCTTGGCCCAGAAATGGTCAACTGATTTTCAAGTGCCTATTTCTGATGATATGATCCGTAAAGGCATTCGTTTGGGGCATGGATCAGTACGGGACATTGCTGTGGAAAATGCGCGCAGCCTATGGCATCTTTTGGACACATGTTTTGGACTTGCCCCTTGGTGTCTGCCTTCTGGTTGCAACTGGTGTCTGCTGTGGCTCGGCTTTGGGGTTGTTCATGGAGGATGCATCCAAGTTTTCTCTTCACTCTACAGATTCGTTTTCACCCGCCTCGATCAGGTTGTGCGGCCTTCATTAAGAAAACTGTATTACTAGGCAGGAAATGTGTCCTATTACAGTGGCTCTCACCTCAGCCTCCTTCTATTCAGCAGTGGAGAGCATTAATGTTACAGCAAATGTTACTGGAACGGAAAGACATTGTGGACATGTCTGCTAAAGCAGGCCGGTTGTTTCGTCAGTGTTGGTATTCTTTTAGTTTGACCTTTACTCATTATGTTCAAAGACAACTTTGGGATATTTGATTTGTTTACTGCTCCCATTTCGACTGTGTTATTCTTTGGGAATGTTTACCGCTGCTGCTGCCCAGGAGGGGTGGGGGGGGGGGGGGGGTTGGGGGGATAGGGGATCGGAGTTGTATTATGACTAAATATTTATGACTTACTGTATATTGTGTGTTTTCTTGCTGGTTTAATAAAAATGACTTACACATAAAAAGAGCCTAAGACACATTTTCGAAAGAGACGTCCAACTTTTTTTTACTTTCGGGATCATCAAGTTTGCTGACAACACAAAGCTATGCCGGGCAATCAGATCGCAGAAGGATTGCGAGGTACTCCAGAGTGACCTGTGTCAGTTAGAGAAATGGGTGGAGAAATGGCAGATGAAGTTTAATGTGGAAAAGTGCAAGGTAATGCATTTAGGCAGTAAGAACAAGGAATACGAGTATAAAATGTCAGGTGCAACTCTGGGTAAGAGCAAACAAGAAAAGGACCTGAGTGTACTGATAGATAGGACCCTGAAACCGTCGGCACAATGCGCGGCAGTGGCAAAGAAAGCAAATAGAATGTTAGGCATGATAAAGAAAGGAATCGTGAGTAGATTGGAGAGAGTTATAATGCCGCTTTATAGGGCAATAGTCAGACCACACTTGGAATACTGTGTCCAACATTGGTCTCCCAACCTAAAGAAGGATATAAAACTGCTGGAGAGGGTGCAGAGACGAGCAACGAAGCTAATAAATGGTATGGAGAACTTGGAATACGAGGAACGACTTAAGAAACCGGGACTGTTCTCCCTTGAGAAGAGGAGACTACGAGGGGATATGATTGAGACTTTCAAAATACTGAAAGGAATCGACATAATAGAGCAGGAAAGAAAATTATTTACAATGTCCAACGTGACACGGACTAGAGGACATGGACTGAAGCTAAGGGGAGACAAGTTCAGGAAAAATATCAGGAAGTTCTGCTTCATGCAACGAGTGGTGGACATCTGGAATGCTCTCCCAGAGGAGGTTATTGCGGAATCCACGGTTCTAGGATTTAAAAGCAAATTAGATGCACATCTCCTTACGAGAGGCATAGAGGGATATGGGTGACTAAAATTACACCATGTGTACACCTGACTGGGCCTCTGCGTGTGCGGATCACTGGACTCGATGGACTGTAGGTCTGATCCGGAGATGGCGGTTCTTATGTTTTTATGTTATGTTCTTATGTCTAATTATACGTCCTGCCGATCTGATCGTCCAAGCTGCTAAATTGTCCATCTTTATACCACATTTCCGTCCAACTTTTCATCCAAGTCCAAAACGCCTAGAACAAGCCCTGTTGGACGTGGGAGGGGTCTGCAAAGTGATGGACTGAACACTCAGACATGGCACCTAAATAGTGGAGTACCTTACAGGGCACTGCTGTGAACTTCACAAAAAGGGTGCCATAGCTTCTCCTCACTACAGCTCCCTTATAGGTTTATGTTTATGTTTATTTTATTAATTTGATGAATCGCCTATCCATAATTTACTAAGCGATTTACAATAAGATACATAAGCATTTTAAAAAACATACTAATAATATTAAGTAAAAGGTAAAAAAAAGACTCATGAACAGACTCATGATAGTGAGCCCCCAAAACCTCCTCCAGAATCCCCTAGACCCACTTATCTACCATCCCAATAGCCCTTATGGCTGCAGGAGCCACTTATATGCCAGCCAAAAAGGGTTTTGGGGGTGTATAGGGCAGTGCACATGTTTAAGTATCAATGTAGTGATTACAGGGGCTTATGGACATGGGTCCTCTTCTCTATGGGTCCCTAACCCACCCCCAGGATGACTTAAACTGCCTCTGGGCTGGACGACTAGGCTTTCCTATGCCAGGCGGCCAGGTGATGATGGTCTGGAGGCTGAAATTTAAAGTTGTGAATATTATTTTTATGGGGGTGGTTGGTGATCACTGTGGTAGTGTGTGTGGGGTCTGTGTTATGTGCTTGTAGTGCTTATCTGGTGAGTTTAGGTGGGTTTTTGTGACTTAGACCATGTTTTACATGGCCTTAAGTCACAACATCCAAGTTCCATCTAGGCTCTGTTGTTAAACTTTCGGTTATACATGCTATACAACTAAGTCTAATCTGGCCCACATCCCGCCCAACTCCCACCCTCGACACACCTCCCGAAACGCCCCGTTTAGCTTTGGACGTTGAGCGGCACTATGAAGGCCTAGGTCATTTAGAAATACGTCCAAAACCCGGTTTTATTATTGGCACTTGGACGTTTTTGAGAATGTTCGTCCAAGTGCCGACTTAGGCCGGTTTTTGGACGTTTTTCTCTTTCAATTATGAGCCCCAGAGTATTTGGGGTTTAGCAGTACATTTAATAGTGTGGAGTCCATTGACTATATTTGTTACATCATAATAATTGTAATGTATTTATTTATTTAATTTTGAGGTTGGTAGAATTCCTTACACATCCAGGGGAGGGAAAGATATTTTGTTTATTAAAATACTTAATTATAATATTATAATTACATAATTAGTCTTATTGTAGTAATTTGCTAAGGGGGGAAGAAAATGATTGTTCTAAGTATAAATTATATGTTTAATAATGCGTTTTATGAAATATTTATGTTTAGATATTTGTATTGCATTGTCAAACTTTAAAAATCAATAAAGATTTATATAAAAAAAAAGAATTGCCACTGCTGGGTCAAACCAATGGTCCATTGTGCCCAGCAGCCTGCTCACGCAGCAGCCCTTAGGTCAAAGACCAATGCCCTAACTGAGACTAGCCTTACCTGCGTACGTTCTGGTTCAACAGGAACTTCTCTAACTTTGTCTTGAATCCCTGGAGGGTGTTTTCCCCTATAACAGCCTCCGGAAGAGCTTTCCATTTTTTAACAATCTCTGGGTGAAGAAGAACTTCCTTACATTTGTACGGAATATATTCCCTTTTAACTTTAGAGAGTACCCTCTCGTTCTCCCTACCTTGGAGAGGGTGAACAACCTGTCTTTATCTACTAAGTCTATTCCCTTCATTATCTTGAATGTTTCGATCATGTCCCTCTCAATCTCCAGTTTCTCTAATCTCTCCCTGTACGGCAACTCCTCCAGCCCCTTAACCATTTTAGTTGCTCTTCTCTGGACCCTTTTGAGTAGTACTGTGTCCTTCTTCATGTACTGGACACAGTATTCCAGGTGAGGGCGTACCATGGTCCGGCATGATAACCTTCTCCGATCTATTTGTGATCCCCTTCTTAATAATTCCCAGCATTCTGTTTGCCATTTTCGCCAACACCGTGCATTGCGTGGATGGCTTCATTAACTTGTCAACCAGTACTCCCAAGTCTCTTTCCTGGGGGGTCTCTCCAAGTACTGCACCGGACATCCTGTATTAGTATATAAGATTTTTGTTACCGACATGCATCATCTTACACTTATCCACATTAAACCTCATTTGCCATGTCGCATCCCATTTCTCGAGCGTGTTTATGTCACGTTGCAGGTCTTCGCAATCCTCCTGCATCTTCATTACTCTGAATAACTTTGTATCATCTGCAAATTTAATCACCTCACTCGTCATACTAATTTCCAGGTTGTTTATAAATAAGTTGAAGAGCACGGGTACAAGCACTGAACCCTGCGTCACTCCACTCATGACGCTTTTCCAGTCTGAGTATTGTCCATTTACCCCCATTCTCTGTTTCCTATCCGCCAGCCAGTTTTTAATCCACGTGATTATTTCACCCTCAATTCCATGGCTCGCAATTTTTCGAAGTAGTTGTTCATGCGGAACCTTGTCGAACGCCTTCTGAAAATCCAGATATACAATGTCGACCGGGTCAACCTTGTCTATCTGCCTGTTTTCTCCCTCGAAGAAGTGCAGGAAGTTCATCAAGCAAGATCTTCCTTTGCTGAAGCCGTGCTGGCTGGTCCTCATCAGATCGTGTCCATCAAAGTGATCAATGATGCGGTCCTTTATCAGCGCCTCTACCATCTTTCCCAGTACCGAGGTCAGACTCACCGGTCTGTAGTTTCCCGGATCTCCCCTCAAACCTTTCTTGATTGGCGTAACGTTTGCCACTTTCCAGTCTTCCGGAATCCTTCCCGATTTGATTGACAGATTGGCTATTAGTTGAAGCTATAGCCCCTTTCAGTTCCTTGATTACCCTCGGATGGATGCCATCCAGTCCTGGGGATTTATCATTTTTAAGCCTATCAATCTGCTTGTATACCTCTTCTAGACTGACCGTCAACCCTGTCAGTTTCCAGTCTTCATTTCCTGCTTATAGCCTGTTGGCTTCCGGTATGTTGTGTATGTCCTCTTCGGTAAATACAGACGCAAAAAATGTGTTCAGTTTGTCAGCGATGGCTTTGTCCTCCTTTAGCACTCCCTTTATTCCATGGTCATCCAACGGCCCCACCGCTTCCTTCACGGGTTGTTTCTCCTTAATTTATCGAAAGAATGGCTTAAAGTTTTTTGCCTACTTGGCTATTTTTTCCTCATAGTCTCTTTTGGCCTCTCGTACTGCCTTGATGTTGTTTGTGCTTTTTCCAGTTTTTGTCCGTTTTTGACCTTTTCCATTCCTTAAACAAAGTCTTCTTGTCTCTGATTGCTTTCTTCACCGCTACAGTGAGCCACACCAGTTCCTTGTTCTTTTTCCCCTTGGATTCCTTGTTGATACGTGGTATATATAGATTTTGTGCCTCGGTGACTGTGTCCTTAAAAAGGGACCATGCTTGCTCTAGCATTTTTACAGTGCTTAGCCTCTTCTTAATCTTCTTCCCCACCATGAGTCTCATCCCTTCGTAATTCCCTTTTCGGAAGTTCAGTACCGTGGCTGTCGTTCTGGATCGATGTTTTGCCCCTATGTCCAGGTTAAAGTGGATCATATTGTGATCACTGGTTCCCAGCGTCCCTTCTACTTCTATACCTTGCGTCGGTCCTCGTAATCCATTTAAAATTAAGTCCAGAATTGCATTTCCTCTCGTATTTATTTTTTTCCCAATTCTTTATTATTTTCAAAACTTACAATAAGTGTAACAATAAAATACAACATTTTCTTCAATACCACACTTAATACTCGTATTTTTCTTGACAGGAAGCAATCACTACAGCATCCAGGAACTTGGTCTCCCTACTGCAGCCGGAGGTGCCTAGGTTCCAGTCTATCCCCGGATAATTGATGTCACCCATGATAACTGCGTTGCCTCCTTTGCAGTTGCGTTTAATCTCGTCCGTCATTTTTCCATCAATTTCTTTGGAATGGCCTGGCGGTCGGTAGTAGATGCTGATCTTCGTTTCCGTTCCATTTGATCCTGGAATTTTAACCTATAGAGACTCTACCTTATTTTTTGTTTCCGGCGTGTTCTCTCCGGTAGACTCAATTCCCTTTTTGACATCTAGGGCAATACCCCCACATTTTTGACCTACTCTGTCTCTGTGGTTTAGCTTGTATCCCGGTAGCACAGTGTCCCAGACATTTTCCTTGTTCCACCATGTTTCCGTGATGCCAATGAAGTTGAGGTTATCTTTTTGTGCCATAATTTCCAATTCCCCCATCTTATTCCTTAGGCTCCTTGCATTTATGTACATACACTTGAGTTTGCAGCCTGTTACTTTATTGTATGTTTTAATTTATTTAATATGAGTATTAGTCTGTAAGTCAACAAGAACTATGCTAAGAAGCAGATTATAAATAAAATGAAATGAAAATTGTTATTGGGAGGGCCAGAAAATGGTGGAAATGAGGATCATCATGAAACTAAGGGTGACTTGCGACAGAACACCATGAGCCTGTAATCTAACTGAACATAAACATTTTCCACTTCAATTTCATAATCGTTGTTCTTCTAAGTTGCTTCCCATACCTCTTGCTGATTGTTTGAATTACATGAAGTCTCTTACTATAGTACTTTAGGAATTTAGGGCCCCTTTTACAAAGCCATGGTAGTAATGCTGCCACAGTAAATGCACCGAAGGCCATTCAATTCCTATGGGCTTCAGTGCATTTAAAACTGCAGCATCGCAACTGTGGCTTTGTAAAAGGGACCCTTAATGTCATATATACTCCTTTATGTTTACGTTAATGTTGTAGGAGCACTTTCTTTGTCTCTAACTGTATGTCTCTTTTGCTCTCTACGCTTTGGATACCCTAGGACCATGCTTCTCAACCCAGTCCTCAGGGCACATCCAGTCAGTTTTTCAAGATATCTACAATGCATTAGATAGATTTATTTACATCGTCTCCTTAGTATGCAAATCTCTCTCATTCATATTCATTGTGGATATCCTGAAAACCCAACTGGCTGACTGCCCCAAGGAATGGTTGAGAACCTCTGTCCTAGGGATTCCAAGACTTAATTTAATAAGACCTGTGATCCTTTCTATTAGTTTTTCCAATGCTGTGGATTGTCTTCCTCCTAGGTTCACCTCTAGATAAGTTGGTATCCAGTCTCTCTGACCTATCTAATCGCTTGGACTCCAGGAAAAAAGTTCAGCCTGGGGAGTTTGCAGAAATGATGAAGCTGAGAGAGGAAACTCATCACTTGAGTAAGTTAGCCCTCATGATAGAAGAGAATGGCAGGGGAGAAGAGTCTATTGTCTGCTTTTCCTGAATGAGAAATGTTTGTCTGGGCTCTAGGATCAAGAACAGTAAGTGAGAGCTCTTTGGAAGAGCTTCTGATAAGGTCATGAAGATGAAATGATGCCAAGCTTCAATACGCTAGCACCAGCAGTGAAATTATTTTTTATAGCTGCAGTCCTGTCCCTGAATATGAATCTAGGAAGCTATGGTACCATTGTTACCTTCGCTTATCATATTTAGACTCCAGAATTAACTCCTCCTATACTAGACAGTGTTGAATATATTTTAAATTATCTTGATTATGTTTTTGAATTTTGATTGAATTATTCCTTAGGTAACTGCTTGGGAAGAACACCAAGTATGAGGTATGGGGTGAGACAAAACACCAGACTCCCAACCCATGGGGCCATATCGAGTAGGAGGATTTTGGTTGGGATTAGGGAAAGAGGGGAGGGAGGGGGAGCGCTAACTCTCAAGACCTCACCTCAGTGGTATGCTGTTCTCCTGCATGGCATGAGTTCTTTCATTCCTCAGACACTACATGAAGTCTACTGTCTATTCCTCTGAATAAAACAATTTAGTGCTGATTTCTTCCAACTAAAGAAGATCAACATAAGAGCTGAGGGGGAAATAAACACCAGAATGTAGGGATGGAACGCCAAGAAAAAGGTCTTTTACTAAAACACTGCATTTGATCTGGATTATAGCTAGCTCTTGATCTCCTTCCTTCTCCTGGTTCCTCTGCATTCCCCTTTCTCCATTAGACCCAGAAGAACCTCACTGTAGAATACAGGTGTCCTACTTCAGCCCTTGCTGACCACCTGCAACATGAGAACACTTCACAGCATTTTCATTCCTGTCCCGGTCAGACAGTGGCCTGACAGTCCCTTACTGTGGGTTACAGGATCCCTCCTTCAGCTCTGGCTGCCCACCAGCAGGGTCTGGACTCCTCAGTGGCTTGCAATTCCCCCTCCCCCACCACCAACACCATAGGATCCAGGCATCCCTCTTAGATCCTGGCTGCCTACCAGTAGTGTGGAGAATGAAACAAAGACCTCTAAATCCTCCATATAAAGGGTTACACACTTTAGGGCTGATATTCAGACCACAGGAGGCCACTAGCATTGAATTTCTGGTCTAGGTACAGCAGTGGTAGACATAGCTGGTCAAGCTGTTAGTCATCGGCTGACTGGCTAATTCATAGTGACAAAAGATATACCTGTTATTTAGGCTAGTTGCTTACTAGGATATTCAGTGAGAGATAGCCAACTATCTCCCACTGAATATCGGCAGTTAGCCGGTTGAGCGCTATTTAGCCAGCCAGGAGCCATTCCCACCTAGCTAAATAGCACTTTATATCAGGTGGTTTGCTTTTATATGATATCTAGGGCACATCTCCTTTGGGCATATCACCTCACTCCTCTCAACATATAGGAGTCCTTTTACTAAACTGAGGTAAGCACTAGCATATGCTTGCCACACTTTTTTTATAAAGGCTTACTGTGGGACATGCACTAGCATCCCATGATAAATGTGCCAATTTGCACACTCGCACCACTCGCTAGAAATGTATTTTTTATTTTCTTGGAAGGGGGCATGTTAGGGGGTGGAGAGTGGACACGACAATGCTAATCAGCACGTGAGGCACTGCCGCATGCTAATTTATTAGCACAAAATTAGAACGGGGGTCTTTACTGTCTACAAAATAAGTGGCAGTAGGGGGTCATGTGGTAAGATTTGTTTTCATGTCCATGTGCTAATGGAAAAATTAGCACATGGCCATAAATTCAGAAACTGGGAAAAGTGGCCATTTTCCAGCTGCAGCAAAAATGGCCTTAGCATATAGAAAAGACCCACATAAGGGGTGCGCTAAGGCCACTTTTGCCTCTGCTTTATGGAAAGGGCCCCATAGATCCTGTGGGACACAGGTTACCATGTACAATACAAAAAAACCTACACCACAGAAGACGGAGGGGAGAAGAGAGAAGCAATGGCCACTAGTCTACATTAATGATAAACAGTTGCATCTGAACCACCATCACTAGATATTGCCGTTGCCTAGTGTCAGGGTGGAAATTTTTAGTCACAATGGCCCTGATTCTATAAAGTCCACCTAGTCAGGTACTGATATCGGCAACGATTCTATAAAGCATAGGTGGCCATTATAGAATCATGCTTAGCGGTACCTAGGCATGCTTAGGCAGCGCTCAGTCTCCTAACATTTAGGCATCCCCAGTTTATGCCAGGGTTTTCTATGCCTAAAGTTAGGCACCAATATCAGAGCCTAACAGCACCTGTTTCACAAAGAGGCACCTAACTCGAAAACACACCTATGATCTGCCCCCTAACCATGCCCACTTTTAGTGTAGGCACTTTGGTCTAAGCGCCTATGTTTTATAGAATCATTTTTCAAGTTAGGCTCCTAACTTTCAATTAAGTCCAATTAAAAACAAATGTGAGGTACTGAGTGCTAGAGAATGACATGGGGACAAATTTTTTGCTGTCCCCGCGTCTTCTTTTCCTATCCCTACCCCATTCCTGCAAGCTCTGACCTCATTTGCACAAGCCTCAAACACTTTAAAATCATAAGTGTTCGAGGCTTGTGCAGTTAAGACAGAGCTTACAGGCATGGGGCAGGGACAGAGACAGTGACAAAACTCACGGGGATGGGATGGGGAAATTGAGTTCCTGCAGGGACAGGGAAAAATTTGTTCCAAGTGTCATTCTTTAGTTCTAATATCAGCACTGATTAAGCCTATTGCCTATAAAGTCTGCCTGATAGAATCAGGGCCAATATAACTAAATCTGTCTTAATAAAGGACTTGGATCCAGTAGACATGTTCAGTATTATTTATAGTTCCTCCTTCCATCTGGTTCTTGGACAACATTTTAAGCATTAAGATGCTTGATAAAAGTCCATTTTCATGTGAGCCAACATCAGGTGTCTTCCCCACAGCATTAATTCTTTTGTCTAATCTTATTGTTTCTTACTGTATCTCCTCTGCTTCTAGTGAATTATGTTCCACAGGGGACAGTGGGAGACCTGTTCCCTGGCACCTGGTACCTGGATAAAATTGATGATAAATACCGGCGAGTATATGCCCGCTGTCCTCTCACAGGCGATGGGGTCAACTTGTCCTGATACTCTCAGGTAACCCTTAACACAGAAACAGAGAAAATTATGGCAGATATAGACCATATAGCCTATCCAGTCTGCCCATCCATAGCATCTACTATCCCTTTAAGATCCTATGTGTTTATCCCATGCTTTCTCGAAGTCAGGTATAATCTTCAACTCCATCCCCTCCACCTGGAGGCCATTCCATATTCTTCTGCCACCATTTTCCCAAGGTATCAGTTAATCAAGACACTTCTCCAGATGCAATCTAGCATTTGATGTGGAGATGCATATGATTATTAAAATAGTAGGTAAAAGAAGAACTTAATCTCAAATATCTCCACTCAGCTACCACCTTGCTCCTGAAATATCAACTATAATTTAGTCTTAAAAGGTTTGTAACTCATCTGTAAAGCATTTAAGATGTCAATTTTTTTAAATATTCCAACAGCTGACCTGACATGCTTCTACATTTCAACGGAGAACTTCAGCCACAGAAAGTCAAGTGTAAATCTAGGTCCCTCATGGAGACACCAGAGCAGCAGCATGAAGTTGCAGAGGACATGGAGGCCTTTGCTCATTCCTGTTCTGGAGCGCCTACCTCATTTGGTGCCTCTTTACAAAAGGGAGAAGTGTCAAACATTGTCAACACTTTCTTCTTTCTACCTACTTCTCCCAGCTCCTTCCCTGGAGTTGTGTTTATATATATATATCTGGTATCTGTTTACTGGACCTTCTGAATCAATGTTATAAGCAAACATTATCACACAGCAGGCTGCTCAGCACTGACTTCCATAGACACATCTTAACCCTAACACCAAAGTGTTAGCTGTATTTTATGCTGATCCCTTTTAAAATGTCATTCTATAGAGGTGGCATTGATAAAATATGAGAGCTAACCTCAAAGATAAGTAGCTAACTAACTGTGGTCAAATTTATGACAATAAAATGAAATGAATTATATGGAACTAGTCATTAAGCCCGTTACATTAACGGGTGCTAGAATACTGTTCACCCTCTATGTTGCCCCTTCTATTCACTTCCCTCTCTTCTCTTTCCATCCAGTGTCCGCCCTTTTCTCTCTGTCCCATATGGCCTCTCTCCATCTCTTCTTTCCTTTTCCCTTGGTCTGGCATACCTTCCTCCTTCCCTCCATGCCCTGCCATCTGTTCTTCCCTCCAAGCCATTATCTCCCCCTCTGCTCACTTTCCTCCTTGAACTACTTCATCGGGCAGCAACAGCATTGACAATTCATTGCTGTTGCTGGCTTCAGGTATTCCTCTCTGGCGGGTCCTATCTTCATGAAAACAGGAAGTAGGCAGGACCGGCCAGAGAGGAAGGCCTGAAGCCGCAACAGCAGCGAATTGTAAACGCTGCTGCTGCCTGAAGCACCCGAGGCAGACGCTTCTCTCCCCTCCCAGCCCAACCCCCGCTGACTCTGCGATCCTCCCAGCGAGATGACTTTAATAACAAACCTCCCTCCAGCGTTGGCAGCCGCAGCACGCTAAACAGGCTGCTTCGTGGCTTTCTTCTGCCGTTGAGTCTCTCTGTTGCATCATTGAAGACATCATCAGTGACGCGGCAGAGGGACTCAATTGCAGGAGAAAGTCGCGAAGCAGCCTGTTTAACATGCTGCGGCTGCCAACGCTGGAGGGAGGTTTGTACCGGTATGTGCAGAAGCGATATGTCTCTCCCCCTCCAGTACCTGTGCAGCACTTTGCTGTGGCGCATCCTCCCATCCTGAGTTGGCCACAGCGCTCGAGTGTGTTTCTCCCGCTTTGTCTGGCCGCTGCATACGCACTCTGGCCAAGGACCTACAGATCACGGATCAGGGATTACAGATCACACAGGTCTGAGTGTGCATGCGCGGCTAGCGTTTTATTATATAGGATGAAAAAATTGAAATTGAAGTGAAAGAAAACATAAATGAAGTTTGAGTGAAATTTATTATGAATTCTTGAAGCTAAGAGCTGATTTTACAGATTTGTTAGAAATAAACAATAAAGTGGACTGACAAAGACGTGTGGTAACTGGTTATAACATATGGTCCAGCTACATTCTGAAGGTCCATACAAAAATATATATGAAAAAATTTTACAATTACATCTAAAGAAGTATTCTCTTATCTCTAGATATGATGCCACAAAGTTTGAGTGGACATCATATAGCTCTATAATAGAATTGATATGATAAGATTTCTAGAGATAGTGCTAAGTTTATATGATTAAGTTATTCTATAAAAGAGCCACCACACTAGCTCGCACAGAAGGTCCCTATGCCTTGGACTCCTTATAGTGCTGATTTTGTTTGTGATTTCATTGCACTATTAAAGATAATACATAGAAATAAAACAAAGAAAAGAAGATGATACCTTTTTTTACTAGACCAACAATACATTTTGTGTTGAGCTTTCAAAAGGTAACCCTTTGAAAACTCATCACAAAATGTATTTGGTCCAAGGCGATTTGTAGGAAATCAAAGGTAAGGCTAAAAATCAAGCAGGATTTTTGCTCTTTTAATATAATATGAACCTCTAACCAAAATATGAAATAAAAGTCATTAAGCGGTTAATTTGTGTACTGACTACTCCATACTTGGAACATTTAGAACAAAAAAAGCAGAAACTCCACAATCCACATCTCTATTATCAGATCTCCATAAGACTTCCTTTTTTTCAGCATTACAAGGGGCCACTGAAAAGTTCTCAGCCCAACCAGCAAAGTTGGGGCAGATACTTTCGAGGGCTTTACACTTAGTCCAGCGATTTTATACATTTTTTTGTTCCGTATTTTTCCAACAGAATGAAAAAAGTGGAAAATCACTGAACTAAGTGTATAGCCATCGATGGAGACTGCCCCAGCTTTGTTGGTTGGGCTGAGAACATGTCAGCAGCCCCTCGTATAGATTTAAAAATGCCTAATTCAGCCCCAAATAACACAATAATATGCAGTAGTATATGATAGCAGATAAAAGCCAGTTGGTACATTCAGCCTGCCTCTTTGAAATTCTTCTTCTTTGATTCTCTACCTCTTTTGGGCAGATAACAGAAACATAGAAATAGACGGCAGATAAGGGCCACGGCCCATCCAGTCTGCCCACCCCAATGACCCTCCCTATCTATTTCTGCAAATAGATCCCACATGTCTATCCCATTTGGCCTTAAAATCTGGCACGCTGCTGGCCTCAATGACCTGAAGTGGAAGACTGTTCCAGCGATCAACCACCCTTTCAGTGAAGAAGAACCTCCTAGTGTCACCGTGCAGTTTCCCGCCCCTGATTTTCCACGGATGCCCCCTTGTTGCTGCGGGACCCTTGAAAAAGAAGATATCTTCTTCTACCTCGATGCGGCCCGTGAGATACTTGAATGTCTCGATCATATCTCCCCTCTCTCTACGTTCCTCGAGTGAGTAGAGCTGTAACTTCCCTAACCGCTCCTCATATGGGAGATCCTTGAGTCCCGAGACCATCCGGGTGGCCATTCTCTGGACTGATTCCAGTCTCAGCACATCCTTACAGTAATGCGGCCTCCAGAATTGCACACAGTACTCCAGGTGTGGTCTCACCATGGATCTATACAATGGCATAATGACTTCAGGTTTACGGCTGACGAAACTCCTGCGTATGCCTATGATTTGCCTTGCTTTGGATGAAGCTTGCTCCACTTGATTTGCAGTCTTCTCCTATCCCAGACTTTTATAAATTTCTAAACGTAATCCTGTACTAGCTTTATCCATGTCTGCCCTCTATATTTGTCCTAAAAAGGTTAAAGTTAGAATTTAGATGGCTCTATGGAAAAAATAAGTTAATATTCTAAATACGAGCTGGTAGTCACTATAAAAGCATATTCTTCATTAACTGGAAAATGTAAAATAAATGATAGAAAATCTCAGTTGGACAGATTATCCCCCTCTTTTACAAAGCCACGCTAGCGGCTGCCGCGCAGCAACAGCCCCAAAGCCCTTTAAATTTCTATGGGCTTCGGGGCCATTACCGCAGCGGCCCACTGCTTTGTAAAAGAAGCCTTATGTAATTTCTTCCAGCTCTGCTAATTTGAAATTATTGAAAGCTGATGAGCTTGAGGATTATTTTAGGAACAAGGTCATTGATATTAGTCTCATATTGATCCAATCTACAGTGCTTATCTAAGGGCCTGTTTTACAAAGCTGCTCTAGCGGTTGCCGCGTAGCAACAGTCCTGAAGCCCTTTAAATCTCTAGGGGCTTTAGGGCCGCTAGTGCGGCTTTGTAAAACAGGCCCTAAATCTTAGCTATGCCTAATAATAATAATAATATTCCAGTAAATAGAGTATGGGATAATTTTCTCCCTTTAAAAACAGAAAAACTTGCATGTGTTGTTGAAAAAATGTTCATCACACTGTGAGTTGGATTGCTGTCCTTTCTGATTGGGAACTTCTTCTTTGTTCATTCATTGGCTTAAGACTTGGATAGAGAATGTATTTTAAACAGGCCAGTTTCCTTTAGCCTTGGGAGATATTTTATTAACTCTTCCTAAAAATCCCATTGGAAGTAAATTTTAACTACGGTATCTAATTATTGTCCAGTTGCTAGTATCCCTCTGTTTGACAAATTACAGGAAGCAGTTTTACAGCTAATGCTGAAATCCTTTTGGGAATATTGCTTAACAAAATAAGGAAACTTCTGTATAGAGGTTATCAGGCAATAATCTTACAGTTTGATCTCTCATCCACCTTTAGGTTCAAACAATTTTTATTGAGGCAAATAACAGCAAATGCACTGCAAAGGCACATGAGGTGCACAGTACAAATAATGATGCATCATATATAACAGTAAATCAAAGGATCAGAGAAAAAGGGGAAACAGCAACAAACCCTCCCCCTCTCTAATTCACATATGACTAGCGAGGCCAAAGGGAAAGGAAAGGCACTCCGAGGCCCTGGACTCTTATGAGCCCCCGAAGAAGCCACACCACCCCCTTTCCCCACCTATTCCCAAAGAACATGCCCGTTGCCAAAAGACCAAACCATTCAGAACACCTCCCCCCCACAAGTCCCCCCAACCCCTCTCCCCCGCTGGTACTCTCTACCCTCTCCCCACCATTACTCTTTAGTGGTCTCTCATTCCAACAAACAGAGCACCCAGATTAGGACACCCATCTTAAGACCTCACTGCGTCCCTTTGGATGCAAGGACTGCAGATATGGCTCCCAGATATTCAAGAACATCATCTTCCGCTTCCGAGCCCCTCCAGTATCTCTTGCCTCCTAGGTGGCCAACTGATGCAACTGGTTCCACCAATGCCAAAACGCCGGAGGGTCTGGGACCATCCAGCACTGAAGAATACATTTCCTGGCCAGTAAGCTCATCTTCCTACAGAGAGCTCGGTGCCCCCTTGGCAAATAGCCAAAAGCCTCTGGCAAGTCCAATACAAAGTGGGCCGGGGTACTGCGCAAGGCTCTACCAATTAACCCTGACATGTAAGAAATGATGCGCCTCCAGAAGCGCTGGATAATGGGGCAGGACCAAAAGGCATGCCACAAAGTGTGTCTCCCCTGTCCCACATTTCCGACACAGTGGTGTTGATAGACCCCCCACTGTAATACAGCTGTGTACGAGTATAATAAGCACGTAAGGTCACTCTATAATGTTTTTCTCACAACCAAGCACACGGGGTCACCCCAGGAGTAGCCCTCAAAGTACAGGCTACATCTCATTGTCCCAGATTAATCTGCAATTCCCCCTCCCATTTACCCCAGATAAATTGATAGTCCTTAGCTGGTTGAAAGTCTTGCAAGCTAGCATGAATACTAGACACCGAGAGGGACACCCCCTCCTCCCAGGTAAACTCCTGCAGTCTAGCTCCCAAATGCTTGCGCAATTGTGTTCTGTCGAGGGATCTCACATAATGCTCCACTTGATGACACGCGAACTGCACTCCCCAGGTCTCCCCCACCTTTGCAAGCATACATTTAGCAATCTAATTTCCTTGCTAGCTTTTGTACAATTCATAACAGCAGAAAACATAGGTTTATAATTTTCTTCAGTAATCAATATAAAGTTTGATCATACTTGAATGGTAAATTAGCTTTGATATTAATTTATATTTTAAATTTGTTTATTTACATTGTTTAAACAACATTTGATAACAATTGTTGGGCATCCTTATTTGTTTTTTTAAATCATCTTCAATTATTGTTTTCTTTCAGTTGGCAATAAATAAATATTTAAAATTTTCTGTCTGTGTTGGTGTGAATTGAAGAAGAAACTTCTTGATGATATTAATATATTAGATTTAAGGTGCCTTTTATGAAGCCACTGTAGTGATTCCCTCATGGCAAAGGCGCCAATGTCCCTAGGAATTGAATGGGCTTCAGTGTGTTTGCTGCAAGGGAATTGCTATTGAGGTTTTGTAAAGGAACCCTCAGTGGTGTACCAAGGGGGTTGTGGGGCAGTCCACCCCGAATACAGCCCATAAAGGGGTGCTCCTTAGGCTGGCGTTTTCCCCTTCCAACAGCTGCAGCCTTCACAACTCGCTTCTCTGGAAACAGGAAGTAGGTGGGACCTGGCAGAGAAGAAGGCCCAAAGCCGGCATGAGTAGAAGGCTCTGCTGCCAATGAGGGTGGAGGTGACAAAGAGAGAGGGAAGGGAGGGGAATGGAAGAGAAATGCTGCACCCGATTGGGGAGAGGAAGTGAGGGAGAGAGAAGGGTTTGGTGCTTGGACTTGACCTGGAAATTGGTACTACAAGTGAGGTGATTAAATTTGCAGATGATACCAAGTTATTCAGAGTAATGAAGACGCAGGATTGCGAGGACCTGCAATGTGACATAAACACGCTCGAGAAATGGGCCGTGACATAGCAAATGAGTTTTAACGTGGATAAGTGTAAGGTGATGCATGTCGGTAACAAAAATCTTATACACAAATACAGGATATCTGGTGCAGTAGTTGGAGAGACCCCCCCAGGAAAGAGACTTGGGAGTACTGGTTAACAAGTCAATGAAGCCGTCCGTGCAATGCAGGGTGGTGGCGAAAAGGGTAAACAGAATGTTAGGAATGATTAAGAAGGGGATTATGAACAGATCGGAGAAGGTTATCATGCTGCTGTACCGGGCCATGATACGCCCTCACCTGGAATACTGCATCTAGCACTGGTCACTGTACATGAAGAAGGACACAGTACTTGAAAGGGTCCAGAGTAGAGCGACTAAAATGGTTAAGGGGCTGAAGGAGTTGCCGTACAGTGAGAGATTGGAGAAACTAGGCCTCTTCTCCCTTGAAAAGAGGAGACTGAGAGGGGACATGACTGAAACATTCAAGATAATGAAGGGAATAGACTTAGTAGATAAAGACAGGTTGTTCACCCTCTCCAAGATAGAGAGAATGAGAGGGCACTCTCTAAAGTTAAAAGGGGATAGATTCCGTACAAACGTAAGGAAGTTCTTCTTCAACCAGAGAGTAATAGAAAATTGGAACGCTCTTCCAGAGGCTGTTATAGGGGAAAACACCCTTCAGGGATTCAAGACAAAGTTAGACAAGTTCCTGCTGAACCAGAATGTATGCAGGTAAGGCTAGTTTCAGTTAGGGCACTGGTCTTTGACCTAAGGGCCGCTACATGAGCAGACTGCTGGGCACGATGGACCACTGGTCTGGTCCAGCAGCAGCAATTCTTATGTTCTTAAGTTAAGAACAGGGAAGGGAGAGAAAAGAGAGATGTCAGACCATGGGGAAGGGAGGGAGGGAAAAGGAGAGATGCCAGATTTTTCCCCCAAAATTTATATCTGCTATCTTTATATTTTGCAAAGCATTTTTTAAAATCTGGAACCAACTTCCTAATATTTGTCTTGAACTGAATTATAAAGTTTTACAATGGCTCACTGCAGTGTTTATGACCCAGCAGAGGCACTGCTTATGTTCTTATGCCTTTTCCTAGGTACAGTGGCATACCAAGGGGGGGGGAGTGGACAGCCCCGGGTGCAGACCATACGAGGGTGCTCCCAGGGTTGGCGTCATAGTCTGGGAACTTCACTGCTCTGCTGGTGCTAGGCCTTCCTCTCTGCCGGGTCCTGCCTAGGCCCACCAGCAGAGCAGTAAGTTAAGGCTGCTAACAATGAGAGAATGCCATTAGGGCCTTCCCTTTGCCACATCACTGATGACGTGACAAAGAAAAGCCCTGGTGGAGCAGGCTGCAAAAAAATCTCACATGGGGGGGGAGATCGTTCAGGTCTGGAGGTGCTGCACAGGGGGCTGGATTAGGACCCCATGGCTCGGGGGGGGGGGGGCCCTATGGGTCAGCATGCCTTTCCCTTTCTTTCGGAATCTGCCCAACATCACCCTGTCTTCTCTGTCCTGCTGACAAACTGACCAAACAGCTGCTCATGACTCCTCCATGCTCTCTGCCATGGACCGAACTCAAGAAGAAATAAGAAATTGCATAATTGGGGACAGAATACAGCAAAAGGAAAGGGGGAAGGATATCATGGGCAGCATTTTGTTCAGTTTGGCAGCGGGATAGGGAAAACAGGGTGATGTCATACCAGTGCCAAAAGAAGGGGAAAGGCAAGGCATGCCAGCCGAGGAAGACCTCTGGACCAGCTAGCTTTTTTTTTTTCCCAATAGAACGATGGTGGGAAAAGATTTGGAGGGAGACAAGAGAAAAGGAGAGAAGTTGGACAGGGGTGGTGATGTGGAAGGAGAGAAAAAGAGCCACTTGAAGGGAGGACAGTTGGGAAGAGAAAGGGAAAGATGGTGGATCTGGGAGAGGAAAGGAAAGATATAGGATGGGAGGGGAGAGTAATTTGGAAGAGAAAGGGGGGAGATGGGAGAGAGATGGGAGGGCAGTTGGGAGGAGAAAGGAAGAGAAGCTGGGCCTTGGGAAAGAAGAAAGGGAGAGAGAAATGTTAAGTTTGGGGGTGGAAGGGAGAGAGAGATGCATCTCTTTTATTCCTTCCATCTTATTCAGCATCAAGGGGGTAGGGAAGAAGAACAGAAAAGAGAGGGAGAAATGTTGAACCATAAATGGGGGGGGGGGGGGAGAGAGAGAGAGAGAAGAGATGGACCTATGGGAGGGCAGAAAGGAAGAGAGGTGGAATAAGAAGATGCTAGGACAGGGGTAGGCAACGAGGGCCACAATCCAGTCGGGTTTTAGGATTTCCCCAATGAATATGTATGAGATCCATTTGCACACAATTGAGGCAGTGCAAGCAAATACATTTCATGCATATTCATTGGGGAAATCCTAAAAACCTGACTGGATTGCGGCCCCCCGTTACCCACCCCTGTGCTAGAGGATAGGGAGAAAGGGACAGAGAGATAGGGGGATTCTGGAAATGGAACCATGTGGAAGAGGTCAAAAGGGGGATGACAAGAAGATGAATGAGACAACAGTGAGAGAAAAGTGAGTACAGTGGTAGAAAAGTAATAGGGAATAGACAGAAGGAAACAGGAGGCTGGGAAAGGAGTGAGACGGGAAAGGGGAGAGAGCTAGAGCATGAGAAATGGAGATGGAAAGTTGGTAGGTAGCTGAAAAGTAAAAAGAAGGGTGAAATTTGAGTGGATGGAGAGGCAGAAAAGAAAAAAGGGTGGGAAGAACTATAAAGGAAAGATCAATATATCGAACACAGGTGTAGAAAGAGAATGAAACAAGACAGGAGAGAGGAGAAAAGGCACATGTACAGCAACCACTAGAAAATTATCAGAAGACACAGGAAAGCAGAAGTGACAAAATGGGACCAAAATGATGGGAAAATGAAATGTCTAGACATCAAAGGTAGAAAAAGTGTTTTATTTTAAGTTTATTAACTGGAATATGTTAGCTATGGGTTATGTTTATCACAGATCTTTGTTTTGCGTTCAGTGGTTTAGCAGACAGCTGATGGGGCCCTGGGCCCAAAATTTATAGCCACCAAATTTTTTCCCTGCCCTTCCCCATGCCCCTTGCCCAAATCTATATATATAAAATCGGAGGTATGTATGTGTGTATGTATGTGTGTGTGTATGTGCCGCGATCACGCAAAAACGGCTTGACCGATTTGAACGAAACTTGGTATGCAGATCCCTCACTACCTGGGGTGATATGTTCTGGGGGTCTTGCGGCCCTCCTGCACACGTGGGCGGAGCTACAAACAGAAAATCAGATTTCACCCATTCATGTCAATGGCAAAAATGTAAAAAGCTGCCAACGCAAAAACGGCTTGCCCAATTTGAACTAAACTTGGTATGCAGATCCCTCACTACCTGGGGTGATATGTTCTGGGGGTCTCGTGGCCCACCTGCATACATGGGCGGAGCTACAAACAGAAAATCAGATTTCACCCATTCATGTCAATGGAAAAATTGTACAAAGCTGCCAACGCAAAAACGGCTTGCCCGATTTGAACGAAACTTGCAACACATCTTCCTTTTCAGTTTAAGAGATTGCAAATTCCAGTGATACTTGCATTCTCTATCACAATCAACTCTATGTTGCTTGCTCAAGGGTGGTTTCACCCAAGAATTTATATGTTCTTGCTCCTGGAGGTGAAACTAAAAATGTTGTTTATTATCAAGTTTTGTGTTAGTTGTATTGTATTCATTTTGTCAAATATTTCACATTATAATTTGAATATTGTACTTTTTATAAAGCTGTAAAAAAATAATTTCATTCACCACTATAAAGTATCTTTATTTGAATCCATTTACAGTGTTATTGCTATAATTAAATACCCCTGCAACGCCGGGGCATCAGCTAGTTCAAAATATAAATAACTAAGCAAATGGGGTATCCCAAAGCCCTGGTAGCTGAAGACCTTTTCCTTCAATCCATTAGTAAGAAATCTCCAAGCTCTGCAGCTGGTGGCTGCTCGGGGACACTGCTGCTAGCTGCAGAGTTTGGAGATTTCTGGCCTCCAGACCAGAGGAGGTGGTCTTCAACTGGTAATACTTTGGGATCCCTACCAGCAAGGGAGGTGGCTATTTGTAGGAGATTTTGGGCCCAGGACACCTGTGTGTTCAGTAAAAAAAGTGCATATTTATTTTTCTTTCTCTTGCTGAGTTTAATTTCTTGGGGGTTCCCAGTTTTGTATTTGATAATGGTATGTGTTTTAAGTGTGAAGAAGTCATTTAAAGTTGGTTTTATGTGCAGTAGTAATGACAGGAGAGGAGATTAGAGGGAGGAGGCAAGGAGGAGAGAGGATGAAGTGTTCTCTCCTTAATTTCTGCCCTGAGCTACCAGCATGTCTAAAACCAGCCTTGGATTGGAGGGAGAGATGGAAAACTGCTACACGGGAAAAGGAGGGAGGGATGGAAAGCTGCTGTGCAGGGGGAGGCGAGAGGAGAGAGGAAAAATTGTTGCACATGGGCTAGAGAAGGAAGATGTAACAAAGAGGTAGAAAGGGGTGAGAAGGAGGGACACATGCATGGAGAAATGTTGGACACAGGGTGGAAGTCAGGGAGAGATGGCGCATGGGGAGAGAGAAATGTTGCACATGATAATGGAAGGGAGGGAGAGATGCTGCATAGAGGGGAATAGAGAAGTTTGACCCAGGGCACAAGGCAGGGAGAGAGAGGAGATGGAAGACAGTGCGAAAGAAATGTTGGATATGGCAGTGCAAGGAAAGGTCCAGAGATGGAAGATGGATGGTGAACATGGAGAAAGAAAACATCAAATGGGCAGGAGACCCTGGTGAGCGAGTTAACAGAAGACAAACAGAAACCAGAGCCTGGGACCAATATGATTTGAATAATAAAATGAACAGACAACAAAAGGTAGAAAAATAATTGTTGTTTGTTTTTTTTTAGATTACAATATGTCAGATTTGAAATGTGTATCCTGCCAGAGCTAGTGTTAGACAACAGGGATGAGCTAGGACCTAAAAGAGAGAGGAAAAGTCTTTTTCATTTGTTTACACCGCAGTGCTGGCTGAAGTTGGAGAGGTTTTAACCCTATGTAATGTTACATTGTAACACTGGAATGTGTTTTTTTTTAATATAATTCTTTATTCATTTTTTCATCTTACATCAAGTGTATAAATAAAACGTTTGAAATTGAATACATCACTTGAATTTCTTTCTATTGTAACATTCAATACATAAAGTTTATTCCCTTCCCTCCCACCCATCCCTTAACTAAATCAATCAAAAATATCATATAAATATTCTTTTCTAGACCAGGAGTGCCCAATATTTGATCTAGACCAGGGGTGACCAATAGGTCGATCGCAATCGACCGGTAGATCGCCAAGGCAAAGTGAGTCGATCGCGGAGCCCATCTCGGGCTCCGTGATAGACTCACTTTGCCTTGGCGTTCTACCGGGCCGATCAGCCTTCCTCTCCCCGACGTCAATTCTGCCGTCGGAGAGGAAGTTCGGGTCAGCCAAACGCTGCCTGGCTGGGCCAGAACTTCCTCTCCGACGGCAGAATTGACATCGGGGAGAGGAATGCTGGTCGGCCCGACACAGGGAAGCAGGGAGAGCTTGGGGTGGCGGCGGCGGCTTTGGGGCTTGTTCCCGATGGTGGCAGCAGTGGCTTGGTGGAAGGCAGGGAGAAAGAAAGAAAGGGGGTAGGCAGGGAGATAGAAGGAAAGAAGGGAAACAGAAAAAAAGAAAGGGGGCATGAAGAGAGAAAAAAAGAAAGTGAGGCAGGGAGAAAGAAAGGGAAGGGAGAGAGGAAGAAAAAGTTGAGGGAGGGAATGAGGTCTGGAGAGAAAGCATACAGGCTGAAAGAAGGGAAGAAAGATTGGATGCACACTCAGAAGAAAGTGCAACCAGAGATTCATGAAATCACCAAAGGTAGGAAAAATATTATTTTCAATTTAGTGATCAAAATGTGTCTGAATTTATATCTGCTGTCTATATTTTGCACTATGGCCCCCCTTTTACTAAGGAAAAATATCAACCCAAGTGATCAAAATATGCAAAATAACACCCCTTATAATTAAATCACTTAATCAGATCAGTGCATATTTACTACCAGTTATTTATCCTAATTCAGGAAAAAGCCTCAGAAAAGGAACCTACGCACAGTCTAATCATAGACCAAGAAAATTTGCGTAGTTTATACTGCTCCAAGCTCCAGTCATCGGCCACAAAAACCTGAATATTTTATTCACTTTTTTTCTTTTAGATTTTTAATTTTTATCAATTTCTTTCCCAAAGCTCTTTTTAACATCTTTCCCAGAGCTTGTTCTAGTTAATATCTAATTACTGTCTTCAAGCAAGCAAGCAAGCAAAAAACAATAAAAATGCACTTCTCCTTAACTTAGAGAAAATTGACAGTAGTTTCACTTATCTCAATCACTGTTGTGCCTCTCTCTCAGTGTTATTATATATGCCCCCTTTTACTAAACCACAATAGCGGTTTTTAGCGCAGGGAGCCTATGAGCATTGAGAGCAGTGCTGGGCGCTAAAAACTGCTATTGTGGTTTAGTAAAAAGGGAGGGGGGTATATTTGTCTATTTTTGTATGGTTGTTACTGAGGTCACAGTGCAGAGTCATCTGCCTTGACCTCTTTGAAAAAACCCCGGAATAGGAATGATAATTAACATTTTCTCAGTGTACAGTGTGCTTTGTGTTTTGTTTTGCTTTTTAATTTTATTGTTGGTAGATCATTTTGACTTGATCATTTTAAAAGTAGCTCGCAAGGCCAAAAAGTGTGGGCACCCCTGATCTAGACATTTAATAATTATATAACCACCACCCCTCCCTACATTTGCAATTATACTTATAATGGAATGTTAAACCCGTTCTGACCTCTCTGGGGAGGACGGGATATAAAACTAACTAAATAAATAAATTTATGCGCCACTGCCTGAATTATTAATTTAAAATATATATATACAGTATATATATATAGAGAGAGGAGGAGGTGTTAAAAAAATGATCGACCCCCAGGTATCAAATATACTAGAGACGCTACTGGAAGCCCTTAATTTGACTCTCCACCCCATCCCCATTAACGGCGTTCAACACAACTTGGGCTCAAGCTTGAGTTCCACTTCCGCCTTCCGCCCACTTCCTTCCCGTTCCTTGTGCTGCGCAGGCGTTCCGGTGGTCGACTTCTTCCTTTTCGCCGGCCAGCAGTTGCGCAGGCGCAATAGGGATAGTGGGCACCGCCCGGCGGTCGCAAGAAGGCGGAAGTGAAAGGTTGTTAGACTCAAGTGGGGCTGGAGGGGTCCGGTGCCGGTTTGCTCTGATCCCGGCTCCTTTTTTTGTTTTGCTGCTCGTTATGGCTAAGAACACAGTGTCTGCCCGCTTCCGGAGGGTGGATGTGGACGAATACGATGAGAATAAGTTTGTAGACGAGGAGGAAGTGGGGGAGGGCCAGACCGGACCTGATGAGGGCGAAGTGGACTCCGCTATTCGGGGATATCCTTAATGTATGAGACCGGACCTACAGTGATTACAGAGAAGGGCGATGCTATGCTGCTTGGGCCCAGGCAGGGAGGGAAGCGAAGGGGAGGATGAATTATTAGTATTGTATTCTCTCTCTGAAAAGGAAATAACTTCATATTGGGTGTCTGCAAAGAATGAATCTGATAGCTTTAATTTTACGGATTGATGTTGTCGGTTGTTACCGCCCACGGCTGTTTCTCAGTGGTGTCCGCCTAATGGTGAAAAGCGTGAGTCCCCGTGCTCTAAATATCTTCAGATATTATAAAATATATATGCAAGCTACATTTAAAATATGCATAAACGTATCTGCTAAATCGGGGAGGGGGGATATCATCAAAGGGAAGGGGTAAAACGCGGACCTCGTGGATCTAAAACCGCACGTCCTTAAAAATCTGAGGTCCGTGCATTGACAAGCCCGCCTTTTAGTTTGTTTTACTCAGACCCTTATTCCACCGCTTTCCCTGCAGCTCAGGCCCCCAGCTCTGCCTTCCCTAATGGCTAAGGAGAGAGGAGGCGCACCATGGCTTTTGCTAATTAGCCCGAACGTTCCTCCCTCCAGATCTCTCCCTCTGCACTGATTCTGAGAGCCCCAGAGATATGACACTGGATGGCAAATAGCTTGGTTTGGGGGGGGGGGGGGGTTTAAAAAAATGTGTGCAAAGGTCTGCAGTGCATCTGAACTGCACAATGCACATCCTTAAAAATCTGAGGTCCGCACTAGAGAATGACACGGGGAAAAAATCTGTCCCCGTCACCGCCTCGTCACCGGCCCACCATCCTCTGCACCGCCCCGTCACCGCCGTTCCCTTCACCGCCCCGTCACCGCCATCCCTTTCACCGCCCCGTCATCGCCACTGCCATCTCATTCACCGCCCCGCTGCATCCATATAAGCCTTTCCGACTTCATCCCCTTGGCCCAGAATCATTTTCCCTTTCACTCCCTCCTTACAATTTGAGCCCGGAACACTAGCGATCGCACGGTCCCCGCAGCCACTACCTGCCTGCCCAATCGATCCTAGTGTTTAGCCAGCTCTCTCCCTTCTCCTCACCTTAGTTTATAGGTTTTCTTTTTCGGCGACCTGCACGCTTTCCCAAAGAGCCGCGCATGCGCGGCTGCTCAGTGTTCAATCTTCTGCTCTGCTGCAACTTCCTGTTTCCGGTTGCGTCAGAGCAGAAGATCGAAACTGAGCAGCAGCGGGTGCACGGCTCTCTGATAGCGTGCGGGTCGCCGAAAAAGAAAATCTACAAACTAAGGTGAGGAGAAGGGAGAGAGCTGGCTAAACACTAGAATCGATAGGGCAGGCGGGTGTGAGCTGCGGGGACCGCGCGATCCTTCATGCCTCACTGCGGGGACAAGACCCATTCACCGCCCCGCGGGCGGTGAATGGCCTTGTCCCCGTCGCCGCAGCGACTGCTAGTTTTCTTCCCCGTTTTCGGCGGGTGACCCGCGGCTAAAATGCGGTGGCCGCGGGTAAACCACCACCGTGTCATTCTCTAGTCCGCACCATTGGCTCTGACAGACCTCTATGATATTTTAGCTCTGACGGATCCTAATGCTTTTCCCTCCCTATGCTGAGACTAAAAGTGGCACAGACCTCAGGGCAAAAGTTTTGCCGCTAGTCAGTGGTGTACCAAGGCAATGACTACTTCTGCTGCCGCTATTTCGGAAGAGGTAAGTGATGTCGGAGGGGAGTGGACCGGGAGCCGCAGTCATTGCGGGACCTTGCCGCAACTATCTGCGTCTATCGGCCTAGCCCCCCTCCGACGTCACTTACCTCTTCCGAAGCAGAGGCAGCAGAAGTAGTCATCGCGGGACCTTGCTGATTTTGTTGGAGAGAGAAAGAAGCATAGCAGGGTGGTGGAAGGAGAAAAAGGGGGTCAGGGTGGTATGGAAGCATGGTGAAGGGTGAGAAAGGTGGTTAGGGTAGTATGGAAGCATGGTGAAGGGTGAGAAAGGGGGTTAGGGTAGTATGGAAGCGCGAAGGGTGAGAAAGGGGGTCAGGGTAGTATGGAAGTGTGGTGAAAGGTGAGAAAGGGGGTCAGGGTGGTATGGAAGTGTGATGAAGGGTGAGAAAGGGGATCAGGGTGGTATGGAAGCATGGTGAAGGGTGAAAAAGGGGGTCAGGTTGGTATGGAAGCATGGTGAAGGGTGAGAAAGGGGGTCAGGGTAATATGGAAGCGTGGTGAAGGGTGAGAAAGGGGGCAGATGCTGATGGAAGTGGGGGGAAGGGAGAGGAGAGAGTGAAAGCCAGACCATGGGGGTGTGGGAGAGATGGAAGGGGGAGGCATAAAGTTTCTGGAAAGTGAATAGAAGGAGCGAAGATGCCATATAGAAGGGGCAGAGAGAGGGTAGACAGAGAAAGAGAGTGACAAGAAGATGAGGAAAGCAGAAACCAGAGAAGACAAGGTAGAAAAAAAATATTTTTTTTTTTTTTTTTTTTTGCTTTAGGGGAGATGCATTGCTGTTTCAGTGGTGTTGCATTGTATGCAGAGTCCAGCTTCTTGGTGCTTCAGTTTAACCTTTATCTACGTATTTTTATTCTATCTCCCCATTTACAAAACTGTAGAGCGTTTTTTAGTGTTGGCATCTGAGCCTTTACCACCATGGCTAAAAACCACACTACAGTTTTGTAAAAGGGGGAGGGGTTAGTTTGTGGTTACATACTTGGCGAAGGTGTTTTCTGTGTGTTCGAAAATATATGGTTTTCTGTTAGGATTGACTGTATAGGATTGATCTGTACTAGTCTGGCTTGTTTAAGTTTTACAATGGGTTTATTGACGTACTGCTCACTGCAGTATGTAAGATGCTGCCTTTCCCTAGGTACACTCTTGTGTGACGTGTGGATTGTTACTAAAATCATGTTTTTCATACAGATGGGGGGTGTGTCAAAAAATAATGGGCCCCGGGTGCCACATATGCTAGGTACACCACTGCCACTAGTCTCGGCATAGGAAGGAAAAGCATTAGGATCTGTCAGAGCTAAAATGTCATAGAAGTCTGTCAGAGCCAGAAACTACAAGTGGCATGGACCTCAGATTTTTAAGGACATGCAGTTTTAGATCTGTGAGGTCCGTGTTTTACCCCTTCCTGATATCAAATGACGGAGTAATGATTTTTACTAGTAAAGATTTGCAATAAAAGATACACTGAAACACAAGCACATCAAGATACAAGGGCAATTCAGTTACTACATACCCTTTGTATATTTGTAACTGAGAAATTTTAATTTTTGAGCATAAGAAGCCTCATTGGCTGATATGCTTTTTGGAGGGGACAGTATCGTGGTTTCTGCTTCAGGTAGGTGTCGTTCTGTACTTCTAACAGGTCTCCCGCTGAACCGCCTCCCTACAATAGTGGCAAAACTCAGCCACACGACTTATCTACTGCCAACCTCGCTACACTCACCTTACCCCTCTCCTCAGATCACTCCACTGGTTCCCTATCCAGTTCAAACTCCTGTTACTAACCTACAAGTGTGTTCATGCTGCAGCCCCTAGTATCTCTCCTTAAATGCCTCCCCCAGAACTCCATTCCTCATATAAGCTGCTTTTATCTGTACCCTTCTCCTCCACTGCCAATTCCTTTCATCTAGCTGCCCTGTATGCCTGGCCTAAATAAACTACCTGAGTTAGTCCATCACCTTCCCTTGTTTAAAAGCAGAGTGAAAACCCACCTTTTTTATTTAGCTTTCAATCCATAACACTACTCCCTTTTGCCCATTGCTCACCACCCTAGCCAACAGATTAACCGTCCCCGTCCCGTCCCCCCCCCGTGTTTGTCTTGTAGATTGTAAGCTCTTTTGATTAGAGACTGTCTCCTTTGTAACTTGTTGTGTAAGTGTGGTAGTGCTCTAGAAATAATTAGTAGTAGAATTAAGAGCTGTCATTCCGCTAGCACTGTCAGGTTTAGCACTTTGCTTCTAAAAGTTTCATCTATCAAATGTAAAGAACATATACTTACTATTAAAATGTTTTATCTTAAAACCTCTATAAAGTTTGGAGGATGCTAGACTGAGCGATACCTGTTGGGTTCCTCACCCACCCCCTCAAAATTTTAAACTGACCAATGAAATACCCCCATTTCATTCTTCCAGATTGATCCTGTAAAACCACATGATTGAACATCATATTTTAAAATATTAAAGAGCAAAAAATACAGGTGGTTTGTTAATTACTGTATTTGATAAACGGCAATTATTGACAATAATGTTAAGCCAAAGTGGTTTACAGTAAAAAAAACAAACAAACCAAGGGTTCCAAGTTTGTGTGCCTGTTGGGATTTGTTTTGCTTTGGCAGCAGCTGCTTTTTGTAGTCCAGTTTTAGTTGACCACCTAGTTTGCCTAATAGTAAAGCTTGTCCTGATTACTTTCAGTATTCTAATCTAGTTAACTTGTGAAAAGTCACGCCTCACTCTGTGGCCTAGTAGATATGAATACAGTCGGTTCTCATTATTCACAGTACTGCTTAGTATGGTTCTTGAAAATGTTTGTGAATCACGACTATTGAAATGCAGAGTCTATGGGGAAAATAAAGGTTAGGTTCCAGCAGTACACCTGCCTCAAAACCGCAGAAAGTGAACAGTGGATCCTATTGGAAGAATGGGGTTAGGTTCCTGCATGGAACAGCAGGCATCCCCCAAACCAGGAGATTTCTCTGATAAGAATAGGCAGTGTTCTCCCTCCTTCCCTGAACAGACACCACCAACCCCCTAGTCTCGGCAGCCATTTTCATCGCTCAAAGAGCATAGGTAGGTACGCATGGGTATTGCTCCTGCCCCAATGTGCCATTAGACTACCAGGAAAACAAGGTAAGCTTGGGGTCCTTCCTTTGGGTCTGGGAGGGGGGGGGGGTTGGTGGTGTCTGGGGAGAGAAGTGGAATGCTGTCCATTGGGGGGGGCACTGACAGTTGTGGAAAGTCTGGTTTGGGGGGTAGTGCTGGTACGCTAATACATGAACACAGCGGTGCAAATGGGAAACATCTGTTGCAATTGATGCAACCATGGATATACAGATTCACATAATCACGCATGCACAGATAATGAGAACAGACTAACTCATATGTATTTCTTTAGTGAACAGCATCTGGCCCATTTCACCAGTACTGTACTGTCAAAGCTGAGATAGAGTTACTTTGTAAGGTGACTTCTACTGTATATATTTGCTTACAAGCATATGACCTGCAGCACTGCTTTTAGACAGGCTGGGGAACAGCACCAAAGAGCACAGACTGTTCACAAGTACATTATGTATCCTGCCTGGTGTCTTTTCAGAACATTTGTCATATTTCAGCACAATTTTTCTTCATAAAAGCATGCTGCTTGACTTACCCCACATCTCAAAGCACACAGCCTTTTGGCTTTAAAAGGAAAAGAGGAATTGAGTAAACTGAATGGTCAGAGCAGCAGCTGCTTTAGAAGGAAACCAGGAAGAGAGGCTGCATGCAGTTCATTATTTGCCTCGATGTGTTCAAGCTGAATTTTTAAAAAAACTTCCAAGGCTTTCCTACCTGCTTTGAAGATCCTGCCTTGTGCAGGGCTTAAGCTTTTTGTTCTATTTCAGGCTTCCTAAACTTGTCCTGGTGACCCCACAGCTAATCAGATTTATTTTGAGCATGGTCATTGTAGATTTCTGATTTGAATTGATTCACTGATTAACTTTGGGTGAATTGATTCGAATCGATGTGTATGTTAAAAAAATCGGCCTTTCCGATTCAGGGTACAACCCTCCTCCCCGTGCCCAGCTGTCATCGCGGTCACAAATCCTGCTGTCGCCGACGCCGGCACTCAAATTTTTTTTTTTTTTTTTTTTAAAAACCCTCTCACCGGCATGTGGATTCCCCGGCTTGACTTGGCACAGCCTGAAGTTCTGTGTCTGACTCCGGCCAAAAAAAGAAAAAAAAAGCCCGAAAAATCAGGCGATTTTTCAAACCTTCCCGGTAACACTATCCTGGATTAGCAGCTGCACCGCTTTCTCCTCCGTAGCTTTAGCGGGTCAGTTCCCTTCTGCAGCCTTAGGGCCTCTGATAGGCCGTCCCTCCTCCGAGGAAGAAGGAAGTTGCATCATCGGAGGCGGGACGGCCTATCGGAGGCCATGAGGCTGCAGAAGTGAATTGACCCGCTAAAGCTGCGGAGGAGAGAGCAGCTGCTAATCCAGGATAGTATTACCGGGAAGGTTTGAAAAATCGCCTGGTTTTTCGGGCTTTTTTTTCTTTTTTACTTTCTTTGGCCAGAGTCAGACACAGAACTTCAGGCTGTGCTGGGGAGTCAAGCTGGAGAATCCACAAGCCGGTGAGATCCTGTTAATCGAGAGGGGTGTGTGGTGCCGATGGACCTGGGAGACAAGAGGGAGGGGTGCTGATAGGCGAGGAGAGGAGGGAGTGGTGCTGCTAGTCCTGGGAGGTGAGTGGGTAAAGTACTGCTTCTAGTCAGAGGGAAGGGAAAGGGAAGGGAGAGGAGCCCTGCTAGTCAGAGAGGAGAGGTGCTGCTTTCCCTGGGGGTGGAAAGGAGAGGTGCTTCAGCTAGTTGGTTGGGGAAACGGAAGTAGAGGAGGGGAGGGAGAGGTACTGTTGGAGCTGAGTGAGGTGAGAGGGAGAGGTGCTGCTGGATTGGGAACAGATGAGAGTGCTGCTGGACTTAAAATGGAAGAGAGAAAGCTGCAGCAGGCCTGAGGGGAGAGCAGTGGAGGAGGAGAGTGAGAGGGGAAGGGGGGAAGAGAAATGTTGCTGCTGCACCCAATTGGGGAGAAAGAGGGAAGGAGGGATAAGGAAGCCCAGGAAGGGAGAAGAGAGGAAAGAGAGATGCCAAGACCATGGGAAGGAGGGAAAGGAAAGGCGATACTAGACCATGGAGGGAGAGATGTCAGGGCATGGGGGGAGGGATGGAAGGAGACAGATGCCAGACCAGGGGAAAGGAATGGAAATGGAAGGGGAGGACACAAATGGAAGATAGATGGTTAGCATGGAGAAAGAAGCGAGTTATCAGAAGACAACCAGAGCCTGGGACCAACATGATTTGAATAATGACCAGACAGCAAAAGGTACAAAAATCATTTTATTTTTTGTTTTGTGATTACAATATGTCAGATTTGAAACGTGTATCCTACCAGAGCTGGTGTTAGACCGCAAACGTGAGCTAGGATTTAACAGAGTGAGGAAAAGTATTTTTTGTTTGTTTATTTTGTTTACACCACAGGACCAGTGTAGGTAGGAGAGAGCAAAGGGGGTGAAGAGGCTATAAAATAAACCCACCAGGATGTTTGGAAAAAAACACCCATTTGGGCAGGAAAATCGAATTGAAAAATCGATTCAATAGGCTGAATCGAATCAAAATTTTTTTTCCTGAATCGGGCAGCACTACTGTGGATTTCATGAAAGCCTGAATAGTGGTGGTGTTACCAGGACAGGTTTGGGAAGCCATGTTCCATTTCATAGGCAGGGTCTGTCTTACATGATGCCAGTTGCAGTCTCTCTCTAGGTTTTGAGTGATATAAAAGTGGTGGAAGATTTCTGTGGCCAGCTTGTAGTTGACAGAACTCTTTATCTTTTCACATGCACAAAGTTCAGTACTTTCTTTGCTACAGTTCTAAGCTTGAATTTTTGTCTCTTATAGGCATGTTTCATAATTAGGATTTCTGTTCTTAGGTGTTTATACATTAGAAATAGCAATTAAAGGCTTTTGTTGAGACTACCAGAGATCAGTATTTTTCTGCCATTGATGTGTACTCTTTCTGTTTCAATCAATATATATTTATGTAGCTGAAGTGTCAGTGTGGAAGGGGCATGGAAACAAAATAGAGGATCCAAGGTGTGCAAGGGGAGCTGATTTAAAGGCTGACTGAAATGCTTTTTTTCCAGTGTTGATCGAAACCAAAGCTACCACTGAAACTGAAAACTCAAGTTTGGTGTTGTGGATGTTAACCAGTGAGGGCCACTTTGGTCTTTCAGAGTATACAGTTTCCCATAGCATCCATGCCAGAATGTAATACATTTTAAATAACGAAAGACTGTATTTTACTTCCAAGCAAAATAACCTCTACACACATGGACTGCAGTAAATAAGCACAAGTCCAAAAAGAGAAAACGCAAAACCCTACAAATGTCCAGAAACACGTCAAAGGAGGGTGAAAAGGAAGATTCCTCGCCTGGTTGTGTATCATCAGGAAAATTTTTATTCTCTATTCAGAAAAACCCAACATTGATCCATGTTTCAGCATAAACATGTCTTCAGGGTATATAAAATCATGTGCGATGTGCAGTTTCACATAAGTAACCACATGGCAACTACATGTGGTGATAAAATCATCAAATGTCAGGGTGGCTAAAAATCACTATTTAAGATACATTATAGTCCAAAAGTTATTCATTATATAGCATGCAATGTTTACATTTTTTGTTAAGTGAATTCCATTAATCCATTCATAATTTCACAGGCAATTTTGCCATCACTTAATTCTGCAGCATAGAATGAATGAAGGCTGAAACTAAAAGCTACAATACTTTTATAGTGGCTGACTTACACCATTCTTGGAGTGACACCTGATGACAAATGCATATGCCAATTCCTGAAGAGTTTATCCCAAAACTACAGACTTTAAGTTCCAGCTAAAATTTTATATCAAAATCATTTATTTGGAGTACTCTATTTACCATATAAACTGTTGTTTAAGGTAACTGCTTTACTTTCAATTACAGTTCAAAAAAAATAAGGGATACAAAGAGTGTTTCTTCCCCCTCCCCTGGGACTAATTTACAATCTTTGGTATTCTAATAGTTTTTCTCAACTCGGTCCTGGAGTACCCCTTTGCCAGTTAAGTTTTCAGGATGTCCACAATGAATATGCATAAACTTGATTTGCATACACTGCCTCCATTATATGCAAATTATCCCAGGACAAGCAGGCAGCATATTCTTAACACATGGGTGACGTCACCGACGGAGCCCTCGGTACGGACCTTTTTAACTAGAAGTTTCTAGTTGGCCGCACCGCGCGTGCGCGAGTGCCTTCCCGCCCGACGGAGGAGTGCGTGGTCCCCAGTTTCTTCGTTTCCGCGGAGCGAAGAAGACGCGTGTGTTTTTTCAACGGCCGTTGAAACCACTTTTTTGCCTTCCCGCTCGCGCTTTTTTCCTTATTTTTTCTTTCTTTACCTTCGGGTTTATTTTTCTTTGATTTGCAAAAAAAAAAAAAAAAAAAAAAAACTTTGCTTTTTCCCTTTTTTCTTTCGTTTTTGCCCCGGCGGGGCCTGTTGCCAGTATACAGGCCTCGGGCTTCGATTTTGCGGAGGCTATCTTCCCCTTCATGCCCCCGCAGGTCGGTTTTAAGAAGTGCCAGCGGTGTGCACGCCCGATCTCCATAACTGACCCACACAATTGGTGTTTGCAGTGTCTGGGTCCGGAGCATCGGGCGGACTCCTGCACCCGCTGTGCTACTCTTCAAAAAAGAACCCTTAAAAACCGAAGAATTCAACAAACTCTCCTCTTCGGCACCGAGTCGGCGATGGACTCCTCACCTTCAACGGCGGTACCTCAAAAATCGGCACCGTCGACCTCGACACCGACCGACCCCGCATCGGCGTCGCTGGCGCCAGGTAAGCCGGCTAAGAAGCCTTCCTCTTCCCTCGAGCGCCCTCCAGCTACGGTGGCGACACCGTCCCTACCGGCATCGCACCGGTCCCGCAAACGCTCCGCCCCGATCTCGGTGAGTGCCTCGTCATCGGCCTCCTCATCGCCGGGGCGTGGAGCGGCATCTAAGGAACCGAAGAAAAAGAAAGCGGTTCCGATGCCACCCCTAGATGACCGTATCTCGGCCATCTTAAAGGCTCAACTCCAAGAACAGTTGAAGAAACAACTTGAGCAACTGTTGCCCACTATCCTGGCACCGCTCCTTCCGGTACCAGACCGGCCCGAGCCCCGCACCGAGCCCCCGGTGTCCACCCCTTCGGTACCGGTGAACACATCCATGCCGATCCTTTCGGCCCAACAACTTCAGGGCGATCCGGTGGTTCATTCTCAGGCCACATTGGATCCTCCTCGGCACCAGGCGGTACGGCATTCTTCTCGGGACCGAGATAGACGCCGGTCGTCCTCCCCTGGTACCGTTTCGGTGCGCTCTGGAAAGTCTTTGTCCAAAACTCGCCATACCGCGCCCTCCACCCCGGTGTCTCGACATGCACCAGAAGTCAGGGACCCTGACTTATGGGAGGAAACTCCTCTCGGTACCGAGGAGGATCCCTCCTCATCTGATGAGGAACCATCGGCACCCGATGCCACCTCTAAACCAGAGCAGTCCTCATTTTCTAAATTTTTGAGAGAAATGTCTGCTGCCCTGTCCCTTCCTCTGGAATCTGACTCAAAAAAGTCTCAAGCCTTTCTAGAGGCTCTAGACTTTGAGCAACCTCCTAAGGAGTTCCTCAAGCTTCCCGTGCATGACATCCTACGGGAAACGTTCTACAAAAACTTGGAAAATCCCCTCACGGTACCGGGAGCCCCCCGTAAACTGGACAACCTGTACCGTGTCATTCCCATTCCGGGATTCGACAAATCTCAATTGCCCCATGAGTCCCTTCTGGTCGAATCCACCTTAAAGAAGACTCAGGGCTCCAGTGTCTATGCCTCTACCCCTCCTGGCAGAGAAGGTAAGACCATGGACAAGTTTGGCAAGAGGCTTTACCAAAATGCCATGCTTGCTAACAGGGCAAACAACTATTCCTTCCATTTTTCCTTCTATCTGAAACATTTGGTCCAACAACTGTCTGCCCTCCAGAAGTACCTCCCTGAGCGCAAGGTCCCGCTATTCCAACAGCACATCTCTGGCCTTCTCCAAATGCGCAAGTATATGGTCCGCTCGATATACGACTCCTTCGAGCTCACCTCTCGGGCCTCTGCCATGGCCGTAGCCATGCGTCGCTTGGCCTGGCTCAGAGTCTCCGACCTGGACATCAACCACCAGGATCGTCTGGCCAACGCCCCCTGTCTCGGGGATGAACTTTTTGGAGAGTCCCTGGATTCCACCACCCAGAAACTCTCTGCCCATGAGACCAGGTGGGACACCCTGATCAAGCCGAAAAAGAAGGCTCCGCCTGCCCGACCCTATCGGCCTCAAACATCTTATCAACGGAGGTTCTCAGCCAGACCACTCAACCCGCCTCCCCAGCAATCTCGGCGACCCCGTCAACAGCAACATCATGCTCAGGCTCGATCTCAGGCCACTCAACCTTCTAAGCCTCCTCAGCCTGCTAAACAATCTCAGCCCTTTTGACTCTTCTCTCCAGGGCATAGCCAGTCATCCACCCTTGCTACCTCTTCCACAGCCCATCGGAGGTCGTCTCACCATTTTCTCCAGCCGTTGGGAAGTCATCACGTCGGACCAGTGGGTCCTCAACATCATCCGCCACGGCTATTCTCTCAACTTCCAGACTCTGCCTCCGGACAACCTTCCCGTAGAGTCTGCTTCACACTCATCTCAAACCCCCCCTCCTCCTGAGGGAGGTTCAATCCCTCCTCCTTCTCAATGCCATCGAAGAAGTACCTCCAGATCAAAGGGGTCAGGGATTCTACTCCCGCTACTTCCTGGTTCCCAAAAAGACGGGAGACCTCCGTCCCATTCTCGATCTAAGGGACCTCAACAAGTGTCTGGTCAAGGAGAAGTTCAGAATGCTCTCCCTTGCCACGCTTTACCCTCTTCTTTCTCAACACGACTGGCTATGTTCCCTGGACCTCAAAGAGGCCTACACTCACATCTCCATCAATCAGAATTCTCGCCGCTACCTACGGTTCCAGGTACTGCACCACCACTATCAGTACAAGGTGCTACCGTTCGGCCTAGCTTCCTCACCCAGGGTCTTCACCAAGTGCCTTATAGTGGTAGCGGCCTTCCTCAGGTCTCACAACCTCCAGGTGTTCCCCTACTTGGACGATTGGTTGGTGAAAGCACCTTCGTCTCAACTCGTGCTACAAGCCACTCATCACACCATCTCTCTCCTCCACCTCCTGGGGTTCGAGATCAACTACCCCAAGTCGCACCTGCTTCCCACCCAGCGACTTCAATTCATTGGAGCAGTTCTGGACACCACGCTAATGAGGGCCTTTCTCCCCTCCGATCGCCAGCGGACCCTGCTCCATCTCTGCCGTCAGGTACTCATGCACCCCTCCATTCCTGCCCGACAGATGATGGTCCTACTGGGTCACATGGCCTCGACGGTGCATGTCCTTCCTCTGGCACGTCTCCACCTTCGTACGCCTCAGTGGACTCTCGCCAACCAATGGTCACAGACTACGGACCTTCTTTCTCGTCCCATCTCTGTGACATCATCTCTTCAGCAATCTCTCCAATGGTGGTTGAACTCCTCAAATCTTTCCAGGGGTCTACTTTTTCATCTGCCCCCCCACTCTATGATCATCACCACAGATGCGTCCCCCTACGCGTGGGGAGCTCACCTAGGAGATCTACGCACCCAGGGACTTTGGACCCCACAGGAGCGTCGTCATCACATCTATTTCCTGGAACTCAGGGCCATGTTCTATGCCCTCAAGGCTTTCCAACATCTCCTCTGCCCTCAAGTCCTCCTCCTGTGCACAGACAATCAAGTCGCCATGTACTACATAAACAAGCAAGGCGGCACCGGATCTCGCCCCCTTTGTTTGGAGGCTCTGCGCATCTGGACCTGGGCCACGGACCGCAATCTCTTTCTCAGGGCGGTCTATATCCAGGGCGAACAGAACTCTCTGGCCGACAATCTCAGTCGCATCCTTCAACCTCACGAGTGGACGTTGGACCCTCCGACTCTGCTCTCCATCTTTGCTCGATGGGGCACTCCGCAGGTGGACCTCTTTGCAGCACCTCACAATCATCAGCTGCCCCAATTCTGCTCCAGACTCTTCTCTCCTCGCCGTCTGGCCCCGGATGCATTCCTGCTCGATTGGAGGGATCGGTTCCTGTATGCCTTCCCTCCACTTCCTCTGATGTTGCGGACCTTGTCCAAACTCCGCAAAGACCACGCCACCATGATTCTTATCGCACCTCGGTGGCCTCGCCAACACTGGTTCTCACTCCTGCTCCAGCTCAGTTCCAGGGAACCCATTCTACTTCCTGTGTTTCCTACTCTACTTACGCAACAGCATCAGTCTCTACTACATCCCAATCTGTCTTCGCTCCACCTGACAGCTTGGTTTCTCTCGGGCTGACCTCTCCGGAGAATCTATCTCAACCGGTCCGCCTCATTTTGGACGCTTCCAGGAAACCGGCCACTCTCCAATGTTACCATCAGAAGTGGACCAGATTTTCCTCCTGGTGTCTCCGGCATCATCAGGAACCCACCTCCTTAGCGGTGGAAACTGTCTTGGAATATTTGCTCTCACTGTCCAATGCTGGCCTCAAAACTACCTCCATCAGAGTCCACCTCAGTGCCATTACTGCGTTTCATGAGCCTATTCTCGGTAAACCCCTCACGGCTCATCCTCTGGTTTCCAGATTCATGAGAGGACTCTTCAATATCAAACCGCCTCTCAAGCCTCCTCCTGTCGTCTGGGACCTGAATGTGGTTCTCTCAGCTCTCATGAAACCTCCGTTTGAGCCTCTTGCCACAACTTCACTCAGGCTTCTTACCTGGAAGGTGCTTTTCCTAATTGCCATCACCTCTGCCAGGAGGGTTAGCGAACTGCATGCACTGGTTGCCGACCCACCTTTCACTGTTTTTCACCATGACAAGGTTGTTCTACGTACCCACCCTAAATTCCTTCCCAAGGTGGTCTCAGCTTTTCACCTCAACCAGTCCATTGTGCTGCCCGTCTTCTTCCCTAAGCCTCACTCGCATCCTGGGGAACAGGCGTTGCACACGCTGGATTGTAAGCGTGCCCTTGCTTACTATCTTGATCGTACCAGAGCTCACCGAACAGCCCCTCAGCTCTTTTTGTCTTTCGACCCCAACCGTTTGGGTCGTCCTGTCTCCAAACGGACACTTTCAAATTGGCTTGCTGCCTGTATTGCTTTCTGCTACGCTCGGGCCGGTCTCTCACTGGAAGGAACTGTCACGGCCCACAGAGTCCGAGCTATGGCTGCTTCTGTAGCTTTCCTCCGCTCCACGCCCATCGAGGAAATCTGCAAGGCGGCCACTTGGTCCTCAGTTCACACGTTCACTACTCACTACTGTCTGGATGCGTTCTCCAGACGGGATGGACACTTCGGCCAATCTGTGTTACAAAATTTATTTTCCTAATGGCCAACCATCCCACCTCCCTCTTTGTTAGCTTCGAGGTCACCCATGTGTTAAGAATATGCTGCCTGCTTGTCCTGGGATAAAGCACAGTTACTTACCGTAACAGGTGTTATCCAGGGACAGCAGGCAGATATTCTTACGTCCCACCCACCTCCCCGGGTTGGCTTCTTAGCTGGCTTATACTAACTGGGGACCACGCACTCCTCCGTCGGGCGGGAAGGCACTCGCGCACGCGCGGTGCGGCCAACTAGAAACTTCTAGTTAAAAAGGTCCGTACCGAGGGCTCCGTCGGTGACGTCACCCATGTGTTAAGAATATCTGCCTGCTGTCCCTGGATAACACCTGTTACGGTAAGTAACTGTGCTTTTCTTTCATGCGTATTCATTGTAGATATCTTGAAAACCTGACTAGCAAGGGGATACTCTACAACCCAATTGAGAAACACTGGCCTAATGATTTTGGCAAGGCAAGAGTGATGTCCCAGTCGTAGCAGCTATTCTGAGACCAGAATTGGTAGGTGTAACAGGACTGCTCCTGCACCAACTACGCCCCTATACCACCAAGGATTGTCCCAGGTGGATCTATGGATGCGGCTGGAGGCATTCAGGGGGAGTCTGGGAGGAGGGACAGTGGCACAAAGCACAAGTATTTGGCTTCCACCTAAAACATATGGTCATGTTTTGGCTGAAAATTAACCTTTCAGCTGAAACTGGGCAGAAAACTAATTTTGGGCTGGTTTCAGCACTGTAAATGAAGCTGAAATTTGGCCAGCCTCTAGAGCTGATAGAGCAGTTTCTCAACCTGATATGCAGATCTCTTAAGCACATTCTCTATGGATAGCCTTGACTGGACAGGTGTGTTCTGGGTTGAAAACACTATGTAGAGTAGTAAGGAAAGTGGTTATGTACATATTTAGGTTTTTTGCATGGAGGAATTTGTTTTTGTGTTCAAGTTCAGAAGCTATGTTTGTAACATGAAAGTATTTTTGTAGGTTTTGGAGTTTTATTAATTTGTTTGGCTGTGCTCTACTTATTTTAGTGAAATAAATTGGTGCTTTTCAGCCCAGTCTATGAGGCATACCCAGCCAGTCAGATTTGCATGATTCCACAATGAACATGCTTGAGATATGTTTGCATGCATCTTCTTAGTGGATATCCTGCAAACCTGACTAGCTGAGTGTCCCCTGAAGACTGGGTTGAAAAGCACTTATAGAAATTATTAGGGAAGTGGGAAATTAAAATGAGACCATGATAGAATAACTTTAGATATCTTCTAATCAAGGAGTAACCTAGTGGTTGAGCACCAACCTGAAACAAGGAAGACAAGGGTTCAAATCCCACTTTTGCCGTTTAACCTGGGAAAGGCACAACTTTCCATTGTCTCTAGTATAAAACTTGGATTGCAAACTAGGAGTTTAGATTTGAAAAAAATGAATAATGAAACTAGCTCGAAATGGGAATACCTACAACCTGACTACAGTGGCTGCTTATAACCGCAATGATCAAGTTTAAATTAGGCATCACCACCTTTAAGATGCTGAGAGGGAATGCCTCCTGACTATCTAACAGTTGGCCATGCTATTTAAGGGTGCTTCCAACAGATATAATACTTTTCTACTTAAAATTCCCAGCATGCAACAATATAAAATTTACCAGGCAAATCACCATATCCATCCAATAGCGATTACCAAAATGTTGGAACCAACTAACATTTACACTATGATCCTGTGATTACTATCTCAGGTTCAGAAAGCTTTTCTGTGCCAAGACAGGGAGCCAACGTTGAAGTAACTGAAATGATAATTGTAAAAGCCCATTTCTAAACTACCTAATGCAACCCCTGAGACATAACAAGCCAATGATGACGTACCTATGACCTAGCTGTATTAATAGTTGTACTGATCTACCTGTACTAGCAATCCCATTGAATGTCCATGTCAGACTGTCCATGGTAATTGGCCCAGCCTCTTATAATGTAATCCAACCTTGACCTGAATATGTAAAGGCGGAATAGAAAACCTGATTAACATAATGTATCTAGTACATAGAAAGTATTGCATAGAATCGTTCTTGTAACTCTTGCTGCTTCTTAAGGTTGCTGATCTTATAATCTTAGCTGTGTTAGACAATCTAGAACCCTATACACCACTGTACTTTGTGAACTCACTGGAGGATCAGTAAATGGAAACAGGACTATGAAGCACCCCCAACTTGGTGTTACAAGTCTCCCAACTCATTCCAACTACTGGTGATCAAGTGAATCTTTTAGATTCTGATCTGCTTTATAAATAAGCGGAGGTGTTGCTGGCTAGTCTCACTGTATAGGTTCTTATCTTGGTCTTTTGTGTTGGCGCTGGGTTGCTGAAATGTTCTTTCTTTCTTTAACCCTTGCCATGCATCCATGTGCTTAAATGTGAATCAAACATAATACATCATTTTTTTTTGTTAGTTTCCTTAATTTACTCTTACAGGGAACATGATGGCTGCATTACAAGCAGCGCTGAAGAATCCTCCCATTAATGCCAAAAATCAGTCTGCAAAGGTGAGAGTGAAAATATGTTGCTGCTTCTATATTGTTCATTTCTTGAATGATCTCTCCTCCAGGAATGGTGATAGCACTTTTTTTTCTGGAGAAGAATTGGAAGACATGCCTCCAGGATGAACTATTCTGAGCCACTGGGGGTCACTCATGCTGCACTGCTTTTTAGAAACAGAGAAACATGATGAGGATTTAAGACAATGGTTCCCAACACTGTCCTGGAGGACCACCAGACAGTGAGGTTTTCAGGATAGTCTTAATGAATATGCATGAGAAAGATTTGCATGTAATGGAGTGACAGGTATGCAAATCTGTTGCATGCATATTCATTAAGGCTATCCCGAAAACCTGACTGGCTGGTGGTCCTCCAGGACAGGGTTGGGAACCACTGATCTAAGAGATCCTACAGGCTTATCACATGCTATCTTAAATTCAATACCGTCTTCGTTTCCACCACATCCACCATTGGAGATGAAGACTGTATCTGAATTTAAGATGGTTTCTTCCTCCTCTTCAGTGGGGAGTGAATTGCAAAATATATGATGTTTATATGTGATTTATTCCTGTTTTATTCCGTATTTATTCCTGTTCTTCTTTTATTGTGCTTGTGTGTTCACTCCAGGTTCTTTAATTGGGGATATGGCTGGCTTGAGAAAGGTCAACAGTGCCTGTAATTTCTAAGGACATTGCAGAGCTCTTTTGGTAGTATGAGACCACTAGCTTCTCTGGTGCAGGACAGCTGATTCAGGCACTGTTTTATACTGGGGCAAAGCTAGCCTTCCAGTTTTGGGGTGTCAACACATTCTCCCCCCTCCCCCCACATGCACTAAAGATACTTGTGCTGGTTCATCCAGCTGCTGCCAACTTCTGCATTAAAGAAGCAGTGCCAGGAGGAGGGGAGTACCTCAGGAACCGGCTGTCAGGGCTTCACCATCCTTGCCAGCTGTTCAAAGGGTTGCTGTAGTTCCAGAGGGGACACAAGCCCAAAGTGTTGGGGGCCATGGCCTCCCTGCCCCCAACACTTTGGGCTATGGCAGTTCATGATTATAGGGTGTCAAGGTTCAGAAGGACATGATGCTGCTTGCTGATACAGGTCCTATGTGCAAAACATGGCAAATACTGTACAGAATCTAGTTCTGGTATGGAATGAGCCTTCTGTCTTCAGTACAGACACTGGTGAGTCAGGTTCTCCAGCCTCATAGCTTTCCATTTGTTGACTTGGTGCAGTTGCTGGTATCAGCTTTGGTTAGATAGGGCATAAACTAAGTGTATTGAATGTGCCATGAGACTCTGGTTCCATTTATCATTCCTCCCTGGATTGGCTCCATTATGCTTGCCTAACACTGATCAGCCTGTGACGGTTGATTTGATCTGTTCTAGGATCGTGCCGAGGGTGTAGTCCTGAAAGTCCTCATCAATTTTAAAGCCAACGAGATTGAGAAGGCTGTTCAGGCCCTGGATAAGAATGGGGTGGACCTTCTGATGAAATATATCTACAAAGGTTTTGAGAGCCCCTCTGATAACAGTAGTGCTGTTTTGCTACAGTGGCATGAAAAGGTACCGATTCCTCCCATTCAAAGCATGGTGGACATTCTGAATGATAGATAGTTTGAACATCTTGATGACAAGTAGCTTTGTGTTAAGCATTAAAATATGATAGTTCTTTTGAGTAAATTTTCTTTCCTTTTCCATCTCTCTTCAGACTTGTTTAGGCATTGTTGAGGCTGACAGCATAAATGCTTCTTTTGCTAAGTTTTTTCTTGTTTTCCTCCACTTTTCTTGCCCTGTGGTATAGTTTGTTCTTTTAATCTGCTTTCTTGCTTTGATCATAGGCCCTGTCAGCTGGAGGGGTAGGATGCATTGTACGGGTCTTGACCTCCAGGAAAACGGTTTGAGCCTTGCTTGAGGTGGCCATTCCTCCGTAGAAGCTGGAATTGCTGGTACAAAGACCAAATGAAACAAATGCTACAGCTGCCCTGGGGGCAGCTCTTCTCTCTTTCTGTCAGCTCGCTTCTTTTTTTTTTTTAAATAGATACTGTATGAGCAGATAATGTACATATGATGCATTTTTTTGACTTTGGTTAAGAGTAATATACTAAAGCAATGTCGTTTTTAACAAGAATTTTAAGTACTTGGCATTTCAGCATCTTTGTACTGTGCAGGGTTCTTTGCTTTATTGATAAAAATTGCCAGTTTTGAAACTTGAGGACCCCCTCAAGCTAATGTTCAGTTGAACAAGAATTGAGCTATTTGCAGACCCTCAGGCAGCCAGGCAATGTTCTGTGGCAGAAACCTCAAGGGGTCTGTCTTTTGCAGCTGTTAGCAATGTAAGCAGGTCCCCTTCTGAACCCAGAATGAATGAGTTGAAACTTCCCCTAATCCAGTCACTTTAGCTTTTTATTTTGTTTCCTCCTCATTCTCTGTATCATATATTTCCATCACTCAGATTAAGTGCCAGTGCATTCCACTGAATTTTGGGGAGCTGGATTCATCCAGAACATGGTCATGCTTGTATTCTGGCACAATGTAGCAACAAATATGTTGCATTCACACAGAGAACCCATTCTCACACCAACTCTGTGTTTGAGGAGTGTGAGATGTTCTGGTAAGCCTGAAATTGATAGGAGCTAAGAGAACCACTCTGTTTGTGAGAGTGCCACAATAAAGTTCTCTTCACTCTGCCATCCCTAGGATATTGAATGTGTTGGGGGCATTGGAAAACTGTTGATCTGCCAGTGTTTTACGTGCTCTGCCTTTTACAGTATTCTTTTGTAAAAGTGGTACCACACTTGAGGAAGATATCAGTTACTGATAACTGCAATTTTTTTGCAAAATAAATTTTGTAAAATCTTGGTATTCGTGGTTTTTATTTCAAGTAACAGGACTCAAGATATTCTTTCAGCTCACAACTTTGCAAAAGCTGCAGCAGCTTTTTTTGACTTGGACTAGGCAGGGATCTCAAAGTCCTTCCTTGAGGGCCGCAATCCAATCGGGTTTTCAGGATTTCCCCAATGAATATGCATTGAAAGCAGTGCATGCACATAGATCTCATGCATATTCATTGGGGAAATCCTGAAAACCCGACTGGATTGCGGCCCTCAAGGAGGGAATTTGAGACCCCTGGACTAGGGATTGCTTAGCATTCTTGTTTAATTTTGGGCATTTATGTTCCACTTTTCCTTACAAGGTAATAGTAGAACTGCACAATTTATAGCATAGTTGGGTCTAAATACACAGCAGAAACTGTACTGTATATGTCATCGCATAAGTATGGAATATCCTGTCAGTATTAATGAAAGAGAGGTGTGGCATAGTGGTTAGAGCTACACTATCTGGATAGCAAGTGCTGTTATCTGATTATGGGCTTTTGAATACTAATCCACAAACTTTTCAGTTTTTTGAGGCTAGAATGTGTCAGTTTTAAGGAATGGAGGATTGTGGACACACAGAAAATTTATTTTTTCAGAGAAACTTCAGTGTTTAGTGTGGCACAGTGGTTAAAAGCTACAGTCTCAGTACCCTGAGGTTGTGGGTTCAAACCCCCACACTGCTCCTATTGACCCTGGGCTAGTCATTTAATCCTCCATTGCCCCAGGTACATTAGATAAAATTGTGAGCCCACTGGGACAGATGGGGAAAATGCTTGAGTACCTGATTTGTAACTTGAGCTCCTTTGGAAGGACAGGCTAAAAATTCAAATGAGTGAACAAAAAAATTATTAAACCGTACAAGTGGAGTTAGGAGCTGTACACATCAACCAGGGATGGGTGAAATGAGTAAATATTTATTAAGCTATTAATGTACAGTCTTTATCATATATTCACTGTGTAAATATATGGGACACACAGTGAATATATGATAAAGACTGTTATATTAATATCTTAATAAATATTTACTCATTTGACCTAACCCTGGTTGATGTATATAGCTCCTACCCCCATTTGTATGATTTTGATTGTTTCCCCATGGGGCTCATTTCCTTGTTTTTTGCAGCATAATTAAACCACAATGGCTAATCAGTGATACAAACAAAACTCAGTTTAAAATATAAAACCTAAAAATCAATTAAGTAGTGTTTTATGAACAATCATGTTAAAATCTCTCCTAAAGTCCTTTATATGAGGACAAGTGATGTATCTCACCTGGCACAGAAGGGCCTTCAACCAGAGAATCTCCAAGTTGCCCTCCCCCCCCCCGGGACTAATAATAGCTGTCTAAGGAGGCATCCAACTTCTACCACCTCCGTCCTGAAAAATGATGCAAATCATTGGGCCACACTCAGTCTTGTTTCATATAACCATTGGTAATTCTAAACAAATATCATTCTAGAGCGAAAAAAAAGACATCCTGATGGTTTATTAAATTGTTAGCAATGGAATTTGACACTTTTGGAAAGGGACTATAATTGTAAATCATATGTCCACAAATTGTGCTGTATCCAGCTTATCACTGTTGTATTCTACAAAGGTAAAAACTGAAAACCAAACCACTCAGTAATGTAAGAAGCAAGACAGATGTAGCTTAGGCTGGGAGACCTGAGCATGTGAAGATCGTGGAATTCACACCTAATGTTCGGCATAGCCTGTAGTTTCCTGTGGCAGCTTGGGAAAAAGCAGGGAAATTATGAGCTCCTTTTACTAAGCTGCGCTAGCGGTTTTAGCGTATGCTTAGTGCACGCGCTCGCTGGTGTTAGTTTTTGGTGTGTAACGGGGGGTTAGCACATGCGGCAATGCAGCGCGTGCTAAAACTGCTAGCGCACCTTAGTAAAAGGAGCTCATAATTTCCTTGCTTTTTGCTAAGGAATTTACCCAAGCTGCTGTTCCATTGTGGCCGCACAAAAAATTGAAATGATTCCTGAATGTCCACTCGTGGGGCCTTGACCTTCCATGCACCAGGTACAAAATAATTATAATATGTAAATCACTTTGTAACCACAGGCTGTATATCCAGTCTCATCCCCTTTGTCTTTCCCTCCATTGTGCAAACATGAATCTGTCTATTTTCCTTAAACCCCCCTTTCTCACAACCCCTAACTCCCCATTCCATCAGCCCTTGTATTCACACAATCTTCTCCAATCACTCAGCCCTTCCTTTGGAAGTCCACATCCCTTGGCCCCAGCTACTCTTTGCGCTGCCATTGGAAGGGGGTGCAACCCCCCACATTATAGAGAAAACTGAACTTTTTCCTAAAAAATCGGAAAAAGTTCAGTTTTCTCTATAATGTGGCGAGTTGCACCCCCCAAACCCCACCTCAACGGCAGCGCGAAGAGTATGAAGTAAACTGGGGGGGGGGGGGCCCACTCATACCTTGCGTCGGAGCTCTTTAAAAATAAGTTTTCCTACGGCACGCTGGTGTCTTGCGCCGAATTGTCTGCGCTCCAATGTCGGTGCGCTGATGGCTCTTGCATGAATGATTATGAACCGCTAATGTACAGCCTGGGGTGGGGGGGATGTTAGATTCTAGACACAAATTGTGCAGGACTGCCTGTTCAAACCAGTTGTTACATTAGGAATTCTGCTCAAGACAATAGTGAGATATGAATGTGTGCACAGAAGCCCATGTCGCAGCTTTGCAAATTTCCTCTGTGGAGGCTAACCTCAAGTGGGCTACTAACATCACCATGGCTCTGACATTATAAGCCTTGACATCACCCTCAAGAGTCAGCCCAGCTTGGGTATAAGTAAAGGAGATGCAGTCTTCTAACCAACTGGAGATTGTGTGTTTGCAGATGGCTATTCCCAACTGATTTGGGTCAAAGGAAACAAAAAGCTGGGTGGACTGTTTATGGGCTTTAGTCCGCTCCAGATAGATGGCTAAAGCCCCTGTCGGAGCTCTTTAAAAGTAAGTTTTTCCGCAGCGTGCTGATGTCTTGCGCCAAATTGCGCTCCAATGTCGGCGCGCTGATGGCTCACGCGCTTTTGTCCCGTCGCCATGTTTCTTTTATCAGGTTAATTGCTGAACAGGTCTTGACATTTTGAGTCCCTATTATCCTAGCCTTGTTATTTTTGGCGAGCTTGGTAGGTAGAAATTCCCAGTTGTGAGAATAGGAGGCCTGCTTGTTCTCAGAGAAAGTGAAGTTACTTACCTGTAGCAGGTATCCTCCGAGGACAGCAGGCTGAATATTTTTATATACCCTCCCCTTGGAGTTGTGTTCTAAAAGTTATAGTATTGTATTGAGGGACCTCTGCTCATGTGTTGGGTGGGAAGGCACCTGTGTATGTCGCTGCTAGAAGTTTCTACATAATTATGGCTTGCTCCATTGGGTGATGTCACCCAGCTGCGAGAATATTCAGTCTCCTGTTCTCCAAAAATACCTGCTGTTAGAGGTGAGTAACTTTGCTTACACAAAGGTAAATAGGACATGAAAATCGAATATTGATTTGCTGACTGATGTTATTTTGATTTTCAAAACACCAAAGGGATGGTGAATCACAAAAATGCAAAAGGTGGAAAAGCCACAAATTACCAGGATGAGAGCAGGAATTCAAAATAAAATCACTTTATTTAAAATACTATATATATAAAAAAAATAAGACAGCAACATTCAGATGTGTGGCTATACTAAAGACCCAAAGGTTAAATGGTTATTAATTAAATATAAATATTATGAACCATTAAAAAGTCAAAAAGGACTGTAGACTATAATCTTTGAATAATTAATATTTAGATTTAAATTTAATATACAGGGACAAGCCTCAGATTATGGAATAAATTTTCCCATTCTGGGATTTCTTCAAGAGAAAGAAAACATCTTTTCTCTTACTCCTTATAACTTCACCGGCTTGAACCCAACCTCCCTACCAAATTAATTCATTACTTACTATTAATTATGCTGCTTCATATAATTCACAAATCTTACTAATTAAATACTCTCCAATTTTATTTCATTCACTAATTAAATAATCTGTATAAAACTCTTGGCTCTATAGTTCATCATGATATGGGATTCATATTTTCTCTAAAAAAAGTCTAGCTGCTATTTTGATACTCGAAACCAACAAAGAAGCTGTAGTGTAGCTATAAAGTGCACTGATGCTTTAAGGTGCTTTATAGGTGCTTCTGTATCATAAATACTTCATTTAGCTCCATTCATTTAATTTAATTAAATTTCATATTTATTCAATTCATTCCAACTTCTTCAGCTGCTTAAAGTGCTTAGTTCAGCTCAGCTATCAGACTTGTCCTTGTATATTAAATTTAAATTTAAATCTAAATATTAATTATTCAAAGATTATAGTCTATAGTCCTTTTTGACTTTTTAATGGTTCATAATATTTATACTAAGGACCCAACACAGTCCGTGTTTCAGCAGCCTATACCTTCTTCAGAAGTCCTTAGGGAAAGGAAAACACGGGTTTTATTACAGAATACAGTTTTTAATTTAATAATATGTGTGACATAGATGAAATATAACTGCATGTGACCTGAAATACTGTGATGAATATTACATAGTGAATAATGATGTGAATCATGCTAAAAAAAAAAAAAAGGTGTAGTGACTAGATATATGAAATGTGGTTCTGAATCTAACCCCTCATTTACAAAGGTGCGCTATGCTTTTTGGCATGCACTAAATGCTAACGCTTGTATGTTATCCTATGGATGCATTAACGGTTAGCGCATGCGTTGATTCAGCGTGCACTAAATCACTAAAACGCTTAGCGCGCCTTTGTAAAAGAGGGAGTTAGCGCGCCTTTGTAAAAGAGGCCCTAAGATGTCAGTAAATAGTAAAACAGTTTGAAAATGTATTGAGTTGTGAAACTTATAGCTAGTTTGAGCCAAAAATATAAGAAAATAAAAAATCACCTCGCTATCTCCCCCCCCCCCTTTTTTTTTTTTTTTTTTACTAAGCTGCGGTATAGGTTTCTACCACAGCCCAGGGCACTTACTGACAATGTTGCACAGCACATATTAAGTTAAAATCTCATCTGGATTTTGCTGCCTTATTTTATAATAGTATTTTTAATAAAGTGATTTTATGTTGAACTCCTGCTCTCATGCTGGTGATTTGTGACTTTTTCACTCTGAATTTTTGGTTATTTTAATTAGTACAGCTCTTTCTCTTATTCCAAATCCATGTGTAAACCAAAAAAGAGGAACTGAGAAATATACTTATGCAGGGCTTTTCTAGCACTTTTCAAAGTTACCCTACTGAAAAGTCCCTGACATTTATTGATACTCCAGCCTCCCTCCAACTGTGGCTCCAATCGGTGAATCTTCAGAGTTATCAAGTCTCCAGAATCCAAAGACTGAAGATGCACCTGAATATATCATTATGTGAATTGAAAAGCACTAACAATGAAATAAAACTAGAAACATGAGTTTTTGCCCTTTTAAATTGCTTGGAATAAACTATTTGTAGTTTTTACTTGACTAATTTGGCCATATGTATTTCTTGAACACACAGCTTGATCTTCTATTGCTCTCATACACAGATTTCTCCTCTCCCCCCCCCCCCCCCAAAAAAAAAAAAAAGAGATATGGAGGGAGGAAGTTTCTTTCTGTAGCATGCAGAAACACCAGAAACCAAGTGCTGGCAGCTACGGTATTTGCACTTAGTCACCATCTAACAATTACAGTGCTTTGTTGAATAAATAACATGAACTGTGCCAGCTAGTCCTCTAGGCATCTTCCAGGGCTCTCCTGAGTTGGTCCTTGTTCTCAGATGCCCACATGTGAAATGTCTGTAGTCCTGGACAGAGCTCAGAAGTCACGGCCCTGTTCATCCGCTGACTGCCCTTCTTCCAGAACTCAAACATGTTCCCCAGGTCTTGGGCACCTGGCCCTCTGTAAGATTCTACAAAGCTCCGGACAGAGACCTGCTCAAAAAGACAAGAGAAGCATATTCAGAGAATCCTCAAATTGCTCCTCATTCTTGGAAGCACAAAAATCTAATCTTTTTGAATTAGGTGGAGAATTAGGCGATCTGAGGTTTTATATTAGACAAGAAAAAGTGAGACCTGGAAATAGAATGATGTAAACAGCTTTTAATGGGCAGTTTCCTTCTTTAGCTAGATTTATGATGACATTTCCCCTAAAAATAATGGGCACATTTTCAAACAGGTTATGTAGCCAGACATTCAATTTTGGGTGGACCTGTACCCCAGTTGAGTGGGCAGAAGATCCCATCTCTCCCTCTCCCACCTAGATGAGGTGATCTAATCCAGTTCCTTGCCTTGCTTCCTCTGTCTGTCTTTCAAAGAGCCGATCTTCAAAGGCAGTGAGCAGCCTCACTGATACACGCTGCTCACGCCAATCCCACAGCCTTCTTTCTAGGTTCTGCTCCTGTGCACAGACAACCAAGTCGCCATGTACTACATAAACAAGCAAGGCGGCACCGGATCTCCCCTCCTCTGTCAGGAGGCCATCCGCATCTGGACCTGGGCCACGGCCCACAGTCTCTTCCTCAAGGCTGTCTATATCCAGGGCGAACAGAACTCCCTGGCCGACAATCTCAGCCGCATCCTTCAACCTCACGAGTGGACTCTGGATCCTTCCACACTCCGCTCCATCTTTGCTCGCTGGGGCACTCCTCAGGTGGACCTCTTTGCAGCTCCTCACAACCGTCAGCTGCCCAAGTTCTGTTCCAGACTCTTCTCTCCTCATCGTCTGGCCCCAGATGCATTCCTGCTCGACTGGACGGATCGGTTCCTCTATGCCTTTCCTCCACTGCCTCTGATGTTGCGGACGTTATCCAAACTCCACAGGGACAGAGCCACCATGATTCTCATCGCTCCTCGGTGGCCTCGCCAACACTGGTTCTCCCTCCTGCTCCAGCTCAGCTCCAGGGAGCCCATTCCTCTTCCTGTGTTTCCTACTCTACTTACGCAGCAGCATCAGTCTCTACTACATCCCAATCTGTCCTCGCTCCACCTGACAGCTTGGTTTCTCTCGGGCTGACCTCTTCAGAGAATCTGTCTCAGCCTGTCCGTCGTATTTTGGATGCATCTAGGAAACCGGCCACCCTCCAATGTTACCATCAGAAGTGGACCCGGTTTTCCTCTTGGTGTCTACTACATCATCACGATCCCACCTCATTGGCGGTGGAAACTGTACTGGACTATTTGCTCTCTCTCTCCGACGCTGGCCTCAAGTCTACCTCAATCAGAGTCTCGGAATTTCATCTCAACCAGTCCATTGTGTTGCCTGTCTTTTTCCCTAAGCCCCATTCTCATCCTGGGGAACAGGCATTGCATACGCTGGACTGTAAGCGTGCCCTTGCTTACTACCTTGACCGTACCAGGGCTCACCGCTCGTCTCCTCAGCTCTTTTTGTCCTTCGACCCTAACCGTCTGGGTTGTTCTGTCTCTAAACGGACGCTTTCCAACTGGCTTGCTGCCTGCATTGCGTTCTGTTATGCTCGGGCCGGTCTCTCACTGGAAGGTGCTGTCACGGCCCACAGGGTCAGAGCTATGGCTGCTTCTGTGGCTTTCCTCCGTTCCACGCCCATCGAGGAAATCTGCAAGGCTGCCACTTGGTCCTCAGTTCACACGTTCACTATTCACTACTGTCTGGATACCTTCTCCAGACGGGATGGGCACTTCGGCCAATCTGTGTTACACAATTTATTTTCCTAATGGCCAACCATCCCTCCTCCCTCTCTGTTAGCTTGGAGGTCACCCATGTGTTAAGAATATGCTGCCTGCTTGTCCTGGGATAAAGCACAGTTACTTACCGTAACAGGTGTTATCCAGGGACAGCAGGCAGATATTCTTACGTCCCACCCACCTCCCCGGGTTGGCTTCTTAGCTGGCTTATCTTAACTGGGGACCACGCACTCCTCCGTTGGGCGGGAAGGCACTCGGTGCGGCCAACTAGAACTTTCTAGTAAAAAGTGTCCGTACCGGGGCTCCGTCGGTGACGTCACCCATGTGTTAAGAATATCTGCCTGCTGTCCCTGGATAACACCTGTTACGGTAAGTAACTGTGCTTTATGGCTGACACTAAGAGTGTATGGACACTAAGAGTTTATGGACTTTTCCTCCAGTAACTTTTAAAACCCAAATATAATAACTGCCTTGACCTCATCTTCTGGCAACAAATTCCACAGCTTAACTGTGCACTGAGTGAAAAAATAGTTTTTCAAATTTTGTTATAAATGTGCTACCTATTAATTTAATAGCAGGTCCCCTTGCTTTAGTTTTGCTGAAAGGGTAAATAGCTGTTCTCTATTACTGTTCAATCCCACTAAAGATTTTATAGATTATCATATCCATTTAGTCATTTTTTTCTTGAAGCTGAAGAACTGTAACAATTTTGACTCATCTGTCCAGAAAACATTATTTCAGAAGTCAGTGGGTTTTCCAGATGCTCTTTGATGAGCTCAAGGTGAGCAGCAATGTTCTTTTTAGAGAATAAAGCTTTCTTAAATTTCTCCCATGAACACAATTCCTATTCCAATTTTTCCAGTGCAAAAAGCTATGCTAATGCAGGTTTTTACTAGTTTATTTTTGCTGAATCTTAATATCAGCTCAGGATGGCATGAAGATGCAGCACAGGAGCAGAGGTGATCGGAGGTGAAGTGCAGTACTTTACCTCAGATCACTTAACATCTTCAAAAGCCCCTGGATTTCCCGGTCCCCCCCAAAACTTATGTGGTCTAGGTGGGGCCTCACAGATCCTCACCTCCTAGTCTCATTAACAACCCTGCTGGGCCCCCTACTATCCTGACCCCACAAATATACCAGTGGACCAAATGGTTCCCCACCTCCCAGCCCCATAAATGATGCTGATGCATCACATGGGGTCAGGTGCTGTGATTGTTCAAGATAGTAGTAGCACAAAGGGAGGATTGAGTATCAATCCTGCCTTCCAACTTAAAGGCAAAATGGGGGAGAGAGGGTGTCAGGTGGCCCACTTGGACCATAGGATCATTTGTGGGATTAGGGGTATCAGGGTCTATGGGCCTCAAGGGTCATTTGTGGTATTGGAAGGGGTCTGAGTGGCTTACTTGGATTCCTAATGTGGTTCCTTTTGGGGCAATATCCGGTGACTGGTGTTGAATATCTGGTTTATTTTTTGGCTGGCTGAAACTTAGAGGTGCACAATCAAAAAATACATCTAAGTCCATTTTGGTCTTAAGTCACTAGTCATCCAAAGTTGGACATATCCAAAGTTCATTCTCGAAAAATACGTCCCAAATATTTTTTTTCCAAGAATTGTCTACTTGTATGTCCAGCCATTTGATCGTCCAGACCGCTAAGTCGTCTATCTTTATACCCCATTCTCATCCAAAAATTTGTCCAAGTCAAAAACGCCTAGAACAAGACCTTTAGGACGTGGGAGGGGCCAGCAAAGTGATGGACTGGCCACCCAGCCATGGCAATAGAGTTGTGGGGCACCATACAGGGCACTGCTGCAAACTTAAAAAAAAGTGTGCCACATAAACATCTCACCACAACTCCCTTATAGGTCATAGTGAGCCCCCCCAAACACCCCCAAAGCCTACTAGACCCATCTGTCTACTACCCCAATCGCCCTTATGGCTGCAGGTGCCACCTATATGGCAGTACAATAGGGTTTTGGGGGGTTTTGGTGGGTGCACATGTTTCACCATGAATGCAGTGGTTAGAGTGGCTTATGGGCCTGGATTCTCCTCTCTATGGTTCACTAGCCCACCCCCCCAGACTACTTAAGCCACCTCTATGCAGCTCTACTAGGCTTTCCTATGCCAGCTGCTGATGTTCTGGAGTCAGGTATGTACGTTTTTATTCCGATTTTTATAGCGGCGGTGGGGGTCCGTGCTCAGTGGAGGAGTGTGTGTGTGGGTCTGTACTTTGTGTTTGCAGTGGTTATCCGGCCACTTTGGATACCTTCTGGGCATTTAGACCTGTTTTTAGATCACCTAAGTCAATATGTATAAGTTCTGTCTAGGCAGTCTCGTTAAACTTTCAGTTATAATTACAGTACAACTAACTCTAGGTCAGCCCATGTCCCACCCAAATCTCGCCCTCATCACTCCTTCTAAAACGCCCCTTTCAGCTCTGGGCGTACAGTGGCACTAAAAAGGCCTAAGCTGATTTTAGATATGTCTAAAACCCATTTTGATTATCAGCACTTGGATAACCTGTCTTTAATGTTGTCCAAGTGCTGATTTGGGTGGGATTTTAGACATATTTCTGTTTCGATTATGAGTCCCTTAGTCAGCTAAGTCGATTTTAAGGGTGTCGGGTCAAAACCGCAGAAGACAAAGGCGCGTGCCGACAACTGAGCGCAGTGCGGAGGCGCGCACCGAAAAAATAACTGTTTTTAGGGGCTCCGACAGGGGTGTGTGGGGGGGTTCCCCCCCACTTTACTTTATACAGATCGCGCCGCATTGTGGGGGGTTTGGGGGGTTGTAACTCCCCACATTTTACTGAAAACTTCACTTTTTCCCTAAAAACAGGGAAAAAGTTAAGTTTACAGTATAATGAGGGGGGTTAAACCACCCACAACGCCGCCGCGATCTGTATTATGTAAAGTGGGGGGGCTCCCCAACAAAACCCCCCGTCGGAGCTCCTAAAATCTGTCATTTTCTTCGGTGCGCGCCTCCGTCTTGCGCTCAGTTGTCGGCGCGCGCCTTTGTCTTCCGCGGTTTTGTCTATGAACCGATTTTAAGTGCTGGTCAATTAGATTATAGCAGCTAAAGATACATCAGCTATATGACTGATATGACTGCTAAACTTGGCCGGTCAGCATTTAAAATCATCAGCTATTGTGCAAAAGAGCTGGCTAAGTTTTACCCACTACGAGTGCTAATATTCAGTGGAGAGAGCCAGCAATCTCCCACTGAATATTAGTGCTTAGCTGGCCAAATGCTATTTAACTGGCCATGAGCCATTCCTGGCCAGTTAAATAGCACTGAATATTGGGCGGCTTGTAATCAAGCCTGTAGTATCCAACACAATGAGAAATATTTCTGTATCTTTCTGCCACATTTTCAAGGTTTCTGATTGCATTGCTTGATATTTGAAGATCCCTTTCTCCACTCCTTGCAAGAATGATCACTTGGCACCAACATCTCTATCAATGTTGTTTTTATGTTTTTGTGCTTTTGTTTGTAAATGGGTTGGGGGTGGGAGATCTTCAGAGTAGAGAATGTCACAGAGCCAGAAACCCGTAGTTAACTGCAGGGCAGAGATGGGGGACAGAGTCTGAGGGGATGGGGATAGGGATGGAGCCGACGGAGACAGGGACAAAATGTCCCCGTGTCATTCTCTAATTAAACTTGAAACTAGTATAGATATGTAAAAACACATTTTAGACAACTGGCAACTGAATTCAATGATTAAAAAACCTGCAGAAGCTGCTTTTGAATTTAAATGAACTACTGTTCAATGTTATCATTTGTGTCTTGTCTGCCTTCAAAGTGACAACAAGAGTCTTGTCTGCTGATCAGACTCCTACCATCTGCAACATCCTACATCCTTCCATCTTGTGCCTAGCAGCTGAAGCATCTTACTGTTACTGCAACAGATTCATCCATTGTTGCTGGCATCAAGGAACATTTCTAACATTTAATAGACACTTATTTTCCTGTTCATCCACTACACAGTTTAGCTTCTCTTCTACACCCATGTCTGAAAGACAATCCAGTTACCTTCCAAGATGATGTAAAAACATAGGCAACTGAGTTGTTGGAAAGGTTGTACCAAAACCAGATCGAAATGAAGTCTCTATTTGAGATTTATTAACAGTTGTGCAGACTATTGTCCCTTCTTATAATTTAATAAAATGATTTAAATAATAATAAAACCCTAGCCGTGCATGCGCACTTACCTGCGTGCTTCCATGATCTCTGATCTATGATCAGTAGGTCCGTGGCCAGCAGGAGTGCGGATGCGGTGGCCAGGAAACTCGGAGACACACAGCACAGCCGGCGACTCCCCCCCTCCCGCCCTCACTCACTGCCAAAACCACCAACGCCAAAGCCTCCTCCTTCTGCCCAACTCACCCGCATTTAAATTAAGAGAAAAGCGCTGCACCGCACTAACACTGGCCTCGCCGTCTTCTGTCCACTGTGGCCCACCCCCTCTGACTACTTCCTGTTTCCGCTAGGGTTGGCCGCAGTGGATAGAAGATGCCGAAGCCAGCGGTAGCGCAGTGCATCGCTTTTCTATCAATTTCAATGCGGCGGCTGGGAAGGGGGCGGCGGAAAATGCTGCTGCTGCACAGGGAAGGCCGGGAAATGCTGCTGCTGCACATGGAAATGTGTGTGTGGGGGAGAAAAATGCTGCTTCTGCACAGGGAAGGCAGGGAAATGCTGCTGCTGCACAGGGAAGGGTGGGAAATGCTGCTGCTGCACAGGGAAGTGTGTGTGTGTGGGGGGGGAAATGCTGCTGCACAGGGAAGGCCGGGAAATGCTGCTGCTGCACAGGGTAGTGTGTGTGTGTGGGGGGGCAGGACCGTGGGAAGGGAAGGGGGGTAAGGGAAATGCTACTGCTGCACAGGGAAGTGGTATGGGGGAGGGAATTCTGCTGCTGTGGCTGCTGCACAAGGAAGTGGGGGGGGATCAAAATGTTGCTGTACAGGGAAGTAGGGTGGGGGTATTTGCTGCTGCACAGGGACATGGAGGGGGAGGGAATGCTGCTGTGGCTGCTGCACAGGGAAGTGGGAGGGGGAAGAAAGACAGACAGCTAGCACCCGTTAATGTAACGGGCTAAAATACTAGTTTAAATATAAAATCATAAGTGTCTGAGGCTTTTACAAATGAGGACAGAGTCCACAGGATGGTGACAGAGCTCACGGGATGGGGATGGGGATGGGGACAGAGCCTACAGGGATAAACCTTGTCCCCATGTCATTCTATACCCAGAGCCACAATGATGGCAAGGTTAGCAAAAAAGGAGTCAGGAGTCTAGCCTTTTGCCTGTGTTTTATCTCCCTTCCTGTCAGTGCAGGAGCCAATCCCCACTCATGTGTACCTGAAAGGGAAATTCTTAATCATAATGCAGCAAATGGCTGCATGTTAATGCTAAGGTTTGCACTGGGGGGGGGGGAGTTCCCCCTGAGAGAACACACATTTTAATGCAGCACTAATTTGCTTTCTGTTTGCTTAATGCATTGAGGAACAACATTTTGGCAAGATTTAGGCCTAAATTCTCTATTACTGCGTTTAACTTAGGCGTGCTTTGGACGTCCGGTAAACGTAAATACCAATTAACTATATTTAGGCGTGAGATAGACGTCCCGCACAATAGACGTCCCTCGTCGCCCAAAATAGACGTGCTCAAAATAGACGCAGGTTTCTGAAACGTCTCCAATGGACCCGTGATAGACATGAGTACGGGTTTTTTTTTTCTTATTTGTTTTTTTTTTATTATACTTTATATATACTCTTTATTATCACACATTCAAGCATTGATAAGTATAGGATGATGAAAAACATAACTAAAACACAGTATCAGAATTGTACAGTTAATACAAGGAAAAAAAATATGTTATGTTTCAAAGGAAAACTAGAAAATGAAACGTACCGAGTGGGTGTTGAACTTACATTATCAGTATGGAAGGTGGGAACCGGTAGATGTGTGCTACACAGAAAGCTGTACAGGAATGTCATACTCACCTCCTATTAGAAGTGGAAAGGATAGGACTTTGAACACCATATAGACTTTTTATAAACATCGTTTAACTTCCACAAAGACTGGCAGGAAAGGCACCCTAAGTCATCCAATAAGCTTTCTCTCGATTTCCCAGAGACATTATTTCAGAGAGGATAGTTTAGAAGTGATATCTTGCTCGAAAGAACACTCTCCTGCTCTTAAAACATTGCAACAATCAGCTCATTCTTCACAACAAGAAACAGAATCAAAACACAGATTAAACCTGAATGTGGCTTCCAGTTCACAGGAAGAGGAAGTAGCAAGCAGCACAATGCTGATCTCATTGTGACATCATCAAGGTGCACCTGGAAGGTAGATATGCCACAAGTAAAAGACAAGCCGGGAGTTGAACTCACAACCTACAGATGATCGATATAGTGCTTTTACTCACTGACCTACACCTGGGTCTCTGGTTCCCCTGTCATAGCATACCTTAGTGATGTGCTAAAGTATACTCTACTTAGCTATCATATCACAGTCAGTTGAGGCAAAAGACTGGTAGCTCAATGGTGTAAAGCACTGTTGTCACGGATGCAACACCCATATTCTTAAGTATGGTTCAATAAATGTAATACAGAGTCAAAATTATGCTGTTTATTTTATCAAACCCAAGCTCAACTTTGTAATGTATTGTGTATAGTCTCGCTAATGTGTTTATGATGAAAATGAGATGCGATAGGTGTATATCCTATATAATAAAACCCTAGCCACGCATGCACACATACCTGCGTGCTTCTGTGATCTCTGCTCTGTGATCAGTAGGTCTGTGGCCAGCAGGAGTGCAGATGCAGCAGCCAGGTGAATCCCCCTCCCGCCCTCACTCACCACCAAAACCACCACCGCCAAAACCTCCTCCTTCTGCCCAGCCGGGAGGAGGGCTCCGAGTCGCTGAAGACTGTCCCAGATCAGCTTACACGGTCCCTAAAAAATGAACCTTTTCATCTGAGGCGCGAGGCTGCGGTGACCTCCCTCCCCCGGCTCACTAAGGTTTCGTCTTAAGAAATTCAAATGCGTTGTTGAAAACGCAAGTGACTATTCTCTGTCATCCTAGACACCCCTGCAATACCCCAACAACACACTCCTGCAGCATAAACCCCTCATGTTATAATCAAGTAAAAGACAAGCCGGGAGTTGAACTCACAACCTATGGATATCTATGGTACAGCGTGTTTTATTCACTGAGCTACTGAGCTACTTAACTCTAGCTCTAACCCTAACCATAAAGTAGCATCTGACGTCATAGCTTGTACATAAAGCCATTTCTGGAGACTCCCATTCCCAAATCCCCAACATAGCTCAGTGCTTAAAAGCACTACATGTATCTTCCAAAGGTCAGGGGTTCAAGTCCTGACTGAGGTTACCAAAGACATAATATTCTTTTTTTTTTTCCACCCACTCAAACATGCATAGCTAAGCTAAACTTGTCATTGTGTTTGGGGGAGGTGAAGTTTCATTAGGTTTACATGGTAAGTTTCGAAGCGTTCTGCTATACTTTTTTGTATAACAGCGATATCGGCGTGGTTTAGGATGTAATCAACAGTGTTGATGTAGCGCGGGTCGGGTGCTGCAAGCACGCCCAAGCGGCACAAAAACGTCATCACGTTGTTTTGCGTTGTGACATCATAGAATCACCCATTCTTCATACGCAATTATTTCTCCTAAAATGGCTGCCAGGAGACAGCCCAACTTCAGCACTGCTGACAGTAAACTCCTGGCAAGGCTGTTTTTAGGGCATGAGCACCACTATTTTAGAGTGGCAGGCCATCGCAGGTCATACCTGCAGTTCAGGGACTCCTGGACCCGCCTGACCCGGCGGTTCAATCGTAGAGCCTCCTGTCCCAGGGAAGTAAGTATTCCAAGTCAGGCCCTCACAAATAATCATGTAAAATGTAATGATGGAAACCTGTCTCAATCAAATTGTTCATGTTTTTGTGGGTAAATTTTGATTCCTTCTAAAAACTACAATTGTGCATAATAAATCTTTTACATTGAATACTGAAATTAAAGCACATCCCAAAGAAGCAGTAGTAGGATTTCAAATGACAAATTCAGCTCCTAGAAGGCATCTATTCCATTCACAACATTCACACAACTAATTTTTGGGTCACAAGCTTCGCATTTGTAATAGAAACATCTTGAAATCAACTTTGCCAAAGGAAAACAAATACCTTCACCTTTCCTGTATCAATCTGCTGGTCTAGGGAGATAGTGGCATGATGTTTAAAGTGACAGCATCAGTACCCTGACATCAGGGGTTTCAAGCCACGCTGCTCCTTCTGACCAAACTATTTTATTGCCCCTGCTGCATGATTGTAAGCTCACCAGGACATGCTGTAATGTGGGGCAGTGCTGATAGGCTACAGCCTCAGCACCCTGGGGTTGTGAGTTCAATCCCACACTCCTCCTTGTGATGCTGTCCATGTCACCTCACCCCCCCCCCCCCCCACTGTCCCAGGTACAGTAGAGAGATAGCGATGCCTCCAGCACAGAAAGGTGAAAATGCTGGAGTACGTGAATACATTCATGTAAAACATGTGGCAGAAGGGGGTGGAGGCAGACAGCAAAGCGGGTAGGGGCTCTTGGAGGGCAGCGTACTCCATTTTTATGTGCTTATAGAGGTCAAGACTTAAGTAAACATGTTATGCCACAGTGCTAGATGGCACTCATCATATCCCTCCCTCTCTGTTCTTTCTCTCTCTCTCTCTATTATCCAGGTTGAGGATCTCAGGAAAAGGGGGCGGCTGCTGAGGCGCCAGGAGCGGGCCTTCCTTGAGGGGGTGAGGGAGGAATTGCGCGCTGAAGCCGGTGAGTAATGAGTCCAGCGTGTGTTTCTTTGTGATCAGCCTACCAGAATAAATAGATGAAAATGCTTGAGTAGCTGTCAACCATTCTTAATCATAAAATCTGCAGTAAAGCTGCTATTGTGATATCATGTCACAATGGCTTTATGGTGTTCTACTTGCCTCACTTACTTACGCTACATTTTGATGTTTACAGTGGAGTAGGTGTTTTGCATCCTGTTATTAGCATTTGAAGAAAATAACGTAGTAAATAATGTCATGTTCAAAAGTGTTGTGGACATATCTGACTGTATCCTATTTCTCTCTTGTCAAGCAGCAGCGCAGGCACCCCCTCAGGAGGCCCCGCAGGTGATGGAGGGAGCCCCACCCTGGTCCTCAGCAGAGGAGGAAGAGGAGGAGGAGGCCTGGCAGCCCTCAGGACCGCCCACACCACCACTGCCCCCTGGACCTCCACCACTGCCACCTGGACCTCCACCACTGCCCCCACCACTGCCCCCTGGACTGCCTGCCCCACCACTGCCCCCTGGACCCCCACCACCTGCCCCCCCACTACCTCCAGGACTACCACCACCATCCCCTGTTGGACCTTCTCCCTTCCCCCACCCATAGCCCTTCCCCTCACTCTCCTGCCCTTCCTGTTCCCATCCCACCCCCTTTCCTTGCTGTTCCCCCCCAGGAGCAGCCCGACCAGCCTCAGGAGGGGACGGCCAGTGAGATGGCGGCCTACTCTGCCATCTTGGAGGAGGTGCAGGTAATGAGAGGGTGTGTGGAGAGGATGGAACATGCCCTCTTGCGGCTGGTAGCCGAAAGAGGGCATGGTGCCAGCAGCCATACACCCTCTCAATGACTGCACCTCTTCCGCCCCCCTCGCCTGAGGTAGCTCAAGCTGCTCTTGGGGGGCACCCACCCTCTTTCCCTGCGTTGTGTGTTATGTAAATAGTTATTTTTTTCTAAAGTTTACATTTAAAAAAAAGTTTTCTATTAGAATAAAAATTTTTTTTATAGTTTAAACTTTCCTGTGTGGTTTTAACCTTGTAGCATCAGCAGTTTAGTGGACAGAGTCCAAGGTAGATAGGGGTTCAGGAGGGACTGCTGAATGGGCCCTTTTCAATATAACAACAAGGTGACATATAGAAAGTTTGACAATCTTTATTGGGGTCTGTCATTCATTCTATTACCTGCTAGCCACTCTGATGTCAAATCATTGCAGAATCTAGGAAAAACGTAAGTGAATGCAAGGGTATATGCAACTGTAGGTAGATGACGACATCTCAGCTATGATGTGCAAAGTAAGGCAGTCCCTGTTCCAAAGTAAATGGCTACATAATGAAGAGAATATAAGTCACTGTGGTAGATTTGTTGTTAAGGAATAGGGTTACTGCTGCTAAGAGTTGGCTCCACACCAGGAGAATCCAAATGAGACATGTGGGTTTTTCTTCCTTTCACTGAAGGTGATTGAAGTAAAGGCCACATACCTCAATCTATCCTCCTGGTTCTTGAGCTGCACTATTTTGGTTAAGCAGGTGTGGAAACCACAAAGATGCTCACAGCTGCAATGCTCTCAGTAATACAAAACTCCATCTGACAATACTGCAGTTGCCTGTCTAAGACACCTGAAAACAGAAAAGAGGAGAAGCTGGTTTACACAAGGTTCACAAACAGGGGGTTCAACCCCCAAGGTCCATATCTGTCCTCCCTTCCCTGAAGCAATGTGTTAATCTCATTTATGTTGAGCTGCTTAGATGTCACCGTGGTAGAGTTGTTAAAGCAATAGCCTTAACTCGCTGATGGTGTGGGTTAATATCACCTGTAATCCTCCACTGCTACTGTTTAGAACTCATGTGAGGGAATAGACTAACTGAAAACAAAAAGTTTGTGTGCATATAACAGCAGGAATGCGTGCCATGGTGTTCTATGAGGCCAACATTATCAATTTACTATTGTTCCTGAAAGTCATCAAGGATACCTGTGTGACGAGAACAATAGAAGTGTGAAACATTTATTTCACTCATCAGAAGAGTGACTCAAGTGAAGAATAGTAGAGTATCATTCTCACCTACAACTGTTTGGCTAGGTGCAAGCTGGTGTGCTGAGCTGATGAGCATAGTTAACCTGAAATGAAGAATAGAGAAACTGTTAACAAAGACCTATGTCTCCAAAATGAAACACTGAAGTTGTGGCAGAACACACACCTAGAAGTAACAGAGGTGCTAACATACCTTTAGACTCCTTATTAAAAATGGCAGCCATTAGCCACTCATTAGGAATTTTCCACCTGAACCATGTACACTGATTGGATGTCCACTGAATGGCAGTGTTTCCCCCCCCCCAACACACCCAACCTATTCTTATCAATGAGTTAGTACACAGAACCATTCCTCACCTGATTTTAACTTGCCTGTAATTTGATTCTACAAAGAATTAACTTTAGCTCTATGAGTAAACCCTCTCAGATGTGTGAACACATCCATTTTACTTACATATCCATATTTCTACCAGTAAAATATCTACCAGCATGGTCTTTATCAGTCTTCTCAGTCATTTTTGTCAGCCCTGTGGAATGGAGAGTAAGAGATATCAGAAATAAAATAACTATTATAAAGAGAAGTCAGTTTTTGCTGGTTGTTTCTTTAGTTCTATCATAAGGACACCTAAGTAGCTTACAAATTATCATTCTCACCTGGACTTACTATCTGAGCTGCTTCTAGAAAAGATAAAAAAACATATTAGAATGACATGTAGCTTGTTAATGGCTCTGTAGAATAGAGAGAAATGGGAGGCAGAGATAGGAAAAAAAAAAGTAAAAGACTAACACAGAGTAAAGTCTCAAACATATGCATAAGGAATAGGACAGAATAGAAAAGAAACACTGCTCACCTGGACCTTCTTATACCCATGCACGCCTACTTAGCGTCTGACGTCAGTAGGACGGGAAAAGTTTCTCAATGCCTATTGGGCACTGTTCGGGTGCGGTTCCTTGGCCCGCTTCCTAACCACGCCCATCACACCTCATTGGCTATCCTATGGGGGGGTGTTTGAACGTGTTCTACAAGTAGCCTGAAAAGATATCTTCACCTTACAACATGGCTCCAAAACGGAAATCGAATTTCTTGCATGGAGAGTTGCAGATATGGAAAATGGAAGTGGGGCAGACCATGACATTATGAAAGCAGGGAGAGTGGTGGGTGTAGGCATCTGTGTGTAACCTGGCCTGGCCCCTTCTTTTCCCTAACAATTGATTCCCCTCCACACTTAACACAAAACCTAAGTCCTCAACAATCCCTCACACCAACACCCAGAAAAATCCATAAACTAAAGAAATGGGGGTGGGGAGGAGTGTCAAAGGCAGAAGGGAGTATAAAGGAGAACAGGCAAGTCATAGCACAAAGTTTCATCATTGAGGAAACGGAACACCACAAACACCAACTCACATGAGGGGGTCTTACATAGGAAAAATGGCTGTGCCAAAGCTTTCTATATACTAAGCACGCCTACTTAGCGACTGACGTCATAGGAACCGTTAGGATTCAAATCTAATTGGATGTGCATTGGATGTGGTTTTGCAATATACAGCTGTAGTGACATTGTAGTAATTTCCTTCACATCTCTAAGCTCTATGTTCTAAACAATGTTACCTCTATAGCTCTATGCCTTAAGGCATTGCTTTTTTTCATCTTCCATACTTCAGGGGGTTCAAGTCTTGAGTAAGGTTAGCAAATAGGTTATATTCATTTCTCAGCCAGGACACCTGGTAACTCTTTAGCCTTGCCTTTACATATCAATATTTTGCTTCAGCTTTTATTATGTGCAGCCCATTGTCTAATATTTAATGCAACCTGTTCTCTCTCATGCTGAACACCCTCCCCCCACCAAAAACATCCCCCCCTAACTGGATCATTCTTCAACACCTGTCCAAGCCCTCTGAAGTTTGATTTAACTCATAGAAAACAAATATGAAATATGTATTAAAGAATTGCAGCACAAATAACGCCTAAACGGAACAGATTATTTACAGTCCTATATGCATTAGTACAGTGCTCAGAATGAAGATTAGCGTGTAAGAAAAACAGAGCTCCACCTCACATGCATTCAAGCACACTTGGGAATATGGGTTTGGGGCTCAGTGAAAGCAGCGCTTTTAGCCATTGAGCTAACACTCTTTTGTCTCAGCCTACTATGACATTATAGCTATACTCCTTTTCCCTTAGCACTTCACTAAGATATGATATGACAAGGGAACGAGAGGAATTGGAGGTGTGGGTCAGTGAGGAAAGGCACTCTCTACCAATCGTGCGGCCTTTGAGGGTTCAAATCCCAGCCTGTATTTTACTTGTGGCGTATCAGCCTTCCAGGTGCACTTTGATGATGGTTTCCACTTCTTATAGGAGTTGAATATAACATTTCTCCATTTAAACATGGCATACGTTGTTAGTTTTGATCGTGGTAAAGTATACATTTCTGAAATGGTGAAGAAACAATAATATACAACGTCAGTAAGCGGTATAAGCAAATCCAAACTGCTATAAGCACAAGAAAGCATTTGTAGCTCAACACGCTAATGCTCCTTTTCTGAGCTTTGCCATCTAAAACTCCCCGGTTTGACTCCCACCTTTGCTCATTTTAATAAGGTCCTAGTTTTTTCCTATTAGATCTTATAACATTTCCCTTTGCAGGCAAACCTATTTTCAACTTACCATGGCTCGGACATCCTAAGCAGTGATAAGCAGCAAGATGACATTTGTGGATCGCCTGGTTAATGTGCTCTCATCACTGCTTAGGATGTCCGAGCCATGGTAAGTTGAAAATAGGTTTGCCTGCAAAGGGAAATGTTATAAGATCTAATAGGAAAAAACTAGGACCTTATTAAAATGAGCAAAGGTGGGAGTCAAACCGGGGAGTTTTAGATGGCAAAGCTCAGAAAAGGAGCATTAGCGTGTTGAGCTACAAATGCTTTCTTGCGCTTATAGCAGTTTGGATTTGCTTATACCGCTTACTGACGTTGTATATTATTGTTTCTTCACCATTTCAGAAATGTATACTTTACCACGATCAAAACTAACAACGTATGCCATGTTTAAATGGAGAAATGTTATATTCAACTCCTATAAGAAGTGGAAACCATCATCAAAGTGCACCTGGAAGGCTGATACGCCACAAGTAAAATACAGGCTGGGATTTGAACCCTCAAAGGCCGCACGATTGGTAGAGAGTGCCTTTCCTCACTGACCCACAGCTACAATTCCTCTCGTTCCCTTGTCATATCATATCTTAGTGAAGTGCTAAGGGAAAAGGAGTTTAGCTATAATGTCATAGTAGGCTGAGACAAAAGAGTGTTAGCTCAATGGCTAAAAGCGCTGCTTTCACTGAGCCCCAAACCCATATTCCCAAGTGTGCTTGAATGCATGTGAGGTGGAGCTCTGTTTTTCTTACACGCTAATCTTCATTCTGAGCACTGTACTAATGCATATAGGACTGTAAATAATCTGTTCCGTTTAGGCGTTATTTGTGCTGCAATTCTTTAATACATATTTCATATTTGTTTTCTACTTGAAAACGTTCCAAATCTTTAGGCATTCCTTTGCTTAAACTTATTTGAGTTCATCCTGATATGATACCTAATGAAGCACAGACAGCTCAGTCAAACAGCTGTAGCTCTATTGGTTAGGAGCCCAGCCTATGCTGCTAACATCCAGAGGTTGTGGGTTCAACACCCACCACGTCTTTTAATTGTGGCATATTACTTTGGAAGATGCAGATTGATGAGGTCACAATGAGGTCAGTTTTGTGCAACTGAACACCTCCATTTTGCAATGAGGGAAGCTGGAATGTTAAGGTGTGTATCTGTTTATTCTCTTTTTAAGTGCTGATAATGTGTGCTGGTTTTTCTTTGCTTTCAAAAGAGAGCCGATTGCAGTGCTGTTTGTTGAGACAAAAAAGGGGGTTGTAAAAGCCATGGGAATATTATATTATGGTTTGGGCTGAAATGTGGTTTGTTATCCATGCAATATAATGTGTTCCATTGTTATGGTGTCATTATATTTATTAGGACAAAGAAAAGATGAAAAATACCTATTGAAATTCACTATTGGAATTATTGATAAAAAATACATCAGACGTCTGCCTCGCGTGTAACAAAGAGCCGCAATTACGATAGTTGAAACGGCATTGAAATCCAAGTTAGACCAGGGTTTCTTACGTCTACATAATTCACGAGAGTTAGACGCACGCGTTCGCCCAGGTAGCGCCTATCTAGCGTCCCCACTTGGCACGCCCATAGACCGCCCACGGAACGCCCACGTCCAGAGCTGCAGACGGGACTATGCTTTCGATAGACGTTAGTTCGTTATGTACTACCTAGGGACGTCTATGTGTCGTCCATTACCCAATTAACATTAATTAAGACCCTTAACTCCATGATTATTCACTTATATCCGACGTCCAAAGCACGCCTAAGTTAAACGCAGTAATAGAGAATTTAGGCCTTAGTGTTTAGCATTTAAAATTCTATATGGAGAATGTCCTTACATCGCTGATTGTATTTCAATCTGTCCATATTTAGTCTCTACACAATAAATTAGAGCTGCCTTTTCTACACATTGCTGTTTAAAAGACAACTTTTTAACTTGACTCCTCCTCCTTTTGGAATCCTTTGCAAGTAAGAATTAGATACAAAACTAATTATTTGAAATTTTGTTAATTGCTGAAGTCTTGGCTATTTGGAAAATGTATTAGGTTCTTAAATTTATATTATTTTGTTTGTGAATCTATTTTATAATTTGTGTATGATTCAAAATGATTGTAAACTATTCTTGAGTCACTGGTATGGATAGTATATAAAACTGCTGTTGTTATGCTAGGAAATTGTGCTGATCTTTTAATGCACGGTTCTAATGCGAGGTAACTGCTTTGGCACTTTTGTCAGAGGGATTCATTATCCTCCTCTTCACGCGGTTTTGTAAAAGTACACTTCTCCTTCCCTATTCGCAGGGGTTGGGGGCAGAGCCAGCCCGTGAATAGGGAAAAATTGCGAATAACTTTTGGCTGGCTCTGACCCACCCCCAGACCTTACCTGGTGGTCTAATGGTGATGCGGGGCAGGAGCGATCTTCCTACACTCCTGCCCCGTGCAGAGCCATGCTGCTGAGTTCCTGTGGTCTCATGAGACTACAACAGGAATCCACGAAAACTCACAGCACGGCTCTGCATAGGGCAGGAGTGTAGGAAGATCGCTCCTGCCCGTGTCACCATTAGACCACCAGGTAAGGTCCATGCTCTGATCACCTCTCCCCTGCCACCTCCGATCGCCCCCCCGCCACCTCTGATCGCCCCCCCCGCCGCCTCTGATAGCCTCCCTCCGCCTCTGATTGCCCCCACTCCGCCTCTGATTGACTCCCTCTGCCTCTGATTGCCCCCCCCCCCCCCCGCCGCCTATGATCACCTCCCTCCAAGTCCCGGGGCCGTTTTTTCTCAGGGGGGCCTAGGGAAAAAACTGCAGATAATCGAAAACGCAAATATCGAAACCACGAATAGGGAGGGGGAAGCGTTTATGAGGAAGCCATTGTAAAATTGGTTTTGCGTTTATGTACCACCAGAGGGCACTCTGATACTACTCTTTATATCACTCTCAATCCAGATCTAGAGCCAGATGCTCTAAAACAGGGGTGCCCACACTTTATGGGCTTGCGATCTACTTTTAAAATGACCAAGTCAAAGTGATCTACCAACAATAAAAATAAAAAAAAACACAAAGCACACTGTACGCAGAGACAATGTTAATTATCATTTATATTCCGCGGGTTTTCAAAGAGGTCAAGGCAGATGACTTTTATGCAATGTCACCTCAGGAACAACTATGCAAAAATAGACAAATATACCCCCTCCCTTTTTACTAAACCGCAATGCTCATAGGATCCCTGTGCTAAAAACCGCTATTGTGGTTTAGTAAAAGGGGGCCATAGTGCAAAATATAGACAGCAGATATAAATTCTCAAAACAGACACATTTTGATCACTAAATTGAAAATAAAATCATTTTTCCTACCTTTGTTGTCTGGTGATTTCATGAGTCTCTGGTTGCACTTCATTCTTCTGACTGTGCATCCAATATTTCCTCCCTTCTTTCAGCCTGCTGTATGCTTCCAGATTTCATTCCCCTTCGCCAACTTTTTCTTCCTCTCTCCCTGCCCCCTCCCCTTTCTTTCTTGCTGTTTTTCTTTCTGTCTCCCTGCCCCCTTTCCTTCTGTCTGTCTTTCTCTCTCCATGCCCCCTTTCTTTCTGACTTCCTGTCCCCCCTTTCTGTCTTTCTTTCTTTCTTTCTGTCTCCCTGCCCCTCTTTCTTTCTGTCTGTCTTTCTCTCTCCATGCCCCTTTCTTTCTGTCTTCCTGTCCCCTCTTTCCTTCTTTTTCCCTTCTTCTGTCTCTCTGCCTGATCCCAAGCCACTGCTGCCGTCATCGGGGAACAGGCCTCCAAACCACCACCACCCCAAGCTCTCCCTGCTTCCCCACACAGAAGCGTTGGGCCGACCAGATTGCTTCTCCCCGACGTCATTTCTGAAGTTGGAGAGGAAGTTTCTGGCCAGCCAGGCAGCGAATGGCTGGCCCGGAACTTCCTCTCCAATGTCAGAATTGATATCGGGTCTGGGAAGTTGGTCGGCTTGGCGCTTCTGAGTCAGGAAGCAAGTAGAATGCAAAGGCAACATGATCGACTCACGTTGCCTTCACGATCTACCGGTCGATCATGATCGACCTTGTGGGCACCCCTGCTCTAAAATCACCGTTAAAATCCCGTGGGTCACTGTGGTGCCAGTAAATTGATTTTAAAATGGTGATTGATGTTCAAACAACTTTGCATGCAAATGAGTTTCACAGAGGTCTGCCATAATCCCATTCAATTGGTCGCAAGAGAAAGCGATTGACACATTTGAAGAGCTGGCAGGGGAAGCTGACACATGTGCAGAGTTGGTAGGGGATGCGCTGAACAGCGGAGTGTCAGGGGAAGCCTCAAAACAGCCCCCTGCCATTCAGCTGTTAGGGGCATGAAGAGTACTTTTAAAAATTTTTGTAAAGGGCACAGATGTTGTACATGTGGTACACATGCACAACATCTGTGTCATTAAAAATTAAAGTTGTGCTGGAATCCCCCATGCTTCCTTTTTTGCATCACTAAGGCATTGCTAAGAGTGCTCATTTTAATATTAATGACCTTATTATACAACATTTGCATAGCAGAATCAGAGGCTGCTAAGAAGCATTGAAAAGCCTGCAGGGAGCCATTATGTGCATTGGTAGAAAAAATACTTTGATGCTAAACCAGTTAAAACTGTTTTGCTTTCTTTTTAAGTTTATTAGGATTTTATATACCGCCTATCAAGGCTTTCTAAGCGGTTTTACAATCAGGTACTCAAGCATTTTCCCTATCTGTCCCGGTGGGCTCATAATCTATCTAATGTACCTGGTTTAGCGTTGATCATTAAAGGCATGGTGAGTTTTGAGCATATGGGGCCGTAATGCCCTAAAGTGGCAATCTACTGCCATGTACTATATATTCTAGTGTTAAGTTGACAGTTCTCAGGAACAGCCTGGTGTGCTCTACATCCTCTATCTCAGGGGTAGATTGTGTTCCCTGCACCCTCTATCCAGAGATGCCAAGTCTCACTCATTAGGAGTGTGTTCCACTCATTTGAAAGCTTTCTCACTCTCACACTCTTTCAGCCCTATTTCTCCCTCATCAGAGCTTCAGTATCAATGCACTGATCATGAGAGAGAAGTCTCAGGCCCCGGTTCACTAAAGTCAGCGATCGTCACTTAACCTGCTTTCACAAGTTTAGCAATGATCGCTGCTAACTGACCCAGTTCACAAAACGGCCCACCACGTGTTTTTCCCTTTGATCGCCCATTTTCCGATCCGGTCTTGCATTGAAAGCAGTGCATGCACATAGATCTCATGCATATTCATTGGGGAAATCCTGAAAACCCAACTGGATTTGACCCTCAAGGAGGGACTTTGGAGACCCCTGATTTAGTACTTCCTTCCATCCTGCTTTGCCATAGGCTGGAATAGACTTCTGAGAGGATACATCATGTTCCATCTCTGCTTTTTGAGGTTGCTGTAACTCTTACCCCCTTATTCAGCAGCTCGACACCCATTCCTGTAATAAATGAAACTCCTTAATTCTTTATTTGTCTTATCTTTCTTGAACAGATTGTAACCTGTGTCGAGCAGAGACTGTCTCTTTGTCTTAATTCGCTGTTTTAGCCCTTGGATACAATTTATTTAAAGTATCTTATCTAGGGATGATGCTGGAGGACCTTTCCGGACTAGCACAAAACCGATTTCTTTTTGGATCCGCAATTCATCAAGTCACTAGGACTCGAGCACGAGTGGATGGCACCTAACAACAAACGACAACCTTATCTGGAAAATTTTGTTTCTCATTGCCATTATCTCAGCTCAAAGAATAAGCGAAGTATAAGCCCTTGTTCACTACTCTCCTAACACAAAGTTTTTGGACTGGATTTAATTAATTACTTTTTTATTTATTCATTTGGTTTTATATCAGGTCCTCCCAGGAGAGCTCAGAACGGGCTACAAGTTTACATACATAATAAAGCGTATTTATACAAAGTGATGGCAAATGTGACATGGCAGGACATTGTCTGACAAAGAGAGCAAAACATAGGGCTCCTTATACTAAGGTGCGCTAGCGTTTTTAGTGCACGCACAAGATTATGACATATAGTAGAGTGAGAAAGAAAAGGCGAAAGTATGACAATATGTGACAAAGCATTGTATGACAAAACCTAGCATGGTCAGACATAGTGCATAATACGGAGGGATCTTGCACAGTGGAAGCTATACATTATACCACCAGAGGGCACTTGTTAGGGCAGAGCATTATATGATGGGCAATATAAAGTGTGATAGTACATGGCATGGTAGGACAAAGCAGAACAGCGTTTGAGACTCGAGATGATGGAGGGCCAGTGCCCTTTTTCGTAAGATCCGGGAAATTTAGGTTGGTGCACTCAAAGAGGTCAAGGGAAGATGTGGGTTTTTATTGCCTTCCTGAAGTTCAGTAGACCTTCTAATGATCTTATGTGGGTAGGTAGTTTGTTCTAGAGGTGTGTTAGGTAGTGCTGGGGGGCTATATCTTTTGTTTTGGTATTATTTCTGATGGTAATGATGGATGGGGGAGGGAATTTTTATCTTTTGTATAGATATTGATTGATTATAAGTGTTTAGTTGATTATCATTATTTATATATAAATTGTATTGCACTTTTTGTTGGCATTAAAAACTAAACAAAGCTAAAAAAAAAAAAGGTAGTGCGGGTAAGATCTTTTCCAGCCGGTCTCAAGGATGGAGGGCATGTTCCAAAGGCGTGTGTGATCAGTTTTCTTCTTGTGAGCAGAGCGGTCAATTCACGGCGTAGGGGTAAGAAATCAAGAAGGCAGCTGGTCCACTAGACCCACCATGTGGCAAAACATAGAAGCAGATCAAACATGATCCAAATGAAAGTTCTTTATTAAAACTATGCCCAATAACACACCACTTTAGATTATCAACTTCTCTCCTGTTTTATTACTTGGGATCCAGCAAGGTACTTGGGACCTGGGTTGAGCACTGTTGGAAACAGGATACTGGGCTTGATGGACCTTCAGTCTGTCCCAGTATGGCAATTCTTATGTTTCAACAATTCAAAACAGACCTCATGATCTTCCTTTTTTCTGATGCCTATGGCTAATGCTGTTTTCACTTTTCACTTCTGGGGTAACTGACAGCTGGCCTGGTCTACACATTTCCCCCTATCAAATGTTGTAGTTGAACCCTCCTTTCCTCTTTTGTCTGTCATCATATATCTTCACTCTCTCCTAATCTTAGAATATAAGATGCTCAGATAACATGTGTGATGGGCAGGGTAGAAACCCTAAATAAACTTGGAAATATGGATTTTTGGATGTTAGATTAGGGATGCATGGGGAGTGAGTGGGTTAAGGATTAATAAAAGTTTGCATCAAGGATGGACCAAAGCTTGCAATCTCTACTGTTATTACTGGGATTGTCAATCTTGTGTCATTATAATCTTAGAAAACTGAGACTTAACAATTTCTTCACTACAAATCTCAAGTATTATCATTGGGAGTAACTTTTTTCTTAAAATTTCCTGCTAAATGTATGGTTACTTATTTAAATGTATCAGATGCCTTTTTCGAACTTAATCAGTTGGAAAGATTCCTAATAAAACTTAAAATAAGAAATTTACAGGCAATTTTTTTTTTCTTTTTTCCTGTTGGTTATGTATATTTAATAATGACCTCTTTCTCTTGATGTGGACTCATATTACTTTAGAATATTATATGTATTATAAATTGTTATATGTAAATAAATGAATAAAAAGAAGAAAACTGAGACTCATGTTTAATTGATCTTGTGGTCTATGCAACTATTGCTGATTCTTTTTGTACTATTGCTGGCAATTTGCTGTGAATGTACAGTATTGTATTTTTCATATGGTATCATTGCTTTTTTTATGAAATAATTTTTATTGTTCAGGTCAACCAGAGAAACAAGTGCAATGCAGTAGGATGAGATGTAAACAGAGTCGTCATTGCTGTCCTCTTATTTGTGTCAATAAAATATATATCTTTTTTAAAAAGAGACTTCTACGCTCCTTATATTTTAGCTGCCTCCCTACATGTGGCTGTCAGCACCTAGATATCGTCCTTACCCTGGCATCCTGGAACTGTTTTGGATGTAACAGTTGTGATAAGGTTGCAGCATATTCGTGGATGTGCATTCGGTCTGCAGAGAGGATACAGCTTTTCCCAATCCAGCGACGTGGATTCCTCAGTACTGACGCCACTACTGGCCCTATTTGTGCCAAGCTAATCCCATCCAGGGCTGTGTCGCCCATTGGCAGAGCTGCAGGAGAAAGTGTGAAAAACATCGGTGGACCAGTAAGCACGTGAGCAAAGTGAAACTCATCCCTGTGACTGCACTCAGCCGATGTCTTCAAAAAGATTCTTTAAAGCACTAATTACTAATAACCCACTCCAGTCATATGGCAGCTACACAATTCTAAGGGGCCCTTTTACTAAACTGTGCTAAAAAGTGGCCTGCACTATGACTAGCGTGGGGGCTTCCCGTGCACTAAGGCCACTTTTAGCAAGGTTGTAAAATGACTGTGTTTTCCATTTCCTCAATTAATGGCCATGTGTTAATTTCATAATTAGCGCATGGTCATTAATGTGGGAGCACTTAGTGACACCTATTATCTAGGCCAGGGATAGGGAACTCCGGTCCTCGAGAGCCGTATTCCAGTCGGGTTTTCAGGATTTCCCCAATGAATATGCATTGAAAGCAGTGCATGCAAATAGATCTCATGCATATTCATTGGGGAAATCCTGAAAACCCGACTGGATTGCGGCCCTCGAGGACCGACATTGAACACCCCTGCACTAATTGATTAGCATGCAGTAATGTAGCTACACCAGTGGTTCCCAAACCTGTCCTGGGGGACCCCCAGCCAGTCAGGTTTTCAAGATATCCCTAATGAATATGCATGAGAGAGATTTGCATACATGTCACTTCCATTATATGCAAATCTCTCTCATGCATATTCATTAGGGATATCTTGAAAACCTGACTGGCTGGGGGTCCCCCAGGACAGGTTTGGGAACCACTGAGCTACACTAACCGATTAGCACTAGTTACACCTACTCTCAAACCCCAGTGCTATAAAAGAGAAAATATTTAGTGCCTAGGAAGCACGTGCACATCTGAAAATTACCATGGGCCACATGTGCCACACTAGTGGATTTTAACCTATGGTAAGCATGCGTTAGTACAAGGGTCTCAAAGTCCCTCCTTGAGGGCCGTAATCCAGTCGGGTTTTCAGGATTTCCCCAATGAATATGTATGAGATCTATGTGCATGCACTGCTTTCAATGTATATTCATTGGGGAAATCCTGAAAACCCGACTGGATTGCGGCCCTCAAGGAGGGACTTTGAGATCCCTGCATTAGTACTTACTGCAGCTTAGCAAAAAGGCCCCCTAAGAAACTGCAATTTAATCACATAGAGAGGCATGCATAATCAAAACATATGTCTAAGTCCAATTTGAACATATAGCGCTAGACGGGCAGTGGGAAAATGCCCATTTTTAAAAGGCAGATTACCATTGGGTTGCCCAGACTGCCAGGATGTCTATCTTTATACTACATTTTCAACCAAAATTTTGCCAAGTCCCAAACGCCCAGAACAAGACCATTTGGACGTGGGAGGTGCCAATCTTGTAATGGACTGGCCACCCAGACATGGCAACAGAGCAGTGGGGCACCTTACAGGGCACTGCTGTGAACTTCACAAAAAGGGTGCCAGATAAACATCTCACCAGAACTCCCTTATAGGTTATGGTGAGCCCTCCAAAACACCCCTAAAACCCACTATACCCATCTGTCTACAACCCCAATAGCCCTTGTAGCTGCAGGTGGCACCTATAGGGCAGTAGAGTAGGGTTCGGTGGGTGCACATGTTCCACCATAGATGTAGTGGTTAGAGTGGCTTATGGGTCTGGCTCCTCCTCCACCCCCAGGCTATTTAAGACACCTGTATGCAGCTCTACTAGGCTTTCCTATACCAGGTGCTGATGTTCTGAAAACAGGTAAGTACTTTTTTATTCTGATTTTCGTGGGGGGTGTTAGGGGGGGTCAGTGAACACTGGGGGAGTGAGTGTGGAGTCTCTGCAGTGGTTATCTGGTCACTTTGGATTACTTTTGGCACTTATACCTATTTTCACATTGTTCAACTCACAATGTCTAAGTTTCGTCCAGGATATATAGTAAAACATTTGATTATCCCTACAGGACATCTAAGTCGACCTACATCCCACCCAAATACTGCCCTGACCACTCCTCCAGATATGCCCCTTTCAGCTCTGGGCGTTCAGCGGCGTTCAGAGGCATAAGAAGTCCCTCTATACGTCCAGAAAGTCAGTTTGATTATTGGCACTTGTACGTCCTGTCTATTAGGACGTCAAAGTGCTGACTTAGGCTGGTTTTTAGACGTTTTAAAGTTTTGATTATGAGCCCCATATTTCCTGAGAATTTGTAGGAAGTTTTAAAAAAATTATATTATTTTAGAAAAAAATCTCTCCGCTGCTTTCTTACCTAATTTATAAACATCGTGGCCAGCTGCAATTGGCTTAAAGGTGCCGAGGAAATTCTCAAAGTAGAAGGGAGCAATGATCTCCGTCTTGGGCAGTGCAATCTCTGTCATGTAGTCATTGATACTAGCCTTGGCATCCATGTGCCTGGCTGGAAACCCGTATTTTCTGTGCACATGGTGTTGCCCCAGGAATATTACGTGCCCAACCTTTTGCTTCTTGCATGCGTCCGCCAGCCGGTAGCCATGCCAAATCTCACTCTGAAGAAAACACAGTTCTGATGAGTTTTTGATCTGCCTGTGTCTCCTTGGGGAGCTGTTCCTTCATGTTCATATTCAGATGACTAAACAACTGGCTTATGTGCCATTCCAGTTTTGGCAACCCAGTTTTCACCTGTTCATATCTAAAGTCCCTGGCCATTCAGTTAGTTGGAAACATTTTTAGGACGCTGACACTTCTTTGCCTGTTTTATAATTGATAATCTAATTTCTATTTCTGTGTTGCTCATACCTAGGTAGGCTCAAGGCGACTTAAAAAGAGGGGTGTGGAAGGAGAAGGGGGAGGAAGGGTGGGAGAAGAGAAGAGGAGGGGAGGAGAGGATACAGGTGATTAAGTGTCAAATAGATGAGTTTTCAGTTTCTTCCGGAATATGGTGTAGTTAGGTTCCATCCTGGTCATTTCAGTAAGGTCATTCCAAGTTTTTACGCCTAGAAAGGTGAGCATGGAGTGGAAAACATGTTTGTATTGCAGATTTTTTGTGGAAGGGAGATTTAGAAGTATTCTGTTGAGGGTTCTTTGGGAAGTAGGTCATGCCTTGGAGGCACCAATCACTACTAAAAAACTTATAGATAGATGAAATATTAACTGGCACTGGGTTATGTAGTTATTTGGCAGAGGGGAAGCTGCAGGTCAGGAGTTAGGAAGATTAATAAATCAGTATAAGTGTAGAGTTCTAGAAAGGACCAAGGTATGTTGGTAAAGCTGTGTGGAAGCACAGAGCTGAGATAGCAGAGAGAGTGGATGATTAATGCTGAGGTGAAGTGAGAGAGATCAGGAACTGAGATACACTGGCAGTGCTTTAAAAGGACCCTGTAATATGTTAGCAGATAGCAGTGGTGCTGCAGTTTAGAATGATGTGCGGGCTCTATACTGGAACCGCTTGGGATGCTGGTAGTCAGAACAAAGTTACTTTGGCAGAGATGTGTGAGGGAAGCTTGCTCTCTGTGTGCTTATTTCATATGGACTCGATGTTCCTTGGACAGATGATTTATTAGAAATATAATCCATTATTGATATAACTTTATGTCATACAAGCAGGTGCAATACGGACCTGACAAGGTCCGTGTTTCGGTATAAAAAGCCTTCAAGGGTCCTAAAATGATAATTGAGATATGACTGTGCTAAAATATTCCGTGTGAGCGGTAATGAAGTCACAATGTGTCGTGTGGTACCCAAGATATGAAGTCTAGTATGGACCCCTAAATTGGTCCCAATTGGACCCCTAAATAACGCAGTGCCCTATGTACCCAACGAAAGGAAAAACCATCCCTCAGCTCCTGCTAAACTGCATCCGACAGAGAAACATTTAACAACTCAGACGTGTTCATATGTGCTCGAAAGCCAGACAGTTTCCAATATTCACACAATTCTACAATCCTCTAGTGATCTCCTAGGGTCTGTCAAGGTGAAGAGGATATCATCCGCAAAGAGACTCAATTTGAATTCTCTGCCACCCACTATAATTCCCCTAATGGAAGCCTGATTCTTAACCCACTGAGCAAATGGCTCCAGAATTACTACAAACAGCCGATGAGAGAGACTGGTACTGCCACAGACAAGCGCAATTATAGGGGTTTGCTACGGCCAAAGACGAAGCATATAAACTATGCTGCCATCTTCCCTGATGACGTCACTTCTTTATACTATGGGGGTTGTGTAAATGGGATCAAACTGAGTTTGTGGGGATGGGGAGGGGATGGAGATAGCTCGTGGGGCTGGGGGTGGGGACAGAGTTCGCGGGGACAGGATGGGGACAGAGCTCATGGGGATGGGGACAAACTTTGTTCCTGTGTCATTCTCTAGTACACAGTTCTTCAACCGCTGGTCCGCAGACTGGTGCCGGTCCGCAGAAAATTCCTGCCAGTTCGCACAGGACCGGTGAGATGGACGCCGTTAAATTTCCTGCCCCGGTGGTGTTTGCAGAAATCTTCTGTTCCTCCCAGCCTTGGGCGATCAAGACAGGCTGCCGACGTCGGCCATTCCCTCTGTGAGTCTCGCCTATGCGGAAACAGGAAGTTGAAACAAAATAGGCGGGACTCAGAGAGGAAAGATCCCGACGTCGGCAGCCTGTCTTGATCGCTGCCCCTGCCGAGTCGCCGAAGAGGGCCGCGGGGAAAGTGCAGGCAGAGAGGAGATGGTCAGCGTGCGCAGGGAGGTCAGCGTGTCGATTGGGTTCATCAGCAGCGTTTGTGCTGAGAGTCTGCCCACGTGCAGGATGCGGCGGGTAGGGGCCTCCGGCTCGTCTTGGGCGGCAGGACCTGCAGTGCAAAGCTGTTTTTGCCGGCTTGGGGGGGTGGGGGGGTCACGAATGTGCAGGGCACAGAAGGAGTAAGATCATGGGGAGCCTTCAACAGTGGCTGTCTCCTCTCCTAGCAGCACTGTACTTACCAGGGCAGTAATTCACTTTGGCAACTTCCCCTTTCCTCAGAGGCAGCAATGGACCCAAGGCTGCCTAAGTAAATCACTGCTGCAGGCAAGTACTGAGAGCTGCTGGAAGGAGAGGAAGCCACTGTTGGAGGCTGGGAAGCTGCTGGATAAAGGGAGAACTGCTATTGGACCTGGAGGGAGGTAGAAGGAGAGATGCTACTGGGAGGGGAGGAGGGAAAGGGATAGGAAGAGAGTTAATGTTGGATAGGGGGAAGGAAGGAAGGGAGGAGGGAAAAAGGAAAGAAACAGCTGGCAGGGAAATTACAGGAGGGGTAGGGGGTCAGGGTGGAATGGAGAGATCAGATGAGGGAAAGGGGAGAGACAGAGGAATGAGAAAGTAGAGAGAGATTGATGCTGGAAAGGGGGTCAGCAGAGAAATGAGAGAGGGATAAAGATGCTAGATCTGGTGTAGGAGAGATAAAAATGAAGAAAGCAGTGAAGCTGGAATGAATGATGTAAAAAGGAGAGAGGAGGCACAGGCTGGATGGAAAGGGGAGAGGGGCATAGAAAGAAGTCAGATACATATGGAAGGGGAGAGGCCAGACAGTGGATGGAACGGGCAGACGCTGGAAGGAAGAGTGGAAAGAAGATGAAAGCAGAGACCACAAAAGGTAGAAAAAATCATTTTATTTCTATTTTGTCATTACAATATATCAGATTTGAAATATATATCCTGCTAGAGACATAACTGGGGACTGCAAAGCCTAACACTATTCCTATCATGTGTGACTGCAGTATTCTGTTAGCATGATATTTCTGTGTAGCATTCTGTAATAATTTGGCTTGTTCAGTTTTCTTGATAGTAGAGGGGATATATGTGAAGGGGAGGGGAGACAGGGGTTTTGTTGGTCCTTGCTCTGAATATTTATATTTATAAAATGACAATTGTACAAAATATTGTTTCTTTTTATACTTTAATAAAATACGTTCAATATAAAATCATAACTGAGGCTTGTGTAGATGGGATCAGATGGTTTGTGGGGACCGAGCTTGCGGAGACGGTGTGAAAATGTGTTTTTTTTATTTCGGTCTTAGTAGTTTGCCGGTCCACAAAATAATTCTTTTATTTCTGCCAGTCCACGGGTGTAAAAAGGTTGAAGAACACTGCTCTAGTATATATCACTGTGTGCTATGTACGTATTATGGTCACCATTGCCCTCACAGAGGAGTGGAGATGAGGAAAGTGAGGACTTAGATTGCCTGATTAGGATACTGGGATGAAGACTGAGCAGGTAGTGTAGGGCCTTGGAGAATAATCTACTTTCAGCACCTGCAGCCCTATGAACCTGTCTCTATAAACAAGGGGCTGACCGATTACACACAGGAAAAAGGGGGTTTTGCCAATTTTCAACTAAATTCCTAAGTTTATTGTTATTTCAAGTTCTAGCTTTTAGATACATTTACGTACTTATCCTGAAACTGATGTTTCTATATCTTTCATTGGGAGATAATCTCTGCTCAAACAGAATGAAAACAGAAGCACTTTTGAGGGGTTTTTTTTTTTTTTGAAAGGGTGAAAAAGTAGTGAGGGTATCTGCTCTTCTGATCAGTGTTTCTCACCTTCAAGGGGTCTGGGTCCTGGAAGTCAGTGGTAGTGATGACGACACACTTTTGGGCTACACTTAGCGCCGTTTCCAGACTGGAGAGGCTCCTTTGCGGGATGGTGTCTGCACCAGCTTTTTGCAGCTGGACAGCATCCTGGCCAGAAAGGTCTCTCAGAGCAGCCGTCACTTTGAATCCTCCATCCTGTAGCAGCGCGGTGGCCACGCTCCTCCCTTCTCTACTGTCTGCTTCAGTCACCACAACAGTCTCCTGCAACATCTGCTGGTCAGACAAGGAGTTTCTGTAACACTTGTACAAGGCTTAACAGTTAGGCAGACCAGGTGCTCATCTGTGGGCCAATGCTCAAAACCAAATGCAGAAGCTAGAGGTGATTAGTACAGAATGCTTAGAGGGCTCTAGCATGGGAGACAACATATGCATCAAAGATTAGTGCAAATGCATAACATTCAAATGTGGTCAAACAGATGTTAATGGGGTCATTTTCTAATGCTCAGAACAGCACTCAAAACAAGGCCGCCTTACTGCTGAAAAAGTAACATCAGCTTGGAGCAGGCATTAGGATGTTTGAAGAGAGGATTTCCCATGATTCTTTCTTTAAAATATGTCAATTTTTATTCTAATTAGAAACAAGGAAATCTGTTCAAGCTAGGGTTACCAGATTTTCCATCTGGAAAATCCGAATCCTAGACCCACCCCCAGTCCCACCCATCCCTGCCCCATCATGCCCTGGTTCCACCCTGTCACGCCCCAAATCCACCCCAAGCTCCGCCTCCAATCCCGCCCCCCCCCCCCCCACTGCCTTCTCTCGTCGGGCAGGACTTCTGCACATGTGCAGATGCGGCACATGATGTCATCGTGTTGTATTCATGCATGTGCGGATGCCCTCTTACACGAAGGGAAGCTTTTCAAAACCCAGACAAAGTGCCTCAAAAGGAGGCCGGGTCCGGGGGACGTCTGGTAACCAGTGTTCCCTCTAAGGATTGATGAGGTGTGTGCAAAAAAAAATATGCATGAGCGACAAATTACATACTCCACAAATTTATGAGCAGGCGCAGAGGACGCATTTTTAAACAAATGTAGTTTATCCTTGTACTCCTTATGTAATTTTAATCATCTATGGATATGTTTGTATGTTTATTGTTCAAATGGTTTTATTTATTTCCCAAAATTTATTTTTGTTATACACATTGAAAATATTTGATATTGCGTTTAAATCAAAATCTCAATAAACTTGAAACTTGAAACGAGTGCCCATGAGATTGTGGGAGGGTTAAATACTCAAAACTTAGAAGAATAACAATTTACTTAAAGTTTTTGCTACGCCAGCTTTCTGGTATCTTTACATACAGTGGCGTACCTAGCATATGTAACACCCGGGGCCCATCATTTTTTGGCACCCCCCCATCTGTAAGAAAAACATGATTTTTAGTAACAAACCACACGTCACACAAGAGTACCTAGGAAAAGGCAGCATCTTACATATTGCAGTGAGCAGTACATCAATACACCCATTGTAAAACTAAACAAGCCAGACCAGCACAGATCAATCCTACACCGTCAATCCTAACAGAAAACCATGTCTTTCGAACACACAGAACACAGAAAACACCTTCGCCTAGTAAGGAATATGTAATCACAAACTAACCCCTCCCTCTTTTACAAAACTGTAGTGTGGATTTTAGCTACGGAGGTAACAGCTCTGATGCTCATAAAATTCTGAGCATCAGAGCTGCTACCACCAAGGCTGGTGCTAAAAACGCTTCACAGTTTTGTAAAAGGGGGGATAAAATAAAAATACATAGACAAAGGTTAAATTGAACCAGCAAGAAGCTGGACTCTGCATACAATGCTTCACAGAAACAGTGACACATGTCTCCTAAAGCAATAAATAAATAGAAATTTTTTTCTACCTTTGTCTTCTGTGGTTTCTCCTTTCCTCATCTTCTTGTAACTCTCTTCCTTCCATCCACTGTCTGCCGTCTCTCTTCCCCTATATGGCATCTTCTCTCCTTCTATGCCCCTTCCAGAAACTGTATGCCTCCCCCTTCCATCTCTCCTTTCACCCCATTGGTCTGGCATCTCTCTCCTCGCCTTCCCTCTCCCACACCTCTCCTCATAGTCTGGTATCTCCCCTTCCCTGATTCTCTGGCATCTCTCTCCTTTCCTTTTCTTCCATCTTTCGCTCCCCCTCCATGCTCTCACATCTCCCCCTTCCTTTTCCCTTAGACTGGCATACCTTCCTCCTACGCTCCAAGCCCTGGCATCTCCTTTAATTCCCTCCCTCATCTTCCTTCTCCCTCCAGCTGGGTACCGCAACACTCTTCCCTGCAGCTCTGCACTTCCCCACAATTGCCATGCTTCGGTTCCTCTTCTTCCTTCCTTCCTCCCCCCCCCCCCGCGGGACCCTGCGGCACCATCAACTCTTACTCCCTCTAATGTCGGCCCTGCAGCTCCAGACTTCCTCGCACCTTCTCCCCTCCCCCTTTGGATCGCTATTATTTTAAATGTTATAGCCGCGGAGCTGTATCCATCAGTGGAGATGTCTAACCTCGGCCTGCCCCGGAACTCTTACTGCAGCAGCCGCCCGTCTAGGCAGGAACAGGAAGTCACTGTTGCAGTAAGAGTTCCGGGGCAGGCCGAGGTTAGACATCTCCACTGATGGATACAGCTCCGCGGCTATAACATTTAAAATAATAGCGATCCAAAGGGGGAGGGGAGAAGGTGCGAGGAAGTCTGGAGCTGCAGGGCCGACATTAGAGGGAGTAAGAGTTGATGGTGCCGCAGGGTCCCGCGGGGGGGGGGGGAGGAAGGAAGGAAGAAGAGGAACCGAAGCATGGCAATTGTGGGGAAGTGCAATCCCCCCAATGCGTCCCCTTACCTTACCTCCCCTTACCTTTGCGACGCGTGTGTGCGCTGTGACGAGAAACTTGTGCGCTGCGATGTAATATTTTGTGCGCCAGCGCATGCCAGCGCAGCTTAGCGGGAACACTTTAATTTGTGGTAACCCTAGTTCAAGCCCCTAAACCAGTGTATTGCAAACTGTGTGACGCCTCCCGAGATTTCAGGTGTGCCGCAAGACACTGGGGAGGAGGAGAGGCGCTGGCGCCAGCTGTCTGCCTACAGGATGTGACTCACGGTAAGAGGCACATCCTGTAGGCAATCCCCCCACTGGTAGCTCAGGGCCCTTCTTTAGAGCCTTCAAACATGCGCAGACTTTGATGTGATGATGTCACCCATGTGCGTGACATCATCACGCTGACATCCACGTACTTCCAGACGCCTCGAGTCATGGCCTCTATGTTTAGTGTGCCACGGCTTGACAAAGTTTGCGAGACACTGCCCTAAACACTGGTAGTGAGTCAAATGTGTGCAGGTCAGAGCAGGGCGATCAGAATCATGCCCCCAACTGACTGCACGGATTGCTCTTAAGCGATCCCGACGCCTGCGCAGACCATCTGGAGATGGTCTGTGCATGCGCTGGCCCTCCACGGCAGAGCTGCAAAGAAAACTTTTTTGGTTTTTTACTTTTTTTGCGAGTGCGTGGCTTTAACCCGCTTTAAACCCGCAGGTTAAAACCACGGGCTTGCACTGCTTGGGAAAGGGCAGGAGAGTCGGGGCGGCGAGTTGGAGAGTCTTGTCATTCACCAGGCGCACAGGAAGATGAGGAAGTACAGAGACGGGGGGAGAAGGAGAAGACACTGACGAGGAGGCAGAGAGCAGGTTTGGGGCGGCAGAGAGAAAGTTTAGTGAAAGCACACATTAATGCCGATTGTCTGCACTTAAATATAAGACTTTCAAATGAAAACAAAATTGGAAAGCTTTTATTTTAAGGCATAGAAGAATGATGCCATTGTGGACTTCACTTCCTAGTTTGCCTGGACATGTGCAGAGGAGCTGTGCTTACCAGAAAACTCTTCTGTGCATGTGCCAGGCATGATCCTCCCCCTAACTTCCCAATGCACATATAATTAGGCTTACCAGACATCCAAATTTACCCGGACATGTCCTGTTTTTAGAAGACTGTCCGGGAGTCCAAGCAGCTTTTCAAAACCCAGCACTTTGTCCAGGTTTTGAAAAGCTTCCAGCTTGAGACTGCTTCGGAAGGGCATCTGTGCATGCATGCACAGATGCAATGCAGTGATGTCATGCTCAAACGTGTTCAGCATATATATAAGACATTATTAAAACTAACTATCACCTATAGTCTTCTCATATTGCTGTTATTATGAAGCTATACAATGTCCGCTCACATATTGCGGCATTATATACCAGGATAAGAGAATATCAATTTTATTTTTGTTGTTTCTTCTTTTCTTATGTATGGACCTTCGGAAAATAGCTGGAAGTTAAGGACTGATTTTATAATTTTGATAGAAATAAACAATAAAGTGGATTGATGAAGACATGAGATAGCTGTGCCCAGCTTTATTGTTTATTTCTATCAAAATTATAAAATCAGTCCTTAAATTTCATGATTCATATTCATATTGCTCTAAATTTCATATGTATTGTATTCTTCCTTAATTGATTTCATAGTGTTTTATACTTCATTTCATTTTTTACTTCATGTTTTTATATATATGTAATTAATTAGCTACTTAGCTCTGAGGTTAGCTCTCAAATTTCATCAATGCCACCTCTCCCAAGCGTGTGACATCATCGAATCACACCTGCACAGATGCCCTTCTGACGTGGCTCCAAGCACGAGAAGAGGTCGAGGGGGCAGGGCTGGGTGGAACTGGGCGGGCCTGGGGGCAGGGCCATGGGTCCAGATTTTACAATCTGGTACCCCTACATATAATTTGCATGGTATTAGTTTTGAGCATTGGGAAGTTTTATCCTGTGCTGTTCCTGTGGTATTTTCCTGCACAGGTGTTTGGTTTGAGCATCAGCCCACTAGGTTGTTAGCTTCTGGAAGGGGCAGACAGCAAACAACAGCTGCCATCGAAGCAAACCAATAGGTCCTGACAGCCACATACGCTCTAAGAGTTATCAGCACATACTTCTACCCACAGAGAGGGTGGATAATATTCAAAAAGTATTTGAGAATTGCTTTTTTATATATATTTAAAGGTATGATGTCCAGAGGATTGGTCTGGGAGAGGAAGTATTGGATTTTGGCCCTGAATATTAATTGATTTTGGGGAGAAGGTTAAAGGAATGAAAGGCTGAAGGTGTACTTAGGGCGCTACAGAAACATGCTCAAGTTCTGCCTTTGGATTGGAGCAGTGTGAGTGCTGGACAGGGCTGCCTCCCACTTCAACAACCAAGCAGTGCCACTCTGGCACTTGTGCAGAGTGACCAGTGTCGTGATGCTTTGGCATTGGCATACTGCCAATGCTTTCCCCTCTATCAGATCAGTTGGCTTCCTGAGCATAAAAAGAGTGATTCAGGTCCAGCTCTGCTGCAGCATGCCAATACCAAAGCTTCATATATAAATAAATGGTTTCTAAGGTGCTCAGTAAACATCTTATGTCACCTTAATAAATGTTTTCAATAATTTTATAGTCTGTTTAATAGACCTCAGAACCACCACTCCTCTGTCCCACCGAAGTGTAATCACGGGGAGATGCAAGTGGTGCATTCCTCACCGGTCTATTTAATTTAAATTGTATATCATTCCTTCAATTCTTATGCTTAAATTTACTTATCTTAGTAATGGCGAACTATCAGTTCTCACGGTAGACTGGCGGTAAGATCCGACATGTTTCACAATTGTTTCTTCAGGGGTCTGTCAAATGCCGCCGCATGCCAATACCAAAGCTTCTGCAGTGTCACACACAGATTATTGTTGACACAAGAGAAGACTCTCATAATGGCATTACCAGATTATTTTGGTTAACTGCTGGAGAATGTGAACCCTTTATGTAAAGGAAAGATTGTATGTCATTTAAGACATTATTAAAAACACAATTATTTCTAGATGCCTTTCTCTAAGTTCAGTGGGCTTTTGATTGTTCCAGGTTTCAGTGGTTTATAGATATCACTTCTGCACTCTTCACATGTACCCAGAGGGTACAAATCCATTTGAAAGCTTATAAGAGGGACAATAAAAAAGAGGTGTTGACCTGAATAAAGTGGGCTTACCACTGGTTCCCCCTGACTGAGCTTGAACCTATCAGATCTCCAAAGTTAGTCAGGGCCTGGTTACTCAGGAAGCCCAGGTGCTGTGGGTTGGAAGACAGTTGAAAACCAGTGCTGCATCCTGCCAAGAATGTTCTGGAACCTGCGATCACCAAATCTGTGAAAAAAAAAATGGATAAGGTAGTTACTGCCACCTCCCATTTTAAGACCGTAAATGGAGGATGCATAAAATATTTATTTATCGTATTTAATAAACTGCTTAATCCCCAAAAGACTGCAAAGCAGTTTACTGCATTACAAATACAAGTTACGCTAAAACATCTTAAACAGAGACACCAATATCAAAACAGAAACATGGAAGCATGATGGCAGATAAAGGCCAAATGGCCATCCAGTCACCCATCTGCAGCATCTATTATCTCCTTCTTTCCCTAAGAGATAGCACGTGCTTATCCCCAATGGCGTAGCGAGGGTGAGAGGTGCCCCGGGCGGTAGTGCCGTTCCCCCATCCTCTTATCTGCCCCTCACTCCTTTCTCACCCCACCCCCTTGCTGTGCATGCGCACGCTCCTTCCCTTCCCTCATTTTTAAATTTCCCGGCATGGCCAGCACCACCAACGTGCTGCCCATGTTGACAGCTCTCCCTCTGATGTCACTTCCTACATGTGGGACCCAGAAGTGACATCAGAGGGAGAGCCAACGCTGGTGCAAGTAGCAGGTTGGAGTTGCTGCTCAAGCCGGCAAAGAGCTAGAGGTACGGTGGGAGGGAAGTTAAGGCTCATGCGTGGTGGGGTGAGGAGTGGGAAGGAGCAAGGGGGGGTGGAGAGGTGGATGGATGTCGGCGCCTCTACCAAGACGTTGCCAGGGGCAACACCCCCCCATTACTATGCCATTGCTTGTACCACGCTTTCTTGAATTCAAACACAGTCTTTCTCTATAACAGCCCCACAAATTTGGAATCGTCTTCCGTCTTTTTTAAGAGAAGAAAAACAATTAGATAAATTTAAAAGTATTCTTAAAAGTTTTCTGTTTAATGATGCTTTTCAGAATTAAGTTCTGAAATGGATGAACTCTTAACTTGATATTATCCATTAACCGTGATAGACTCTTCAAAATACCAGAAACTAGCCTTATAAGGCTAAAACCCCTCCCTCCCTTAGTATGTTTGCCTTGAATGTTTATTGAATGTAGTTCTCTCCCTTTTTCCTTGTTTCTCTTGGAAGTTAGTATTAACATCAGTATTGTCCTCTTTTTTGCATCATTTTTTTTCATGTAAATCGCTTAGAAATTATATAAGCATTTTATCAAATTTTTAATAAAACTTGGAAACTTTGGGCTCCTTTTACTAAGCCACGCTAGGGCTTTAACGCTTGGAATAGCGTGCGCTAAACTGCCGCGCGTGCTAGACGTTAACGCCAGCATTGAGCTGGAGTTAGTTCTAGCCACGTAGCGTGGGTTTACTGTGCGCTAAAAACATTAACACAGCTTAGTAAAAGGAGCCCTTTGTCTCCACCACCTCTAGTCAGGCGACTATTCCACACTTCTACCACCATTTCTGTAAAAACTTAAGCAGCCATATACAGAAATATGTTACATAATTTACGTAAAGTGCGAAGATCCCCATCAACTAAACATCTCACAGTGGGTTTTTTTTCCACAGAATTGAGGTGACATGAGAAAATGCTCAATATCTAACTAATGTATAGCAAAGCATTACAAAAAGAGAGAGCAAATACATTTGAAATGATGGTTTTGTAAAGAAGAACAAAGCTAACAAACCAACCAGTGTTGTAAAGAACAGAGACAAGAAACCAGACTGAAAAACTGAAGGAAGGTTTGTGGCTTGGAAGTGACCTGGGTCGGCTGCCGTGTCTTCTCTGCCTCTCTCATAACTCAAAATGTGTCCGAACTCAGCAGCTCCTTCCTTCTCCCGTGCAGGTCCCACGCTCTGTTTGCTCTCTCTGTTTCCTGCAGTTACTATAGTAACCGACTGAACTACCAGAGCCTCTAATTCAGTAGCATAATTAAATGAAATAACCTTCTGAAGTTTATGGGGATGGGCAGGGACGGAAGCGATTACTTGCGGGGACACAGATTTGATTACAGCGGGGATGGATTTGATTCCAATGGGGATAGGTTAGGATGGATTTGATTTCTGTCCCCACGCAACTCTCTAATCTAGCGCCCAAATGGGTACAATAACTTATACTGCAGATTTTTTTTTTTGTTTGTTTGCAGTAACCTTGGCCAGGTCTTGAAAAAAATCAATACCTTGCAATTGTCCCAAGTATCTTTCCTTGAGCTCTGGCTTTCTTCCTGGGGTTAACACACGTCCAGATTTCAGCAGACATGTCCTCCTTTTGAGGACATGTCTGGGGGTCTGGACAGCTTTTCAAAACCCGGAACTTTATAAACTTGGATTTTCAGCTGTGATAGAAATTAAATGGAAAAAAAAGAGAATGACTGCAGATAGTGGATGATGAAATGTGTTTGTCAACTATCGAACCACGTTTTGAGTTAATTTGCATCAAAAACAAGTCCATCCATTGCATTGATTAGCAATTCTATTCTACCTACTTTAGTTTCTCCATTGTTACTATTACCCATACATAGCTTAAATAACTTTAAATAGATAACGATCAAATTTAATTTTTTGTTGGTTTTGCAATTTTATAATTTCAATTACAATGTGCCGTGAAAAACATTTGCTCCATTCAGTGTGCCGGAGCTAAAAAAGTTTGAGACGCCGCTAGAGCTTGCCAACTCCTCAATATTGAAAATGTGAGCGTGAAACAGCACTCCCCTCCCCCCACCCTACATACACATTGACAGGACGTGGAGGACTGCTCTTCAGCTTAGAAGGAGCAGTGGTTGGCGGCCTCCTTGTGCGGAGCCGCACACTGATGGTCACCATTATCCGCTGCATACTTAAACTTCTCCAGCTTCTTTCAGGCAAACATCTTTCTAGTAATGCTCGCGATGTATGCCCATACTTAATTTATTGTGAGGGGAAATGAAAGTAAGCACTTTTATCCAAAACTCCGGCAGAGCTGTGCTCCTAAGCATCCATATCACAGTGATGCGTCACTCTTCTCTGACTATATAATAATAATAATAACAATAATAATAATAACAGTTTATATACCGCAGTACCGTTAAGGTCTATGCGGTTTACAAAAGATTAGTGAAGTACAAGTTGAGTTGACGTACAAGTTGAATTAACTTAAGGGATGTGGGAACAATAGGGAGAAAGGGCAGGAAATATGGTCTTTTAAAAACATAAAAACTTAAGATTTGCAGCTGCTGGGTCAGACCAGTGGTCCATCGTGCCCAGCAGTCCACTCACGCGGCAGCCCTTAGGTCAAAGACCAGTGCCCTACTAGAGTCTAGCCTTACCTGCGTATGTTCTGGTCCAGCAGGAACTTATCTAACCTTTTCTTGAATCCGAGAAGGGTGCTTTCCCCTATAACAGCCTCTGGAAGAGTGTTCCAGATTTCTACCACTCTCTGGGTGAAGAAGAACTTCCTTATGTTTGTACGGAGTCTATCCCCTTTTAACTTTAGAGAGTGCCCTCTCGTTCTCTCCACCTTTGAAAGGGTGAACAATCTCTCTTTCTCTACTAAGTCAATTCCCTTCAAAATCTTGAATGTTTTGTCTCAAGGGAGAAGAGGCCCAGTTTCTCTAGCCTCTTGTACGGCAACTCCTCCAGTCCCTTAACCATTTATGTCGCTCTTCTCTGGACCCTTTCGAGCAGTTCTATGTCGTTTTTTGTGTACGGCGACCAGTGTTGGACGCAGTACTCCAGGTGGCTCACTAAGAGGGTATATAAAACCATAAACTATAAAACATGTACACACAAAGCATGAAGAGGTGCCACCATGCTGCTGCCTTGTGTGGTGCTTGAGAACTGGTTGCTGCCTGCCAAAATGTTCTGCTGCCACTAATCCTCCTCTCTGAAGCTACTACTATAGGACTCCTTCACACACACACCCCTCCTGAAGATGCTGGTGTTGCTAGACTCCTTCATGCCCCCTCTTTCCGAAGCTGCTACTGTTGCTGAAATCTTTCATACAGCCCTCTCTGAAGCTGCTGATGGACTCCTTTGACCCCCCTCCCCTTTGTCCACCTCTCTGAAACTGCTGGTGCTGGACTCCTTCACACCCCTTCTGGAAGTTTCTACTGCTGCTGCTAAACTGAAGAGCCCTAGAGACACAGAGGACCACGGAAGAAGGACTAAAGCTGATCTTTTTTCCCCTGTTTTTGTTCCTTTTCGGTACTGTTACCATCATATAAATAAAAGACAAGATGTTACAAAAAATGTGAAGTATGATGTCTTTTCTGTTTTTAAGGAGGAGTGTGTGGCGCAGTGGTTGAAGCTACAGCCTCAGCACCCTGGGGTTGTGGGTTCAAACCCCACGCTGCTCCTTGTGATCCTGGGCAAGTCATTTAATCCTCCATAGCCCCAGGTACGTTAGATAGATTGTGAGCCCACCAGGACAGAGAGGGAAAAAGCTTGAGTACCTGATTGTAAAACCGCTTAGATAACCTTGATAGGCGGTATATAAAATCCTAATAAAACTTGAAACTTTACAGGATTGTGTGTGAAGGGAGGGGAAATTATGATTTGTTACTTTATCAAAATGGAGGGGGAGGGAAGGGAAGGAAGGATCTATGCATCCCTGCCCTGGATTTTTCAAGTACGTAGAAACGCCTCTCTGTTTCACCATCTAACTTTTCTGCCCTTTCAAGGGAGCTTTGCAGTAGTGGTTTTTTATTTCTTTAGAAATATCTGGTCAGCCTGAAGCGATTGTCTGTACTGGAGAAACAGTTTTCCTTCTCCTTTTTGTTAAAATGGTGTTGTACGTGTTTGGTTTCTGCAGTTAGCAGGAACACAAGAGGTTAGGGGCCAGGGGGGACACAGAAAGCAGATTTTCTCCTAATTCCAGGAGGGTGACTTTTTGGCAATTTCTGGTTTTGAACTTATATCTCAAAGTAGTATGGGATTTGTAGTTTATCCTAGACTCTAATAGTAAAGACACCTCTTCCAAAATATTTATTCATTAATTTTTCTATATTCTCCCAGGGGAGCTCAGAACAGTGTACATGAATTTATTATTCAGATACTCAAGCATTTTTCCCTGTCTATCCTGGCAGGCTCACAATCTTTCTAATGTACTTGGGGGGCAATGGGGGGATTAAATGACTTGCCCAGGGTCACAAGAAGCAGCATGGGTTTGAACCCACAACCTCAGGGTGCTGAGCACATAACTTTTAACCACTATGCCACACTACAGTGGCGTACCTAGGGTATGTGGCACCCGGGGCCCATCATTTTTTGACACCCCCCCATGTAAAAAAATATTTTTTGTAATGACCATGAAACGGAATAAATGGTCAGAATAGAAACAGGCAGTGAAAATTTTCTTATATTCCAAACATAACATAACATAAATTATGTCTGAATTGTCATGACATCAGAAGTACATATGGAGTAGTTGCAGGTGATGCTTGGGACAGTTCTGATTGTGTTAGTTCGGTTTTATGTGTTTTTTGAATAGAAGGGTTTTTATTTTTTTTGAAGGTTTTGCAGTATGTGGTCGATGTCAATTGGTTGTAGGGTTGGGGGTCGAGTGTTGCAGCTCGAATGGCTAGGAGGTTGTCGAACAGCTTTTTTCTTTTGACGTTTTTGGTTGGAGGGTGTGTGAATGGTGCGTGAGTTCTCCTATGTCTGTTTGAAGTGGATTGAATTATTTAGCTGAAGAAATTAGTTACCCCCTCATCCCACACACATTAATTCTCTTCCATTTTTGTTCCCATTATAAAAAACACTGATAAGTTCCCAGAAAAAAAATACATTAAAATAAGAAGTGAAAACAAAGGCCCCTACAGATGAGAACATAACATAAGAATAACCTAACTGGGTCAGAACAATGGTCCATCATGCCCAGTAGCCCATTCTCATGGTAGCCAATCCAGGACACTAATACCTGGTCAAAACCCAAAGAGCAGCAACATTCCATGCTACCGATCCAGGGCAAGCAGACTCTTCCCCCATGTCTTAATAACAGATTATGGACTTTTCCTCCAGGAATTTGTCCAAATCTTTCTTAAAACCAGCTACACTATCTGCTTTTACCATAACTTCTGGCCACTTCATTTTTAAGTTTAGATCTTTCCTTTTAAACAGAGACCTTGCTAGATGTCAAATACAGGTAACTTCACATGGACTTAGCTGTGCAGGAAATGTGAATCTCCTCATACACCCACCATATAGTGCAAAAATGTGCAAAGGTCTGTTTTTTTCTTTCGATCACTACATAGCCTAATGCCACACAAGCAGCGCTGTTACAAACATATTCTGTAGGTCAATGCTAAGGATAACAAAGACCAGAAGGAGATATTGATAAACCACTGGAAGAGATCCCAAAACAACACCCAAAGACCCACTCAGTGTGTGAACCAGTTGAGTGGAGTGGACTAACTGGGGGGTGGAAATGGGCCCGGAGTTTGCTCAGCAGAATTTCCCAGACCACCTCTTCCTCTCAACACATTGACACGCTGCCACCATCACCACTAGGAACACCTCACTGGGTAGGCCAGCTATGCTATAAACTTTATAAAACACATGATTATATTTTCTTATAAAGCACATATTTTAACTGAACTCTCTGACATCCTCAGCCTTTCCATTCACAAAAATAGAAGGAAGAAAAGTTCCCATTTCCTGCTGTCTCATGTCCCCGGCCTATACAATATTTTTTTTCTGCAGACCCTTCAAAAGTCTGACCAAATCCTCGTTTCACTTGCATTATAAAGTACTGAGGATGCCATCTCTCCCCAATCCCAGGTCCTAAAGTCTAAGACAGTAGCGCAAACTAATGCTGCCAGATTCAGGAAAAAAAATTTCGCTTCGATTCAGCCTATTGAATTGGTTTTTCAATTCGATTTTCCTGCCCAGTTGGGTGATTTTTTTCAAAACTCCTGGTGGGTTTTATAGCTTTTTCACCCCCCTTTGGCTTCTCCTAACCACACTGGCGCTGTGGTGTAAATAAAATAAAGAAACAAAAAGGACTTTTCCTCTCTCTGTTAAATCCTAGCTCACGTTTGCAGTCCAACACCAGCTCTGGCAGGATACACATTTCAAATCTGACATATTATAATCACAAAACAGAAAATAAAATTAATTTTTCTACCTTTTGTTGTCTGGTTATATTTCAAATCTTGTTGGTCCAAGGCTCTGGTTTTCTTCTGATAACTTGCTTGCCAGGGTCTCCTTCTTTCTGCATGCTAACCATCCATCTGCCAACTCTGTCCTCCCTTTCCATTTCCCTTCCCTTCCCAGGAAATCTGGTATCTTTCCTTTTTTTCATCTCCCTCCACAGATCCACCTTTTCTTAACTACCCTTTCATCCGGCATCTCTCCCTCCTTCCCCACCACCCCAGAGTCCACCATCTCTCCCTTTCTTTTCCTAATTACCCTCCTATCCAGTATCTCTATTCCTCCTCCACACCATCCCTTGTATCCAATTTCTCTCCCTTTCTGTTCCTTCCCTCCCTAAATCCCATGGTCCATCATCTCTCTCCCTCTCCTCTATTTTCAGACCCATTATTTCTTCCCCCCCCAAAGTTTGGCATATGCACGTCTCTTTGAACACCCCTTCCCTCCGTGTACTTCTAAACCAGGGTCCCCCCCAAAGGCCTGTCCCCCCTTAAAGGTCTGCCTGTCCCCCCTTGAAGGCCTGCACCCCCCTTGAAGGCCTGTCCCACCCCCTTGTAGCTTGTCCCCCCCTTGTAGGCCTGTCCCCCCTTGAAGGCCTGCCTGCCTGTCCCCCCCTTGAAGGCCTGTCCCCCCTTGAAGGCCTGCACCCCCTTGAAGGTCTGCACACCCCACCCGAAGGCCTGCACCCCCCCCCGAAGGCCTGTCCCCCCTTGAAGGTCTGCACCCCCCCGAAGGCCTGCACCCCCCCAAAGGCCTGTCCCCCCCTTGAAGGCCTGTCCCCCCCTTGAAGGCCTGTCCCACCCCCTTGTAGCTTGTCCTCCCCCTTGTAGGCCTGTCCCCCCTTGAAGGCCTGTCCCCCCCTTGAAGGCCTTCACCCCCTTGAAGGTCTGCACCCCCCCGAAGGCCTGCACCCCCGAAGGCTTGCACCCCCCCGAAGGCCTGTCCCCCCTTGAAGGCCTGTCCCACCCCTTGTAGGCCTGTCCCCCCCCTTGAAGGCCTGTCCCTCCCCCTTGAAGGCCTGCACCTCTTGGAGGTCTGCACCCCCCCAAAGGCCTGTCCCCCCCCTTGAAGGCCTGTCCCCCCTTGAAGGCCTGCCTGTCCCCCCCTCACCCTTGAAAGCCTGCCTGCCTGCCTGCCCGCCCACCCCACCCTGAAGGCCTGATGCCCCGACCCACCCCGAAGGACCGCTCGCCCCCCTGGCCTCCCCGCACCACCTATGAAGCAGCCGCAGCAGGATCGCGACGTCAGCGATCTCTGCGCTGCTTAGGCGCTGCTTCCTGCGCCGCGGTCCCATCCCTCCTCTGATGTCAGAGGAGGGGCGGGACCGCGGCACAGGAAGCAGCGCCCAAGCAGCTCAGGGATCGCTGATGTTGCGATCCTGCTTCACAGGTGGTGTAGGAAGGTCAGTGGGGCGAGCGGTCCTTCGGGGGTGGGGGGGACTGAACGGCAAGGCCGGGAGCACCCCCTCAGGGCTGGCACCCAGGGCGCATCGCCCCCCCGCCCCCCCTTGGTACGCCACTGCCACATAAATACTTAAGTTTCTCTGAAAAGAAAAGAAATCTTCCTATGTCTTCACAATCCCCATTCCTTAAACTGACATATTTTACTACTTTAGTATTCAAAAACCTGTAATCAGATAACAGCACTTGCTATCCTGATAGTGCTACTGAATATATCATTATAAACCACTTAGGCACTATGAGCTAGATTATATAAATGGCATCTAAATTTGGGCACCCAAAAAAATGAGCACTGAACGCTATTCTATAAAAGGCGGTCCGAGTTGGGCGCCATTTATAGAATAGTGTCGGGATCCGCACCCAACTTTTGGTGGGAGAATTTACACCAACTCAAACCTGGTATAAATACTCACACCTAAAGTAGGCATGGATCCCTTGAAATCTAAAATACTGCAAGTATCTTTAGTGAATGCCCCGGACTTGCCCATGTTCCTCCCATGGCCACCCTCAAATTTCAGTTGCACGCTAAGAGATTTAGGCATGCATCTTTACAGTGGCGTAGTGAGGGTAGGGGATGCCTGAAGCAGTGGCGCCTCCTGCACCCTCCTCTCTGCCCCCGCTCTTGTGTGGCACACTCACACCCTCCCTTCCCACCCACGTACCTCTTTAAATATTTGCCACTGCGAGCAGCTTCTCCAGCCTGCTGCTCGCTAGCATTGGCTTTCCCTCTGACATCACTTCCTGGCCCTGCGACCCGGAAGTGATATCAGAGAGAGCCAGGCTTGCATGAGCAGCAGGCTAGACTAGTTGCTTGCGCTGGTGAAAATTTCAAAGATATTTGGGGGGCGGGGAAGGGAAGGCGTGAGTGTGGTGTGGGGGGGTGGAGAGGTGCCGGTGCCTGCGGTGGTCAGTCCCCCCCCCGCTCCCCTTTACTACATCACTGCACTTAGCAAGATGCATACATTAATCAAAATTGTTGCCTATTAATGTCTTGTTAGCATCTAATTTTAGTACTAGTTGATTCAGTATTCATTAAATTGCAGTCCTCAGTATCTCTTTTTTCATCTCTCATTTACTGTTTTAGGGTGTTCTTTAATGGCACTGTTTAAGTGAACAGCATGAAAAAAACACTCATAAAGAGATATAAGTAGTTACATTTATTCATGTAATAAGTCAACAGATTAATTACATAGCATGATAAAAAAAATATCATCAAACTTCTCGACACCTCAGTCATTTCCCTCAGCTGAGAAAGCCCTTTTTTCCGCAAAAAACTGAGACAGTCTGAAAACTCAGTATGCTATTCAGTGGAGACAGAGGTTCTGAGTATTCGCTGAGAACCTTCAGCATATTTATCACTAGCAGTAAACAAGTGACTCATAGGGCTAGAAGCACTAAATGTTTAAATTGGGTACTGATGATCACTAAACCAGTTTGACTGTTGTACAGCCTCTTAGTTATGGAAACCGCATCCATCTGAAAGGTTTTGTGGTCTAGAAATGTAATGTAATGTTTAGCGACTGTTGGAACTTGCTGACCCGATGTTGAAAACGGCTCACTGCATGGTTTTTGTACAAAAGTCCAGTTCTGGCATGTATCGACCTCATTACTATTAAAATGAGGTCATTAATATTAAAGCAAGCCATCTGATCGATGGCCTAACAGTGCCATAAGTGGACCGCAAATACCAACAGAAAAACCCAACAGGTCTGGACTGTGTTACCAACAGGTCTTCTTTTTTTTATATGGGCACAGATGTGTGTGTGTAACATTTGGCCCATAAAAAAAAACAGTTGAGCTGCACCCCCCTCCGATGCCCACTCCCTCCTGCTGCCGCGAACCCCCCCACGCTGAGCCAAACCACAAACACCCTCCCCTGCCAGGACTGCCCTCCCATACTTCAATAAAACTCAGCAGGAAGGATGCCGACTCCCTTCTGCTGCTGTGAAATACCCCCCCCCCCAAAATGAACTGACCCCCCACCAGGATCCACTGACCCAAACCCTTCCCTCTCTAGTGTACAAAAATCAGCAGGAGGGATGCTCACTCCCTCCTGCCACCAGATACCCCTAGCCCCCTCCCAAACCGCTCCTGAACCACCTCCTTACCTGCAAATTTAGATGACAGCAGGAGGGATGCCCAGTCCGTCTTGCTCGCTGGCCCACCACTCCAAAATGACAGGCCTTCCCCTTCCCGGTGCATCCTTGAATGAACGGGGAGGAGCCTAAGGCCCTGATTGGCTCATATACCTAAGACCAGGGGTGGGGCCTTAGGCATCTGAGCCAATCAGGGCCTTAGGCTCCTCCCTATTGTGGCAGAGCACTCAACTTCTGCCACAGGTGTAAGGACCAGTGCTCCCTGGAGTGACCACAAGAAAATGGCTACTTGTGCTGCAAAAAAGACACAGTTCACCAGCTCATCAAAGTTCAAAGCATTTATTCTGCCAGTTAACAGTTCACTGGAACTCGTTTTAGCAAATTATAACTGTACATATCTTGGCATATCTCACAGATGTAGTTCATACCGTTGCTTCAACACAACCACAAAAATAGTCTACAAAAGTCCTGCTTATATGCAGCAAGAATCCAAGCATTTTCACACAGCAAGTCTTTTCCTTTAAGTCAAACTTTATGGTACAAAGTCTCTGGAGCTTTCCACCACTTGGACTCAGGATCAACCCTAGGGTTGCTCTACATGTCTCTTGACTGTCTCTCCCTCTTTTGTGCCTTTTGAAAATCACGGTGCATTGTACTAAGAATGCTTCTGGGAAGTTCTCCCCCAACTGCCTGCGCACCACATACACTACACTGACCTATATCTCTATCTGGGAAGGAGAATCATGCCACTCATATGATTAAGATGATCCTTGTCCCTCTCGAGGTTCCCCTTGTGTTCAAATATATTTTATTGAGCAAACAAAAACACCAACAGTGTTGAAGTACATTCAAGCTCAACATTTTTGGTTTGCAAAACCCAAACCCCACAGAGCTCAGCCCCCCAAACATCCCCACCCCACCCCTAAACAAACCCTCCCCAAACCCCCACCCCCCAGGTCCTCCATCCAGGTTCGAGGTTTCCCTTGTATTATGGGCTTGAATTATGTCAGGGTTTTCCCCAATACTAGAGGAAGCTAACAACTTTAGCAAACTTTTATCCATCTCCCCTCTTTACTCAGCCATTTGTTTATCATAACTTGAAGGGACTGGGTTCCTAGCACAAACTATCACTGCATATTAATTTCATTCAAATCACTTTAGCTGAAACCCTGATTACTGTATTCTTTCATCTCACTGCCATTTCAAACTGAATATGGCTAAAACTGAACTTCTAATCTTTCCGCCTAAACACACCTCCCCCCTCTCACTATTCTCTATTTCTGTGGATAACATTATCCTCCTCCCTGTCTCATCAGCTTGCAACCTGGGGGTGATCTTTGACTCCTCTCTCTCCTTCTCTGCTCTATAGTATTATCAAAATCTGTCCTCTCCTCTCTGAACACACTACCAAAACCCTTATCCATGCTCTCATCACCTCACGCTTAGACTACTGAAACGTACTTCTCTCAGGCCTCCCATGCACCCGTCTCTCACCTCTTCAATTTGTTCAAAATGCTGCTGCATGACTCACATTCCGTGAGAGCCACAATTCTCACATTACCCCTCTCCTCAAGTCACTTCATTGGCTCCCCATCCATTTCCGAATACAGTTCAAACTCCTCTTACTGACTTACAAGTGAAATTCACTCTGAAGCCCCCCAATATTTCTCTTCACTTATCTCCCCTATGCCCCTCCCCGTGAACTCCGTTCATCAGGCAAGCCCCTCTTATCTGTACCCTTCTCCTCCACTGCGAACTCCAGACTCCGTCCCTTCTTTCTTGCCGCAGCTTATGCCTGGAACAGGCTGCCTGACTCAGTACATCATGCTCCATCCCTAGCAGTATTCAAATCTAAGCTAAAAGCCCACTTTTTTGAAACTGCTTTCAACTCTAAACTCCCACTCACTGCTGTCAGATACCTAGACCCACTGTATTATTTCCTCTACCATAATCTCCCCAACCCTGAGATGTCCTATCTGTCAAATTAGATTGTTAGCTCTTCTGAGCAAGGACTGTCTATTGTATGTTAAATGTATAGCGCTGCGTATGCCTTACAGCGCTATAGAAATGATAAATAGTAGTAGTCTTAAGGACCATCTACTTTGGTACAGCTTTAGCAAACTTTGCACACTATGTACTACTCACACACACTTTCTGCAGGCATTCCTTCTGAATCCATAACAGTGTCACTCTCTGTAACATTAGGGAAACTTTCTTCCACTTCCATAGGAATTTCCCCAGTAAGGAACTTCTCCTCCTCATCTGAATAAGAGGACACATTTATGGCAAACCTGCTCCTGTAGCCATTCTCTCCTGGCTTGGTGCTGCCCTGGATCTTCCAGCCAGCCTTACTGTTTCTTTGAACCAAGCTTTCTCGTGCTAAAGGCACAGGAACTCTGCTCTGCTTCTGACATATTGAGCTGCCCCTGGAGCTTACTCTCTTCTGAGTTTCTGCCTGCCTGAATGGATTCCCAGGTGTGCTTAATCTCTTACCCTGGGACATCTGCTGAGTACTCCCTCTACATCAGCAAGCTTTGGCTGTAGTCTGAGCTTTAAGTTAATAGCCTCCATATAAAAGGGATAATAGAGAATGCTTGTAGGAATCCTGTTCTTCACTGCAGGATCCTTCTGTGGTGGCACTCTCTAAATTCTTCTGGGGCTGGCAACAGGTTTGCTGGGCTTATTTAATTCTTTAGTGACAGGTACAGCACTAGTGACCAGGGTCCTCCCTGTCACACTGTGTATCCTGGGATGCACTGGGAAGGGGAAGGCCCGCCATTTTGCAGTGATGGACCTGCGAGCAGGAGGGACTGGGGATCTTTCCTGCTGTCATCTTAATGTACAGGTATGGGGGTGGTTCGGGGGGATGGTTTGGAGGGGCTGGGGCATCCGGTGGCAGGAGGGAATGGGCATCCCTCCTGCTGATTCTTTGTAAAGTGGAGAAAGGTAGGGGAAGGGCTGGTTCAGGGGTCTTGGTGGGGAGTGGGTCATGGCAGCAGGAGGGAGTGGGCATCCCTCCTGCTGATTTGATAGAAAAATGGAGAAGGGGTCATGTGGGGGGGAGGGGGGGAAGGGCAGTTCGGCTCGGCACAAGGGGGTTTTGCGGTGGCAGGAGGGAGTGGGCATCTCTCCTGCTTCTATTTTGGTTCCAGGGATCATTGGGGGACATGGGGGGGGGGTTTCACATTTTTTAAAAAATTTATAATTTCAATACAAATCACTTGGAACAGTATGGAATGGATTTCAGTCACATAATAACCCACAGTAACATCACACATTAAAAGCCCCTTTCTAGACCACATTATGAGAGAACATAACCTAATTTTTATACAAAGGAAAATAAAGAGAAAAAGGAAAAATTTAGGATATATTAACCTTAACTAAAACATAAAACTCCTAAAAAAAATACTTCTAGCCAATCCTTCCACTTTTATATGGTGATACCTTAATGACTCCTCAAAATATATCAGTTGGTATTTACTTCTCCATTTGCTCTTATAGATTCAGAAATTGTTCAAACTGAATAGGGTCCCAGAAAACAAATCCCTACTCTTGAAGCTTTAACATACATTTGCAAGGAAATTTTAGAAAGAGAGTGGCTTCTAAAGCCAATACTGTAGATTTCAATAAAAGAAAGGCGTTCCTTCTTAACTGAATAGCCTTAGCTACATCCGGAAATATTAAAATTACATCTCCACAAAATTTTGCATTCTTATTTTTAAAATACATTTTCATAATAAGTCCCTTATCTACTTCACTAGCACAGGTCAATAACACGGTAGACCTCATTTGAACTACATCTTCAGAGTCTTCTAGAAATTCAGTTAGGTCAAAATCTATTGGAGCTAACTGGCCTATCCCTTGCTCAGAGACTATCTTCCTTTTTTGTGGGATGTAATAAGAATTAGAAATTACTAAGGAATCTGAGTTTGGTAGTCCCAATATCTATTTAAAGTATTTCTACAGCAAAAGTTCTGGGAATAATAAATAACTGGGAAATTAACAAAATGCAGATTCCTAGAACAATATACATTTTCCATTGATTCAAGTTTGGAATATATAATATGGGAATCTTTAACCACAAAAGACGAAACCTTCTGCAATGCAGAAACGTGTGTTTCAATCACTATTAATTGTTTATCCAATACTTTTAAGTTAGAGTCCACATTTTCCAAATTTCTGAACAACCTCTTGAGAGAATACTGCGTTTTGCTTAACCACTGATATCAACAACCCCTCAACTCTGGAATGTATTTGTCAGTTTCATAAAATGTAAGGATGGTCGCACCCCCACAATGTTAGGTTGGAGGGGTTAAGTGAAAGGCGTCCTGACAAACGCTGGTCCCAGGTTCAGTTCCCTCACCGATGACTCACCAGAAAGTAGAATAAAGAAGGCATAGCCAGAGGTGTTTGCATAAAGAATATATATTATAGAAATAGTCTTACAGAAAAGTAATATTTATAAGCATTACAATTAAGCAGAGAGCATTACACTTAAGCAGAGAGCAAAGCAGTCTTGCTGCCTTACAGAGTCCAGAAGGAAGTGTGAAGTTTCAGGGAATGGGGGATGGGGTGATGTTTCGTGTTCCATAGATAAAGAGAAGGATAGACAGAGAGATAGAGAGAGCTCAAGAGAGAACCAGAGTGCCAAGCCAAGAGCCAAGAGATAGCTAGATAGAAAGAGAGAGAGAGGGCCAAGACCCCTCTCCTGATAGCTTGATAGAAAAAGAGACAGATCGATAGCTCCATAGAAAAAGAGACTTATTGATAGAGCAGAGAGCAGGCTTTTATACCTTGGAATCTTATTCTGACTAGAGAAAATATTGTATCTCCCAGTATCTTTCTGTTTAGAACTTGCAAACTGTTTGAGACAATGGTCAATTTAATTGACAAAGGAGAGTGTGACATCTGCAAGCATGGTGATGGGATTAAGTCTCTGGCTTGATCTGTGCACCATTGTCCTAAGCACCCTCTTAATCAGACATTAACACCTTTTAGCTAGTCATGATTCAATCAGGGAAACTTAAAACATATCAGGGATACTTAACACAGTCTCCCTGCACGAAGGGTCTATCTGCCTTCCCATGCCAGGGTCAGATTGATATAATTTCCCATAGGCCTCTAGGCTGACAGTATCAACCACAAATCTTTTACGGAAATGTCCTGTGGACTTTCTGGGAGTCCTTGCTCTGCCAAATTATTTTCTTGCACAGATATAATTTTTGGCATTTCTTTAAAAGTTATCTTAGAAGGCATCTGCAAGTCTATGTCTCCTGGAAAAATAGTGGGAATCTGTTCGGTCCTCACATCACTGGAACCTGTTGGAGGGTGAGGAGGAGTTCTATCTAAGGGACTGAGAGACGCCCCTAATAATGAGTCAGATTCCCTGCTGGGGGCTGACATTATGCTAGGCGGCATCAAATACTGGAACAGTTCTCCTTGTAGAGAATCCAGGATCTCCCTACTTCTAGAAAACCCTACAATAGGGATACCCCAATCAACATCTGGCATGTTAAAATCACCTATTAGTAATATTTCCCCTTTTATAACTATATTCTGAATGTCTACTATTAAAACTCTGTTCACCTCTGTCTGTGGCCCCCTGTTCCCATTACTATGCCACTGCATCTAGGATGCATTATACCAGCCCTGGAAGGCTAAACAAACAAACTTTCAAACTCCTAGTTGATGCTTTGTGGGCAAAACATTGGTTGGATTATGACCCTTGTGGTCCCTTTTCCTAAGTACAAATTGGTATCATGTATTGAGAGATACTGACCAATGTGTATGCTAAAGATTCCACCCTACAGGCCTCCCAGTCTGCTTTTTTGGGGCGTTCAGATTTTCTTCTGAATAGTTTTGTGGAATCTCTGGCTGTACTACATACAGAACTGAAATCTTGCTTTCAGATGAACCTAAAATCAGGGCAATTACTTGGCATAAATGTGCTCAAGCAAAAGACACTTTTGGCACCTACCTTTCCTTTGGGGCTTGCATGCTTGAAGTTCCCTTGAGCTTATTGCCTATGTGGTTGTTCTGCATATCCACCCCTTTGGGGAGCCCTGCCTGTGAGCATGTTAGAATTCTTGGTGATCTCAAATAAGAAGGGTTATTTAACATAACCAAAGCAGCATTTGAATACCTCAGAGCCTATTTAGGGAACTAATGTATTCTCAACTGATTTCTAAGGCACTTCCTCTTTGTAAAACTGTGTTTCTGTTACAGAGACTTTCCGATATTTCCTGGATTTATTGCAACACTAAGAAGTGCCTGAAGCAAGTCAGATTTCTGTGTCATGAGGTGAAAGTGTCAGCTTTGCTTTTCCAACACAAAGACAGGTTTGCAGCAAGCTCTGTCTAAGCAAAAACAATTGAAAAACCCCACCTATACCATGTCTCTAGCAGAAAGTATCAGGTTTTGGAGTGAGGGGGTGTCAGCAGCAGACAAGAAGGACTGGAAAACAGCACTGGATGCCTTCACTTCTATCCAGGATCCTCACTCAAAAATCTGCTTTAATATTGGATGCATCTACCAGATCCTTAATGACTTGGACAAGGCTGAGAAGGTGAGGTACCGTATTGCTACCTATTGGTACATATTAGAATGTGAGAATTGTGAGGCTGTAGTTGGCAGAAGTAGGAATATACAAACAGAATGATAAAATAGATACTTGCAATGATTGTCAGCTTCTCTTTATGTATCATTTCCAGTACTTGAAAGATCTTAAGCCTGAGACTTCTGGGATTTGTTAAACCAAAAAATTGAAAGTTGCCTTCCTAAAGATGGAGAAGTGAAATCTCTAGAAATTAAGGGGAGAGTGTGACGCAGTGGTTGAAACTACAACCTCAGCACCCTGAGATTGTGGGTTCAGACCCATGCTGCTCCTTGTGACCATGGGCAAGTCACTTAGTCCCTCCATTGCCCCAGGTATGTTAGATAGATTATGAGCTTGCTGGGATAGACAGGGAATAATGCCTGAGTACCTGAATAAATTCATGTAAACCAGGGATCTCAAAGTCCCTCCTTGAGGGCCGCAATCCAGTCGGGTTCTCAGGATTTCCCCAATGCTTTGAAAGCAGTGCATGCACATAGATCTCATGCATATTCATTGGGGAAATCCTAAAAACCCAACTGGATTGCGGCCCTCAAGGAGGGACTTTGAGATCCCTGTGCTAGGTGATGTCATTTGTATGGAGGGCCCACCCAGGTTGTGACCCCAAATGTGGATCCATAGTTTGCTGCTTTTGGTTTACTGCCAACTTGTATTTGTGACCTATACTGGCCAGTGTTGGAAGCAGGATACTGGGCTTGATATATTGTTATGTTGTTTTGTTCTTATAATATTCAGATCCAACATGAGCTGATTAAGGTTTACTTTGCCCCCTGCTGGAAGCATCCATATGTAGGTTTTTTTTGTCAACAGAAGCAGATCTTAAGTCAGCCTCTGTTTCCCTCAGTGGAGAAGACCAGGGCAATTAATAAGCAAAACTATGCCCCAGGCCAGGGGTAGGCAATTCCAGTCCACGAGAGCCTGAGCCAGGTCAGATTTTCAGGATATCCACAATGAATATGTATGAGATGGATTTGCATGTACTGCCTCCTTGAGATGCAAATCTATCTCATGCATATTTATTGTGGATATCCTGAAAACCTGACCTGGCTCCGGCTCTCGAGGATCGGAATTACCTACCCCTGCCCAGGCAAAGGACTGCATACTTGAGACTTATAGACTGATCTAAAAGAGTTGCCGTGGTATACTTTACTTTACTGAATGCTAGCACAAATGGCTGAAAACATGCAATGGCTGAAAACAATGCAATCACTTACAGCAGCCCTATGTCAGCATAGCTATTGCTAGCAATCAGCATTTTCAGTTGGCATAACTAATGTCAGCAAAGGCCTATGGGAAATTATATCAATCTGACTCTGGAATGTTGATGCAGAATTCTGTGCCCCTGCACAGAATTCACATACATTAATCATCCAGCCAGACTGGATTGTTTATCAAGAAGATAGGCTGCTTGAATGGGACATAGAAGCCAGAGACTAATCCCATCTACCATGCCTGCAAGTATCACACCCTCCTTATCAATTAAACTAACCATTGTTTCAAACAGTTTACAAATTCTAAACAGAAAGATAATGGGAAATACAATAGTTTCTATATTCAGAATAAAATTCCAAACTATAAAAGCCTCCTCTCTGCAACACACAGGGGTCTATCTTTTTCTCTGTCTATTTCTCTGTCTATCCTTCTCTTTATCTATGGAACCCGAAGCTTAGACCATCACCCCATCCCCCTTTCTCAATCTCTTTCTGGATCTCCCTGGAACTTCAGGCTTCTATGTCTCTCTTTTCCTCTGAACTCTGTAAGGCAGGGAAACTGCTTTGCTCTCTCATTAATTGTAATGCTTAATTGTAATGCTTATGAATATTGCTTTTCTGTAAGCCTATTTCTATAATATATTCTTTATGCAATCACCTCTGGCTGTGTTTCTTATTTGATTCTACTCCTGGTGAATAATAAATTAGAAATGATCACTGAATGGCTAACTGCAAACATGCTTTTTCTTAACCCCGACAAATCAAATGGAATGCTCTTCTCCCCCTAGAATGCTTTCTCTACTAGAAATAAAATTCTTGTCTCCCCCATCTATCTCAAGTCTACCCCTCTTCAACTCACTAATAGTACTAAGATCCTTGGAGTAATCATCGATGATGAATTATCCTACCACCAACAGATAAGCGCAGAGGTCAGGAAAAATTTTTACAAACTAAGAATGATCAGATCAATCATGAGTCTATTAGAACCCTCCTCTCTTAATATCTTACTACACTCTGTGGTAATATCTCAAATTGACTACTGTAATTTCCTGTATCAGGGCATTTCTCAAAAAGAAATCTGAAGACTCCAAATTATTCAAAACACAGCAGTCAAACTAATATATAATGCAAAAAAATTTGATCATGCCATCCCCCTGCTTATAAAATCACATTGGCTTCTGGTCAATCATCAAATCACATATAAAATTTCACTACTTATCTATAAAACAAAGTTAACACAAACTCTAAGATTCATAGATAGACTTCTTATCCCACACTGCCCAACTAGAACACTAAGATCTAGCAACCAGAACCTTCTGATGGTCCCCTCCCCGTGGCATTTATTCTATGACACCACAAGGAAAAAAATCTTCTTGGTTACTGCACCAACAATATGGAGTTCCCTTCCTTCTCATCTTCGAGAAGAGATCTCACTGGACAAATTTAAGAATAACTTAAAGACCTTCCTTTTTAAAGATGCATAGGACAAGTAGATGCTAGATCGCATATAGAAGGAAGAGCATATCCCCTTCCCAATGTGTTGACCTTTTACGTCCTTTTTTTCCTATTATAAATTGTGTTTCCCCCTTAATCCAATTTGTATCTTGTAAGTCAGTAAAGTGTTGTTATTTGATGTCTTCCCCCGGGTTTTAAGTCTTAACATTGTACACCACTTTGACAATTTATTTAAAGCGGTATACCAAATTTTAAAGAAAACTTGAAACTTGATATCTTTTTGAAGGTGCGGCCTCCAGAATTGCATGCCTCTAAATGAGGTCTCACAAGAGTCTTATACAGGGACATCAATATCTCCTTTTTCATATTAGCCATTCTTCTTCCTTTGTACCCATATCCTTCTAGCTTTTGCTGTCGCCTTTTCAACCTGTTTAGCCACCTTAAGATCATCACACTCCCAAGTCCTTGAACCGCCCTTGACCCTCTCATGGCCATACCCCTTTAGCATTTTTTTGCTACTTCAGCTTGTCTGCGGTGTTCTTTGCTCATATGTTTAAAGACAATAGACTGTTTTCAGTCCAATTCTTTATATGTGAGGTTGAAAACCATTGGACCCCTGAGGAAGGTGTGTTCGCCGAAACATGGACTGTGTAGGGTCCGGTTGGATTTTTATTACAGTATTTTTTATCATTGTACTTTTTAAATTGAATTTTCATGGTTTTATATGTTAGTGTTTAATAAATTATCTCCAGGACATCTGTATCCACAGTTTTTGTTTTTGTTTTCATCGGTGGATTGTTTTCACTGTGGATCATTGGGTCTCTCCATTTTTCTTTGTTGTGCTGCCATGTGTAAATTTACATGCAGATCGGGCACGTAAATATGTGCGCATGACTTTTAATTTATTCTAGATCAGACATGGGCAACTCTGGTCCAATCGGGTTTTTAGGATTTCCCCAATGAATATGCATTGAAAGCAGTGCATGCAAATAGATTTCATGCATATTTATTGGGGAAATCCTGAAAACCCGATTGGATTCCGGCCCTCGAGGACCAGAGTTGCCCATGTCTGTTCTAGATAGTACTGAGAATTAATTGTTAGAGCCCAATTATCAGTGCTAATTGGCTAATTATTTAATTAAATTGCAAGTGCAAACTGGATGCATGCACAATTGTTAGTGCCATTTATATTGGGGGATATATGTCTGTGGAGCAGGAAACAATGGGGGAAGTGAGTTTCTTCACAGTCTGGGCTCTCGGCTGCTCTCCTGGTTCTTGCCCACTGACTGAGTGTGTTTGTCTGGCCATGCATTTTCAAGCACAAGCATAGAGTACATTAAGACAGATATGAGAAACCCTGGGCAACACACAGTCTTGCCCTGTTGTGATAAAAGACTAAAAAAAAGAGCTGTTTTATTCCTTTAACTGAATCAAAGACATCTTTGCAAGTGTTACTGTTTTTGCTCTTTAGGAGTCGGCTGTGCTGCGAGAAAAGGAAACTGAAAGTCACCCCAGGCACGTTGAACGTTAGAAAAAGTACCTGCATAAAGTATATATGTAAACCGCTTTGATTGTACCCACAGAAAGGTGTTATACTGAATAAAATCTATTGCCCTTACCCTTAAAGTTATTTAGTGATTAGTAAACGTGAGCAGCAGGGGACAGTGACTCTCTGCTTAGTTTCTCTGTAAAGTAGTTAATTTCATAAGAATCACTGGTACTTTACAACTCCAAAAGAGTGAGCAGCGATAGGAGAGATGTAACCGATTCTGGGATGACTTGGCAAATTCTTCATCTTGGGTTCACGACCAACAGCACCGCAAGCCATAGAGGTCATTAGTCATAATCATGAGTGCACATTACAACACTTCACTTGACGCAGCCAACTACTGACATATACCTCCCATGCCTTTGGTGGGATGCATATAAGAACATAAGAATTGACATACTGGGACAGACTGAAGGTTCATCAAACCCAATATCCTGTTTCCAACAGTGGCCAACCCAGGTCCCAAGTACCTAGCTAGATCCCAAGTTGTATACTTCAAAGGTGGCTCTCTAAATCTGCTGGAAGGGTCCATTTTGTACTAGAAGGGAGTAGTGATACCAGAAAACCTTTGCTAGTACAGAGTGACACAGTAATTGTTACTGTGGTAATTCTGTGGTTATTGCAATAACAGGGAGGACCTAGACTAACTTGCCCGGTATTACCGTGGTAGCAGTAGACCATTCTGTGGCATTGCCATGGGAATGGGAACTACTGCCACGGTAATACTATGGCAGTGGGGACACTGGGCAGCCCTCCCCAAACCTACCTTTTAACATCCCCAGTGATTGTGGCGGTATAGAAGAATGAAGTTATGTTATGTTATGTTATGTTATGTCTAGTGACTTCTTCAGGGGCAAGAAAGAACCCAACTGTTTCCAGCCCCTGCCGCCACTCTGAAGATTTTCAAGATGGTTGCCTAGACTTTGTGCATTAGTACAATAAGATGGCATTATCTTATTTTCCATTTTTTTAATATGTAAAATGGTGATTGTTATTTGTCAGTTTTTTCAAATATACATCTGCTATCTGCTATTATGGAACATGTGTCATTGCTTCTGTGGTGTTGCATTGTGTGCAGAGTCTGGCTTTTTGGTGATTCAGTTTAACTTGGTCTACATATTTCTATTTTTAGTTTGTAGATACTTATCCCATGCTTGGTGAGAGTCTGTTTGTGTTAAAGAGACCAGTTATTTTGATAGCATTGAATGTCTATCTAGAATCAATCTGTAATAATCCAGTTTGTTTAGTAGCTTAGAAACAAGAGTATTTCTAAAACTTAACGCTAAACTTGAACAGTTATAGTGGACATTGCTATTCTTTTGTCTGTTTGGGCTGTTTAGTTTCTCACTGAAAAGGCAATAAGCCATGTCCTATAGGTTAATGTTAAGGATTGCCTGTATAGGTTTCAAGGTTCCTGGAAATGACCGAGAGCAAAGCACTCTTTTACAAAGCTATTGTAGCGATGCTGTTGCGTTAAGCACACTGAAGCCCTTCACTTCCTATGGGCTTTGGTGCATTTATCATGGCAGCATCACTACATAGAGAAACATAGAGTATGATGGCAGAAAAGGGCCGACGGCCCAACAAGTCTGCCCAATCGGATAACCCACCCCCCTAAGCACTTCCTCGAAGTGAACCCACATGTTTATCCCATTTATTCTTAAAAGCGAGCATGTTGTTGGCCTCTACTACCTGAAGTGGAAGATCATTCCAACGATCAACCACCCTTTCAGTGAAGAAATGCTTTCTAATGTCCCCATGAAATCTCCCACCCCTGATTTTTAGCAGATGCCCTCTTTTTTTTTTTTCCCAATTCATTATTCATTTTCAAATTTACAATAAGTGTAACAATATATTCAAACAAATTAACAATAATTATATCACTTAATAATCATCAATGGTATGTTCTTAACTCCCACCCTTCCTACCCTTTCTTATCATATAATCAATACCTTATACAATATGTAACATAAATTTACCCTTCCCTCCCCCCTCACAATCGAAATTGTAAATTTAAGGGAAATAAATAAATAAATAAAATGCCATCTAATTGGTACAATACTTTGTAAATGGCTCCCACACATCCTGAAATTTCCTGAAAGAACCACTCTGTATAGCTATAAATCTCTCCATTTTATAAACCTGACATAAGGAATTCCACCAGAAATTATAATTTAATCTACTCCAATTTTTTCAATTATACGTAATTTGTTGAATAGCAACCCCAGTCATTATAAGTAATAATTTGTTATTATTTGTAGAAATCTGACTTTTTGCTCTCATTGCCATACCAAACAGCACAGTATAATATGATAATGCCACTGGGTTGTCTAATAAACAATTAATTTGGTCCCAAATTGATTTCCAAAAATTCATAATAAATGGACAATAGAATAATAAATGATCTAAAGTCCCTGCTTCGAGATGACAGTGCCAACATCTATTAGACTTAGAGCTATCCAATTTTTGTAAACGAACAGGGGTCCACAATGCTCTATGCAACAGAAAAAAACAAGTTTATCTCATAGATGCCGACACTGTACATCTCATCCTCCAAGACCAAATTCGTGGCCATTGATATGCAGTAATCTGATGCTTAATCTCAATGCTCCAAATGTCTCTCAGACCAGTGTTTGGTTTCTTTTTAATAAGTCCAGTCAGCAATTTATACCACTGGGCGGCCTGGTGACCCAAGAAGTCCGCCTGAAAGCATAAGAACTCCATACTAAATTGATTACTAAGGTTTTTCCTTTCAGGGAACCCCGCCTGAATGGCATGCTTCAGTTGCAACCATCTAAAACTTTCTGATTTATTAAGGCCATATTTATGTTGCAACTGTGAAAATTCAAGCATTTTACCATTAGAGATAACTTCATCTAATAAACATATTCCTGCTATCATCCAATGCTTCCAGGCAAGCCTTTTTCCGCCAATTTGAATCTTGGAGTTCAGCCATATAGATTGATTTGTAGATTTGTGAATAGGAATAGTTGTTAAATTACTTACATATCGCAATGTTTTCCATGTATCAGCTAATATTCTATTATCTTTACTATAACTAGGCATTTTGATACTGAGCATATGGCAAAGGTGTAATGGGGACATGAGTTGCCATTCTAGCCACAACCAATCTGGGAGTTTTTCCATGAGCTCTGGGAGGACCCAATACATACCCTGGCGCAAAACATAGGCTTGATGATACCTATAAAAATTGGGAAAATTTACTCCTCCCTCTGAAATTGGCCTTTGTAAAGATACCAAAGCAACTCAAGGAGTTTTACCCAGCCAAATAAATTTTATGAGAATACTATTTCATTTTTTATAAAAGGACCCTTGAAAATAAACCGGCAACATACCCATCTGATAACAAACCACAGGCAAGATCATCATTTTAATAGTTTGGACTCTCCCCCACCAAGAAAGATGTAAAGGATTCCATTGCTCACACATTTCTGTGACCCACTGTAATAACGATTTTTCATTTATTTTTATTGTTTCTTCCATTGTATTTTTAATCCATATGCCTATGTACTTTATTCCATCATCCATCCATCCTTGTCGCTGTAGGTCCTGTAAGGAAAAAGATGTTTTCTTCCATCTCCATACAGCCAGTAACATATTGAACGTCTCTATCATGTCTCACCTCTCTCTGCGATCTTCGAGAGAGTATAGCTGCAACCTACCTAGACATTCTTCATATGGGAGATCCTTGAGTCCTGAGACCATCCTAGTGGCCAATCTCTGAACCGACTCTATTCTCAGCACATTCTTTTGATAATGTGGCCTCCAAAATTGAACATAGTATTCCAGATGTGGTTTCACCATGGACCTGTAAAGTGGCATTACCACTTCGGGCTTTCGGCTGACGAAACTTCTCCAGATGCAACCCAGCATTTGTCTAGCCTTGGATGAAGCTTTCTCCACTTGATTGGCAGTCTTTATATTAGAGAATGACACGGTGGCGGTTTACCCGTGGCCACCGTGTTTAGCCGTGGGTAACCCGCCGAAATGGGGAACGAAAACTAGCAGTCGCTGAGGGGACGGGGACAAGGCCATTCACCGCCCTGTGGAGCGGTGAATGGTCTTGTCCCCGCAGTGAGGCATGAAGGATAGCGCGGTCCCCGCAGCCCACACCCGCCTGCCCAAAAGATCCTAGTGATTAGCCAGCTCTCTCCCTTCTCCTCACCTTAGTTTGTAGGTTTTCTTTTTCGGCGACCCGGACGCTGTCTAAGAGCCGCGCACCTGCTGCTGCTCAGTTTCGATCTTCTGCTCTGACGCAACCGGAAACAGGAAGTTGCAGCAGAGCAGAAGATTGAACACTGAGCAGCCGCGTGTGCGCGGCTCTTTGGGAAAGCGTGCAGGTCACCGAAAAAGAAAGCTTGCAAACTAAGGTGAGGAGAAGGGAGAGAGCTGGCTAAACACTAGGATCGATTGGGCAGGCGGGTGGGGGCTGCGGGGACCGTGCGATCGCCTGTGTTCCCGGCTCAAACTGGAAGGAGGGAGTGAAAGGGAAAAGGATTCTGGGCCAAGGGGATGAAGACGGAAAGAAAAACTCACAGCAGGAAAGAAAGGGAAGGACAGGCAGGTGAGCCAGATGCTAGAAGCAGGGGGTGGGGGGGAAGAAAGAGGGAAAAAAGCTAGATGGGGTTGAAAAGAAGAGACACACTGGTATGGAAGAGGAAGATAGGGGAAATCTGGACACAGGAAGGTAACAGAAAGAGGGGAAATTATGTGCATGGGGCATAGGGACAGAGACATAAAGGGGACATGCCATGGGGATGGTATATGGACACAGGGGGGGGGGGCAATGGCAGATACATAGGGGAGATATTAGAAATGGGGAAAATAAGAGCACAGAAGCGAGATGGTTTGTGGGGATGGGACAGGGACCGAGCTCGCAGGCTCCAGTGGCTTGCACAAATTACATTGTAACGTGCCATGAAAATAAGAGGGAGGAAGGTATATAGATAGGCCACGCGAGAGGAGCTGAAGGGTGGTAGAAAGGAACAGATGGTAAAGGAGGGAGGGAAGGGTGTTGGTGGAAAGGAATAGGACAGACATTGAAGGAGGGTGGAGAGGAACAGACCTTGAAGGGAAATGTGGAAGACAGAGTGGGAAGAAGACAGATGCCAGACTATGGGGGAGCGGGGGGAAGAAGATGGGTGCTAGACCAATTGGTGGGGGGGGGGGGTGAAGAGAGAGGCACAGTAACAGCAAATGGAAGACACAGAGAGAAGACACACAGTGGATGGAAGGAATTGAATGAGAAGATGTGGAAAGCAGAAACCAGACAACAAAGGTAGAAAAAAAAATTCTATTTATTTATTTATTTTTTGCTTTAGGATAAAGTAGTATATTAGTTGTGTTGATAAAAATTTATAAACAAAGCCCTGCCAGCTGAACATCTCTTTCTCTAGTTCAGCAGCAGGAACTTTGATTTATAAGAAAGGAATAAGCTAAATATTACAGTACTAAGGCTTATATGGATGTAGCGGGGACGGTGACGGGGCAGTGAATGGGATGGCAGTGGCGGTGATGGGGCGGTGAAAGGGATGGCGGTGACGGTGACGGGGCGGTGAAGGGAACGGCGGTGACGGGGCGGTGCAGAGGATGGTGGGCAGGGGACGGGGCGGTGACGGGGACAGATTTTTTCCCCGTGACATTCTCTACTTTATATCTTCACTAATGATTACTCCCAGGTCCCGTTCTGTAACAGTTCTAGTTAAGGTCTCACCATTCAGAGTGTAGGTTCTGCAAGGATTTCCGCTACCAAGGTGCATAACTTTACACTTCTTGGCATTAAATCTCAGCTGCCAAATAGTAGACCATTTCTCCAGTAAGAGTAGGTCCTGTGTCATACTGTCGGGTACGGTACCTCCGCCCACTACATTACATAATTTAGCGTCATCGGCAAATAATGCAATTTTACCCTGAAGTCCCTGAGGTAGATCCCTTACGAAGATATTAAATAGGATTGGACCCAGTACCGAGCCCTGCGGTACTCCACTGAACACCTCCAATGTTTCAGAGGGAGTGTCGTTTACCACCACCCTTTGAAGTTTGCCACTGAGCCAGTGTTTAACCCATGTAGTTAATGTTTCTCCTAGTCCCAGCAAGCTCATCTTGTTCAATAATCTACAGTGTGGGACACTAACAAAAGCCTTACTGAAGTCCAGATACACTACATCCAGGGACTTTCCCTTATCTAGTTTTTTTATTACCCAGTCAAAGAAGCTGATTAGATTGGATTGGTAGGACCTTCCCTTTGTAAATCCATGCTAGTGGGGATCCCTCAGCCTCTCATCGTCCAGAACCATACCATGGTTTTGTAAAAGAAGCCCTAAGTTATTTGTGTGTGATATTATGAGGATTATACTTGACTGAATTTGTCCTCTCTTTATTTGCTGATTTTGTTTTGTTGCTTGTAAATGGACATTGTCTGTTTGTGCTGTTTGGTGTCGCTTCACACTGAGAAAATCATTAAGCCATATGCTATTGGTTTGCTTTTACACTGAAAAAAAAGCACTAAGTTAATTGTGTGTGATATCCTGAGGGCTGTTCTTGATATCTTTGCAATTGTGTCTCTTTTGCTCACAATAAACAAATTCACTTCTTGCGAGGATAGGGATGAAAAATATGAGGACGGTGAGGGGACAGGGATGAATCTTTGTCCCCACAACACTCTCTAATTGCTAGGGCTGTTGCAAGAGGTGGCCAAAAAGAGCAACTGACATGAGATGGCAAGCTCGGGTGGAGGGAGGTTTCATTGTACCCCTTTAAGTCAGCCTGCAAGTCCCTGTCTCCTGGATTTCTTCCCCCCCCCAAATTATAAACCATCTGTTTCCTCCTTACAGGCTTTCACCAGGTCCATTGAACGAGATAAGCACTTAGCTGCAGCCTTTTTCCAGCGAGGGACCCTATATCTCAAGAAAGGAGAGTAAGTGCCAGAGCAACTCAAATAGAGTGTACAATAGGGTCACTAACTGATTCCAGTTTTTCAGAACAGGCAAATCCAGTCCTGGTTTTACCTTATCATGTGCATGACCTCATAGTTTTGACTGCTTTATTGAGTACTCTAAGGGAAACAGAGTTAAATCTCCCTGCATGCAGCAAGATAAACCCCAAATTGGTCCAGTCTGTTTTGAAAATAAAATGGAGCCTGCTGGCAACCCTGGGGCAGTGTGAGCAGGGTAGTTTCTAGCTTCCAGACTGCTGTTTCTATGTCTAGTTTCTGGGGGGGGGGGAAAAGAAAGGTGGATGCTTACAACCAATAAGGATAAAGATGGCCTCCTGAATTCAAAACACAAAGTCATTCCATGTAAATTTAGGACCGTGTACAAAGCTGCAGTAGTGATGCTGCTGCTGCAGCAGTAACTGCATCAAAGCCCTTAGGAATTGAAAGGACTTCGGTGCATTTGCTGCAACTTTGTAAAATGGGCCTTAATGTTTTGGAAAGCACTTCACTAACCAAAAATATGTGGAGAAAAAGTTCAAAAAGGAGCTTTGTCCACAGAGCTACAGCTTTTTTGTTTGTTTTTTCAAGGCAAGCTCACATTAATCCCAGGTCAACAAAAAACACCATAAAAAATGAACTGCATTGAAAAATCTTCTGTCTTAAAAAAAACTTTCATTTCTTTCTTTTAAGAAAATGTTGAAGACTCAGCTATTTGTTAATGCATTTTTCTGAACAAATGATTCATATTATACTGAATTCATGCTGTACTGTATATTTTTTATTTTATTTTCTTATTTTTGTATGTAACCCCTTGTGAACTGTTTTGGATAAAAACGGTATAGAAATTTTTTAAATAAATAAATGCATTGTTTGAATGATTATGCAGAGCTAAATTACCCCCCCCCCTTTACAAAGCTGCTACGATAACTGCCCCGGGATTTAAAGGGCTTTGGGGCTTTTGCTGCACAGCTTTGTGAAAGAGGGGGTTAGCATCATAATTAGATCATAAAATTAAAATATCTTGTTTCTTAATGTTTGGGGGAAAACAAAGAAGTAGACCAAACAAAATCCAAATGTAAAGTCTTTATTAAAAGTACTCCCAGGAACATAAGGATGTGCCCGGCTTGGTCGCATTTCGTTTATAGGGCTGCATCAGGGGCAAATCAGCTGGCAAGAGGCACACTAAAAACACCAATGCTGTAAGTACAAATGTGCCTGGGTCTGTGAAGATTGCTAATCTGGATTATGATTGCTCTGGATTATGATCTGCTTCTTTGTTTTTCCCCTACGGTGGATCTAGTAGATCAACTGCCTTCTTATTTTCTTACTTATATAATGTTTGGGGACTTATAAATAAGCACAAAAAAGACGCACAAGGGGCCTTTAAGTTATGAGCAGTCAAACTTCCATTTATTGAAAGACCCAACATGGTCCGTGTTTCGGCGTATCTGCCTGCATCTGGGATCATCCAATGTAATCCAACAATTAACAGCTAACGTTAATATGCAGGTGTAACTTCACTCTGGCTATACCTTGGCTACTGATTTTTGAGAGAGTCAGCATTTGGTGTTATCTGTTTGGCTATCTTTCCATTGTTCTTTGTATGGATTACATGGAATGACCAAAACATGGTCATTCGATGTAATCCTTCAATAAATGGAAGTTTGACTGCTCAGAACTTCAAAGCTCCTTGTGCTTCTCTTCTGTGCTTCTTGGTTGTTCTGTACTTTGGCTTCCTCTCTATCTGAGAACATAAATGAAAGGTTTTTTTAAGACAGATGATTTTTCAATGCAATTATCTTTTTTTTGGGGGGGGTGAGGTTTCTTGATCTGTGATTAATGTAACTTTGCCTTGAAAAAACAGCAGTAGCTGGGTTAGCAAAGCTTCTTTTTGAACTGAGGTTTTTTTATTGCCACAAATTTTTGATAATTGAAGTCCTCTCCATTACATTAACCCCCCCCCCTTCCCGTTTTACTAAACTGCTATAGTGGTTATTAGCACAGGAAGCCACGCTGAATGCTCCACACTGCTTCCAACGCTCATAGAGTTCCTATGAGCGTTGGGAGCAGTGCAAAGCATACAGCACAGCTCCCTGTGCTAATAACCGCTATTGCGGTTTAGTAAAAGGGGGGGGGGTACATTTAGAAGGAATTATTTTTGGCCCCTTTTACAAATCCAAGGAGTGATTCCTGGTGTGGCAAATGAGACAAAGCACATAGAAATTGAATGAACTATGTTGCATTTGCTGTGTGGGAATCTCTACCGTGGCTTTTTAAAAGGGGCCTTTTGTGTATTAAAAAAAAAAAAAAAAGAATTTTATGTCTGAATAGATTTGTGTTTTGTTTTAATTATGTTTTTGTGTTACACCTGTATTTAATTATTATGTATACAATTTTGTAACCCATTCTGGGTGTTATTAAATACTTGAATGAATGAATGAATTAAAATGATTCCTGTAAAGAAGCACAATATCAGACAAGACCCAAACATTAATCAGATACATCAGGGTATATAAATCAAAACTATTTTTAAATGATACTCACAACTTATACCATAAATAATAATGTTATTGTGAAATAGAGTGAAAGGCAGATGATATGCTGTCCAGAGCTTACTCATAAATTTGATCAGCTGCCTTCCATTCAAGCTGAAAAAAAACCCCCTTTATTGTGCAATTGTGCAAGGCCAGACAAAAATAGCGCTATCTGTTCATGACTACTAATCTTCCACTATAAATGATTGAATATACACCACTATTCACCAATATCAATAAAATTTGTTCACAAATTGTGCATATGTTATATTATAAAGTAAAAGGAGTGCTCAGAACCATAAACTCTCGCATATGTAGTCAAAGCAAGCGATATGTGGACCCATCACCACACTTCTCTCCCGTTCCAAACCACAAACTCATCACCGGAGTGAAAACCAAGTCACTTATCTTTTGGTTGATGGTCACGAGCAGGGCAGGATTAACCAATAGGCCAAGTAGGCATGTGCCTAGGGCCCGAAATGTTCAGGGGGGCCTGATGAAGGAGGGCATCAACATTGTTTTTTTCCAAATGGCGATGGGCCCCTCCAGCACCGATCGGCAACGCGGGCCTCCCCCTCGATCAGAAATGCAGGCCCCACCCCGATCGGCAACGCGGCCCCAACCCCCATCGACGGAAAGTAAGACAAGCAATACGGGTAAGAAAGGCAATGGGAACTGTAATTGTGCAAGCGGCGCTGCTTGCCCAAAGCTTTCCTCTGACACAGCTTCCTGTTTCCACCTGGGCGCATGGTGGGGTAGGGAGGGGCAGGGGGCCCAGTGTACTTGTGTGCCTAGGGGCCCTCGACGAATTAATCCTGCCCTGGTCATGATGAGCAGTCCCCATAAGGCAAAGGCATGGATTTTCCAGCGATGATTATGATACAATTATTCCAAGTTTTATCAATATGCAAATGCCATAATCATGGCTTCCCTCTACTCAGATCTGGGTTTTGCCATCTAGCTTCCTCAAGAGATGGAGCACTATTCATCATCTATTTTCGGCAAAAAGTCACTAGGACCTCTAAATTATACAATCAGACAAAAATAATACATATGAACCCTCTCATTCTCTCTGACAAAGCCAAGTCCAGATTAACAATATATTGGCCCCTAGACAAATATATATTTGTGGCCCCCAACCCCTTCTCCACCATCATTTCACCTCTCCAGGAGTAGCTGGGAAAAGTGCACAGCCTAGTTGCATTGTAGTTTGTGAGTGAACATGGAGACAATGCAAGCACATGTTTTAACAGAGCGACTTACCCTCTGATATTCAGACCACGGGAGATCACTGGCGATTTCCTGCACTATATGGCAAACCTGGAAATTCAATGCCAGTGCTGTGTCTGGTGACCAGCATTGAATTTCTGGTTAATTTTTGGCCTGCCAAGACATAGCCAGCTAGGGCTCACTGGCCAATGATAGTAGACCACCCTTTTAGGCAGCTGTTTCTGGCCGGCAAACTTAGCTGGCAAGCTACTGATTAATGACCAACTATTTCACGTGACATAGCTCATCACTGGTCAATCCGTTAAGCCATATATTCAGCAGGAGATAGCAGTCTATCTCCTGCTAAATATTTCAGGATAGCTGGCTATGGGCTATTTAGCCGGCCGGGAATGGCTCCTGGCTGGATAAATAGCACTGAATATCGGGCCCTTAATCGTTAGAGTTGGAGACCTGTCAAGTTACCCAATTCCAGGAGGGAAATTCTAAATCAGTCCTGGACTTCTGCAATCCTATCCTATTATGAGACCTGAAATGCTGATTTCAACTGGTGGCATCAGGGACTACATATAGAACACTGACTTAGGATATAAGTTCAAAAATAGGACTGGCCAAAAGGTCTCCTGGAGTTGGGTAACTTGAAAGCTTTGCAGCAGTAGGTTGAGAATTAGGGAAGCTGGGCAGACCTTTTCACTCTCCCTTGCCTCTAGTACAAATCAGAGATTCCAAGGATGAACTGCCTGAAATAGTGAGATTTAAGGACCATCTGGACAATATTTATTGTGAGTTAATCAGCCAGGAACAACTGCCAACTGGTTAACTTACTTGTTGGTGGGTAACTGGTCATTTTCAGCAGCACTTAACCAGTTATTTTCATTGAATATGACTGTTAGCATGGAAGTGCAAGCAGTCTATATCAGGAGCAATCTGGGGATTGGGTCCAGTTAGCTCCTGATTTTCAGAGCTAACCAGCCATTGTTAGCCCACAAACAGCTGTCCTATCTTTATATGCTAAAGCATGGCCGGTTAGCTCTGAATATCAAGTTAACCAGGCATGTACCATCAAGACTGAAAAAAAAATTGGACATTCAATGTCATCAATAAATTACAGACTGATAAGCCTGACTTCATTGCCAGGTAAAATAGTGGAAACAATTATAAAAAATAAAATTGTGGAACTCGTAGACAAATGATTTAATGGAACAGAGTCAGCATGGGTTCAGCCATAGGAGGACATGCCTTACTAATATGCTTGGCTTCTTTGAAGGTGTAAATAAACATGTGGATAAAGGTGAGCTGGTTGATGTGGTGTATCTAGATTTTCAGAAAGCGTTTGACAAAGTTCCTCATGAGAGGCTCCTGAGAAAATTAAAGAGTCATGGGATAGGAGGCAATGTTTAGTTGTGGATTAGGAATTAGTTCTCACACAGAAAGCAGAGGGTATTTTTCTCAATGGAGGAGGGTAAATAATGGAGTGCCACAAGAATCTGTACTGGAATTGGTGCTATTTAACATGTTTATAAATGATCTGGAAATTGGAACGACAAGTGAGGTGATTAAATTTTCAGATGACACTAAACTGTTCAAAGTTGTTAAAACACATGCATACTAAAAAATTGCAGGTAGGCCTTAGGAAATTGGAAGACTGAGCATCCAAATGGCAGATGAAATTTAATATGGACAAATGCAAAGTGATGCACATTAGGAAGAATAATCCAAATCATAATTACCAGATGCTAGGGTCTACTTTGGGGGTCAGCGCCCAAGCAAAAGATCTAGGTGTCATTATAGACAATATGTAGCCGTGGCCAAAAAAGCAAACAAGATGCTTGGAATTACTAGAAAAGTGATGGTAAACAAGGCTAAGAATGCTATAATGTCTCTGAATCGCTCCATGGTGTGACCTCAGCTTTATTACATTCAATTCTGGTTGCCTTATATAAAAAAAGATACAGCAGAAGTAGAAAAGGTTCAAAGAAGAGCAACCAAGATGATAAAGGGGATGGAATTCATTTCATATGAGGAGAGAGGAAAGAGGATAAGACTCTTCAGTATGGAAAAGAGTTGGCTGAGGGGAGATATAATTGAAGTTTACAAAATCCTGAGTGATGTAGAATGGGTATGTAGAAATGGATTGATTTTGTACTCCATCAAAAATTATAAATACCACTGGATACTCACTGAAGTTACAGGGAAATACTTTTACAACCAATAGGAGGAAATATTTTTTCATTCAGAAAAGTTAAGTTCTAGAATGAATTGCCAGAGGATGTGGTAAGAGCGATTAATATAACTGGGGTTTAAAAAAAAAAAAAAAAAAAGGTTTGGACAAGTTCCTGGAGGAAAAGTCCATAGTCTGCTATTGAGACAGACGTGGGGGAAGCCACTGTTTGCCCTGGATCAGTAGCATGGAATGTTGCTACTATTTGGGTTTATAGCTAGGTACTTTGACCTGAATTGGCCACGTGCTTGATGAGGAATGGTGGGCATGGGTGGGGGGGGGGGAATATTGACTGAAGGGAAATTATGGGTCCCAGTTGGTGGTAGACTCAAGAGCAATGTAAGGAAATTTTTCTTTACGGAGAGGGTGGTGGATGCCTGGAATGCGCTCCCGAGAGAGATGATAGAGAGGAAAATGATGACAGAGTTCAAAAAAGCGTGGGATGAACACAGAGGATCTAGAATCAGAAAATAATAGTAAATAGTAAAGAACTAAGGCCAGTACTGGGCAGACTTGCATGGACTGAATGAAGCCGTTGGCACAGTGCACAGCGGCCTCTAAGAAGGCGAATAAAATGCTAGGTATTATCAAGAAAGGTATTACAACCAGAACGAAGGATGTTATCCTGCCTTTGTATTAGGTGATGGTGCGCCCGCATCTGGAGTACTGCATCCAATATTGGTCGCCGTACCTTAAGAAGGATATGGCGATACTCGAGAGGGTTCAGAGGAGAGTGATGCGACTGATAAAGGGTATGGAAAACCTTTCATATGCTGAAAGATTAGAGAAACTGGGGCTCTTTTCCCTGGAGAAGCGGAGGCTTAGAGGGGCCATGATAGAGACTTACAAGATCATGAAGGGCATAGAGAAAGTGGAGAGGGACAGGTTCTTCAAATTTTCGAAAACTACAAGAACGAGAGGGCATTCGGAAAAGCTGAAAGGGGACAGATTCAGAACCAATGCTAGGAAGTTCTTCTTCACCCAAAGGGTGGTGGACATCTGGAATGCGCTTCCAGAGGGTGTGATAGGACAGAGTAAGGTATTGGGTTTCAAGAGGGGCTTGGATGATTTCCTGAAGGAAAAGGGGATTGAGGAGTATAGATAGAGGATTCTATGCAGGTCCTGGTCCTGATGGGCTGCCGCGTGAGCGGACTGCTGGGCGTGATGGACCTCTGGTCTGACCCAGCAGAGGCACTGCTTATGTTCTTATGACTGTGCCTGTTTTTGGCCGTTTGGTTGAGGATGGGCTGGGGAAGGCTTCAATGGCTGGGATGGTGTAGATGGGCTGGTGTGAGCTTTGAGGGAGACTTCAATAGTTGGAACCTAAACACAGTACTGGGCAGAGCTTTTGATTCTTGCCCAGAAATAGCTAAGAAGAAAAAATAATATTTTTTTTTTTAGATTGAATCAGGTTGGGCAGGCTGGATGGACCATTTGGATTTTTATCTGCCGTTATCTACTATGTTACTATGGTAGAAGAGAGCTATAGGAACTAGGTGGAGTGGACTGCTTAAGAGTGAGATTTAAGGGCAATATGTACAAGATATAAATTTACACAGTTTTACAAGTGAAAAAAGGTTCTCAAATGGAAAAATAAAAATAAAACATAAAGATTTTTTTAATGCTTCTAAAAGGATACACACTCTTATTAGGCACTTTTTAAAAAAGCAAGGTAAAGTAAATACAGTACATCTGCTAGTCACACAGTCTATACCTTAAGATTTTCCGTAGCCAGCCTCCTCATTTATCTTAAATATTTCAGCTTGTCTTTTCAATCAACTTCATTAAATTTTTGAATGAAGTCATAAGCATCAAAAAAGATATGAACAGATTTGCTCAGCAGTACTGTAACAGAAATTCTGAGGCTACTGGCCACCATAAAATAATGTATCTATCAATGATTTAAGTAGGTTGCCAAATGGCCACTAGGCTTCAACTCTGCTAGCTTTTAATTTTCTGTTGAGTTACCAAACATTAGGTATTAGCTGTATTAGTTATACCTAATGGTTAGAGCAGCAGAATGAGAATCAGAGAAGCCCACTGATGCTCCTTGACATTTTGGACAAGTCACTTATGCTGGCTTTTATAAAGCTGCAGTAGAGTTAGGCTGGCAAGATAAATTCTCTGATGCTCATAAAATTCCTATGAGCGTTGGAGCATTTATCTTGCTAGCCCATGGTAGAAACCTCTACTTTGGCTTTGCAAAAGGAGCCCTTAACCCTCCATTGCCTCAGATTCAAAACAATATACCGCTGTTATGGTATCCTGTTCTGACCTGAGGAAGGTAGATTTGGTCTCTGAAAGTTAGTCAAAAAAAGTATTAAAATTAGTCCAATAAAAAAGATAACACCTAATTTCCTTGTTTTCTCTTAACTCTTTCTAGGATTTCCTGATTGTTGTTCTTTCCTCCTTTTCCTGTTAGTTTTCTTCAATTTATTTTCTGCCTCTACCTAGATTAAATTCTATCTTACTGTCCAGTCCTCAATTTCCCTCCTTTCAATGTGTCTACCTACAGCTTGCCTCCTCTTTCCCTCACCCCTCTAGTATCTCACTAACTCTGTCCTCTTCCCCTATCCAGCATATATCCTCTTTCTTTTTCCCTGCCTTCCATCCAGCATGTACCTTCTTTCTCTACCCCCTTCCATCCGGTGTCTAAGCCCTTTCCTCCCCACTTCCATCCAGCATCTTCCCCTTTTTTTCCTACTCACTTCTGTCCAGTGTCTGTCCCCTCTCCCCTCCTTACTTCCATCAATCCAGTGTCTGCTCCCCTCCCCACTTCCATCCAGCATCTGCTACCCTCTCTCTCTCCTCCTCACTTCCATCCAGCATCTGCTACCCTCTCTCGCTCATCCCCACTTTCATCCAGCAACTGCTTCCCTCTCTCTCTTTCCCACTTCCATCCAGCATCTGCTTCCCTCTCTCTTTCCATCCAGCGCCTGCTCCCCTCTCTCTCTCCTTCCCACTTCCATCCAGCGCCTGCTCCCCCCTCTCTCTCTCCCTCCGCAGTCGAGTCTCTTATATTAAAATCTATGAGTATCAAGAATATTCATAGTTGAAATTCTTAAAATCTGACTGGCTAGGAGTATCCCAAACACTGGGTTGAGAGCCACTGCTCCAGAAGTACAATTCAATCTCAGAAATTTATGATCAGTGCAAAAGTAAGTAATAAATCCACATAGCTGGAATCTTCATTGTATTGAACATGAGGCATGGATGAAAATATCCTGGTTCATTCATTTCTAGATTTTTCTTATATGTGAATTTTCCTTATTTCTCCAGCTATAAAAGAGGTCTGCAAGACTTTACAGAGGCATTCACACAGCTGAGAGGAAACCAGCTGATAGACTACAAGATTCTTGGTTTGCAATTCAAGCTATACAACATTGAGGTGAGGGTACAGGTAGAGCATCTACCAAGAAGGAAATCTAAACATTCTTTGATTTAAAGACATTTCATCTTTCATGCTCTTTATAGGCTGTTTGCTCCATCTAAGTTAGTAGTTTCTACTTCCAGTCCTTACAGATTTTCAGGATATCCCCAATTAATATGCATGAAAGGAATTTGCATGCCTGCTACCCCCACTGTATACAAATGCCTCCCATGCATATTCATTAGTGATAGCCCGAAAACCTGATCTGTCGGTGGCCTTTGAGGACTAGAACTGGGAACTACAGATCTAATGCAATATTTCCTAACCCAGTCTTGGAGGCACACCTAACCAGTTGGATTTTTTGGAAAACCATAATGAATATTCATGAGACAGATTTGCATACTCTGGGTTGTCAATGTACACAAATCTATCACATGTATATTTATTATAGATATCCAGAAGTCTTTCCGTAAAGAAGTATTTCAATAGATTATTTTTAAGTCTGTCTCCTTTCACCTTTTTCATTTCAGAGCTTACTTTCAATTGAAAGAGTAACATAATAACAAAGTAGATTACGGTAGATAAAGATCCGAATGGTCCATCCAGTCTGCCCAACCTTACCCACTCTTTAAATTACTGATTTAATTTAAATTTTCCTTCTTAGCTATTTCTGGACCAGAATCCAAAGCTCTGCCTGGAACTTTGCTTAGATTCCATCTACTAAAGTCTCCGTCAAAGCTCACTTCAGCCCATCTAAACCATCCCAGCTATCAAAGCCCTCCCCAGCCCATCCTCAACCAAATTGCCATATTCAGACACAGACTGTACAAGTCTGCCCAGTACTGGCCTTAGTTCTTCAAAAAAAGGCCTACTCTTGTGCATTTATGCCTTAGGAGTATTTAGATTTCTCTATTGTATCTCCTTTCTCCTGCCTTTCTTCCAGAGACTTTGTATAGCTACACTGAGCTACACCCACTGATCCTCCTAGAGGACAACTTTTTTCCCAGGCCTACAGCCTAATTATATCAAGTTTGGTACCCAACTTTATACTTACCCCTGAATTGTATATATGACACCCAAATTTGGCGCTACTGAGATGTGAATGCAAATCAATTGGTTAACAGGCTTTTAACCATCAACAATTATTGATATTAATTAGCACTCATTACAATTTGTGCATGCATCTGGCTGTGTGCTATTCTATAAGGTGGGGTGTCACTGTCCAACACCTATAGCATGTATCTCAAAAGGGGATGTGGTCATGGGAAGGACATAGGCATGTCAGAGAGATTACAAAAGTTATGTACCTAATTATAGAATACCGGGTAACTGTGCCTGACCTGGGCACCAGCATTTATACCAAGTTTCAGCAGATGCCCAAAGTTAGACATGAGAATCGGTGCGACACATTAGTCTTTAAAGACAGAATCAGCTCCAACTTTAGTTTTTTGGGTACTTACCCCCTTCTCAATTAGATCATATTCAGTTATTAACTGCATGTGGGACCTTATAAAGGACAAGTGAGTTCTCTCTCATTCTCAATGTACTACAGCAGCGGTCTCAAACTCGCGGCCCTCCAGGTGCTATTTTGCGGCCCGCGATCTGGACGCAATGATCAACTGCTTCATTGCTGCAGTCGATTGTTCTGGTCAAAGCTGCGGCCGGCGGTGGCTCCTCGCACCATCCACACCAGCATTTCTCTTCCCCTTCCCTTCCTTGTGGAGCAGCAGCGTGTCTGGCTGGCTCCCTTGCTCAGTCAATTGTTCCATTCAAAGCCATGGGTGGCGGCTCCTCGCGCTATCCACTCCTGCATCGGAAACCTCTCTGACGTCACAACATCAGAGAGGCTTCTGATGCAGGCGCGGATTTCACAAAGAGCTGCCACAAGCGGCTTTGAATGGAACGATCGACTGAGCAAGGGAGCTGGCCAGACACGCTGTTGCTCCACAAGGAAGGGAATGGAAGGGGAGGGGAAAGAGAAATGCTTCTGCTGCATAGGAAAGGAGGACTCTAGGGAAATGCTGCTGCTGCTGCACAGGGAAAGAGAGAGGGAGGTAAGGGGGGAGAGAAATGCATCTGCTGCACAGGAAAGGGGGAAGGGAAATGGTGCTTCTGTTGCTGCTGCACCCAATTGGGGAAAGAGAGGGAAGGAAGGAGAAGGAAGACAAGGGAGAGGAGAGGAACAAGAGATGCCAAGTTCATGGGAGGGAGGGAAGGAAAGGAGATACCAGACCATGGAGGGGGAGGGAGAGAGATGCCAGGGCATGGGGGAAGGGAAGGAGACAGATGCCAGACCAGGGGAAAGGAAGGAAGGAGGGAGGGAGAGAAAGGAAGGAAAGAGATGTCAGACCATGGAAATAGGGACGGAAGAAGAGAGAGATAGAAGGGAAGGTAAGACATGGAAAAGTAGATTTTGAAAAGAAAGCAGAAAAATTGAATATTAAGTTAATGCCAAAGATGGATCAAGGCAGAAAGTGAAGACGGAGAGAAAAACAGTCAAAGGACAAGAAGGCCCTGGAAACATAGTTAAAAGCACAGAAAAATAAAGTCACCAGCCAACAAAGGTAGGGAAAATGATTTTATTTTCAATATAGTGATTGAAATGTGTCACTTTTGAGAAAGAAAAGATATTAAACTTTAAAAGTGAGGGCTGCAGAAAAAATAGAGTACTTGGAGGGCCGCAGAAAAAATAGTTAATGTCTTATTAAAGAAATGACAATTTTGCATAAGGTAAAACTCTTCATAGTTTATATATCTTTCCTTTTAACTGTTAAAGGAAAGTTTTATAAACTATAAAGAGTTTTACCTCATGCAAAATTGTCATTTCTTTAATAAGACATTAACTATTTTTTCTGCGGCCCTTCAAGTACCTACAAATCCAAAATGTGGCCCCACAAAGGGTTTGAGTTTGAGACCACTGTACTACAATGATTGTAGCTATGCTTTTTTGTGGCCTGGTGGTTGTCATTTATCATTTGTTACAGACCACCTTACAGGCTTTTTCTTCCAACTCAGTTAAAACAGTGCTGGCAAAGGCCAAGAGATTTTTTTATTTTATTTTTTATGTTATATTCCATAGACTAGGGAGATAACCAATATTATTCTGTGATGAATAACTCAACTGACACCTCTTTAATCACAGCTCTTAATTTAACTGATAATAATATAAATAATAATTATCATGTGAAGTGCTCAGACCATATAACCAATAATTCAGTATTATCACCAAACTGTGGTTAATAAAGGGACCATCATTGCCTTCACTGTCCCTAACCCAACCATTAAATGTTCATAATACTAATAAATGATAAATAAATATCACTTATCTGAAGGGGCTGGGAAGATGAATATTTGGTAACCACAGTTGTTTTAAAGTGCAGTGCTCTAGTATGCTGAAACTTTCAAATAAACTCATTTAATTAGCCATATCGTAATCCTTGGCCCCCTGACTCGAATTTCGGCTCTTCATCAGGAGGGGACACTGTTTTTGGCGTTCTAAACCCGGAAGGCACTGCTTTGTAGCATCTCCAGCTCAGAGCAGTTGCACGTGTGGTGGATGCTGTAGGCAAACTTTCATCTTTGCGTCTAGGGAATAGGCTTTGGGGACCTAGTCCCCCTCCCCCCCCTCCAGTTTGAGCTCAGTGTCCCTTCAAAAAATGCAGCACCAGATTTAGGGCTGGTGGGGATGCTCAAGATGATTCATGAGCAGCAGGAAATTGATGGGGTGCACCAGCCACCAATTCCAGCACTTACAGTATATATATGCTCAGTTCATGCATTTAAACTGAACATGTGCGGATTCAGAAGTGCTAATGTTGAAGGTTGGAGCATTCTGCCAGCTTTCTCACTGCTTCTGCAGCATGGGTAGAAGCTCTGGCAGTGAACCTCTGGCTGATGGTATATATTTGATAAACAGTATATCAAAGAATAAAGAAACTTGGAAACATGAGGGGGAGGGATTGATAGGACATATTTGGCCCCTGCTGGCCAATCCTACTCCCCCAAAATGGGTTTTGCTTATGTCCCTGTTTACTACCCCCTCAATTAACTTCATATCCCTAAAAAATATAGGTTAAAGTATGTGCTGAAGGTTCTTATAGTTTGTGTGGTTGGTGTCAGGACCTCTTCTTTGCTACCCACAAGAAGCTGCTGCCCTAGGCAACTGCCTAATCATGCCTAATGGTTGGGCCAAACTTGCTCCAGCCCCAGTTAAACTGGGGAGTAAAAAGATCTAGTTCCACAACTGAAGCACTATCATTGATCCACTAGGCTTATAGCATGTCTCTGAGTAACAAGACATGACATGAATGAGCTGGTCTCACTGAGCTTGTACCAGATAGTAACCCAAGATGTTTTTTTTTAATCCTTTATTTATATTTTTCAACAACATTTTATAAGAAAATAAACTTCTTGTCAAAGAAATACAGCAAAAATAACTTTAGATATGTATCTCTAAAATATAAAGTAGAATATTGGATATCCTTCCTCAGACCACAGTAGTAAGGCCTGAATATAAGGGAAGTACATTTCTTAAATAAGGAAAAAGTAACCCAAGTTTTGATGCATGTTCTTGCAGTGCAATTAGGCAAATATTTTTCATGTCCTTATAGATACTTTACAACATGGCTTTAGCGCACGCTTTCCTTCAGGACTGGTGGAAGGCTGAAGAGAATCTAAGACTAGCAGTGAGTTTAAAGACAGAAAGTACCGAATCAAGGCACAACAAAATTGACAAGGCTCTGGAATGCATTTTGGTATGTAGCGTGAATGGCAATCGCAAAAAAGGAGAAATAATCACCAGCTGCGAAGTAAGAAGCAGTGTGGCTGTTTAGAAAGGCTCAAAACGGTAGAATCATATATTAATTGTGGGTCAGATAACATATCCACTTGGGCCTCTTCTACTAAACCGCGCTAGTGGTTTTAGCGCAGAGAGCCATGCTGAATGGCCCGCGCTGCTCACGATGCTCATAGGAACTCAATGAGCGTCGGGAGCAGTGCGGCTTTCTGCGCTAAAACCACTAGAATGGTTTAGTAGAAGAGGGGGTTAATTTAAACTAGGCCCCTGATGCAGGTGCTAAGTTGCCAAAACATGTCGGGCTAAATTATAGCTTTTTGTGACAGCCAGGATATTTTACACCTGGTACCACCTTTTTTTATATGGATGAATTTGAATAAACCCCCTTTTGAGCCTGTCTAAGCTTTCACACTGCTTCTTTTTATCTGTAGCACGAATAACACCACATATTAGAGAATGATAGTGCTAAAATACTAGAAAATTATGCACCGATGCAAAATGTATTATTTATTTATTTTAAAAATGTATATACCGCCTGTTACCAAGTGGTTTCCAATGAAAGATGCATATCATTAAGACAAATATCATTACGCAGACAAGAACATCTTACTTTACATCTTCATTACTAACTGCTAAGAAATATTACATAAATGCATTAACAAATAACTGTGTTTTCAGCAACTTCTTGAAATTTACACGATCAGCACAGAGTCATGAGTTCCTTGTTAGTGCATTCCACATTTCCACTCCAGTTATTGAGAACATTGTAGCCCTCGTCACAGCATAGTGCACTTTCAATTCCCTAGTCATCCCACCCTCGGACCTCAACATTCTTCCCAGTCGATATATTTCTGTACAAATATGACCTAAGCTTTTAGATCTAGTTATGGTTAATAAATGCTAGGTTAATAGTTCTGGGCACACAATGAGGGGCATGTTTGATAGGACATCTAAGTCAGATCTGGACATTTTGAGAAAAATGTCCAAAAATTGGATGAGTCTTTTTTGAACTCACATCGTTTTTTATAAAGGCCCAGCTAGATGTTTTGTCCAGCTAGACATCTAATATATATATTTTTTTTTTTTTTTTGGGGGGGGAATTAAAAATAGCCAAAACATGGCATTTGCATGTAGGAGGGGCCACCATTTTTAATGGACTGGCCACACAGACATGACAGGAGAGCAGTGGGGCACCCTAGGGGGCACTGCTGTGAACATCACATTAAGGGTGCCAGGTGCACACCATAACCCCCCCCAGTATATTATATGGTGATCCCTCCAAAACTCCCCTAAAACCTACTGTACCCACCTGTTTACCCCACCAGCAAATTTGTAATGTTGTTGCAGACTGTTGCTGATGTTGGCTTTCTTTGATGGTATGTTTTTAAATACTGTATGTGTGTATTTTGGAACCTGCCTAGGTATAGGCAGACTACAAGTTGTTTTTAAATAAATAAAAATAATAATAATAAAAAGCTAAAAAGAAGAAGAAAAACTGCATAATTTTTTCACTCCATTTTACACTGTATAAAAATTATGGTAACGTCTGTGGAACAGAAGCAAAAAGTGTATGATGCAGTGGAGATTCCAGTGGGGAGGATGTTCAGACCAAATGAAAAACAAGTGGCTCAGTTGGAGAAGAAGGATCTCCTTGGCAAAGCCGTGGTATGTGATTCTTTCATTTCATTTTACTGTGCATTAGAAGCTGCTCTACTATGTGCTCTCAAGGGAGATAAGCTTGGAAGATCCACCTCCCTTGAGAGCTAGTTATGTGTGGGGATATTTATGGGATTCAGGGTATCTGGGGAAGGAGTTGGGAGGGGGTGGGAGGAGATATGGTGCAGAGGACTGAGAGAAGTATGTGTGAGTTGTGTAAGAGGGAAATTGATACAGTGGAGGCGTGGAGTATGTCAGATTGTTGAGGGAGGGTTGGGTGCACAGGTGGCATGGTATTGAGTGTGGGTGTAAGGGGAAGGTTTGGGTCAGTGTCACCAATGGGGTGGTGTCTGAAGTAGGTGTGCAGGACAGATGTGGGAGATGTAGTGGAAGGTTCAGAGGCGAAGGCAAGGGTATGAAAAAGTTAGATGTAGATACATGACTGAAGGTATCATGAAATAGAAGTCTTTAGTTCTTATTTAAATTTCACGATTTCCCTAATCCATGGTTACTCTGGGCTTCCTATCACTTTCCTTCATGCCATATCCCACTCCCTCATCCGCTATAATAATACCCATAGGGCGCATGTGCACTTCAATCCCCATGTTCCCGTGCCTCCGTGGTGCCATGTCCCTGCATGAGCAGTAGGAGCCTGCGCATGTTTCCCCAGCAACGTCCCTGCCTGAGAGGAAAGATTGTTTCGGGAACAAAACCTCGGCAGCCAGTCGGGCTCTCCACCTCTGGCTTCAACTTTAGACAAAGGCAGCAACAAACTGCAATACCCCAACGCTGCCATACCGACCTCACTGAGAGGCCCAACCTCTCAGTGACCGATGGTAACCGATGGTAACCAATGGAACCTGCTGCCGAGACGGGCGAGGAATAGAGAGCATAGTGTCAGCCTCCTCCTCCTCCGTCACTGATGCCTACACCCATTCTGTCACTCCCATGGAGCTGTGTGACCGTGGGACATTTGCTAGGCCGGCCCATTTCAATAATACGAATTGAGCCATCCTAGCAAAAGCCCTGAAGATGCACGGCCCAGCGGATGCTGGACAGGGAGAAGGAAAGGGAGAAGGGGGTACTACTGGATGGGGGAGGTAAAAGGAAAGGAGAAGGCTGGATATGGGGAGCAGGGAAGGGGTGCTGCTGGACAGGGAGGAGGTAAAAGTAAGGGAGAATGGAAGACAGGCAGGGGGAAAGAGACAGAAAAAAAAAGACAGACAGATAGGGGGCCATGGAGTGAGACAGAAAGAAAGAAAGAGGGCAGGAAAAGAGAAATAAAGACAAACATACAGAAAGAAAGAAAGAAATGCCTGAGTCTACACATATATTCTAGCACCCGTTAATGTACTGGGCTAAACAATTAGTTGGTAAATATAAACCTCCATTGAGATTCAGGTACTGAGAGAAGGTGAGAAGGGCTGTTATTGCAAAGACCAGACTAGAAACAATGGGAATGGGTTGTCTATTTAAACAGAGGAAAAATCTCTTGGCTGTTGCAAGTAAACGCTCATGATACAAACAGTGTCGTCCCACTTCTTCCTCCTTTTCAAACATTGATGTCACACTAGCAAGGAGAGATGCTTCAGTGTTCATCACTTCCCGTTGCCTCAGACAATGGGACTTGGCCTCACAATAACAGGAGAAGATGAACGCTTAAGCATTTCTCTTGCTGTCAGTGTGACTTTAGGAAAAAGGCAGTGGAACAGCCCTGTTGGATATAGGCCCAAGATCAGCCACACTCGCCTCATCTCAGCCTACCACCTTCCTTGCACCTTCTCAGCACAGTCCCTTCCTTGCACCTTCCTGCTGGCCCCACCACTAGCCTCTTAGGTTTGATGTCTGAGCTCTTCTATTTTGTAGATAGAAGGAAAATTTCCATTTTCTATGCTGAACATGTAGTTTAACCCTAAAGAAACAATACAAAAAGAGATAAAAGAAAGAGCTTAAGAACTGACAAAGGGGATCGTAAGGAAATAACATTTCTTCTTTTCTTTTAGGTTGTAGCATCTGTTGTTGACAAAGATAATTTCTCAGGATTTGCCCCACTGCAGCCTCAGGTCTGACTCTGTTTATTTATTTAATATTATTAGCTCATAGCTCAAGCTGAATTCAATTCAGGTTCACTATTGAATTTCCCTGTCCCCTGGGTCCCAAACCTGTCCTGGGGAAACCCCAGCCAAGCAGGTTTCAGAATATCTACAATGAATATTCATGAGTTAGATTTACACGCACCATTTCCAGTGCATGCAAATCTGACTCATTAATATTCATTGCAAGTAGTCTGAAAACCTAACTGGCTGGGATTTCCCTAGGACAGGTTTGGAAACCACTAACAATCTAGCAGGTCATTTTTCGAAAGGATTTACTCATTTAACAACGGCCAGCCACTATCCCTTGATTTTCAGTTCTTATGCAGATAGTGGTAGGTTGAAAGTCCGTCTCGCTGCTCCACCACAATTCAAATAATGGAGGAGCAGAGTTGGGTAGACTCAGGGCAACAACCTGGAACTGCTGACTATAAAAATGCTGGTAGCTGTTGCTGCTGCAAATTACCACCTTACTTTGTACTTGACTGGAGAGTGAAATGACTTGCCTAAGATCCAAAGGAGCATCAATGGCAGTGGCATAGCAAAGAGTGAGGGTGGCCGGCCGACTGGCCCTGGGTGCTGTCTTGATGGGGGCGCTGACACTTCTCCACCCCCCCTTATGCCATATTCACATCCTCCCTTCCCTACCCCCATACCTGTTTAAAATCTTTGCCAGTGCAACTACTCTTTCCTGTTGCTTGCGCCAGCCTGGCTTCCTCTGAAATCACTTCCGGGTCATGGGGCCAGGAAGTGATATCAGAAGGAAAGCCGACGCCAATGCAAGCAGCAGGCCAGAGAAATTGCTTGCTCTGGTGAAGATATAAAGAGGTACGGGGGTGAGGACCTGAGTGTGGTATGGGGACACAGAAGGAGCGGGGAAGATTGGCATAGGAGGAGCAGGGGGTGGAGAGGAGGTGTGAGGAGTTTGGTGTGGAAGGAGCTGGGGGGGGCAAAGAGGAGAGCATGGTGGGGGTGCCACCACCCGGGCACCTCCTACCCTTGCTATGACACTGATCAATGGACTTTGAACCTTGGCTTTCCTTGTTCACATTTTGCTGTGTTACTCCTCCCTCAATGCAAATATTTAGACATCTGTTTGGTAAGCTTTGCATTTGTTTCTTTTTTTTCTGACTGTACAAACCATTGCAGAGACCTCATCTAGAATTCTGTGCTCAACTGAACATTGTACTTTTGCAAATTTAAATGGAGTAGTAGTAATTCCGAAAAAGGGCGCCAAGATGGTTTATTCTCTGTATGATAAGGCCCATGAGTTGAAACTGGATATCTTAAGTCTGTTTATATTCTAGAGATGGGATGGGCGAAGGGGAAGGACAATTCAAAGAGCTCAAGGATATAAGTGATACAAAAAAAGGCAATCATATTTCAGTGAGAAAGAACATCTTGGACAGGAGCTTTCAGTTCTAGTGCTCAAGATCACATATTAAGATCTGGTTTTCAAGACATCCACAATTACTATTCATCAAATACTATCGTATATATTTCCATACCCTTGATCTAAGAACTGGGGTAATTTGTATGCTTTGTTTGCTTTAAAATATGACTTGAGATGGGATCTGTTTGACTCTTTACCTTTGAGGACCAAGGTTGAGAATCCCTTCTGTAGGACAAGGAATTTTCATACGAGAGTATTGCTTCATAAAGTGAGAAGTATTTCCTCACAGGAAGGATAAAGGATGCATTGAACAATTTAACAGAGGTTTGAGACACAAATTGCATCAGAATTAAAGAAAGTAAAGAAGAAGCACAAAGTTTCAAGTTTATTTCGATACATATACAGTACATCTCAAGAGCAAGCTATCTGAGTGGTTCATAAATATAAAATATCAATATTGAGAATGTAAAGGAACTACATTAATTCAATCAGAAAGAGACAGGCAAAGAAAGAGGGGGGGGGGGGAGTATCATATTAGTTAGCAATCGATCAAGCGAGAACATTCAGCGTGGTTTGTGCCCTGCTCTTTGTAAGGGTGAAGGCAAGGGTTGGCATAAGTTAGATATAGATACACGATTGAAGGCATCATGAAATAGAAAAGTTTTTAGTTCTTATTTAAATTTCAGATGGTAATGTTCTAGTCTTAGAGATATGTGGGGGAGCCACAACACTGAAAACATTTGCTTTGATGGTATCAAGCCTGATTACGTGGAATGAAGGAACCATGAGGCAATTATATTGAAAAGATCTGAGGGATCAATCCTCGTAATCAGTAGGGTGCAGAGGAGAAGGACAGAGTCTGTGGGAAGGGGAGGGACTAAGAATAATGGGGTAATAGACCATCAGGGTTCAGAGCGTGCTGCTCCCATTTTTGCATCTTGTAACCTCAGTAGAGAATGACATGGGGGCAAATTTTTCCCCATCCCTGCAGGAACTCAATTTCCCAGTCCCGTCCCCTAAAGGTTTATTTATTTATTAAATTTCTATACCATTTTTATCCAAAATGGTTTACAAGGAGTTACATACATAAAAAGTTAAGAATCCATGCAAAAATAAGAAAATAAAACAGACATGTTCAGTCAAACATAAAATCAATTGCCTAGAAAATGCATCAATACCATCAAAACATACATATTCAGTCTAACATAAAATCATTTGCTCACAAATAGTTGGGTCTTTAACATTTTCCTAAAGGAATTCCTCTCTCCACATTGTTTAATCTGGCCAACAAGGCCATTCCATAACTTAACTCCTGCACACGAAAAAATCATGGCGTTCATATCTACATGTTTAGGGTTAGCCTTTGTTTTCAACAATGCCGCACTTACAGAATGTAAGGATCTTTGTGGATCGCTGTCCCTGTCTGTGCCCCCCTTCCTGTAATCTCAGCCTTAACCACACAAGCCTCAAACACTTATGATTTTAAAGTATTTCAGGCTTGTACAGATGAGGACAGAGCTTGCAGGAATGGGGCAGGGAAAGGACTCACCGGGACGGGATGGGAAAATGAGTTCCCGCAGGGACGGTGAAAAATTTGTCCCCGTGTCATTCTCTAAACCTCAGACAAACCACTATCTCCAATTGCTTCACTTATGCTGGCTTTTACAAAGCCGTGGTCGAGGTTTCTACCGCAGGCCGGCGAGGTAAATACTCTGACGCCATAGAATTCCTATGAGTGTCAGAGCATTTATCTCACCGCCCGTGGTAGAAACCTCTACCATGGCTTTGTAAAAGGAGCCCTTAAATTGTAAGCCTTGTGAAGAAAAGATTTACCATCTATATCTGTGTATAATTTGTTGAAGGTTGCTTTATAAATGTTTTAAAAAATAGTTACGTTGTAATGCTACAGTAAGAAAGGAAATGTAAAAACTAGTTCAAAGTTTCAGGTAGCCTGTTGTCCTTTTCCCTAGGAGGAGGCCTTTTGATATATCAGGAGACCAGAGTGACATTTTTACATCAGCATCCGTTGCCCTTTTGTCTCCAGTCAGTATTTTCTTGAGTTGTCTTCAACTTTTGTTTTACTTATACTAACTCTAATGACTCTAACTGAATCTTTTAGTAAATATACCTCCCCTTTTACGAAACTGTGCAAGAGGTTTTTTTGCGCTGGCTGGTGTGCTGAATGCTCTGCGCTGCTCTGACGCTCATAGGAACCCTGTAACCATTGGAACAGCGTAGAGCATTCAACACATTGGCCGGCGCTAAAAACTTCTTGCATGGTTTTGTAAAAAGGGGGGTGGGGGAATAGTCACAAACCTTTTTTTTCTCAATATCTTAAGAGAGAAGAAAAGAGGTACTGGAGAAGCCATCATTACAATTTCTAGTAGTGTTTCTTACTTTTATTTTAAACATTTGCTCTAACCCTTGCTTTTTTTGAATTTGCCTCATGTCTTTTCTCCCCGATAGTTTAAGGTAAGTTACGTTCAAGTACAGGAGGCATTTCCCTGTTTTCTTTTACTTTGCCTAATGTAGTTCTTGCCTTTTATCTTATGTTCTTGTTTGTCTGTGTTTTTAATAGTTTTTAAAAGTTTTTATAGTTATAGTTTGGTGACGTATTGTCACTTCAAACTTGTATTTTAGCTAAAATTTGTCCTTTGTTTTTAGAAATTTGTACACCGCCTAGAAGGCTGATTGGGCGGTATAAGAAATTTTAAATAAACTTGAAACTTCCTGGAGGGCTTACAATCTAAGGGAACCTTTTATTAGAGCTTAGCATGCACTCATGCACATTAGTGTGTGCAAACTACCACATGACCCATAGGTCAAAAATAGGATGCGCAGACCCAAAGTTTTTACCCGAGGCAATGGTGAGGTAAGTAATGTGCTCAAGGTCACAATGAGTGCCAGTGGGATTTGAACACCGACTTCTCTAACCCCCAGAATACTCCTCTTCTCCAGATAGTTCCTTACAGATATTTTGTGTTGATTTCTTATTCTAAAAGCTCTCTTATGTCTCATATAGTGTATTTATATATTTTGCAGGCTATTGAACTGCCACCTAGACCAAAGACTCCAGAAATCCTAAAGTTAGTACCACCCTCTCCTTGCTGTCAGTCACACTTGTCTATCCAAGCTCCCACCCCTTCCCTTGGCATGACCCTCATTACTACAGCAGTAAGACTGAAGACTGTGTCCTATGTAAGAGTAACTCTTGGCTTTAGTGCCAGCCGCATCAAGATAAGTAACAATGATCTGTTCTTCTGGTGACTATGTTCTGATTGATAAAGGGAGGGGGAGAGACTAGAAGATTTCAAGTACAGTAAAACCTTGGATTGCAAGTAACTTGGTTTACAAGTGTTTTGCAAGACATACAAAACATTTTATTAAATTTTAACTTGATATACAAGCAAGGTCTTGCAATACAAGTACATACAGTATACCCACATCACAACTGAGCTGATGGTTCTTCTCTCTCTGACGCTGCAGGAGTATAGTGACTGTTCTAAACAAGCAAGGTCTTGCAATACGAATACATACAGTATACACGCGTCACAAAATCACAACTGAGCCAATGGTTCTTCTCTCTGATGCTGCAGGAGTGTAGTGACTACTCTAAACAAGCAAAGTCTTGCAATACAAGTACATACAGTATACACACATCAGAACTGAGCCGATGGTTCTTCTCTCTCTGATGCCTCGAGTGAGTGATTGTTCTAAACAAGCAAAGTCTTACAATACGAGTACATACAATATACATGCGTCACATCATCACAACTGAGCCGATGGTTCTTCTCTCTCTGACGCTGCAGGAGTATAGTGACTGTTCTAAATGAGCGAGGTCTTGCAATACAAGTACATATAGTATTTTGTATTAAAGTTTTTGGGTTGTGGAACAAATCGTCTGAGTTTCCATTATTTCCTATGGAGAAATTTGCTTTGATATACGAGTGCTTTGGATTACAAGCATGCTTCTGGAACAAATTATGCTCGCAAACCAAGGCTTTACTGTTTATGAAGGGATCACAGTTTCCAAGGGCTAGGCCAAGCACTGGTTTGGAAGCAAACATACTCTTCCGAGGCACTTAAGAGAATCTTGTCTTGGTCTAGTTTTCATCCCAAAGCATCCTGAATCTTTTTTTAATAGGCTAACACAGGGGTAGGCAATTCCAGTCCTCGAGAGCCGGAGCCAGGTCAGGTTTTCAGGATATCTACAATAAATATGCATGAGATAGATTTGCATCTCAAGGAGGCAGTGCATGCAAATCCATCTCATACATATTCATCGTGGATATCCTGAAAACCTGACCTGGCTCCGGCTCTCGAGGACCGGAATTGCCTACCCCTGAGCTAACAGATCCTAGAACAATGACAATCCCTTGTGCTGGATCCTTGTGACTTAGAGCAGTATGTTTGCTTTAGCAGCCTGCAAACTCTCAGATTTTCTATTACACCTTTGTTTAGCCACTGGCTTTTATGGCTGACTCTTACTGCAGTATCCTGCTTCAGCCACTAGAGACTCAAACAAAACCCACAAGTCATTTGCAATTTAACCTTATTTATTTATTTACAGTGGTGCCTCACACAACGAACTTAATTCGTTCCAGGAGCAAGTTTGTTATGCGAAAAGTTCGTTATGTGAAACGCGTTTTCCCATAACAATACATGTTAAAAAAAATAATTCGTTCTGCAGCATAAAATATGCTAAGATGACATAAAAAAAGATAAATTTGTCAAAATGGTGAAAATGGTGGTCTTGCTGAGGCCAAACTCTTTGACGAGGTCACACTGTTTTACCCCACATTCACTCCTTCTAATTATTTCCCGTTTCATTTCAACAGAAATCACCTTCCTGCTTTTTTTAGAAGCCATGATATATAAAAAATATTGAGTTTATCTTAAAAGGACGACTGCTGTGATACGTGCGTGCGTGCGTGATTTAATTCGTAATGAAGAATGATTGCCGCGATACGTGCTTAAGTTAAGCGCAGTGACTAACGACTGCCTGCAGTGCCTGCGCGGAAGGATGCAATACATCGGCAGCTTGGGCGACTTCGTTGTGTGAAACGAAGTTCGTTGTGTGAAACGAAGTTCGTTGTGTGAAGTTCGTTGTGTGAAACGAAGTTCGTTGTGTGAATCAAGACATGAAGTTCGTTGTGTGCAGCGTTCGTTGTGTGAGGCGTTCGTTATGCGAGGCACCACTGTATTTATTTATATACTGTATATTACCTATACGGTTTACATAATAACAAGCATAAAATGTTAATCGAAACATACATATTTCAATTGTTACAAATCACCATACCTTAAAAAGCAGTCAGCAGTCACAGAAGACACTTTCAGTCCCATTCTAAATATAAAATCTCAACACAAGAAAGCATTAACAATTGGATTTGTAACATTTTCTTAAAATTCATCCCTGGCAGAGCATTTCAAAGCTTTGCACCCGCTACCCACAACATGGCCGCACCAATCTTAATGTGGGAGATTGGCATTCTACCCTTTAAACACAGTTTCATACTGTTTTCTGATCTCAAACTTCTTTTAGGCCAATAGATTTCAAAAAACCCTTGAAAAGCAGTAGCAGTAGATCTGTTTTGCAAATAGCACGCGCAGATCAAAATATATCAGAAGAAGCTAGCCGCGCTTTCATCTCCCTTTGCATTGCAGACATAGAGAATGAAGCATTTTCATGTAGCTCTAAGGCTCAGACAGGATCTAGTCCTGTAGCAGCCTTCATGGCTTCCTTTTCTGTGTTGTTATTTTAGTTTTCAAAGCATTCCACCATGATAAAGATGTTTGAAGGATTCTCACACAATTCCTATTTAGGAAGCAATACAAAACATTAAAGTGGGTCATAAATGTTATATACACAGAACTAAAACCCGGGGAAATATAATTAATGGGCAGGAGAAGAAGGATGATACAGAGAGAAATAGAGAGAGGAGGAAGAAAGAATAAACCTCCCTAAGAGTCAGAGAGAAACCAGGAAACAGATAGACCATCCAATAGACAGAGGGACAAAAAACAGAGCCAAGAAACACTGACACAGAGACCAGGAGCCAGAAGTGGGACTGAAGAGGCTGAGTTGCAGCTTGAGACATTCTGCTAGATTCTGGAGTTTGAATAACAGAAACAGGGGTACCACTGGGTCCATGGTCTAATCAACTCTGCCCCACAAACCATCAGCAACTAGGGAGCAGGACTGGAGGTTGGTTGGTTTGGTCCCCCAACTGTAAAAAGTTTTCCATTACTCCTGTTTGAATTTAGGAATGTCAGAGCTTGTGGCTAATTAAGCTCAAAGTAAAGCCAGGAGTGGCTCAAAGTGGTATGGCATGGGAACTTTATAGCTCAGGGATAGCAAAAGAGAGAATGAAGTTGAAGAATACAAGATGTGTAAGAGACGGATGAGGAGAAAAGCAACAAGGGAAACCTGAAATTTCCTTATGGCTGTAGCTTTTCACATAATTTATCTGAAACACCATGAAAGAGAATATTCTCTATGGCAGTGGTTCCCAACCCTGTCCTGGAGGAACACCAGGCCAATTGGGTTTTCAGGCTAGCCCTAATGAATATGCATGAAGCAAATTTGCATGCCTATCACTTCCATCATATGCAAATCTCTCTCATGCATATTCATTAGGGCTAGCCTGAAAACCCGATTGGCCTGGTGTTCCTCCAGGACAGGGTTGGGAATCACTGCTCTATGGCATAACATGATGTCACCATTATCATGACATCACCTCTCTTGGTTGGGCACTGGGAGTGGGCAGGGTATGGAGGAGGTGGTTCTGTACCTTACCTGGTTATATTTTCATCCTCAGAGCACTGGAAGGGGAGCCACACAGAGTTCTGTTTGAGTTCATCCCAGAAACCGAACAGGAGTTGCAGGTACTTCCAGGGAACATTGTATTCATGCTGACGAAAGGAGAAGATAACTGGGCGACCATCATGTTCAATGGAAAGGTACTGAGAAGCACTTTGCTTTCTATGTTCAAATGTAAGCAAGGTAATTTACGTACATTTACATATCACAGGCCATGATAATTATTGTTACTATGTTAATTTCCTAATTGGTGTTGATAGAAGTGGAAGACAACATATCTTTGCAAAATTCCTAGTCTATGCATTTAAAACTTAGCAAGTAGCATCATGCAGAGGAAAATTAGCTTCTATCGTGATCAGATCTCATAAGCTGGTCATAATAAGAGACAGAGATTGCACGTCTTCTTGGCATGACCCATTGCTCCCCAGACTGATCAGTACAATGGGCTTTACCCGGCAGGGTATCTGAAAGAGTCTCATAGGACTTTTGCTCAATTGCATCAGTTGGTAAAATCAAAGAAATTTAAGCAATATATTTTACATTGCTCACACTCTAATCGTACTGCATTTTTTTTTTTTTTTTCTAGAAAGGGATTGTTCCATATAACTATCTGAAGCCAATGGAGCTGCGAATCCAGCCACAGCCACAGCAGGTATGAGAGCTAGGATGGTAAAGTGTGCAATCTGCAACCATGTGGATGCTGAACAAAGAACACTTTCAGGACAATATTGTTAACACATACAGACACAAAGACAGTTGTAATGTTACAATATATATATACACATACATATAGACACAGACACACACTGCAGTGTATCCCCAGTACCAGCTCTGACACAGAACTGGGCTACATTGCATTGTATATCATGCGGGCAGAATCCTTTTTTTTTGAAACACAGATTGAAACACAGAGACTTGGAAAGACAAAACCAATAGTTCCCAAACTGTGGGTCAGAACCATATCTGCATCAAATAAATGGTAGGGCAGTTGTGTCCTTGCAGGACATATTGATTATACATCTTGGCCTGCATGACTCAGTGAGGGGGTGCAGATTGGTCTGGAGCAGAGGCATAGCAGGAAGGAAGCCTGCTGGGGTAGTGTGATTTTTAGAGGGCTAAAATGAGGTTGCATCCATGAAAGACTTGAGAACATTCAGTTGAACCTTTCCAGAATCCAAATTAACAGGCAGGGGCAGGAGCTGCAATCTGCAATACTAATAGCGTAAGCTGAGAACAAGGTGGGCACTAGAAGGAAGGCTGTAGGAGGAGCCTCTGCTTACTAGTGCTGCTGATTCCCTGCCTCCTGTCTCTGGTTGGTTCATTTTACTGCACAGGATCAACTAATAAACTAGAGGCTAGTAAACACTTTCTTGGACTCCTGCAGTAATGCTGCAGTTTTGAGGGGAAGGGATAGAGAAAAAAAAAATCAAGAGATTTTATGTGTTCATAGGAGATCAAGAATGGGGGGGGGGGGGGGGCGCAAAGAAAAGAATAAGATATTTTGTGTGTATGAAGAAAAGGTCAAGAACATGAGAACCCACGCACCATTCACACACGCTCCAACCAAAAATGTCAAAAGAAAAAAACTGTACGACAACCTCCTAGCCACTCAAGCTGCAACACTCAACCCACAACTCTACATCCTATTGACCACGACCACAGACTACAAAAACCTTCAAAAAAGAAATAAAAACCCTTCTATTCAAAAAACACATAAAACCGAACTAACACAATCTGAAATGTCCAAAGCATTGCCTGCTACTACTCCATATGTACTTCCAATATCATGACAACTCAGATGTAATCCTTAGCAACTCAAAGAAATGTACAAACTACTCCCTAAATACTTCTTTTTTTATTTTTATTTTTTATAATTCTTTATTCATTTTTACAACTTACAAGTGTAGACATAAATAACATTTAAACTTACAAACATCACTTGAATTTCTATTACAATCATCTTAAATTAATGAAATTTCCCCCCCACCCTTACCATATCATATGTAATTATGTATATCTTATAATATATTATTTCCTACTAATCCAAGCACTTAATGTAAGATCAAACCCCCCACCCCCACCCTCTCAGTGACAATTATGTAAATAAGGGAAAAGTGTTATTTACTCATTACAATAATCTGTTAATGGTCCCCAAACATCTTTAAATTTATTAAACTGTCCTTTCTGTATGGCTATTATTCGTTCCATCTTATATATATGACATAAAAAATTCCACCAGAAATTAAAGTTTAATCTACTCAAATTCTTCCAATTAAAAGTAATTTGTTGAATGGCGACTTCAGTCATAATTAACAAGAGCTTATTATTTTTTGAGGATATTTGACTCTTTGCCTTCATTGACATGCCAAATAAAATAGTATCATATGATACGGCCACTGGATTTTCCAATAAATTATTTATTTGGCCCCATATTGATTTCCAAAAATCCAAAATAAATGGACAATAGAATAATAAATGATCTAAAGTCCCAGCTTCGAGATTGCAGTGCCAACATCCCTAAATACTTCTAATCTCCGGACAATCCAATTGTAATCCGCCTTGAACCGCAAGGTAATGGCGGAATAGAAGTCCCTAAGGTAATGTAATGTAACATGAGTGCCATATTAAAAGTGGGGGACAGAGAGGAAGCAAAAAAAGGGGTAAATATTGGGACATAGAGATTCAAAAGCAAGAGACTGTGAGAGTGAGGGTGCAATCAAGAGTGGACTGGAGAACAAGTGATTGAGTAGAGACGGGAACAAACAGGAGGAGATATCAAGAGAATGAGGGTAAGGTCATAGAGGAGAAAGCAAGAGTGATTAAGAGAAGATATGATAGAGGCCAATAAAACATGAATGAAATGGAATGGGTAAACGGAATGGTTGTTAACCCTTTCAACTAGTACTAAGTGTAGAGGACATTCTATGAAAGTAATGGGAATCATCACTATACTAGGACAGACCAAAGTTCCATCAAGCTCTGTAGCCTGTTTCCAACCGTAGTTAATCCAGGTCACAGGTACCTGGCAAGATCCCCAAAGAGTAAAATGGATTTTATGCTGCTGATCTCAAGAGTAAGCAGATAATTTTCCCAAGTCCATTTTAATAATGGTTTTATGGACTTTTCTTTTAGGATCTTGTCTAAACCTTTTTTGAACCCTGGTTTGTTTGTTTTTTTACCATATTCTCTGGCAATGAATTCCAGGGTTTAATTACATATGAGTGAAGAAATATTTTCTCCGATTTGCTTTAAATTTACTACATAGTAGCTTCAATTCTTTCTCTTTAATACTTGCATTTTTTGGAAAGAGTATTGAAGCGATTCACATCAACCTGTTCAATTCTACTCAATATTTTATAGATCTCACTCATATCTCCCCTCAGCCATCTCTTTTCTAAGAAAAAGTTCTAGTCTCTTTAACCTTTAAGTATAGGGAAGTCATTTAATCCCCTTTATCATTTTCTTCACACTTCTCTGTCCCTTTTCTAACCCTGCTATACCTTTTTGGAGATGCAGAGATCAGAATTGTACACAATACTTAAGGTGCAATCACACCATGGAGCAATACAAAGGCATGATAATATTCTCAGTTTTGTTTTCCAGTTCTTTCCTAATACAGTGGTACCTTGGTTTGCGAGCAAAATTTGTTCCAGAAGCATGCTCGTAATCCAAAGAGCTCATATATCAAAGCGAGTTTCCCCATAGGAAGTAATGGAAACTTGGATGATTCGTTCCACATCCCAAAAGCAGGCCAATGTTGCAATGATACATCTGTCCTCCCCCAATGCATATCTCTGTTAATGCACATCTATTCTGCTGTTTCTGTTCTGAGACCCCCATCATTCACTAGTCTGCTAGTACCTCCCGCTAGTCCAATACTACTACTCACCCGGTTCATAGACAATCCCGCAAAAGACAAAGGCGCGCGCCGACAACTGAGCGCAAGACGGAGGCGCGCGTCGAAGAAAATTACAGTTTTTAGGGGCTCCGACGGGGGTTTTTGTTGGGGAGCCCCCCCAGTTTACTTAATAGAGATCGCGCCGGCGTTGTGGGGGGTTTGGGGGGTTGTAACCCTCCACATTTTACTGTAAACTTAACATTTTCCCTAAAAACAGGGAAAAAGTGAAGTTTTCAGTAAAATGTGGGGGGTTACAACCTCCCACACCCCCCACAACGCCCCCACAACGCGGCGCGATCTCTATTAAGTAAAGTGGCGGGTTCCCCCCACGCCCCCCCCATTGGAGCTGTAAAAACTGTAATTTTCTGCAGTGCGCGCCTCCGCGCTGCGCTCAATTGTCTGCGCGCGCCTTTGTCCCGGCGCGCTTTTGACCTGACACCACTCACCCAATGTGTTACGGATTGGTTTTTGAAATCAGTTCTCTTCAAAAGCTCTTTACATAATGCCTCTCAAGCCACAACCTTCCCATTAATGTGCACTCACCAAAGAGCAGCTGCAGGCTTCCTAAACATACGCCATCTAGGAAAGGGTGAGAGCCAGAAGGCCTCGAGCATGCGCAGATGCTCAAGGCCCCACAGCAGCCCAGCATTGAACATCAGCGGCAGGCACTTTCAGCACCAGCACACATATGGTAAGGAGTGGGGGGATGAGGTGGACAGCAGCACTGATCATCTCAGTTGTGAAGGGAGGGAGCAGCGCAAACCGCGTTACTCGTAAAGCGAGGTTTGACTGTAATCCCTAACGTTCTGTTTTCTTAGCCACCACTGCACACTGGGTAGAGGGTTTCAATATATTATCAGCTATGACACTTAAATCCTTTCCCTGGATAGTGACTCCAAAAGTGAACCTTTGTATCGTGTAATATACTTTGGTTAAGTTCCTGTTCCCTACATGCATCACTTTGCCAGTGGGATTTGAACACTGAGTTCTCTAACCCCCAGAAAACTCCTCTTCTCCAGATAATTCCTTACAGATGTTTCATGTATCACTTTGCACTTGCCATCTGCCATTCTGATGCCCAATCTCCCAGTCTTGACTTAGAGAAAATACTTTTTTTACCCAGTGTACAATTGAACTTGCCAGGGTTTTAAAGGCCTACATTATAGGCGCCTGAGTGCTTTAGAGAATCGCATCTAGCAGCGCCTAAGTCCTTCTCTGCCCCTAAACACGCCTACTTTGGAGTAAGGCACCTATCTTTTGTAGAATTGCACCTGTCACCCACTTGATTGTTAAAGCTCATAATTGAAGCTAGTTTACTAATTAAGTTAAGCACCTAGCTTGAGGTGCCTCATAGAATTTCCCCCTTAGTTTGATTATGCTGTATCTTATGTGAGAATGGAATGAACAAAGAGAAGAGAGACAAAGACACTCTGGGTTTGTGTTTGTATGTGTGTGTGTATGAGAAGAAGCAACATGCTTGAACGTGTGGGGAGGAGAGAGAAGGCGTGTGAATAAGGATTGGAGCAACCTAGTGGTTATCACAGTGGATTGAGAATCTGAGGAACTGAGTTCAGTTCCCACAGTGGCTCCTTGTGACCCTGGGCAAGTCACGTAATCCTCTGTTGCCCCAGGTACAAAACACTTTAGACTATGTGCCTATTAGGAACAGAGAAAGTATTTGCATCTAATAAATGTAAACTGCTTTGGTTGAACTACAGAAAGGCAGTACAGTATTCCCCCGAAATTCACGGGGGTTCCGTTCTAGGAACACCTGTGAATTTTGAAAAACCGCGAATGCAGTTTTGAGTCTGTAAAAAGGCAGGAGAGGGCAGCTGGGGCACTGGTGAGTGCAGTAAATCAAACCTGGTATGCTCTGGGGGGGGGGGGGGGGGGGGGGGGGAGAAATTGGCTGTGCAGAAGGCTGATTGGCTAACCAGGGGGGGAGAGGAGAAGGAATCGGCTGTGCAGAAGGCTGATTGGCTGACTGGGGGTGGAGAGGAGTTGGAATTGGCTGTGCTGAAGGCTGATTGGCTGACCAGGGGGGATAGGAGGAGGAATCGGCTGTGCAGAAGGCTGATTGATTGACCCGGGGGGGAGGAGGGGGGAGAGGAGGAGGAGGAGGAATCGGCTGTGCAGAAGGCTGATTGGCTGACCAGGGGGGGAGAGGAGGAATCGGCTGTGCTGAAGGCTGATTTGCGGACTCATTCCCTGTATTGTCTGACCGGAAGAGGCAGTCAGAAAATACCACGAATAACTGAGTCCACGAATCGCAAATTGCGAATTTGCGGGGGAACACTGTACATCAAATGCATAACCCTTAACAGAGATGAGAGACAAAAGATTGCATGTATGTGAGAGGAATATCAGAAATTGTATGGAATCACCACATGTGTTGTTGAGAAGACAAGAGGGTTTTTTTTTAGGGGGAGGGGGGCTAGCAGGAGAGAAGAGGAAGAATGTGTGAGAGAAGGGAGAGAGCAAGAGTAGGGGAGGATGGAAAGCAAAAATGGGAAGTGAAGGTGAGCAAGGGGGAAGAGCAAGATTAGTAAGAGTGGAGAGACCAAAATGGGGAAACAAAGACCAAAAATAATAAGAATGAAAGAACCCTGACTGGACGAGGGCAGAAGGGTGATGATGTAGGTAAAAGAGGAGACAGAACTTCACTGTGAATGAAGAGCAGACAGAAAGAGGAGTCAAGAAGTGAAATAGGAAGCAAAAGGGACAGAAAAGAGAAGAGAAAGGGTTAAAGTAGCTGCTGCTGTTGGAAATGATAAAATAAAGACATAAAATAAAAGAGAAAATAAGGACAGTAGAGAAACGGACAACAAAGAAAGGAAGAGAGAGAGAGAAAGATGCTGAACCAGAAAATCAAACCAGTGATATCAAATGTCAAACAGAAAGTTGTCCTTGTTCCGGGGGGGGGGGGGGGGGGGGGGGGGGGAAGGGAGGGGAAGGGAGATGTTATGGAGGAAGAGAGAGGTGTATGCAATCTACTTTCTTTTCCCAAGCTTTCAGAGTCCCTAAATGAGATGTACACTTCTCCCTCCGTATTCGCTGTGACAGGGGATTAACTTTTTTTCATATGTTATTCGCTGTTTTCTATTCTAAACCATTGTGAATACAGTGAAACTGCAAATAATATGGTGGGAGACCTGGCTTGTTCCTAAAGGAGAGGCAAAACACAGTGAAGAAAGTGCTGGGAATCAGCGATTTTTCTCTGTGAACGCTTGGAATCAGCGATTTCTCTACGCAAGCTGACGTAATTGGGGGGAAGAGCCAGCAAGCTAAAAACTGTGAATAATCGAAACTGTGAATGCTGAAACCGTGAATACAGAGAGAGAAGTGTAGAACATAGATAATGATTGCAGTAGAAGAAAAGTGTTTAATGTGAGAATGACAAGAGGAGACTGAGAGGGGACATGATAGAAATATTCAAAATACTGAAGGGAATGGACTTAGTAGATAAAGACAGATTGTTCACCCTCTTCAAGGTAGGGAGAACGAGAGGGAACTCTCTAAAGTTAAAAGGGGATAGATTCCGTACAAACGTAAGGAAGTTCTTCTTCACCCAGAGAGTGATAGAAAACTAGAACGCTCTTCCGGAGTCTGTTATAGGGGAAAACACCCTCCAGGGATTCAAGACAAAGTTGGACAAGTTCCTGCTGAACTGGAACATACACAAGTGAGGCTGGACTCATTTAGAGCACTGGTCTTTGACCTGGGGGCCGCCGCATGAGTGGACTGCTGGGCACGATGGACCACTGGTCTGACCCAGCAGCGGCAATTCATATGTTCCATTAGAGGTCTTAAAAAGACAGGAGGTAACTCTGGGCTTGAAGCTAGTAATCAAGAACTAATCTTATAATACTGTGAGTTAGGGAAATGCATGACTAATAAATCTAGTTGTTTGGGGTTTTTTTTGTGTTTTTTCATAAATTTTTTATTTTTCAAAATAAATATACAAAGTATACAAATAATTATTATAAATATGCAAATATACATATATGTAAATATACAAAAGATAACTTAAACATAAAACAGACTAGTTGTACATATCACAGTTAATAAGCGGGAAGATAGTATTAATTATAAGTCAATACAACCAGTGTCTCATGTCCACCAAATCTAGTTGTTTTGATGTTCTGAAGTATTCAATAACATCCTCTTTTGTTAACAGGAACAAATAGCACCAGAGTCTAATATCCCAGCTCCACCTACATCCGTTGCTCCTCAGATGCCAAGGATTGTGATAGGTAAGAAAGCTACTCAAACTTACCGTATCCCAACAGGGTCCCTACAGGCCCAGAAAAAAAATTATTTTCTGTGCTTTCAGAGTGAAGGAAATGGGGGTGGAGAAGTGCTCTAGTGGTCAACCAGGGTCCAAATCTTACTTCTCCCATGGATACTTTTGTTACCTTAAACTCACTTTGCCTGTAGATGATCTGTGCATGCGCTTGCTGTCCATCTCTGCTCCCATGCTCACGACAGCAATGTTTTTCACCAGAGCAGAAAATATCCAGCGGCAAATGGTTTTCTTCAATCTGTGTACCAAAATACCATCACTAGAGGAGCCGCGGATTAAATAGCAGATATGTGAAGCCTTGCCTTTATGTTACCAAACGTTCGGTTTTAGCCCGTGGGTTTAAAGTGGGGCTGCATTGCGGTGTGTTCTGAAACAGAACACGCCATAGTGCAGCACCGCTTTAAACCCGCGGGTGGTTAAAACCACAGGCTCGCACTGCAGGGAAGGGCGGCAGAGAGCAGGAGAGTCCTTCCCTTCAGTGTTAAGGGCACTGCAGCTAGTGATGCTGCGGGTATTATTGTGGCAGTGTGCTGACTGACGTCGCTACTGTTGTGGGAAAAGTTGTACAGCAGGTCGCTCTGGGGTAGTAAGGGACAGGATGGTTCATAGACAAAACCGCGGAAGTCAAAGGCGCGCGCCGACAACTGAGCGCAAGACGGAGGCGCGCGCCAAAGAAAATGACAGTTTTTAGGGGCTCCAATGGGGGGTTTTGTTGGGGAGCCCCCCACTTTACTTAATACAGATCGCGGCGGCGTTGTGGGTGGTTTGGGGGGTTGTAACCCCCCTCATTATACTGTAAACTTAACTTTTTCCCTGTTTATAGGGAAAAAGTGAAGTTTTCAGTAAAATGTGGGGGGTTACAACCCCCCCACAACGCCCCCCACAATGTGGCGCGATCTGTATAAAGTAAAGTGGGGGGTTCCTCCCCCGCACCCCCCCCCCCGTCGGAGCCCCTAAAAACAGTTATTTTCTTTGGCGCGCACCTTTGTCTTCCGCGATTTTGACCTGACACCAGACAGGATGGATCTGGGCCTGGAGGGGGAGGGAACTGCAGGGAAGGGTGGCAGAGAGCAGGAGAGTCCTTCCCTGCAGTGTGAGCCGGGAGAGTTGGAGCAGCAGAGAGCAGGAGAGTTGGCAGGGACGTGAGCGACTGGGTCCTCAGCAGTCGCTTGTTTTTGGATCGGCCAGCCCAATCGGTGTTCCTTCTTCAGTTTAGTGAATTGCTGCTTTCCTACTTTGCATGCCGTTTCCCCTCATTTGCATGCTTGGATCAGGCGCAGATCGGATTGGGAGTAAGGTTAGTGAATTGGGTCAGGGTCGCAAAGTGGTCAGTGAATCTAGCCCATTGACTTTAGGAAGAGGGCAAGCTGTGAAGACAATCATCACATCTGAGAAGGAGGGAGTCACAGTCATTGCACAATAACACACCATCTGGCTTGGCTCACAATATATTTATACAGGGAGGCCTGAGGAAGATCTATGCTTTCTGATTCCAGGTCAAGGGAGGGGCACAGCCAATGCTCGGGTTAAAGCAGGGGATGGATTTATGTAAACAAACAGGAAACTCAATTAAAATAAACACTGAACTTCCTTTGCAAACTTTTCTGCTTCTAGATAATGCATCCCACTCATCTTCAGATCTACAAAGAGAAGAAACATGGAAGGTAATACTGTAGATCTTGCATGATTAATGATCTTGCAGAGATGCAGGCTTCTAATCAAGTTGGAGCTTTAGACTATATGCTGCTTGTGCTGCTCCCTGAGTGTCAAGAGAGGAATGCCATCACAAGGCTGGAAAAAGCACTGTGAATATGATGCCCCAACTATCTGACTCAGTTGCTGTCTGGAAGATCCATGTTTGATTTCCAGGCCTAGTTTCCATTTCTGGGTCAACCAAGGCCGGGCTGCTGAGGAAGCAGTGATCACTGCCCCAGGGCAGGAAATGGGAGTCTCAGCCATTGTTCAATGATGACATCTCCCCCTCAGCCATCTCTTTTCCGAGCTGAAGAGCCCTAACCGTTTTAGTCTTTCTTCATACGAGAGGAGTTCCATCCCCTTTACCATCTTGGTCGCTCTTCTTTGAACCTTTTCTAGCGTCACTATATCTTTCTTGAGATAAGGAGTTCAAATGAGTTCGCACCATAGAGCAATACAGGGGTATTATGACATTCTTAATCTTGTTAACCATCTCTTTTTAAATAATTCCCAGCATTCTGTTTGCTTTTTTGGCCGCCACCACACATTGGGCGGAAGGTTTCATTGTATTGTCTACAATGATACCCAGATCCTTTTCTTGGGTGCTAACCCCCAAGGTGGACCCTAGCATTCGATAACTTCCCAATATGCATCACTTTGCATTTGTCCACATTAAATTTCATCTGCCACTTGGATGCCCAGTCTTCCAATTTCCTAAGGTCCGCCTGCAATTTTTTACAATCTACATGCATTTTAATAACTTTGAACAGTTTAGTGTCATCTGCTATTTTAATCACTTCACTTGTCGCTGCAATTTCCAGATCATTTATAAATAAGTTAAATAGCACCAGTCCCAGTACAGACCCTTGCTGCACTCCACTGTTTACTCTCCTCCATTGAGAAAAATGACCATTTAACCCTACCCTCTATTTTCTATCCAATAACCAATTCCTTATCTACAAATGAACTTTGCCACCTATCCCATGACTCTTTCATTTTCTCAGGAGACTCTCGTGAGGAACTTTATCAAAAGCTTTCTGAAAATCTAGGTACACTATATCAACTGGCTCACCTTTATCCACATGTTTATTCACACCTTCAAAGAAGTTAAGCAAATTTGTGAGGCAAGATCTCCCTCGGCTGAACTCATGCTGACTCCATCTCATTAAATCATGTTTGTCTATGTGTTCCACAATTTTACTTTTTATAATCGTTTCTACCATTTTGCCTGGCACCGAAGTGAGGCATACCGGTCTGTAATTTCCTGGATCTCCCCTGGAGCCCTTTTTAAAAATCGGCGTAACATTGGCCACCCTCCAATCTTCAGGTACTATAGACAATTTTAATGACAAGTTACAGATCACTAACAACAGGTTAGCAATTTCATGTTCGAGTTCTTTTAGTACCCTGAGATGTATCGCCTTTTAACTTATCGATTTGGCTCAGTACATCTTCCAGATTCACTGAGACTTCTTTCAGTTTCTCCGCATCATCACCCTTGAAAACCATTTCTGACTTCACTACAGGAAGAGGTGGTCGGAGCAGACCGCGAGTGATTTCCTTCACCTGCCAGCGCTCCAGCTGCCCTCTCCTATCTTCCCTGCCTAAAACCGTATTTGCAGTTTTTCAAAATTTGCAGGGGGTCCTGGAATTGAACCCCAGTGAATTTCGGGGGAGTACTTGTATATAAAAATTTTCCTGAATAAAGCAACATTTAGAAACCCACTTTCAACTGCAGTATGATCTAGATGTCTATTGAAAATGGGAGGAGGGAATTCCTGCCTTCTGGCAATGTAGCAAATGAAAACCATCTACCTTGAAACCCTAGGCCTCCTCCCCCAAGCCAACACGGTGTTCCCATGTGGTTGATTTTATATTGCACAGGGCGAGTGAGTGGAGAATTGGAGAAAAAGGAATAGAAGCAAAAGGTGATGCTACAAACAGGTTGCAAGTTAAAAACACACACAAAGATTTCTTAAAAGGGGAACTTTTTATAATCATTCTAAGATTAACCAAATAGTAAAGAGTATCTTGACATAGAAGCAGTAGTTGCTTAAATGTGATCATTTAAAACAAACATAAAAGAAAAATATTTTATTGGCCAAAAGGCAGAAGGTCAACTATTTGACAATAAAAAAAAAAAAAAAATAATAATTTAACATGATTTATATTTCTAATCTTTCAGAGAGCCAAGCTTATCTGTTTTATTAGTGTTTCAGTTTGGCTTTTTCATCTTTGGTTTTAACAGTCTTTTTTCCACAATGGTTGTGAACGGATTTCATGGTATCTTATTATAGAGCAGAATTCATCTAAACCAGTGGCTCTCTCAGATTAGTCAATTGTAAGGGTACAGAGCTTCAATGTGATAGTGTTTCCATTTGACAGAACGGCAGTGAGAACTTTTGATAGCCAATCCTGTTTGTTTTATTTGAGTATAAGTCTACCCCTTTTTGAACCCTCTTCTGATAGAGGGTGTTTTATTATGTTAATTACTTCCTCTTATTCTGCACTTTTTCTGATTTGCTATTCAAACTGTAATGGGTGCTCTTCCTCCCTCTGGGTCCCAGGCACACTACACTGTGAAGGTGCACTGTAAATACACGGTAGCCTTACAGGCCGCAGAAGCACAGGGCTACAGTGACATACTGGACAGAGTGTGTCAGAAGCTGCAACTTCAAAAGGAGTGTACAAGGCTGAGGTAAGCTGGGTCATATTTCTAGAAGTAATGGAATTTAAAGGCACAGTACATCAAACTAAATAACTTGGTATCTTCATATTGGTTTTGTTAAACTCTGAAGATATGCAGCAGAGCTTCTGATTAGCTGCAGCAACTGACACAGAATCTGCCTCTAGCCCTGGCATTCCTCCTACTAAACTGGCACTGCTTCCCTTTTCCTGTCAACCATATGTCTGCTTCTCTCATCTCCATTATCTGCTTATTACACATAGCTTTCCCCTTATGCAGATCTGCCAAGTCTCCTGCCAATAAGCCGTGATCTCCCACTTGCTTCCCTGTGCTGTGCTTCTTTCTTTCTCTTTCTTTTCTTCCAACCCCCAAACTTCTCCCTCCTTGGGTGCCCATCTCTTTCCTTCCAACATCCTCTCCTGCTGTTTCTGTCTCTCCCCTCCCATCCAGCACTACCCTACTCCATGCTCTTTTCTCCTGTACTCTCTCCTTTCCATAATGCTTCTCCAGCCATTTCTCCCTCCATGCTGTTTTTCTAACCCCCTCCCTCCCTCCATGGTGTTTCTCCAATCACTTACCTTCTCTCCTCCAACCTCCAATGCTGCCTTCCGACTCCCTCTCCTACCTTCTCCCCAGGCCAGCCGCTATATTTTAACCTTCAAGGCAGCCAGCATCACTGCAGCAATGAGGTGAGCCCACTGCCGCTGGTCTGCCCCAGAAGCCATTTCTCTGCTGCAACTTTGGTGTGACTGCAGAGGTAAACAAAACTACTGTCTTATTTCTGTGAGTTCTCACTTAGGTCTAGGGCAGGGGTGGCCTTGGGGGGCTAGAAGCCAGTTGGGTTTTCAGGATTTCCGCAATGAATATGCATGAGATCTATTTGCATGCACTGCTTTCAATGCATATTCAGGACTTGCAGAGAGGCAGCTTCTAGGACAGACCAGTGGCAGCAGGCTCACCTCATCACTGTAATTTAATCTTTGGGCAACCGGCAACAGCAGTGAGATGAGCCTGATGCCACCTTTCTGCAGGTCCCAACTACGCGGGAACAGGAAATCACTGCAGCGAGGTGGCATCTGGGGCAGACCAGTGACAGAAAGCTCACTTTGTGGTTGCTGCCGGCTGCCCAAAGATTAAATTATAGCTGCCGGGCCTGGGGAGGAGGTAGAAGGGGGAGTCGAGAGAGCCAGCTAAACCCAGACTCCCCCATTTTTAAAAACCGTCTGGCCATCCTGGACAGTCCTCTAAAAAGAGGACATGTCCGGGTTTCCCCCAGATCTCTGGTAACTCTGCCTGGAGGCTTTGGCCTTTCAGTTGCTGTGGCCTCACATACACCTTCACAATATTATAGAACTATATTACCTCCAGTGCCAGTCAGTGTCTATATTTCTCCTCTCCCTTAGATTTGTGACATTATTAACTGCCTTGATGTGTGGAAAGGGAAACCTAGGAAAATTTAATAAATTAAAAACTCTTAATTTCCAGCAATACTCATTAAAGATAACATGAAAATCCAGCTGGTTAGTACTGCCCCTGCAAAGTTCTTAGAACCACTGCTCTCGATTCAAAACCTAATATATGAAAAAAAGCAGGCATATCTTCAGGTGGTGTGTAACTGCCAACAGGCCTCTCTGTCTGTGGAAGTGAAAACGGCTGCATTTCTTCCAGTGCTCAAAATAGCAACCTATTCATTCTTTGGCTTTATTGCTGCCTCTGGTGGTCTTATTCCTAGATCTCCTTTGCATCTTTCATAATGTAAGAATGAGGTTCTGAGCTCATGAAGCAGCACTTGATTTATTTAACTTGATCCTGGGCAGTCTTGGAAAAAATACAAATGAACTTCAGAATTGAGCTTGCTCAGTACTGGATTAATGGTATTTTTCCCACTTGAACTGAGTAAACAGCTCTTTATGGACATTCTGGGAGATTTGGAGCTCCTCATATTTCAAAGCTTATGTGTGTACAGAGGATGTTATGGAGGTTTTTGAAGTTTTGGTGTGGACTGGATTTCAGAGGTATGGCTGCTCACCATATGTATACACTATGGAACCTGTGTTAATTTGCTCATGTTTTTCCTGGATTATTTCTGCACCATCCAATAGCACGAGCAATCTCATAATCTATCCACTAGTAGCATTCTGAGTCAGAAATGTACCCTGTGTGACACACCGCCTAGCACTCGCACCCACCCACTGCCTCATAGCCAAGCAGGGCAGGATACTCTTTTTGACATCCCCATCTCTCTTGCATCCTATGCAGCTTTACTGGTCACACATACCTCACTAGGGCTCTGCTTCCACTGAGGCCCAAGATGGGTAGTTTTAGTTTTAGGGAAATTGAAGCAGTTTACAATGAAAGCAATCAAATTGGTGAGAAAAGGGGAGAGAGAAAAAAAGATCCAAAGATCCAGTGTTCGTAGGAACTTCAAGATTGAGAATCACTTGTCTCCAAATACTAGGGTGAATAGATAGTTTAGGCAGTTTTTAAAACAGGTCCAGTTTAATTCCTCTCTTAGGAAAACAGGAAGAGACCGAGTTCCATTCTGAGGAACCAAAATCTGGAAAAACAATAGACCTTGTAGTGTCAGGATAATGACTGATGTGGAGAGGTAAGGCTATTCAGTTTACATACTGAGAACATGTAGGGTATTTCGAAAGGTACAGGTATGTGATAAATCTGAGTCCTTCTATGTAAAAATTTGTGAATTAAGGATTGAGGCAATATATTCAAATCTGCCTGTGTTAATCTAGAAGCAATAGCTTGAAGTTGTCATTTTTGTATAGCAGATTGGGGAAAGCCAAAAGAGTGATTTACAATGATCAATGCAGTACAAAATTATAGCAAAGACCAATGTTTTCAAATCATTGAAAGCAAAGCAGAATAGTAGACCTTTACTCCATGATCTAGAACCCCAATTAAATAGACCTGCTGCTAAATGCTTCTTCTCTTGCAGCTATAGGTCTATAAATAGTGAAGAACTCGTACCACTAAATGAAGAAAGCATAAAAGTAGCATGGAGTCAGGCCAAAAACCACTATCTGAAACTTTGGTGTGACTATGCAGAGGTAAGCAAAACTACTATCTTAACTCTGTAGGTTCTCACTAAGGTCCAGGGAATAAGCTATTACATCCAACTTAGAACCGTTTTGTATATATTGTTTTATTTTAATTTCTTATATAACCCCTCAAGCCCAAAAGCTATTGAGGTGGTCTACATTCAGGTATAATAGGTATTTTTCTGACCTTGGAGGGCTCACAATCCGAGTTGTACCTGAGGCAATGGAAGGCTAAATGATCACAAGGAGAGCGTCTGGGATTTGAACTGGGCTCCTCTACTTCTTATCCTGCTGCTCTAACCATTAAGCTACTCCTAGGAAATAAAGACTTAGAACTTCACATACTCAAGATCTGCCTGTGGAATTACTTCTGATGTAGCGTGTACTAAATTATAATGCGGGGGTTTTCTGTTTCTTTTTAATGTTGAATTCTTACTTCTGGAGATGAAATATAATTTTGATTTCTAGTAGACTTCACTAGAAAGTCTATTAGAAGTTAAAAAAAAAATCAGCCATAAAAAAAACTGGGATCTTCAACCTTGAGAACCCTGGGGACAGGATTCTCAATTTGGAGACTCACAAGTCTTTGAATTCCTGCATGAGTGGTCTGAATCCAGGACTTCCGCATTTTCTCACTGGCCCCTTATCTACTTAACTCCTTACCCTCCCCACCCATCTAGCCAACCCACTATTTACCCTAGGGAAGTGGGTTCATGGATAAGCATTAAGGAATATTTCAGAAAAGGGTGGATGCGCAGAATGTTAATGGTTGAAGCGCCCTGGTCTCAAGAAAGTTTTCCTGCCTTGGGTCCTGAGGCATTTAGGTCAAGACAAAAAAGCTTCCAATTCAATAGAGGTAATATACAGTAACATATTAGATGATGGCAGAGTCTGATATGATAGAGTTGCCAGGAGAATTACCTTCGCTGGCCACCACCCTCCTCGCCACTCCCTGCTCCTTCCTGACCCCACCCTCCCCCGACGCACACGTGCTCCTTCCCTCCTCTCGTACCTCTTTAATTTTCCCAGCATGAACACCATTATGAACTTGTTGCCCGCATTGGTAGCACCTCTCTCTGACATCACTTCTGGACCCCATGCCTAGGAAGTGACATCAGAGGGATAGCTTATGCAATGCCAGGCTGCAAATTCATCATGACAAAACTAGACATCAGACTGATTTGAAAATCTAACTATAGACATTTGTCAAAGCCATCTGCTGGATAGCTTTAGAATTCTGATGCTAATTTTGCTCTTTCTTGGTAAGGCCAGAAATTTTTAAATTGACCCTTGTAATGCTACCCAGTGGCATAGGGAGGGTAAGGGGCATCTAGGGTGGTGGTATTCCCTACCCTTTTCCCTGCCCCCTGTGCCTTCCCTTCACTGGTACCTCTTTAACTCATCACCAGCATGAGCAGTATCTCTAACCTGCTGCCCACGCCAAACTTGGCTCTTCCTCTGTCACTTCTTGGTCCTGCACCCAGGAAGTGACTTCAGAGGGAGAGCCAAGGCCAGCGTAAGATGCTGCTTGTGCTGGCAAAGTCTCAGGAGGCATGGGGCAAAGAGGAGGACAGATGCTGGCACACCCACTAAGATGGCCTTCCCTAACTATATCACTGATGCTACCCTCCATCATATTGGGAAGGAATGGATAGGATGTGTCTGTTGTACTATGTTTGAGTAAATTTTAAATATGTATGTTTTCTATTGTAAGCTGCTTAGGAGATAGGCAGGGAATTTTTTTTTTTTTTAAAATCAATTCAGTCCATCCTAGCATTGTAATATAATTTGTAATATAATATGACAATGTCCCATTGATTGTCCTGGTCTCAGAGATCCCTATTATATTTATCTTTTTATTTAGTGTAATATATTCTAATGCTCCCATCTTATTTCTTAGGCTTCTGGCATTTGTAGACAGACTTTTCAAACAATTCCTTTTGATTACCCATGACTTGGGTATTTTTGTCCCCTCCTTTTTTTGTTTTGTTTACATACTAAAGAGCGACAGGAACAAGATTTTTTATTTATTTGGATTTTGCTCACATCTTGTCAGTAGTAGCTCAAAGTGAGCTACATACAGTAGGTATTCCCCTGTCCCTGGAGGGCTCACAGTCTAACTTTGTACCCAAGGCAATGGAGAGTTGTGACTTGCCCAAGATCATAAGGAGCAGCATTGGAATTTGAACCTAATACCCTTTCATACACCTATGCTGGAGATTAGATTAAACCCCAACAATTCAAATTTGAATTTTGGTTAGAATTAGTTTCACTTTATTATTCTTTTATATTTAGAAGAATTGCCAAGTTCTGTGTGGGAGACTTTTTTCTTTGGCAAAACCTGGTTTTGAACTTCCAAAGCAGTATGGGATTTGTAGTTCCTGATTCTACAACATTAAAGTGGTGTGGGGCCCACAATGCAATAGGATAGAGTTTGTCAGAAATCCAGGACTGGCTTGAAGATTCTATCCTGAATCTAGGTAACTTAGTAGCTCTATAATTTATTTTTGGAATGTCTAAAACAAACATAGCTCAATCCTTTCTCTTTTATCTTCTTTAAACTTGTGGTTAATGGTATACTATAGGCATACTTTCTACAAAGTATATGCATCATCATGCTATTAAGAGACTTATCTGCTTTAGGTGGAACGGATGACAAGTGAAAAAAATATTGATGTCAAGGATATTGGTCAGCAGAAAGAAGCACTAGAAGAAAAAGCCAGTGAGGTAGTGGCACTGTTTGACTATGAAGCTATAGAGCCTGAAGATTTGGAGTTCCATCAGGGGGATGTGATACTTGTCTTGTCCAAAGGTAAATGATTCCTTCAGATTTGATGGAGGTTAATTCTCTTATTTTCATGTTACACTTAATCTCAATCCTTGTTCTTTCCACCTTTTAATACCCTCAGCCACTAGCTGCTTCTGTTTCTCTATTAGCATGGCTGGATTGAAAAATAGATGATCGAAGGGGAAAACACACAGTGAGCTGTTTTGTGCATTGGGTCGATAAAAGCAATCGTCGCTAAAGCTGTGAAAACAGGGTTAGTGATGATCGCTGACTTTAGTGCATCTAACCCATTCTTCACTGCTTTATTTCTGTTGGAGTTGCCAAAACATAGCTTTGTTTTCAGTAATTGATTTTTATCAAAACAGATAGCAACCATGAGAGAGGGCACCAAGAGAAGATTCTTCCTCAATCTAAACAGTGGAGAGTCCTGGTGTAGGCATCCTTTCATACAAGTGCAAATTTCTTAATCTTCTGAAAGAACTAGAAACCCCTTTCTTTTTTTTTTTTTTAATGTGAAAGAAAACTGTTAACATCATTATTGTATTTTCTTTTTCAGTAAATGAAGACTGGTGGGAAGGCCAGTGCAATGGGAAAGTGGGCATCTTCCCAACATCATTTGTTGGAGAACACATAGCCAAGACACCTGGAATTTGACATTTAGGAGCCTATCCAATCTTTCAATTCATGAACATAAGACATGTCATTCTGGGTCAGATCAATAGTCCATTGAGCCCAGCATCCTGTCTCAAAGTGATAAATCCTGGTAACTTGACAGTACCTAATGCATCGTAACAGGGAAATCCACTGCCTATTGCTTAGTTAAAGAAGAGCTAGTGGCCATCAAAATTCTGGGTCAATGGACATGTCCTCCAGAAACTTGTCCAAACCTTTCCTAAGTTCTTGAACACATTTCCCAGCTTAATTATGCAGTTAGTTTCATGTAGTTCCCCCTATCCCCATTCATGTGCTCCATATCATGTAACAATGTAATAAACAGCAAACACATCTACTTCTTAGTTATCTCTTCTCCCAGCTGAAGAGCTCTATCTGATTTAGCATTTTGGCTGTATTTTTCTGTTTTTCATAGATGTGGTGATAAGACCTGTACACAAGTCAAAGTGTGATCAATCACATCAAATATCCATACCCATGCATTACAATATTTGCAGTTTTGTTATCTATTCCTTTCTAATAATTCCTAACATTCTACAGCGCCAGCTAAATTATTATGGATTTTATAACAAGTTGTTTTTTATTGAAAATGACATATTTAATTGTAAAAGACAGAAAAGTGTAAAATTTAAGAAGAAAACATGTTTACTACATTAAAATGAAACTCTTACTGTGTTTGGAAATCAGTTTGCATAATGTCAATAGCCTATCCTCCGTGAGCCTATTCCAGAGAAAGGAAAATGGTAAAACCAGAGGGCATAATTTGAGGTTGAGGGGTGGTAGATTCGAGTAATGTTAGGAAATTCTTCTTTATGGAGAGGGTTGATGAGTGGAATGTGCTCCTGAGGGAGGTGGTGGTGAAGAAAATGGTGACAGAGTTCAAACAAGCGTGGGATGAACACAGAGAAGTTCTAATCTAAAAATAATGGGTATACATTGAAGGAACTAAGGCCAGTACTGGGCAGGCTTGCACAGCCTGTGTCCCGTATATGGACATTCAGTTGAGAACAGGCTGGGGAGGGTTTCAATGGCTGGGATGGTTAAGATGGGCTGGAGTGAGCTTTGATGGAGACTCCAGTAGATGGAACCTAAGCACACTACCGGGCAGGGCTCTGGGTTTCTGGCAGGGCTCTGGGTTTCGAAGAAAAAGGACCATTTAAACTAAATATTTATGAAGCATGTATGGTTAGGCAGACTGGATGGACTACTCGGGTCTTTATCTGCTGTCATTTACTATGTTTATATGATCTGGCAAGCCTTCAATCATATTGTTTGCACACTTTTAATGTTATTGTTGTGAAAGCATTCTTGTAAAAGTCTCTTCATTAGTTGCTGCTTGTCTGCAACAGTGCAGTCATGCATCTTGACCTTCAGGATCTTCCATCCATTCAATAGGATTCATGTCTATACAGTTTCCTAGCAAGTCCAGAAGTTTCATTTGTTTTGGGGCCAATAAATTCTTAATTTTCTTAATGGTATAGAAGCCGGCTTTGTCTTGTTCAAAGACAACCTCTTTCTTAAAGGTTTTCACCACACCAAGCTTCTATTTAGAGAAAGTAGCCATGTTTTGAGAACTGTCTAAATACTGGTCCTATGAAATGGTCCCCTCAACAATGTGCGACTAGCTTAGGCCTTGCATGCTAATTGCTCCCCACATCATCAGAGAAAGTGGATGTTTGACTGAACTATGCAGTCTTTATGGAACTCCTCTCCAGGGCATCTATGCCCCATTTGAGTATGATCATCAAGGATTTGCATTGTGCTCTTTCCAAAAAGGCAACTTGTACAAATACACCACCACCACATGATTTCACTATGACTTGAGCAGCTGAACTGCATAGTAAAAGTTTTAAAATTAAGTATTTATTCAAAAGGATCCGGTTCCAAAGCCGTGAAAAGATTTAAAAATTTATTTTCAGAAAATTACTTTGGCCCAGTCTTCTGAAGTCCAGGATGAATATTTATTGACTCAGGATACTCTTTTCTTCTTCATGGCTTCTGTGAGCAACAGCTTTCTCAAGGGATGACATGCCTCCAAACCTTCTCTAGAACAGTTCTCCCACTTGCTGCCACTGCAAGTTCTTTTCACTTCCTGCTGCAAGCACTGTGAACTTGCTTTCCTGCAGACACGTTAAGCAATATTCAGTCATCCCTGGCACTGGACAAGGGCTTGTGATAACGGGCAGATTTTCTTCTTGGCAACAAAATTTAATCTCTTGCCAACTTTTTTCGACACTCAAACTGTTGTGCGATGTTCAGCTTCCAAGCAATTTCTTTCTGTGTTATGGTTGTTTCCTTCAAAAGAACATGAATATGACACTTCTTCTTTGGACTGATATCACAAATCTAACCTATTACTAGACTCCCATACAGTGGCGTAGCAAGGGTGAGGCGTACTTCCTTGATTCCACCTGTTGAGGATAACCCTCTTCCCTTCCACCTTTAATTGAAGTTGTTGCTCGTGGTAGTCAACAATGTGCTCCTCGTGACCCCATTGGCTCTCCCTCTGATGTCACTCCCTATGCGCAGTACCCAGAAGTGACATCAGCAGGAGAGCCAACGGGGTCATGTTGATCCCTGTGAACATCAACTAGAGGTATAGGGGAAGGGAAGGGGGCACACGCATGGAGATGAGGAATGGGAAGGGACAGAGAGGAGGAGGGGTGCCAGCACCCAGGGTGGACTGCCCCCTCACTGCTCCCATGTTCAGGTATTAATATTATACAGACTATAACCAAAAAATAGGAGCAACCTAAATCAAAAATATTTTTAGATTTTTCAGTCCAATTAATATAACAACCATAAGAAAAATCTCACTCATAAGAAAAATTATTAGTGAAGTGCCCAGTACATTATACCAACTGTAGACAAGCAACGGTATTTTATAACACCAGCCCAACCTAACCAGCTCGATGATTCATAAAAAGACACACTTATCTCAAGCTTGATGGTGAGCTATCAGACTGAAAAGTTACAATGAACATCTGGATAAAGAATAAGACAACATGACAGCATTATTGGAGAGAACATGGTTTAATTAAAGGCAAAGCTGATTTCAGCAGCTGCAAGTTTTTGCACAGACAGACAAAAACACACAAAAAAAAGCTTACATCACAAACCACTTCCTGCTCAGGAGACCCTGCCTCCCCCCCTGATCCCCAGTCCCTCCAAGCACATGAGGAATGATGGGGACCCCACCCTACCTTGTGCACCATGAATCAGGAAACATTCCGAACAGCAGATTTTCATGCAGCTGTGGGACTATGGCTGGGACCCTGGTCCTGCTGGGTTAGTGAGTATATGGACCTGCTGGAGAGTGCCACAGATTGAGAACAATGGAATGTTGTACTGTAGCTGTCCTGGAAGCACAGTGCTAGCACAAAACCCGAAAAGGGCCGACAAATGACTCCTTCAAAACACTGCTTTGGAAAGCAAGAAGTTCTAAGCTTCCTTAGACAGTGACAGACCTCTCAGAAGTATCTTGGAAAGCAGCGCCACTGAGAACACAAAAGGAGAGATGGAGTCACAAGACCCACGAGTCAGCCCAGCACAGGCTCAGTACAAGGCTCTCCAGCAGTACTTTGCACTGGCAATTTCCTAAAAGCTAAAGTGACTATATTTTCTCTCCTCTTAACCAATCTCATCTTTTTTTCTCTTTTTTTTTTATTTTTTTTTACTTCTTTTCTATAAGTTAATTTTCTCATGAAACAAATGACTCTATTCTTGGCCATTCTTGCCCAGTATAATAGTCTGCAGTCCTCATTTGCCCAAAGAATCAAATAAAATGTTTCCCTTCTCATACTTATTTGGGACTGCTCACTTGGTCTTGCTGAAGGCCTTGTGCTTTCCCTTGAATGGCAAAGTGTGTAGCTTCATTTCAGCTTGTGCACACACTTTCCACTTCCCCTCCTTTTCTATGCTGGCCATTAGCTTTCTTCACGCCGCACCACTCACTCATGAGATGTGTGCATCAGGAATAAAACTTCAAGCATCCAGTATAGTGGGGGGACCCAGCAAACAGAAGAAAAAAAAAAAACAAACCACTTAAAGCTGCGATCTACCTATTAAAACCTGTCAGATCTAGATGGAGCAGTCCAGGCTGCCTCTGACAAGTCCAGTTCCTACACTACAGTAAAATGTACACGAATCTGATTTAAAACCCCCTCCCCATTCTCACAGCGTTTTACTGCCAAATGCAGTGAGCACCAACATGTTCCCTCTGACTACTTCTAGCCCCTGCAAGCGGAGCTATGTGTCACGCTGTTGTGAAAGCAAAGAGAAGGGTCTTACCATGATAGTGAACAGGTAACTAAGTGCCTGACCTCTCTTCCCCCTTTCCTGGGTTACCTTTACTAGCCAGGGACTAACATTTCACCCTGTTATCAGCACCCTTGAAACCAGGAGCAGTGAATGGGTCTCTCACAGCTATGGACAGACTACAAGCATGTCTGTGAATGGAAGAATTAAAGGTCATTTTTCACTAATAAGATAGAAATAACAAGAAATCCCTTAATAATAAAGATGATGTTTAAGGAATAGTTTTCAAGTGACATCTTCAGACAGCAAAGCAATCATGAATGGATTCCTACTACAAGGACTGAAGTCCTTGTCTGCTTCTGCTGCTGCTGCTGCTGCTACTATTTCTCCTGCCTGCCCTTATTGTCAGTCTTCACTTCCCATGTGGCTAGGAGCATGCACAATGGAGAACGTGAGAGAAGACTGTGAGATCAGGGAACCAAGTGAGAAAAATACCAGTTCCTCTCCCCCTCTAGCCAGTGCAAGAGGTGGGTAGGGATAAGAGTTCCCTATGTCCTTTAGGCATCATCGTCATCACCGCCATCACAATGCAGAGGTTTCGTGCACACTCAATGGGTTAGTGGAGCACTTACACCCTCTGATAGAAGAAACAGAGAGAGGACAAGAGGGCTGCCACCTGCACAGGACTGTGTGGGCCAGTCCTGCAAACCCAACATGCCATGGTTTATGGAGCTTTCATCTATGAGGGTTGCTGCCTCAGTGTCTCTCTCAGTGTGGTGGATTCATGGCACCTTGTCCACGTTGTTGCTTTTGCTTCTGCTGCATTAACAGCTGTTCCAGAGCTGAAGGGCCTGGGTGCATCATAGAACTGGACCAGATGGACTGAAAGAAAAAGGAATGGACAGAACTCATCTTAATATCACCTTTACCAAACAAATCAACATCCATGGTCAAATTTTATAGTTCTCTCCATAAATACCCTTGCTCATACCAGAATAAAAGCAAATCAGTGAACAAGGCTAGCAGCTTATATGACATGGTGGTGAGAAGCCCAAGCAACTTGACAGTTATGTTAATAAGATTCATCCTAGCCTAATACTAAAAAACAGCTACTGACTGTCCAGGGCAGCAAACATTTGGATTTATAGATTTTCACTTAGTCCCAGTATATACAGTTCTGTACTTCCAAAATAAATGCCCGAGTGGATAACTTGGCAGCACATTTTAGGAACAAAGACTAAAATTATCTATCCCTTTCCCCCCCCACAAAGATGGAGCCATCATTACTGCCATCATGTTACCACTGGGTAAACAGACACAAGAAAATTAACTTGTCCAAGGACACACACAACTTATAGTTGGTAAATCTGACCTAGGCTTCACACTCTAATCACTAAACAGTTCCTTCTTGAATGCACACTGCTTTTTGCATTTGCCAGTCAATATTCACTCTATACTTTATCATAGCTGATTCTCAAATTAATTTTCAGAGCTAATAATGCTAACAATAATCAGCTTACTGTTCACAATTCATTTCTATTATAAACAACATGGGCTAGTAAGATTTCACAACCCCTACACTGAAACTAAACTATACATTTTTAAAACCAAATTTGGGATACATTTGTACAATTTTCAAATAGATTTTGTGTGCGCGCTTACCTTTTGGAGAAGGCCTTTTTGACACCCCCCAAACAAACCACAGTTCTCTTCTTCCACAGTGCAGTATACATTTCCCAGTGGGGAAAAGGGGCAATGTCAGGAGTGGGAAGCGTTCAAGTATGTTTGAGGGAATTCATTATGGAGTATATGACATAAAAAAAATAAAAACCCCACGGTGCTGGAAAGGAAGAGGAAGTTTCTCTTTGTGCTTTTGGGCTTGCAAATCTGATTTTTCAAAGTATCTAAGGAATGTAGCAGTGGTGTGTGGTCAGGACCTTCAATGGATTCAGCGAGTACCCAGCCCTGTCATGACAACTTTTTAAATTTTTTTTTTTTTACTTTATCGCTTTATTGAATTTTCAAAATATACACAAGATAACCTTGTTCAAGAAAATCAGCTGCAAGAATACAAAATTAAATCAGTTAGAACATAAGAACATAAGCAGTGCCTCCGCCAGGTCAGACCGTAGGACCATCCTGCCCAGCAGTCCGCTCCCGCGGCGGCCCGAACAGGTCACGACCTGTCTGAATCACTAGAAGGGGCCCCCTTGCCACCTTGGTTTCCCATTGAGTCCTATCTTCCCATCGAAGTCCTAACCCTCCGGTCTTGCACATGCACGACCTGGTTGGGATTCTATACTTATTTCCTGGTTAGCTTTCTATACCTTTATTACATCCCAGCACCTCTCTCAGTATCCCACGATCCCTTTATCCCTCAGGAATCCGTCCAATCCCTGTACCGTACTCTGCCTGATCACTTCCTCCGGTAGCGCATTCCAGGTGTCCACGACCCTTTGGGTGAAAAAAAACTTCCTTGCCTTTGTTTTGAACCTATCTCCCTTCAGTTTCTCCGAATGCCCCCTCGTACCTGTTTTCCCTTTCAGCCTGAAGAATCTGTCCCTATCCACCCTCTTTATACCCCTCATGATCTTGAAGGTCTCTATCATATCTCCCCTGAGCCTCCTTTTTTCCAGAGAGAAGAGCCCCAGCCTATCCAACCTCTCGGCGTATGGGCAGTGTTCCAGCCCTCTTACCAGTTTCGTTGCTCTTCTTTGGACTCTCTCAAGTACTGCCATGTCCTTCTTGAGGTACGGCGACCAATATTGAACGCAGTATTCCAGATGTGGACGCACCATCGCTCGATACAATGGCATGATGACTTCCCGCGTCCTGGTTGTTATGCCCCTCTTTATGATGCCCAGCATCCTGTTGGCTTTTTTCGAGGCTGCTGCGCACTGCGCAGATGGCTTCATTGATGCATCCACCGGCACACCCAAGTCTCTCTCTAGACTGCTGTCTCCCAGCAATCTCCCCCCCAATTTGTAGTTGAACAACGGGTTCTTTTTCCCTATATGCATGACCTTGCATTTTTCCACGTTAAAGCGCATTTGCCATTTGTTTGCCCAGTCTTCCAGCTTGTCCAGGTCCCTTTGCAGGTCCTCACACTCCTCCCTGGATCTAACTCTGCCGCACAGTTTGGTATCATCTGCAAATTTTATAACCTCGCACTTTGCCTCCTTTTCCAGGTCATTGATAAATATGTTGAAGAGTAACGGCCCCAGCACCGATCCCTGTGGCACACCGCTCGTGACTCCCCGCCAGTCAGAGTATTGTCCCTTTACTCCGACCCTCTGCAGTCTACCCGACAACCAGTGCTCGATACATCTGTGCACATCCCCTCCCACCCCGTGGTTCCACAGCTTCCTAAGCAGCCTTTCATGTGGCACCTTGTCGAAAGCCTTTTGAAAATCGAGGTAAATGATGTCTATGGGTTCCCCATTGTCCACCCGACTGCTTATTCCCTCAAAGAAGTACAAAAGGTTCGTTAAGCATGACCTTCCCTTACAGAATCCGTGCTGGCTTGTTCTCAGTAGGCCATTTCTCTCGATGTGCTCGCAAATACCATCCTTGATCATAGCTTCCACCATCTTCCCTATAATTGAAGTCAGGCTCACCGGCCTGTAGTTTCCGGGGTCACCCCTCGATCCCTTCTTGAAGATAGGTGTGACATTCGCCAGTTTCCAGTCCTCTGGTACCTCACCAGTTTTCAAGGATAGGTTGCAAACATGCTGGATTGTGCCCGCTATTTCTTGTTTTAGTTCCTTCAGAACCCTTGGGTGGATCCCGTCCGGGCCCGGCGATTTGCCGCATTTTAACCTGTCTATCTGTTTGAGGACATCCTCCTTACTTACCTCTATGTGTTCCAATTTTTCAGCCTGTTCCCCACTTATGAGCTCCTCTGAATCCGGTATGTTAGATGTGTCTTCTCTCGTGAAAACCGACGAGAAGAACGTGTTCAACCTCTCAGCTACCTCTTTATCGTCCTTAATCACTCCCTTCCTATCCCCATCGTCCAACGGCACCACCTCCTCTCTCGCTGGTCGCTTCCCCTTTACGTAACTGAAGAATGCCTTGAAGTTCTTCGCCTCCCTGGCCAGCCCCTCTTCGTAGTTCCCTTTTGCTTTTCTAACCTCCCGGTGGCATTCCTTTTGGCATTTCCTGTGCGCCTGGTGATTTTTCTCCGTTGGGTCCTTTTTCCATCTCCGGAAGAATACTTTTTTGTCATTTATTGCCCTCTTTGCCTCTGTTGAGATCCAAACCGGGTCCTTTGATCGCTTGTTCTTGCCGCCTTTCCTGAAACTGGGGACGTACATTCTTTGTGCTTCCTGCAGGGTGTCCCTGAATAGGGTCCAGGCGCTTCCTACAGTCTCCATCCTAAGGATGTTCCTGAGCTTCCTCCCCACCATTTCCCTCATAGCAGCATAGTTCCCTTTCCTGAAGTTGAGCGCAGTTGTTGCGGTCCTCCTTACTGTGGGTGTCCCCCTTTCTAATGTGAATCTGATCGCATTGTGGTCACTGCTGCCTAGTGGTTCTCCCACTTCTACCCCTCTTGCAGGCCTCCTAATCCGTTTAGGATGAGGTCAAGAGTAGCACTCCCTCGCGTCGGTTCCCTGACTAGTTGCTCCATGAAGCAGTCCCTCACAGCTTCTACAAATCCTATTTCCCTAGCGCAGTTGGAGTGACCCGTACTCCAGTCAATCCCCGGGTAGTTGAAGTCCCCCATCACTGTTACACTTCCAGTCCTGCATTCTTGTCTCAGTTCAGCTTCCAAGTCGTGTCCGACTCCTTCCGGCGTACCAGGTGGGCGATAGTACAGCCCCAGTTTTATGCCTGCACCATTGTTTCCTGGCAATTTGACCCATAATGATTCCAGCCCCTCTGCCTTCGTTGCCATATCCATCCCGACCGAGTAGATAGAGTCCTTTATATATATTGCTATGCCCCCCCCCTTCTTGTGGGTCCTGTCCCTCCTGTAGAGCTTGTACCCCGGCAGCGCCACATCCCATTGATTCTCCTCTGTCCACCATGTTTCTGTAATTCCAATTATATCCAGGTCCTCCCCCTTGGCCACGACCTCTAGTTCACCCATCTTGGCCATGAGGCTTCTTGCATTTGCGTATAAGCACCGTAGGTCCCGTTGTTTTTCCTCCACTTCTGTATTTACCTGGGCCGCCTCCCCTTGAATTTTGGGCAGTTCTGTTCCCTGTGCTTCTGCTTTGCCCTCAGCCTTTACCCTCGTAGCTTTCGGTTTCCCCACATTCCCGCCACCCCACTTCCCCGCTTTTCCTCTGGGTTTTCTAGCCCTACCGGCCCCCTCCTGGGCTATCATCCCATGAGCCTCCATTTGATCCCCCTCGCCTTGTGGCACCTCTATATTGCCCTCAGCTTTTGCCCTCGTGCCACCCAGTCCTCTTGTGTCTCCATGCCCCTTAGTCTCCTCCCAGCAAGTTCCCCTTACCTGATGTTTCCCTCGCTGTCTGATCATAAGATCCACCGGTCTCTCTACTTCCTCCTTGCAGTCAGCCCGTTCAGCATCTGTTCTGGATACTGTTGTCCGAAGCATCAACATCAGATCAGCTGTCGGCTTTCCCCCTCTCCTCAGTTTAAAGCCCTCTCGATCTCCTTCCTCACATTGGCTGCCAGTAGTCTAGTTCCCGCTGTGCTCAGGTGCAGGCCGTCCCGCCGGTAGAGCTTACTCTTTCCCCAGAAGGACGTCCAGTTCCTCACAAAGTGGAAGCCCTCCTCCTGGCACCATCTCCTCAACCATGCATTCACAGCCTGGAGGTCTGCCTGCCTCTTTGCATCTGCTCTCGGTACAGGCAGGATCTCTGAGAATGCTATCCTCCGGGTACTCCGCTTCAGCTTTCGTCCCAAGACCCTGAACTGGTCAGTCAGTGTGGCCATGCTGAAGTTCCTCCGGCTCACATCGTTTGTTCCGACGTGGATTATCACCGCTGTCTCCTCTGTCTCTGCTCCGTCCAGGATCCTCTCGATCCTATCAGTGACGTCTCGTGTCTTGGCCCCCGGGAGACAAGTCACTAGCCGGTCCTCCCTTCCTCCAGCTACGTGACTATCTACCTCTCTCAAGATCGAGTCTCCCACCACAATGGCAGACTTCCCTTTCCTCAGCAACCTCTTCTGTCTCAGGTCCGTGTCCTTGGTGTAGTGCGGTGTCTCTTCTCAAAGAAAACAAATTAAACCTTCTTAGACCACAATCAATCCTTAGAGTTCCTGGAAAATGTGAAGAGAAACAATCTATAATAATAAAATACTAAGCGCGCATGCGCACTCTTACTGTGTGTTCCCTGATACCTGATCTGTAGGTCAGTGGTCAGCAGAACTGCGCATGTGCGACACCAGGACTCCTCCTCACAAGCCCCAGACATACTGACTGCCTTCGGTCCTGCGGGCCTCTCAAGCAGCAGCGGTGGCAAGGATTGCGGAAATGTTACCGAGGTGGCTGTCGGCTTCAGGTGCGTGTGGCGGCTGTCGGCGCCTGCAGGCCATGGTGGCTTGAGGTGGCTGTGGAGGAGGGCATACGCGAACGGAGGTAAGGGGTGCTGCTGGACAGGGGGAGCAGGAAAGAGGTGCTGATGGACGGGGGGGGCAGAAAAAGGAAGGGAGGTCTATTGCTGGACAGGGGGAGCAGGAAAGAGGTGCTGCTGGACAGGGGAAGAGGTGCTGATGGACAGGGGGAAGAAAAAGGAAGGGAGGCCTACTGCTGGACAGGGGGAGCAGGAAAGAGGTGCTGCTGGACAGGGGGGAGGTAAAACAAAGGGAGAAGGGCTACTGCTGGATAAGGGGAGCAGTAAAGGGGAGATAAAAGGAAGGGAGAATGGACAGGGGGAGCAGCCAAGGGTGGTGGTGGACAGCTGAGGAAAAGAAAGACAGAAAGAAAGAAAGACAGAAATACAGAAAGCGGCTAAGGAGAGAGAGAGAAAGAAATAAAGACAGATATACACACATATATTCTAGCACCCATTAATGTAACGGGCTATAAGACTAGTATTTCTAATAACAACTTGATATATAAAGAATAGGCTTAGCAGTAAGGTTCCCTGTACAACTTAATTAACACTAGCAGTAGACAACTTCTTCATATCAAGAAATGTGTGCAAGTATTCAGGTAAAAGAAATACATATTTCACTGCAAGGTACTTAACTAAACATTTACATAGGTAGGCTAATAAAAAAGTTGCCCCCAGCGTCACTGTCTCAGTTCTCATTGCCAAGAAAAATTTACGTCTCTCTTGTGTTTGTCTTGCGACATCTGGGTATATCCAGACCCTTCTCCCCAAAAATGGTACTTGGGAATTTTGAAAATATAATCTCAGAAGTGAATTAGCATCTTGCTCAAACAGAAAAGAAACCAATAAAGTGGCTTGCTCTGTGGAGTCTGTAGGAGATGATTCAAGCATGCATGAATACAGGATGTCTGGGGCGATACTTGGAGAGACCTCCCAGGAAAGGGACTTGGGAGTTCTGATCTACAAGTCGATGAAGCTGTCCATGCAATGTGTGGCGGCAGCAAAAAGGGCAAACAGAATGCTAGGAATGATAAAGAAGGGGATCACGAACAGATCAGAGAAGGTTATCATGCCGCTATACCGGGCCATGGTGCGCCCTCACCTGGAGTACTGCATCCAGCACTGGTCGCCGTACATGAAGAAGGACATGGTACTACTCGAAAGGGTCCAGAGAAGAACGACTAAGATGGTTAAGGGGTTGGAGGAGCTGCCATACAGAGAAAGATTAGAGAAACTGGGCATCTTCTCCCTCGAACAGAGGAGATTGAGAGGGGACATGATCGAAACATTCAAGGTACTGAACGGGATAGACTTAGTAGATAAGGACAGGTTGTTCATCTTCTCCAAGATAGGGAGAACGAGAGGGCACTCTCTAAAGTTGAAAGGGGATAGATTCCGTACAAACGTAAGGAGTTCTTCTTCACCCAGAGAGTGATAGAAAGCTAGAACGTTCTTCCGGAGGCTGTTATAGGGGAAACACCCTCCAGGGATTCAAGACAAAGTTGCTGCTGAACAAGAACGTGCGCTGTCAGGGCTAGTCTTGGTTAGGGTGCTGGTCTTTGACCAGAGGGCCGCCGTGTGAGCAGACTGCTGTGCATTATGGACCACTGGTCTGACCCAGCAGCGGCAATTCTTATGTAAGATTTAATTGCTCCACAGCTGGTCCATCGGGAGTGGCTCCTGACTTTTTTGTAGGAATATAATATATACGATTAACTGGAGAAATTAATTCAGATGAGTCCTTCAATACTTCAACAAGATATTTTCTTAACATTTCTATAGGTGACACTCCAATAGAAGAAGGAAAGTTGAGAATCCGCACATTTAATCTTCTATTATAATTTTCCAATTGTTCTATTTTCCTATTCAAATTAAGTTTATCTTTTACCCGTTCTGAAGATAAGAGTATAAATCAGTAACTTTAGCCTTAACCTGGGATACTTCCATATTAAATTGGTCTATAGTACTTTGTAGTTTCTTTCCCAAGGTATTGACAGTACTCATGAGCACTGCAATTTCTTAAGAAGAGCTGGAAAGTGTTGTGTTGATCTTCATGAGAGCCTCCCATATGCTCTCCAGTGATACTGCCACAGGTTTTCTTAGTTGGGGAGAATCTCCGTAGTTTCTCCTGCCTCCAGCTGTTTCCATGCAGCTGCAGCCCCTGCTACCGGGGTCTCCCTTGAGATTACCATATCGGAAGTCACATCTGGGTCAGCCGTGTTAGGCGCTGAGATCGGCGTTGGAACCGACATCAGAGGGGAGAGAGAAACCTCCCAGGCCAAAGCCCCAGCCTCTCTTCCAGCCGGGGAACCGCCAGACTCTGCTCCGATGAAAGGGAAACCTGCCCCGACGAACTCCAGCATGGAGCGTTGTGAGGGAGTAGAAGTTCGTGCCGCAGGGGAATCGGCTCGGACTACTCCCTTTCTCTTTGAATGTGACATACTCACTACGAGTAAAACAAAAATCAATAGAGATTCGCTCCTGCAGATCGAAGTCAGAGACGCCGAGGGTAAGCTGCCGCCATCTTGGAACCTCGATAAGTGTGCCAACTTTTTAAATTTTATTAAAAAAATTATTGCAATATTTGTAGCTTCAGCCTGAAATGCTTTAAATTTGAAAACAGCAGGCATGAGAAAAGAATGAAACAGCTCTCCCTGGTGTGTATGTGACTCAGCTGCAACTTCTATGCCTGCTGGTTGCTTACTACATCCATCTAGGCAAGGGAAAGTGGTCTGGCACCTCATGTCTGCTCACCCCCTGCTGATTAAGGAGCTAAGGTAGGAGCCCTGAACTGCTGTGTTCAGTCATTAACATTTGACATAGAAACAGCAGCAGGCTTAGGACTCTGGGCTGGATCCTTCTTGGGCCCTCCTGTTACTGACTGACAATGTTGATTCTGTATATCAACACCTTTGTAAAAGTGTCAGTGTGTCTGAACTTGTGCTGCTGACTGCTAAAATTGGGGCAGCCTGGCTCAGCTGAGCCACTGAAGGAAACATGTCCTTTTCTTTGTGTTGAAGTCCTTGTCTTTTTATGACCTCATCAGGTGGTAAATAGAAGAAAATCTAGGGAGCAAGATTAGAAAGAGAGAAGGGGGCAGTGGGGCACAAGAGGCAAATGTAAGGTGGAGCTAGATCTCAGAATAGAAGGGATAGAGGCAAAGGGGGAGGGGTGGAAGAAAGGAGATGGTTGGGGCAGGAAGGAGTTAAGGGAGAGTTTAGGATGGTAGGAGGGGAAGAGATGGTGGTGTTGAGAAGAAGGGAGTTTGGAAGACAGCAGAATATGGGATAGGGGGTGAAGGGATTGGAAAGAAGTAGGGAAAGCACAAGGGGTGAGAGAAAGAAAAGCTAGCTTTTGAGTACGCTGTGCAGAGGGAAGATAATTAGAAAAAGCATACTGGTGGTGTTTTTGTGGGGCTGCCAAGCTCCTCTTAGTGTTTTTGTTTGTGTGGGAGTATAATGGTAGGGTTTGAGCCCTTCTTTTTGCCTGAATGGGAAATACTGTATTAGGTTCTTCCAGCACCTTAGCTTTGGCACATTTACTAAACCTCCTACTAGAAATGTCACCTCATGATACTGCACTGTAGGGAGCCTGAAAACTGGTCTCTAGTTAACACTAATTTCTAGAGAAATATTTAAGATAGAGAGAACTGCTAAAGTTCTTGGGGTCATCGTTGACTCTGGGCTTCCTTTTGAAACCAGATTAATTTTTCGGTTAAGAAGTTTTTCTTCAGTACGAGACAACTGAGATCAATAAGATCAGTTTTGAGTCAAAGTAGTTATTACAGAATACTGCAGCAATATTGAATTTTCTTTTTTTCCAAATCTTTATTCATTTGAATTTTCAACTGATTTGAGAAAGATAATCCTCAACTGTTAGAGTTACATTGACTGCCGGTGAAAAAGAGAGTTTAATTTAAGATTGCCTGTCTGGTCCATAAACTGACAGATTAATTCTCTTTTATAAATAATCCAAAATCCTTTAGTTGTTCAAAAACTGTGCAACATTGTAAATGAAATTTTCTTTCAGTTTTACTTGTTTATCATAAACATGTTTGAATCTATTTTCATGTATCAAGGACCTAAAATGTGGAATAATTTATCTACTCGTTTGAGACAGCTAGAATCTTATTATCGGTTTAGGAAAGAGCTAGAAATCTCTCTCTTATTTTTAATTATAGATCTTTCGACTGAGGGTAAAGGTACGGTAACCACATAGAATCCTTGTTGAAATTCATGGGGTATAAGAAATATGGTATGGTATGTCATATGACTCAGAGAGCTATTTATTTATTGAAAGTATTTGTATACTGCCTATCAAGGTTATCTAAGCGGTTTACAATCAGGTACTCAAGCGTTTTCCCTATCTATCCTGTTGGGCTCACAATCTATCTAACATAAATGGAGGATTGAGTGACTTGCCAGGACCACAAGGAGCAGTTAATGTAGGACTGCCTACATAGTGAAAAAATATTCTAAAAGAAACATGTTACATAGTTTATGCTTTGTGTTGTCTGACTGATGATCCTACTGGATAACTGGAATTGTTTCTGAATATCTTACTTATACAAAATACTGGTCTCACCATGATATTCAGTGGCAATGAGTTGAACAAGTTAGCTGCTTGCTGTGTAAATCTTTTGGCTGAAACCTGCTACCTGATATAGTGTTCCAAACTAAAAAGAAGCATTTTGTAAATGAAGCCCAGCAGTAGAAGAAACAGGGAAGGAGAATAATCCCCCCCCGGTAGGTGTGCTCATAGAGACACAAAATGTGAGGAACCAAAAAAAAAATAAAAAAAATCTAAAGGCTCAGCAGCAGAATACATCATTACAATGGTTAATTTCAAGAATAAAGGATGCTATGATTTAGGTAAACTAAAAAAGGCTTCGAAGAGAAAAGACTACTGTTGGTGCACTTCAGTGACAGCAGCCTCCATCACACATTAACCCTGACTTCATAATATCATGTCAGTTTCCAGCGTCACTAAGAGCAAAGGCACTAGGACATTCTGGCTTTACATGCAAAAATGAAGCAGCTTAAGAGCTTAATAGATAAGCTGTGTTAACTGTGAGGCTAGTTATGTATCAGGAAGGGAGAGATTAAGAATGTCTTAGTAGTGGTTGCATACCATTTTGTCATTACTAAAGAACTGAGAGTCTTGAACATATGGAGGATGCCTAAGCTGTTAAGGCACATAGCCACATGGATTGCATCTATTTTAAAAAAGCAACATATACTTGAGTATAAGTCGACACCCCAATTTCCCCCCCCCCCCCCAAAGGAGGAAAAATGGTTGACTTGAATATAAGACCGGAGTTTAATATTCAAGTGCCCTGTCAGGACCTGCAACCAGTGCCCCTTCCCTCACTCCGTCCCCTGCCAGACTTTGCACCCAGCCCCCCCCTTGCAAAAACTCGCACCAGCCAATCAGCCAGCGGACTTGAACGGAGCAAGAGGGCAGAAGATTGCTCCTGCTCTGTGCACCGGCTGGCTACCAGGGACCCGAAAGGTACGTGGGAGAGATGTGTGTGTCAATTTTGGCAGGCACAGGAGGCAGAAGGGATTCCACTTGTCCCATCCACCATGAGGCCGCCAAGGAGTCGGGGGGAGAGGGGGGGGGTTGCGTAGGGATGTGTGCGGGGTTTTGGATTCGGCCGGGATGGGAGACAGGGGATCCCTCATGTCCCAACCCACCGCTGGATCACTGGTCTTGTGGCAGGCCCATGTGGAGGCCTGCAATAGGTCTGGGTGAAGGGGGCGGGTAGGTGATGGTCTAAATATAAGCTGAAACCCCCATTTTTGGGCCATTTTTTTGGCCCAAAAATATCGGTTTATATTAGATTATTTACGGTATGTGCCTACGGGCATTTATAAACCAGTCTCTGTGAAAGCTCCCAGTCTGAGGCAGCTGTAATTTTTCCACTCAAGTTTGCATAGATGTGTGTGTATATCAAAATTATTGCATATCTAACAACTCTGCCCCAGCTCTGCCCAATCTCCAACCCTGTAACATTATGGGCCGGATTCTACAAACAGCACCAGTATCTGTGGCCACCTAAAAAAAGGCCACTAATTGCGTACTGGTGCCATTTGTAGAATCATGGCTTTGTGAAAGGTAAGCGCCAGAAATGTGGGCCAGGGTTTTCAAGACTTACATTTCTGGCACCTACCTTTCACGTGAATAATGGCTACAGAGCAGCTTTACGACACCTAATGCCACTTCTGGCATTACCCACGCCTACAGTGATGTTGGATGCCGTAAATCCCCTCCATAGCTGTGATGCAGGTGCTTACATTTTTTTAAAATGCTTTTATTTTTTTTAAATGATGTTTTGCATTTAAGTTAGGTGCCTAACCTTAGGCACTGTTTATAGAATATGGGCGTATATGTACACTGCATTAAAGGAAGCATGATGTACCAATGGCCAAATCTGGATGTATGAAAACCCTTGGGCAATTTTAAAAGCATTTCTGCGTGAAAACATTTTATGTGCTTTTTAGTATTTCTTCCCTATATACTAGGTCCAAGTGCAAGTCCATTCATGAGGGTTTCTTCATTAAGGAGTGTGTCCTACCTTCAGGCTCTCCATAAGGACAGCAGAAGAATCCTCTCTGCTGTTAACTTGGGCTGCCCATGCATTCCCAGCACTCGAAGGGCCAACATGATGCCAGCTGTTTTCAGAAGTGGATGTTGCTGGAAGGTAGTCAAGGCCAAATCCCCCCATGGCTGAAATGACAATTCGATAGTGAGGCTAGAGGTCTGTAAATGCCCCAGAGCAAGTTTAGTACTATGCTGTGCATAAAACCGGCGACTTATGAAGAAGGGACAACAACTCACCTGGCTTATCTGTCTTCCAACGATCTGCCACCCTCCTGTCTCGATTGTCTGGTGTTCCAATGGGCCCAAAGTTGGAAAACGGGATCGAGTTGTGATTGTGAGTTGGAGGAGAACTTGGCAAACTGCTTGGGTTGGAGGAATGAGGGGACTGGCTGGCTGGTGTTGAATGATCTGCCAAACAATGTAGATATAAGCATGTATGAAACACCTGAGTTTGCATCCTTCTCTGGCAAGGCTTTGCTGCAGGATAATGCCAACTTGAATTTAAGGTGAGATAGACAAGAAGAACATGGTAATGAAGATGAGAGGTGCTGGAATGGAGAGTAGAGTATTAGTCCTCAGTTTTATTCTACAATATCTGCTCTAGCTTCACTCTTTTCTTCTTGACTTCTACAACCTAAGAGGCTGAACTGAGCAGGACCAAAGGGCTGTTCTCTGCAGTCACTGGCTAATACAGTTGGGGCACTGGCCCTGCATTCTGTGACCAAGGACAACAGAAAAGAGCATCAGAGCATGTGCAAATCATGCCAATATTATTTTCTGAATGAAGCATTGGTACACGAGGGAGAGAGAAAACAATAACTGTGGTGCCTCTCTCTCAGCCTCCTCCTCCCTGGTGCTTTACCCAGGTCATGACAATGGCAGATGAGATAATCAGAGAAAAGAACGGCTCTTACGCCTCCTGCATTATTACTGAGTTCTGCAGCTGTAAGTGACTTGGGAGGGGGGGGGGGGGAAAGGATGAAAAGATAGTACTGTATACTCAAATATAAACCGGGATTTCTGGGCCAAAAAATGGCCCAAAAATGGGGGTCCCAGTTTATATTCGAGCCAATACACCTCCTTCCAAAATTATTGTAGGCCGCCGCCGCCAGGCTTTGTATCCTGCCGCCTTCCCTGTCCTAGCCTCATACCTCTACTGCCGATTGTCGGTGGAGGTGCAGCGGGCAGGAGCAAACTTTCCAAGTTCCTGCCCAGCTGTTAACTGGCTGCCGTGAGTGTCTTCGGCCGCTGAGAAGCACGAGCAAGCGTGCAATTTGGTGTTGCTGCTCAGTGCTGAGCAGCTTCCTTAATGGTTCCTGCAAATTCTCGCGAGAATTCACAGGAGCCATTAAGGAAGCCACTCAGCACTGAGCAGCAGTGCCAAATCATGCACCTGCTCATGATACTCAGTGGCTGAAGACACTCACGGCAGCCAGTTAACAGCGGGGCAGGAACTTGGAAAGTTTGCTTCTGCCCGCTGCACCTCCACTGGCAATCGGCAGTAGAGGTATGAGGCTAGGACAGGGAGGGCGGCAGGATGCAGAGTCTGGGAGGGTGCAGTGTCTGACGGGAGAGGAAAGGAAGGATTCTGGGTGCAGAGTCTGACAGGGGAGGGAGGGAAGGAAGGGGGCTGGGTACAGTGCCTGACAGGGGAGGGAGGGAGAGAGGGAAGGAAGGGTGTTTGGTGCAGAGTCTGACAGGGGAGGGAGGGAAGGAAGGGGGATGGGTGCAATGCCTGACAGGGGAGGGAGGGAAGGGTGCTGGGTACAGTGCCTGGCAGAAAGGGAGCTGGGTGCAGAGCCTGACAAGGCAGGGCAATTGAATATTAAGCCGCCTGACTTATATTCGAGTCAACCATTTTTCTTACTTTGGGGGGGAAGGGGGGATCTCAACTTATATTTGGATCGACTTATATTCGAGTATATACGGTAACCACAGGGCAATGGATAGTTGCTCCAAATTCCCTACCCACTCTTCAAGATGACCCCACACATTTCTTTTCAGAAAAAAGGCACCAAATATGGAAAGAGATCTGGAATGGAATATGGAAAGGGATATGGAAAGGAATGTGGATACTGGACTTGATAGACCTTCAGTCTGTCCTAGTCTAGCAATTCTCATGTAAAGATGCAAAAAGTAAGAATAAGGAGAAACTAAATCTAAGGCTAGATACAATTGCCAGCGTGGTAATCAACAATCTAAAGTGATGTGAACTGTACCAACAGCTTTATTAGACTAGAGATAAAGCAATCACAGAATGCGACATACCTGAGCTGGCTGGGAGGGATGGTGACCAGGGTGTTCCCTCAAAAAGTGAATACAGCGAGGTCTCCTGATGGCCCATGGAAGGGGAGATTTCAGCTTTTGTGCTGGAGTTTAAGGTTTTTCCATACATTTCATTGAACATGCTGCTATTTGGATATCTTTCCTGAAGGCAGAACAAACTCATTAGCATCCTTTTTATTAGGCTTCTAAAAATCACAATTTATGAACTAAAGAACTATTACATAAATAATCCTCTGAAGCTTATAAGGAAGAAAACTTCTAGTTTGCTTTGTTGTTGCTGATCCTGCAGTGACTACATTTTGATATGTTTATTCCAATGCTTATTATCTGCTCTTTTTTTTATTTTTTATAAATCTTTATTCATTTTCAAATATTACAACAAGTGTATAATAATCAATCAGAAAGATTTTTAACTAATCATTTGACAATCTTATTTATATTCCTCCAAATATATAAATATAAAAGAATCCCACCCCACCCACCCATATATTAACAATTATTATCATTCATAATCCCACCCCCCTATATCTTATCCAATACTAAGGTGTTTAAGATGTCTGATCATTAGAATAAATAATCAATGGCCCCCAAATCTTTTTAAACTTATGATAATTTCCTTGTTGCATAGCAAGCACCCTTTCCATTTTATAAATATGGCATACTGAATTCCACCAAAAAGTATAATTTAGTTTAGTGTAATCTTTCCAATTTCCTGTAATCTGCTGAATAGCAACCCCTGTCAATATCAATAGAAGTTTATTATTATTTGCTGAAATTGGGCTTTTAAATCTCATTGATGTACCAAATAATATAGTATTATTATCTGTTCGTATCATTAAGTGCTCTCCATGGACAAGATGGGGATAGGGCCAAAGACTCATCCTTTACTGTCTAGTCTGGATTGGCAGCTCTTTTCAAAAGTTCTAAAAGCTCCATGGAGTTTGTATAGAGGTTCCCATGCTGTTAATGGTTACCTCCTCTCCTTAGTTCATAATAAAACAAGAGAACTATCTAGTCCAAGGAAATGTAGAGCAGAAGAGACCCTATTACAGGAAAGCAATTTCACTTCTCATATTCAAAGTACACTTAGGGCTAGATGCACTAATGTCAGCAATCATCGCTAAACCTGTTTTCACAGCTTTAGCGATGATCACTTTTACCAACCCAATGCACAAAACGGCTCACCGCATGTTTTTCCCCTTGATTGCCCATTTTCCGATCCGGCCTTGCAAATTAGCTAAAACCCCATGCGAAGTAGCCAAGCGATTGATGCTCTAACATAGCTTGGCCATGCTAAAAAAAACCCAAATAAAAAAAACCCAAATGCAAAAGTTTTAGCTATCGGAAAAAAACGACTGGAGAGGGGGAAGGGGTCTTGGGCATCTGAGCCAATCAGAGCCTTAGGCTCCTTCCCATGCATCACATGATACACAGGAGAGGGGAAGGCCCGTCAGTTATCACGCGAGTGCCTTGGAGCAGGAGGGACCGTGCTTCCCTCCAGCTACCAATGTCTACCAAAGGTACCGGGGTGGGGGGGGGGGAGTCAGGGGTTCGGGAGAGCATCTGGTGGCAGGAGTGAGTTGGCATCCCTCCTGCCTTTCTTTTTTCAGGAGGAAGGGGGGAGGGTATGGTTGGGGGGGGTCCAGGACTGGGTGGAGGCATGGTGCTGGGGTATTTGGCCAGGCAACAGGCATCTCTCCTGCCATTTTCACTGCCATGGGAGGGTCACAGTACAGTTTCGTGTGTGTGTGTGGGGGGGGGGGGGGGAGTCATTGGGAATGGCCATCAGCAAGGGGGGCTTTTTCTTTTTTTTTTAATGGGGCATATTGTGTGTGCGTAACACACGCACAACATCTGTGCCATTAAAAAAAAGAAGCCCTAACAGCAGTGACAGGAGGCTGCTTCCTCTGTCACTGCTGTTAGGGTTCTACACATGTGTCAATTGCTTACTGAGCGATTGATCTGTCGGGTTTGTGTGCAAATAATTTGCATGCAAACTTGGTAGTACAGTACTCCCCCGATATTTGCGGTTCTTCATGGGGGAGATTGCTTTGACACGCTCCCCGTACTTTTTTTTTAGTCCGTTGGGTCCAGTGCTGTTGGTCTTTTGGCAATCCTTGCCTGCTCTCCAGCCCCAGTGCTGCCGCGCGTTGATAGCGAGATGCCGCCAGATGCAAAGGTGCTCTGCTTTCCAGCAGAGTACAGCCGTCATGAGCCACTATCGCTGCCGGATGTAATTTTAAAATGCCCGCTCTTCTCAGACTGTTCATTCTTCCTTTTTCTGCCGCCGTGGCTCTGCTTGCTCTGCTCTCCGGGACCAGCTCTGCTCTCCGGGACCGAAGGCCGCAGCCGAAGTGAAGCAGTTACAGAGGCCACTTTATTTAAAGCTTCCATCACTCTTCCCCCCACCTATCTCCGACTAGCCCCTTTCTCTCTAGTCCTGCTCTAATCCCCCGGAGTTGGTTTTAAAAGTTCTGCTCTCTCCTGCCGCCCTCTCCTCGTTGGCGGTTCGCGGTCGGAAAATACCGCGAATGACCGGGACCGCCGACCGCAAACGACCGGGGGGGGGGGGGGAACACTGTACATTGATCACTCAGTCAGAGAATCGGCCAACAGCGATCCAGTCGGTATTACTGACTGACTTTAGTACCTCTAGCCCTTAGTCTGCAAGGATGAACACCATACTTAGGATATGCTGCATTACTCTATGGATATCCTGTGAAATGCACATAGCCCTCTGCATGGATTCTGTCTTAAAGGCAGTATTTCCACCAGCTAAACTCAGTGGTGCTCTTGCTTTTCTCTCTCTCCACAGAACCCTATTGTGTTGTCTGTCTTCAACTTGCTGCAATGTTTTCTGTACCTGATTAAGGGAGAAGCCAGTGAGGGACAGGAAAGACTGTGGTGGCTGAGATATCAGTTCTGAAGGTTTCTCCAACAGGGACTTCTCCAGTGATCAGAAAAGAAAGGAAATGCTGTTACTCATTGTGCTAGCCTACTATAAACATGTTCCCACATTTAACAAAAACTGAGTTCTGTTGCTAATAATCCTAATACTAGAAAACCTCTTAATCACTCAGGCAGGTTTTCCAATCCTCTACGTTCAATATTTGAGAAATAAAACATTCTCCATATAACACATGAGTGATGAAAAGGCATAAACCATTACACATTAGCCACACAAAACAATTTTGAAACTGCTTAACTGCAATTAAACTCAAGCAACAAAACCAAAAGACATTATTGGTATTCAATGGCTATACAAATCGAGGCATGAAAGGAGATCCTATAGAAGCACAAGCCAGCCCGATCCCCAAGATTTCCCCAAAGAATATGTATGAGATCAATCTTAATGGAATGCCTCCACTGTATGCAAATATACCTAATGCATATCCATCCACATGAGCTGGTATGGCCTTTGAGGGTTTACTTGTTGCGTTATTGTGTCTTGTCTTTTGTTTTATCCCCATAGCATCTGATGTAATATTGTACTCAGACAGTTTTGATGAGCAGTATATCAAATTTTCAATAAACTTGAAACTTCAATCCCTGCTCTAATGGTCCCAGACAAGAGACAAATTTGGGTTGTGGTCTGTGGACAGTAAGTGCACACAAATATTATTTACTGACTAAAAATCAACTCTCAAATACTCCCCTAATTTTCTGCAGCAAAGGGTTTGATACTTTTGTGCTCCTTCCCAAGATTCATTCTATGCCATGTGCTAAAGAACAACTACAGATGGTCTTAAAGAATATTACTACATGAATGTTAAATCACTCACAAAAGGAGGCTGTGATTCTGCAAATCTATTTTACTTATTTTAAAGATTGAAGGCTAAGTTTATACAGTACCAATGCTATATTTCTACAAGGCTGATAGAATGGTTCCATAAGTGGATTTGCATTTCTGACAGGTAGTGCCCCAGAAACCCATCCAGGTCCCTATGCATGAGCCAAAGGATCAGCTCAGATGCCACTTGCAAAATCTTGGCCACTGATGGTAAACAATTAGTGTTCATTTGCAATTCATCATCTTAACATGCTAGAAGCACCATCTGTGGTTATATTCAGAACCTGCCTCAGCAGCCATAAGAGCAGAGGTTAACTAAGGACTTATCTAAGCAAAAGTGTTCATTTTACTATTGATAAAAGGTAATCAAAAATTAGTTTGTAGTGGGCAATCTTTCTAGGGCTACTGAATGTTTGTATATGAAAGCTTTTGGGACTGACACTGCTCTTTCCTTGGCAGCTCTCCTTTCTAGGTGTTTTTTGGTCAATTTCATTTTTGGCAAACTATTCCACTGCACTTTTAAATTATTTTGTCCTAGCAATTCCTCCAGTTCTTTTTCTTTCCAATTCAGCTGAAACCAGTGCTAAGATCTTGGTGCTGAAGGCCTTTTGCTCAGCTACTCATGGATTTCAACCCTATGTAACTGCTCTGCTTTTATATAATATATATTTACATGAACTGGGTAGGATGTTTGAGAACATAGTTTCTGCTAAAGCAGGGGTTGATTTATAACATAATATAACTTTATTTTTCTATACTACCTTAATCAAAAGAATTCTAGGCGGTTTCCACAAAAGAGAAACTGGACAATTAGTGAAATACAAAATAGTAAAAAAAAAAAAAAATTAATACAGCCTATTGTATTAAAAAGACATAAAAATTTTTTAATACAACAGGCTGTATTCGTTTTTTAATATTTTGTATTTGCACTGATTGTCCAGTTTCTCTTTTGTGGAAATCGCCTAGAATCAGCCTGTAAAGAAAGTGGGAAGAAGTGGTAACTGTGGAGTAGTTTATTTGGAATGTGAATAAAATAAAATAACATTTTTGTTTCAGAGTGATGTTGTTGGCTGAGTTTGTGGCTACATTTAAATGTGGGAGGAGTGACTGTTTCAGAGACCAAATTACTTAAGTGTCTAGGTGTTAGAGGAGCGGGGAATTGGGTAGAAACAGGTTGCAACTGTTTTGTAACAGATACAGTATACTTGAAACTAAGGATAGTTAGTAAACTGAGGCCATATTTAGGGCAGCTGAAGACTGTGGTTCACGAATTGATTGGTACTTCACTAGAATAATGAAATACGTTATATGTGGGGTTTATCTGGTAAATACTTGAAGTTGCAGACTGTGCAAAATATGATGCAAGGCTTGTGACAGACACTGAAGTTGAGAAAGAGCTAGGTTTCTTTTTAATAAGTAAAAAGCAGATGCTTGAGGTTCATATATTTTTATGTGCTATAAATATTTTAGTTTATTTTATATGGCAAAACACAATGGAGATGATCTTAAGTGTTCAATGTTTATTAATCAGTAAAATAAGACTCAACACAATTGTGTTTCGGCTCTACGGCCTGCATCAGGAGTTTATAGAACTTCTGGTTTGATAAATCAGCTTAACCTATGCTATCTTCAAAAAGGGATCGCATAAACCGACAAAGTGAGCACAGTCTTAGTAAAGTGCACAATTGAACAAACTACTAGTGCACTACCATCAAGGCTGATTTATCAAAACAGAAGTTCTATAGACACCTGATGGAGGTCATAGGGTTGAAACACAATTATGTAGAGTCTTGTTTTACTGATTAAAAGGAGATTATGTACTTACCCTGGTAAGCTCTTTTCCAGTAGATAGGTAAGACATTCTAGACACCCACCCTGTCCTTGCTGTGCTTTCTTGTAGATTTCAGAGTTCATGTCAGATGTCTGTCTCCCTATGCTTCTCCTGTTTTGTGGAGACCGGCCAGCCTTTTGGGGCTACGAAGAGTTTTGTAATTCCTGAGTTTTTAACTCCTGAGCTTCTTTGAAGCCTATGTTGACTGTTAATAGTACTATTTTGAACAGAACACTTCTTTAGTCTGTCGATGCAGGTGCCTCTACTTCACAGATGGTAGTGCCTCTCAATGCTTGGGTACGGACTGATGGGAGGAGCTAAGCTAGCCTGTGATTTACCCGAGAGGTGGAGTGAAAAACTTATAGTTCTCTTCTGCAACCTTTGCGAGTAAGGACAAATAACCCTATGGTCTGAATGTCTCATTTATTGCACTGGAATAAACATTGAACACTAAGGTCATCTCCACTGTGTTTTACTATACCAGTGGACTTTGTGGAAGTTTGTTCTCCTGTTTTTCATTTATTTTATATGTGATTGTAGGCTTCCATGCTTTTATTGGAATAAAGTTTTTTTTTAAATTGTCTATGAACATCTTGAATCAAAGTTTACTAAAGAAAGAGTATACAATTTTTTTTAACAACTCCCTTCTGATTGTTCCTGGTCTGGTCATTGTAGCAATGATCCTGAGTATGGGAACCATGCATTAGAGATCCTTCAAGAACACTGCATCACAGGCACATTTGGCCATAAGGCACATCACTTATTGATGACCATGGCTCCCCTCCCTCCTCCGGGGCCATCAATTCTGCCTCTGAAGCATTCCAAATTCATCTAGGGTGCAGAACACCAAATCTGGAAATCAAACCAAAGACTGCCCACATGCCAATATCAACAGGAAAGGAAAGCCTGATCCTCTTTTTTCAGTTTTTATTGCTGTCAACTTATATTCTGGTTTGTTCTTCAGAATCTGGGTAAGACACTAAAAGCTAACAAAATCCATCAGCTTCCCACTGACAGAGAGCAAAGAATTAGAAAGACAGACCAGAATACCCGAATAGCCAGTGTGTTGTGTTATGTACGATTTGAATGCAGTATTCTATTTATAAGAATAAGAACTAAAGTGGAGTTGTTTTACATTTCAGTTTAGGTTTGCCTTATTGACACATTTTTGCTCTCCACACAGAATATAGATGAACTGTGTACATTTTACCCTGTCAAAGGGCCAGATGTGTATAGACACTAGTTCTTTTCAAAATCTACCATGCCAAGGAATCTGAGAAGCAATGGTCAATATTTTTCCCAATATAGACCGACAGTGTAAAAATGACGTGGAGCAATGAGTTGCTCTAAGACATAACAGCACGTAGCCAATAAATTGAAGCACTTTTTCATTTGCCAAATGTAAGAACCTTTAATTTACCAAAAATAAAAGGGTTTAACATGTATATTGGAAAGAGGACTGAAGTATAATGCCATCAGACCGGCTTACTATACTTTTGGTATCATATGGCTATATCTAGCTTGGAGCAGCTCCTTCTAAGGCAGAAACTCACAGAAGGAACACAGACAGAAAAACTGAAGGGAGGAGAAGCAGAAATCTGTAAAATACATACAAAGAGGCTTCGTCCAGGAAGAGACGTGAGAGGCCCCAGCAGAGCGGGATAAAGATCAGGAGGATGAGAGAAAGCCAGCTCTTCCTCTTCCTCCAAGGCAGCCAGACTCTTTAACAGGTCCGGAGGAAGCAGAGGGGAGCTCTTGGAGTCCTAGTGACAGAAAGGAGCAAAGTGAGAATGAGAGAAAGCGCTGAGGAGTGAGAAAGGAAATAAAGTATAAGAAAAAGGAGGGAAAATATATAAAGGAATAGGGTAAAGAAAAATCCACAAATGGAGAGAGTAAGATTAAAAAAAAAAAAAAAAGCAGACAAAGGAGGAATGACACTGCAGAGTGCTCAGAAAAATGTGCAGTTGCAGAAAGAAGGGAACAGAAGGGATGGGAATCCAGAAAGCAGGGATGGTACCCAAAGGATATCACAGGGAGAATGGGGCAAGAATAGGGACAGTAACATAAGTAGACAAAACAGTGGGAGTAAGAAAGACAAATGGAACAGTGAAGCACAAGATATAGTGTGTCAAGAAGGAACAGGACAGGCAGCTTCCCTTTGCCAAACTGAACTCTGCAAAGAATATTCATCTATCCCTCATTCTGGCTTCATAATAACCAAGTTTTGAACACTCTCATATATACTCTGACTGTCAAATATACAGTAGATTTCAGCACAAGACATCCTCAGCATAACTTTAACTACAGAGCTCTTCCCCCCCAACCCCCTTCTGATGTTCTTAGCAGGGCCACTTGCTTTCTTAAGCTGTACACAGAACACCAACAAAGCTGGCTAGGATGATATTTCTTTCATACCCACTGCCCAGATGTTCACAGAAAAGTGCCAAGTCAGCTTCATAGGATCTGCATCTTCTTCCTCCTCCTGCAATACCCCTAACTTTCAAGGTAGATATGACTGAACCACACTTTAGATACGTCTGAGGTGTAAATGATTTGACCATTCATATTCACCTTCCACTAATGCCATTTGCCTTCTGCCATTATTAGTGTGAAAAGGGACAGTGTTTGAGTTGTATTACTCACCCCCCTCCATTTTTCTTCCCATTGTGCCTTAAAGCAAAACACAAATAAGAACTAAAAATGCTTTTTATGTACAAAGCAAATCTTATTATTCACATTACTACCTCAATACAAGCTTCATGTGCCTTTACCTCAAAAGCTATCCGGGCCACAGGGTCTTGCTCCGGGTGGAAGACTCCTGGTTGTCGCTTGCCCCTGTGGTCCATGCTGACCTGCTGTGCTGTAATGGGCCGATTACTGGCCATGCTATATCCAGAAGAGTCACCCCCCCAGTAAAAATCTGGTGCCTTAACCTCAGAAGTGCTCTGGTTATAAATTTCCATAGGGAAGGATTTCATTTTTTTCTCTAGTGGTTGCTGCATGATTGGATGCTGCTGCAAAGACTGTTCAAACAGCTTCAGCGGGTCCTTAGCCGGCATGTAGTAAGGCTGTTTTACTGGCATTATCTTTCCCAAAGAACCAGGCACCTGAGCAGGGTTCCATAGTTGCTTAGATGGGTCCACCTGCTGAAACTAATGAAAATATGCAGTGAGTATAAATACTTTGAGGGCAGGAATGAGGCACCAGCAGATGATGCAGAAAAGGCCAAAAACCACAGAAATACAAGTAACATGCTTTGAGCGTGATTTTAAAAAACAGATACTTTCTATATTAAGAGGGGTTAGAATACTAAACATTCCTGAAAAACAAATGCTAAAGCAATAAATTACATCATCATCCAAACATACCACCTGTATAAAAGAAAGGAGAAAAAGGAGAAATTAGGTTCTTACCTGCTAATTTTCTTTCTGTTAGCCTGTAGACCGGTATAATTCCTTTATGGATGGGTATTATACCTCACTGCTACCAGCAGGTGGAGACTGAGATCAAACTTGTATATCAGTATAGCTTCTCCCCTACCAATCCAGTCTGCCGAATAGCCAAGCAGAACCTAGGAAAATTCTTAACTGAAAACAGTAAAATGCACTCTAAACAGGAGTGTAAAAACAACAAATATCTGTAAACAACTGTGAGCAAAAACCAACAATCACTGCACAAAGACAGATAGGGTGGGGAACTATACCGGTCTACAGGCTAACAGAAAGACAATTAGCAGGTAAGAACCTAATTTCTCCTTCTGTATCTGGTAGACCGGTGTAGTTCCTTTACGGATGGGACGTACCAAAGCAGTACCCATCAAGGGTGGGACCCCCGAAGGGCCGACACCAGAACACGTTCACCGAATACCATTTTCTGACGTGCTTGAACATCCACACGGTAGTGTCTGACAAAGGAATGCAGAGAAGACCAAACTGCAGCCTTGCAAATATCCACTGGAGGCACTAAAGATCCAGCCCAAGAAGCTGCCTTACCCCTAGTGGAATGAACCTTGAGAAATTCTGCAACAGGCTTCTTCTTCAGAAGATAAGCAAAAGTAATAGTCTCCTTGATCCAGCGTGTAATAGAAGCCTTAGAAGTGCCATCCCCCTTATGAGGACCCACTAGAACGGATCTCAAAGTCCCTCCTTGAGGGCCGCAATCCAGTTGGGTTTTCAGGATTTCCCCAATGAATATGCATTGAAAGCAGTGCATGCACATAGATTTCATGCATATTCATTGGGGAAATCCTGAAAACCTGACTGGATTTCTGCTCTCAAGGAGGGACTTTGAGACCCCTGCGCTAGAAGGACAAAGAGATGATTTGATATCCTGATCTCATGGGTCCTCTGCACATAACAGCGAAGGACCCAACTGACATCCAACTTGCGCAGCTGTCTCTGCTCGGAAGAGCCCTCCCGGCTAACCAACACTACAACACTGGAAGGACCACTGCCTGGTTGACATGAAAAGGGAAACTACCTTTGGCAGAAAGGAAGAACAGGCCTCAAGACAACTCGCTCCCTAGAAAACTCCTAGAAGGGACCCCCTGCAGCTCAGAAACATGTCTAGCGGAAGTAATGGCCACCAAGAAGACCGCTTTAAGAGTAAGGTCCTTCAAAGAGCAGTCACCCAACGGTTCAAACAGAGGGCACACTAGAACTGACAGAACAAGATTCAGATCCCAAGATGGCACAGAGGGTTGTATGGGAGGCTTGAGCAACTTGGCTGCCCGCAAGAAGCAAATCGCATCAAGAATGGCAGTCAAACGCTGACCTTTCAATAGCTGAACCTGGAGAGAAGACCAAGCCAGTCCCCTATCCAGGCCTTCCTGCAAGAACTCTAGGATGTTAGGCAGGGAAGTGCGAAAAGAGACCACTCCACACGCATCACACCACTCCTCAAATAGATGTCAAACCCTCACATAAGCCCGAGAGGTGGAAAGCCTCCGGGACCCCAAGACAGTTGAGATCACTTTATCTGAATACCCCTTCTTACCTAGGCAATCCCTTTCAAGGGCCAAGCCGTAAGACAGAAGGGACCCTGAAGGGATCAAACATTGGAATGGGACCCTGAGTCAGAAGGTCGTCCAAAAGAGGCAGAGAAAGGATCTGCCACCAGATGCCTCACCAGATCCATGTACCACAGTCGTCGACGTCAATCCGGAGCCACCAGAAACACGAGGCCCGGATGGTGAATTATGCGGAGAAGAACTCTGCCCACTAATGGCCACAAACGGAACACACCCAACAGCCCCTCCGTTGGCCATGGTTGAACCAGAGCATCCAGGCCCTCGGCCTGACTGTCTCTGCGACAACTGAAGAAGTGGGGTGTTTTGGTGTTGACACTTGTGGCCATCAGGTCCATGAGGGGCTGACCCCAAGACTGCACTATCAACTGAAAGGCCACAGGGCTTAGACACCACTCTCTGGGATCTAGCACGTGATGATTTAGGAAGTCCGCTTGAAAATTCTCCACACCGGCTATGTGGGATGCTATTTCTTGAAGGTGCGACACCGCCCAGACCATGAGCAGAGTCGCCTCCTGTGTCACCAAAGTACTCCTGGTGCCCCCCTGATGATTGACATAAGCCACCGCCGTAGCATTGTCTGACAGAACCCTGACTGACTTGCCCATCAGAAAGGACTGGAAGGCTAGCAATGCCAGATGGCTTTTATGGTCTCCAAGACATTGATCGACCAAGAAGCCTCCTCCATGGACCAGGTGCCCTGAGCTGAGTGACCTAGACACTAAGCCTCCCAACTGAGAAGATTGGCATCCATAAGCAGCACTGCCACTGCGGCTGATCCAGACTCGCCACTTGTACAAGATGCAGGGTCTGGAGCCACCAACTAAGACTGCCCTGAGCTAAACCTGGAAGCAGAACAGGGTGATCCAGACTGTGCCTCTGAGGGGACCACCTCCAAAGAAGAGCATACTGAAGTGGACGCATGCAGGCCCGCGACCACCTCACTACATTGAGGGAAGCCGCCAAGACTTGGAGGAAATCCAGCACCCGAGGACACTGGGCCCCCATAAGCAGGCTTACCCAGGCCTCCAGAAGGAAGACCTTCCCCATGGTAGGTGTCGAACAGCACCCCTATATATTCCAGGCGCTGAGATGGAGACAACCCGCTCTTGGCAAGGTTGACTACCTATCCCAGCGACTGCAGAAACTCCACCACCCGGGCCATGACCCAGGTGCTCTCCTGGAATGACTTGGCTTGAATCAACCAATTGTCCAGGTAGGGATGAACAAGAATGCCCTCTTTTTGCAACACCGCCACGACGACCACCATCACCTTGGTGAACGTCCGTGGAGCTGTGGCCAGACCAAAGGGAAGTGCACAGAACTGATTATGTTGCCCCAAGATCGCAAAGCGCAGGAAGCAATGATGGGAGAACCCAATTGTAATGTGCAAGTAGGCCTCGGTCAGATCTAAAGAGATCATAAACTCTCCCGGCTGAATGGCCAGAATCACAGACCACAGAGTTTCCATGCAGAAGGAAGAAATGTGAAGAGCCCTGTTGAGCCCCTTCAAATCCAGGATGGGCCGAAAGGTCCCTTCTTTCGTTGGCACCACAAAGTAAATCGAGTACCAAACTGTGCTCCACTCCTGTGAGGGAACTGGAACCAATGCATGGAGTGAAAGGCCTTCTGCTTCCACGCCACCTGTGAGGGAGAAGCAAGAAACCGGTCTGGCAAGGAACGGGCGAACTCCAGAGCATAGCTGTCCTGAATCACCTCCAGAAACCACTGATCGGACGTGTTGTCTGCCCACTTTGGATAAAAATCCTGCAGCTGGGCACCCACTGGAACCAAGACGAGTGCCAGCAAGGAGTCACTGGGCAGGAGAGGCGGCAGGCGACACGGTGGGGCACTACCAGCACCCCGGTGGGCCCCACAAAAGGACTGCATGTGCTGGAAGAATCTGCCTCTAGAGAGCCCAGAAGATGGAAAAGAGGCAGCCCATCTACCAGGGCGGAAGCGGCAGAAATCACGTCCACGAGCAGCGCCACCTCAAGCCAGCAACCTAGACCTATCCTCAGGCAAATGAGGTACTCTGGAATCAGTGAGAGTCTGAATCAACCTGTCCAGGTCCTCACCAAACAAGAAAGATCCTTTAAAAGGAAGCTTTGTCAACTTAGCTTTGGCACCAAATTCGCCAACCAAGTGCGAAGCCACAAGATACAGCGTGCTGCCACTCCAAAGGCCAAAGACTTGGCAGAAGCTCGCAAGAGGTCATACATGGCATCTGAAAGATAAGAAGCATTCAAATCAATTTTGGCAACTTCCTGCTTTAGCAAGTTCCAATTCTCAGATTTACTATCAAGCACATGCTGGGCCCAATGAAAACACGCCCGAGCCACCAGCCCATCATACATTGCCGCCTGGACCGACACAGCTGTCACATCAAAATTCTGTTTAAGGAGGGACTTCAACTTACGCTCCTCCGGCTCCTTCAAGGCCGCACCGCCCTCCACAGGTACGGTATGCCTCTTAGAGATGGCCGAGACCAACGCGTCCACTACTGGCGACTTTAGAATGTCCCTATCACCTTCTGGAATGGGATAAAGGCAGGCCATGGAGCGCACAAAACGAAAAGGGGCTTCTGGCACCTACCACTGAGCGAACATAATATCCCGAATATCCTGATGCATAGGAAAAGAGCGGGAAGCAGAGCGAATCCCCTTAAGCATGGGGTCCACTGTACGCGGGAGCTCCGACACGGTGTCTTCAAAGTGCAAAACTGAGGAGATCTGAAGAATTAACTCATGAAGCTCTTCCCGCTGAAAAATGTGTACCATCTTCACCAGCTGGGGGGGTGCTTGAATCCCTTGCTGGCAAAATCCGGCCCCCCAAGAGGATCCTGGAAATCTCACCAAGGGTCCAGGTCCTCATCAATTACATCTTGCTCCTCTGAGTAAAAATCCTCATCCCAAGAGACCCTCGGGCTTTTGGATGAGAGAGGAGGGCAAAACCGCTGCTATGTGGGGCCGCACTGGGGAAGACATCGAGGTTAAAACCTCCTGCTGCCAGCACATAAGCTTTACAAAATGCTAACATAAATTCAAAGGGAAAGACCCACAGCGGCCCCAAGGGACTCCCTACCTCAGCAGGGGACCCTGCCATACCTTGCCCCTGTATTTCCAGAACAAGGGGAAGGTTACTTGAGGTAACTGAAATGAAGTAGGAGGTTCCTACCGAAATTAGACCTGAAACCGCCAAATTCGGAGCTCCTGTGGCGTGCCACATCTGAAAAGCCTGTGATGTTCCTGACACTGAAGCCAAGGAACCGACCGACGCGAAAAGGAAATCCCTAGTCGTTCTGGTGGCAAGAGAATCATTTTCTCCTTGACTGCCGGCAACTGGGGAACCCTCCGCGTGGGCATTGGGAGAAGCTTCCAAACCCGACTCGCAAGGTACATGCACCAGCATCCGCTGCTGGCCACCAGCATCCGCTGCTGACAAGACTACCCCACCGCTCCAGCCTGCACAACGCTTGGAAAGGCCGGCCACGAGTATCTTTAAAAGTGCTCATTGTGCTGAAAACCGCCCTATTTGCAAGAAAAGTGCCAGTTAGACAAGAAAATATAGTAAAAAGGCAGTTTTAAAGGGAAATTAGCCATTTAGACCGGCACACCTCAGGATTTTTGGATTATTATTTTTTTTTTATAGAACAGACTCCAGGGCTCTCAAAGATGGAGGGCTGACCAACCAGGAGGCCAGGCCGCTGGCTAAGGCACCTCTACAAAAATGCGGGGAGGTGGAGGAAGGTGGGGGGAGGGACTCAGCATGAGATCTGCCGGGTTTAACACCCCCAAGGTCGGACGAATCCCCAAACAAGACCGTCCAAGCTCTATCTGGCACAAAAAGGGGAACCAGAAGTCCAAAAACAAAGTTCCAACAGTTCTAAGAGGGGAGCCTAATTTAGCCTTACCACCTGCTACTGGAGAAAGACTGGATTAGTAGGGAAGCTATACTGATATACAAGTTTGATCTCAGTCTCCACCTGCTGGTAGCAGTGAGGTATAATACCCATCCATAAAGGAACTATACCAGTCTACCAGGCGATATAGAATTACAAATTTGTGCTTAATGATGCTTTTGGATTCCTAAGCTTCAATACTGACTGCAATTCCTGATTGAGGGGGTCTGATCATGAGGCAGGAAGGAACCTTCATTCACAGCACTGTGCTCTTTTTGTAGTTTTCTGAAATGCATGTTTATCTTTATTTTAACTTGTTATACTGGCCAAACTGACTGGTGCACTATAGATAACTAACAGTGAAATGGTAAAGAACTCCAAAATTCAAAAAGTACAGCAACTCATACATATCTAGATACTACACAACTAAAAGTGTATGAGCCTTCTTCCTGTTTTCTCAGTACTTTGCATAATTGCTGGTTCAAGGAAATTTGCTTTCAAGCTAACATGGAATGCTTAACGAAACAACCAAATGGCCAGCCACAAGGCTTACATTGCAGTGCCCTGTTCTGGATGCATAACTTCTTTCCATCAGGGCTGGTCAAGTTTGGGTGCACACAAAGCTCAGTGGATGGCACCAAGTTGTGCATCCTACAGCCCTCAGAATGATGAAGTTTTTCAGTCAGCAATAGAGGAATTAAAAGGGGAAAAAAAATTAACTCAGTTACACAGTAGAGTGGTTCATAGTGTTTCACTCATTTCTATAATGTAAGGTGCCTGTCAAGCTACATCTGCTGTACATTGTCAGGCTGTTAATAAAGAGCAAAACTTTATAAGGTCTGTTGATGGCAGGGAAGCAGTATAGTGGCTATACTTTTTCCTCTGTTAAAAGTGAATCCTATGCTTTCTCGTATTATGGATGAATTTCCAGATTTGTACATACCTGTTGAAGTGCAGAGGAATGTGGGGGGCTCTTTCTCATTGGCTGCACTGGCTTTGTGGGAGATAGGTGCTGCTGTTGTTGCTGCTGCTGTGTTAGAGTTTGGAGCTGGAGCTGGAGCTGGCCTGTAGGCTGTATTGCTGCCTGAGCTGGTGTGACTGAAGGAGGTTGCTGAGTGGGTGACTGGGTTGCCTGAGGTCCCTGGTTTAGTGCACCTGGGCCAGAAGGACGCTGCTGGCTGTAGGGAATGTGGGACTGTTTGCCAGCTTGTGCTTGACTTCCTACAGGAGAGTGAGTTGCAGCCTGCAAAAAGGATCCTGGGACAGAAACCCCAGCTGGGAAGGTGTAACTAGAACCCATGGAGAATGCAACGGGAGGAGGAATAACGTAAGCTGGTGGAGGGAACCCTGGAAAAAAAGAAAAAAATATTACCTATCAGCCCTATACATCAGAGACATCAAATCTTTATGACAGACACTTAAAGGTGTTCTCTTTATGAAATCATGTTTCCTAAATGTTAATGCAAGAACTGGCTATTCAAATGTTCTGAAAACCTAATCCAACAGTGGTGATCTAAAGATTTACTAAGATTGTTGCCCAAGGTTTGGCAAATGCTTTTTATTTCACTGCATGGCTGAAATATGATTTAAGATCTTTGTGGGGAACTGCATGTGCCAGACTGACCGATTACTTAGCAAACTAGTCACATAAACACTTGGTTACAAGTTGCCCTGGCTAGATCTGAGCTAAAATACTGATCCTTTTTATGCAATCTAACCCTACCAAAAGGAAAGATCAGGAAAGAGAGTGCTCCACAAAAAGTCTTCAAAACCTTGGGGGTTTTTTTTTTTTTAAACTTTCTGTTTTTTGAAAAAAATACAAGTCGGGAGTCTGTTTCACCAATGTATGTTTTAAAAAATTAAATTATGTATATGTGGGGGAAGAAGTGACATCATCGATATGGCTGGACACTTCAGGGGTGAAACTCCGAAGGGGCCGCACATATAATCTTAATAAAGGCTTGCTTGCTCCCAGCCTACTTCTCTCCCAAACTGATTTTTTCTAAAAATGGAAACCACCATGGCCACTCGGCACAGGCTGGAGTCCTAGCATTTTGTTGGGAGCAAGGTTGGTGAGTCATCGGAGAAGGTCTCCAGTAACCACAGTGAATCAAGATGGCGTCGTTTGAAAAGAGAGATAGCACCATGTGGCGTGATACGCTGGCAGGGGACAGCAGGAGCGCAGAGTCACAAGTGCACCAGAGACTGTAACAGAGCTTCTGACATAAAAAAAGAACTGAATTCCTTTTGGGTGGATATTAAATGGGCAATGCAGGACATGAAAAAGAACTATTGGAGCTGACTTGTTGGCAGGATGAGTCAGAAGCCAGACTGGATGAACTCACAGAGGAAATGCACAGCAAAAACTGCCACCTTGGGTGCAAATGATATCAAGCTTTTAGAAAAAGCTTAAAGATTTAGAGAATTGCACTAGAAGATATAATTTAAGACTACAGTGGGTGCCTGAAGAGGAGGCCTTCCATGATACTGTGCAGGTGGCAAAAGACATCTGCATGACATCTGAAAAAAGCTCAAGGACAGAAAGGGCAACCTCAGGATATTGGACTTCAGAGAGCATACACAGTATTGAGGAGCCCTCCTAATAACAAACCAAGAGATATTGTGCTGTTTAAATACCTTTGGATTGAAAGAGGAAATATTTCAAGCAGCAAGGAGCCAATGGGACTGTAAGTAGAAAGGGGTGCGGGTTGACATTTTCCAAGACCTAGCAGCTGCCGCCCTGAAGAAAAGGAGAAACTTGCAGGAAGTAACTTGTATCTGTGGTAGGAGGAACAAAGACACTGCTGGCATTTATGATAGGGTCTGCAAAAAAAGAGAAAGATACCCAAGGAGGCTTGGGCAGCTCTTATAGCATTGGATGCAGCAAATCTTCCAGAAGAGGCCCATGGGATGGTTCAAGCAGAAGATACAGAGTGGCACACAGATGGATGGCAGTGATAGCAGAGAAACCGGAGGAAGAAGTGGGCATGGACAGTGAAAGATGCATCTGTGCCAGCCTGAAAAGTATGGCAGGTACTTTTGCTGGACAGGCAATTTGAGAGTGAATTGAGGACTGCAGAATGTTCAATCAATTAGTTCCATTTGGTCAGGTTGGCTTATAAAAGTGGAAGTTATCAAGTGGCTGGACGTGGACTCCCCTACTTTATCTCTTTGGAGGACTCAGTTGATTTATTTACTGACATGAGAATACAGATGGGGCCTGGGATCCCTCCTGCCCGTAATGTAGTGCGGGGTGGGGTTAGGGGGTCGCCGTGGCCAGGAGGGTTTGGGCTCCCTTCTGGCCCAACTACACAAAGGTACGGGGAAGGCGGGTGGGGGTGTCGTGGGGGTCGGCCAGGGGGGGTCGCGGGTCGGCTGGGGGACGGGCGGAGGTTCTTGGGGGGGGGCGGTCGTTGGAGGGAGGGGGGTTTGCGTCGAGGGCAGGAGGGCCTGGGATCCCTCCTGCCCGTAATGTAGTGCGGGGTGGGGTTAGGGGGTCGCCGTGGCCAGGAGGGTTTGGGCTCCCTCCTGGCCCGATATTGTTGGGGAGTCGGCGGTCCTTCGGGGTGAGGGTGCGAGTGGTCCTGCCGGGGGGGGGGGATGTATCGGACGTCGGGGAGTCGGCCGGGCAAGAGGGCTTGGGCTCCCTCTTGCTCCGATCGTGGATGCGGGTGCGGGTGGGAGCGCGTGCGAGCGGTCGTTCGGGGTGGGGGTGCGAGCGGTCCTGCTGGGGGGGTGAATCGGGCGTCGGGCGGGGTGGGAACTATGTTTAAAAACTTTTGTATACCGCGCTCAGGCATATAACGCGCGAGGGGTATGCGCGGTACGTAAAATCACGTATAACGCGCGCGTTATATCCGCGAAAATACGGTAATTGCTATTTGCACAGTTCTGAAATATGCTCAATCGCACTGTCCTCTGAATTAAGTGGGCTAGCCAATGCACTAGCCACTTTAAAATTGTTATTTGCACAGCTTCAATATATGCTTATTTGCACAGTTTAAATAACAAAAAATAATTTATTTATATTTTTAAGAAAAACCATAAAAAATCATGTAGAGTGGTTTAAATATACAAAAATTGACGAATCAAGTCAAATTATTATATAAACATGAAGGTTTTTTGATCAATGAAAGAAATCCACGCCACAATTCCATTTTGGATTATATCATTATGATCCTGGGAGTGGCAATTCTGAGATCTTTTCCTTCATTTGAATAACATTATTAAATTGTTTGATCAATACTACTAAATCAGCTGGTTTTCTGCTCTTTATATTAACCTTTTGTAGATCTATTTATTAGCGGTTAATTTTTTCTCCTTTCCTATATTATTTGTGACAGGAAGAGCCCCATCATACTAGAAGAAACCCTGCAGAGCTCTAAAACTGCCCCTAAACCTGTTCATAGAAGCAGGCAGTTTAGGGAAACAGCCCTGCAGAATATATCCCAAGGGAAAGGCAGCCCTAATTTGACCCGATTATACTTGCCTAGCTCTAGATTAGGAACTACTAAGGGCAAAGAACTACAAGTTCTATCAGGCACTAGGCAGGTGGTAGCAAAATCCAAAAGTGGATTACTCCTGCAGTCAGCCCAGCTGTGGGCAGAGCTAATCAGCAGGGAAGCTATTAAGGCTCAGCAGCCAAGAGCCACAGAAACACAGGTGAACCTACAGACAACCAGCCCAGGGTTAGAGAAAAGGGTGTGGTTTCTAGGTAATGGAGGCAGTCAACAAACTCTGAGCCTACAAACCAGACGTCAGAAGACAGAAACCAGCATTCTCCACAGGAAACCAGGAGAAAACCTCAGGACTGAAGCCTTTAAGCATTCTTTTGAAGGTAATGATGATTTTGATACAGAAATGCCAGAAGAAATATATACAATTGCTGTAGAAATGGAGCCTGAGGGGTCATGCTTGTCTGAAGACATGATTATAGAGTGAAGCCTGGGGGAAACTAATATGCTGTTTCTGATAATGTGGTGTTGCCTCACAAAACACTAACAACAGAAGAGTGGAGAACAGGTTGTTTAGCCACCAGTGAAAGTCTGTGTTTGTTTTGCATTGCACCAAAATATAAGGAAGAAAATAAAGAAATAATTCATACGGAACACTTTTTCTTGACATTTTTATTTGATGTAGACACCCCTCTATGCTCGATCAGATTTGGAAGACCCGGGTCAGAGCTCTGACTAATCCAGTCCAGCCTTACCCGGTCACATAAGGTAAGATGGAACTTTTTATATGAAGTGTTAAAGGCATATGGATTTGGGAGCCCCCCCATCACAGCCCTTTAAAATACGGGTTTTCTTCGGCGCGATTAAGCCCTGCGCTCAGTTGTCCATGCTCGGTTGTCGGCGCGCCTTTGTCCTCGCGCGCTTTTGACCCGTCACCGATGACATTTAATACGAGCAACTGCAAAATGATGCATGTGGGAAAGAGGAACCCAAACTTTAGCTACGTGATGCTGGGTACTATGTTATAAATCACTGCCCAGGAAAAGGATCTAGGTGTCATTGTTGAGAATACATCGAAACCCTCAGCCCAATGTGCAGCGGAGGCTAAGAAAGCAAATAGAATGTTGGGAATTATCAGGAAAGGAATGGAAAACAAAAATGAAAATGTTATAATGCCCTTGTATTGCTCTACAGTACAGCTGCGGTTTGAAAACTGTGTGCAGTTTTGGTTGATGTATCTAAAAAAAGATGTAGCGGAATTAGAACAGGTATAGAGAAGGGCGACAAAAATGATAAAAGGTTTGGGATGACTTCCCTATAAGGAGAGGCTAAAGCGGCTAGGGCTCTTCAGCTTGGAGAAGAGACGGCTCGGGATGATATGACAGAGGTCTATAAAATAGAGTGGAGTGGAAAGGGTAGATGTAAATTGCTTGTTTACTCTTTCCCAAAATACTAGGACTAGGGGGCAAGTGATGAAGCTACTAAGTAGTAGATTAAAAAAAAATCAGAGGAAATACTTCTTCACACAACGTGTAATTAAACTCTGGAATTCATTGCCGGAGAATGTGGAGAAATCAGTTAGCTTAGTGGGGTTTAAAAAAGGTTTAGATAATTTCCTATAAGAGAAGTCCATAGACCATTATTGAGATGGCTTGGGGAAATCCGGATAAGAAGCATGAATTCTGTTTTACTACTTGGTATCTAGCTAGTTACTTGGGACCTGAGTTGGCCACTGTTGGAAACAGGATACTAGGCTTGACAGACCTTCAGTCTGTCCCAGTATGAAAATTCCATGCAGAATTTCCATGGTCTAGAGGCACTCAAGAGACTGCAAAACTCTGTTGAGCCCACTGGTTTTCTAACTCCAAAAGATAAGTGGTTTGGATTTGGGAGTGACTAGTAAAGGGACAAATCCAAGGTTTTGCCGCTTCCTTGAACAGGCAGAGGGATCCTTTCCTGCTTTTTGATAAACATGGCAACATGCTCCACCTGAATAATTTTCATTGCTTCCTTGATAAAGAAATTCTGGAAAAGCAAACAAAAGGAAATACTAAAAAAGGAAAACAAATTATATTATCTTTTACAGTCCATAATATTTGAGGTAATAAGATCCATAGTACAAGAAATCTCTAGAAAAGAAAAAGAATAAGAAAAAAAAACTCCTGTAGGAGCATACAACCCCACAAAAGTACCTCAGCCCACCTTACTAACAGTGGAGATCATCTTCCAGAAAGCTACACATTTACTTTAAGTTCCTCTTTAGCTAAAATAAAATCAGATAGCTGTTTAGGGTCAAAGAAATTTTAAGATACCCCTTCAAATAAAATTACACATACACAAGGACATTTCAATACAAAATTGGCTCCTAAAGCAGATACCCTTGATCTATAAGACTGACACCTCTTCTGTTTATCATGAGAGAGAGAGCAAGAAAAATGCATACTTTTGAGCCCATAAACTGCTGATCTATATTACGGAAATACAAACAGATTATATTATTGCGATCAAGTTCCATAGCAAAAGTAATAATCAAGGTCATAAGAACATAAGAAGCGCCATCTCCGGATCAGACCTTCGGTCCATCAAGTCCGGCGATCCGCACACGCGGAGGCCCTGCTAGGTATACACCTGGCTTATTTTATATCCACTAGATAAAGATCCCCAGTGGGAAAACGTATATATAGTATTATGTGCCCAATATTTCCCACTTATAACTAACTATGAATAAGGTTGTAAATATCGTAATCTATGAGAGTTAGCCTCAGCAATGGAGCCTACGCGTAGCCATTCAATGACTGGGGTATTCAGTGTAGCTATAATCGCTCCTTTAATCTCCAATCATTGGCCTCACTCTCATTTTATATTATTCAACACTTATAAAAAAAAATTTTTTATTCTTAATATTTATTCTTTTTTTAAGAAAAAATCCTTAAAACATCTATTTTCATACACTTCCTATCATACTATATTTAATCATACACTTCCTATCATCCTTCCTTATTCACGTTTGAGACTACACTATCTATATTTCTCGTTTTATCTCTAAATTTCTTTTCTCCAACGTTATGTGATTGCTCAAAAATATTAGTTTTCAACAAGTATTGGCTTATACAAGCCTACTTATCTTTAGAGCTTATCTTTAAGTCAGCACTCATCTTAAGTCAGCACTTGTATTTCACAAATAAAGCCAACGTGGCCAACGTTTCGTGGGCGAAAATTCAAGCTCACTGCATCAGGGCCGAGTTATTTAGGAAACAAGATGCTGCAACACAAACAGAAATATATAATCAAAAACCATAAATTACTTACAATTTCCTCACACAAAGCTCTCTTACTTACTGCTCAGAGTACATTTTACTAGCGGTCTCAAGATAAAGCCAAAATGGCGACAGCCTCGTTTTAAAACACTTGGCAGCGTTCTGACGTCAAACAGAGAATCAAATTACATAAAAGCGGACAATCTCGTATACGGGGAAACATCTTATATTGTTATTTTCTGTAAACCTCAATTTTAACCTCGCAATCAATAGAAATGTTGCCATTCGAATTGTTTATTCAAACCATTCGGATGTACTGTATCCAATCGACTAATCCATCTCTGTTCATGTTGTGCCAACATACGCCTAAAGTCCCCCCCTCTATTATCTGGTTTGACCACTTCTATGATAACAACTCTTAATGTTCCAAAGTCATGTTTTCTTGTGATACAATGTTTTGCCAAAGGGGCCCCCATGTTAAGATTTTTAATATTACTCTTGTGTTCAGTCAGCCTAACATTTAGCTGTCTCGATGTTTGACCTATATATAGAAGGTCACAAGGACATCTCAAAATGTACACAACCCCACGCGTTTTACAATTGGAAGAATGATTTAAATTATAAACTCTTCCATCTCTAGGATTCACAAAAGTTGTAGTACAATCCATAAGGGCACACATTTGGCATTTGCCACAAGTTAAGTGGCCTAACATTTCACCAGCTAAATTACCTACAATCTTCTTAGGACGGGACGGACATAACACTTCCTTAAGATTTCTATTTCGCCGATATGCTATCCTAAGGGAGTGATCTTGAAACGTCCCTGCTATTTGCAACATCTCCCAATGTTTCCTTAGGGATTGGGCTATTTTATGACTATGGGCCGAGTAGGTTAGCACACATGTCATAACTTTTTCACAAGTTTTCACAACATTTTTATCTCTAGGGGTCAATAGTAATTCCCTATGATTATAAAGGGCTCGCTTATAGGCAATATTAATAGTTTTTTCCGGGTACCCTCGTTGTAAAAATTTATATTTTAAAGTCATTGCTTGTTTCTTAAAATCATCCACAGAAGTACAGATTCTACGAATTCTCAGAAATTGAGAAAAAGGAAGACTTTTTCTCAAAGGGCTGGGGTGGGCACTGGAAAAATGCAGTACCGCATTACTGTCTGTCGGTTTGGTGTATACTTGTGTAGAGAAATCCCCATCTATAATTTTAACTAATACATCCAAAAATGGAATTTCCGTCGTACTTGAAGCATGAGTAAATTTTACTTTTGGATGACACATGTCAAGATATGTTAAAAAATCACCTAGTATATCAACATCTCCATTCCAAATAAGGAACACGTCATCAATATAACGAGTCCAAAGTTTGATTTTACTTGAAAAATGTGACGGATACACCCATTTCTGCTCAAAGTCATCCATAAACAGGTTAGCAATGGCCGGAGCCATTGTAATCCCCATTGCTATCCCAGACTGTTGTTGAAACAACTCATCTTCAAACATGAAAAAACTATTTTGAAGCACTAATTTAGCCAGTTGATATAGAAACTTAGTAGGCACTCTAGAATCAATTCTTAAATCCAGAGTCCTACTAATAATTTCAAGCGCCTCCTCTTGGGGAATGATAGTATAGAGGGAACATACATCTATCGTAACCAATATAGTATCCGGATCCGGTTTTAACTGCTCAAGTTTCTTGAGGAAGGCTGTAGTATCCTGCAAAAAGGACAAGGTTTTTTTGACAAAAATTTGCAAAAATTTATCTATGTAGATAGATGCCGCTTCTAGAAGCGATCCTTTATTAGAGACAATCGGTCTCCCTGGTGGAGCTGTCAATGATTTATGGATCTTAGGGAGTAGATAGAATATTGGAATCTTTGGATATCTTACATTTAGAAAGCGGAACTCCTTCTGGGTTAAATAGCCATGATCCAAAGCTATTTTAGTCAATTTATTGATCTTAGATTGTAAGTTTTCAGTCGGATCTGCTGTTAAAATTTTATAGTCCTCACTATATAGCTGTTTATAGGCCTCTGCCATGTAGTCTACTTTCTTCATTAACACAATCTTACCCCCTTTGTCAGCTCTCCTAATTATCAACTCTACATCAGATGTAAGTGTCATAATAGCATTCTTCTCTTCTCTACTTATATTGCCAGTATAAATCGACTGTTTTTCTTTACTAATTTTGTCAATGTCCATCTTAAGAAGTTTATGAAATGTTTCCAACACCGGATCCACCGGACCTGGAGGCACCCAGCTATATAGTGAGGACTATAAAATTTTAACAGCAGATCCGACTGAAAACTTACAATCTAAGATCAATAAATTGACTAAAATAGCTTTGGATCATGGCTATTTAACCCAGAAGGAGTTCCGCTTTCTAAATGTAAGATATCCAAAGATTCCAATATTCTATCTACTCCCTAAGATCCATAAATCATTGACAGCTCCACCAGGGAGACCGATTGTCTCTAATAAAGGATCGCTTCTAGAAGCGGCATCTATCTACATAGATAAATTTTTGCAAATTTTTGTCAAAAAAACCTTGTCCTTTTTGCAGGATACTACAGCCTTCCTCAAGAAACTTGAGTAGTTAAAACCGGATCCGGATACTATATTGGTTACGATAGATGTATGTTCCCTCTATACTATCATTCCCCAAGAGGAGGCGCTTGAAATTATTAGTAGGACTCTGGATTTAAGAATTGATTCTAGAGTGCCTACTAAGTTTCTATATCAACTGGCTAAATTAGTGCTTCAAAATAGTTTTTTCATGTTTGAAGATGAGTTGTTTCAACAACAGTCTGGGATAGCAATGGGGATTACAATGGCTCCGGCCATTGCTAACCTGTTTATGGATGACTTTGAGCAGAAATGGGTGTATCCGTCACATTTTTCAAGTAAAATCAAACTTTGGACTCGTTATATTGATGACGTGTTCCTTATTTGGAATGGAGATGTTGATATACTAGGTGATTTTTTAACATATCTTGACATGTGTCATCCAAAAGTAAAATTTACTCATGCTTCAAGTACGACGGAAATTCCATTTTTGGATGTATTAGTTAAAATTATAGATGGGGATTTCTCTACACAAGTATACACCAAACCGACAGACAGTAATGCGGTACTGCATTTTTCCAGTGCCCACCCCAGCCCTTTGAGAAAAAGTCTTCCTTTTTCTCAATTTCTGAGAATTCGTAGAATCTGTACTTCTGTGGATGATTTTAAGAAACAAGCAATGACTTTAAAATATAAATTTTTACAACGAGGGTACCCGGAAAAAACTATTAATATTGCCTATAAGCGAGCCCTTTATAATCATAGGGAATTACTATTGACCCCTAGAGATAAAAATGTTGTGAAAACTTGTGAAAAAGTTATGACATGTGTGCTAACCTACTCGGCCCATAGTCATAAAATAGCCCAATCCCTAAGGAAACATTGGGAGATGTTGCAAATAGCAGGGACGTTTCAAGATCACTCCCTTAGGATAGCATATCGGCGAAATAGAAATCTTAAGGAAGTGTTATGTCCGTCCCGTCCTAAGAAGATTGTAGGTAATTTAGCTGGTGAAATGTTAGGCCACTTAACTTGTGGCAAATGCCAAATGTGTGCCCTTATGGATTGTACTACAACTTTTGTGAATCCTAGAGATGGAAGAGTTTATAATTTAAATCATTCTTCCAATTGTAAAACGCGTGGGGTTGTGTACATTTTGAGATGTCCTTGTGACCTTCTATATATAGGTCAAACATCGAGACAGCTAAATGTTAGGCTGACTGAACACAAGAGTAATATTAAAAATCTTAACATGGGGGCCCCTTTGGCAAAACATTGTATCACAAGAAAACATGACTTTGGAACATTAAGAGTTGTTATCATAGAAGTGGTCAAACCAGATAATAGAGGGGGGGACTTTAGGCGTATGTTGGCACAACATGAACAGAGATGGATTAGTCGATTGGATACAGTACATCCGAATGGTTTGAATAAACAATTCGAATGGCAACATTTCTATTGATTGCGAGGTTAAAATTGAGGTTTACAGAAAATAACAATATAAGATGTTTCCCCGTATACGAGATTGTCCGCTTTTATGTAATTTGATTCTCTGTTTGACGTCAGAACGCTGCCAAGTGTTTTAAAACGAGGCTGTCGCCATTTTGGCTTTATCTTGAGACCGCTAGTAAAATGTACTCTGAGCAGTAAGTAAGAGAGCTTTGTGTGAGGAAATTGTAAGTAATTTATGGTTTTTGATTATATATTTCTGTTTGTGTTGCAGCATCTTGTTTCCTAAATAACTCGGCCCTGATGCAGTGAGCTTGAATTTTCGCCCACGAAACGTTGGCCACGTTGGCTTTATTTGTGAAATACAAGTGCTGACTTAAGATGAGTGCTGACTTAAAGATAAGCTCTAAAGATAAGTAGGCTTGTATAAGCCAATACTTGTTGAAAACTAATATTTTTGAGCAATCACATAACGTTGGAGAAAAGAAATTTAGAGATAAAACGAGAAATATAGATAGTGTAGTCTCAAACGTGAATAAGGAAGGATGATAGGAAGTGTATGATTAAATATAGTATGATAGGAAGTGTATGAAAATAGATGTTTTAAGGATTTTTTCTTAAAAAAAGAATAAATATTAAGAATAAAAAATTTTTTTTATAAGTGTTGAATAATATAAAATGAGAGTGAGGCCAATGATTGGAGATTAAAGGAGCGATTATAGCTACGCTGAATACCCCAGTCATTGAATGGCTACGCGTAGGCTCCATTGCTGAGGCTAACTCTCATAGATTACGATATTTACAACCTTATTCATTCTTATTTTATATCCAACCATATCTTTATATGCCTCTCTCAAGGAGATATGCATCTAGTTTGCTTTTGAAGCCTAGGACTGTCGATTCCGCAATAATCTCCCCTGGGAGAGTATTCCAGATGTCAACCACTCTCTGTGTGAAGCAGAACTTCCTGATATTAGTCCTGAACTTGCCCCCCCTTAGCTTCATTTCATGTCCTCTTGTCCGTGTCAAATTGGACAATGTAAATAATCTTCTCTGCTCTATTTTGTCGATTCCTTTCAGTATTTTGAAGGTCTCGATCATATCCCCACGCAGTCTCCTTTTCTCAAGGGAGAACAATCCCAGTGTTTTAAGTCGATCCTCATATTCCAGTTTCTCCATACCCTTCACTAGTTTAGTTGCTCGTCTCTGCACCCTCTCCAGCAGTTTTATATTCTTCTTTAGGTAGGGAGACCAATGTTGGACGCAGTATTCCAAGTGGGGTCTGACCATTGCCCTATAAAGCGGCATTATAACTTTCTCCGATCTACTCGAGATTCCTTTCTTTATCATGCCCAACATTCTATTTGCCTTATTTGCTGCTGCCGCGCATTGTGCCGACGGCTTCAGGGTCCTATCTATCAGTACACCCAGATCCCTTTCTTGTTCACTTTTTCCCAGAGTTGCACCTGACATTCTGTACTCGTATTCCTTATTTTTACTGCCTAAATGCATTACCTTGCATTTCTCCACGTTGAACTTCATCTACCATTTCTCCGCCCATTTTTCTAACCGACACAAATCGCTCTGGAGTTCCTCACTGTCCTCCTGCGATCTGATTGCCCGGCAGAGTTTTGTGTCGTCTGCAAATTTGATGATCTCACTGGATGTTCCGTTTTCCAGGTCATTGATATAAATATTAAAAAGGATCGGCCCAAGTACCGAGCCCTGGGGTACACCACTAGTCACTTTCTCCCAGTCTGAGAACTTCCCATTTATGCCTACTCTCTGCTTCCTGTTTTCCAGCCATTTGCCTATCCATCTTTGTATATCTCCCTCTATGCCATGGCTTTGTAGTTTCCTGAGAAGTCTTTCGTGTGGAACTTTGTCAAATGCTTTCTGGAAGTCCAAGTATATTATGTCCACCGGCTTTCCACTATCAATTTGCTTGTTCACGGTCTCAAAGAATTGGAGTAAATTCGTCAAACACGATTTCCCTTTCCTGAATCCATGTTGACTGGGTTTCATCAAGTCGTGTGTGTCCAAGTGCTGAACTATGCTATCCTTGATCAGTGATTCAATCATCTTGCCGGGGACAGACGTAAGACTCTCAGGTCTATAGTTGCCCGGTTCTCCTCTCGATCCTTTTTTGAAAATTGGCGTGACGTTCGCTTTCCTCCAGTCGTCTGGTATCTGACCAGTTCTGATTGACAGGTTTGCAAGTTTTTGCAATAACTCTCCGATTTCAACCTTCAATTCCTTCAAGACTCTCGGGTGAATTTCATCCGGTCCAGGGGATTTGTCACTTTTAAGTTTGTCGATCTGGTAGTATATCTGATCTAAGTTCACTTCAACTGTGGTGAGGCTGTCCTCTATTTCTCCTGTAAACAGTTTCTCCGCTTCAGGTATTGTTGAGGTGTCCTCCTTCGTAAAGACGGACGCAAAGAAGGAATTTAGTTTGTCTGCGATTTGTTTATCTTCCTTGATGTACCCTTTTCTTCCCTTGTCGTCCAGGGGTCCCACTGCCTCTTTTGCAGGTTTTTTCCCTTTCACGTATCTAAAGAAGGGCTTGAAGTTTTTGGCCTCCTGGGCTATTTTTTCCTCATAGTCCTGTTTTGCATCCCTCACCGCCTTGTGACATTTCTTCTGTTCATCTTTATGTTTGTTCCAGGCTTCGGTTGTCTTCGTGCATTTCCATTTTTTGAAAGAGTCCTTCTTTTCTTTTATGGCTTCCTTCACCTGTATGGTAAGCCATGCCGGTTCTCCTTTGCCTTTAGTTCTCCGATCTTTGGAAATCCTTGGAATGTAGAGATCTTGTGCTTCTGCAATAGTATTTTTCAATAGGCACCATGCCTGATCTACTGTTTCAAGTTTGTCCACCATCTTCTCGAGTCGTTTTGTTACCATGGCTCTCATGCAATCGTATTTACCCTTTTTAAAGTTTAAGGTGGTGGTTAAGGTTTTGGCATGTTTCCCTTTCCCGATGTCAAGTTTAAAGTTGATTACATTGTGATCACTCGTTCCCAGTGGAACCATGACTTCTACTTCTGTTATCGGTCCGTTGAGACCATTTAGGACCAAGTCCAAGGTGGCGTCGCCTCTTGTCGGCTCTTTTACCATTTGCTCCAAGGTCTCTGTGTTACTATCTCAAGTGAAAATTTAAAAAAACTAGTTAAGTCCATCACTGGGTCAATTCTTCCAGAAGTCTCAATTCCCCCAAAAGCTTTAGTAGAAACATACTGAGTTTTTACAATTGGAGGTAAAGCCTCTTCAGGAATCTTGAGAACCTCTTTAAAATAATGTCTCACCAAATTTACTTAAGACAACAAAGGAGATTTGGGAAAATTCAAACAACATAAATTATTCCTTCTTAACTGGCTTTCTAAATATTCAATCTTCCTTTGAACAAAGTTCTTATTTTTCATCAAAACCACTCCAAGACCTTGAACCTCCTCCACTTTCCATTCTAAAGAGGTAACTTTTTCAAACTGCTGTACTGTTTCTTGGGACCGGAACGCAATCTTCTCAGAAATTTCACCCTCTATTTTCACCCTCTCTAATTTCACCCTCTATTTTCTCCACACTTCTCAAGGAGAATTCAAGTTTTGTATAGCATCCCAGAGTGCCTTTAGGGTTACCACAACTGGTTTCTCAATCTTCCCCGCAAAACAAACTTCAGAAGGGACATTCCCTCCATATACATAACTTACTGTTTTAAGAGTTGAAAACTCTATTGGAGTTGAAATCTTTGATGTTGCTACTCTATGGAGCTTTCTCAGTCAGAAGAGAATTCCCAGAGAGCAGCAAAGAAGACTGAGTCCCTTGCTTGATGTACTTCCTCCAACAAACTCCTTCCGGGTTTCAGGGATACTGTGCAATTCTCGGGACTCAATGAGATCCCATTACCACTACTGCAGATAGTTTGAACTAGCGGCATTTGAGCAGAGGAAGAAAATTCTTGTCTCATCGGCGGTGTCTGGGCAGCCGCCAGGAATCAAGCCTTTGCTCTTTCTCTTTCCCATAGCAAAAGCAAGAAAAACCCGGTGAGAACAAACTCAGGGAGCTCAGAGAAGGTGATCAGTATGTGCTCCTCAGATAAGTGCCATCTTGGATTGTTTCCAACAGAATCAATTCTTATAGATTCTGGAGAGGACACATGAATACTGGAAGGGAGCAGAGTATTTCTATGAATTTCTAAAAGTTTAAAGTAATTGTTAAATTGACTAGGCTTTATACATAAAATGGCATCAAAATAGGCTCCCACACAATACTGGTAATAAAGCTGCAAAGACTGAATGAAAACTCCAGTGGCACAAACAGGACACCTACAGAGAATTCATTCTCTGATATCCTTTTGCACTGCATGGCACTGTATTGGCAGTAATGGGTGATGCACAGAATACACACAGAGTAGACACGCTGGTTCAACTGAGGTTCCACTGAAGTCTTCTCAATCTTTGTGTAAACACATTTGGAACACATGAATTGCCTAATGCTCATAAAAAGTCCTTGGCTAAAACTGTGGCAGAAAAGGCAGAAATGTTTTTTTTAATGGAACATCTGGGAAGGCAGACTGGATGGACCATTTGGGTCTTTATCTGCTGTCATCTACTATGTTACTATGGCACAGCTGGACCAAAGAAAGGAAAGACACTTCAGGGTGTATGGTGTTTAGTTACCCTTATAAAGAAAATCTCAGTTGTGGGACAGAAGGTTAATTTATTCATGAATCTTGGACCTGAAGTGAACTGTTTCATCTCTGAGGGCTAGCTATAAACTTTGCTAATAGTGTTGCTATTCTGTCTGGTTTGTCTTGAATAAACTGCAATCTCTGCTGAGCATGGATTGTCTCCTTATGTTTGTTTGTTTACAGTATTGCTATAATACTCATCCATTACTTCCATACCTTGATACTACTAATCTCACCTGTGATGACCACCAAGGGATCCTCTCTATAGGGAGCGCCCCCTACAGAGAGGTTGACACTCTTTATTTTGATTTGTATTTATTTAATTTTGGTTGTCTTAGCACTTATTTTTGTTTATTACTAAGGGATCCTGCCAGGTACCTCTGACCTGGATTGACCCCAATTGGAAACAGGGTACTGGGTTTATGTAATTGTATACTGTTCTGAATTCTGAGAGATATGTTCTGTCCCAGCAAAGTGTAGCGACATCACCCACTTATATGCCTGACTCAACCCTATTTGTTGCTGTAAAGACCATGGAGTTGCCATACAACAAATTACGAGCAACTAGAAGAATTAGATGAGGCTTAATTATAGTTTTTGGTGGAATTCATTGTGTCATATGTATAAAATGGAAAGAAATAGAAAGAATATTAGCCATTCAGAAAGAGAATTTTAAGAAATTTCAGGAGACTTGGGAGCCATTAGCAAAATATTGTAATGTTTAATTATTGTTTTTCCCTATAACATGCACATCCGGGAGGGGGGAGGTTGGGGATCTGATAGATTAATTAATTTAGATATATTGGGATTCATTATAGAAATTTTATGTGATGGGCATTGTGATTGTTTAGGAGGGGGGGGACTAATTCTGAAATGGATATTAATGGAATATTAAGTGTGTCATTGATGTATAAAACGTGGTATTTATTGTTACACTTACTGTAAGTTTTGAAAATAATAAAGAATTGGGGAAAAAAACCCATAAATGAATTCAGAATAAAACATATTTCAAAAATAACAATCCAGATAAGAATTAGATTGTTTTTTCCTAAAAGGAAAATAGGATTCTTCCTCACAAGCACTTACTTTTTTTTTTTTATAAGTTCTTTATTATTCTTTTTCAAACTTACAGCAAGTACACAAAAGAACAATATGAAAGACCTTCATACAACACTTGAACATCATACAATTATATATTATAAGTATATAAACTAGTTAAATTCCCTCCCCCCTGCCCTCCTTCCTATACTATCATTAAACATATAATTATGTTAAAACATTCATTTTTACATCAAATTTCCCCCCATCACCCCTATATATACTATCAGAGTAAAATGATGCCTATTCACTACAAAAATCAACCATCGGCCCCCAGATCTTTAAAAAATTTTTATAACTACCTTTCTGTAATGCAATTGCTCTTTCCATCTTGTAAATATGACACAAGGAATTCCACCAAAACGTATAATTGAGATTGTTATAATTTTTCCAGTTGTTAGTAATATGTTGAATAGCAACACCCATCATCATCATTAAAAGCTTGTTGTTATGTACTGATAATTGACTTTTTTTTCTCATAGACATACCAAACAGAACAGTACCATATGATATTGCAACATGATTTTCTAATAAGCAATTTATTTGAGACCAAATTGAATTCAAAAAGTTCATAATGTAGGGACAGTAAAAATTAGATGATCCAATGTCCCCGCTTCTAGATTACAGTGCCAGCATCTATTAGATTTAGAGCTATCCAACTTCTGTAAATGAACTGGGGTCCAAAAAGCTCTATGTAATAAAAAGAACCAAGTTTGTCTCATAGATGCCGACACTGTACATCTCATTCTCCAAGACCAAATTCGTGGCCATTGAGAAGCAGAAATATTATGCTTAATCTCAATGCTCCAAATGTCTCTAAGACCAGTTTCTGGCTTTTTATTTAGAAATCCAGATAATAATTTATACCACTTTGCGGCTTGGTGTCCCATGAAATCTGCCTGGAAACATAAGAACTCCAAACTATACTGAATATTAAGAGTTTTCCATTCAGGGAACCCCACCTGAATAGCCTGCTTCAGCTGCAACCATTTAAAACTTTGTGATTTATTAAGATCAAATCTATTTTGCAACTGTGAAAAATCAAGCAGTTTACCATCTGAAATGACATCATTTAAAGTTCTTATGCCCGCAATAATCCAGTGCTTCCATAAGATTTGAGATCTGCCAATTCGAATCTTGGAGTTTATCCACAGAGATAGATTCGTTTATTTATTTATTGGAATAGATGTTAAATTCTTAATGTATCTCAAAGTTTTCCATGTATCAATCAAAATTCTGTTCTGTTTATATCTCCTAGGCATTTTTATACTAACAACATGAACTAAATTTAAAGGAAACAATATAACCATTTCAAATATAACCAGTCTGGAGCATTATCAAAGAGTTCTGGGAGGATCCAGTACATACCCTGGCGTAAAATATAGGCTTGATGATACCTATAAAAATTTGGAAATTTGACCCCTCCCTCCTCAATTGGCTTTTGTAGAGATACTAGAGCAATTCTAGGTCTTTTACCCAACCAAATAAATTTTGTAATACCATTAAGTTTTTTATAAAAGGACCCCTGAAAAAAAATCGGTATCATACTCATTTGGTAACAAACTACAGGCAAAATCATCATTTTAATTGTTTGGACTCTCCCCCACCATGAAAGATGCAAAGGATTCCATTGCTCACAGATTTCTGTTATTTTTTTAATAAAAGTTTTTCATTCTCTTTCAAAGTGTCTTCCAGAGTATTTTTTATCATTATACCTAAATATTTTAATCCATCTTCTTTCCAAGTAAATGAAAAAGAATCAAATAAACCTTTAGTACAATGCACATTAAGAGGAAGAATTTCAGACTTACTCCAATTTATTTTATATCCTGAAAATTTTCCAAATGTATCAATCAATTCTAATAAACATGGAATGGTAGATTCAGGATTTTTCAAATATAGCAATATATCATCTGCATATGCTGAAACTTTGTATTCTCTATCAGAAAAGAGAATACCTTGTATCCCCTTTGCTTGTTGAATGGCCAATAACAAGGGTTCTAATACAATATCAAAAAGCAAAGGAGATAACGGACAACCCTGTCTAACCCCCCTCTGCAAAGTAAAACGATCAGAGAAATTGCTATTAATGTACAATCTTGCAGAAGGGGAGCTATACAAAGCTTGAATCATTTGTATAAATCCCGGACCAATACCAAACCAATCCAGTGCCTGATACATAAAAGACCATTCAACTCTATCAAACGCTTTTTTCGCATCTAAAGAAATAGAAAAAGCCGGATCAACAACTTCTTTAGATAAATTTAACATATGAAAACCCAATCTAGCATTATTAGAGGAATGTCTTTTTGCAACGAATCCAGTTTGATGCATATAAATAATAAAAGGGAGAGCCTTAGCTAAGCGTAAAGCCAATATCTTAGCCAAAAGTTTACCATTAACATTTATTAATGAAATAGGCCTGTAATTTGAAACCAAAGTAGGATCTCTATTTGGCTTTGGTAAAACAATTGTTACTGATTCAGCCATAGTACCTGTAATACATCCCTTAGATAACTGGGACTGAAATAAATTTAACAAATGGGGTAATAAAGAAATTTGAAATTATTTGTAAAATTCTACTGTAAAACCATCCCCACCTGGAGCGGATCCAATTCTAAGAGACTTCAACGCTGTTTCTAATTCTTTTAATGATATAGGCTCATCTAAACTCCTTTTTATATGATCAGGAACCTTCGGACCAATAATTAATTTAAAAAAATCTATACCATCCTTCTCCCTACCATCATAAGATTCAGAAGAGTACAGCTCTTTATAAAACTTTAAAAATTTACTTAAAATGCTCTCAATTTGATTATGCATCACACCTTTCTTATCTTTAATTGCAATAACTTTTGTTCTTCTTTTCTTTGCTTTAAGATAATTAACCAATAACCTACCCGCCTTATTTGAATTTCCATAATACAAAGTTTGCTGAGAAAAAAGATCTTTCCTTATCAATTTTGATGCTAATTCATTATATTTACCTTTTGCTTTTAATAAATCTTGTAAAGTGTCATGTTCCCATTTATTAATCAATTTAGCTTCCAAAACTTTAATTTCTCTTTCCAAATTAGAATATTGATTTTTAATTTGTTTTCTAATATAAGCAGAATAAGAAATAATATTACCTCTTAAAGTAGCCTTAAAAGCATCCCAAACATTTTCCATAGAAATTTCATCTGATAAATTATATTGGAAAAATTCATTAATTTTTATTTTTAATTCATCTAAAAATTTTGTATCAACAAGCAATGTGTTATCAAATCTCCAAATAGGTCTACTATACTCTTGCTGATCTATTTGAAGTTCAATCCATACACCTGCATGATCATATAGAATAATTGGGTCTATAGAAGCTTTAATCACTTGTTGAACTAATTGAGTTGAGACAAAAATAAAATCAATTCTAGAAAAAGACTTATGAACTTGTGAACAAAAAGAAAATTCCCGATCATTAAAATGAAGAATACGCCAAATATCTTTTAAATCACATGAATGCACCAAATTATCTAACCCTAATGATTTTATATTTCTACAAGGTTTTTTTATCCAATAATGGATCCATAACAGCGTTAAAATCTCCAGCCACAACCAATTTGGAAGCAGCCAGTGGGAGTAACAATCTCTGTAATGTCTTAAAAAATTCATTTTGATTCGAATTAGGGGCATATATATTAAACAAAGCCAGGGTATTATTTCCCATACTCATCTCCACATGCACCCATCTACCCTTTGGATCTGAACCTACTATTTTAAAATTTGCTGAACACTTTTTATTTATAAGAATAGCTACCCCTGCTTTTTTCCCATCTGCAGGAGTAAAAAAAACAATGTTTCACCCAACTCCCTTCCAATTTTTTTGACTCTATTATAGACAGATGAGTCTCTTGAATGTAGTAAATATCTGCATTCTGCTTTTTTAAGAATGCTAATGTTTTTTTTCCTTTTAACCTGATGATTGAGGCCATTCACATTCAGAGAAAAAATTTTAAAAGCCATCATAAAATTTTATAATTAGAATAACATATCAAAAAATTGCAAAATTCATGAATAAGCACCATTTTCCTAAAATTAAATTTTTGAATCAGAACCTTATACCCATTACCCCATCCCACCCACCCCTCATTCCCATTGAAAACTTGAAAACGCACATTTGATAGTAAGTACTGAAATGCTCCCCTCAAGCTTAAGATTGAAATTAATTATATCAATATAATAAGCCTCAAAAATTCTAAAATTAAAGGACAAAAATCATTCATTATTAACCTAACAATTAATATATATCATTAAACAAAAATTAAATATCATTAAATGAAACTCTAAAAAGAACTTTCACAAATTCATATTGTCTAAAAAATAAAATCTCTTTACATTTCTTAAACTTAACTAATTATTTTATATGAATCTTTTTTATATATATAAATAATATAATACTCACAGAAAGTTGATATAATAAGTAGAATACAACTCATAGATACAAAAATAGAAATTATAACATAAAGAATTCTCAAATCCCAAAAACCTATCGTATTAAAACACATTAACTGAAACACTGATAAAATAAAATAGGATAGCAAATAAAATCCATCCATATAATTTGTATGAAGACCCAATTAAACCCCACCAGAACTATAATTTCATACACAAATAATGACAATTAATACTGATATATTTAAAAAAAACCAAACTTATGTATACTCTAATCAAATCCCAATCATACTTAATTATAATCAAATAAGTTATTACTAGTATATTAGAATATACAAATATAACCCCACCAAACTGAATCTCTTCCAACAAAAAAAAAATAAATTCACATAAGTTTAATATGAAAAAGGAACAAATTTCTCCCTATTAATTCCCTCTATTCTAATACCATCAATTACATATTATTATATCTAAATAATATATATCATCCTCTTATAATTACATATAATGAGATAATAACACCCCTCCCATCCAAAACTATACTTCTCAGTATATTATATAAATAACTATAAAATACATATCAATCCAATTAAAAGCCAAATAAGTATGAATCTAAATTGAAATTTCCCCTGTATATACCATCCTAGAACAAATTTACTTTCATAGTTCAAAACTGAAAGAATAACAAAGTCTCCCCATTCTCATATACACTGCCTTGACCTTTTGTGTAACAGATTTAATTTTCTTTTTTTTTTTTTAAAAAAGCTCATAATCCATTAGGTTCCATAAGCATGTTAACAGAGTCTCATCCAACTCTTCATGCAATGCTGCCCAAAGAACAGACGCGCTGTATTCTTCTGTTTTTCAAAAACCTAACCTGGTTCACGGAATCGCATGGGTGGGATATGGTTATACCAGGGTACAACCTACTTCGTTGCGACCGAGAGGGTAAATTGGGAGGAGGAGTAGCGCTATACACTAAGGAAAGCATCAAAACCACCAGAATCACAGATGTTAGATACACCGGGGAATCCCTCTGGGTGAACCTGGCCAGAGGGAATGAAAAATGCCTATACCTTGGGGTGATATATAGACCTCCCAGGCAACAGGAGGACAAAGACATGGAATTGATCGAGGACATAGAGAACATCACACTGCGCGGGGACACAGTAATGCTAGGAGACTTCAACATGCCAGATGCAGATTGGAACACACTCTCCGCGACTACGGGTAGCAGCAAAAGAATATTAACCTCCATAAAGGGTGCACTTCTCAAGCAATTGGTATTGGAGCCCACCAGGGACCAGGCGTTACTAGACCTAGTTCTCACCAACAGAGATAGCGTCACGGAAGTCTCAGTAGGAGACACACGGGCCTCCAGCGACCATAATATGGTATGGCTCAACCTCAAGAAAGGTTTCCCTAAGACAAACACAGCAACAAGGGTTCTCAACTTTAGAGGCACAGACTTCAACCGCATGGGAGATTTTGTCCATCAGGAGCTACATAAACAAGCAATATCTGACAATGTGGAGGATATGTGGTCGTCTCTGAAGTCCATCCTACACGAAGCAACAGACCGATACATAAAGACAGTAAGTAAACGCAGGAGAAATAAAAGATCCCAATGGTTCAGTAAAGAAATTTCAGACCTAGTTAAACAGAAAAAAAGACGCATTTATCACCTACAAACATTTAGGCAGAGAGGGGGCGAAAGAGGACTATCTAGACAGATCTAACTTATTCATAAAAGATATGACGCAAGGACTTAGAGGACGCCGACGACGCCAAACTTTGCAACATAGTAGGCAAAAGCTTATTACCTGATAATATGACACACGACCTACTGTTGCTGGAACAATGGTCAACTACTTGGCAGCTAGGCTTCAATGCTAAAAAATGCAAGATAATGCACCTGGGTAAGAGAAACCCGCGTAGAACTTATGTACTAAATGGTGAGACCTTGGTTAGGACCACGGCGGAACGCAACCTAGGGGTGATCATTAGTGAGAACATGAAGGTTGCCAATCAAGTGGAGAAGGCTTCCTCCAGGGCAAGACAAATGTATCCGCAGAGGTTTCGTCAGCAGGAGACCTGAAGTTATGATGCCGTTGTACAGAGCCATGGTGAGGCCTCACTTGAACACATTGTGTTCAGTTTTGGAGACCACACTACCGAAAGGACGTGCTGAGGATCGAGTCGGTTCAGTGAACGGCCACCAGGATGGTCTTGGGGCTCAAGGATCTCACGTATGAAGAAAGATTTAAAAAATTGCGGCTGTACTCACTTGAGGAAAGAAGAGAACGGGGAGATATGACTGAAACATATAAGTACATCACAAGACGCATCGAGTCAGAAGATGATATCTTCTGGCTCATGGGACCCTCGACCACCAGAGGGCATCCGCTGAAGATCAGGGGAGGGAAGTTTCATGGCGACTCCAGGAAGTACTTCTTCACCGAAAGAGTAGTGGATCACTGGAACAGACTCCCACTCCAGGTGATAAAGGCCAGCAGTGTGACGGATTTTAAGAGAAAATGGGATACTCACGTGGGATCTTTAAGGGAGTAAATTCAGGGGAGGGGATACTTGGAATGGGCAGACTTGGTGGGCTATAGCCCTTTTCTGCTGCTTCTTTCTATGTTTCTAACGTTTGTACTACTTCCCTGACCCGGAAGAAAAGAGATAGGCTTTGGGCAAAACCATTAACACAGATAAACCCAAATGAGAATGCTTTCAAAAAGAAAACAAAAGAAAGCAAAGCAACATACAATAAAAGTAATCAAGCCACACTTTCCATAACATAATATATTTCACCACATCTTTCCATCCCAATGACTGAAGTTGATCAGAACATTAGCTGGTTATTGCTGTACTTCCCATGGACTTCAACAACAATCACTTGGACTACTCCAATAATGCTAAAACACAGCATTGTGAAGATGGATTACCAGGAACCAGGCTCCAAGTAAGAAAAACAATGTTAAATTCCCATTTATAAATTTCTAGGTCTTCAACTATGTGACCATAAGTAATTCCATGACATTTTATAGTATATGAAGATTCCGCTAAAACTTAGAAGTCCGGAGCAAAATTAGAAGATGTTATGACGTATCGGATTTTATAAGCAAACAAAACTCCTTTCTGAGAGGACTGATAAAAAATTTCAGCTTTATAACCAATAACTTAAACAGCTCTTTTTTTTAAAAAAAAATCTTTATTCATTTTATACATCTTACAACAACTAAGGGCACACTCATAACTTCAAGAGCATTTTCGAAAAAGTTAGTAAAATAGAATCTGCAGTGCAAGGAAAACCTCTAATTTGCATATCATCCTCGATCTTCTTTTCAAGCATTCCAAAGAGAATGTTAACTAATATTACTGCGTATCCAGGACAGTTAAAACAGTTGAATTAAAAAAGAAATTCCACTTTTCAAAACATATAAAGAAACATACATATCCTTCTCTTTTTCGATAAAATATAGCTCAAATCACACAAAATAAAACATAAATTTGCAACTTCCTTTTACCATCCATCCTTATGACATCATCGGTTGCACGCATTTATCTAAAAACTCCTTCAATTTGTCAGGATCTTAAAAATTCAGAGTTTTATTGGCATAGGTGACCCTCATTATAGCAGGGTATAATAAGCCAAATTTAGCCCCTAGCTGCCTCATTTGTGGCCGTAGATCCAGCAATTTTTTTTTCTTATCAGCAGTGGTCTTAGCAAAGTCTGGAACAATGTGAATTTTTGCATCCTGACATTTTAAGTTCTTATTTTCTTTTGCAAGCTTTATAATTTCCATAACTTGCTGATGACTCAGAAGTTTGAATATCAGGGGACGTAGTCTCAGATCCTTGCCAGACCGTCTCATAGGGATCCTATGAGCTCTTTAAAACTCCAAAGGATATTTTAACTTGAGTGGCAGAATCTTAGGAAGAAAATGTTCAAGAAAGGAGATGGCATCATTATTTTCAACACCTTCAGGGAGCCCAATAATCCTTAAATTATTCCGTTTTCCCCTATTAATAGCATCCTCCATTTCTTTAGAAAGAAAATCCACTTTTTCTTTATATGATTTGCATTAACTCAGCTTCATTTGCTGCCAATCTTTTTCCATCTGATCCACTTTTAGTTCAAATCTTTCCATACGTGCTGTAAGACATTTTACTTCTTCCTTCATCTCCTGCAAATTTTTTGCGTTGTATGAAACTATGTCAGTAATTAGTTTCAGTTGAGCGAAAATGTCTCCATTATCCTCTCTCGGCAACGGCACTTTCGCAGGATTCACATGATCTAACTTTGATCTTTTAGCACCTCCTCCACTTGTGCTAGCCACTTCATTTTTCATCTGCTTACTTGTAGCCATTATCGGACTTGAAATCTCTCAAATTCACTAAAATGAAACTAAATTAGTGACTTAATATTTCTTTCATAAAGCTTGTAATAGCAGAGCTCAATCAGTACCCAACCATCCGGCTGCGGTTCCAAGCCACGCCCCTCTAACACACAAGCACTTCTCAAAATTTGAATGACAATTTAGGACCCAAATAGAAAAAAACATTGAGCAAATTATTTCAAAATTACCACAGATGCAGTCCTACTTTCATATTTATGGTATCCATTTAGTGACTTGTGAATATTTAATTATTTATTCAATTTTTTTTAGCTCAACCTCCCAAAGGAGCTCAGAATGAGTTACAAATCAGGTATTCAATCATTTTCCCTATCTGTCCCAGCGGGCTCACAATCTTTGAAATGTACCTGGGGCAGTGGAGGATTAAGTGACTTACCACTGGGCTCCTTCTCCGGCCATCCAATTGGAGAGTTGAGGAACAGATCCAGAGGAGGCCGAGAAAACTCAATCCTGAATCCCTCCCGGATAATATCCAGAACCCAGCGGTTGGATGAAATCTGTTCCCATTCCTCCCAGAATGCTGACAGCCACCCTCCAATATGAGGAAGGGTAGATGTTGTCCTGTGTCATCGTTGTTTTTTTGGAGGTCGAGCCACCATGGGAACCTGCAATTTGCTGGCATCTGAAACTGCTAGACTTCTGCCTGGACCCATGAAAGGGCTTCTGGGAAAAGTAGCTGGAGGAAAATTGGCGGGATCTCCTAGAGGCCTCTGCCGCCCCTGGCAGATCGACGGTTACTATCCAAGAGGGATTTGGGACAGCGATCTATCACACTGGCCATGAGGTAATCTGCTGAGAATAGTCTTAGAGGTTGAGTCACCCACCCATTGTCAGATCCAGATCATCTGGCGGGCAGAAATGGAGTAAGCTGAAACCTTACTCAGGACTCTGGTGATGTCATAAAGAGCATCGGCCACATAATCCACTCCCTCCTTAAAATATGAGAGGACAGGAATCCCCTAGCTACAAGGGACTAATTCACAATCTCATATGGCAGGCCTGTGCTAGGAAGGAGGCAGCTGCTGCAGTTTTGATACCCACAGCCAGCGCTTCAAACTGTCTTTAAAGGATCACATCCACCTTATGGTCCTGTGAATCCTTTAGCATCACTCCACCTTCACTAAGAAGGGAGGGGTGTTTAATCAATTGTGCTACTGTGGAGTCTACCTTCGGCTGCGCAAACAGCTGTTGGAAGTCTGGAGCCAAAAAACAGAGCCTAGACATAGCTTTGGCCACCCTTAGAGAGCCTTCAGGTGCCTCCCTTTGGTCAGTGACTAAGGAGGTAATACATGGATGAACAGGAAAAAAGTTTGTCTGTGCATTAGTGCAATATTTGAAGGAGCACTGTGAGGCAAAGGTTTGCAGGTAGAGAATGACACTGGGACCGTTTACCGTGATCACCGCAGTAATGGGGACATTTGCAACTGGTTTACCGCAGGAATGGGGACAAGACCTTTCACTGCCCCTTGGAAGCAGTGAAAAGCCTTGCTCCTGTGGTAAAAAATTGCACCCATGTCAGACTCAGCATCTCCTCCCCAGCTCCTCTTAAGCCTATTTTACCTTTAGGAGCCAGTCATGCCATGATGAAGACAGAAGGAACCCAAAACCAAAGCCTGAGACCAATGTGATTTGAAGAATAAAATTACCAGACAACAGAAGGTAGAAAAAAAAAATATTTTATATTTTGTGATTAGAATATTTCAGATTTGAAATGTGTATCCTGCTAGAGCTGGTATTAATAATAATAATAATTTTATTCTTCTATACTGCCATAGTTGAGAGACTTCTAGGCGGTTTATATTCGAAGAAGGCTGGACAATCAGCGAATTACAGGAGGCAAGAATGAGGATTACATAAGAAATAGAAAGAGGATATTAAATTGCATCGTGAAAGATAGGGAATATATCCTTGAGAGTGGAGAGGCTTCTGTTTAGGAGATGAATTTGTCAAACAGAGCGGTTTTAATTGATTTTCGGAATGCGCCGTAAGTCAGATTGGTTTTATTTATCTAGTTATTCAGCCAGGATTGCTGTCTGCCTGCTTGGAACTTGAAGGTTCTGTCCAAAAAGGATTTGTATTTGCAGCCTGAGATCTTTGGGTATGAAAAGATTTTTTGGTTTCTGGTTGGTCTTGTGGGGTTGTGTAAAATGAAGTGAGGTTGTAGATAGGAAGGTGCAAGACCCCAGGCCTGCTTGAAACAAATACAGGCAAATTTGAACAGAATTCGCACCTCCATTGGTAACCAGTGCAACTTTTTGTAGTAAGGGCTAATGTGGTCATTTTTTCTCAGTCCGAAGATTAGACGGACTGCCGTGTTTTGCACTATTCTTAATTTTTATACTGTTATTTTTGGAATACCTAGATAAACGATGTTGCAGTAGTCTATTGTTGATAGGACCAGAGACTGTACCAGTAGTCTAAAGGACGTAGCATCAAAGTATTTTTTTATGGTCCTTAGTTTCCAGAGTGTACAAAAACATTTCTTCATCACTAGGAACTGCAAAGCCCAGGCTGTGCGTCCTTTAGCTTCCAGTAGGCTTACGGCTTTCTCTCTGACCGGGGGACAGTTGCCCTAGTTGCTCTCCCTAACACTATTCCTGCCATGTGTGATTGAAGTACTCTGTTAGCTTGATTTTTCTATGTATTATTCTGTAGTAATTTGGTTTGTTTAGTTTTCACAATAGTGGAGGGGATATTTGTGAAAGGGAGGGGAGACAGGGGTTTTGTTGATCTTTGCTCTGTATTATTTGTGTTTATAAAATGACAATTATACAGAATAGTCTCCTTTAATACTTTAATAAAATAAGTTCAGTATAAAATCATAACTATACGAGGCTTGTGTGGATGGGATTTGACAGTTTGCAGGGTGGGGACTGGGACCGAGCTTGTGGGACGGGGACTGAGCACAGGGCAGGGACGGTGATAATTTTTTTTCCCCCGTATCATTCTCTATTTGCAGGACATAAAGCTTCAACTTAGAGAGGGTGTCAGATATGACATAGGAAATGGATGCTGATCTGAGACACACTGAGGGATCATCACTGATCTGCTGCCATGCCTGTACCCTGGTTCTGAATCCCTTTAGGGATTCCAAATCATTCACTGTCACAGAAAAGCCCTGCGATAATTAAGACATGGAAAGGGATTTCCAATCCTGCTTCAAAGAGTCACTGACATTGGGAGCTGGCGTGGTATGAGGCGGGATGCCTGCCTGGGAGATGGATCCCCCTGAGACAAAGCCGTCGCACCCATAGGCAGTACAGCGCTTCCTGGTCCTGTTAAGTAGGCTTTTCACAAGAGGATAACAAAATTGGAGAAGCCTTACATCGGTGGACCTGAGACTCCTTGTACAACCTGACTGGGGAAAGGTGATTCAACTGAGCAGGATCTCTTCTTCTTAAGACTGAATTTTCTGGGATTTCTGGGGTTCCAAGGTCTTGAAGGACTGAATGGGAGCCAAGCCTGAAGCTCCTGCCCCTTCCTCTCACGTCTTGCACATGGAACAAGGCTGCTTCTCAACTGACAATTCTGCGCAAAAAACGCAAGATCTGGGACTAGAAAGGCCTGGGGCATCCTTGAAAGGTATGTTCTAGCAAAAACGATTGGTTTTGAGGCAGAAAAAATGAAGTTTAAAAAGATCACTAAAAATCCAAGTTGGCTGCTGCCAAGAAAAATGCTCCAAATTAAAAAAAAATAAAATAGTGATTTTAGGGTTTTGAAGAAGAGGGAACAAAATTCTAACCCCAGAAACCTATAAAACTGAAGTTTGCAGTCCCACCCACCACCATCAGATGTGTCCCATAGTGAATAATGGCGGTACTCACTATGACTTCTGGTGCCTGTTTGCCTGGATCAGCCTGTCTGATGCCCCAGAAATTGTCAAACCTCGCGTCAAAGGAATTCTTCTGACTGCTGGTCGGATGGTTTATGACCACGGACTCCCACCCCAGAGATTACTCACATAGTGATGGGGGGATAAACTATGCAGCTGGCTCCCTGATACCCAGGGGGTTCTTATTCAGGGGCCACACAGCCTGTGCTTGTCTCTGATAAAATCAGGTGAGCCGCTCCTAGGGGGACTGAGCTCAAGTTCCTGAAGGGACACAAAGCAGGCTGGCTCCACAGATATTTCATAATATTGGCCTGGGTGCAGCAGTCCATTTACACGAGACAGCATCCTTTCCCCAGCAGAGTAAGTCCAGGAAGGAGACCTCCAAACACCAAAGTCATGAAGAAATGAAAAAAATCCAACAGAAAAATACCAGAAAATAACAAAAAGAAGCAGAGCAGATCAGAACACACTTTCTGAGTTTGCTTGCAGAAGGAAAAACTGAGGAGGAAGCTGTTCTTCACTGCAGAAGAGGAAGAATTCAAGATCTTAAAGTGATACCCTTCTGCAGTTTCATTGGAAGTGGGAATCAACAGCTGAAGTACAGACTCCTGTGTATATATATATATAACAGAAAGCAATGTTTTTTTCTGATACCTTTTGGAGCTATCTAGACAAATCAGGGATTTTTCCTTTATTTTGTATCCTCCTAATATTCAGTATAGTCAAAGCAACAGCCTGTGGTCAGGGGCTCATGCCACCAGGATGCGCTATCTCTGGAACCTGTGACTGATATAGACCTAATTTCAGTCACTAGATGGCTGATATTCAGTATCTATGCAAGTAGCAGAGTTAACAGCATAACTTTTAATATTAAGTGAATGGTTTATTTTGGGACAACACAGGTCTAATCAATTGAATGGGACATGTCTTCAATCATCTGTCATTAAAAAAACCCCTCATTTTTCTTTTCTATTTGCTTTTATTATTATATGTTTGCTTATATTTTATAATAAATAATACTTCTTATAAATCAAAAACCAGAAACTTAGCTTGATTGAAAAGAACAGATCCCAACGGGGACCCGTTTCACCCCAGGCTTCTTCAGGGGATCAGTAGAGATATGTGGAACCTGGAGATTGCTATTGCACCAAGTCCTCTTTCATCATCAATCATATCAAACTTTACACGGGTTAATCACTTTATCGCCGAGAAAAGAAAAACGAGGGTTGTTTTTTTTTTTTTTTAAAGACCGATGATTGAAGATATGTCCCATTCAATTAATCAGCCCTGTGCAGTTTGACATGGATGTGCAGTGAATAGTAAGCAGTTGACTGACATTTTACTCAATGCAGAAGCAATTATTTAAATTTGGTGATTTTTTTGCAGCTCTACTTTTGGTGTTATCTTTGAGATCTAATGTTGTAGAGTTTTGTTTTTGTGTTTTTTGCTTTGTGCTTATTTTGGGACAGCCTTTCAGCATGAGCAATTTATCTCAATAAGTTTAGCTGGACAATGCCGATATTCAGTTCTGTTCTGTTCAGCTAAGCATGAGCCATTCCCCCAAGCCCCCTCCAGGGCTGCTAATTTTGGCTGGCAGATTTTGTTCATCCATAAAATTTAAACACTGCACAGAAGGGAATTCTAAAAAGTTGTAGATGCAAATTAAAGCTCATGGGACCACTGCCCAACAAAGGCTGGTTATGTAGAAACAGCAGTGCTAACCAAACCCAGAATAAGAAAGTAATCAATATAATTCCAATCTATTTGAGAACTGCACTGCAGAGAAATTCTGCTCAATACCACCTGGAACTTGCTCTTTTCTTGTGTGTTACTGTAATATATTGTGTTTTCAATCAGTATAGTGTACTGATAGTTATTCTGACACATATAGTATTTCTGCAGAGATCCAGATAATTAGTCAAATACCTGGTCGACTGGGAAGGGGAGGAAAAGCCCCTGGGTGATGAATAGGGATAAACTGAGAATTGTTGCCTGGACTTGAAGATTGCGTTACAGGTGTTTTCCTTGCTTCAGACACTGGAGTCTTCCTTAGTTCAGTCTGTGATTTAACCTAATAAATAAGACAGCAACCACAACAAAATATTAGCCAATTCAGGTTTGAAAACATTTAAGACAGCACACACACTCTCCCTTTCAGTGAAGGAGTATGAATTCAGTTCTCTAAAGTCCAAGTTATCCATCAACATCCAGCCATACATCTTCCAATACTATACTGCTCCGAGAAAGCCAGGTGCTCTGTGGTACGTTCTACCCAAATCTTCCTGTAGCACTGAACAGATCTTCCATCTTCATTCAGTCAGATATAATGAATCCTCTCTGCATCTCCTTCATCTTCCAAGTCAAACCCCATATTCTGCTCCTATCATAAGCTACACTTCATACTCCTCATCCTTTTCCAGTAGTCATGCCCAATTTCCCCCTTCCTCTACTCATATACTTTTTCTGAGCCCCACCCTGCATATTGCTTAAACTCTTCTTGCATTGCCATGCTCTACCAGGCATTCAACCTTTACCTGCACTGCCACACTCTGCTTCCCTGCCTCCTGGACCTTATCCAGATTCATTTTCTTAGGCTCATTCTTCCTTTTGTTGTTGTCCTTCTTTACATCATTCTTATTGACTGTTGTGTTAAGCCCTTTCCCATAGTCCCTCCTTTCCTTTCCCAGGTCCTTCTGAGGATAGCTGCGTCTCTGATCCCGGTTCACCTCTCGAGGTTTGATGTTCTCTTTGAAGGTGACCACAGGTTTTTCATTCATCTCACAGCTGTTGCTCTGGTTCCTGCCAGTAGACAGTACAGACTTCAGTCCAGGACTGCCATCTGTTGATGGGGATTCCACTATAGATGACTCTTGTAGGATGGGACTGTCATTGGCTTTGTTTTGTTCTTCCAACACCAATTCCGGGATCTCAGTTACAAAGGAGAGCTGTCCTCCCTCGTTTTGACACTGAATCAATCTGTAGAAGAGAAAGATTTTATACAGTTGTTGTCTAGTGTTAAGGAACAATACAATAAACCTGCAGAGGTTAGTTGAGTAAAAAAGCCTCAGAACACACACTTTTTGGGCTTAAGAGCTACTTTTAAAATGACCAAGTCAAAATGATCTACCAACAAAAAAATTTTAAAAAACACAAAGCACACCGTACGCAGAGAAAATGTTAATTATCATTTTCAAAGAGGACAAGGCAGATGACTTTATGCAATGTCTCCTCAGTAACAACTATACAAAAATAGACAAATATACTCCCTCCCTTTTTACTAAACCGCGATAGAGATTTTTAGTGCAGGAAGCTGTGCTGCTCTCAATGCTCATAGGCTCCCTGCGCTAAAAACTGCTATTGCAGTTTAGTAAAAGGGGGCCATAGTGCAAAATATAGACATCAGATATAAATTCTCAAAACGGACACATTTTGATCACTAAATTGAAAATAAAGCACAGTTACTTACCGTAACAGGTGTTATCCAGGGACAGCAGGCAGATATTTTCTATATGTGGGTGACGTCATCCACGGAGCCCCGACGCGGACAGCTTTTCAAGCAAACTTGATTGAAGACTTCAAGTTTGTTAGTGCTGCACCACGCATGTGTGTGCCTTCCTGCTCCACTAGAGGATGCATCCCCTCCTCGTGGTCTTCAGTTCAGATAGCTAGCAAAGAAGCCAACCCCAGGGTGGTGGGAGGGTTGCGAGAATATCTGCCTGCTGTCCCTGGATAACACCTGTTACGGTAAGTAACTGTGCTTTATCCCAACACAAGCAGGCAGCATATTCTCTACATGTGGGAGACCTCCAAGCTAACCAAAAAGGGACAGAGGGAAAGTTGGCAAATCAGGAAAACAGATTACGCAAAACCGACTGGCCAAACCGGTCGTCGCTTCCGGACAAAGTATCCAGACAGTAGTGAGAGGTGAAGGTATGAACCGAAGACCAAGTGGCAGCCTTGCAGATCTCCTCAATTGGCGTGGACCTGAGGAAAGCGACAGAAGCCGCCATCACTCGGACTTTATGCCCCGTGCCCCGACCTCACATTGAGAGACTAGCCTGAGCGTAGCAGAAGGGAATACAAGCAGCGAACCAGTTGGACAAGGCGCGCTTGGAAACAGGATGACCCAACCTGTTAGGATCAAAAGATAAGAACAGTTGAAGGACCTTCCGATGAGACAGGGTGAGTTGGAGATAAAAAGCCAACGCCCTCGGACAGTCAAGAGAGTGAAGTGCCCCCTCTCCAGGATGAGAATGGGGCATAGGAAAAAACACCGGAAGGACAATAGACTTATTAAGGTGGAAAACCGACACCACCTTAGGCAAGAACTCGGGAGGAATACGCAGGACCACCTTGTCATGATGAAAAACAGTAAAAGGCGGGTCCACAACCAAAGCCCGCAGCTCACGAACTCTGCAAGCAGATGTGAGAGCATGTAGAAAGATCACCATCCAAGTAAGGAACTTCAGACGAGCTTCGTTCATGGGCTCAAACGGTGGTATCATCAAATGAGCAAGAACCACATCCAGATCCCAAACCACAGGGGGAGGCTTGAGAGGAAGATGGACATTCAAGAGACCCCTCATGAAACGAGAAACCAAAGGGTGGACCAAGAGCGACTTCCTATCAAGCTGCTGATGGAAGGCAGCAATCGCACTAAGATGGATACAGACAGAATTTGTCTTGAGACCAGACTGAAACAAATGAAGCAAATAATCCAGAACCGAGGACAAAGAAGCGGACAGAGGTTCCACAGGATTCGAAGCACGTCCACTTCCGAGAATAACATCGCCTGGTAGAAGCTTCCGAGAAGCTTCCCAGACATCCTGCACCAACCGGGACTCAAAGAAGCTCAAGGACTCAAGGAAGAGGTCAAGTGGAAAGGAACCAAGCCGTCAGATGTAGAGGCTTTAGAAGAAGAGGCTCCCTGACACTGAGTTGAAGAAGCAGGGAGAACCATGGCTGGCGAGGTCACCGAGGAGCAATCAAGATCATGGTGGCGTGCGCCGACTTGAGATGCACAAGCGTCCTCAGAATCAGAGGAAAAAGCAGGAACGCATAAAGGAACCGGCCCTTCCAAGCCAGAAGGATTGCATCCGCCTCGAGACGGTCTGGGAAGTACATCCTCGAACAGAAGAGAGGCAATTTGTTATTGAGGGGGAAAGCGAACAGATCTATCTGCGGAGTCCCCCACCGAAGAAACACCTGACGAAGAGTCTGGGAATGAAGAAACCACTCGTGCGGCCACAAAAGGTGACTTAACTTGTCCGCCAGGCAGTTGAGTATGCCCTGGATGTAAACCGCCCGCAGAAAGACGTTGTGGCAGAACGCCCAATTCCAAAGGCAAAGAGCTTCCTTGCAGAGGGACAGAGACCCCGTACCCCCCTGCATGTTGACGTAATACATCGTCACCTGGTTGTCCGTGCAGACCAGGACCACCCGATCCTGAAGCAAGTGGCGGAAGGCCACCACCGCATAGTAAATGGCTCGAAGCTCCAACAAGTTGATGTGGCAATGATGGTCCGCGTTCGACCAAAGGCCCTGCGTACACAGAGCGTCGAGATGAGCTCCCCAAGCAAACATTGAAGAGTCCGTCGTCAGGACCTTGTGATGCGGAGGAGCGAGAAAGAGAAACCCTCAGGAAAGACTGGAAGAGCTGGTCCACCAACGGAGCGAGCGTTCCAAGGAAGGAGTCACCGCAATTGGAAGAGAAGCGGGATTCCGATCCTGCCGCCACGGAGAGGCCAGAGACCACTGAGGAACCCGGAGATGCAGCCGTGCGAACGGTGTGACGTGCACGGTGGAGGCCATGTATTCCAGAAGGACCATCATCCGCTTGGCTGAGACCGAAGTCTGCAGGGAAACCTGCTGGCACAGCCACACGATCGTGGCCTGCCGAGAGGGAGGCAGGAAGGACCGGAGGCGAACCGCGTTCAGCACGGCTCCGATACACAGGAGGGACTGAGAGGGGCACAGCTGAGACTTCGAGAAGTTTACCTCGAACCCCAGACTCAGAAGGAAGGTAATAGGCTGACGGGTCGCTGAAATAACCCCCATTTTCGTCGAGGCTTTGATCAACCAATCGTCGAGGTACGGAAAGACCTGAAGGCCCCCGATCGCAAAGCCGCCGCCACAACCACCAGGCACTTTGTGAAGACCCTGGGAGAGGAGGCAAGCCCGAACGGGAGGACCCCGTACTGAAGGGGCAGTCCTGAAAACAAAGGAATCAGCGACAGGCCGGATGAATGTGCACGCGCGTATAAGCCTCCTTGAAATCGAGGGAACACAACCAGTCCCCCTTGTCCACCAAGGGATACAAAACAGGAAGCGAGAGCGAATTTTTCCCGAACCAGGAATTTGTTCAGCTTCCGGAGGCCCAGGATAGGACAGAGGTCCCTGGTCTTTTTGGGGACCAGGAAGTACCTGGAGTAAAACCCCCATCCCCACTAACAAGGGGGGACCTCCTCCACCGCCCGAAGGCGAAGAAGAGCCCGAGCCTCCAGAAGGAGCAAGGGAAGCTGCGCTCGACTCGAAAGCAATACGCTGGAGGACTGTCTGGAGGCAACGCCCGGAAGTTCAACGAATACCCCGCTCCGACAACAGGGAGGACCCAAGCTCCGAGGTGATGCGGGCCCAGGTATGGTAGAAAGCCCAGAGACGGCCCCCGATAGGAAGAGGGGCGGGGTCCAGGGTGGAGGGGGCCAGCCCCCTTCCGCTCAGCCAGTCAAAAAGATGGCGCGGGCTTAGACATCGCAGGGGCCTGAGGTTTAGGAGGAGCCCACTGCTGCCGCTGGTGCCGAGGAGGCGGACGAGAGAAGGCAGGCGTAGACTTCTGTGGGTACCCCCGGGGTGGCAGCCGATAAGCCTTAGGACAGGGGTGTCCAATGTCGGTCCTCGAGGGCCGCAGTCCAGTCGGATTTTCAGGATTTCCCCAATGAATATACATGAGGTCTATTTGCATGCACTGCTTTCATTGTATGCTAATAGATCTCATGCATATTCATTGGGGAAATCCTGAAAACCCAACTGGATTGCGGCCCTCGAGGACCGACATTGGACACCCCTGCCTTAGGAGGAGTGGGCTTCGGCTTGGGCCGCACCAAAGATGCAAAGGAATGCTCATGCTCCGAGAGGCGTTTAGTGGCGCCTCAATCGAGTCATTAAAGAGAACATTCCCCAAACAGGGAAGAGAGGCCAAGCAATCCCGAATGATGGAGTCCATATCGACGATGTGGAGCCACGCCCAATGGTACATGGCAACCACAAAGGCAGAGACCCGAGAGGAAAGCTCGAAAGCATTGTAAGCTGCATGGAACATGTGCAGGCGAATCTGCAAAAGAGAGTCCACCAGCCGCCCAAAACTCCGCGCGGTGGAAGGCGGGCAAGTCATCCTGAAAGGCGGGCAAGGAGTTGATCAGGACCTCAAGATACGAGGTGAACGTAAAATTATAAATCAAGCCCTGTTGGCCATCCCGGCGACATTGAGGCACAAGGCTCCAGTTGACGTCGAGGTACAAAGCCCCAGTCGACGGCGCCCCAGTCGAACCCAGACGACGTCGAGGCACAAAGCCCCAGCCGACGTCGAGGCACAAAGCCCCAGCCGACGTCGAGGCACAAAGCTCCAGCCGACGTCGAGGCACAAAGCCCCAGCCGACGTCAAGGCACAAAGCCCCAGCCGACGTCGAGGCACAAAAGCCCCAGCCGACGTCGAGGCACAAAAGCCCCAGCCGACGTCGAGGCACAAAAGCCCCAGCCGACGTCGAGGCACAAAAGCCCCAGCCGACGTCGAGGCACAAAAGCCCCAGCCGACGTCGAGGCACAAAAGCCCCAGCCGACGTTGAGGCAAAAAAGCCCCAGTCGATGGCACCCCAGTCGAACTCAGGAAACGTCGAGGCACCAAGCCTCAGCCGACGTCTAGGCACCAAGCCTCAGCCGACGTCGAGGCACCAAGCCTCAGCCGACGTCGAGGCACCAAGCCTCAGCCGACGTCGAGGCACAAGGCCTCAATCGATGTCGACGTCGAGGCACAAGCCCTCAGTCGACGTCGAGATACCCAGCCTCAGTCGATGTCGAGGTTCCAAGCCTCAGTCGACGGTGAGGCACAAGCCCCCAGTTGACGGTGAGGTACCAAGCCTCAATCGAGGTTGAGGCACAAAGCCTCAGTCGAGGGTCAGAAAATGGCACCGTACCAATGAAACTGGTAAGGAAGGTGCAGCAGTGCGTTCCATAGAGGGCAACCTCGAGGATGAGTATTCCCATGAAAGGAGGCATGCTTCCAAGGTCTTGTAGAGACAGGCACCACTGCACTCGATGCTGGAATGCCCGAGACTCAGTCGGAGGCATTATCGGGGTAACGCACCTTGAAGGAAAGAAAAGACTTACCCCAACGGGGGAACCCACGAGGCTATGTCAGCCCGATTCCAAGGAAGGAAAAAGGGTCCCGGCCATTCTGTTCACCCGAGGTGAGCCCAAAGAGAGGCCAGGGAAGAAGAAAACACAGCCGCAGCCAAACGAGGCCTAGCAGCATGGCCGAGGCCCAAGAAGGGCCTGCCGGTAGAAAACCAGCAGAAACGCAACAAAAAGACATTTTTTTTTTTTTTTTAAACAAAGAAAAACAAGCTCAATCAACAAACCGCACAGCGGCTCCCGAACAAAACAAAGAAGCCGCGGTGCTAGAAAGGCACTTTGAAGAACGCAGAGAAGAGAGACAGGGCTTTCTGGCTCCGCGGAAAACTAAGAACTGAAGACCACGAGGAGGGGATGCGTGGTGCAGCACTAGCAAACTTGAAGTCTTCAATCAAGTTTGCTTGAAAAGCTGTCCGTGTCGGGGGAGAATATGCTGCCTGCTTGTCCTGGGATAAAATCATTTTTCCTACCTTTGTTGTATGGTGATTTCATGAATCTTTGGTTGCACTTTTTTCTTCTGACTGTGCATCCAATATTTCTTCCCTTCTTTCAGCCTGCTGTATGCTTCCAGACCTCATTTCCTCTGCCAACTTTTTCTTCCTCTCTCCCAGCCCCCTCCCCTGTCTTTCTTTCTCTCTCCATGCTCCCTTTCTTTCTGTCTTCCTGTCCCCCTGCCTGCTCCCAAGCCACTGCCGCCGCCATCGGGGAACAAGCCTCCAAACTGCCACCACCATCGGGGAACAGGCCTCCAAACCACCACCGCTGCCATTGGGGAACAGGCCTCCAAACTATCACCACACCAAGCTCTCCCTGCTTCCCCACACAGAAGCGTTGGGTCAACCAGATTTCCTCTCCCCGACTTCATTTCTGAAGTCGGAGAGGAAGCTCCGGGCAGCCAGGCAGCAATTGGCTGGCCTGGAACTTCCTCTCTGACATCAGAATTGACATCAAGTGGGGAAAGTTGGTTGGCTCAGTGCTTCTGAGTCGGGAAGCAAGTAGAACGCGAAGGCAATGCGATCAACTCGCATTGCCTTCTTAAGCGACCTTTTGTGCACCCCTGGTGTACAGTATATGTATGTCCTGGGCATCAAACACACAGTCTGCAGCAGAATGCAGCTCACATGAGAATTTTTTTTGATCTAATGCCAGTGTTTCTTCTGGATTCAAACTTGTTGCTGCGGTGCTTGCCAGTGCTTCCTCCTCAGATTCATCTCAATGATGTGCTGGAAGTGGCACATGCTCAGTTCTGCTTAGAGCATGCACATTTCAATTATGCCACTGAAAACTAGGATGAGGAAGCAATAGCACACACTGCAGCAGGAAGCTGCCTCCATGGCACATGAATTTGAAACAGAAATTAGGGAAGCTAACCAATCTGGCAACACTATAAATAAGTAATTTCAAATTATCCCAATATTGTTTGGATAAATGTCAAGTCAGAAAGTACTAGAAAGGTAAAATTCCTAGAAGGGGGATAAGTAGAAAGGAATATTGCTATTGTCTGGGATCCTGCTTGGCACTTATTATTATTATTAGGTTCTTATATCCCGCCATACCCAAAGAGTTCTAGGTGGTTTACATTCGTTACATTAGGATCCGGTCTGAACCCGGATTTACAAAAATTTTATCGGAATTGCAGGTAGCGCGGAAGGAGGCACAGGTTTATCATAGTTGGGTTAGAAGATAAAATGGAGGGAGTGGGAAACCAGAAGAGGGGGGAGGAGAGGGAGGTGGGGGTGGGGGGGGTTGGAGTGTATGCGGGGAGTAAGGACTAAGGGTCTTGTTCGCGGAAGAGGTGTGTTTTGAGAAGTTTTCTGAAGTCTAGGTAGGTCGGGGCCTCTAGCATCATTTGGGCTAGCCAAGGGTTCAGCTTGGCCGCCTGGAAGGCGAAGGTTTTGTCGATGAATCTTTTGAGCTGGCATGATTTTATGGAGGGGAAGGTAAACAACTGGATTCTGCGGGATTTCTTGTTGGTGCAATACATATTGAAATGTGGGGAGAGGTATTTTGGTGAGAGACCAAATACTGTCTTGTAACAAATGCAGGCGAACTTGAAGAGGACTCGGGATTCGAAGGGTAGCCAGTGCAGTTGGTGGTAGAAGGGGGTGATGTGTTCCCATTTGTTCAGGCCGAAAATGAGGCGGACAGCTGTGTTTTGAATCAGTTTTAGTCTTCTGGTGATTTTCTTTGTGGAGCTTAGGTAAATGATATTGCAATAATCCAGTATGCTGAGGATAGAGGATTGAACTAATAGTTGAAATGCAGTGTCATCGAAGTATTTCTTTATGGTACGGAGTTTCCAGAGTGCTGAAAGGCCTTTCTTGACAATGAGGTCGGTGTGATTTTCTAGGGATAGATGTTTGTCAAGCGTGACTCCTAGTATTTTTAATGTTTGTTCGAGTGGGAAAACCAATCCTTTCACCTGGATTGTGGTGTCTTTGATTTTGTCTTTGGGGGTGGCTAGAAAGAATTTTGTTTTGTCTGGGTTGAGCTTTAGTTTGAAGGAGAGCATCCAGAGTTCTATCTGGCTGAGTATGCTAGTTATGTAGTTGAGAAGATCCTGGGATAGACTGGTTAGAGGGATGACAATTGTGATGTCATCTGCATAGATGAAGAATTTGAGCTTAAGTTTGTGAAGGAGGTTACTGAGGGAGGCGAGGTAGATATTGAACAGGGTGGGGGATAAGGGGGAGCCTTGTGGTACACCGCAGGAGTTCACCCAGCTGTAGGAGAAGTTGTCATTTTTGTGTACCCTGTAGGATCTGTTTCGTAGGAACCCTTGGAACCAGCTGAGTACCCGGTCTGAGATTCCAATGTGGGCCAGGCATTCCAGGAGAATAGTGTGGTCAACTAGGTCAAACGCACTGCTTAGATCAAATTGTAAGATCAGGGCGCTGGAGCCCCGACTGAAGAGTATGTGCAGGTGGTCTAGTAAGGAGGCGATGATGGTCTCTGTGCTGTGGTCCGTGCGGAAGCCCGATTGATTGTCGCTTAGGATATTGAATTTTTCCAGGTATGCGGAGAGTTCTGCTTTTACTGCCCCTTCCGCGATTTTGGTGAATAGTGGTATGTTAGCTATTGGTCTGTAATTGGAAGGTGCGTTGGAAGAGTCCTTTATGCTTTTTATGATTGGGGTTATTAAGATATGTCCTTGTTCTGGAGGGAAGTTTCCTGCGGATAGTAGGGAGTTGACCCATAGTAGCATGTTTGCTTTGAAGTAGATCGGAGCCGTTTTCATCACATTTGGGGGGCAAGTATCTAGTTTGCAGAAGGATTTGGTGTATTTGTTATAATATTTGTTGAAGGTTTTCCAGTCGATTGTGGTAAATTGGTTCCAGTTTAGGTCGGATCTAGACCCTTGGTCTGGTTTAGCTATGTCGATGTCAGGGAGGATGGGAAAGAGCTCCAGTGGATTGGTCTTGGTGGGTAGTGCTGATCTTAGTTTTAGGATCTTGGAGTTGAAGAAATCCGCTAGGGTGTTGGCGGTTAGTGTTGAGTCTTCCTGGTTGTTAGTGAGTGTTTCAATGTTGTAAAGGTTATTGACGAGTTTGAAGAGGTTGCTGCTGTTGGATGTGATGTTTCCAATTAAGTGTGAGTAGAATTTTTTCCGTTTTTCCTTGGTAAGGTTTTTGTAGGTTTTTAGTTTGAGTCTCCAGGCAGTTCTGAGTTCCTGGGTTCCTGACTTTATCCATAGTCTTTCTGACTTTCTGAGGTCCCTCTTTAATAGTAACAGCTCTGTGTCGAACCATCCCTCCTGATTTGTGGTTCTGATGTGGCGGGTTTTTGAAGGGGCTATTTCATTTAAAATGTTAGTGCTGTCAATGATCCAGGCGGACATGAGTTGATCTATTTCTTCGTCTTGTTTTATGTGGGTGTCATAGCGAGACCAGAATTCCTCTGGGTCTATCTTTCCTCTAGTGGTGTGGGTTGTGATGTTTCTTGTTTTGTTGTTTCTTGAATGTTTTTGTTGGCAGCCCAAGGAAAAGTCGCATAGTCTGTGGTCAAACCATAGGGAGTCTGTCCAGTTGGCTTGTTTCCAGTATATTTTTGGGTCGGTCGGCTCGTTGGAGGAGAATGTGACCAGGTCTAGCTGATGGCCCTTTTGGTGAGTTTTGGTTGGGGGGGGGTTTGAAGAAGCCTAGTTGGGAGGTGAGTGACCAGAAGTCGGCAACTTCTGGTTGGTCCACTTGCTCAAGGTGGATGTTGATGTCTCCGCATAGAAGGTTGTAAGGACTTGTTAGATAATTAGTTAATAAGGAGTCAGCGAGGTCCTCTTTGGCTAGGGACCATTTTTGGGGTGGGATGTAGAATAGAGTGATAGTTAGCGAGGAGGCAAGGGATTTAGAGGTGAGTGAGACTAAGGCTGGGCTAGATGGACCTTTGATCTGACCCAGAATGATAATTCTTATGTTCACTGTATGAAAAATACACCTCATGTATATTGAGTGTGTAAATCCTGAAAACCCTGATTTGGGGAGCCCGATCTAAATGATATGCTACTGTGCTTTGATATATTCATCTTGAAGACTTGCTTATGGTTTCATACTTAGAAGCAGTGACAACTTAGAATTCTTAGACCTGACTTTTGCCTTTTTTGCTTCACACACAATTACATACTGGAGATGGCAAAAGATTCCTAGTATCAGTTCCATATAAACAAAATTAGTCCCATCAATGCATTCTCTGTTGTCCCATATTACTTAAGGGAAGAAAAAGGTAAATATGGATGAGACAAGAGATGAACAGTGCCAGCCCTACATACAAAAATCTGATTTTCACATATGGCTCTATTTTTCTGTCCCTAATGATTTATATAAATATTTATACAAATGAGTTTCTGCATATGGCCCTGCATCCAAGGGTCTTGGTCTGAGCTAATATCAAATACCTAGGATGATTCTCTGCAATCCACTTGCCCGTAGAGACCAGTCGTTGTGGCCGGATTTTCCGATGCTGCATCTCTTTCTCTCCAGTAATTCCCTGATGACCTTTAGAGAAATCCAAGTTCCTGATATGTAGAAAAAAAAAATTGTAAATAAATTTAATATCAGATTGCTCATGGCTACAACAGATAAACAGCAGGAGAAAATCTTACTATCACTGCTAATTCAAAATCTGTATAAGACAATGCAAATAAAACTGGTTTTTTTTATTTTTATATCTTTATTCCTTTTTACATTATGCAAACAAGTGTACAATAAATCAAATCATACTATACAATCTTCACTTGAAACTCTACAATCATTTTATACCATAAATTACCTCCCATCCCTCCCTTTCCAAATATTACCCATCACAATATCATAAAACCCACCCATCCACCCTCCCACCCTATACATACTAAATGGGGATAAATACAATTATTTATTATAGTAATCAATTAATGGTCCCCTCACATCTTTAAATTTCTTATAATAACCTCTCTTAATCGCCAATGTTTTTTCCATTTCATACACATGACACACCGAACTCCACCAAAAACAGTAATTCAATCCTCTATAGTCTTTCCAGTTGTGTGTTATTTGTTGGATGGCAACTCCTGTTAAAATCATTAACAGTTTATTATTATTCGATGAAATTTGACTTTTGGCCCTCATAGACATTCCAAACAAAACTGTGTCATATGATAGGGCCACAGGATTCTCTAACATACAATTTATTTGACCCCAGATCAATTTCCAAAAATTATTAATAAGAGGATAATAAAATAATAAATGATCTAGAGTTCCAGCCTCAAGATGACAATGCCAACATCTATTAGACTTAGAGCAATCCAATTTTTGTAAACGAACAGGGGTCCAGAGTGCTCTATGCAACAGGAAAAACCATGTTTGCCTCATAGACGCAGACAATGTACATCTTATCCTCCAAGATCAAATACGTGGCCATTGAGATGCATTAATTTTATGTTTAATCTCAATGCTCCAAATATCTCTAAGTACAGTCCTTGTTTTTTTATTTAAATAGCCAGATAATGTTTTGTACCACTGCGCGGCCTGGTGACCCATAAAATCTGCCTGGAAGCATAAGAATTCTAGAGTAAAATGAGTATTTAAAGACTTCCATTCAAGGAACCCTGCCTGAATGGCCTGTTTCAATTGCAACCATTTATAACTTTGTTTTTTATTAAGACCAAATTTATGTTGCAATTGTGAAAACTCCAGCAGTTTACCATCAGTAATAACATCATTTAAAGTACGTATTCCTGCTTCAATCCAATCCTTCCAGACAATCATAAAACTGCCTATTTGTATCTTGGAGTTCAGCCATATGTTTTGACAAGTAGATTTTTGAATAGTAATAGGAGTTAAGTTGTTAACATACTTTAATGTTGTCCATGTGTCCATTAATATCCTATTGCTTTTCCTTATTCTAGGCATTTTAATACTAAGCAGATGACGAAGCCTGATAGGAGACATGAGCTGCCACTCCAACCATAACCAATCTGGAAGCTTCTCCATGAGTTCTGGGAGGACCCAATACATACCTTGGCGCAAGATATAGGATTGATGAAACCTATAAAAATTTGGAAAATTTACCCCTCCCTCCTCAATTGGTTTTTGTAAAGTCACTAGAGCAATTCTTACAGCTTTACCCAACCAAATAAATTTACTAAGAATATTGTTTAATTTTTTATAAAAAGACCCCTGAACAAAAAACTGGTATCATTCCCATTTGATAGCAAACCACAGGCAATATCATCATTTTGACTGTTTGTACTCTTCCCCACCAAGATAAATGTAAAGGATTCCATTGCTCACATAAAACTCTGTTACTTTTTGCAATAAACTTTTTTCATTCATTATAATTGTCTCATCAAGCGTGTTTTTTATCCATATACCTAAGTATTTTATTCCTTCTTCTTTCCATATAAAGGGGAATGAGTCAAATAATCCTTTTGTGCAATGCACATTCAAAGGAAGAACTTCTGATTTAGTCCAATTTATTTTATATCCTGAAAACTTTCCAAATTTTTCAATCAAAACCAATAAATTTGGAATGGTTGTTTCAGGATTTCTCAAATGAAGTAATATATCATCTGCATATGCAGAAACTTTATATTCTTTATCCTTATGTAATATACCCTGTATCTCCCCTTCCTGTTGAATAGCTAATAATAAGGGTTCAAGCACTATATCAAAAAGTAAAGGAGATAGAGGACATCCCTGTCTAACTCCCCTTTGCAATTTAAAACAATCAGAAAAATTATTATTGATATATAATCTAGCAACAGGAGAGCTATACAGAGTTTTAATCATTTGTATAAATCCCGAACCAATACCAAACCATTCCATGGCCTGATACATAAATGTCCATTCCACTCGATCAAAAGCTTTCTATGCATCTAGAGACACAGAAAAAGCCGGAACTCCAATTTCTTTTGTTAAATATAACATTTGCAATGCCAATCTGGTATTATTAGAAGAGTGTCTCTGAGCAACAAACCCTGTTTGATGCATACCAACTATGTGAGGAAGAGCTTTTGCCAAACGTATAGCCAAAAGTTTGGCTAATAATTTACCATCTACATTTATCAAAGAAATAGGCCTGTAATTTGAAACCAACATGGGATCTTTATTTGGCTTCGGCAAAACAATAGTTAATGATTCTGACATAGTGCCTGATATACCACCTTTCTTTAGTTGATTCTGATATAAATTTAATAAATGAGGTAAAAGAGTATTTTGAAATGCTTTATAAAACTCTACCGTAAATCCATCACCACCTGGAGCGGTCCCCACTCTAAGAGACTTCAATGCTGTTTGTAATTCTTGTAAAGATATTGGATTTTCCAAACTTCTTTTTATATGATCAGGAATCTTCGGACCTTCAATATTATTTAAAAACTCTACACCATCTTTTTCTTTATTTAAATAAGACTCAGAAGAATACAGGTTTTTATAATAATTTAAAAACTGTTTTAAAATAGGACCAATCTGAAAATGAACGTCACCTTTTTCATCTTTTATTGCATTCATTTTCATCTTTCTTTTTTTCACTTTAAGATAATTAGCCAATAGTCTTCCCGCCTTATTTGAACTACCATAATACAAAGCTTGCTGACACAGAATATTTTTTTTTAGCCAATTTAGAAGAAATCTCATTGTATTTATATTTTGCTTTTAATAAAGTTTGTAACGTAGAATTCTCCCATTTATTAATCAATTTTGATTCTAAATCTTTTATTTCTTGTTCCAATTCAGTAAATTGCTTATTTAATTGTTTTTTAGAATAGGCTGAAAATGATATAATTTGCCTTCTCATCGTTGCCTTGAAAGCATCCCATATTATTTCTGAAGACACTTCCTCTGTAATATTATTTTGAAAATATTCATCAATTTTTGATTGAAATTCTTCGCAAAATTTTGGATATGTTTTTTTTTTTTTTAAAATTATTTAATATTTATTGAATTTTTCAATATAATCAAGCATAAAACTTGTACAGAAAGGAAATTCAGCATGAAATTAATACAATTGAAAAGATATATAAAAGAATATCAAATATAAGCATAAATTTCTACTCAAGTCCTCAATCAGATCCAAGAGGGGTAATAGGCGAATCAAAGTAATTATATTTAAACCAAGCAATAACTAGTTGAATGAGATTAAAGCACCCTTTCTTAAACTAAGCACTTTCTTTCTCCAGAGATGCAGTTGAGAGAAAGGTTGTCAGTTGAGATGGCTCAAAGAAAACATATTTATGAGAATGATAATTAACAACACATTTACATGGATGTAGCAAGTAAAAGGTCGCCCCCAGAGATATAACACCAGGTTTCCTTAACAAAAATTCTCGTCTCCTTCTCTGTGTATCCCTAGCCAAATCCGGGAACATCTGAATTTTACAACCTAAAAATTCTTTGTGTTTATTTTTAAAGAAGAGTCTCAGCAACCAGTTTTTATCTGGTGCGAGAGCTACTGTCAAAAGTAAAGTGGCTGGGGTCACCAATTCTCTATCAGACATTTCCAAAATATTAGATATGTTCATTAAATCAGGTCCCATTTTCTGTTGTTGTTGGTTTGAGTTTTATTTGGAAGGTAATAGACCTGCGTAAATGGTGGTAACGACTCTTCAGAAAGTTCCAATACTTCCGTCATATAACGTTTCAACATTTCCCTTGGGGCTATCATAGAAACCCTAGGGAAATTTATCAGTCTGAGATTATTATTACGAGAGAAATTTTCCATTGCCTCCATCTTCCTTCTTAGGTTAGTATTGTCTTTAATTAATGTCTCAGTAATTTGTTGGGAGACTTTTAATTCTTGACAGACATTCTGTACTGAAGTTTTTGAGTCCTCAAGTCCAGTCTTTAAATTTTTAATCTCAATTTCATGGTTATTAAGTTTCTTATCTAATTGTTGTAGTTGTGGGTTTATAGATCTTGCCAAATTGGCCACAAGATCCCACAGAGAATCTAATGTAACCTCTCGGGGCTTCTCAATTTGAAAAGGTTGTAATTTTAATTTGGTTAGCTCACCCTCTGGCAGCGTGTCTCCTACGGCAGTCTGTCGAATTCTCTCATCCCCCACCGCTTCCTCCTCAGTCTCCTCGCTCAGACTCCTCTGCACCGGCAGGGAGTCCTGCCACACAGTTCCCCCGTTGTTCTCCTTAGCCTCCGGGAGGAGGTGAACTCCGACCTCAGGAAGTACCTCCTCTCGCGAGGAACTGGTTGACTGAGGGCGAGGGGGAGGTGCCCTTACTTCGGGGCTCAACGATGTCTCCGGCCCCATGGAGAGCGACACAAATGCGCCTCCACCATGCATCTCCCGCGGGGAACTCCCCGAAGCTGTCGGCGTGCCCTGCATTCTCCTCATCAGCTCCTCGATGTTTCCGAAGACGGCCGTTCTGGAGCGCTGCGAGGCTCCAGCAGCGCTGCGTCCCCTCCTCTTCGGCATTATAAACCAGGTAAATAGTTGCAGTAGACAAAGATATTTTAAGGAGCTTCAGGGAGACTGAAGCTCAAACAACTCCTCGTACGGCCATCTTGGATCGTGAGTGTCATTTTTATTTTAAGGCCAGGCCAACTATATACCAGAACCATCTATAATAAATCCTCTGCTGCATTTATGGATTTTCCATTGCAATGTCTTATTCCATATAGCACAGCAGGCTTCCCCTTTTATGCAATTAAAAATTATAAGCATACCATGCACAACTATTCTATATAATTTTAATGGTGGAACATTTTTTGGAACACCAGCATACAATAGAACAGATACGATCTAGCGTGAGTCGGGAAAGGAAGGTTCTTCAATTAATAATGTCATTCATATTCTAAATAATTAAGTTTGACTGACGTGGCACCCGGTGATGCTTACGTTGCGTGATGACGCAGCTTATGCTAATGGGGGCCCCGTTCTATTTAAATTCATAGTAAGAACGCCGCCGCCATATTCGTGGATAGAGTGGTCACAAGTATTGGCGGTAAACTAGTAAGGTAAGCGAAAACAGGGCACTTCAGTAAAGTTTGTATCTGGTTGTGTCACTATTAAGATAATTATGTTGGCTTTTGTTACATTTCAGGGGTAAAAGCCTTGATAAAGCTGCAAAGCGAAACATGTCGGCAAGATGTTTCCCCTAGCCAAAGACCACAAGAAATAAAGCTAAGTAAAACTTAATATTTCAAGCTTAAGGGTTAAACCGATTAAATGGTAAAAATATAATACACATTACAAAAGCAAAAAAAGAGTTTAAAATAAAAAAGGATCCGATGAGGAGCTAACACATAAAGCTTAGAGCAATGAACGAGTTTGAGCTCTGAGTTGTGGCGCTGAGGTTCCTGAAAAACCCTATAGTGAAAAGGTGGTATAAAACTGGTAGTTAAGAATACTATCAAGTTTAAAGTCGATATTAAAAATTATAAGGCATACAAAGTCACATTCCAACTCTCATCTTGCTTGCAGATCCATTCTATTTAATGTCCTCTTGCTTGTAGATTTTACCTTCTCATTCTCAGTATTATATAGAACTTATCTCCTTCAAACTGTTTTGCACAATCCTCCAACATTTCCTCAGTCTGTCTTTTCAATCAGCAAGTCAATCCACCTATTCAATCTCTGTCCTTTAAAGGGTCTGTAATATTGCATCTCTTATACTCTTGCAGGCTACATTCCATTTGCCTCATGACAAGATAGAATGTGGACAGACATTAAAGTATTCCGAAAAGAAATCAAAACTCATCTCTTCAAAAAACACTTCCCATCATTTTAACCTCACTATAGCTCTAGATAACACTCTCATGAACACCACCACCACCACCACAGCAACATCTTCAACATTGTACAAATCACAACTGAATCCCGACTGTTCTATTATTCATCACAGCAACCTATTATATACTTACTCTTTACTTTATAATTCTCCTGGAAATGTCCAGCCTTCTAATTTGTAATCCGCTTAGAACTGCAAGGCACAAGCGGAATAGAAATCACCAATGTAATGCAATGTAATGTATTTGAAATCCAACTGCAGCCATGCCTTCAGAATCCCATTAACTTTTTGAAACATATAAATTTTCAAACAAAAATAAACATATCAACCAAGAAATCAAATACTTTCATCCATATCTCCTCTAAGTAGCCATTGGTGATTCACACTGCTCCAGAAACTCCTTAAGTTTTGCTGCAGATTCAAAATTCAAAGTTTTATTCTTATAAGTGACCCGCATAGTTGCCGGGTATATGAGCCCATATCTAGCTCCCAGACTTCTCAGCTGTGGTCACAGGTCTAATAACTGCTTCCTCTTTTGTGCCGTTGCTCTGGCAAAGTCAGGAACGATGTAAATCTTTGAGTCCTGATATCTAAGTAGCTTAAAGATCCTTTTTGGTTGCTTGATAATTTCGTTGGGACCCTGTGTGCACGTTCGATTTCCAACGGAAACTTATTTTGCATCGGGAGCACCTTTGGCAAAAAACTGAGCAAAAATCCAATCGGATCTGACTTTTCAATTCCCTCCGGGACCCCAAGCACCCTTAAATTGCTCCTTCGTTCCCTATTAGACAAATCTTCCAGCTCCCTTTTCAGCGCTTCAATTTCCTTACTGTGTTCCTTATGCTGCTTTTCCACTCGTTTCTCTATTTGGTCCACTTTCAATTCCATCACTTGCAGTTTATTTGATAAACACACCACCTCTTCCTTGACTTCTTTTATACTTTTAGCGCATTCTAATACTATTTCCTTTACCGCCTGAATTTCCTTCATTATATCTTTATTTTCTACATCCTCCGGCGGCAACGGAACTGACAGCGGGGAAGCCGTATCAAGTTTTGACCGCTTCACACTTCTTGAGCTACTCCCCCTGCCAAATTTTTATTTTGCTTACCCGAAGCCATAATCCACCTCCAATTCACTTTTCAGAGTGAAATTTGAAATTTTTCCCGGCTATGTTCTCTGTCAACTAGCTTGTCTTCACGGAGCTACTCCACTACCCAGCCATTTTCGTCCGCTCCAAAGCCCCGCCCCGCAAATAAAACTGTTTATAAAAAGTTCTTACGATATGGGCTACTGTTAAGAAGTGATACATGGTGGCTCTGTCCCTGCGGAGTTTGGATAACGTCCGCAACATCAGAGGCAGTGGAGGAAAGGCATAGAGGAACCGATCCGTCCAGTCGAGCAGGAAAGCATCCGGGGTCAGACGATGAGGGGAGAAGAGTCTGGAACAGAACTGTGGCAGCTGATGGTTGTGAGGAGCTGCAAAGAGGTCCACCTGTGGAGTGCCCCAGCGAGCAAAGATGGAGCGGAGCGTGGGAGGATCCAGGGTCCACTCGTGAGGTTGAAGAATGCGGCTGAGATTGTCGGCCAGGGAGTTCTGTTCGCCCTGGATATAGACAGCCTTGAGGAAGAGACTGTGTGCCGTGGCCCAGGTCCAGATGCGGATGGCCTCCTGACAGAGGAGGGGAGATCCGGTGCGGCCTTGCTTGTTTATGTAATACATGGCGACTTGGTTGTCTGTGCACAGGAGAAGGACCTGAGGGTAGAGAAGGTACTGGAAGGCTTTGAGAGCATAGAACATGGCTCTTAGTTACAGGAAATTGATGTGATGTTGACGTTCCTGAAGGGTCCAGAGTCCCTGGGTGCGAAGATCTCCCATGTGAGCTCCCCACGCATAGGGGGAGGCATCCGTGGTGATGATCATGGAGTGAGGGGGCAGATGAAAGAGTAGACCCCTGGAAAGATTCGAGGAGTTCAACCACCATTGAAGAGATTGCTGAAGAGATGATGTCACAGAGATGGGATGAGAAAGAGGATCCGCGGTCTGTGACCATTGGGAGGCCAGAGTCCATTGAGGTGTTCTGAGGTGGAGGCGTGCCAGAGGAAGCACATGGACCGTCGAGGCCATGTGGCCCAAGAGGACCATCATTTGCTGGGCAGGAATAGAGCGACAAAGGAGCACCTGATGGCAGAGGCGGAGCAGAGTCCGTTGGCGGTCTGAGGGGAGAAATGCTCTCATCAGAGTGGTGTCGAGGACGGCTCCAATGAACTGAAGTCGCTGTGTGGGAAGCAGATGCGACTTGGGGTAGTTGATCTCGAACCCCAGGAGATGAAGGAAAGAGATGGTGTGATGAGTGGCCTGTAGCACAAGTGGAGACGTAGGAGCTTTCACCAACCAATCGTCCAAGTAGGGGAACACCTGGAGGTTGTGAGACCTGAGGAAGGCCGCCACCACAATAAGGCACTTGGTGAACACCCTGGGCGATGATGCGAGGCCAAAGGGTAGCACTTTGAACTGGTAGTGATGGTGCTGTATCTGAAACCGGAGGTAGCGACGTGAAGTCTGATTGATTGGAATGTGAGTGTAGGCCTCCTTGAGGTCTAGGGAGCATAGCCAGTCGTTTTGAGAGAGAGGAGGGTAAAGCGTGGCAAGGGAGAGCATTCTGAACTTTTCCTTGATCAGACACTTGTTGAGGTCCCTGAGATCGAGGATGGGACGTAGGTCTCCTGTCTTCTTGGGTACCAGGAAGTAGTGGGAGTAGAATCCCTGACCCCTTTGGTCTTGGGGGACTTCTTTGATGGCATTGAGAAGAAGGAGGGATTGGACCTCCTGAAGGAGGAGGAGGGTTTGAGAAGAGTGAGAAGCAGACTCTACGGGAGGATTGTCTGGTGGAAGAGTCTGGAAGTTGAGAGAGTAGCCGTGGCGAATGATGTTGAGGACCCACTGGTCTGATGTGATGACCTCCCAACGGCTGAGAAAAAGTTGCAGGCGTCCTCCAATAGGTTGAGGAAGAGGTAACGCCGGTGAGAGACTGGCTATGCCCTGGAGAAAGGAGTCAAAAGGGCTGAGCAGGTTTTGACTGAGGGAGAGGCTTGGCAGGTTGATGAGATTGGGAGCGAGCTTGAGTTTGATGTTGCTGACGAGGTCGGCCAGGTTGTTGCGGAGGAGGCTGAAGAGGTCTGACGGAGAACCTACGTTGGTAGGAAGACTGCTGTCTGTAAGGGCGAGCAGGCGGAGTCTTTTTCTTCGGTTTGATGAGAGTATCCCACCTCGTCTCATGAGCTGAGAGTTTCTGGGTGGTGGAATCCAGGGACTCTCCAAAAAGTTCATCACCAAGACAAGGTGCGTTAGCCAGGCGGTCTTGGTGGTTAATATCGAGGTCGGAAACTCTCAGCCAGGCTAGACGTCTCATGGCAACAGCCATAGCAGATGCTCGAGAGGTCAGTTCAAATGAATCATAGATGGAGCGCACCATGAATTTTCGGAGTTGGAGCAGGCCGGAAATTTGTTGTTGAAAGAGAGGGACCTTACGTTCAGGCAGATATTTCTGTAGAGAAGAAAGTTAATTCACTAGGTGCTTCATGTAGAAGGAGAAGTGAAAGGTGTAATTATTGGCTCTGTTTGCAAGCATGGCATTTTGATAAAGGCGCTTGCCAAATTTATCCATCGTTTTCCCCTCTCTGCCAGGAGGGGTGGAAGCATATACACTGGAGCCCTGGGTTTTCTTCAAAGTGGACTCCACCAGAAGGGATTCATGGGGTAGTTGGGGTTGTCAAACCCCGGGATAGGAATGACCCTGTAGAGACTGTCCAGTATTCTAGGGGCGCCCGGTACCGTGAGAGGGTTTTCCCAATTCTTACAGAAAGTTTCCCGTAAGATGTCATGGACGGGTAACTTGAGAAATTCTTTGGGTGGTTGCTCGAAGTCTAGGGCATCTAGGAAAGCCTGTGACTTCTTAGAGTCAGATTCCAAAGGTATAGAGAGAGCCGCTGACATCTCTCGAAGAAATTTGGTGAACGAGGATTGTTCAGGCTTGGAACCGGTATCAAGTGTGGAAGGTTCCTCATCGGATGAGGAAGGCTCCTCATCGGTACCGGGTTGGGATTCCTCCCATAGGCCCGGGTCCCTGACGTCGGGGCGCGTGGGACGGGACGGCGGTGTGGATGGTTCTGCGTGGCGAGTCTTTGAGAGAGATTTGCCAGATCGCATGGAGACGGTACCGGGGGAAAAAGAACGGTGCCGGTCTTGGTCTCGGGGAGCCTGGTGCCGTTCCCGATGTTGGGGAGGATCGGCGTCAGATCGTAGTTGAATGAGAGGATTAATGGGTTTCGCCGAGAGTACCGGCATGGATGTGTTCAATGGCACCGATAGAGTGGACTCCGGTGGTATGGAGCGATGCTCGGGCCGGTCCGGTACCAGAAGTAACGGGGCCAACATTGCCGGCAACAGATGTTGGAGCTGTTGCTGTAGTTGCTCCTGCAATTGGGTTTGGAGTATGGCCGCTATGCGGTCGTCCAGAGGAGGCACTGGTACCGCTTTTTTCTTTTTCGGTACCATAGGTGCCGCTTCACGCCCCTGCGATGAGGAGGCCGATGACGAGGCACTCACCGATATCGGGGCGGAGCGTTTGCGGGGTCAGCGCGATGCCGGGAGGACCGGCGTCGCCGTTGTGGCAGGAGGGCGCTCAAGGGAAGTGGAAGGCTTCTTAGCCAGCTTACCTGACGCTATCGACCCCGAGGAAGGATCAGGCGGTGTCGATGTAGTCGGTGCCGACTTCGGTGGCGCCGTCGATGGTGTGGCAGATTCCATGGCAGAACCGGTACCGAAAAGAATATTCTGCTGGATCTGCCGATTTTTTAACGTACGTTTTTTAAGAGTGGCACAGCGGGTGCAGGTGTCAGCCCGATGCTCTGGACCCAGGCACTGTAAACACCAATTGTGTGGGTCAGTGAGAGAGATCGGGCGTGCACACCGCTGGCACTTCTTAAAGCCCGGCTGAGGGGGCATGAATGGAAATACGGCCTCCGCAAAATCAAACCCGGAGGCCTGTATGTTGGCAACAGGCACCGCCGGGGCCAGCCAGAAAAATAAGGGAAAAAACTAATTAATAATGTTTGTTTGTTTTTTTTTTTGAACGAAACAAACCAAAAAGAACCCGAAGGGAAAAGTAAAAGAAAAGAAAATACGCGAGCGGGAAGGCAAGGAAGGAGATTTCAACAGCCGTTGAAAGCACATGCGTCTTCTTCGCTCCGTGGAAACGAAGAAACTGGGGACCACGCTCTCCTCCGTCGAGCGGGAAGGCACCCGCGCATGCACGGTGCGGTCAACTAGAACTTTCTAGTTAAAAGTGTCCGTACCGGGGTTCCGTCGGTGACGTCACCCATACGTTAAGAATATGCTGCCTGCTTGTCCTGGGATATTATCTCTCTCCCCACTTCGATATGATTTGCACCAATAAGAAATCCCGCAGAATTCAGCTGTTCGCCTTCCCCTCCATAAAACTATGTCAGCTCAAAAGATTCCTCGACAAAACCTTCACCTTCCAGGCTGCTAAGCTGAACCCTTGGTTAGCCCAATTGATTCTCGAGGCCTCGACCTACCTCGACTTCAGAAAACTCCTCAAAACATACCTTTTCCGTGAACAGGACCCTTAACCCTCACTCCCCTGCAATAAGCCAACTCCCGCCTTCCCCCCCACTCTCCTCCCCCCCTGTGCTTCTCTCTCCTTCCCTCTTCCCGGCCAATCCAACCTGTCGCTGCCTGTAACTCGGATAAATTTCTGCTAAAATGTACCATCATTTCCTTCCTCGTTGCTTGTAACTCCGACAAAATGTTGTAAATCCGTGTGCAGATCGGATCCTAATTAATTGATGTGAACTGCCTAGAACTCACTGGGTATGGCAGTATACAAGAACATAATAATAATAATAATAATGTTGGCAGCTGCCTTAAAAGCAGCTGCAGATCGTGTGTCAATCACACAATAGTGCCAATTAGAGAATAGCACCTCAAGTGCCTACATAGACACAATTCACACAAAGAAAAACGCCAGAAATATACGGTAGGTTCAGAAACCCCTGGCCTACATTTCTGGCACCTATCTTTGCCTACAACAGTCCACAGTCTGCAATCAGCAGATCATGGCAGAGGAATCCCTGATCAGCTGAGCCAGCAGGATTCCCAAAAACTGTGGCTTTGGGAAACCCTGCCAGCTCAGGTGATTGGGGATTCTCTTGCTGCGATTAGCTGAACCAACAGAGCAAACACCAATTCCTCTCTTTCTCTGACCCCTCTCTCCCACCCACCTACCGACTGATTCCTTCCAAGCAGTGGCGTAGCGAGGGTGAGAGGTGCCCAGATTGGTGATGCCCCTCCTCCGCCCTCTTCTCCACCCCACCCCTGCTGCATGCGTGAACACCCCATCCCTACCCCGAACCTCTTTTGACTTTACTGTTTCGTTGTGGGTATTCTCCCCTCTTTAGCAGAACTGGTTTATCATTTTAAAATCATGTGTGGCACCAATGGCAAGAAAATATAATGAACAGCAACTAATTTTGCCTATTTTTATATATTAAAAAAGTACTACATTTGAAATGTATATCACCCAGTCCATAAGGTGAATGTCCATATTGCTGTCTGTTGTTCTGCTGAGCACTGGCATTGAAACATCAAAATGCATTTATTGCATACTTGTCCTCTGTCGGAAACATTATGGTGGTATATTAGTTGTGTTGATAAAAATTTATAAACAAAGCCCTGCTAGCTGAACATCTCTTTCTCTAGTTCAGCAGCAGGAACTTTGATTTATAAGCACGGAATAAGCTAAATATTAGTACTAAGGCTTATATGGATGCTGCGGGGACGGTGACGGTGCGGTGAATAGGATGGCAGTGGCGGTGACGGGGTGGTGAAAGGGATGGCAGTGATGGTGACGGGGTGGTGAAGGGAACGGCGGTGACGGGGCGGTGCAGAGGATGGTGGGCCGGGGACAGATTTTTTCCCCGTGTCATTCTCTAATCCGTCTCAAATCACTTCCAGGACCCTCTGATCTGTCGTGATCTCGGTCCACCCCCGGTAAAACTCCTATAAGAAGGCGCCCACCTGAACCGGGAGAAGAACCTGAACACTGTCACTGGGCAGGTCGAAAGGAGGAGGAGGAATCCCCCCCCCAGTGAGCACCCCAAAATGACTGCATTCGCTGGAAGAACTGACCTTGTGAAGAAGCACCCATAGCAGACACACTGCCAGGCCTATACCGGCAAAACTCATGAAGATGCCCTCAACCCAGACCCCCTCTAGCAAACTGCAGAGATTTGTTCTCAGGTAACCGAGCCTCCTAAACTCTGTACCAGCTTATCTAATACCTCTCCAAAGAGAAAGAAGCCCTTAAAGGGAAACTTACTAAGCTTGGATTCGGAGGCCACGTCCTGAGGAGGGGGAGGAAAAGTCCTGTAAGCTCAGGTGAAGACCCCCGAGAATTTTCCTGTCACAGCAGTAGCAGGCCAAAGCAAGGCCAGTACAGCTAAGACCTAAAATGGTTGCTGAAAAAGCAAAATGGGCTCTCTGACTAGAAATTGTCAACTCTGAAAGACACTGTGAACTCTGAAAGGCACTTCTGCTTTTTCTTAGAAATAGAGGGCGTAGTTAGAGAGAAAAACAATTCTGATGAAAAATATAAGCAACATGATAACTTTATAAAAATTTCACCAGAAGAAAGACGAACCACGGACAGAAGTATACAAGAAGGCTAACCACAGAGCCGGAAAACGGTTAGGCCCAGGTGCTCAAAAGAGGAACTTGGTATATTAAAAGGACATTTACGGGGAAGTAAGGGAGAAGCATATGAGAAAAGGCGTGACACAGAATCACTCAATTATATTAACCAATCCATAGCTTAATATATGAGACAATGAATATGATTAACCAATGAAAGTGTGAAATGTAACATGCACCAACATGGGCCAGAGCTGCCAGAATCATATAAAAGAAAGCTCCTCGAACCAAGGATTCAGAACTCATCGGAAGTTCTCCATCAATCTGACCAGCCTGGTGTTTGCTCTATCACTCTGTATGCTGTGTAATTTGTTCCTGTAAGCTATTGCTATTTGATTATTAAAACTCATATTATTTGTACCAGCATAAAGAGAGTTGAGTGGTCTGTTTGTGAAGGCCTAGGGTCTTCAGTCCGCCGACCAAACACATAGCCATAAAGTACGTATAGTAGCCACCCCTAAGGCCATAACCAAAGCACACAACAATCACACCTGGCATCAGAAAGATACAAAGAGCCAAGCTCAATTTTAGCAACCTCCTGATTCACCAGAGACCAGTCATTAAGACTCCCTATCCAATACGTGCTCAGCCCACTGGAAACAGGCCCTGGCTACCAGAAAACCACAAATTACTGCCTGGACTGCTAGAGCCGCCACATCAAAACTTTGCCTGAGAAGAGACTCCATTCTACTGTCCTAGGGGTCCCTCAGGGCTGAACCCCCCTCCACCGGAACAACATGCCGCTTGACAATGGCCAAAACTACATTCACAACCGGCAACTGAAAGGAGTCTCTATCAGCCTAAGGAATAGGGTAAAGATGGGACATGGACCGCACCAGCCAAAAAGGGGCATTCAGAGTCTTCCACTGAGCATGCACTATATCCCAGCGATCCTGATGTATGGGAAAGGAATGCATAGAACTGAGAAGTACTGCAGTATAAAAATAAAATTTATTATTATTATTATTATTAAGAAGATCCACAACCTGGGGAACCTCTTTAGTGTTTTCCTCAAAACGCAAGACATAGGACACCTGAAGAATGATATCCTGAAGCTCCTCCCAATGAAAAATGTGCACCATTGACGTATGTTCCCCAGCGTGTGGCTCAGATCTCCAGCCACCCACACTGTGTCCCGTCCCCCCTGAGAGGGTCCTGTAGGTTCCCAGAGAGACCCAGGTCTTCATCAGGTGACACATCGTCAAGAAAAATTTTGTCTTCTCATGAGACATGCTGCCGCTTGGGCAGCGGCAAAAGGGGGCGGGCAGAGGAGATACTAGAACTGTCAAACGAGAACCCTGGGATGAAGCTGAAGCCACCAGAGAGGAGACAGGACCACCAGCTGCATGCATGCAATACATCTTGTACATGGCAAGAACAAAATCTGGGGAAAACCTAAGGGCAGGACAGAATCACACTCCACTGCAGAGGATGAGGCCTGCACAACCTGTTCTTGCCTCTCCAAAGCAGAAGCTCCTGAGAAAACTCAACCTAAGTGGCAGAGTTTCCCACCAAAGAAGAAAAGCCCACTGAAAAAGTCATCCCTGAACCAAAGCTGCGGTACGGGAATCCCCAGAAAGGCTTGATGCGACACTAAGGGAATTCCCATAACCTTTGGCAGCAGGGAAGCCCAATCTTCCCCACTCTGGCAGTTGTGACATCCCCAGCACCATCAGCGGTTAAGGAACCTTGAGCCTCCGCACCACCTACGACTAACACCCTTCGCGGCTGCGAGCAAAAAAATACACATGCCGGCCGCATTAAGCCCTCGGGAGCATTTCTTAGGCTTGCGAGAAGTGCCCACTGTGAACTGCAAGGCAGGCTGAATGAAACCGGAAGCTGAATGGCTGAATGGGAAGAAAAATGTGAATGAAATCTGTCCCTGCAAACCCGCACACAGACAAAAACTCTACCTCATTTTTATTTTTTTTTTTTAATAAAACTTTAAAAGATCATGAAGAGACCCCATAGGCACTCTGGCAAGGCATGCAGCTGAGGCACCTCTAGAGAAAAAGTGGGGAGATGGGGGGAGGGACTCAGCCACCTGATTGTGACACCCTCGAGGTATAATGGGCTCCCAGTGGGACCCCAGCTCCATCGACAAGAAAAATGGGCAAAAATGCCACTATCTATCCCTTTCAACAGACCCTGTCCAAGGCCAAAAAGAAGGAGACTGCACATGCTTACCACTTCCACCTGCTGGAAACTGAAAACAGACTGATTCAATGAGGGACTGCACAGCCCATTCGTACTGTTAGAATTCAGTGTGTTCTCAGTTTCCATCTGCTGACAGAGGAGTGTAAACCAATTCATCTGTGCCAGTCTGGAGGGATGTGAAAGAATTGGCAATTAACACCTCATAATTGATACTAATTGGCCCTAATTGGATGCTGCATGCACAGCTTGGTAGGCACATTCCATAAAGTGGTGTGTGTCAGTTCTTGTGCGCAAATTTGAAAAGGGGGTGTTTCCAGGTAAGGAACATGGGTGAATTGCAGGCATTCCTTTTTTTTAAAAATAATTCTTTATTCATTTTTACATCTTACAACAAGTGTATCAATAAATGACATTTGAAATTAAATACATCACTTGAGTTTCTATTATAAGGAACATTAAATCATAAAATGTAACCCCCTCCCTCCCATCCCTATCATACCCTATGCATTCACATATATCATATAAATTTTTCTTTCTTATTAATCTAACCTGTAATATAATTCAGAAATCCTCCCCCTCACCGTCTCCTTTGCATTGTACTTATAATGGAGAAATGGTATCTATTCATTACAATAATTTGTCAATGGATCCCAGATCTCTTTAAATTTCTTTTTTTTTTTAAATTCTTTATTGATTTTAAAACTTTCATCAAGTGTACAAAAATTGCAATACAATAACATATATTTAATCACTTGTACATCTTAACGTTATATCTTATAATTGCAAATATAACCCTCCCTCTCCCACCTTGAAATCCCTCTAGTAATGTTATTTTTCATATAATATAAATCCTCCCCCCACCCTACCCTTATCTTACATATTATAGATATATTAGAAAATGGCATTAATCATGACAAAAGGACGTTAATGGTTCCCAAATTTTAATGAAGTTTTTATAATTTCCATTTTGCACCGCTATTGATCTTTCCATTTTGTATATGTGACATACCGAATTCCACCAAAATTTAAAATTAAGCCTACTATGGCCTTTCCAGTTATTAGTAATATGTTGAATGGCTACTCCTGTCAAAATCAATAAAAGTTTGTTATTACACATTGATATCTGACTCTTTTTTCTCATAGACATACCAAAAAGTACAGTATCATAAATTAATGCTACGTGATTTTCTAATAAACAATTTACTTAATTCCCTTTTTGAATGTCTGTAGTTATTTCCATTTTATAAATGTGACACAACGAATTCCACCAAAAACTGTAATTGAGTCTACTCCAATTTTTCCAATTACTTGTGATATGTTGTATGGCGACTCCAGTCATAATCAATAAAAGCCTGTTATTTTTAGATGAAATTTGACTTTTTGCTTTCATTGACATACCAAATAGAACTGTATCATACGATAATGCCACAGGATTTTCCAATAAACAATTTATTTGGCCCCAAATTGATTTCCAAAAGGCCAAGATAAATGGACAATAGAATAAGTGATCTAGAGGGATCAATAAGGGAATAAGTGATCAATAAGGGATAAGTGATCTAGAGTCCCTGGTTCAAGATTACAATGCCAGCATCTATTAGACGTAGAGCTATTCAACTGTAATCTAACTGGGGTCCAAAAAGCTCTATGTAGGAGAAAAAACCAAGTTTGTCTCATAGATGCGGATGCTGTAGATCTCATCCTCTAAGACCAAATTCGTGGCCACTGAGATGCAGAAATTTGATGCTTAATCTCAATACACCAAATATCCCTAAGATCAGTTTTAGGCTTCTTTTTTTACTAATCTGTTTATCAGTTTATACCTCTGTGCGGCCTGGTGTCCCAGAAAGTCTACCTGAAAGCATAAGAACTCCAAACTATATTGATTGTGAAGATTTTTCCATTCATGGAACCCCGCCTGAATGGCCTGCTTCAGTTGCAACCATCTGAAGCTTTGTGATTTATTAAGACCATATTTATGTTGCAACTGTGGAAAATCAAGCAGTTTACCATTAGAAATAACATCGTCCAAAATACGTATCCCTGCAATCATCCAATGCTTCCAGATGACCTTCAATCCGCCAATTTGAATCTTGGAGTTCAGCAATATAGTCTGATTCGTTGATTTATGTATTGGGACAGGTGTTAAATTACTGACATATCGTAATATAACACTGTTATAGAATACGTCTGATTTGCACAAAATTAGGAAAAGGTATTTAGGTCTGGCTTTTCTTAGCCTAAATGGATGAGCCTAAATGTTATGCTGTATACAGCTGCTAAGCATGATTCTATATATGACCCCTGCCTTTTATAGGATCATGCTAAGTGCTGTTATGATTGGCACCAATTTTTAGGCACTACAGTCAGGGCCGGATTTAGATGAAAAGAGGCCCTAGGCTATTCCACTTATGAGGCCCTTTCACCTCCCATTTTTAAGTTTGTAAATTACATGAGAGATAATAAAATACATCACCCGGGGCTGAGACCGATTCCCCTCCGGAGCCGGAAAAGGGGTGGGGGAGGAGAGAGGAGCAGCGGGATCCGATCCGGAGCACGTGTGAAATTCGGTATCCCCACCCCCGGCTGAATTTTGATGAGTCGCTGGCGCAGGCACAATGAGGAGTGACACAGAAGCACACCTCACGCTACCAGGACTCACGATATTTCAACAGCGCATGCGCGCTCTAGGATTTTATTATTTATGATATAATCATGAAAATATAAAATAAAGCACATAATATACATTTTAAAATATGCAAATTAAAGCATATGTTAAGAACTTACTTAGAATTCCGCGAAATGAAAATATTGTCACAAAAAATTTTTTCAATAGTCTATAAACATTTCACTAAAGTATTGAACCTACTGAACTCAAAAGGCGAGAATCAAATGATCGTGTACGCAATCCTAAAATAAGAATCTTTTCTAATAACATTAACACGTGTTTCATATTATCGAAGTAACACGAATATAACCGAACATCGGGATATCAATGGGTCTGTTCCAATCTACACCAATCTGCACTTTATTTATGCAAGAAAACCAGAGCTTAGTAGCATAAGGCACGTCAATATTTGCCATAGAAATCAGTGAACGTATGAACTATACTTTGGTGCAATCTAGTATATACAAACGAACAGACCCAATAAGCCGAACGCGTTGATCTTAACCAATACATTTTTATATTTGTTTATTAATCATATGCGTAGAATTTCTCCTTATTTTCAGTTCAGTGTTTTAGTGTTCACTGTTTTTAGAATAGTGTAATTTTAATTTTGCTAACAATTTGAATGTAGGCCCCTCTTGATCTTGAGGCCCTAGGCTGAAGCCTAGTTAGCCTATAGGAAAATCCGGCCCTGACTACAGTGGAACCTTGGTTTACGAGCATAATTCGTTCCAGAAGTATGCTCGTAAACCAAATTGCTCGTATATCAAAGCGAGTTTCCCTATAGGAAATAAGGGAAACTCGCTTTGATTCGTTCCACCTCCTTCTCCCTCCCACCCCCCCCGAGGCTACCGGCACTGCTCCATTCCCCCCCCGCTTGAGGCCACCAACGCTGCTCCATACCCCCACCGTGATCCGGCATCCCCCCTGCGAACCGGCTTCCTCAACCCCGCTTGCGTCGCCCCCCCTCCCCCGCGATCCTACATCTCCCCCCCCCCCGCGATTGGGCACCGGCACCAGCACCAATGCAAAGGACATGCCGATGCCGCTGCCCGAAGATCCTCCCTCTTCTGGGCTGGGCTGGGCGGTGCGTCGGAGATCCTCCCTCTTGCCTGTGCTGGGATGGACTGGGCCTTGAGCATTTGTGCATGCTCAAGGCCTTCTGGTCTCGCTCTCTCCGAGATTCTGAATCTCAGAGACAGCGAGATCAGAAGGCTTTGAGCATGCGCAAATGCTCAAAGCCCAGTCCAGCCCAGCACAGGCAAGAGGGAGGATCTTCGGGCACCAGCATGTCTTGTGCATTGGTGCTGGTGCCAGTGCCTAATCGGGGTAAGGGATGTCGTTTTGGTGCTCGGGGGGGATGTAGGATTGCGGGGGGGGGGGGGGGGGTTTGACACAAGCGGGGGGGGGGAGGATGCTGGACCGCCGGGGGGGGGGGTTATGGAGCAGCGTTGGTGGCCTCAAGAGGGGGGAATGGAGCAGCGCCGGTAGCCTTGGGGGGGGGGGGGATGCCGGATTGCGGGGGTGTGGCGCTCGTAAATCAAGTCAAACTCAATTTCCGAGGCGCCGATTTTGCAAATGTTTTGCTTGTCTTGCAAAACACTCGCAAACCGGTGAACTTGTAAACCGAGGTTTGACTGTATATACAGAGTCAGGCCCCTAGTGGAGAACTTCCCTTATTGATTTTTCACCATCTTTTCTACCTCCCTCCACCAGTGTACAAGTTTAAATTAAGGAAGATCAGCAGATTCTCACCGGAAAGCAGGTCTCAAAGCCAGGAAACCCTGTAGCTCGAACTCCTCTGGGAGTGGTAACACTGCAAAACAAAGAGAAGATTTTATTAGAAGGAACCTGTTATACCAACTAAAATACATATGGTGCAACTAAGTGGTTTACAATAAAAGATAAAGCAGGAAAAAAATACAAAAACTAACAAGAAAGAAAAGCAAGACTGAAGAGGAAAGAATAATCTCAATTTACAGTCTGATGGGTTTACTACTAAACACTGTAACTACCAATCATACAACCAGTTTCCCTCACAAGCCTCATTTCTCAAGGAGTAGAGACCAAATTGCAGTTAACCTAAGGAAGATGTAGAGACAGACAGAGTGCCTCCATTTAACAAGTCTAAGGCACAACACACTATGAATTTGCAAATTTGCCATATTATCCAGTGTTCTCCCTAGTATGTTTTAGCCGGGCGCTGAGCTCAGCTAATTTAGGTGAGCGCCCGACTGTCATCTTGCATCCGCACCACCAGCATCAAAGCCGCGCTCCAATCCTCTTCCCTGTCCTTACTCCAGGGGTGTCCAACCTGCGGCCCGACAAGAAGTTTTGTGCGGCCCAGCTTCTCTCTCCCTCCGGCGGGTAGTTTTCTGGCCGGCTCCCTTCTGCAGTCGACTGTGGGTTTTCCACAGAAGCCGCGGGACTTTTCCTCTTGCCTACATCGCTATAGGCTCTGCCGATCCTGATCCCGCCCCCCTCTGAAGTGACTTCCTGTGTTTGAGGGGCAGGATTGAGACCGGCAGAGCTTATAGCGAATAGCAATGCAGGCACGAGGAAAGGTCCCGCAGCTTCTGTCTTCGTTTAGAGTTCTGGGCAAGGGAACTGTAAGTAAACTGTTAAGAACCAGGCTGCTTCCAATTTAGTGTCAGTTAATGGTGAGACCAGCCATTGTGACACTGGAGTTACTCTGGGGCCAGCAGCAAAGGGAGGGAATAAGATATGCTGGATTCCCACGTGTTGTGGGAAGGGGATGGTAGGGGGTGGGGGGGATTGGTGTGACAGAAGGGAGATGGTGGATCCCCTTGGGGGAGGATAGCTATTGGAACTAGGTGGGAGTTGGAAGAATAGGGACACAAAGGCAGACACTGGACCTTGCAGGGGGCAGAGAGACATGGAAAATGCTGAACAGGAGGGTGGAGTATGAAGACAGAAGTAAGATGTTAGACATGGGTAGAAGGAGTAGGGAGACAGAGGGGATATGCTGGACATGGTAAAGGGGGAATAAGGAGACAAGGGTGGTTGATCGCTGGAATGGTCTTCCACTTCAGGTTATTGAGGCCAGCAGTGTGCCAGATTTTAAGGCCAGATGGGATAGACATGTGGGATCTATCCGCAAAGATAGATAGGGAGGGTCACTGGAGTGGGCAGACTTGATGGGCCGTGGCCCTTATCTGCCGTCTATTTCTATGTTTCTATGCTGAATAAGGAATGAAGGGAGTAGGGTGATGGAAGGTATCTGCTGGATTAAGATGGGGAAAAGAGGGGAGGTACTGGAATACGTTAATATAAAATCATAACTGAGGCTTGTGCGGATGGGATCAGATGGTTTGCGGGAACCAAACTTGCGGAGACGGGGCGGAAATGTGGGTTTTCTTTTTTCAGTCTTAGTAGTTTGCGGTCCACAAAATAATTATTTTATTTCTGCCGGTCCATGGGTATAAAAAGGTTGAAAAACACTGCTCTAGAGCAGTGTTCTTCAACCGCCAGTCTGTGGACCGATGCCAGTCCGTGGACCGATGCCAGTCCGCAGAAATTTTCTGCCAGTTCACAGGGCCGGCATGTCCATCGGGTCCAAGACAGCATTCTTCAGCCGCCAGTCCACGGTGCGATCAACGCGGCGTCTTCAGGCCAGCTTCCTGAGTGCTGCAGTGCACAAAGCCATGGGAAAAGGCTCCTCCACGCGGCCTGCGCTTGAACCGGAAGCCTTCTCTCTGACATTGCAACGTCAGAGGGAAGGCTTCCAGATGAGGCGCGGGACGCATGCGAGGAGCTGCTGCCCACAGCTTTGTGCAATGCAGCACTCAGGGAGCTGGCCCGAAGATGCTGCATTGATCGCAAAGTAGACCGGCCCAAAGATAACACCAGGGGGCAGGCCAGAAGGCAAGGCACATGGAGGGAGAGAGACAACAACGTTAGGGGGAAATGCTTTTATTTTTTTAATTTAATGATTGATTTGTCTGTTCAGGAAGAAATGCATTTGTTTCTTTTCCTCTGGGGTTGTACTGCTTGCAGAGCCTTGCATCTTAGGGTTTGTAAATATTAGTACTTTTAGTTTTTGGTCCTGCTTTTGCATGGGGTTATCTGTTTTATGGTAGGAATGAATGTTAAAAAGCATACGGTGTGCTTTGTGTATTTTAATTTTGTAGTTAAGCATTATGTGCTGTTAATACAATTATATTGTGTGTTTATATGAAAAATGAATGGAACAAATGGTGTTACAATTAGTACTATTATGGGGCGGGGTTTGGGGCAGAGATTGAGTGGAGATGGGCATGACTTATCCCAGTGTTCTTCAACTGCCGGTCCGTGGACTGGTGCCAGTGCCCAAATAATTATTTTATTTCTGCCGGTCCATAGATGTCAAAAGGTTGAGGAACACTGCTCTAGAGATCCAGATCAATTGTAGATACATTTGATAACTCTTCAAAAGCATTCTAGAAATAGTCTAGTTCATCTTACCTGCATAATTCTGATACCCTGCACAGAATTTATAGCATTGGTGTGGAGGAAGAGGGAAAGAGATATTTGAAGGGAGAACTGTTGGGAAGAGAAAGGAAGAAATGGTGGACCTGGGGAAGGGAGGCAGGCAGGCAGGGGGAGAGATGGGATGGGGTCAGTTGGGAAGAGAAAGGGAGAGAAGTTGGATCTTGGGATGGGAAGGAGGGAGAAATGTTAGGTCTGTGGATGGACGGCAGAGATGCAGCATCTCTCTTTTTTCCCCCTCCATTTCATTGTTCAGCATCAAAGGGGGAGGGAAGAAGAAAACAGAAAAGAGAGGGAGCAAAATGTTGGACCATGGAGATAGAGGAAGAGAGATGGACCCATGGGAGGGTAGGAGGAAGAGAGCTGGGATAAGAAGATGCTAGGCAGGAGATGGAAAGAAAGGGACAGGGAGTTACAGCATGACCAGTGGAGAAAGGGAGGGGGGATTCTGAAAGTGGTGAGCCATGTGGATGAGGTCAAAAGGGAGATGACAAGATGAGTGAGAGAGGAGTGAGTACAATGGTAGAAATGTGGTAATGGGGAGTAGATAGAAGGAAATAGGAGGCTGGGAAAGGAGTGAGATGGGAAAGGGGAGAGCTAGGGACTGAGAGAAGATGGAGAATTGAGAGGTAGCTGAACATTTATAAAGAAGAAGGGTGAGAAAGAAGGCAAGATTTGAGTGGACAGAGGCAAAAAAGAGAAAAAGTTAAGAAGGCTGAAAGGGAAAAATCAATACATTGGAGACAGGCATAAGGAAAGAATGGAACAGTATTGAGAGGAGAAAAACTGGACAGCAAACATTGGAAAGAGAATTGGTAGAAGATCAACAAAAAGCAGAAAGAGAAACTGGGACCAAGATGATGGAAAAACAAAACATCCAGACAATAAGGTAGAAAAAATTGTTTTATTATGAATTTATTAACTGGAATATGTTAGCTTTGGGATATGTGCATCACAATTATTTTTGTATTCAGTGGCGTAGTCATATACAGCTGATCTGGAAGAGGGACTGGAGCCCAAAATTAGTGGAGGGGCACCAAAGTTTCTCCCTGCCTGAGTGCAATTTATAAATACTTGAGCTAGTGGAGATTCCCAAGCCCTGCCAACTGAAGACATCTTCCTCCAGTCTGGCAACTCAAAATCTTCAAGCTTTGCAGCCAAAGGCAATATCCTCAAGCTGCCCCTGCGTTCATGCATACATGAAAACCAAGGGGGAGGGGGGGCAGAGAGGAGGCCCAAAAAAGCAGTAATATTTACCCTGATTAAACGATCCTCCATGTGCGCTGCTGACAGCTGATTCAGCATCCCCGCTCTGATGAGGCTCACCATAGCTGTAATAGAAGTGAATGGGAGAACCAGGAATGCGCATACCTGCTCATCAGAGTGGGGATGCGGAAGCCTGTGGCTGCTCCCACTGTCAGCGGTGTACGTGGATGATCACTCAGTCAGGGTAAGAATTACTGCTTTTTTGGGTTCTTCTCCACAGTGTCCCTTTAATGAAGGTTTATTATTAGATACGTGCATCTTCTATATTAGTGATTGCAAATTTGGGACCTGCTCAGCCTTTTTTTTTGCTCATCAGCTAGTGTTAGTGTTGGTGTTTGTAGGGCCCCAGAAAATTTTTTTGTCCAATGTGGCCCAGGGAAGCCAAAAGGTTGGACACCCCTACCCTATTCCTTCACCATGAGCAGGGAGGGGTAACTTTCATAGTGTTCCAGGTCGTGGGCCAACCCTCTTCCCCACTCCTACTCCTTCACTGTAAGCAGGGAGGGTTAATTTGCATAGCAGCAAATTTGCACCAACATATTTCCCCGCCTCGCCCGGCTATTTTTTCGTGCCACTTGGCTAGAAAAAATTTCTGGGGAGAACACTGGTATCTCTAACCTGCCTGACCAGAGTTCAGGCCCCTTACTATTGGCATTGAAGAGATCCTCCTCCCGAGTATGAAAACTGTTCAGAAGAGAAATCAGCCAGGGCCAGATGCTGAAAAGAAAAAAGCAACATTTTTATTCTCATCACATTAGGAGCCATGTTCCTTTTATTAGATTAACAGTGAATGGGAAATTAATATTCACCCATTATGATGAAAAAAAGAATCATGAACAGCAAATAGTTCAAATTTCACTCTGTCATCCCTATTTACTTATTTTTAACAAAATCTGTATTCATTCTCTCATATTTATACATATACAATTTCGTGCATATGTAGATCTACATATGTTTATTCATTAAAAAGGTGGCTTGTAATCAAAACAGTATAAAATTAATAAAATCGAGACTGTACTATATCAATATATCGAAGCTCAATTTTAACTCCCACTCTGTATTTGGGAGTTCATTGGAGCTGATACTCTTGTAGCCAACGCTTTCTCGCCATCACAGAAGTACGTGATAAAATTGCCTTAAATCAACAAATTAATATCACAGAAGACTTTTTGTATCACTTGCTTGTGTTGTGATCAGAACAGCTCAATGATAGCTGAAATTCAGCCTCTTTCACACACAGCATCATCAACCCCAGCTACCACGGTATCCTTTATTGAAGGCAAGTCTTCTGGCCTCCTTAGGGAGATGGGAAAGAGTACCCACAAGATTCAGTTAAAACTAATAACTAAATGCCTTGAACACAAAATAAGGGGTTCCTATTCAACCCATTTGCATCCAGAGCATGTGGGTCGCTTGCATTGGAATTCATATAAAATCTATTATAAAGAGGACATTCCTATCTGGAATCCCAACAAGGTAGTTCTGGGTGCAGACAGATAATTAATCAAGTCACCATATTCTGCAGCAAAAGCAAGGAGAAAAAGGTCTCAATTTGTTGTATGATGCAGAACACATGGAAGATGGCATTGGATACTGCAGTCTTCCCTCACCATGATAAACATTTCTGGAGACTAGAGCCAGCTATCTGACAGCCTGAGCTACTGACTAGACCCAAATGGTCCTTGGAATATCAAGTAGCCTGTAGTCTCCTCAAAAAGAGGAAAGGGAAGGTTACTCTGTCCTAAATTTTATCTTCATTTTGTCTTTTCCTTTCACTGGAGTTCCTTTCTACCCTAACCCTTGTTAACCGTGTCGAGCTTTGCGAATGTAGAGATGATGCGGTATACAAACCCAAGGTTTAGTTTAGTTTAGTTTGCCCAGTAATCAATCTGTTTGCAACTAAGATTGACAAAAATGCCATAATTTCTATTCCTCCTGGCATCTAGTCTGCAACCAGATTGCTTCAGATGCCTTCATGGTCTCTTGAAATTCCCCCAAAAGCCAGAATCTTTCAGAAGTTCCAATAATATGGATGCAATAGTAGTGGTCCCACATTGACCACAATAGATTTGTTTCCTTGGCTGCATCAACCAGCTCAAAATATCCTCATGTTAGTTCTCACACCAGCACTTTTTCTTCCACTCAATCTACAGATGTTGGCCCTATAAGCATGAATATTGAAATATATTTAGTTGTAATCTATCACTGTGAGCCAAAGTTCAGGATCTCCTCCTGACTATCATGAAAACAAACTGGCAAGATTCACTTCATGTGCTTTCTCAGTGAGGAGTCACTTATATCCTCAGCTGGGGATAAAATTATTTAGCTACGCAGATGACTTTACGATCATTATACCTCTTTCTCAGAAGCTACCCCTAAAGCAACAGAAGTACTAAACTTGATGGACCAATGGATAATTGAATTCAGATTAAAGCTTAATTCAGAAAAAACAAAATTTTTTTGTAGCTTCGCCACACCCGCTTGACTCTAAAACATCAATGTGCATCAATAATCTTAGCTATCCTATTCAATCTACTATGAAGGTATTGGGAGTAACATTGGACCAGAGCCTGACCATGAAAGACCAAGTGGACTCCTTGGCTAGAAAGAGTTTTCACACCCTTTGGAAGCTTTGGTCCATTAGAGCATACTTTGATGTTTCATCATTTAGAATTCTGGTACAATCCCTTATACTGAGCCAACTTGATTACTATAACATCACCTATTTGGCAATTTCCCAGAAGAGTATGCGGCGATTGCAACTGGTACAAAATGCGGCGGTCAGGCTACTTTGTGGGTTGAAGAAGTTCGATCATGTAACACCTTCCTACCGACTTCTACACTGGCTGCAGATGGAGGCGCGTGTGAAGTTCAAGTTTGGATGTTTTTGCTTTAAGGTACTATACAGTTTAGCCCATAAATATATAACTGACCTTTTTTTTTCTCTTTCACAACCAATAGACATAAGAGAAGCTCACATCTGAATTTTGTTTCCCCACCGGTTAGAGGATGTAAATTCAAAAGTCATCATCAACATCTTTTCTCACATCAAGCAGCATTATGGGGTAAAGATTTGGAACAACTGCTTAAGCATATTACTTATGGGGAACATATCTGTTCTTGAAGTATCTAGGCAACTGACCTATACAATCTTAGTCCACAACAACTGATCTCTAGAACCGCTATCACTAACCCTTATCTTTGTTAACTCTACTCAATCTGTAGCATCTTTTTAATAATTGTAAACTGCATAGAACTTCACGGTCCTGCGGTATATAAATTGTTATTATTATCATCATCTCTCCAGCAATATCTTCTCATTAACTCCAGCCTCAGTACAAATTCTGTAAGGGTTTGTATCTCAGCGCTATAGTAGCCTACCACAAAAATTCAATAGAGAATCTATTTTCAGGGAAGAACTGTGTCCAGGTTCACAAAGAGCTTGATTAATGCCAAGCCACATGTCAAAAGGCCTTCTTTTGCATGGGACCTCAACTTAGTGCTTCTGTTTAAATCTTTGCAGATTATCCTCTCCAAAATTTCTTTCATGGAAGACTCTCTTCCCTGTGGCTATTATTTATGCCCATTGCATCAGTGAAATGCAAGTGTTAGTAAATTATTAATTGTACAAGATGTTTTCTGATTTCCACATCAACCAACCTTGTGCTCTTACTTTTACCTTGTTTACAGCAAAGCACTATATGCTTGAATATAAACAAGCAATACAAAATCCATCTACAAGTACCGAGTTGTTCAACAGGGCATAGGAATGTCTTGCAATCTCAAAACAACTCGCATAACTGTAGCAGAACACTGTGTGCAAAAGTATCTGACTTTCTTTCTGCTATCACTAAGCTGCAGTTTTCCAGAGACGTAACTATGCATCAGCTCACAATAGCTGCATCCATAATCCAGCTTGCTTAGTGTCAACTGCAGACAAAGCTGCAACACTTTCTTGTCACAAGGCACTATTATTTTGATCAAGCTTTAGAAAATGACAAAGCACTGAACAAGCTGCATTAAGTAGCCTGTGCACTAGACACTTCACCTGCCTCCTCCATCTTCTCAGCTCTCTGGTTCTGGAGACTGGAATGGAAACAGAGACTTACCACAACCCTCAGCTTTGCAGTGATCTTGTCTGTCCATGGAGAAAACATGCACACCCAGCCCCAAGTTAAATCTTACTAGTAAACACATTTAAGGTATTAGTCTCAAGCAGAATACAGAACACCAGTGCATAACTAGAAAACCTAACTAAATGTTTCTAAGCTCCAGATATGCAGACTCAGCTTGGCTACATCCGGTAATGCCACCACTTGTATGACTTTTCCACAGAGAATCCCTGTTACAGGTATCAAATATGTTTTATGTTATTATATATTATCTTAAAGTTTTATATACTCCCTACAAGTTAAATAAAAACAAAATTGAAGCAGTGTACAAATAAAAACAACCCGCCCCTCCCTACAACCACAAATATACTGTATATATATGAATACATAAAAAGCAGCACAGTAGAATCAGTCCACAGTAAATTAGGAAAAAAGGGGTAACTGTGCTATATCAGTTTCCTCACTAACTTGTTAAACCATGAGAAAAAAAAATAGATGCCGCCACCTGGCTTCATCTCAATCCAATTATATTATCTTTATACTTGTTATTTGACTTTCACCAAAATTACCATTTATTAAAAATTTTCTATACTGCTTTATCTGAACAAACAAGTCAAAGTGGTGTACAGACTAAGGGAAGTTTAGGTACTTACCTTGATAATCTTTCTAGTAAATAGGCACATCATTCATGAACACTCAGGCAGCCAATCTCTTCTGTGTAGAGAGATTCTGTGTAAAGAGCCTCATTAGCATTTTCTCATTCTGTCTCCCATTACTCCTGGCTGTTCTATAATTTCTCAGTTCGTTTCAAAGCAGATGGTCAGCCGTAGAAAGTAAACCTAAGAGGGAGGGGTACGGGGACTCTCCCCGAAAAACTAGTCTGTTTTGCTCATATCATAACATAGCACAAAATAATCATGAACATTTAACTATATAATGAGGAGGAACGAACAAGCCACCTACCTGAGTGCAAGCTGTACTAATAATCTTAAGAGTTCAGAAAAATACTCCATGGTCTTTTCACAACAGTAGTTGCTACCCCTATCCCTAACAATACTGTACAGGGGACAGAAACAAAGTTTATGATAATACAGACATTTATGAGACAGCAAGCAGGCTAATGAACATCTGACAGGGTGGGCTTCAAGAATGATATGCCCTGTTTATTAGAAAGAAGATTATCGAGGTAAATACCTAATCTTCCCTTCTTGTGCAATAGGCACATCATTCTTGAACACTCAGGATGTATCAAAGTAGTCCCTGGAACTTAGGGCGGGACAGATGAAGTCTTCTGAAAGTTCTGAAGATCCAAACTCTGTTTCCAATTTGGCTGCTACGTCCACTCCATAAAACCTACCATGTGGCAACTCTACAAATTTCCTAGGTTGAAACTGATCTAGACCCCACCCAGGGGGGAAACCATGCCTTCAACGGAATGCACCTTTTAGGATATAGGAAGATGCTTCCTGCTGAAGAAATGGCCAGATGAATTCATCCTGAAATGATTGCTTTTAAAGCTGGTTGGCCCCTGTGGGCAACCCTGGCCAGCACAAAAAAATGGTCCAACAGTCGGAACTCATTTGTCACTTCCAGAGCAAACATCTAGCAATCTCAGGATTTTGTCACTCTTCTTGGACCTCAAGGGTATAAATGCAGATAACTGAACTTCCTGGTTGACATGAAAGTTGGTACAGAAAGATGGTACAGTACGCAGAATTATTCCAGACTCAGAAATTCTGAGAAAGAGTTCTCTGCATGAAACTTGTTGCGCTGAAGTGATCACCACTAAAAACACCATTTTAACCAAGAGGTCCAACATGGATGCCTGCTCCAGAAGCTCATACAGGGCTCTAGTGAGCATCCACAAGACAAGATTAAGAGTCCATGTTGGAAAGGGCTGACATACTGGAGGACGCTTTACTTTCAGCAGGCTTTCAGTAAAGCCCTCTTTAGAAACCTGGCCACATCTGGGTGCAAGTCCAAGGTCCACTTGTTAACCTGAGGTCTGAAGCACACAATATCCACTAATTTAACTTCTGGGGAGCGAAATGCCAGGCCCTTTTCCAGTCCCTCCTGCAGAAATGCCAGGACCAAAGAAATCGAAGCCATGAATGAGTCCTCACTCTTCTATGCACACCAGTCCTAGAAACACTTCCAGGCTTTCGCTTAGACGGCTAATGTGAACTGCTTCTTGGATTGTAGGAGGATGGAAATCATCATATCTGAATAATCTTTATGCACTAAGGTTGCACTCTCAAAAGCAATGCCATAAGACCAAAGTGCTCCGGATCCTCCAGGGCAATTTGGCCCTGTGTGAGCAACCCTGGAAGGCACAGTAGGCTGATACTCTGGTCCCTCTATAGATGGATGAGATCTGCATATCCTGGATGCCTCAGCCAGTCTAGTGCGACCAGAACTACCAGCCCTGAGTGCAACACTACTCTTTGCAGGACTCTTGCCTATTATAAGCCATAGAGGGAAGACATATAGAAACTCCACCTTTGGCTCTGATTACACCAGGGCATCCAAGCCATCACTTCCTGACCTGTATCTTCAACTGAAGAACCGAGCCACCTTGATGCTGATTACTGCCTCCACCAAATCGAACTTCGGGCACCCCCACCGACACATAATGCTGTTCAACACCATTTGAGAAAGCGCCCTTTCTCCAGGATTTAGGATCTTCCGGCTGAGCAATTCCACTTGACATTGTCCATTCCTGCTATATGTGCCGCCAAGAGAGCCAGTAGGTAGATTTCCACTCATATAAACAACATTTGAGCTTCCAGGCGTAGAGCAGCACTCTTGGTGCCCCCCTGTTGATGGACATAAACTACTGCCATAGCATTGTCTGAGAAAACTTGCACGGCTTTGTTTCATACTGTGTTCGACCACTTCCTCTAGGAGGCGGACCAGCATCCCTGAACTGGGATGCCCTTTGCAACGCATTCCCCCCAACTGTATAGGCTGAAATCCTTAGTCAGGATCACCCATGTGGAGATGCAGAGTGGAACTCCTCTGCTAGTGACTGAAGCTCCAGCCACCAGTTCAGACTGTGATGCACCTCCACCGTCCAAGATAAATACATCTGAAACATATCCCTTTGTGGGCATCATTGGAATAGGAGTGCATCCTGGAGAGGGCGTAAGTGCATCCTTACTCAAGAACTACCTCTATAGTTGCTACCATTGACCCCAACACCTGCAGGTAATGCCAAGCTGTTGGTGCTGGCCTGTCCCGAAATGCCCTGATCTGCAGCATAAGTTTCTCTCTGCTGGCTTCTGGCAGAGGACTTTGCTCGCCTTTGTAGTGAACCGAATGTCCAGATGCTCCAGGTGACTTTTCCAAAAGTTGACCCCCTAGCCAAGTTCTGCAGGAGCTAGACCATACACCTCAGATGAGGCTCTTATCAGCCAATTGTCCAGATACAGATGCACCTGTATCCCCACTTTGCAAAGGTGTGTTGCTGCTACCACCATCATCTTAGTGAAGGTGTGTGGTGCTGTGGACAGTCCCAAATGACAGGGCCGAAAACTGGAAGTGCTGCCCCAGAACATGGAACCATTAGAATTTCCTGTGCACCGTAACAATGGGAATGTGCAGATAGGCCCCTGTGAAATCCAAAGAGGTGAGAAATTCCCCCGAAAATGGGGTATCCAAAGGCCCACACTGACCGACTTGAAATCCAGAATCGGCCTGTCTTCTGAGTCTCTATTGGGCTCTATAAAGTACATGGAATATCTGCCTAAGCCTGATTCTTCATCTTGTATGGTTTCTATGGCTGCTAGATCCAGAAGCTTCTGCCCTGTCTCTCGAACTGTGATTGCTTTCTCTGGTCTCCCTGCTGTAGAGTCCAGAAAAAGGTCTGGGAGAGGACACAAGAACTCAAGTTTGTATCCCTCCCAAATAATTTCCAGTATCCAGCAATCTGAATTGATCCCAGCCCACGCCTCCTAATAGGCCACTAACCTCCCACCTAATTTTGGAGGTCCAGATTGTATCTTGACATCATAATTGCTTCTTGGGGGTGACTGATAAGGCAGGATCCTGAAGATTGGGGATGCCTAGCATCCCTAAAACTCTATCTTGTGCTCTTAAAATGATCTCTGGACCAAAGATCCTTCTGAGCACTGGTGAAAATGCTTAGAGCTGCAAAAATTACTTTGACCTGACCCCACAGGAGTCCTCAGTCCGCTATCTGGTAAAGACTTAGTTGTGCGATCCTGCACAATGGCCATGTCATCCAAAAAGAGCAATTGTCCTTTAAAGGGTAACTTGCTCAGTGTTGCCTTGGAGCCGAAAGATTAGAGAAACTGGGCCTCTTCTCCCTCGAACAGAGGAAATTGAGAGGGGACATAATCGAAACATTCAAAGTGCTGAAGGGGATACACTTAGTAGATAAGGACAGGTTGTTCACCCTCTCCAAGGTAGGGAGAACGAGAGGGCACTCTCTAAAGTTGAAAAGGGATAGATTCCATACAAACGTAAGGAAGTTCTTCTTCACCCAGAGAGTGGTGGAAAACTGGAACGCTCTTCCGGAGTCTGTCATAGGAGAAAACACCCTCCAAGGATTCAAGACAAAGTTAGACAAGTTCCTGCTGAACAAGGACGTACGCTGGTAGGGCTAGTTTCAGTTAGAGCGCTGGTCTTTGACCAGAGGGCCGCCACGTGAGCGGACTGCTGGGCATGATGGACCACTGGTCTGACCCAGCAGCGGCAATTCTTATGTTCTTATGATCTACAGAATTCTTTGGGCAGGAATGGCATAAGCAGAAACTTTGCTCAATAACCTGATATCATATAGAGTGTCTGCCATGTAATCCACTCCCAACATGAAAAATCAGTTATCCCTTCTGGCATCCACCTCCAGATCATGGCACAACTTGGAATGGCAAGTGTGTGCTATGTACGATGTTGCGGTTGTTGCCTTTCAAACCTGCAGCCACGGCCTCAAATTGTTTCTTCAGAACAAACGCCAGCCTGTGGTCCTGGATAACTTTCAACACCACTCCACCTTCACTTGGGAAGGAAGTACGCTTGGTTACCTGCACCACCAGGGAATCCACCTAAGTTTAGTAGCGCTATAGAAATAAGTAATAGTAAATCAGCAGCCTTGGGATCAGCAGCCTTAGGAAAAAGTTTCACCATGGCCCTGGTCACCCGAAGGGGCCCCTCCGGGACCTCCCAATGGTCTGTTAACAGTTTAGTCATTTAGTCCTGATGGAAGGTAAACCAGGTGGTCTGTACCTTAATGCTGCTCATAAACTAGCACTGCATAGATGAGGTCTGTGGCATCTCTATCTTTAATTCTTGGAGAAACTCCGTAATTATCTCCAAAAGCGCTTGAAGGCCTAAACAGCCTGTACATAGTCAGGTCTTCTCAGAGGTCCAGAGCCTCCACCTCTACAGAATCTGGTTATCACATACATAATGCAGCATCTTCTGCTACTAAGGACACAGACTGGGAAAGTAAAGACATGGAGACTGAGTCCTTCTCGTCCCAGTCCTCCTCTGACTGAACCCCCATCTCTTGTGCATGGCTCTGCTGAGAAAGAACTGCACACTTAGGAGAGGGACCCCTGGTGCTAGCATCATCACGACCCCCAGGGGTTAAATACAGCTGGTGTTAAACAAATATACTTCTGAATTCTGGAGCAAAACTGTGCCCAGGGCGCCCCAAGTGCCCTTGTGGTCGCTCCAGTATCTCTTTCTGAGGTTTTGGAGCAGATGTGCAGCTGTGATTTGCTAGGGATGTGATTTGCTTTTTCCCAGTTCTAACCAGGATGTTTGACCTGGAACTCGAGCCATCTGGTATCCTACATCCCCAGAGGAAGTAGAGGCGGTGAAGCCCATGGTTCCTACCCAGTGGCTTAGTAAGGGTAGGAGGCGCCCGGGACAGTGGTGCCCACTCTGCGCCATCCTCTCCGTGCCCCACTCCTTCTGGACTCCCTGCTCCTTCTCACCCCCCATTCTACACCAGCTTCGAGTGGCTTCTAATCTAATCCAAATCTTAGATTTATATACCGAATCATCTCCTAAGATTAAGAGCTTGATTTGGTTTATATAATTAGATTACAAATAAAGAATCCATTAACATTCGTTGGAACTGTTACCTAAAAAAACGATGAAACATAGTCGTATTCAAGGTTTTGTGAAAGATCTGGAGGGATAGACAAGATCTTATATGAAAAGGTAATTCATTCCATATCGCAGTTAATAATTGTAGGAAGGAATAGGAAATTTTGCTAGCAGACTTTATTCCTTTAAAAGATGGAAAAGAGAGCTTAAACATATGAATTGTTCTTGTACCTGAAGCATCAGATTCCCTCTGACGTCACTTCCTGGCCCCGTGACCCAAAAGTGATTCAGAGGGTCTCTCGTACGAAGAAAGACTGAATAAATTGCAGCTCTACACTCTCGAAGAACGTAGGGAGAGGGGGGACATGATTGAGACATTTAAGTACATCACGGGACAGGTCGAGGTGGAAGATGATATCTTTCTTCTCAAAGGACCCTCGAACATAAGAGGACATCCGCTCAAACTCAGGGGGGGGAAGTTTCGTGGAGACACCAGGAAGTACTTCTTCACGGAAAGAGTGATAGAGCATTGGAACAAGCTTCCTGTACAGGTGATCGAGGCCCGCAGCATCCCAGACTTCAAGAATAAATGGGATACCTATGTGGGATCCCTGCAAGGGTCATGCCAATGAACAGGGTCACTAGGGTATAGACTTAAATGAGCGGGTCATTAAAGTGGGGGTCAGTAGCCTTAAAAGGGTGGGTCAATAGTGTGGGCAGACTTGATGGGCTGTAGCCCTTATCTGCTGTCATCTTCTATGTTTCTATGAGGGGAACCAGTCAGGCGTGAACAACAGGCAGAAGTTACTCATGCTAGTAAAAATAATACTGAGGTACAGGGTGGGGATGGGATGGTGCAAGGGTGGCATGGTGGGGCAGGGAGGTGCCAGAGCACCACCAAATTGGCACCCGGGGTGGTCCACACCCCTCTTACTATGCTACTGCTCCCACATCCCCTCAAGTGCCACACTGCATGTGGAACACGGATGGTCCTCGGACCACCATCCAGCGTAAATCTGGCATAAATATGATGTATCCTGGACTGAGGAGTCCATCCCATCCAATTTTAAGCTAAATCAAGGTATTTTGAGGCAGATAGAGGCTTTTATTTTCAAATCATGAAATCCAAGATGGCCACTGTGGCAGCAATTTTAGTGCCAAAAAAGGCCTATGGCAACTAAACGAGGGGTCAAAAATTAGTGGTTTTAGGGGTAGGTGACCCTATCTCTATCCCCAGCACTCCCAAAAAATCACTTTTAAGGACCCTCTAATTTTCTCTCATAGGCTGGGCTCAAACTGCCACCAGAAAAATGGGAGAGCTTCTGCCACAAAGAAGCCTGGAAACTGGACTGCTTGCTTCTTCGGTTTCTCAGATCCAACAACTACCCCCTTGGCTATAGACTTCTGACCTCAGACTCTGAGCTTTCCCGCAGCAAGAGATGTCCCAACTTTGTATCTATAGCACTGACAAGCCTTATGATTAGATAAAAAAATCCCAAATTAAAGGAAAAAAACTTGAGCAGAATAGACAGGCTTCTGCCATCTTACAAGTAGAGAGACAAACTTAGGAATTACAGGACAGCCTAGAGCGGGGGTTCCCAACCCTGTCCTGGAGGACCACCAGGCCAATCAGGTTTTTAGGTTAGCCCTAATGAATATGCATGAGAGCGATTTGCATATAATGGACGTGACAGGTATGCAAATCTGCTCCATGCATATTCATTAGGGTTAGCCTGAAAACCCAATTGGTCTAGTGGTCCTCCAGGACAGGGTTGGGAACCACTGGCCTAGAGTAATGGGAGGCGGAGTGAGAAAATGCTAATTAGACTCTGTACATAGAATCTCATAGGAAGGGATTGACTACCCAAGTGTTCAAGAATGATGTGTCTATTGCACTAGAAAATCAAGATAGAAAAGAGCTCCATTTTTTGATAGGAAAACTGAATAACTTCTACATTCATCAGAATGAACAAGTGGAAGGGCATAATCAAAAGAAATGTCTAAGTCTGATTTGGACATATGGCACTCGACGCCCAAAGTCAGCAGTGGTAAAATGTCCATTCTAGAAAAATACATCTAGAACAGGGGTAGGGAACTCCGGTCCTTGAGAGCTGTATTCCAGTCGGGTTTTCAGGATTTCCCCAATGAATATGCATGAGATCTATTTGCATGCACTGCTTTCAATGCATATTCATTGGGGAAATCCTGAAAACCCGACTGGAATACGGCTCTTGAGGATAGGAGTTCCCTACCCCTGATCTAGAATATATATTTTTTAAAATCATCTATCTGGACATCTAGGCCATTGATCGTCCAGACTGTCAGTACATCTATACCACATTTTCGACCAAAAATTCATCCAAGTCCCAAACGCCCAGAACAAGACCATTTGGACGTGGGAGTGGCCAGCATTGTGATGGACTGGCCACCCAGACAGGCCAACATAGAAGTGGGGCACCTTACAAGGCACTGCTGTGAACTTCACATAAAGGGTGCCACATAAACATCTCACCAGAACTCCCTTATAGGAAATGGTGAGCCCCCCAAAACATACTCGACTATATCTACCTGTCTACAACCCCAATAGCATTTATGACTGCAGGTGGCACCTATATGGCAGTAGAGTAGGGTTTTGGGGATTTTTGGTGGGCTCACATTTTCCACTATGAATGTAGTAGCTTATGAGCCTGGGTCCTCCTCTCTATGGTTCACTAGCCCACCCCAGGCTACTTAAGACTTACTAGGCTTTCCTATAGCAGGTGCTGATGATCCGGAGACAGATATGTACATTTTTATTCTGATATTTGTGGCAGTGTGAAAGGGTCAGTGATCACTGGGGGAGTGTGTAGGGGTCTTTATGTTGTCTCTGCAGTGGTTATCTAGTCATTTTGGATACCTTTTTGGCACTTATACCTGCTTTTACAAAGTCTAACTCATAACTTATAAGTTTCATCCAGGAAGTCTTGTGAAACATTCGATTATCCCTGTAGGATGACTAAGCCTAAGTCAGCCCACATCCCACCCAAATACTGCCCTAATCACGCCTCCAGATATGCCCCTTTTAGTTCTGGGTGCACAGCGGCATTCAGAGGCCTAAAAAGTCCCTGGATATGGCCAGAAAGTCAGTTTATTGGCACTTGGACGATCTATCTTTTAGGTCGTTCAAGTGCCAACTTGGGTGGGTTTTTAGACATGTCTAAGTTTCGATTATGAGCCCCATAATGCATTCATACAAAGATGTATGCTCACCTGTTTTGCAAAGGTACAGTCTCAGCCCAAACCATAGACAGGAATAGGGTAAGCCCTGCAATGCAGGGGAATCACAGCAGAATTTAACTGCCTACCAAAGACCTGATACTTCTATATAGGAGGTAAAAATAATCATTCTTCTGAAACCCCTCCCCCTGTGCAGAACAGCATACATACCTTTGGTCATAATTGCTCACTTGCTTCTGTGACAAAAGACTAAATATTTCAAAAGCATGTCAGATTTACAGTAGAACAATCAAAAAACAGTTAAATCAGAATAAAGAAGGCTTCAAGAATGTTACAAGACTCACTACTGCCTTTCATCTACTGCTGAATCCTGGAAGACACTAGGTCTGAGCTTCAGCCAATCCAATGAGACTTTGATTGCAGGAAGTGGGTCAGCACCTGCAGATTCTTCGCGATATTCATTTTGGAGTGGAAATTTGCACAGGATACCAAGAAAAGACACTTGGAAAAAAAAAAGAATCAGAAAAGCAGTTAAGAAAACAAACCAGATGTACACACTGCTTCCCTCTTTTAGTCAACTGTCGAAAAAGATGGTAAAATTCAGAAAAGGGTCAACAATTGAGTTAGTTCTGTCAGTTGCTTGTGCTCTATACAGTTTCAAACCTTTGCTGATGAGCAGGAAAATGTAAAATTAGGAGGCTATTTAAAATGTGCTCCCATGCAACCTTCTTCCATGAGATGATAGATAAATAGAAACAGAAACCTGATGGCAGATAAAAGGCCAAATGGCACATCCATTCTGCCCATCTGCAGCATCCACTATCCCTTCCAATCCCTAAAAGACCTCACATGCTTGCCCCGTGCTTTCATGAATTCAGACAGTCTTTGTCTCTACCACCTCTACTGGGAGACTATTCTACACATCTACACCCTTTCTGCAAAAAAGTTTTCCTTAGATTATTCCCAAGCCTGTCACCTCTTAACCTCATTGTATGCCCTCTCACTCTGGAGTTTAGTTTCAATTGAAAGAGACTTGCCTCATGTATATTTATTCCACCGAGGTATTTAAACTTCTCTATCATATCTCCCTGCTCCCGCTTTTCCTCCAAAGTATACATATTGAGATTTTTAAGTCTGTCCCTATATGCCTTATGACATAGGCCATCAACCATGTTAGTTGACTTCCTCTGGACTGATTCTGTTTTGTTTATATCTTTTTGAAAAGTATAGAAACATAGAAAAATGACAGCAGAAAAGGGTCAAAGCCCATCAAGTCTGCCCCTTCGCCTTGATTTTGCTCACCACCCCTTGCCTTTACATCATTAGAGATCCCACGTGAATATCCCATTTATTTTGGGATATTCACATGGGATCTCTAATGATGTTTGGTCTCCAGAATTGTACACAATATTCTAAATGAGGTCTCACCAGAGTTTTATACAGCCGCATCAATACCTCCTTTTTCCTACTGGCCATTTCCCTCCCTATGCACCCAAGCATCCTTCTAGCTTCTGCTGTAGCCTTTTTAACTTGTTTGGCTACCTTAAGATCATCACATACTATCATACCCATGTGTCGCTCCTCTTTCGTGCACAAAAGTTCTTCACCCCCTAAACTGTACCATTCTCTCAAGTTTCTGCAGCCCTAATCTATGACCTTGTATTTCTTAGCATTAAATCTTAGCCGTTAAATTTCAGACTATTCATCAAGCTTTGCTAGGTCATTCATCATACTTTCTACACCATCGGAGATGTCTATTCTATTGGAGATTTTGGCATCATCCGCAAAGAGTAAAATCTTATCAGTAAGCCCTCTAGCAACATCGCTTAAAAAATTTTTTAAAAACAAACCCAGGCCCAAGAACTTTGAGGCATACCACTGGTAACATCCCTTTCCTCAGAGCCATCTCCATTGACCACTACCCCATCGCCTTCCACTCAACCAATCCATCACTTTGAGGCCCATACAGAGTGCATTCAGTTTATTAGATGCCTATGGGGAACACTGTCCCATCTGTGAGAATATACTGTCTGCTTGTCCTGGGATAATGCACAGTTACTTACCTGTAAAGCAGTTACCCGCCGAAACAGGTGTAATCCAGGGACAGCAGGCAGATATTCTTACATGTATGTGAGGGGATAATTTCTTTGAGGGGATAAGTAAACAATTGGAACAATTGGATGTCTACCTGGAGGGCCGCCGCGGGAGCGGACTGCCGGGCGCGATGGACCCCTGGTCTGACCCGGCAGAGGCAATGCTTATGTTCTTATGTCATCCATGGAGCCTGGTACGGACAGTGGAAAAAGTGTATTGCCACTTTAAGATTTTTAGAAAGTTCACAAGGAGAAGTCCTGTGTGGTTTAGTCCTTGTAAGTAGTAAGCCAAGGTACACACTTACAGTCCAATGTATGAAGAGCTATTTCCCCAGGATGACAATGAGGTTTGGGAAGAAGAATGGAAGCACATTGGATTAAGGTGAAATTCCTTGACTACTTTTGGAAGGAATTTTGGATGGGTCCAGAGAACTACCTTATCATGATGAAATACTGTGTACGGTGAATCCGAGACTAATGCTTGAAGTTCACTCACTCGACGAGTGGAAGTGGCTGAGATTAAGAAGACCACTTTCCAAGTGAGAAACTTAAGATGAGTAGATGCCAGTGGTTCAAATGGTGGCTTCATAAAACTGGTGAGAACTATATTAAGATTCTAGACAACTGATGGTGGTTTGAATGGTGGTTTGGAGTTGAAAAGTCCCTTCATTAACCTGGAAACAAGCAGATGAGTGGCCAGAGATTTATGGTTGTCAGGAACACGGAACGCACTAATAGGTTTTCAGGCCAGAATTGGATAAATGGAGAAGGTAGTGCCAACACTGAAGAGAGAGATTAGGAGGAAGCATCTAGATCAGTGTCTCGCAAACTTTCCAGCCGGCGGCACACTAAATCCAGTGGAAGGCACCCGGAAATGTGCGGATGTCAACCGATAGAGGGATCTGGGAGGTGTGGGGAGAGGAGAGTCATCTGCACTGACTTACTGTCTACAGACATGCAAGAGACATGTCCTGTAGGCAGTCAGCCGGCGTAAATGACTCTCCTTTTCATCAGTGTGTTGCGGCACACCAGAAATCTCAGGAGGTATACAGTCTGGGATGCACTGATCTAGATGGAGAGAACACCACAAATTGAAGCGAGTCCACTTCTGTTGATAGCACTGCTGAGTAGACGATTTTCTTGAAGCAGCTACAATGGCTTGTACCGATTCAGAAAGATTAAAATCTGCTGGAGTCAGACCGAGAGGTACCAGTAGCTGTCAAATGCAGAGAGTGCAAGTTGGGATGTAAGAGAGCCTTGATTCTGAGTGAGCAGAGATGGAAAGGTTTGCAAGGGAATTGGATCCTTGGAACTCAGCTAAAGTAAAAAGGAGAACCAAGGAGCTATCAGGATCATGATGGCTGACTCGTTCTTGAGATTTTTTTTTTAAATTGAAATTTTACAAATACAAAACAATAAGAACAAAACAAAACAATAAGCTGCAAATACCAAAATATACATAATAATATGCAAAACATAGTATAGTTAATATACAAAGTAAAATTAATTGGGATTTACATGAGTCCTTACATATTAATCAAGAGGGGTCCAAATTTTTGTGAATCTGGCTATGTTATTTTGTTTGAATGTTATTATTTCTTCATACTTACTGATTACACAAAGGTGATTCCACCATTCGTAAAAATTAAGCCTAGAATTGTCTTTCCAATTGGAAACAATATGATGGATAGCTAAATATTTTTTTATATAACGGTGGTATTGATATATCTGGATTAGAGGAACACAATATAATTGATTTATATGACATAGGCAACTCAGATTTTGGACCAAATGTCTGACCAGTAAAGGTTGCTGTTGGCATGACCAACAGAGAGCTCTGAAGTCGCATATAACACTTTAGCCATTTTAGCAAGAGTCCAGTAAGCTTTATGCATAATGAAAAATGTAGACTGGCATATGGATGCCGACATAGTAGATCTAGCAGAGAATGCCCAGAAGGATTTCCAATCTATTACTCGTTCTTGAGCTTGACTAGTCTTGAGAATTAGAGGGACTGATGGAAATATGTAGAGGAATTTGTTCATCCAATCCAGAAGAAAAGCATCTGCCTCGAGATGATGAGGAGAGTACAGTACTGCTGTGAGCAGAATTATGGCAATTTGTGATTGTGAGGAGATGCAAACAGATCTATCTGAGAAGTCCCCCATAATAAGATGTGGCGTAAAAATTTGGAGTTGAGTGTCCACTCAAGTGGCTGAAGAAATCTGCTTAGTTTGTTGGCCAAAGTATTCAGCTTTCCTTGCACATAGACAGCCTTGAGAAGTATGTTTCAAGAAATCGTCCAGTTCTATATGCATGCTGCTTCTCAACAGAGGAGAGAGCCTGTTCCTCCTTGTTTGTTGATGCAGTACATCGCTACTTTATTGTCTGTGTGAATAAAGAGTACTTGATTGGAAAAAATTATCTTAAAAAGTTTTTAAGAGCATTTCAAATTGCTCGGCGCTCTAACAAGTTGATGTGGAATGTACTCTCTTAAGCAGACCATCGACCTTACATTTGAGATCATCTAAATGAGCCCCCCAAGCATACATGGACGTGTCCATGGTGAGTACTTTCTGATGTGGAAGAACATGAAACATCAGACTTCTGGAAAGATTTGATGAATCCATCCATCATTGAAGGGATTGATGAAGAGGTGAGGTGACTGATCTTTAGAGATAAGAGATCGAGAGCTTAAGACCATTGAGATGCTAGAATTGACTGAGCTGTTCTGAGGTGAAGTCTTGCGAAGGGAGTAGCATGAACTGTGGAGGTCATGTGACCCATGAGTTGCATTATCTGTCTCGCTGAGATGGATTGCAGAGTAGAGACTTGAGTGCAAAGATGAAGCAAAGTATCTTCCTTTGTTGAGGTAGAAACACTCTGAGGTGAACAGTGTCTAACAGGGCTCCTATAAAAAGAAGTAGTTGAACAGGTTGAAGCTGCGACTTTGGGAAGTTGACTTCGAACCCTAGCAGTTGAAGAAAATTTATCATGAACCGTGTTGACGATTGTACTGCTAGAGGAGATGCAGCCAGTTGCCTAGATATGGAAACACTTGTAACCTGTGAGTACGAAGGGTTGCTGCCATGACCACCAGGCACTTGGTGAATACTCTTGGAGATGAAGCCAGGCAGAATGGCAGAACTTTATACTGAAAATGTTGATGTGTTGATGAGCTATCCGAAAAACGCTGAAATTTTCGGTGATGAAGATGTATGGATATGTGTGTATAAGCCTCTTTGAGGTCTAGAGAGCACAACCAATCCTTTCGTTCTAGGAGAGGGTATAATGTCCCTAAAGAGAGCATGCAAAACTGCTCTTTGACTAGATATTTCTTTAAGTCTCAGAGATCGAGAATTGGATGAAGATCTCCCATTTTCTTTGAAATTAGAAAATACCTGGAGTTGAACCCTTGATTTTTCTGGGAACCACTTCTATGGCATTTAGTTGAAGCAGAGCTTCGATTTCCTGAATAAGGGACATCTGCTAAGAAGTGACAAAGGACTCTCTTGGAGGGTTGTTTAGAAAAGTGGTTACAAAATGCAGAAAGTAATCCTCCTTGATGACTTTGAAGACCTAAGAGTCCACTGTGATGAGAGTCCAAAGGTGATGAAACAATTGTAGGCAACCTCCGATAGGATGGGGAAGATGGCCATACTCTCTAAAAGCACATCATAAAGACTGTTGGTTTTTGAGGGGCTGAAGGTTGAGACTTTTGAGGCCTCTGTTCTTGTTTCTTCTGTGGTAGAGGCTTAGTAGATGCTGGATATTTCCTCTTGTAGGTATAAGAAGTAGATTTTGCAGTAGGCTTAGACTCGTAGGGCCTCTTCTATCAAACTGCACTAGCAGTCTGTAGCGTGATGAGCCGTGCTGAATGGCCCGCGCTGCTCCCAACGCTCATAGAGTTCTTAGATGCACTCATGATTAAAACTGATAAACAGGTTTCTAACTTGCAGGCCTTCTCCATGTCTGCCATGAAAGACTCATCAAAAACAACACTATAAACTTAAAACCACTTTATAAACTGCCTGAAGGAGCTCAGAACCATGAGATGGTGTAATGAACAAAACCAGGGTAAAACCCTGATTAATGTTTCAAATGTCTATCATTGCTCCCTTTTGGAGTTGTTTATAAAGTTGTTTCATATAGTGTAAAAAATTTTAAATAGAAGTGCAAAAGTGTTTCACTAATTCACAACAGCTTTCTTATATTTTTTAAATTTTGAACTTAGTCTTTTTGAAAAAACTCAAGGTAAGTAAAAGTTATCTTTCTGAAGCAGAATCTTATCTTGCTAAAGCCGGGTCTGACGCGTTTCGCCAAGACGGCTTCCTCAGAGAACCCGCTTCAACAAGTTGACAATCAAAAAGAGAACTGCATTCTGGGAGACTAGTTTGTAAATTTATTACCCAATAGTGACTTAAAGGGGATCCTGCAATGAAAGACTCATCTATACATGTAAAATTAGAAACAATGAAGAATGCTGCAAGGGCTAGAAACTTGTGATTGGTTAATTTTCCAGTAACCCACTTAATTTCTCCTGAGATTCTTTTTCGTAAGTATCTCATGGAAGTATTAGGGGTAACTAATGCTGATTAAATTCCTGTTTCTGCTCTCTACTATATACTTGGAAACACAGAACATAGGTTAAACCTGTGTGAGCTTAAATGGATGTTTAAATTAGATTCCATGTCACCTTGAGGCCTTAATGAATCTTCTGACTGGTTAGCGCAAGTTGATTCATAGTATTCTATGAAAAATGTTATTATTAGAGGCCCCTTTAAATCTTTTATTGGGTTGTTTGAATGAGTTAGGAACCTGGAAGTGATGTCATAGGGGTGGGAGTACTTAAGTCCTGAGTCAGGAGGCTGCGGTTTCCTTTGTACTGAGAACCGTCGGCTGTATTAGGTGTGCCCTATGTAGTAGGTAAGGAATTTTTGTTCTAGAAGTGGTGGGGGTAGTGTTAATCCCATCAAAATTCTGTAATCTTTTTAAATAAAAGACTTTATAGGTTTATGTATAATTAGGTTAAATCAACTGTTTTTATTCTTGGTTTTCAGTTTCCCCATTTCGCCTTGAAAAAGAGACCGAAACGCGTTGGCGTTGAGGGGATATATAGCAAGGCTGAAAGCTAAGTATACTCTATCATAGAATCATGAATAATTAATAGAAAAAAGTAAATAGAAAAAGTAAAAGAACAAGAGGAGGAGGAGGTACCACGAGGTAATATGAGGAAATAACCCTTTCAAACTATGTTGTTTGTAAGGCAATCTGATATCCCCAAGGACCTCTGATAAAAATTATTATAAAACTGCACCATATATTATTGCTGACTCTGTGACTGAGAGTGTGTGACTGCTGTTTGAGTAATCACGGATAGGAAGATTGTTACAGATGGTGTGGAGAGTAGACACATATTTGCAGAGGTGAAGTAGAGTGGCTAGCCTTGGTTAAGGGAGGTAAGCACAAGTTTGTACTTGCTAGTAGAGCCCCCAATGAATTCCAGATTCTGGGTTGTTTGGAATTTCAGATTCTGGGTTGTTTGGAGATGGGACTGCAAACCCTAGAAGTTCTAGGAGGCATATGGTTGAGTTGATGGCTAACTGAGCAGCTTGAGATGATGCCTTGATCAACCAGTCTTCCAGATAAGGGAATACATGAAAGCTGTAAGAGCGGAGTGTTGCAGCCACTACAACTAAATATTTTGTGAATACTCTGGGTGCTGATGATAAGTCGAATGGCAGCACCTTGAATTAGAAGTGACATGTTCCTATTCGAAAGTGAAGATACTTTCTGTGGGCTGGAAGGATTGGAATATGTGTGTATGTTTCTTTGAGATCCAGAGAGCAAAGCCAGTCATTTTTCTCCAAAAGTGGAAATAGGGTTCTCAGAGAGACCAACCGGAATTTTTCTTTCGCTAAATATTTGTTGAGTTTATAGAGATCCAGAATTGGATGTAGACCTCCAGTCTTTTCCAGTACAAAAGAAGTATTTGAAGTAGAACCCCTGGCCTCCCTGCAGAAGGGGTACTAGTTTGATAGTGTTGAGCTGCAGAAGAGCTGAGAGTTCTTGATGAAGCAGGGTGGTCTGTTGGGAATTGAAAAACAACTCTTTTGGAGGATTGCTTTGGGATATGCTTCACAGGTAAAGAGCGTAGCCCTGTCTCAATTTATATGACCCAATAGTGTAATGAGGGCCCATCGTTGGTGGAAATTGACAAGACATCCTCCGATGGGAAGAGTGTGGGGTAGAGAATGTAGGATACTGGCTAAGCTCTCTAGAAGGTCAAAAATATTGTCAAGTCTTTTGTTGTGGTTGAGGCTGGGTCTTTTGAGACTTCTGCTGCCTTAAGACACCTCTGTATAGGTGTTCTGGATGTAGTGGAAGATGGTATGTATCGACTCCTGGTACTGGAGGTAAAAGATATACTGAGAAAGGTTCAATGCTCCCTTCCTGAAATCATGCTCCACAGAGCCAGAAGGCCCAAAAACTGAAAAGGGAAAAAATTTTACAGAAAATTAAAAAGGGAGATAAAATATGAAAAGAAAACTGAAATACTGAAGAAAATTAACTTGGGAAGGCACAAAAAGGTAACTGTTTGACACACTTTGGAGAAGAGAATCCAAAAAATATAGCTTCTCAGCTCCACGGATAACTGAGAACTGATGATCCTGTGAGCCGACGTTGGGTGGAAAGGCACCGGCACATGCACGATATGGGCAGTCTTGAGACTTCTGAAGTTTAAAGTAACACTACGCTTTTGAACTGTCTATATACCGGGGCTTTGTGGATGACATCACCCATCTGTGAGAATATACTGCCTGCTTGTCTTGGGATAACATTAGAAACACTTTACCTGTTTGTAAGCACTAAGTCCAGTATGGCTCCATCCCGTGTGGGTGCCATTACCAATTGCTGGAACATTTCTCCTTGCAGAGAATCGAAGATCTCCCTATTTCTAGGAGATCCTGCAATAGGGATATCCCAATCAACATCCGACATATTAAAAACTCCTATTAAAAGTACTTCACCTTTTACAGCTATATATTGAGTGTCTTCTATTAAATCTCTGTCCACTTCTTCCATCTGTGAAGGAGGCCTGCATATCACACCAATATAAATATTCCTTCTTTCCAGTTTGACCCACAGTGCCTCTTCCTTACACTGTAGATCCTGCAATTATGTGGCTTTAATATGACCTTTAACGTATAATGCCACTCCCTCTCCTTTTCTTCCTACCCTGTCTTTCTTGAACAGATTATAGCCCAGTATAACTATATCCCAAGTCATCGCTCTCTGTGAACTACGTCTCCGTGATCGTCACTAAATCCAACTCAGCCTCTACATCAAAAAATTTGTTTGCCATACTTTGAGCATTAGTATATACTAGTGCTGCCCGATTCATGATTCGAATATCGGTTCACTGATTCGAATCAGGTGAATCGATTTGAATCGGTTCGTTTTTGTGAAAAACCAGACTCACCGATTCAGCCCCGATTGAAGTTCATTATTTTTTTCATCGCCGGCCGCCAGACTCGTTCCCATCTAATGTAACTTCCAGTTTTGCGAAACCAGAAGTTACATCAAAAGAAACGAAAGGACGTGGGAGCGTCGAGGGGGGAGCGAGCAAACCTCGTGCAGCGGACCTCAGAAGCAAACGGTATTTTTTGCTGGCTCTCTCCCCGCATTTCTCCTCTCTTCCCGCGATTCCACATCCAGTCGAGTAAGTATATGAACTGGCAGGGGGGGCTGAGAATTGGCAAGGAGGACTGAGAATTGGCAGGGGGCTGAGAATCGGTAGGGAGGACTGAGAATCGGCAGGGAGGGCTGAGAATCGGCAGGGAGGGCTGAGAATCGGCAGGGAGGACTGAGAATCGGCAGGGAGGGCTGAGAATCGGCAGGGAGGGCTGAGAATTGGCAGGGAGGGCTGAGAATTGACAAGGGGCTGGTGAGTCTTGGCTGGGGATGGAAGCTGGGAATTTTTGATATGATATTGCCTTGGTTAAATAAAATGTTTAAACTTAAAAATCTGTGTCATTAACAGTGAATCGAATCAAAAAATCAATTCAACAGGGTGAATTGAATCGAATCGAAATATTTTTCTCTGAATCGGGCAGCACTAGTATATACTGTTTTCCAGACATTGCCCCTTTTTCTCATTTGTGTAAAGGTATTTAGTGATTCACTTACCTGAGGATTTATACTTACCCAGGGACTTTGATCACCCTTTCTCAATGATGTTCTCTTCTTCTATGCCAATTATGCTTCAATGTTCTTGACAGACATTTTTTCTAGAATTACCAATGTCCCAGCTGTAACTGGCTATGCTATTAAGGGCCTGGGAGATTAAGTCTCCAGTTTTCTCAAGGTTCAGCTTCAATTTATGCATGTACAACCATGTTACCATTGACTAAAATTATTCATACTAGCTTATTTGCTCTGTTTGTCTCTTATGACCTACATTTTGGCTCCTAGCATTAATATTTCTTCTACTTTTACATCCCATATTCTAGCACTTACTGAATAGGGCCAATAGATGCGTCCAACAGAGCTGCTCATCCTGGCTGTAGCTGTGCTGGTTTGTCTCACTGCTGAAATCCCGCAAGTGATGTAGCTGAAATAAGTTAATGACTGTAATGTGGACCAGCTGCTGAGAGTTGAAAGCCTTCTGGAAAAGGATCCTCTGTAATAAAATTGTATATATATATATATCACATATATACACACAATACTAATTATATCCAGTCATATATGTTTATGCTTATTCTGTCTTATCCATAACCCTTATACCCCTTAATATACTGACTTTTAGCTCTCAGTATTTGGAAAATGTATTCTTCCTTATTCCCTGACCTTTAACCTTGTAAAAACATATTTAGTCCTGGGAGAGGGGGAAATTCTTCACAAATATTTACAGGGACATACCCATCTGCACAGTATTTTATTGTCAATGCAGAATTCAATGCAGGGACCAGAAAACAGACTCAACAGCTTGCTTGAATTCCCTGCCCCTGCATCCATGCCCTCTCCACTGGTCATAAGACAAGAGAAGATGGTAAACAGCAGTGCACCCTCTTTTACAGTCTTGTGCCCACTTGGGCAGTGCTCCTTTACAAATGCTAAAAAAGCACATTGTATTGCTTTTCAGTAGCTGTGGCCTTCTTGCCACCTTCTTGTTTTGGGCTATACCTGAAACACAATCAAATCAAATGTTCAACAGTTAGCTTCCCTAGACTTAGCCAGAAGACCTTTGTGGTTCCCTTTAAATCTTAGATTGCGAGCCCACTAGGGAAAGAGAAAGTATCTGCATATAATAAATGTAAACTGCTTTCATTATATCACAGAAAAACAGTATATCAAATCCATGACCCTTTACCCTTCAATTTCCTTAACCCAGGTTGCCAAAGTCAGGAGCTCTAAGGCAATATTTTGGTGATGCCACTTTGCGATGATGGTCTTTTAATGCCCAAAAAGATATTCAAACAGTTTTATATAGCCTTCTACGAAGCTATACTTTTGAATACCTACCCAAAGTTCTTTTGGCAGCTTTGTGTTCAGTACGTTTAGACCTTTTTGCTTCAAATTTACTTCATCTGCATCCAAGAATTTTTGATCAGCCCCAACACTAAAACTGGGCATTTAAGGTGATTGCAAACTTTACAGAATGCGGCACTTAAGTTGTTAGGGCATAAAAGCAAATTTTTACAATATCATTGGTTACCGGTTGTGTATAGAATTAGATGCAAGGTATTGCTCTTAACACATAAGGCATTACATACTTGTGAACCATGTTACTTACAATCATTGACTATTCCTTATATACCAAGCTGGACAATAAGATCTTTATGAGACAACAAATTAGTCATTCCATCAGTATAAAGAACAAAATGGGAATCGACACGCAATAAAACATTTTTTTCTATTTAGCTCCTAGTCAGTGGAATCTATATCCACAAGACATTCGTACTAAAATGAATCATAAAACGTTAAAAAAAATTATTGAAAATGTATTTTTTTCAAGAGGCATTTGATATTGATGCTTCTCCAGATGCACATATTCATTCATTTGAAGGATAAATAGGCAACTGACCCATTTGGGATTTTGTGAAATTGGATACGAGTATATATTGGATGTGAATGAGTTTAGGTCTTTTCTTTTCCCAATTCTTTATTCATTTTTTCATCTTATATCAAATACACAAAATTACATCAATTAAACTTATATACATCACTTGAATTTATTTCTATTATCATCTTAAATACATAAATTTACTCCCTCCACCCACCCTTCCCACAGATATTGTAATCTAAAATATCGTATAAACATTACATTGATAATTATTGATTAAACCTTTAATATAACTATATACCACCCCTTCCCCTAATTATAAATGTACTTTCAGTGTAAAAAGGCGTCTAATCATTACAATAAGTTATCAATGGTCTTTTCTATCCACAATGGAGTTCCATTTTATTTTCATTTAGATGCAATTTATTTTAACATGCATTTAAGAACATAAGAACATAAGAATTTGCCTCCGCTGGGTCAGACCAGAGGTCCATCCCGCCCAGCGGTCCGCTCCCGCGGCGGCCCTCCAGGCCCATCACCTGTGCAATGGTCCCTGACTATTCCTATAACCTACCTTAACTCCTATCTGTACCCCTCAATCCCCTAGGAACCTATCCAAACCTTCTTTGAAGCCCTGTAATGTGCACTGACAACTTGTGAATGATTTAGCAGAATATCAAATTTTAATAAACATACACATGGGCTCTATTTAACTTATTATGGGCCTTAAGACAATTATTTGGAGATTTAACTCATTTGGGTTTGCTAATGAAGGATATATGCATTGAAGACCTTTGGCTTCTTATTCTTAATTACTTTTGAATATTTATAAAATTTCTCTTTTATACTGAAAATGTTGTCCATGTTACTGTTGTAACAGTCCACTTGTAATCTATTTTAATCATACTTTTTAGATGACAGAATACAAAAAAAGTATAAGAATTTGAAAACTTTTATAAAACACTGTATAGAACTTAGAGCTCTCAGAAATACATTTCCAATCAAAAGATAAGCTCTAGAAGCAGGTCTTCTAGAGCACGGGTCCCCAACTATGCTATGGTCTCTGCCGAACTGGACCAAACAGAAATTTTTATTTTATTTAAATTTATTATGAAAGGGAATTATAATGGCAAAACAAGGGTGATACTGAAAATACTGCTTTGATTAGTCACCCATCAGCAATCTATAAATCTTTGTATATATAAAAAATGAACACACAAAATATGATACGTGCTTAATAGTGAACGCTCAGACCCACAACTATATCCCAGTGAAATATCACAGAGAAGCTGTGTAAAGAGACCATCATTGCTTGTTCACAGTCTCACCCACCATTACTATATAACATAAGTTCTAATGACATCCACAGCTCCTAAAAAAGGAACAAAAACTACAGGCAGTCCCCGAGTTCTGGCCAGCTCCCTCCTCCCAGCCGCACTTTTCTTCACAAAGCCGTGAGCAGAGGCTCCTACATGCTGCCTGCGGCTGACCCCAAAAGTCTTCCCTCTAGGCTTTCAGGTCAGCAGCAGGCCGCGACTTTGTGACGAGAAGTGTGGCTGGGAGGAGGGAGCTGGCCAGAACAGGTAAACACCCGTGGAAGGGAGGCACAATCTTGGACACAGAATAGAGGGCGTGTAGGATGAAGAGGGTGCGTTAAGACACAGAAGGAAGGGAGGGAGCACAAACTTTGGACAAAGGATGGAAAGAAGGAAGGAGGGAGGGGCATAAACTTTGTGCACAGAATGGAGGAGGGCGCATGAACCTGGGACATAGGATGGAAAAATGGTGGGAGTGAGGGAAATATGCTGAGGTGGGGGAGGGAACAGAAAGGGAGAATTGCTGGGCATGGGTGTCTGAGTGAGAAGGAGAGATGATGCACACAGGGAAATGAAGAAATAGAATTGTTGGGCATAGGGAGGGAGAGAAATTGGACATGGTGGTAGGAGAGGAGTGAGGCACAGATACATGGGGAAGAGAGATGAGAGGGAAAAATGTTAGATGTGGTGGGACAGATGGAAAGGGATGCAAGAGGGGCCTCGAGGAGGTGGAGAAGGTAGGAAGAATACTAGGATCAGACTTTGGGAGGGAAAAATAGTTGCTTAGGTGGAAGGCTTCCAGATTAGCTGCAAGCAGCGTGATGGGAAGGAAGGAGGAATGTTGGATATAGTAGTAGAGGCAATGGCGGGAGAGATGTGGAATGGTGATGGAGAGAGGTGATACAAAGAGAAATGGAGTTACTGGAAGAAAATTCCATAGTCTGCTGTTGAGACAGACATGGGGGAAGCACTGCTTGCCCTGGATCGGTGGCATAGAATGCTGCTACTATTTAGGTTTTTAACAGGTGCTTGTGACTTGGATTGGTCTCTGTGAAGATGGGATGCTGGGCTAGATGGACCATTGGTCTGACCCAGTAAGGCTATTCCTATGTTGGGTATGGGGCTGGTAGGCAGGGGTGAAAGATGCTGCACATGGTAATAGAAATAAAGTGCATAATATAAAATGTAATAATTATATTTAGATTATGTATGTACTAATTAGATTATATATTATGCACTTTATTGATTATGCAATTGACTCCATCCCCCACCAATCCTGGTCCGTGAAAGAATAGTCTTGCATGAAACCAGTCCCTGGTGCAAAAAAAGGTTGGGGACCATTGTTCTAGAGCAGCGGTCTCAAACACGCGGCCCGCAGGCCACTTGTGGCTCTCCAAGTTTTTTTGCGGCCCGCGGTCTGGACTGGATAATTCCTTCCTTTTGGAGCAGCAGCGGGTCTGGCCGGTTCGTTCCGTTCAAAGCTGCGGGTTGGCGGCTCCTTGCGCTATTCGCTCCTGCATCGGAAGCCTCTCTGACATCACAACATCAGAGAGGCTTCAGACGCAGGCGCAGATCTCGCAAGGAGCCGCCACCCGCGGCTTTGAATGGAATGAGCCGGCCAGAAACGCTGCTGCTCCAGTGGCGTACCAAAGGGGGGCGGTCCGCACAACTGGTCACCCTCCACTGTTCTTAATAGAGTGCGGCTCGTCTAGAGCAGGGGTGCCCAACTGCTTCCCTTCCCTTCTCACCGCCGGCACCATGCTCTTTGATCTCCCTGCTCTCTCGCCGCCCGACCTCAATTCTGACGTCGAGAGGACGTTCTGGCTAGCCAATCGCTTTCCGACGTTAGAATTGATGTCGGGCAGCGAGAGTTGGGTCGGCCCCGTGGAGATCTCGGCCTGTTCCTGATGGCGCCAGCAGCAGCCTATTCCCCGGCGGCGGTGGCATGGGGGAGGGCAGGAAGGAAGAAAGAAAGAAGGGGGGGCAGGGAGCCAGAAGGAAAGAAGGGAGGGGGCAGGGAGCCAGAAGGAAAAAAGAAAGAAGATGGGGGACAAGGAGCCAGAAACAAAGCAAAAAATGGGACAAGGAATCAGAGAAAGACAGACATAGAAAAAGTTGGGGGAGGGAATAGGTCTGGAGGAGAGGAAGCATACAGGAGGCTGAAAGAAGGGAAGAAGTATTGGATGTACAGTCAGAAGAATAAAGTGCAACCAGAGACTGATGAAATTACCAAACAAAGGTAGGAAAATGATTTTCTTTTCTTTTTTTTTTTTAAGTTTTTTATTGATTTTTTCATATATCAACAAGTGTTATAAATTTTCCATACAATTATCTTAACAATACACTTGATATCTCTATAATGTACTTTATATAAACCATATTTTATATTATTTTTCTTATGAATTTATATAACATATATTGTAATGATTTTATCAATTATTATTTAATTATGAACCCTTTTCCCTCCCTTTATCACGTTAATTTCACATAAGACTATCACTCATTATGATATATTTTTTATAATGTATAATAAAGAGAATAAATTCCTTACCCCTTCCCTCCCTCCCTTCTTTAACCATTATCTTATTATGGGAAAAAATTAAAATCAGTCATTGCAAAAATCTGTTAATGGTCCCCAAATCCTCTTGAACTTATCCATATATCCTTTTTGTGTTGCAAATGTACGCTCCATATGGCAAACTGAGTTCCACCAAAAATTATAGTTCAATCTGTCATAATTTTTCCAATTATGTGTAATTTGCTGTACTGCTACTCAAGTCAATATAAATAAAAGTTTATTGTTATTTGATTAAATTTGACTTTGAGCTCTCATTGCAGTACCAAACAAAATCGTATCATATGTCAAGGCTACCGGATTTTCTAACATCCTATTAATTTGAGGCCAAATTGATTTCCAAAATATTAATATGGACAATAATGTCCCTGCTTCAAGATGACAATGCCAGCATCTATTAGACTTAGAGCTATCTATTCTATGTAAACGTGTGGGGGTCCATAAAGCTCTATGTAAAATAAAAAACCAAGTTTGTCTCATAGAAGCTGACAATGTACATCTTAACCTCCAAGACCAAAGTCGTGGCCATTGAGATGCATTAATCTGATGCTTAATCTCAATGCTCCAAATATCTCTAAGACCATTTTTTTTCTTTTTATGTACAAATCCAGATATTAATTTATACCACATTGCGGCCTGGTGACCCATGGAATCTATCTGAAAACATAAGAATTCCATACTATGATAGTTATTAAGGTTTTTCCATTCAGAGAACCCTGTCTGAATGACCTGCTTCAATTGCATCCATCTGAAATATTGTGATTTATTCAAACCGAATTTATTTTGCAATTGTGAAAACTCAAGCAGTTTACCTTTATTCATTACATCTTCTAAAATACGAATTCCAGCGATCATCCAATGTTTCCAGATAATTTTAAAACCGCCAACTTTGATCTTTGGATTGAGCCATATTGTTTGAGTCGTTGATTTAGTTATTGGAATAGGAGTTAGATTACTTATATATCTTATAGTTTTCCAAGTATCAACAAATATTTTGTGATCCTTATATAACCTTGGCATTTGAATACTGATAACATGACTCAGACGTAAAGGAAACATTAATCTTCATTCTAACCAGAACCAATCTGGTATATGTTCAATGGGCTCTGGGAGGATCCAATACATACCCTGACGCATAATATAGGCTTGATGGTACCTATAAAAATTTGGAAAATTTACCCCTCCCTCCGCAATTGGTCTTTGTAAAGATACTAGAGCAATTCTGGGGGTTTTTCCAAGCCAAAAAAATTTTGTTAACATCTTATCCAATTTTTTATAAAAAGACCCCTGAAAAAAAATTGGTATCATTCCCATTTGGTAACAAACTACTGGTAAGATCATCATTTTTACAGTTTGCACTCTCCCCCACCAAGATATGCATAAAGGATTCCATTGCTCACACATTTCTGACACTTTTTGTAATAAATTTTTTTCATTAATTTTCATAGTCTCATCCACAGTTTTTGTAATCCAAATTCCTAAGTATTTTAATCCTTCTTCTTTCCAAATAAAAAAAAAAAGGGTAAAATAGACTTTTTGTACAATGTACATTGAGTGGAAGCACTTCTGATTTATTCCAGTTTATTTTATATCCTGAAAATTTTCCAAATTTGGAATGGTTATTTCTGGATTTCTCAAATAAAGTAAAATATCATCCACATATGCTGATAATTTATATTCTCTATCTGAATGCGGAATACCCTGTATCTCCTTTACCTGTTCTATAGCTAACAACAAGGGTTCCAAAACGATATCAAAAAGCAAAGGAGATAGTGGGCATCCTTGTCTAACCCCCCTCTGTAGAATAAATCTTTCTGAAAAATTATTATTGATATATAATCTAGCAGCAGGGGAGCTATACAATGCTTTTATTATTTGTATAAATCCGGATCCTATACCAAACCATTCCATTGCCTGAAACATGAAGGACCATTCCACTCTATCAAAAGCTTTTTCAGCATCTAATGAAATAGAGAATGCTGGGTCATTAATGGATTTTGTCAAATATAATGAAAGGGAGAGCTTTAGCCAATCTTAATGCTAATGTTTTAGTTAAAATTTTTCCATCCACATTTATTAAAGATATAGGTCTATAATTTGAAACCAAAGTGGGATCTTTATTTGGCTTAGGTAAAACTATAGTTATTGATTCAGCCATAGTACCTGTAATACAACCTTTATTTAGTTGTGTCTGATACAATTTTAATAAATAGGGCATTATAATGTTTAGAAATGATTTATAAAACTGTACTGTATAACCATCTCCACCTGGAGCGGATCCAACCCTAAGGGATTTCAAAGCTGTATCTAACTCTTTTAAGGATATTGGCTCTTCTAAACTTCGTTTTATATGTTCAGGAATCTTTGGTCCCTCTATTAACTTTAAAAAATCTAAACCATCCTTTTCCTTTTTCGAATAAGGCTCAGAAGAATACAAATCTTTATAAAATTTTAAAAACTGTTTTATAATGGGATTAATTTGAGATAACATTTCACCATTCTCATTTTGAATAGCAATTATTTTTGTTTTTCTTTTTTTTTGCTTTAAGATAATTTGCTAGCATTCTTCCCGCCTTATTCGAATTTCCATAATACAAAGCTTGCTGTACAAATAAATCTTTTCTAATAATTTTTGAAGAAATTTCATTATATTTACCTTTAGCTTTTAAAAGTTCTTGTTGTGTCAAATAATCCCATTTTTCAATTAATTTTGATTCTAGAGACTTCACCATTTTTTCCAATTCTATAAATTGCTTTTTTTCCTTTTTTATTTGCAAAGCTGAATAAGAAATAATTTGTCCTCTAATGTATGCTTTAAAAGCATCCCACAAAGTCTCTATTGAAATTTCTTCTGTATCATTAATTTGAAAATAATCTTTTATTTTTTCCAAAAGATTTTCACAAAAGTCAGTATCTGCAAGCAATGTATTATTTAATCTCCATATAGGTCTATTTCCATTCTGATCTATTATTTTAATTTCAATCCACACTCCAGCATGATCAGATAGTATAATTGGATCAATGACAGCCTGTGTGACTTGATGTACTAATTAATTAGAAACAAAAATGTAATCTATTCTAGAAAAAGAATTATGAACCTGTGAACAAAATGAAAATTCCCGACCATCAAAATGAAGAATACGCCAAATATCTTTTAAATCACAAGATTGTATCAAATTATCAAGGCCTAATGATTTTATAAATCTTCTCGGACTTTTATCCATCAGTGGATCCATGACAGCATTGAAATCCCCTGCTACTACTAGATTTGAAGTAGCAAGTGGAAGAATCAATTGTTGCAGAGTTTTAAAAAATTCATTTTGATTCGAATTAGGGGCATATATATTGAAGAGCATCATGGTGGTATTTCCCATGTCCATTTCCACATATACCCACCTTCCAAGAGGATCAGCTGCCTTAAATTTAAATGAAGCAGAACATTTTTTATTTATTAGTATAGCAACAACAGCTTTTTTCCCTATTGCCGAAGAAAAATAACATTGTTTGACCCAATCATCTTTTAGATTTATAGATTCAGTATTTGACAGATGGGTCTCTTGTATGCAGCATATATCAGCGTTCTGTCTTTTTAAAAATAATAATGCCTTTTTTCTTTTAATCGGGTGATTGAGACCATTAACGTTTAAAGATATTATCTTAAGACCCATTATGTATTAATATAATTTGTAACATATCATCCCAATCTTCAAAATTCTTTATAAATTCCTTTTTCCCACATATAAGATAAATCAAAGAATTACCTATTTTATACAGACCCTTAAAATTTAATACCCCCCACTTTCTCCCTTCCCACCCCATACATATACGAATACTTGGAAACGCAAAATTAGATCCGGTAACATCACTCCTTACAAGCTAAAAAGAAAATACTTAAATTATCCCAAGCTCCATAATAGTAATATTATTATTAAAATTTTACAATTTATATATCTCTACTTTCTTATTTATATGGATACTTTCATCTATTCCAAGTTTATTATGTTAAGTGTAATTAAATGTATATTAAAATATTTTGAATTTATAAAATTCTTATCTAGGATAAGTTTACTAAATAATCATTAAGCAAACACTTTATCTTCCATACCTATAATCATTCTTCATATTCATTACTTTTCTATTCCATAATATCCATTCATCCAAAATTAGAAGGTAAAAATTATAATCAAATTAAAATCTATCATAACCCATTCTCTTTCTCATTCTTTTTCCTATTTTAATCATTCAATTAAAATCTTTAGTGAGTTCTATACATAAACTTTCCTCTATATCCTGTGGAGAACTGTGTCTTAAAAAGAATGGATTCAGCATATATCTGAGTCATAAAACCTATCTATCCTATAAAGATATTATTCTTTCCTATGCAAGACATTTTATTTCATTCTAAATATTATATCCTATGTTTAATATTGTTTCAGTTCGTGTAGTCCCTCTGGTACGAACGCCTTTTTTTTTTTTTTTTTTTTATAACTTCCTCTTCAAAGTCCCTCTTCTTCCTCCGTAGACGTGATGATGTGAAACAAACCAATCCTCTTCACTTCCGGTGCAGTTCATTGGTTAAATGAAGATTTCCTGCCGATGCATACTCCTTCACGTATTTTTCAGCAATGTCTTAGCGATCACCATATTTCGGGCATATTCGTGGCACTGAGGGAATATCTGGCAGGAAGACAGTTATTCTTTATTCTCCTCAGCCGATCAGAAAATCCGACGCCATCAATCAATTCACAGAGTCGTGCACTGTAACCGAGAGGAAGTCAACACTCGGCCTCCCCTTCGCGTCACTCATTTATCTACATCTTCACCGAGTCAAGTTCCATGCTCGTGACAACGACCTTCTTTATTTTTAAAAGTAAGTTGAAAAATTCCATACATTCGAAACAGTTGAATCAATCTGTTTGTTTGTTTTTTTTCCAGAGTATATTTGCAGTAACGATTTAAAATAAAATAAAATATAAACAGAATCATTTGATATAAGTTTAATCTTAATAAACTTACTCAGTTCTTTATTTAAGAAGTCATTGGTTGTTCACATTGTTCTAGATATTCTGCTAATTTCTTGTGATCAGTGAAGTTTTGCGTTTTATTTCCCAAAGTTACTTTCATAACCGCTGGATAAAGAAGTCCGTATCTTGCCCCTAGTGCCCTTAATTGAGGTCTTAAATCCAGTAGTTGTTTTCTTTTGAAGGCAGTTTCTCTGGCAAAATCCGGTACAATGTGTATACGTGCATCTTGACATCGTAAATTTTTATTTTCCTTAGCTAGCTGACATATTTCAGCAACATGTTGGTATCTTAATAATTTAAATATTAAAGTTCTTGGACCTTTTTGTACTGCTGTTTTTTGTCCTGGTATTCTGTGAGCTCTTTCAATTTCAAGAGGCACTTTGGATTTCAGAGGCAGGATTTTTGGAAGGAATTGTTCAAGGAAGGTGATGGGATCATTTTTTTCCACTCCTTCAGGCATCCCTATAATTCTTAAATTATTTCTTTTTTCTCTATTTAAACAATCTTCCAAGTCTCTCTTTATTATTTCCATTTCTTTCCAAGCTTTTTTATTTTGCATAACTTCAGTATGTACCTCTTCTGATTTTTCTTCTAAGTGAGTTATTTTGTTATCAATTAGGTCCACTCTTTTTGTAAGTATGGCTACGTCGTCAATTGCCTTTTGAAGTTGTTTTTTGATTTCTAAAACAATATCTTTGATCTGTCTTATTTCTGCCATCATGTCTGGATCTCCTTCTGAAGGCAGCGGAACCTTTGAAGGTGTCCCTGGTTCAGGCTTTGATCTTTTATTACTGCTTGTTCCAGATCCTCCGGCTCCTGCATCGTTTTTATTTTGTTTACCCGATGCCATTTTCTTCTTATCCACCTTTTTTTTCAGCGAAATATCGATTTTGGAGCTTTTAAATTTGAAATAATAGCTTGTCTGACACGGAGCACTGCAATTACCCGACCATTTGCTTGCGTGTCCAAGCCACGCCCCAAATGATTTTATTTTCAATTTAGTAATAGAAATGTGCCAGTTTTGAGAAAGAAAAAATATTAAACTTTAAATGTGAGTGCTGCAGAAAAAATAGAGTACTTGGAGGGCCGCAGAAAAAATAGTTAATATTTTATTACAGAAATGACAATTTTGCATAAGGTAAAACTGTTAAAGGAAAGTTTTATAAACTATAAAGAGTTTAATCTCATGCAAAATTGTCATTTCTTTAATAAGACATTAACTATTTTTTTCTGCGGCCCTCCAAGTACCTACAAATCCAAAATGTGGCCCCGCAAAGGGTTTGAGTTTGAGACCACTGTTCTAGAGGCATGCAGGTGTCCACTTGCAGTACAGGTTTGTTTTTTTAGCACTACTTTGTACAGAAGCAGAACAGCATAGTTTAAATAACTTCAACTGAAAATAAAATCTGTGACCTACATGAAAAGTCAGGTGAGAACAACAAAAATGAGCAGAGATATGGATAGACAACGCTTACCTTGAACTGCTCTTCCAACTTCTCCCTTAAAGGTGGTAGTTTCTCAAGGCTCTTACTCAGGTACACATGGCCATGGAACTTAATAAATGCCTTGATGAAATCTGAAACTCCCCATCTTGTCTTGACTTCATCATGGCTACATAAGAAAGAAAAAAGCTCACTTTAACGTTTCTGCAAGTGAAACAGAGCAGATCACTGGCATAAACAGTATTGTGGAGATTGTTTATCCAGATTAGGTCCCTGTAAACCTAATCAGAATTTCAGTTATGTCATATACAAGTCAGTCATATTGGGCTGTCCCTGAACCAAGCCAGGCAGTACAGAAGTAAGTTCTGTGATAGAAAGGGAGAACAGTTTTTCAAATCAATTTATGCAAGTAAAACATGTTTGAGGAAAATTTAGATTAAGTGAGGAAAAATACATTTGTAGATAGCAAGTTCAATACTTGTATGCACTTTTTTTCAGCAAAATTCTAACCGCTGGGGGGAAAAAAAGAACTGGTTTAAGTGGCCACATCTTCACTGTGCCCATGACCGACTTCAAAGGAAAAATATGAACATACTGTTACTTCAATATTAGTTGAAAAGCCCACTAGAACAAAGACATACATGCACATTTTACCTACTGTATGTGGCCAAAAAAGGAAACTGCCCCATCAGTGCTGAGGATGATGTCCATATTTGCCAAGGATTTAACATACTTGTGCTAATTTATTTATTTTGGCTAACAAGGAATGATATTAAATTCTTTTGGCTCCCATCTGTTAAGTGGTGTTATAAAGCAATTTGCACATGAGATACAGAGGGCCATTTTTGATAGGACTTCTAAGTTCGACTTTGGACATCCCCTATAAAACATTACATAGTAAGGCTGGTAAAACCGAACCCTGGGGCAACTACCTTTTTATCAGAAACTGAATACCCCCTTCAAACATTAAATGAATGTCCCAAAAGGTATGAAGAAAACCAAGATAGGACCTCACCACCAATTCTGAACTTTGATAATTTCAACAGCAGAAACTCAAGATTAACAGTGCTGAAGGCACCAGAGACATCCAGTGATACGACACAATAAGATTCATGACGATCTAATCCCTCCCTAAGAATCTCAACAACTGAAGTCAGCAATGATTCAACATTATGAGCCCTTCTAATCTAATCTAATCTAAACCTTAAACCAAATTGCTGAGGATTTAAACAGGTTAACGTATGGACATATTCTTCTAATTGTATCAAGACCAAGGGCTAGATTCACTAAAGTCAGATTTAGCGATGATTGCTGCTAACCGACCTGATTCACTAAACAGCCCACCGCGTGTTTTCCCCCTCGATCACCCATTTTCCGATCTGGCCATGCAAATTAGTAAAACCCGATGCAAAATAGCCAAGCGACTGATTCACTTACATTGCTTGGCTATTTAGCATTGGGTTTTGCTTTGATGAGAGTATTAGGAAATATTAAGAAAATGTTTTTGTCAACACACTTAACAGACCAGACACCGACATGGGCCATGTTTCAAATTCTGCATCAGGGATAGAAAAGCGTTCAAGATGATCATGTTAGGACTACTCCCCTGATGCAGAATCGGAAACATGGCCCATGTTGGTGTCTGGTCCGTTTCACTGAGATTAGTGTGTTGACAAAAACATTTAAAAAACATCTTTTTGAGTTATTATATATTTGGAAAGTAAAGCTGCTTCAATGAGAGATTTAGGAAATATTAAGATTATAGTTTATATTGATCACAGTTATAAATTAAGCCAATGAAGAACGAGAGCAAGTCAAGCTGTGTGCTTATTTAAAAAGTCTCTCTCCTGATGGCTTTATGTAAATTGTAGCTCTATCCTCCCCCCTTCTACACATAAGTTCATGTAATCCTTTTTCTTCTTCTCTACCCACTATTTTAAGTTTTTGTAAACCGTGTCAAGCTCCATTCTCATGGAGATGATGCGGTATATAAACTTAAGGTTTAGATTAGATTAGATTATGTGAATCACTAGAATTGAATTTTGGGTGTAGGGTCTGAATTATTACGCACTGCACAAAGGTGTATTTCTCTGACAAAGGGCATGGCTGGCGGGGGTAAGGGTGTATGTAGACATCTATTAGGTAACGAGTTAAAACATTTCAAAGATATCTTTTAAGAAGCAGCTATTCACCTCTCAAGTGCCTTAGAGAGTGCCTTCTGTAGATTGGTGGATGCTGCTGGGAAAGGGAACTTCACAGCAATGCTCCGACAGTAGTAGAAAATGGTAGTGAGATGGTCTCCTTTGGAAGAAGCCAGAATAGCCAATTGGTTGTAAGGCTGACCTAAAAAGAGAAAAGCAGACCTGTCATTCAAGGGGATAAAAGCAACACTTTTGATATCGCTGTGCGACTCAAAAAATGCAGGATCTGACTGAAATATGAAATATCAATTGGTAACACTAGATATTTCAGTGCATTTGATACCCTTAATCATAGAATCCTGTTAAGAGTGAAATCTTTGGGTACAGCAACACAAGTTCATGACTGGTTTAATTCTTTTTGATGAATCGAAAGTTTCAGGTTTCTTATGGGGTTGAGAGCTTTATCTTATTGGAATGGAAGATTAAATGTTCTTATCTGGATAATCTTCTTTCTGTCAATACACATAAGAATCTGTACTCTAGGTAAACATCCTCTGGTCGTAAACTGTTGCCGAAGGATGTCAATCACATCTTTCAGCTCCTCCTCCTTCATTAGTGGAGTAGTACCCTCTTCAGTTTGTACCAAAGCAATCAATATCCACTATAACAGAAAGCAGGAGGAGGGGCACAGGGGACTTCCCCGAAACAATAGCACATTTCTGTTCTGTTACTCATGAAAAAGAACAATAGTTAGCATTAACTAATAACACAGGTGTACCAACGAACCACTCTGCTGTGTGTAACTAACACAAATGAAGCTCAGAACCTCAACAAACTCATTGCTTTATTAGTCATATATGATTACAAGTACTTTCAACTGACAGGAGAAAAAGCACAATTACTTACCGCAACAGGTGTTATCCAGGGGCAGCAGGCAGATATTCTCACTGATGAGTGATGTCACCACGGAGCCCTCGGTACGGACTACTTTAAGAACTTGGAAAGTTCTCGGCTGCCCGCACCGCACATGCGCGAGTGCCCTCCCGCCCGACGGAGGCGCGCGGTCCCTCAGTTAAAGTAAGCCAGCTAAGAAGCCAACCCGGGGAGGTGGGAGAGTTGTGAGAATATCTGCCTGCTGTCCATGGATAACATCTGTTACAGTAAGTAACTGTGCTTTATCCCAGGACAAGCAGGCATATATTCTCACTGATGGGTGACCTCCAAGCTAATAGAATGGGGTGGTGGGAAAGTTGGCTATTAGGAAAATAAATTTTGTAATACAGATTGGCCGAAGTGCCCATCCCGTCTGGAGAAAGACTCCAGACAGTAGTGAGAAGTGAAGGTATGAACTGAGGACCAAGTGGCAGCTTTGCAGATCTCCTCAATTGGAGTAGACATGAGGAAAGCAACAGAAGCTGCCATAGCTCAAACTTTATGGGCTGTTACACGGCTCTCCAGTGCCAGTCCGGTCTGAGCATAGCAGAACGAAATGCAGGCGGCAAGCCAGTTAGAAATCGTTCTCTTAGAAATCCCAACTTATTTGGATTAAATGAGATGAAAAGTTGGGGAGAGGATCGATGTGGCTTTGTGCGATCTAGATAGTAAGCCAAAGCCCGTTTACATGTATGTAAAGCTCGTTCCCCAGGAAGAGAATGAGGTTTTGGAAAAAACACTGGGAGAACAATGGACTGATTGAGGTGAAAGTCAGAGATAACTTTAGGAAGAAACTTTGGATGAGTACGGAGAACCACCTTATCATGATGAAAAACTGTAAAAGGTGGATCCACAACCAACGCATGTAACTCACTGACCCTCCTGGCAGAGGTAAGAGCAATAAGGAAAATTACTTTCCAGGTAAGAAACTGGAGATGAGCCGTGGCCATTGGTTCAAACGGAGGCTTCATCAAACTGGAAAGAACCACATTAAGGTCCCAGACTACAGGAGGAGGCTTGAGAGGTGGTTTCACACTGAAAAGCCCCTTCATGAATCTGGATACCAGAGGATGAGCAGTAAGGGGTTTGCCCTGCACTGGTTCATGAAAAGCATCAATAGCACTGAGATGGATTCTAATGGATGTAGATTTAAGACCAGAATCCGACAGAGAAAGGAGATAATCCAGTACTAATTCTACTGCCAATGAAGTTGGATCATGATGATGAAGTAAACACCAGGATGAAAACCAAGTCCACTTCTGTTGATAACATTGTTGTGTGGCCGGTTTCCTAGAAGCATCAATGATGTGACGAACAGGCCAAGAGAGCAGCATCTGAGTAGAGCTCAGCCTGAGAGAACCAAGCTGTCAGGTATAGAGACTGAAGTTTGGGATGTAGAAGGGATTGCTGGTTGTGAGTAAGCAGAGTAGGAAACACTGGAAGAAGTATGGGTTCCCTGGAACTGAGTTGTAGGAGGAGGGAAAACCAATGTTTTCTGGGCCATCGAGGAGCAATGAGAATCATGATGGCTGACTCTCTTTTGAGTTTGATCAGAGTTCTCAACATGAGAGGAAGAGGAGGGAAGGCATATAGAAACCGACCCATCCAATCCAGTAGAAAGGCATCCGCCGCCAGATGGAGAGGGGAGTAAAGTCTGGAGCAAAACTGGGGAAACTGATGATTGTGAGGCGCTGCAAACAAGTCCACCTGTGGGGATGCCCCTTTGAGCAAAGACTGACTGGAGAGTTACAGCATCGCGAGTCCATTCGTAAGGTTGAAGGATTCTGCCGAGGTTGTATGCTAGAGAATTCCTCTTGCCTTGAATGTAGACAGTTTTCAGGAACAGATTACCAAATCTTTTGAGCCTCCTGACACAACAGGAGAGAACCCGTGCCTCCCTGTTTGTTGATGTAATACATTGCTACTTGATTGTCCGTGCAAAAGAGGAAGACTTGAGGAAAGAGGAGATGTTGAAACGCCTTGAGGGCGTAAAACATCGCTCGTAGTTCTAGAAAATTTATATGAAATTTCTTCTCGTTGGCAGTCCAGAAACCCTGAGTCTGCAGATTGTCCATATGCACCCCCCAGGCATAAGGGGACGCATCTGTGGTGATGATCTTGTGATGAGGTGAAAAAGAAGACCTCTGGAAAGATTGGAGGAGGTCATCCACCAACGAAGAGACTGCAGAATCGATGATGAAATGGATATGTGCTTTGAGAGACTATCCCTGGCTTGAGACCACTGGGATGCTAGAGTCCATTGAGGAGTATGCAGATGAAGTCTTGCCAGGGATGTGACTTGGACCATGGAAGCCATATGTCCCAGAAGAACCATCATGTGTCTGGCAGAGATGGTCTGACAAAGAAGCACATGCTGACAAAGACGGATGAGATTCTGAAGTCGATCTGGTGGAAGAAACGCCCTCATCAGAGTGGTGTCCAGAACTGCCCCAATGAATTGGAGAAGCTGTGTTGGAATGAGATGAAATTTGGGAAAGTTGACTTCGAATCCCAGAAGCTGAAGAAAGGAGATGGTTTGAGATGTTGCATGAGCCACTCTCTGAGAAGAGATCTCCTTGATCAACCAGTCGTCCAGGTAAGGAAAGACCTGGAGACCATGTAACCGTAGACAGGCGGCCACCACAATCAGGCATTTTGTGACAACTCGGGGAGAAGATGCCAACCCAAAGGGAAGAACTTTGTACTGGTAATGATGATGATGAATCTGAAACCGAAGGTACTTCCGAGAGGCTGGATGTATGGGTATATATGTATAGGATTCTTTAAGGTCTAGGGAGCATAGCCAATTGTTGAGATTGAGATGAGGATACAGGAAAGCTAGTGACAACATCCTGAACTTTTCTCTGACCAAGAAGTTGTTGAGAGCTGTGAGATCCAAGATGGGTCTGAGTCCTCCTGTCTTCTTAGGGACCAAGAAGTAACGGGAATAAAACCCCTTCCCCTGTTGATCGAGAGGAACTTCTTCGATGGCATTTAGTTGAAGAAGAGATTGTACTTCCTGAAGAAGAACGGAGGACTGTGCAGGGTCCAAATCAGACTCTTTTGGAGGACAGTCTGGAGTAAGAGTCCGGAAATGAAGAGTATAACCCTGATGAATGATGGTGAGAACCCAATGATCCGAAGTAATGAGTTCCCAATGGTTGATGAACCATTGAAGACGACCCCCTATGGGTTGAGGTAATGGATGAGAAATGTTGAGATTGGCTATGCTCCGAAGAAACAGGTCAAAAGGGCTGCTGAGATTTAGGTTGTGCAGCCGGTTGCTTCTGCTGTTGCCTACGGGGCTGCTGTTGTTGAGCCTGACGGGTCTCCGAGTTTGAGACTGAAGTTGTTGTAAGGGTCTAGCAAGTTGGTAAGTAGATTGTGGCCTGTAAGGCCGAGCAGGTGGAGGCTTTTTCTTGTTTTTAATTAAAGTATTCCACCTGGTTTCATGAGCTGAAAGCTTCTGAGTCAGTGTCTAAAGACTCACCAAAAAGTTCATCGCCCAAACAAGGAGCATTGGCTAGACGATCTTGATGATTGACATCTAATTCAGAAACTCGAAGCCAAGCCAACTGTCTCATAGCAACAGATATGGCGGTAGCTCTAGAGGTAAGCGCAAAGGTATCATAAACAGAGCGAACCAAAAACTTTCTTAATTGTAACAAAGAAGCAATATGCTGCTGAAAAAGAGGAAGCTTTCAGTCAGGTAAATATTTCTGGAAAGCAGACACTTGTTGAATTAAATGCTTAAAGTAAAACGAAAAATGGAAAGCATAATTTCCAGACTGATTGGCAAGCGTAGAATTCTGGAATAAACGTTTGCCAAAACGATCCATAGTCTTACCCTCTCTGCCAGGGGGAACAGAAGCATAAATACTGGCACCTGCAGATTTTTTAAGAGTAGACTCAACGAGAAGTGACTAGTGAGGAAGTTGTGACTTATCAAATCCAGAAAAAGCCACCACCCTGTAAAGAGAGTCCAGCTTTCAAGGAGCTCCTGGAACAGGCGTTTCTAAATTTTTATAATAAGTCTCCTTAAGAATATCATGAAGAGGGAGCTTAAGAAATTCCTTAGGGAGGGATGATCAAAATCTAATGCATCCAAAAATGCTTTAGATTTTTTAGAATCAGACACAAGAGGAATGGAAAGTGCCTCTGATATTTCCCTCAAAAACTTGGAAAAAGAGGTCTGTTCAGGCTTTGAAACAGGCTCCCTATAAAAACCATCATCTGAGGAAGCCTCATCAGCTGTCAGAATAGGTTCCTTGGAGTCCTCCCAAAGATCCAAATCTTTCATCGGTGGAACCTGAGAAATGGGTGTTGAAGGCTCAACATGCTTACTCTGCCGAAGAGACTTGCCTGATTTGACCAACATCGTCTCAGGTGGTGTCAATGAGGAACGATGTTGAGCCGAATCAGACATCGCACCGGAAGACAAATCTATCGGCACCGACTAAATTTTTTAGACGGTGTCGGTGCATGAAAAACTGGCTCTGTCAAAGTGGATGCCAGCATCGATGGCTCAGACCTGGATGATGTCGCCAAAGTTGATGCCGAGACCATGTGCTCAGAACGAACCGGTACCGGAGGAGCAAGTGTCGCCATCACCGGAAACAACAGTTGTAATTACTCTCGTAACTGCTCTCGCAATTGCTCGTTAACCACCACAGCAATTGTGTCCTTGAGAAACTGCACCGGTACTACTTGCTTTTTTCACCAGTACCTTCAGTGCCGCTCTGCGCTCCAGAGATGAGGAAGCCAATGACAAGGCACTCACCTCTATCAGAGCCGAGCATTTTTTAGGACGCCTCGAGGTCGGCAGACTTGACTCACTGCAGTAGTGACCCGAGGATCTGTAAGGGAAGGAGAAGGTTTCTTAGCTGGCTTACTCATAGACACCAAGGGAGAATCATGTGATGTCGAATGGTGTAAAGTGGACTTCGGCATAGACTCCGACGCCAGGACTGATGCTGAATCCCCTTCCATAGCGAGCCCGAACAGTAACCGCTGTTGGATCTTATGGTTTCTGAGTGTCCTATTCTGTAGAGAGGAACGTCGAGTGCAGGATTCAGCCTTATGGTCCGACCTGAGACATTGAAGGCACCAGCGATGCGGATCCATGAAGGAAATTGGGCGATTACACCGTTCACACTTTTTAAAACCCGTAGACGGTCGTGACATCGAGGGTAAAATAGCCTCAGCCAAATCAAAGGTCGAGGCTCGAGGCAGAGAAAGGGCCCCGCCGGGGCGAGATCGCGAAAGCAAAAAAGTTAAAAAAAAAAAAAAATATATATATATATATATATTTTTTTTTTACTTAAGTAAAAGAAAAGAAAAAAAATCAAAAAAGGCAGCAAAAACGGCGCAAGTGAAAAAAGAGTGACTGACTAGCTTTGCAGAAATGAAAAAACGGAGGAACCGCGCGCCTCCATCGGGCAAGAGGGCACTCGCGCATGCGCGGTGCAGGCAGCCGAGAACTTTCCAAGTTCTTAAAGTGGTCCGTACTGAGGGCTCCATGGTGACGTCACCCATCAGTGAGAATATATGACTGCTTTTCCTGGGATAAACTCCAGTTCTGAACTATAAATTTATCCAAGACAGAAAGCAGGCGCATTGAAAAATGACAGGGTGAGCCATACAGACTCCTATGTGTATTAACAGAAAGAAGATTATCCAGGTAAGAACCTAATCTTCCATTCTGTTACAGAAACATAAGAGGTGAACCGGTTGATATTGTGTATTTCAATTTTCAAAAGGCATCTAACAAAGTACATAATCACAAGAAATATTCCAACATGTACCCACTACTACAGAGGAGTGAAGCACGAGATAGATATGTTTTTATAAATGGAGAAAAGACCTCAGTTTCTTCCAGGGAAAGGAAAATTCACCTGGAGGACCTCTTTGTCTACCGTATTCAACTTCAAGCAGCATAGGAAAAAACATCCCTGGTCAAAAACTCCATTATAAGACATAATCTGTTAATATGCAGTCCAGAAAATCACCAAACACTTATCTCTTCGATTCACTGTCCTCCAGGTGGGAACTGAATCCAAACAGTCCAAACGATTTTCACCACGTTGACTTTCTTCTAAACGTGGGAAAGGATATACTTGAGACTCCCGACAGGCCCTGTTTCGCTATTAGAACGCTGCATCAGGGGAGATCTCTAAAACGATATAATATCACCGTATAAATATTCTTCAAAGCTTTTCAATGCACTAAAAAGAGTAACCCACAGCTACTTACATAGAAACATTGAGCTACCGCTTCACAGATTCTCTTAAAAGAAATGGCGGCCCGGCGTTCCAGACAGGGTTTAAAAGGAAGGTCATGCTAATCGTTAAACCAATCCTCATAGAGGGGCGTAACCTCGTGAAAAAATTTTTTTTCCTCAAAAAAAGGCGCGCAATTCTATTTTGGTGTTTAAGCCTGTGGTGTACATGATTTTAATTTAAACACCCATTTTTGTTCACATTGTCGTAAGAATGTTCGAAAGTCACCAACTTTTTTCGAAGGAGATAGCCTTTCAATTATCCAACATCGCATTTCTATGAAGGAATGATTGTGATCTAAACAATGTTGTACCATTGGTGCCTCAGATTTTCTACAGCTTAAGCAGGATCTATGCTCGATTATACGGGTCTTAAATAGACGAGAAGTTTGTCCTATGTAAATTTTCTTACAAGGGCATTGAATTGCATAGATAACTCCCCTAGAGTCACATGTCGTAGATGTTTTAAGTTTATACATTTTCTGGTCTACTGGGTTAATAAAGTGATCACAGTCTAATGTAATTTGACATATCGAGCAATGCCCACATTGGACATGTCCGACCCTCTCATCACCATTCGTTACCATAGGTGGATCTAGGGTCCCTCTACTCGTTGGACAGATGGTTTCTTGTAGATTTCTATTTCGAGAGTAAGCTGTCAGTACCTTAATGTCTCTAAAACAAGGGTGAACAGCTAGACAATTCCAATACTTCTTAACAACATTCCCAAATTTTCTTGCTTGTTGGGAATGACGTAGAACACAGACTAGTTGATCTTGTTCTGGTTTAGGTTCTGTATATTGCAATAGGTATTCTCTATGATTGTACAGTGCTCTATTATAAGATGTTTTAATGCATCGCTCGGGATAACCTCGATCCGCTAGTATTTTACCTAAAATATGCGCTTGTTCTTTAAATTCATGTTTGGTTGAACACAATCTACGATAGCGCAAGAACTGCGAATTAAGCAGGCTCTCTTTTAAATGCTGAGGATGGGAGCTAGAGAATTCTAGGAAAGTATTCCTATCAGTTTCTTTCCGATGTACTGAAGTATGAAATAAGCCCTCTTTAATCTCAACACGTACATCCAAGAAAGAGATGCATTGCAAATCAAAGGATAACGTGAATTTAATTGTAGGTAAGCATGTATTCAAAAGATCTATAAACTTTTGTAGTTCCACGAGAGAGTCTTCCCAGATGATGAAGATGTCATCTATATATCGACACCAAAGGGATACTTTAGAAAAAAATGTCGAATTATATACAAATCTCTCCTCAAAATCCGACATGAAAAGGTTTGCCAGAGAGGGAGCGCATGTTGCACCCATCGCCGTCCCATGCAGTTGTTGGTAAAAAACATCTTGGAACATAAAATAATTTTTCTTGAGTGAAATAGTTAATAACTGGATCAAAAATTCAGTTGGTACTTGATGGGGACGTGCTCGATGATTCAAACAATCTTCTATGATCTGCAGCACTCGATCTTGAGGGATATTCGTGTATAAGGATTGAATATCCAATGTTACTAGAATAGTATTCGTAGTGGGGTGATATTGGGTTAACATATTCAAAAAATGAGTAGTGTCTTGAATAAATGACTTAGTTAAAGGGACCAATGGCTTCAAAAAGTAATCTACATACTGGTTCACTCGTTCTAATAGAGAGCCACATGCCGATACTATTGGACGCCCTGGTGGAGACGATACTTTTATGTATCTTAGGTAGTATATAAAAAAAGAGGATATTGGGATATATTGGAGTCAAAAATTTAGATTCATTCTGAGTTACAAATCCCATTTTCAAACCCTGTACTACTAAGTCAGATATTTCTTTCCTTAAGCATGCTGTCGGATCTTCTTGTAATCGAGTGTAAACCAGTTGATCTGAAAGCTGACACAAAATTTCAGATAAATATTTATCCCGATCCAAAATCACTACCGCCCCACCCTTGTCTGCACGTCTTACAATAATCTCTTTATTTGATTGTAGCGAAAAAATAGCTTCCCGCTCTCCTCTAGTAGTATTCCATGTATACACAAATTTCTCTAACTATAGTAAATAATCACAAGAAATATTCCAACATGTACCCACTACTACGAGATAGATATGTTTTTATAAATGGAGAAAAGACCTCATTTTCTTCCAGGGAAAGGAAAATTCACCTGGAGGACCTCTTTTCTCCATTTATAAAAACATATCTATCTCGTGCTTCACTCCTCTGTAGTAGTGGGTACATGTTGGAATATTTCTTGTGATTATTTACTATATTCCTCTTGCTGTTTTGGATTATTTTGTCATTTTTTGGCAAGCATTAAGGAATGGCTACAGCCTGGCAAACTGGACTGGGTTTTACGGAAAATGAATGGCAATCTACATTACAGGCACCTTGCCTTTTCTCAGGAGATTTTGCTACACCCAATGTTTCCCTATGGGATAACTTGTTTAATCTACAGAAGGGACTGATTAAACAAGAACTCCACAGTGCCTCTCTAGTGGATTATTGCAAGAGAGAAATTATACCTAGAGGGCTTAGAATGCAGAAAGCCCCTCGTTTATACAATGAAGATGAGAATTTTGTATCACAATGGAACAGAATTTTAAATCGCTGTTCCTTAGATCTAATGGTTTTGATTATTCGTACTGCTCAAGTTAAAATTAATGAAGAAAAGACTAAGATAGATACACTATTGGAGAATATGAAAATTGAGGCAGACTTTGAAATACAAAAATCTTTAGTAGATTCTAAATTAGAAAAAGTAAAAGCAGATTTAAAGTTACAAAAAATAAAGAAATTCAAACGAGATGAAAGGGATTATTCTGATGGGTATGTATATGGGTGGATGAAAATCACGACTGAGGGATCAGAAGAACCTAATAAACCTCTAGTACGTTTTCACCTCTCGTCAAACTCTTCCTCAGGAAGTGATGGTAGTCATTTTTTAGGAAGAGGACAACAAGGCAGACGCAGAGGCCAAAGAAGATCGAGAGGCCGCTATCAGAGTGGGACTCGACCCAACACAAGATCCCAACAATAGAACAGCCAGTGGTGGTAAATCTATCCAGATATACGCTCTCTTCTGATGAGCTTAACATTCTATCAAAAGGTTTAACCTTTGTCCCTGAGTCGAGATCAGATCCTTTTCAGTTAAGGGTAGACTTAGAAAAAATTTTTCGGAAGTTACAACTCCGATTACATTTTGCCCAAGATCAGAACAAATATATTGATAGATCTATTGTGAGGCAAAAATCTACTTGGGTTCCTACGGGTTTCCCTGATCCAGCTCTACAACTTTACAAGGATCTAGTGCTAAAAGAAATTGAGCGTATCGAGTTAGAGAAATTTGTGTATACATGGAATACTACGAGAGGAGAGCGGGAAGCTATTTTTTCGCTACAATCAAATAAAGAGATTATTGTAAGACGTGCAGACAAGGGTGGGGCGGTAGTGATTTTGGATCGGGATAAATATTTATCTGAAATTTTGTGTCAGCTTTCAGATCAACTGGTTTACACTCGATTACAAGAAGATCCGACAGCATGCTTAAGGAAAGAAATATCTGACTTAGTAGTACAGGGTTTGAAAATGGGATTTGTAACTCAGAATGAATCTAAATTTTTGACTCCAATATATCCCAATATCCTCTTTTTTTATATACTACCTAAGATACATAAAAGTATGTCGTCTCCACCAGGGCGTCCAATAGTATCGGCATGTGGCTCTCTATTAGAACGAGTGAACCAGTATGTAGATTACTTTTTGAAGCCATTGGTCCCTTTAACTAAGTCATTTATTCAAGACACTACTCATTTTTTGAATATGTTAACCCAATATCACCCCACTACGAATACTATTCTAGTAACATTGGATATTCAATCCTTATACACGAATATCCCTCAAGATCGAGTGCTGCAGATCATAGAAGATTGTTTGAATCATCGAGCACGTCCCCATCAAGTACCAACTGAATTTTTGATCCAGTTATTAACTATTTCACTCAAGAAAAATTATTTTATGTTCCAAGATGTTTTTTACCAACAACTGCATGGGACGGCGATGGGTGCAACATGCGCTCCCTCTCTGGCAAACCTTTTCATGTCGGATTTTGAGGAGAGATTTGTATATAATTCGACATTTTTTTCTAAAGTATCCCTTTGGTGTCGATATATAGATGACATCTTCATCATCTGGGAAGACTCTCTCGTGGAACTACAAAAGTTTATAGATCTTTTGAATACATGCTTACCTACAATTAAATTCACGTTATCCTTTGATTTGCAATGCATCTCTTTCTTGGATGTACGTGTTGAGATTAAAGAGGGCTTATTTCATACTTCAGTACATCGGAAAGAAACTGATAGGAATACTTTCCTAGAATTCTCTAGCTCCCATCCTCAGCATTTAAAAGAGAGCCTGCTTAATTCGCAGTTCTTGCGCTATCGTAGATTGTGTTCAACCAAACATGAATTTAAAGAACAAGCGCATATTTTAGGTAAAATACTAGCGGATCGAGGTTATCCCGAGCGATGCATTAAAACATCTTATAATAGAGCACTGTACAATCATAGAGAATACCTATTGCAATATACAGAACCTAAACCAGAACAAGATCAACTAGTCTGTGTTCTACGTCATTCCCAACAAGCAAGAAAATTTGGGAATGTTGTTAAGAAGTATTGGAATTGTCTAGCTGTTCACCCTTGTTTTAGAGACATTAAGGTACTGACAGCTTACTCTCGAAATAGAAATCTACAAGAAACCATCTGTCCAACGAGTAGAGGGACCCTAGATCCACCTATGGTAACGAATGGTGATGAGAGGGTCGGACATGTCCAATGTGGGCATTGCTCGATATGTCAAATTACATTAGACTGTGATCACTTTATTAACCCAGTAGACCAGAAAATGTATAAACTTAAAACATCTACGACATGTGACTCTAGGGGAGTTATCTATGCAATTCAATGCCCTTGTAAGAAAATTTACATAGGACAAACTTCTCGTCTATTTAAGACCCGTATAATCGAGCATAGATCCTGCTTAAGCTGTAGAAAATCTGAGGCACCAATGGTACAACATTGTTTAGATCACAATCATTCCTTCATAGAAATGCGATGTTGGATAATTGAAAGGCTATCTCCTTCGAAAAAAGTTGGTGACTTTCGAACATTCTTACGACAATGTGAACAAAAATGGGTGTTTAAATTAAAATCATGTACACCACAGGCTTAAACACCAAAATAGAATTGCGCGCCTTTTTTTGAGGAAAAAAAATTTTTTCACGAGGTTACGCCCCTCTATGAGGATTGGTTTAACGATTAGCATGACCTTCCTTTTAAACCCTGTCTGGAACGCCGGGCCGCCATTTCTTTTAAGAGAATCTGTGAAGCGGTAGCTCAATGTTTCTATGTAAGTAGCTGTGGGTTACTCTTTTTAGTGCATTGAAAAGCTTTGAAGAATATTTATACGGTGATATTATATCGTTTTAGAGATCTCCCCTGATGCAGCGTTCTAATAGCGAAACAGGGCCTGTCGGGAGTCTCAAGTATATCCTTTCCCACGTTTAGAAGAAAGTCAACTTGGTGAAAATCGTTTGGACTGTTTGGATTCAGTTCCCACCTGGAGGACAGTGAATCGAAGAGATAAGTGTTTGGTGATTTTCTGGACTGCATATTAACAGATTATGTCTTATAATGGAGTTTTTGACCAGGGATGTTTTTTCCTATGCTGCTTGAAGTTGAATACGGTAGACAAAGAGGTCCTCCAGGTGAATTTTCCTTTCCCTGGAAGAAACTGAGGTCTTTTCTCCATTTATAAAAACATATCTATCTCGTGCTTCACTCCTCTGTAGTAGTGGGTACATGTTGGAATATTTCTTGTGATTATTTACTATATTCCTCTTGCTGTTTTGGATTATCTAACAAAGTATCTCATGAAAGACTTCTGAGGAAATTAGAAAGTCATGGGATAGGCGTATGATGGGCATTTATCACTCAATGTTTGCATCATATATTCATGGATTTCCTTTGTAGTTTTCTTCTGCAGGAATAGGAAATTTATGATAGCTTGGAATTCCATACTTGAAATTTCCACACTTTTCATTGACATGGTTCAATCAATGATCTTAAACAATGTCAAAACATAGCATTAATATTTTGCAAACTGCACTTTGTAAAATAAAACACTCTTTTCAGCTACAGTGGCAAAATAATGCTCATAATTTAGGGAGTTGGTTGGGCTAAGAATTTTTCAGCACTCCCTTATATGATGGCATTCCCTTCCCTGTTGCTGATTTTCAGGCCTATATTCTACGCCATATCCATGACTAGATAATGGACACAGATCTTTATAAAGATGTGGTCTTTGAGAAAGACTATTTTTACCCTTTCCATTTGCTGTACCTTTTGCATGCCCACCCGGGGTAGTGTGCTGTTCCGTGCCCTTTGGGCGGTGTGGAATCGGGTCCTTTCCTCTTGGGGGCAGGATCTGCATCTTATTGCGTTTATTTGTGGGTAATGCTACCTTTCCACCGGGGCTCACGCTTTCTATATTCAGCCGGTGGTGGAATAAGGGTATTTTTCAATCCTATATAATAAAACGCTAGCCGCGCATGCGCACTCAGACCTGCGTGATCTGTAATCCCTGATCCGTGATCTGTAGGTCAGTGGCCAGAGTGCGTATGCGGCGGCTACACAAAGCGGGAGAAACAGGCTCGAGCGCTGTGGCCGACTCACGATGGGAGGATGCGCCGCAGTAAAGTGCTGCACAGGTATTGGAGGGGGAGAGACATATCGCTTCTGCACCGGTACAAACATCCCTCCAGCGTTGGCAGTCGCTGCAAGTTAAACAGGCTGCTTCGGGCTTTCTCCTGCAGTTGAGTCCCTCTGCCGCGTCACTGATGACGTCATCAATGACGCGACAGATAGACTCAACGGCAGAAGAAAGCCGAAGCAGCCTGTTTAGCGTGCTGCGGCTGCCAATGCTGGAGGGAGATTTGATATTAAAATCATCTTGCTGGGAGGGTCGCAGAGTCAGCGGGGGTTGGGCTGGGATAAAAGCGTCTGCCTCGGGTGCTTCAGGCAGCAGCAGCGTTTACAATTCGCTGCTGTTGCTGGCTTCAGGCCTTCCTCTCTGGCCGGTCCTGCCTACTTCCTGTTTTCATGAAGACAGGACCGGCCAGAGAGAAAGACCTGAAGCCAGCAACAGCAATGAATTGTGAATGCTGCTGCTGCCCAATGAAGTAGTTAAATGAGGAAAGGGAGCAGAGGGGGAGAGAATGGCTTGGAGGGAAGGAGGAAGGTATGCCAGACCAAGGCAAAAGGAAGGAGGAGATGGAGAGAAGCCATATGGGACAGAGAGAGAGAGGGCGGACACTGGATGGAAAGAGAAGAGAGGGTAGTGAATGGAAGGGGCAACATAGAGGGTGAACAGTATTCTAGCACCCGTTAATGTAACGGGCTTAATGACTAGTTATGTCATATTTTGCAAGAGGAGGGTACCTTACTCTCCTATGAGGATTTACTTGCTAAATGGATTCCAGCTTTGGGGGACACACTATGCTTATCAACAAATTAAGCATTATGTGGGGTCCCTCCTAGTGGGTTCTCTCTCCTGGGAATTTGGGGTCCGTTTTGAGGAATTTTTAGAGGCATTCACAGAGACCAGAATATCAGTTTCCTATTTTCATAAGGGCTTGCTTCAAGTACAACCACCTGGGAACTTCTCTGGGATAATAATAATAACAACTTTATACTTTTATATCACCATAACCAAAAGTTCTAAACGATTTACACTAAAAAGAGCTGGACAATCAGCGAAATACAATAATACAATAAAAAATACAAATATTTGTAAAATATAATTTCAATAATAAAACTCTCATTAAGTAATAAACTTATTGAACAAAGTGGTCTTAATTAATTTCCGAAAACTGCAATAGGATAACATAGCTTGCTGAATACATTTACCTAACCAAGATTGTTGTCTACCAGCTTGAAATGCTAGGGTCCTATCTAAGAAGGTCTTATATCTACACCCATTAATTTCTGGATAAGCAAATAAGTAGAAGTTTCTAGTTTCTCTTGATAGTCTATGCAACACAAAAGAGGAAAAAGGTAAGCTGGAGAGACAATCCCGATATCATCTTAAAGCAGATACAGGAAAATTTGAATAATCTCTTGCCTCCAAAGGCAGTCAATGAAGTAAACGATAATATTAACTAATATGGTCATTCTTTTTTAAACCAAAAATCAATCGAACAGCTGTATTCTGAATTATCCTTAATTTCCTTAGAATTTTTTTGGGTGCTCCTAAATAGATGATGTTAAAATAGTCTAAAATAAATAAAACTAATGCCTGCACCAATAGTCTGAATGATAAAGGATCAAAATATTTTTTTATGGTTCTTAATTTCCACAATGTAAAAAAGCATTTTTGTACCACTAAGTTCGTGTGTTCTACTAGTGTTAAATGTCGGTCTAGTGTGACTCCCAGAATTTTGATAGATTTAATAATCGGGTAGTCATGACCATTAAGGTGAAGCAATGAGTTTGATATTTTGTCGTTGGGACTAGCCAAGAAAAGTTTGGTCTTTTCCGTATTGAGTTTCAGTTTGAAATTAATTGTCCACTGTTCTATCTGAGTCATAATAGAAGATATCTAGTTTAAAATTTCAGTGGTAAAATTATTTAGAGGGATTAAAATAGAAATGTCATCTGTGTATATATAAAATTTTACATTTAAACTCTGTAATAAATGTCCTAAAGGGGAAATGTAGATGTTGAATAAGGTAGGTGATAGCATAGAACCTTGGGGCACACCAGATGGGTTGCTCCATGAATGAGAATAGTTACCGTCAGAAATCACTCGATAAGTTCTTTTCTTTTAAAAAAAAACCTTGAAACCAGTTCCAGACCTTTCCTGAAAGTCCTACTGTGTCTAAACGACTCAACAATATTTCATGATCTACTAGATCAAAGGCACTACTAAAATCTAGCTGAAGAATTAAGGCACTAGTGCCTTTTCTAAATAGACCATGAAGATAATCAAGCATTCAAGTTAAGAGGGTCTCCGTACTATATCCTCTTCTAAATCCCGACTGATGGTCATTAAGGATATTAAATTTATCCAACTAACTTACTAATTCTAAATTACCTTCCAGTAATTTGGTAAACAAAGGAATGCTTGCTATGGGTTTATAATTGGATTTTGTGGCAACCGATACCTTCTGATCTTTAAGAATACAACACTGGCAGAGGGATCTTAATTGGAAATTAACATTACTAGTGCTGATAAGGGCACTTAAGGGCATACCGGGGTGGGGGGAAGTACAGAACTGCAAGAATGTCATTACTGTACTATGTTGAGGGCTTATGTTCCCCAGAACCAGGCTTATCATATGGGGTGTATAGACACACAACTTTGTATAAAATGTCATGTAGCAGTGAACTCCTATGTGCATGGTCTGTGGGCGTGTTCAACAATCCAGGGTTTCTGGTGGAAGGTGGCTCTCTTTTTGGGTAACTCTGGACACCACAGTCTCTCTCTTGGCACTGGGTATGCTATTCTGTCATTTTACATTATTAAATATGCATCCAGCTCGGAAACGAATGTTTCTGAGCAAGTGTTATGTCGTAGGGAAAAAATATATCATGAACCATTGGCTTTCTGAGCAGCCTTCTTTAATTTGGTACTGGAGGAATAAACTGCATACCCTGATGCGGTGGGAGGTGAGAGCAGTAGCAGGTTCCCGGAAGCGAAGTAAAGCTTTTCTTCAAGCGTGGACTTCTTATTTGAATGTCATGAATCCGAGAGGCCGAAGTCAGATTTTGAATAATCTATGATTTGATAATTTGTGCTCTCTGGAATGTTTACTTGGGTTGCCTACTGTATCTGTGTGGGATAGGAAGGGAGTGTGGGACCGAGGGGCCAAGTGGTCCGGTAGGAGTGGGGGGTTTGGGGTTGGGATGGGTATGGATTCTTGTTATTGAATTTATTTTTTTGATTGGTAATTGTAATTTTTCTTCAATGCAATAAAAAGATTTTCAAATAAAAAAATAAAATAAATCTATGTTTTAAACAGATCAGATTGAGAAACCTTTGAAATACAAATTTATGTAGTCTAAGGAAACCATCTAATTTTTTTGCACATAAAGCACAGTTACTTACCGTAACAGGTGTTATCCAGGGACAGCAGGCAGATATTCTTGACTGATGGGTGACGGCACCGACGGAGCCCCGGTACGGACAATTTTAGAGTGATTGCACTCTAAGAACTTGGAAAGTTCTAGCAGGCTGCACCGCGCATGAGCGAGTGCCTTCCTGCCCGACGGAGGCGCGCGGTCCCCAGTTAGGATAAGCCAGCTAAGAAGCCAACCCGGGGAGGTGGGTGGGACGCAAGAATATCTGCCTGCTGTCCCTGGATAACACCTGTTACGGTAAGTAACTGTGCTTTATCCCAGGACAAGCAGGCAGCATATTCTTGACTGATGGGTGACCTCCAAGCTAACAAAAAGAGGGATGGGGGGGAAAGTTGGCCATTAGGAAAACAAATTTTGCAAAACAGATTGGCCGAAGTGTCCATCCCGTCTGGAAAAAGCATCCAGACAATAATGAGATGTAAAAGTATGAACTGAGGTCCAAGTAGCAGCCTTGCAGATTTCCTCAATAGGAGTTGAACGGAGGAAAGCTACAGATGCTGCCATAGCTCGAACTCTATGGGCCGTGACAGAACCTTCCATTGTCAGTCCGGACTGAGCATAACAGAATGAAATGCACGCTGCAAGCCAATTGGACAACATATGTTTAGAAACGGGGCGTCCCAATTTATTCGGATCAAAGGACAGAAAGAGTTGTGGAGTTGATCTGTGGGGCTTAGTACGGTCTAAATAGAAAGCTAAAGCCCGTTTACAGTTCAAAGTATGTAAAGCCTGTTCTCCAGAGTGAGAATGAGGTTTAGGAAAGAATACAGGCAGAACAATCGATTGGTTGAGATGAAATTCAGAGACAACCTTAGGGAGAAACTTTGGATGTGTACGCAGAACCACCTTGTCGTGATGAAAGACTGTGAAAGGTGGATCAGCAACGAGTGCATGCAGCTCACTGACCCTCCTGGCAGAGGTAAGAGCAATAAGGAAGACCACTTTCCAAGTGAGAAACCTGAAAGGAGCTGTAGCCAAAGGTTCAAACGGAGGCTTCATTAAGGCGGAAAGAACCACATTGAGATACCAGATTACAGGAGGGGGCTTAAGAGGTGGTTTCACATTGAAAAGACCCCGCATGAATCTGGAAACCAAAGGATGAGCTGAGAGAAGTTTCCCATGAACTGGTTCATGAAAAGCAGCAATAGCACTGAGGTGGACTCTGATGGAAGTAGACTTGAGGCCAGAGTCAGACAAAGAAAGAAGATAATCCAACAAGATCTCCACTGCAAGGGAAGTGGGATTATGATGATGAAGAAGACACCAAGAAGAAAACCGTGTCCACTTCTGATGGTAACATTGAAGAGTGGCCGGTTTCCTTGAAGCATCCAGAATAGAACGAACGGGCTGAGACAGAAGAGAATCAGTTGAGGTCAGCCCGAGAGATACCAAGCTGTCAGGTGCAGATACTGGAGGTTGGGATGTAGAAGGGTCGCCTGATGCTGTATAAGCAGAGAAGGTACTAGTGGAAGAAGAATGGGCTCCCTGGAACTGAGTTGAAGTAGAAGGGAGAACCAATGCTGTCTGGGCCACCGTGGAGCGATGAGAATCATGGTGGCTTGTTCCCTCTTGAGCTTGAACAAGGTCCGTAACATGAGCGGCAGAGGAGGGAAAGCATATAGGAACAGATTGGAACAATCCAGGAGAAACGCATCCGCTGCCAGACGGAGAGGAGAGTAGAGTCTGGAGCAGAAGTGGGGCAGCTGATGATTGTGAGGAGCTGCAAAGAGGTCTATCTGAGGAGTGCCCCATTGAGCGAAAATGGACTGGAGGGTCGAAGGATCGAGAGTCCATTCGTGGGGCTGGAGAATTCTGCTGAGACTGTCTGCTAAGGAATTCTGCTCTCCCTGAATGTAGACAGCCTTCAGGAATAAGTGGTGATCTGTCGCCCAAGACCAAATCTGCTGGGCTTCTTGACATAAGAGGCGAGAGCCTGTCCCACCCTGTTTGTTGATGTAGTACATTGCAACTTGATTGTCTGTGCACAGAAGTAGAACTTGAGGAAAGAGAAGATGTTGGAAAGCCTTGAGGGCATAAAACATCACCCGGAGTTCCAGGAAATTGATGTGATGTTTCTTTTCCTGAGTCGTCCAAAGGCCCTGAGTTTGAAACTCGTTCAAGTGAGCCCCCCAGGCATAAGGGGAGGCGTCAGTGGTGATGACTAGTTGATGAGGAGGAAGATGGAACAGAAGACCTCTGGAGAGACTGGAAGATATTAACCACCATTGCAAAGACTGACGAAGAGATGATGTCACAAATATGTGTCGTGAGCAAGGATCCGTCGCTTGGGACCACTGGGTAGCTAGGATCCACTGAGGAGTGCGCAGGTGAAGACGTGCGAAGGGGGTGACATGAACTGTCGAGGCCATGTGACCCAAGAGTATCATCATTTGCTTGGCAGAGATGGAGCGTTGTGGAAGCACCTGCTGGCATAGAGATTGAAGAGTCTGAAGACGGTTGGACGGCAGGAATGCTCTCATGAGACCGCTCCTATGAATTGAAGCCTCTGAGTAGGGATGAGATGAGATTTGGGTAGATTGATCTCGAACCCCAGAAGTCGTAGAAAAAGGATGGTCTGGTCGGTGGCAAGGAGCACCGCCTGAGAGGAATTGGCCTTGATTAACCAGTCGTCCAGGTAAGGGAAGACCTGAAGATGATGAGAGCGTAGAAAAGCAGCCACCTCAATTAGGCATTTGGTGAACACTCTGGGAGAGGAGGCAAGACCAAAGGGTAACACCTTGTACTGGTAATGACAGTGATTGATCATGAAGCGGAGATACTGTCTGGAGGCCAGATTGACCGGAATGTGAGTGTATGCCTCTTTGAGATCGAGGGAGCATAGCCAGTCGCCTTGATTGAGAAGAGGGTAAAGAATGGCCAGAGAAAGCATTCTGAATTTTTCCTTAACCAAGCATTTGTTGAGATCGCGAAGATCTAAAATGGGTCTGAGATCTCCTGTTTTTTGGGGGACCAGAAAGTAACGGGAGTAGAATCCCTGTCCCTTCTGATCTAGAGGAACTTCCTCTATGGCGTTCAGAAGAAGGAGGGATTGAACTTCTTGTAGAAGAAGGGAGGACTGAGGAGTGTTCAAAGCAGACTCTCTTGGCAGACTTTGGGCAGGAAGAGTCTGAAAGTTGAGAGAGTAGCCGTGGCGGATGATGTTGAGGACCCACTGGTCCGAGGTGATGGTCTCCCAATGGCTGAGGTACAGAGAAAGACGTCCTCCTATGGGTTGAGGAAGATGGGCAGATGGTAAAACACTGGCTATGCCCTGGAGAACGAAGTCAAAAGGGTTGCGTGGACTTCTGTGGTGGAGGAGGTGTGTGTGGTGGACTTCTGTTGCTGCTGTTGCGTCTGAGGGGGTTGCCTTTGTTGTTGACGCTGACGCCTAGGCTGCTGAGGAGCTTGTGGTAAGGGTCTAGCCACATAACGACGCTGATAGGCCGATTGCTGACGAAAAGGGCGGACAGGTGGAGTCTTCTTTTTGGTTTTAAGAAGAGTGTCCCATCGAGTCTCATGTGCAGACAACTTTTGTGTGGTGGAATCCATGGAATCACCAAAAAGTTCATCCCCTAGGCATGGAGCATTAGCCAGGCGATCTTGATGGTTGACGTCAAACTCCGATACCCTGAGCCAGGCTAGACGACGCATGGCCACAGAATGGGCGTAGCTCTAGAGGTGAGTTCGAAGGTGTCATAGATAGAACGGACCATGAACTTTCGAAGCTGGAGAAGAGAGGAAGAACACTGGCGAAAAGCAGATCTCTTGCGGTCAGGGAGGTATTTCTCAAAGGAAGCCAGATTCTGAATGAGATGCTTCAGATAAAAGGAGAAATGAAAAGCATAATTCCCTGACCGGTTAGCCAACATAGCATTTTGGTATAATCTCTTACCAAATTTGTCCATGGCTTTCCCTTCTCTGCCAGGAGGGACTGAGGCGTACACACTAGCTCCCGCAGACTTTTTCAGAGTAGATTCCACCAACAGAGATTCGTGTGGAAGCTGCAGTTTATCAAAGCCAGGTATGGGGATGACTTTATATAAGGATTCCAATTTACGAGGAGCTCCTGAGATAGTCAAAGGAGTCTCAAGATTTTTATAAAAGGTTTCCCTCAAAATATCATGGAGGGGTAATTTGAGAAATTCCCGTGGAGGCTGGTCAAAGTCCAGTGCATCAAGGAACGCTTTGGATTTTTTGGACTCAGCCTCCAAGAGAATAGAAAGAGACTCACACATCTCTTTCAAGAAAGAGGTGAAAGAGGCAGTATCTGGTTTAGAGGATGGATCTTGAACAGAAGGATCCTCTTCACCAGATAAACATTCACCTTCAGAGAGAAGAGGCTCTTCGGAGTCACCCCACAGATCAGGATCCCTAATTTGGAAACTGCGAACCCGAGACTCCGGTGTCGAGGGTTCAAGGTGTCGAGTTTTATGTACCGACTTACTCGACCTCAAAGAAGCGGTACCGGGAGAAGTTAAAGTTTGTATCGGTGCCGTTTGAATAGCCTGATGCAGCGCTCTCGGTTCTGGTGCCAGAACCGGCATGGAGACCGAGGAAGCCGAATGGATCGGTACCGATAAAGAGGAGGCGGACAATAGAGGCTGCCCCACTGTCGGTACCGGTGGCTCAGACCGGACCGGGACTGGAAGGTTCGGTGCCAATAGAGCAGGAAGGAGCTGCTGCAACTGCTCTTTAAGTTGCACCTGAAGGACGGCTGCAATTCGCTCGTCCAGCGAAGGCACCGGTACCGCTTTCTTTTTCTGCGGTACCTGTGGTGCCGCTCGACGCCCAGAGGATGAGGAGCCCGAAGACGAGGGACTCACCTCTATGGGGGCGGAGCGTTTGCGCGGGCACCTCGTGGTCGGCAGGACTGGACTCTCTGCCACAGAGACCAGAGGGCGCTCCAGCGGGGAAGGCTTCTTAGCCGGCTTACCTGACTGGTGCGACGCCGGCGCGGTGTCGAAGAAGTGGGTGCCGATTGCGAAGGAGCCGAGGCCGCAGAGTCAGCCATTTCAGCACCGAAAAGTAATTTCTGTTGAATTTGACGGTTTTTCAACGTTCTCTTTTTCAAAGTGGCACAACGGGTGCAGGTGGAAGCCCTATGATCCGGACCCAGGCACTGTAAACACCAGTTGTGCGGGTCGGTCAGAGAAATGGGCCGTGCACACCGTTGGCACTTCTTGAACCCTGGCTGAGGGGGCATGAAAGTAAAGCACAGTTACTTACCGTAACAGGTGTTATCCAGGGACAGCAGGCAGATATTCTTTACGCATGGGTGAAGTCACTGAAAGAGCCCTGGTACGGACCTTTTTAACTAGAAAGTTCTAGTTGGCCACACCGCGCATGCGCGAGTGCCTTCCCGCCCGACGGAGGAGTGCGTGGTCCCCAGTTAAGATAAGCCAGCTAAGAAGCCAACCCGGGGAGGTGGGTGGGACGTAAGAATATCTGCCTGCTGTCCCTGGATAACACCTGTTACGGTAAGTAACTGTGCTTTATCCCAGGACAAGCAGGCAGCATATTCTTTACGCATGGGTGACCTCCAAGCTAACAGAAAGGGAGGAGGGATGGTTGGCCATTAGGAAAACAAATTTTGTAACACAGATTGGCCGAAGTGTCCATCCCATCTGGAGAAGGCATCCAGACAGTAGTGAGTAGTGAATGTGTGAACTGAGGACCAAGTGGCAGCCTTGCAGATTTCCTCGATGGGCGTGGAACGGAGGAAAGCCACAGAAGCAGCCATAGCTCTGACCCTGTGGGCCGTGACAGCACCTTCCAGTGAGAGACCGGCCCGAGCATAACAGAACGCAATACAGGCCGCCAGCCAGTTGGAAAGCGTCCGTTTAGAGACAGGACGACCTAGACGGTTAGGATCGAAGGTCAGAAAGAGCTGAGGGGACGAGCGGTGAGCCCTGGTACGGTCAAGGTAGTATGCGAGGGCACACTTACAATCCAGCGTGTGCAATGCCTGTTCGCAATTTAGGATGGGTACGCAGAACCACCTTGTCATGGTGAAAAACCGTGAACAGTGGATCGGCGACCAGTGCATGCAGCTCACTAACCCTCCTGGCAGAGGTGACGGCAATGAGGAAAAGCACCTTCCATGTTAGAAGTTTGAGCGAAGTTGTGGCAAGAGGCTCAAAAGGGGGTTTCATGAGGGCAGATAAAACCACATTCAGGTCCCAGACGACAGGAGGAGGCTGCAGAGGTGGTTTGACATTGAAGAGGCCTCTCATGAACCGGGAAACCAGTGGATGAGCCGTTAGAGGTTTTCCGAGGACAGGCTCATGAAACGCAGTGATGGCACTGAGGTGGACTCTGATTGAGGTAGACTTGAGGCCAGCGTCGGACAGAGAGAGCAAATAGTCCAGTACAGTTTCCACCGCTAAAGAGGTGGGATCGTAATGATGCAGGAGACACCAAGAGGAGAACCTGGTCCACTTTTGATGGTAACATTGGAGGGTGGCCGGTTTCCTGGAGGCATCCAAAATGCGACGGACAGGCTGCAACAGATTCTCCGGAGAGGTTAGCCTGAGAAAAACCAAGCTGTCAGGTGGAGCGAAGACAGATTGGGATGCAGTAGAGATTGACGTTGCTGCGTAAGCAGAGTAGGAAATACAGGAAGAGGAATGGGCTCCCTGGAGCTGAGCTGAAGCAGGAGGGAGAACCAGTGTTGGCGAGGCCACCGAGGAGCGATGAGAATCATGGTGGCCCTGTCCCTGCGGAGTTTGGATAACGTCCGCAACATCAGAGGTAATGGAGGAAAGGCATAGAGGAACCGATCCGTCCAGTCGAGCAGGAATGCATCTGGGGTCAGACGATGAGGAGAGAAGAGTCTGGAACAAAACTGGGGCAGCTGATGGTTGTGAGGTGCTGCAAAGAGGTCCACCTGCGGAGTGCCCCAGCGAGCAAAGATGGAGTGGAGTGTTGAAGGGTCCAGAGACCACTCGTGAGGTTGAAGGATGCGGCTGAGATTGTCAGCCAGGGAGTTCTGTTCGCCCTGGATATAGACCGCCTTGAGGAAGAGATTGCGGGCCGTGGCCCAGGTCCAGATGTGGAGAGCCTCCTGACAAAGGAGGCGAGATCCGGTGCCGCCTTGTTTGTTTATATAGTACATGGCGACTTGATTGTCTGTGCACAGGAGAAGAACCTGAGGGTAGAGAAGGTGCTGGAAGGCTTTGAGACCATAGAACATGGCTCTGAGTTCTAGGAAATTGATGTGATTTTGACGCTCCTGGGGGGTCCAGAGTCCCTGGGTGCTTAGATCCCCTAGGTGAGCTCCCCACGCATAGGGGGTGGCATCCGTGGCTATGATCATGGAGTGAGGGGGTAGATGAAAGAGTAGACCCCTGGAAAGATTTGAGGAGTTCAACCACCATTGAAGAGATTGCTGAAGAGACGATGTCACAGAGATGGGATGAGAAAGAAGATCCGTGGTCTGCGACCATTGGTTGGCAAGAGTCCATTGAGGTGTCCTAAGGTGGAGCCGTGCCAGAGGAAGCATATGCACCGTGGAGGCCATGTGGCCCAGGAGGACCATCATCTGTCGGGCAGGAATGGAGTGATGAAGGAGCACCTGACGACAGAGGTGGAGCAGGGTCCGTTGACGATCGGAGGGGAGAAACGCCCTCATTAGTGTGGTGTCGAGAACTGCTCCAATGAACTGAAGTCGCTGTGTAGGAAGCAGATGCGACTTGGGGTAGTTGATCTCGAACCCCAGGAGATGGAGGAGCGAGATGGTGTGATGAGTGGCTTGTAGCACAAGCGGCGACGTAGGAGCTTTCACCAACCAATCGTCCAAGTAGGGGAACACCTGGAGGTTGTGAGACCTGAGGAAGGCCGCCACCACAATAAGGCACTTGGTGAACACCCTGGGCGATGAAGCGAGGCCAAAAGGTAGCACTTTGTACTGATAGTGACGGTGCTGTATCTGAAACCGTAGGTAGCGACGTGAAGTCGGATTGATTGGGATGTGAGTGTAGGCCTCTTTGAGGTCCAGGGAACATAGCCAGTCGTGTTGAGAGAGAAGAGGGTACAGCGTGGCAAGGGAGAGCATTCTGAACTTCTCCTTGACCAGACACTTGTTGAGGTCCCTGAGATCGCGGATGGGACGAAGGTCTCCTGTCTTCTTGGGAACCAGAAGTAGCAGGAGTAGCATCCCTGACCCCTTTGGGCAGGAGGCACCTCTTCGATGGCATTGAGAAGAAGGAGGGATTGGACCTCCCTCAGGAGGAGGAGGGTTTGGGAGGAGTGAGAAGCAGACTCTACGGGAGGATTGTCTGGTGGGAGAGTCTGGAAGTTGAGAGAGTAGCCGTGGCGAATGATGTTGAGGACCCATTGGTCTGATGTGATGACCTCCCAACGGCTGAGAAAGATTTGAAGGCGTCCTCCGATTGGTTGAGGAAGAGGCGACGAGGGAGGAAGACTGGCTATGCCCTGGAGAGAGGAGTCAAAAGGGCTGAGAGGGTTTCGAAGGAGGGAGAGGCTTGGCAGGTTGATTGGACTGAGAGCGAGCCTGAGTGTGCTGATGTTGCTGCCGGGGCCGCCGCGGTTGTTGAGAAGGCGGATTGAGGGGTCTGGCAGAGAACCTGCGCTGGTACGAGGACTGTGGTCTGTAAGGGCGAGCAGGTGGAGCCTTTTTCTTAGGTTTAACAAGGGTGTCCCATCTGGTCTCATGGGCAGAGAGCTTCTGGGTGGTTGAATCTAAAGACTCTCCAAAAAGTTCATCCCCAAGACAGGGAGCGTTGGCTAGGCGGTCTTGGTGGTTGATGTCCAAATCAGATACCCTCAACCAGGCCAGGCGGCGCATGGCAACGGCCATGGCAGATGCACGGGAGGTCAGCTCAAAGGAATCATAGATAGAGCGCATCATAAATTTCCGCAGTTGAAGGAGGCCGGAAATTTGCTGCTGGAAGAGTGGAACCTTGCGTTCCGGCAGGTATTTTTGAAGGGCGGACAGTTGTTGGACTAGATGTTTCATGTAAAAAGAGAAATGAAAAGTGTAATTGTTCGCCCTGTTGGCCAGCATTGCGTTTTGATAAAGGCGCTTGCCAAACTTGTCCATCGTTTTGCCTTCTCTGCCAGGAGGGGTGGAGGCATAAACACTGGAGCCCTGCGTTTTCTTTAGGGTAGACTCAACCAGGAGAGACTCATGGGGCAGCTGAGGTTTGTCAAAACCCGGGATCGGGATGACCCTGTAAAGGCTATCCAGCTTCCGGGGGGCCCCGGGGACGGTAAGTGGGTTCTCCCAGTTCTTATAAAAAGTTTCCCGCAGTATGTCATGCACGGGTAATTTGAGAAACTCCTTGGGAGGCTGTTCAAAATCCAAGGCCTCTAGAAAGGCCTGGGATTTTTTGGAGTCAGACTCGAGGGGGATAGAGAGAGCCGCTGACATCTCCCTGAGGAACCTTGAGAAGGAGGATTGCTCAGGCTTAGAGGTGGTATCAGGCGCTGAGGGCTCTTCGTCCGACGACGATGCATCCTCCTCGGTACCGGGAGGAGAGTCTTCCCATAAGTCCGGGTCCTTGACATCAGTGTGCGCATGTAGAGATATCGGGGTGGAAGGCTCAGTGTGGTGTGTCTTAGAGAGAGACTTACCCGAGTGCATCGAAATATTACCGGGAGAGGAAGATCGGTGCTGGTCTTGGTCCCGGGAAGAACGGTGCCGGTCTCGGTCCGGGGAGGACCGGTGCCCAGCCTGGTACCGAGGAGGATCGGCATCAGCGTGGGTATGACCTATGGGATGGGCACGAAGGTGCTCAGCCGAGAGAATCGGCATGGAGGAGTTCAGTGGTACCGATGGAGTGGATACCGGTTGGATGGCGTGAGGCTCGGGCCGGTCTGGCACCGAAAGGAGCGGTGCTAGGAGGGTCGGTAACAGGTGCTTGAGTTGTTGCTGCAGCTGTTCCTGTAATTTGTCTTGGAGGATGGTCGCTATGCGGTCATCCAGGGGTTGCACCGGAACTGCTTTTTTCTGCTTCGGTTCCTTAGGTGCCGCTCCACGCCCTGGCGATGAGGAGGCCGATGACGAGGCACTCACCGAGATCGGGGCGGAGCGTTTCCGGGGTCGGCCTGAAGCCGGTAGGGTCGGTGTCGCCACTGTGGCCGGAGGGCGCTCAAGGGGGGTGGAAGGCTTCTTAGCCGGCTTACCTGGCGCCAGCGACGCCGATGAAGGATCGGACGTCGTCGAAGTGGTGGGTGCCGATTTTGGCGGTATCGTAGTCAACGCAATCGGTTCCATAGCAGATGCGGTGCCGAAGAGGATGTTCTGCTGGATTTGACGATTCTTTAGAGTGCGTTTTTTAAGAGTGGCACAGCGGGTGCAGGAGTCCGCCCGATGCTCAGGACCCAAACACTGTAGGCACCAATTGTGTGGGTCAGTGAGGGAGATCGGGCGTGCACACCGCTGGCACTTCTTAAAACCCGGCTGCGGGGGCATGAATGGAAAAACGGCCTCCGCAAAATCAAACCCGGAGGTCTGTATGGTGACAACAGGCCCCGCCGGGGTTGGATCGAAAATAAAGTAAAAAAAAAAAACAAGATTTTTTTTTTTTTTTTTTTTTTTAAATGAAAATAAGAAAGAACCCGAAGGCAAGGAGAAAAAAAATTTAGGGAAAATCGCGAGCGGGAATGCAAAAGTAGGTTTTTCAACGGCCGTTGAAAACACATGCGTCTTCTTCGCTCCGCGGAAACGAAGAAACTGGGGACCACGCACTCCTCCGTCGGGCGGGAAGGCACTCGCGCATGCGCGGTGCGGCCAACTAGAACTTTCTAGTTAAAAAGGTCCGTACCGGGGCTCCGTCGGTGACGTCACCCATGCGTAAAGAATATGCTGCCTGCTTGTCCTGGGATAAAAACGGCTTCTGCCAAATCGAAGGCCGAGGCCTCGATGATGGCAATAGACCCCGCTGGGGCAAACTCGAGAGAAAAAAAGAAAGGGGTTTGTTTTTTTTTTTAAAAGAAAAAACAATGAAACGATAATAAAAGAAGGAAGATTCACTTCCAGACAAGATTTTCGCGAGCGGGAAGGCGAAAGGAGAAATTAGGTTCTTACCTGCTAATTTACTTTCTTTTAGCTTCTCCAGACCAGTAGAGGTTAACTTTACGATTGGGTATATATCTAATCATGACCAGCAGGTGGAGACTGAAAACAAAACTTTGGGACAGTATATCCTAGCCCCTCCTCTCTATTTCCCTCAGTCTGCCGAATAGCCAAGCAGAACCAAGAACTGGAAACAACAGAGAGAAAAAACAATACTCCGAAAGGAGTAACCAATAACATACCCAAAAAATGCTGTTGGAAAATGCAGAGGAGAAATTCCCGAAGGAAGAAGGTCCCCACAGCTCGCCAGCTAAGCCAGCCGAGCCACAGCCGCTGTTCTTCAATTCTCCCCGGCCCTAGAAAAATACTAGAACCCGCAGCAAAAACCAAAAACTGCCCGCGCAACAGCCCCAACAACAACAACAACAGACAGGGTGGGGACCTCTACTGGTCTGGAGAAGCTAAAAGAAAGTAAATTAGCAGGTAAGAACCTAATTTCTCCTTCTTTAGCACTCTCCAGACCAGTAGAGGTTAACTTTACGATTGGGACGTACCAAAGCAGTCCCTCTCACGGGCGGGACCCCCGAAGGGCCGATACCAGAACACGCTCACCGAACACCGCGTCCCGACGCGCCTGAACATCTACCCGATAATGCCGAACAAATGAATGCAAGGAGGACCAAACCGCAGCCTTACAAATATCCACCGGAGGCACGAGCGACGACTCAGCCCAAGAAGCCGCCTGACCCCTAGTGGAATGAGCCTTGAGAAACTCCGGAACCGGCTTCTGACTCAGAAGATAAGCGGAAGCGATCGTCTCCTTGATCCAGCGCGCAATAGTAGCCTTAGAAGCGCCAGCCCCCCGACGAGGACCCGCCAGAAGCACAAAGAGATGATCGGAGCTCCGAAAATCCCGGGTCCGCTGCACATAAGCATGGAGGACCCGACCGACATCCAACTTGCGCAGCTGTCGTTGCTCAGAAGAACCCTCCCGACTACCCAAGACCGGGAGGACCACCGATTGATTGACATGAAAAGGAGAAACTACCTTCGGCAGAAAGGAAGGAACAGGCCGCAAAACAACCCGCTCCTTTGAAAACTCCAGGAAGGGAGCCCTACAAGAGAAAGCCTGTAGCTCCGACACCCGTCTAGCGGAAGTAATGGCCACCAAAAAGACCGACTTCAGCGTAAGGTCCTTCAACGAACAGCCATCCAACGGCTCGAAAGGAGGGCGCACTAGAACAGAGAGAACCAGATTGAGATCCCAAGAGGGAATCGAGGGCCTTATGGGAGGCCTGAGCAACTTGGCCGCCCTAAGAAAGCGAATCACATCAGGAATGGCTGACAAACGCTGACCTGTCACCAGCCCCCGAAAAGCCGACAGGGCCGCCAGATGAACCCGAAGAGAAGACCAGGCCAGGCCCCTATCCAGGCCATCCTGCAAAAACTCCAGAATGTTAGGCAGAGAAGCGCGAAAGGAGACCACTCCCCACGCTCGGCACCATTCCTCAAACAGACGCCAAACCCGTACATAAGCCCGAGAGGTAGAAAGCCTCCGGGACCCCAAAAGTGTAGAGATCACCTTGTCGGAATATCCCTTCTTACTCAGGCGGCCCCTTTCAAGAGCCAAGCCGTAAGACAAAAGGGAGACGGGTCGAACATGGGAATGGGACCCTGCGTCAGAAGATCGCACTCGAGAGGCAGAGGAAGAGGATCCGCCACCAGATGCCTCACCAGATCCGCATACCACGGACGACGAGGCCAATCCGGAGCCACCAAGACCACCAGCCCCGGATGGCGAACAATGCGAAGCAGTACTCTGCCTACTAATGGCCAAGGAGGGAACACATACAACAGCCCCTCCGTTGGCCACGGTTGGACCAGAGCATCCAGACCCTCGGCCAGACCGTCCCTGCGACGACTGAAGAAGCGGGGTACTTTGGCGTTGCCACTTGTAGCCATCAGATCCATCAGGGGCTGCCCCCAAGCACGCACTAGCAACTGAAACGCCTCGGCGCCGAGACACCACTCTCCCGGATCCAAGAAGTGACGACTGAGGAAGTCCGCCTGAACGTTTTCTACCCCGGCAATGTGAGAGGCCGAGAGGTCCAGAAGATGCGACTCCGCCCAAACCATGAGCCGAGCCGCCTCCTGCGCCACCAGAGTGCTCTTGGTGCCCCCCTGACGATTGACATAAGCCACTGCCGTGGCATTGTCCGACAGGACTCTGACCGACTTGCCCAACAAAAGGGAGTGGAAAGCCAACAGCGCCAGCCGGACCGCCCTGGTCTCCAACACGTTGATCGACCAGGAGGCCTCCTCCGTGGACCAGGTTCCCTGAGCAGAGTGACCCAGACACTGGGCCCCCCCAACCCAGGAGACTCGCATCCGTAAGGAGCACCGTCCACTGCGGAAGATCCAGACCCACCCCCTGAACTAGGTGAGGGGTCCGGAGCCACCAACGCAGACTGCAGCGCGCCAAGCCTCGCAGGGGAACCGGAACATCCATCCCGTGCCTCTGGGGAGACCACCTCCGGAGCAGAGCATACTGAAGAGGACGCATGTGGGCCCGCGCCCACCTCACCACGTCCAGGGACGCCGCCATCGACCCCAGGACCTGGAGGAAATCTCGCGCCCGAGGACACCGGGACGCCAAAAGCAGGCGAATCTGAGACTGCAATTTGCTCACCCGGGCCTCTGGGAGGAAGACCTGCCCCAAGGAGGTGTCGAACAGCACCCCGAGGTACTCCAGACGCTGAGCCGGAACCAACCGACTCTTGGAAAGGTTGACCACCCAGCCCAGCGACCGGAGAAACTCCACCACCCGAGCCGTAACCCGGTAGCTTTCCTGCAACGACTTGGCCCGAATTAACCAGTCGTCCAGGTAGGGGTGTACCAGAATGCCCTCCGACCGCAAGGCTGCCGCGACGACCACCATCACCTTGGTGAACGTCCGGGGAGCCGTGGCCAGCCCAAAGGGAAGCGCACAGAACTGATAGTGCCGACCCAAGATCGCAAAGCGCAGGAAACGCTGATGAGAGGTCCGAATAGGAACATGCAAGTAGGCCTCCGTCAGATCGAGAGAAGTGAGAAACTCCCCCGGCTGAACCGCCAGAATGACCGACCGCAGCGTTTCCATACGGAAAGAGGGAACCTTGAGAGCCCTGTTGACCCCTTTCAAATCGAGGATGGGCCGAAAAGTCCCCTCCTTCTTGGGCACCACAAAGTAAATGGAGTACCTGCCCGTGCCCCACTCCGGGGGGGGCACCGGAACTACTGCCCTGAGATCTAGCAAGCGCTGAAGGGTCTGGCGAAAAGCCTGCTTCTTCCCCGGAGTCTGACACGGAGAAGCGAGGAAAAAATCCGGCAGAGAGCGGGCGAACTCCAGGGCATAACCGTCCCGCACCACCTCCAGGACCCACTGATCGGACGTGATCTCGGCCCATTTGGGAAAAAAGTCGCGCAGCCGGGCCCCCACCGGAACCAAGGGGGGCGCCGGCAAGGCGTCATTGTGCAGGACGGGAAGCGGGGGAACCGGCGGAGGGGTTCCCTGCCCCCCGACGGGCCCCCCGAAAGGGCTGCATGCGCTGGAAGAACCGACCCCGGGAAAACCCCGGAGACTGGAAAGAAGCAGCCCCACGCCCAGGGCGATACTTGCGAAATTCCCGCAAACGCCCCCGGGCCGCACCCCCCCGAGACGCCGGGCGGGCACGGTCCTCCGGCAAACGGGGAACTTTCGAGTCCGACAGAGTCTGAATTAACTTATCCAAGTCCTCTCCAAATAAAAACGACCCCCGAAAGGGAAATTTAGTAAGCTTAGCTTTGGACGCAGCATCCGCCGCCCAAGCGCGCAGCCACAACACACGCCTTGCGGCCACGCCAAAAGCCATGGACTTAGCCGAGATCCGCACCAAGTCATACAGAGCATCCGAGAGGAATGAGGCAGCCATCTCAATCTTTGCTACCTCCTGATCCACCAGAGACCAGTCGTCAGACTCTCGATCCAAGACCCGCTCCGCCCACCGAAACACGGCGCGAGCGACCAGTCCCCCACAAATAGCCGCCTGGACCCCAAAAGCAGAGACTTGAAAATTTTGCTTAAGGATGTTCTCCAATTTGCGCTCCTCAGAGTCCCGCAAGGCAGAACCGCCCTCAACAGGCACGGTATGCCGCTTGGAAATAGCCGAGACCACCGCATCCACGACTGGCGAAGCTAACGTAGCCCGATCCCCTTCTGCATAGGAAAAGAGCGGGAAACGGAACGGATCCCTCGTAACAGAGGGTCCCCCACACGCGGAGTCTCCGGCGGCGCGTCCTCAAAACGCAAAGCCGAAGAAACCTGTTGAATAAGGTCAGGCAGCTCATCTCTCTGAAAAAGGCGCACCACGGACGCCTCGTCACTGGAGAACGGGAAACCCGACAACCCGCCGCCAGCTTCCGTCCCCTCCAGAGGGTCCTGGAATTCCTCAGAAGGGTCCAGGTCCTCCTCCATACCGACACGTTCCTCCGACCACAAATCCTCGTCCCACGACACCCGCGGACGCTTGGACAAGAGAGGCGGCGGAGGGGACGTCACGTCAGACGAGAGAGGCAAAGCCGCAGGGAGCGCGGAGGAAACCCCACCCCCCGAGACCCCCTGGGCGCAACCGGGACCCCCAGCCGCCTGAAAATAGGCTTTGCATAATGAAAAGAAAAAATCAGGGGAAAAACCCCCCGAGGGTCCCAAGGGACTCCCTGCCACAGCAGGGGACCCAGCAGAAACCTGCCCCTGCTTAGACAAAACAGGGGGAAGGTCACCTGAGGTGGAAGACAAAATGGAGGGGCCAGACAGAGAAGATGGCGTCTTTCCCGCCAAAACAGCTCCCTCCACAGCCTGAAGCGGCTGAGAGACCTGAATAGTCTCAGCCGCTAAAACAGGCAAGCCGGCATCAGCTGTCAAAATATCAGCTGAGAGGGAATCCTCTAAAACCCGACCGTCGGCGGCTCGGGGAATCCCTCCGTGGGCGGACGGAGAAGACCGGGCTTCTCCACCGTTCCCTGCCGACTCGCGAGGCACCATCGGCGGGGAGCTCTGGGCGCCTGCAGCCGCTGCCGACGGAGCTCCTCCACCGCACCGGCCTGAACACCGCTTGCACAGGCCGGCCGCGAGTGCCTCGCGTCTGGAGCACAATGAGCACTTTTTCCCTTTAGAAGTGCTCATTGCTCCATACGCGACCTAGCTGTAAAAAAAGTGCCGGTTAGTTGAAAAAATACAGTAAAATACAGTTTTCTTAAAGGGATACAACCCTCCAGACCAGCACTACCTCAGGATTTTTTTTTTTTTTTTTTTACAGAACAGACTCCACAGGCTCTCGAAGCAATATGCCTTGCTTGATTTAGGGGGCAAGGCTTACTGCTGAGGCTCCTCTAAAAAAATATGGGGAGGTGGAGGAAGTGGGGGGAGGGACCCCGCTCGTGACCCGCCGGGTTTGACACCCCCGAGGTCGGACGAACCCCCAAACAGAGTCCGTCCAAGCTCCGTCCGGCTAAAAACAGGGACAATAAACCTCTAAACAAATTCCAACAGCCCTACCAAGGGAGATGGGTACAGATCACTCAACACCTGCTGGAGACTGAAAGAAGACTGAGGGAAATAGAGAGGAGGGGCTAGGATATACTGTCCCAAAGTTTTGTTTTCAGTCTCCACCTGCTGGTCATGATTAGATATATACCCAATCGTAAAGTTAACCTCTACTGGTCTGGAGAGTGCTAAAGAAAAAGGTCTTTTCAATGGCCGTTGAAAAGAACGCGTCTTCTTAGCTCCGCGGAAACTAAGAAACTGGGGACCGCGCGCCTCCGGCGGGCGGGAAGGCACTCGCACGTGCGCGGTGCGGCCTGCTAGAACTTTCCAAGTTCTTAGAGTGCAATCACTCTAAAATTGTCCGTACCGGGGCTCCGTCGGTGCCATCACCCATCAGTCAAGAATATGCTGCCTGCTTGTCCTGGGATAATTATGTAATATAACAGAACAAAGGCGATTTTGTCATTTGAGCTTTACATTTTTATGTCAGTGTGTATTACATGAAAGGAAAAAGATGAATAGTTGTGAAACAAAGGTCATTATACACAAAAAAAACCTGTGGGTTATTTAAATACACAAGTTTCCCATTCAAAAAAGAAAGCTTGCTATGACATCCCGATTCTGCAGATGAGATCTTTTAAATAGTGGTAAAAAAAATTTAATAAATTCAACCATATCCAAGAAACTAGAGCTGATGCAGTCTATCCAATCCCCATAAAAGACTGTCAAATGTTTGTGCACTTGAATCCCAGATGCCGTCAGATAAGAGAAGCCATGGAATAATTCCTGTACTTTCAAACAGTTCACAGGGTCTCAACCACGCTGTCTGAACCAGTTTAGAACAATTACCCCTCAGCCCTGCCAGAGTGTGTCACAGTGATAAACTTACTGTATGTACTTCTGAGCTGCGCCACAATCCCAAATATGACACGAGAGACTTATTTGGGGTTGTAACCCAATCTGAAAGCCCTAAATTAAAATGTGCTTTCATCTAAAGCTAGACTATATACTTTAAAAAGCAACTCTTCTTGTGCTTTTCAACACCTACAATCCAACTATCTTAACCGTTTCCTTTTTGTTAATTCTCTCATAAATCATGATGCACAATAAGAACTAAGGCTCATATACTTCCTTGTTAGGTCGTTTGCATAGCAAACATTCTACAACAGAAAACCATAAATTACCCATCTCATCTATATCAGTAACTTCCAGTGCTGCCTGTTTATAAGCCTATAAAAACTAATAAAAAGAGGGTCCAGTTTATCTTCCCCCTTTAATTGTTGTCTCTTAAATCAGTTTTTCCAGGTGCAGGGAGATTAAATAATGATCAGACTATGGTAAAGGAACTTTTTCCCCCAAAGCGACTCAGTAGTAACAATTTAACCCATTACAGGCAGTCCCCGGTTTAAAAATGCCAGACTTACGTCAAACTTGTACTTACGAATTGGGGTCCTGTTTCTCCCTTCCTGTGTCAATGCATCCCCTTCTTCCTCCCTTCCTGTCCAAACGTAACCCTCCTCCTTCCTTCCATGTCCCAACGCGCCCCTCATCGCATTTCCTTCTGTTCTGCATCCCACATTTGTGCCTCTAATGGGTGTTTACCTCCACTGGCCGGCTCCTTCCTCCCAGTCGCACTTCTCTTTGCAAAGCCATGGCTGCAGTTCCTACACGCGGCTCACGGCTGACCCAGAAGCTTTCCCTCAACACCGCAGGAGGCACGAATTTGGGACACAGAACGGAGGGAAAGATGACGAGGGGCGTGTTTGGGACATGGAAGGGAGGAGGAGGAGGGCTGCATTTGGACATGAAGGGAGGAAGAAGGGGCGCGCTGGCACAGGAACGATGAGGCGGAATCATGTTGGGACACAGAAGGAAGGGAGGGAACACAAACTTCGGACAAAGGATGAAAGGAAGGAAGAAAGGAGGGAGGGAGCATGAACTTAGAATATAGGATGGAATAATGGAGGAGTGAGGGAAAGAGATGCTGAGGTGGAGAGGGAATAGAAAGGGAGAATTGTTGGGTGTGGGTGTCTTGAATGAGAGGGAAAGAGATGGTGCACATGAGGAAATGAAGAAAGCGGTGAATTGTTGGTCATAGGAAGGGAGAAAGAAATATTGGACATGGTGGTGGGAGAAGTGTGAGGTACAGATGCATGGGGAAGAGAGATGAGAGGAAGAAATGTTGGATGTGGTGGTGGAGAGGGAACAGTGAGATGGATGAAGAACAAAAGTAAGTGTAAACCTCCTATCTTTTCTTTCTATTTAAACCACAGTACTTTGTTTTGAAGACTGTTTCTTTAATGTTTTCTGTACTGCGTACTGTACAGGATCCGAGTTACATACAAATTCAATTTAAGAACGGGTTAAAAAATGAAGTTGTTCTTAACCCGGAGACTGCCTCTAATGCTGTATCAAGATCCACCTAACACATTCCACCTAACCCTCCACTGAGCAGAACCATGTATATACTTCTGTACTGCAGTTGGGCGGGGGGTATTGTACAAAAAAATCTGAGCTTGTTTGAGGTTCCTTTTGTGTATTTGATTTTCTTGATGTGCTCAATTAAAATATATTTGAATAATATTTCTGTACTGCTTAGACCTTACAAGGTTATATGAATGTTTAAAAGTAGAAGAGCAAAAACAGAATAGTTCAGTACCACAATCCTAAATGAGCATGCATACAGAATTCATGAGAAGACTGAGAACCACAGGCAGGTTCAGACACTCCTGCCTGGCTGTTCAGTCACATGGAGAACACTCCATCTTGCTGCTGAGATTCTAGCAGCTCACTCCTAACTGATGTAACACAAGAATAGAGTTTAAAGAAATTAACACAAGAATAGAGTTTAAAGAAATTAAGAAAAATTCTAACACTTAGAAATGTTTCCCCAGCTCCTCTGAAAGAGAAAAGTACACATATGGAAAGCAAGCTTCCTCCCTGTCAAAGGCACCCACTCACCATTGGAAGGGACAAGCTGGGCTGCATGTCTGTAGTAAGACTCTGCCTGGCTAGTCTGGTTCCTGTATCGTGCTAAGGAGAGAAAGAAAGTGTAATTTATCAAAACAAATGGAGACAATGTTTAAAGTTTTAAGTAATATATGTGTGGTTTAGATCAGGTTTCCCAACTTCTTCTAGTCAAGTACCCCCTAGATCGAAAAATTTTCAATCAAATACCCCCAAGCTCCAAGTAGTAGAGATTTTGAAATTGTTAAATATTAATTAACTAGGCAACATACATAACAAATACAGGTCATTGTAACTGGCATGCAGACCAGGCCATACTTTGCAAGATCTATTATATTCCAGTCTCAAATAAACTGATCCTTTGACAGGTGGTGTGCTATTCTTACAAACTGAGTGAAAATGAACTTAGACAAGGCCTATTTATAAGTTTCATCTTTTCTCTAGAAAAATGAAACATGAAATCTGATTGATTGCTATAGGCAAGTTCTTTCACACACATCCCACCTGCCCATTTCCTCTCTCTCACACACACACTCGCATCCCACCTGCCCTCAGCCACTCTGCCCTTTCTTTCCGAGAACTTGTTGATTTTGCTGTCTCGTGAGATTGGGAGTTACAAGATCACAGGCTCTTTTAAACATTAAGGGAACCAATGTTGAAATAATTCCCCCCTTTCCTTTTGAAACGTTTCTTCTTTACTTTCGGCCACGGTATCTTTGGCTTGATTAGGACAAGTTTAGCCTCTGGTAAATTGCCCTGTGCTTGGAAAAAATCTATTATCTATCCATTAGTCAAGTATCATAAAACCAGTGTTCAAGAGGTTTCTAACTACTGGCCTATAACTAATATCCCATTCTTATCCAAGCTCATTTTTTGGCAAGTTACTGACTTCATCGATTCCGTCAACATCACTCCACTGAACTTTCGCTTATAGATCTGACCACAAAAATCATCATCTCAATCACCATCAATCTGTTTTACTTATTTCTCTGGATCTCTCTTCGGCCTTTGACACGATTGATCATAAACTTCTCTTGGCACGTCTTCAAGATATTGGTATCACTGACCAAGTCTTGGATTGGTTTACATCCTTTTTCTCAGAATGTACTTCCAAAGATGTCTTTAATACAGCATCCTCTGAACCTTTCAAGAACGAACACGGCATCCCTCAGGGTTCAATATTATCACCTCTACTCTTTAATATTTTCATGGCACCCCTCTTATCCTTAGGTCAGTCTATCAGCTTTACGATGTTAGTTTATGCTGATGATGTACAGTTTATTCATCCCATTGATCTGAACAATTAAGGTGAGGTAACTATCATTAACCAAAAACTCGATAAAAATCAAACTCTGGTTAGACTCAAACATGCTATCATTAAATGTTAAGTCAAAAGTTATGACCTCCCCTTGCAAAGAAGGACTAGCTATACAGGCCCCTTTGAAGCTCAATTCCTCATCCTTCAAAATTGTCTCTTCTCTAAAACTGTTAGGGGTCACTTTAGACAGCAAATTTTCTTATCACCTTCATATTAGTACTGTGGTCGAGCGCTGTTTTTACCAGTTAAGAATTATCAGATCTCTCTCTAAACTTCTGGATGCTGCCTCTCTGAACATCCTAATCCATTCCCTTGTCATCTCATGTATAGATTATTGTAATGTCCTTTTTAAAGGCATAACAAAAAAAAAAGAACTAAGGCAACTTCAAATTGTGTAGAATACTGAAGAAAAAAATCATCTTTAATACAAAGAAATATGATCACGTTTCCCCCCTTTGCACAAGGCACACTGGTTACCCATCGAGCACTAAATTAGCTATAAAATTCTTCTCTTAACCTTCAAAACCCGCTTAAGTAATCAGCCAAAATTCATCGATAAACTCCTCATTCCATATAGCCCATCCAGATCTCACCGTTCTGCAGCCCTAAATCTCCTTAATATTCCATCCTTAAAACATCAATACTTTGAGATCTAATAATTTTTCAGTGATTGCTCCTTCCCTTTGGAATTCCATTCCCAATTACATAAAGGAAGAAACTTCGCTAGGTTCTTTTAAGGCAAAGTTGAAAACTTTCTTATTTTTATACGCTTTTGAAACATAATTGCCCTTGTAAGGGCAAAATCTCACTGTTCTCAGTTCAACCCTTTTTCCTAGTGTTTTTTCCTTTACATCTTCCCTTTTTACCCTCTTGGAAAGAGACTTGGGAATTCTGATCGACAAGTCGATGAAGCTGTCCATGCAATGTGCCGTGAAAAGGGTGAACAGAATGCTAGGAATGATTAAGAAGGGGATCACGAACAGATCGGAGAAGGTTATCATGTCGCTATACCGGGCCATGGTGCGCCCTCACCTGGAGTACTGCATCCAGCACTGGAGCCGTACATGAAGAAGGACACAGTACTACTCGAAAGGGTACAGAGGTGTGACTAAAATGGTTAAGGGGCTGGAGGAGATACCGTACAGTGAGAGATTGGAGAACTGGGCCTCTTCTCCCTTGAAAAGAGGAGACAGAGGGGACATGATCGAAACATTCAAAATACTGAAGGGAATACTTAGTAGATAAAGACAAGTTGTTAATCCTCTCCAAGGTAGGGAGAACAAGAGGACACTCTCTAAAGTTAAAAGAGGATAGATTCCGTACAAACGTAAGGAAGTTCTTCTTTACCCAGAGTGGTAGAAAACTTAAATGCTCTTCCAGAGTCTGTTATAGGGGAAAACACCCTCCAGGGATTAAAGACAAAGTTGGAGAAGTTCCTGCTAAACCGAACATACGCAGGTGAAGTTGGACTCATTTAGAGCACTGGTCTTTGATCAAAGGGCTGCCGCGTGAGTGCTGGGCACAATGGACCACTGGCCTGACCCAGCAGCAGCAATTCTTATGTTCTTATGTGTTTTTTTTTTTTTTTACTTTTGTATGTCTAATGTACGTGTTTTTTTGTTTTTTACTAATCAGTCCCTTGTAATGATACGTATTTTGTTTTTAATACTCAGTTTTGTATTATTGTGCGCTGATTATACATATTTTTGTACACCGCTTTAAATTTTGGATTAAGCGGTAAAAGAAATTTTTAATAAACTTTGAAACTTTCTTGCATCTCAACACACATAAATTACTGTGAAACGTCTAAATCCTTGTCTGATATCATAACTAACTACATTAAAAAGTTTTGATATCACTTCAGTAAGGCCAAAACACAATCCTGCCACTGCAAAACACTATGGGGCTCATAATAATAAAAAAAGTAGTCTAAAAAGTGGCCTAAATCGGTACTTGGACAATCAAAAAGCCTGATCGTCCAACAAAAACCTGATTGTCCAAGATAACCAAAGCTGATTGTACAGTTAACCAAAGCTGGTTTTAGACGTATCTAAAATCAGCTTAGGCTTTTCCCCTGCCTCTAAATGCATAGAGCGAAAAGAGGCATTTTTAGAAGAGGGGAAAGGGCGGGAGGTGGGCCGACCTAGACATAGTCGTACGTACAGTAGGTATAACCAAAAGTGTCCTAGGCTGTATTTTTTTACTGTAGATTACTTGCGACTTAGATGAGAACGGACTTAGACGTCCCTTTCGATTATGCCCCTCCACGCCGTTAAGAGAAGGAAAAGACAATTTAAGTTTTTGCATAGTCCTAGCCAGACCCAGTCTCTGAGAATTCCAAGAAAGAGGAATAAGTAAAGAACAGATGCCAAATAGAATCTTAAAAGTTAAACAGGAACATTTAAAGTATAACTTGGAAAATATCAGAAACCAGTGAAGTTTAGCCAGCAATGGAGATACATGCTCAAATTTACCTTTACCAAAAATCTACCTAGCCGTGGTGTTCTGAATCAACTGGAGTCTCTGCTAGCTAGTCTTGGTTATCCAGATCCAGCTGGAGCTGGTGTTAGACGTAACTGGAGACCACAAAGCCCACTACCATGCTGTGTCTTCTACAGATTCCAGCAGACTTAGGGCTCTCTCTGACCAGGGGCCAGTTGCCCTAATTGCACTCCCCTAACATTATTCCTGCCATTTTTCTATTTCTTTGGTGTTTACTACATGCAAGGTCTGGCTTCTTGGGATTTTGGTTTAATTTACTGTATGTTTATCATTTTTGGTCAGCTATTATGATTTGGCATTTGTGCTCTATGTGTGTGTGTGACCAAGAAATTCTGTTACCATAATTTTTCTATTTAGAATTCTGTTGTAATTTGGCTTGCTCAGTTTTCTCAATAGTGGAGGAGATATTTGTGAGAGGGGAGGGATTTTGTTAATCCTTGTTCTATATTTGTGATTTATAAATTGACAACTGTACAGAATATTGATTTTTTAAAATACTTTAATAAAATGATTTAAATATAAAATCATAACTATTCGAGGCTTGTGTGGACGGGATCAGCCAGAGCTTGCACAGACGGGTTAGTGATGAGGATGGAGCTTGTGGGGATGGGGTGGTGACAGGGGCACAGCTCATGGGGAAAGGGCGGTGATGGGGACAGAGCTGTGAAGGAGACAAATCTTTACTCCATGTCATTCTCTACTCTACATTCAAATCACATGCTTTCTAAATTTATTGGTGCTTGGGAAGTTGATGAAAGTGTTAACAGCATAACTGCACAGCACTACAGAGACTTCCCCCATGTAAGCTGTGTTGTCAAAGGGGAAGGAATGCACCTGAAACCTGAAGTGGTTAAAAATCTTAGCAGCTATTAGGCATTATTAGTTTGTCTGTGTTTTCCCCAAATTATTGCCACACACTATCAAAACAAAATTTGTTTACATTTATAACATACAGGGGTAGTATGCGTTTGAGACAAAAAGCAATGTTACTTACTGTAACAGTTGTTATCCAGGGACAGCAGGCAGCTATTCTCACTAGTGGGTGATGTCATCCGACAGAGCCCCGATACGGACGTCTCACAAGCAAGTCTTGCTTGAAGAAACTCAGAAGTTTCGAGATGCTCGCACCGCGCATGCGCCAGTGCCTTCCCGCCCGATGGTCCGGGCGTGTCTCCTCAGTTCAGGTAGCTAGCAGAGAAGCCAACCCAGGGGAGGTGGGTGGGACGTAAGAATAGCTGCCTGCTGTCCCTGGATAACAACTGTTACGGTAAGTAACATTGCTTTATCCCAGGACAAGCAGGCAGGTATTCTCACTAGTGGGTGACCTCCAAGCTAACCTCAATGGGATGGTGGGAGAGTTGGCAACTTAGGAGAATAAATTCTGTAACACTGTTTGGCCAAACTGTCCATCCCTTCTGGAGAAAGTATCCAGACAATAATGAGAGGTGAATGTATGAACCGAGGACCAAGTGGCAGCCTTACAAATCTCCTCAATCGGTGTCGATCTGAGGAAGGCTACAGAGGCTGCCATTGCTCTGACCTTATGGGCTGTGACCTTACAGGAAAGGGGTAATCCAGCCTGGGCATAGCAGAAAGAGATACAAGCTGCCATCCAGATGTTGAAAAGCTTGAAGAGCATTGAAGATGGCTCTGAGCTCCAGAAGATTGATTTGATGGAGTCGATCCGCACTGGTCCAGAATCCCTGAGTGCGAAGCCCATCCAGATGCGCTCCCCAGGCATAGGTCGAGGAATCGGTTGTGAGAACCTTCTGGTGGGGAGGAGTGTGAAACAGCAAACCTCTGGATAGATTCGAAGAGGTCATCCACCAAATTAGAGACTGCCGAAGAGCAGGAGTGACGATAATGTGTCGAGTCAATGGATCCGACACCTGATCCCACTGAGAAGCCAAGGTCCACTGAGGAATTCTGAGATGGAGTCTGGCCAACGGCGTCACATGAATTGTAGAGGCCATGTGGCCCAGGAGGACCATCATGTGTCTCGCCGAGATGGACTGGCGAGAAGATACAGACTGGCAGAGATGAAGAAGAGCATCCATGCGCTGAGGGGGAAGGAATGCTCTGAGACATATGGTATCCAGGATCGCCCCGATGAAGGGGAGCGACTGTGTAAGTTGTAGATGAGATTTGGGAAAGTTGATCTCGAATCCCAAGCTCTGCAGGAACAGAATCGTGGACAGGGTCGCCAAGATGACCCCTGAGGCCGAGGGAGCCTTGATCAGCCAGTCGTCGAGGTAGGGAAATACCTGAAGACCCTGGTTCCGGAGTGCAGCGGCCACCACTACCAGACACTTCGTAAATACTCTGGGAGACGACGACAGGCCGAAAGGAAGCACTCGATACTGCAGATGCAGATGTCCCACCCGAAATCTGAGGAATTTGCGTGAGGCCGGATGAATGGGAATGTGAGTGTAGGCCTCCTTGAGATCCAGAGAGCATAACCAGTCGTTCTGCTCGAGGAGGGGGTAGAGAGAAGCAAGGGTCAGTATGCGAAACCTCTCTTTGACTAGGAATTTGTTGAGGACCCTGAGGTCCAAAATGGGTCGCAGGTCGCCCGTCTTCTTCGGAACAAGGAAGTACCGGGAATAAAACCCCTGGTTCAGTTGGTCCGACGGGACCGGCTCTACGGCACGAAGCCGGAGCAAAGCCTGAGCTTCCTGAAGAAGAAGGGCGGTCTGTGTCAAGTTGGAAGGATACTCTCTTGGAGGGTGGTCTGGAGGGACCCGATGGAAATGAAGAGAGTATCCTTCCCTGACGATAGTAAGAACCCAGAGGTCGGAGGTTATGGCCTCCCAGCGAGGATAAAAATGATGGAGGCGCCCTCCGATGGGAAAAACAGGGGGAGGCAGAACGAGGTTGGTTATGCCCTCGACAAAACAGTCAAAAAGGCTGAGTGGCCTGAGACTTTGGCTGACCCTTCTGAGGAGGCTGTCGCTTCACCGGTTGCCTTGCAGGCGGAGTTTGCCTCGGTTGATAACGCCGCTGATAAATCAACGGTGGACGAGAGGGTCGAGACTGTTGAGTCTTAGGCTTCGGCCTAAGAATGGACTGGAAGGACTTTTCATGATCAGACAATTTCTTCGTGACTTTCTCCATGGATTCGTCAAAAAGATCCGCCCCAGCACACGGGACATTGGCCAGGCGGTCCTGAAGATTTGGGTCCATGTCAATGGTCCGCAACCAGGCCAACCGACGCATCGCCACAGAGCAGGCCGCTGCTTGGGCCGAGAGCTCGAAAGCATCATAGGCAGATTGCATCAACTGAAGACGAAGCTGGGACAGCGAAGCGACCACTTCCTCAAACTCAAACCGAGCCTGGGACTCGATGTATGGTGTGAATTTCCGAAGCACAGGCAGAAAAAATTCCAAGTAGGCGGCAAAGTGGAAATTGTAATTCAGGACTCGGGACGTCATCATCGAATTCTGATAGATGCGTCGACCAAACTTATCCATGGTCCTGCCCTCGTGTCCCGGAGGCACTGAAGCATAGACCTGGCCAGGATGAGACCGCTTGAGCGAGGATTCGACCAGGAGGGACTGGTGAGAAAGCTGAGGACCCTCGAAGCCCTTATGATGCACCGTGCGGTACCGAGCATCCAATTTTCCAGGGACCGCAGGGATAGAATAAGGAGACTCAAAGCACCTCATGAAGGTCTGGTCGAGGAGCTTGTGCAGAGGGAGGCGCAAGGACTCGGCTGGAGGACGAGGCAAGTGCATGGTGTCGAGGTACTCCTTGGAGTATCGAGATCCAGCATCGAGAGTAATGTCCATGTCATCCGCCATCTGTCTGAGAAATGAGGAAAAAGACAGTTGGTCCGCCGTCGCCGGTTTACGAGAAGGGCTAGAAGAAGACGAGGCTTCGGGCTCCATAGAGGCCTGTGAGCAACAGGGTGAGTAGAAAACCTCGGGGTCCTCGAACTCCGAGCCCGGAGGAGGAGACCCAGCCGAAGCAGCATACCCCATCCGAGGCAATTTCTTCTGAGGCGAGACAGTCGAGTGTCGAGAGGAATGCCTCGAAGAGTGTCTGGATCGATGCCCCTCACGATGCCTGGAAGGGGATCGAGCCCGTCTGTGAGAAACCTGGTCAGAAGCCTCCAAGGAGCAGATCGGGCTCGAGGCCGTCGATCGAAGAGGCGGAAGAGCTGGTGCCTCCCCCGACGCCACCCATGCTTGATAGGGGGTTCGGAAGAACTCGTCCTGCTTCCTGCTATGCCCAGGACTGGGAGGCCTCGAAGGTGGACGCCACACAGTGTCATGGGGCGGGGTAACAGGTTCCAATGGAGGCAAGTCACTAAGGGAAGCTTTCCTCGAGGGGATAGGCTCCAAGGGAGGCATATCACTAAGGGAGGCCTTCCTCGAGGGAATCGGTTCCAAAGAAGGCATAGCACTAACCGAGGACCGCCTCGAGGACCCGGACACCGCTCGCCGCTCCTCCTCACCGAGCAACGAGGTCGTGTGGCGCGGCGGAGGAGGAGGGGGTGGGCCGTCCCTCGGAACCGGATCTGGGAGGTCACCCTGGATCGAGGCAATCAGCCGGGGTCCCATGGTGGTCATGAGTTCCACAAACTGAGCCTCCAGTATGGACCGCAACGAAGCCGATATGGAGGGATCCGCACCAAAAGGGGTCTCCGCGCTCTTTCGGTGCCGCGTGCTTCTGTTTGCCAGCCTTCGGCACTTTAAGCACCACCGGTGGAACTGTAGGGGCCGATACCTGCTCCGAGGAGACGGAGGAAGGCACCAGCGCCGAAGTCGAGGCCGAAACCGGCGTGAACGATGCCGGTTTCAGAAGGCCCAAAGCAGCCGGGGAGGCAGAGGGCTTCGCCGATGAAGTCGAAGCACCAGTCGATGTCGATGTCGAAACTGACGGATCCAACGAAGCTTTCATCTTGAACATGGACTCCCACAGCAGACAGCGGCGCTTAAACGCTCTCACTGTCAACGTGGAGCAAGGCCGGCACGATTTCGGAAAGTGATCCGGTCCCAGACACTGTAAGCAGCGTCGATGAGGGTCCGTGAGCGAAATCGCGCGCTGGCACTTGCTACACTTTTTAAAACCGGTGATCGGCCGGGACATAGGCCGGAAAAGCTCCGCCGCAAGGTCAAAGGCGCGGGGCCCCAGCCACGCGGCCGACCCGGTGTCGGAAGAAAAAATTTTTTTTTTTGAAAAAAGAAATCAAAGAAATAAACAAATGCACAGGAGAGCCAAAAGAACTCAACCCGCGGCAAAACAGAAGGCAAAAAAGAGATTCAATGGGCGCAAAATTGAAGATAGACTTCTCAGCTCCGCGGAAGAAAAAGAACTGAGGAGACACGCCCGGACCATCGGGCGGGAAGGCACTGGCGCATGCGCGGTGCGGGCATCTCGAAACTTCTGAGTTTCTTCAAGCAAGACTTGCTTGTGAGACGTCCGTATCGGGGCTCTGTCGGATGACATCACCCACTAGTGAGAATACCTGCCTGCTTGTCCTGGGATAAAAAGAAGTATGCCCAACTGCACCCTAAAAACATGAAAATATAAATGTCTTTGGTACTAACACAAATACAAGAGCAGGAAACAGCATCGTTACATTATATCAGTGTTTTTCAACCTTTTTTGGGCAAAGGCACACTTGTTTCATGAAAAAAATCACGAGGCACACCACCATTAGAAAATGTTAAAAAAAATTTAACTCTGTGCCTATATTGACTATATATAAAGTAATTCTCTTGAATAGGAATCAAATAAACACAAAGAAAGTATTTTATAATTACTTTATTATGAAATATTAAATAAACAGAATAGTGAAAAATTATAAAATACTTTATTCAGTGCGAAACCTGGGCCTGTTTGGCTGAACACAAAGCTGATATTCTGGCTGGAATCGAAGAAAGACACACATGTAGCTCTTCGTCAACAGCTCTCAGTCTCTCTCTGTATTTGGTTTTTATAGCATACAAAAATAGACAAATATACCCTCCATCCTTTTTATTAAACCACAATAGCAGTTTTTAGCGTAGGGAGCTGCGCTGAATGCCCAGCGCTGCTCTTGACGCTCATAGGCTCCCTGCGCTAAAAACCACTATTGCGGTTTAGTAAAAGGTGACCATATTGTAAAATATAGACAGCAGATATAAATTCAGAACTGTGCATAGTAAGTGAAGGGAAGTTTTCATCTCTGGGAATTTACCCAGTTAACTATTAAGTTATTTGGGCAAATTCCTTTGAAAACTGTGGTAATACTGCCTCCACTTTGCTAAATTTAAAATAAAATTATTTTTCCTACCTTGTCTGGTGATTTCTGGTTGCACTTTCTTCTTCTGACTGTGCATCCAATCTTTCTTCCCTTCTATCAGCCTGTATGCTTTCTCTCCTCCACACCTCATTCCCTCCCCCAACTTTTTCTTCCTCTCTCCCTGACCTTTCTTTCTTTTTTTCTGTTTCTCTTCTTTCCTTCTGTTTCCCTGCCTGCCCCCTTTCTTTCTTTCTCCCTGCCGTTCCCCAAGCCACTGCCACTGCTGCTGCCATCGGGGAACAGGACCCACCAATGGATAACAGGCCCCAAAGCCGACGCATGCTCTCCCTGACGTCAATTCTGCAATCGGAGAGGAAGTTCCGCCCAGCCAGGCAGCGATTGGCTGGCCCGAACTTCCTCTCCGACTGCAGAATTGACGTCGGGGAGAAGAAGACTTATCGGCTCGATAGATTAGATCGCCAAGACAAAGTGAGTCCTGGGTGATCGACTCACTTTGCCTTGGCGAGCTACTGGCGCCCCTGCCTTGGGCCCCCTGTCAGCTCCGGGCCCCTGAATGCAGGACTGGTAGTACTGCCCTGATGGCGGCCCTGCGGCACACCAGGCAACATCTCGCGGCACACTAGTGTGCCGCGGAACAGCGGTTGAAAAACACTGCATTATATCATAGTTATAGATATGTATGTGTGTGTATTACTCAGTCAGCTAGTGCAGTGGTAAGCAAGCTCATTAGTCAAAAGAGCCAAATATCAGCAGTATAATGATTAAGATTTCTTTTGAGAGCCAAATTTCTTTTCAAGAACCATGTTTTAAGGAGTCGGTTTAAACTAGCTACTAACATTAAATAAAACTAGATATCATCATAATAATCTTATTGACAAAAATTTTTTTACATTAAAATAAAAAAATATGACAAAACATGCATTTAATGTGAACAATGACCTCATCAGAATAGGGATGCTGCATCAGCTGTCAGCGGCGCACGTGGAGGATTGTTCAGTCGGTAAATATTACTGCTTTTTTGAACATCTCCCCTGCTGTAGCTAGTAGGGATCTCCAAGCCTCACTAACTGACGGCCACCTCCTCTCCTCCAACTTCCCAAATTCTGTAGCTGGCAGCAATATTGCAGAGCTGCTGCCTTCTCTCCTCCCTGCCCCCCCCCACCTTGGCTTTCATGCATGCATGAAAGCAGTGGCAGCTTGAGGATATTGCCATTGGCTGCAAAGCTTGGAGATTTGGGGTTGCAGACTGAAGGGAGATGTCTTCAGGTGGCAGGGCTTGGGAATACCCAATAGCTCAAGTATTTGTAAATTGCACTCAGGCGGGGAGAAACTTTGGTGCCAATCTACTAATTTTGGGCTCCAGTCTCTCCCCTAAATCAGCTGTATATGACTCCACCACTGAATATAAAAATAATTGTGATGCACATATCCCAAAGCTAACATTCCAGTTAATAAATTCAAAATAAAACAATTTTTTCTACCTTGTTGCCTGGATATTTTGTTTTTCCATCATCTTGGTCCCAGTTTCTATTTCTGCTTTTTGTCTATCTTCAACTAATTCTCTTTCCAGGGTCTGCTGTAAATTTTTTTCTCCTCTCTTGTTCCATTTCCTCCTTATGCTTGTCTCCAACGTACTGATTTTTCCCTTTCAGCTTTCTTAACTTTTTCTTTTCTTTTCATTTCCCATCTCCTTTCCCAGCCTCCTATCTCCTGCTATCTACTCCCCATTACTACCACTGTTCTCACTGCTCTCACTCATCTCATCCACATGGCTCACCACTTTCAGAATCCCCCTCCTTCTCTCCACTGGTCAGTTTATAATTCCCTGTACCTTTCTTTCCATCCCCTTTCTTATCCAAGCTCTCTTCCCTCCTGCCCTCCCATGGGTCCATCTCTCTTCCTCTATCCCCATGGTCCAACATTTTGCTCCCTCTTTTTTCTGTTTTTCTTCTTCCCTCCCCTCCCACCTTGAGGCTGAACAATGAAATGGCCACAGGCTTAAAATTTCTCCCTACCTCCCTTCCCTCCCCAGATCCAACCTCTCTCCCTTTCTCTTCCCAACTGCCTCCCATCCCATCTCTCCCCCTGCCTGTCTCCCTCCGCAAGGTCTACCATTTCTCCCTTTCTCTTTCTGGTGTTCCATGTAAGGCCAAAACCATTATCTCTACTTTCATAAAGCCATCCTTAGTGCTGATGGAGCCCTAATTGCCAAAGAATCTCACATGGAAATTACTTTTCCTACTTTCAACTCAGTCAGAAGGATCTTTAAGCCTTGGTCATCTTAGTTAAGAATCTAACTCATCCAAAATAGCTGGCTCCCTTGCTGCAGTCGTCTGTGGGCGGCGTCGGCTCCTCACGGTTGATTCGGAAGCCTTCTCTCTTCATGATGTCAGATGGAACGCTTCTGACATGGCCGTGGATCACACGTGGGGAGCCGACACCGCCCACAGAAGACTGCAGCAAGGGAGCCAGCTATTTTGGATGAGTTTTAGGGAGCTGGCCAGAAAACTACCTGCCCGAGGGAGGCACAGAAGGGAGGGAGGGAGAAGCTGGGCCGCACAAGCCGCATTCTCTATCAGAGCTGCATGCGGCTCGCGAGCCACGGTTTGCCGACCACTGAGCTAGTATATCTTAAGGCAAGACAGAATTTAAAAACAAACAAACATTAAACTAAAGTATCACCCTCTAGAAGCTTACCGATATCTCCAAGATGGACAAGGCAGTGCTGGCAAATATAGGAGCAAGAACTGGACTGTGGCTTCACCACAGCACTAGTTTGTGTCTGTTTGTTGCTTATAATTCCAAGCTGAGAAGACTTCACACGGCAGGGCAAGTCTACGTTGAACACTGTGCAGAGCTCTTGTAGCAACTGTAGAGAAAGCAGAGTGAAGAAAACTGGAAACAGTACCAATTTATCCAACTCACCCAAACAACAACGCTGCATTATCACCCCCTATGTTTCCCCCCCCCTCACCATTCATCAGGTTAAGTCCCTCTTATCTGCATTCTTCTCTTCCACTGCCAACTGCAAACTCCGTCCCTTCTTTCTTGCCATGCCATATGCCTAGAACAGGCTGCTAGAGTCAATACATCATGCTCTGTCTCTAGCAGTATTCAAATCCAAGCTAAAAGCCCACTTTTTTGAAGCTGCTTTCAACTCTTAAGTAACCATCAGTTACCTTTACCCATCATATCATTCTTTCTGCTAGAAACACCCCAACTTTGAGATGTCCTGTCTATCCAAATTAGATTGCAAGCTCTTCTGAGCAGGGACAGTCTATTGAATGTTAAATGTACAGCACTGCGTATACCTTTCAGCGCTATAGAAATGATAAATAGTAGTAGTTATCCATGCACCAGCAGATTGCACTGACCCATTCTGCAATGTCTACCACACTCCATAGAAGTGTATCACAAACTGTGTGCCACAGCACACCAGTGTGCCTCCTGAGATTTCAGGTGTGCCACAGTACACTGGGAAAGAGGAGAGATGCCGGTGCCAGTTGACTGTCTATAGGACGTGCCTCTCGTGAAGAGAGGCACGTCCTGTAAGCAATCTCTCGACACCGGCACCTCTTCTCTCTGCCGGCCCTTCTCTCCAGTGCATGTCCTTCTTTCAGCGCAAGGCCCGTTTGAAGGGCCTTTACGCTTGTGCTGACATCAGTGTGCTGACGCCAGCGAACTTCCGGGTGTCTCAAGCCAGGAACACTAGGTTTAGTGTGCCCCGTCTCAAAAAAGTTTGTGAAACTCTGCTCTATAGTAAAGCACTTTCAACCCATTTATCCTCAGTTCATGTGCGAAGGGTTGCCATCAGACATTTTGTGAAGACTCGAGGAGCTGAAACCAGTCCAAAGGGCAAGACTTTGTATTGGAAATGTTGAGAACAAATATGGAAGTGAAGATACTTTCTGTGAGGAGGTAGGATGGATATGCAAGTGTAAGCCTTTTTAGATCTAGAGTGCATAGCCAGTCATTTTTTTCCAGTAGAGATAGAAGAGTTCCCAGACAGACCATGCAAAACCTCTCCTTCAACAAGAATTTGTTTAGGCCCCAGAATAGGCTGAAGGCTTCTGGTCTTAGGAAATAGAACCCCCTAGCCTCTCTCCCTCAGAGGAACAGGTTCTACTGCATTTAGTTGGAGAAGGAACGAGAGTTCATGGTGAAGGAGGGTCTTCTGGAGGTAGCTGAAAGGAGACTACTGGTGGGTGGTTTGGAGGTTTTCTGGGCATATCCCTGAGCGACAACTCGAAGCACCCACTGATCTGTTGTGATAAAAGACCAACATTAATGGAAGTAAACAACCTGCCTCTGATGGGGAGTTTGGCAGAATGAAGGTAAACGCTAAGAATGTAGTCAAAAGGATGACTGCTGTTTGGCCAAGGTTGAGGTTGTGATTTTTGTGTCCTTTGTTGTCTTGCATAAGGTTGTTGAGGAGCAGGCCTAGAATATGATAAAGGTGGCTAATTGTAACATCTTTTGGCATTATAATACATACATCTGGATGAGACTAGATGAGGAAGAAGATTAAGAGGAATGTGGTTTAGATAAGTCATCATAAATCAGTGTGTTTTTAGATCATATCTGCAGCTTCTTCAATTATTCCCCTCCCCTGTCTAAAATAGGTCATTTCTCTTACAAGAACATTTGAAAGGCGTTCTTGTACTGAAATTTCCAGATCAGACACTCTTAGCCAATCCAAATGCTGCATTACAATTGCCTACACAGATGTTCTGCAAGAAACATCTAAGGCATTGAAAGATTCTTTAGCCATACTGTATACTTTCTCTAAGAGAACAAAGTTTTAGACAATTGTTGAAACTGTTTTAGTTTGTCTGGAGAGATGAATTCCTCAAACTCTGACAGTTGTTTAAAGTAAGGATTTAAAAATAAGTGGACATGTAAAATTGGTAGGCCATAATTCTATTGATGAGCATAAATAATTGGAACATGCATTAGCCAAAAGAGTCCAATGTCCCGGCTTCTCTGTCTGGAGGAGCAGAAGCATAATATAGTGAGCTGCATGAACACTTGAGGGCAGATTCCACAACAATAAACAATGTTGAAGTTTGAGTTTTGTCAAACCCTGGACATTTTTGAATTCTATATATTCTGTCTATCTTTTTAGGAGCTACCTAGACTTAATTAAAATAATACCCACCCACATCCCCGCTTAACAAATATCTTATGGGAAAATGTTATCAATCATTACAAAAATCTGCTAATGGTCTCCAGATCTTCTGAAATTTACCAAAATAACCTTTCTGTGTTGCTATTATGCGCTCCATGAAACAGGTAGGGAGGGATTGGGGGGTTTTCTATTTTATTTATAATTGTTATACATAGTAAATGTATTACATAATATTTAAATTATTATAAAATATGAATATAAGAATATGTTGTACTTAAAGTGTTAAATGAAGGAAAATCAAGTGTGTATTTATAAGATCATATGAATTTTTCTGATACACTTGTTGTAATACGCAAAACTGAATAAAGAAATTATAAAAAAAAAAAAAAAAAAAAGGAGCTACCTAGACTGACAGGGAATTCTCCTAGTCCCTAAATAAGATATCTTTCATGACCCTTGCAATGGAACCTTCCTGCATTTGTTTGGTGGTGCTTCAAAGTCAAGAAGTTCAAATAGTTCAGAGCAAGGCTCCTTCTCTGATTCTATTTTGATGGGCAAAGCCTTCCCCATTTGCCTTACAAAGCCAGTAAAAACATATGCTATGTGGTGAAGACTTGCATTGTTGAGGAGGAGGGGAAGGATCAGAAGGTATATCCTAGGATTCAGTTTTCTGGCAAGTCCTCAGAGTAAAGTACTCTCTGCTAGGTGAGTCAGGAAATGTGCATCAAGTGCAGTTTCAACTGGAGGTCAATGGTCTGAGAAAGATGATAACTCCTCTACTGATAACAATGCATGGGTCAAGTGGGTCCATGCCAACTCCAATGCTTGACATTACTGCAGGCTTGGCCAAGGAAGGGATGGACATCTTTAAGGCTTGTGAAGACTGTGACTGCTGTAGTCCCAAAAGCTCTTGACTGAGCATAACCTGGATCTCCTCCTGGAGAGAATGTGCCAGTATGGGAAGAGACATCAGCATGGAAGAAGTCTGCTGAATTAGTTGTCTGGGTGTGGGAGACCTCGATGTTGAGGCAAGTGTACAAGGAGACATCTGGATAGAAGGAGAACAACTCTCAGTTTGTCAATGCTTACTATGCATCGAGGAATTTGATGTTTGGGAGGATGCAGCGGTATGCCATGAAAGGAAAAAAATGTGTGTATCTCTTAGCTTTCTTAAATGAAGATGATGTAGAGTCCTGCTTCCGTAAGGAGCCCAATGCTCTGGACATGGTAACGATGCCCAAGTCATAGAAGGCTGAGTGTCAGGTTCTGAGTCCCCCGCCATGCTCAAAGTTGTTTGTCAGCGCAGTACCGAAACGTTTTTCAAACTGAAATTTTCAGGCTTTGAGTGATCTTTTGCATACAGAGGCAAAGGACAAAGCTAATATCCCAATGTAAAGGACCCAAACACTGAACACACCATTATGTAGGTCAGAGTCTGAAATGGCCCATTACATCGAGAACATTTTTAAAGCCATTCGGTACCCTCTTACAAAGAGGGGAAAATGGCCAATGCTAAGTCGAAGGGCTCAATGGCCCAGGGAGCTTGAGTAATTAGGATGCAAAAAACAAATTGACACTCTCTGGGTAAAATACTGGAACATAATAAAAATAACAAACTGATGAAAATAATGAAAATTAAAGTATGGGAAGGCACAAAATAAGGGTTAAAATTCAATTTGCTGAAGACATAATTGAAGAAACAGCTTCTCAGCTCCATGGAAAATTAAGAACTGATAGTCTTGCGAGCCAACGTCAGACAGGAAGGCACTGGAACACACGCGGTATGAGCATTGCCAAAAGTAGCAGTGCACTTGGTAGAGTAAGAATCGGGTTCCGTACATGACATCACCAACATGTGAGAATATTATGCCTGCTTATCCTTGGAGAATATTTAAAAACATAAGAACAACCTTACTGGATCAGACTAATGGTCCATCTAGCTCAGTATCCCGAATTCACGGAGGCCAATCCAAGTCACTATCTATAGATACTAGAGCTTTAGGCAAAATAGGGGTGGTTAGTAGCAACTGTTTTCTGTTGAGTTACTGAGGATGACTGGCAAAAGACAAAAAATAATTTAAACTGCAGGGAAGGAATGTTTTGAACTGTATTTGTGTGCTAAAGGCAGGAATCTGTAATATACACTGAAAGATACCCAAATAAAGATTATTGGAGCCCTGCTGGGTTTTGGCTTCTATTGGAGCACTAGAACTTTAGAAGCCCCTTCCCCCAAACATCAGACCCAAGGAGTTTGAAAGGAAGACCCCCCACAAGTTCCAAGGGGGATGAAGAAACCACCTGCTGCAGAACAAACTGCAGCAGGATAAACACTAGCTAAAGCAAAAATGGCTATCATTTCCACCGAAGACATCGGGACCACAGGTTCCGATGTCTTGGCAGTGACGGATATCAAGTCAACTCTGGCATTCCCTTACCTCCAGGCCATGTCTCAATACTCTGTGTGATGACAGAACCAGTAGCTATACATAGCCAGCAGCTCTGCAGGAAGCAAAGTGCCCACCAGCCAGTATGCCTGGCCATGTAGGCCTGCCTGAGCCCAGGATCTGACATCTCTTGCTATTTCCTGGCTCTCTGGAGGTGCACTAGCAGGAAATTCTGAGTCTACTCTCTGGCTTTTGTTTTTGTAGTTCGTAATGCTGCAGTGGTGACTGGGAATAAATTGACCATGACAATTTAAGCAAATTTAGGCACCTGGTGGCTGGAGGAGAGCCCATGAGGAACCCACTCAAATAGGGTGAATGGGCAAGAAGGCTGGGGGGAAGACAGACCTGTACCCTTCAGGCAAAGTCCTATGGGACCGAGCCAGAGCCTCACTTAGTGGCACTAAGAAGTGTAACTAGGGACTGCAGAACCAAGTTCCATGCTTGACTATAACCCCCCTCCCCCCTTAGATTGTGAGCCCACTAGGAACAGAGAAAGTGCCTGCATATAATGTGTACAGCACTGTGAACGTCTAGTAGCACTATAGTTAGTTAGGTATGTTAAGGAACTGTGAACTTGATAACAGACATTAGACCCAACCATGTTCAAACCCAGCAGAGCAGGAGGCTAGGCCAGGCAGGAACACCATTAGCATAACTTGCTGAAGGTAGAGAAAATACTGGATTGTTCCAGGAAACACCACTGCCCTGTCTCCCTTCTTCCGATCCTATCCAAGATACTCGAGCGTGCTATTCTCCGTCGCTGCCTGGACTTCCTTTCAACTCAACAGATTCTCGATCCTCTACAATCTGGTTTTCGCCTCCAACACTCCATAGAGACTGCTCTCACTAAGATCTGCAGTGACTTGTTCATGGCCAGATCTAAGGGCCTTTACTCTATCTTTATCCTTCTTGACCTGCCTGCTGTCTTTGATACTGTAAATCACAGCTTACTACTTGATATGCTGTCCTCATTTGGATTCCGTGATTCTGTCCTCTCCTGGTTTGCTTCCTACCTTTCCCAATGCACCTTTACTGTATATATTGGTGGGTTCTCTTCTGCTGCTACCTCGCTTGTGGTTGGTGTACCCCAGGATTCTGTCTTAGGACGTCTTCTCTCTCTACACCTCTTCCCTCGGTGCCCTGATCTCCTCCCATGGCTTCCAGTATCACCTTTATGCTGATGACTCCCAGCTCTACCTCTCTACACCTGAAATTTCACCTAAAGTCCAAGAAAAAGTCTCTGCTTGTTTGGCTTACATTGCTGCCTGGATGTCCTGCCGTCATCTGAAACTAAATATGTCCAAGACTGAGTTGCTCCTCTTTCCTCCTAAACCTTCTGCTCCTCCTCCTCCTTCTCTATAAATAATACTGTCATTGTTCCAGTCTCCTATGCTCGCAACCTTGGAGTCATCTTTGATTCTGACCTCTCATTTTCTACCTATATCCAACATGTTGCTAAGACCTGTCGCTTCTATCTCTTCAATATCACCAAAATTTGCCCCTTCCTCTCTGAGCACACTACCCAGACCCTTGTCCAAGCTCTTGTAACTTCATGCTTAGATTACTGCAATCTACTCCTAACTGATATCCCTCAGTGTTGCCTCTCCCCCCTTACAATCTGTGCAAAACTCTGCTACGCAACTCATCTTCTACCAACCTCGCTATGCTCATGTCACCCCTCTCCTTAAGTCACTTCACTGGCTCCCTATCTGTCATCGTATACATTTAAAGATATTATTGCTGACCTACAAGTGTGTTCATTCTGCGACCCCTCAATATCTCTCCTCACTTCTTTCTTCTTATACACCTCCTAAAGAACTCCGTTCCTCAGATAAGTCACTCTTAACGTTATCCTTCTCCTCCACTGCCAATTCCAGACTTTGTTCCTTTCATCCAGTGTTCTCCTATGCCTGGAATAAATTACCCGAGTTTGTTCATCAAACCCCTTTCCCTTCCCTTGTTTAAAAGCAGACTGAAAACCCACCTTTTTGATATAGCTTTCAATCCTTAACCCTACTTCTCTGCCCTCCAACCCAGCCAGCTGATTAACCGTTCCCCTGAACTGTATCCATGACATCTTGTTTGGCTATTTTGCCTGTTTAGATTGTAAGCTCTTTTGAGCAGAGACTATTTTCTTACTCTTTGTGATTCTGTACAGTGCTGTGTGCGTCTGGTAACGCTATAAAGATAATTAATAAATAATAATTGTCATCTCGAAGCAGGGACTATAGATCACTTATTGTTCTACTGTCCATTTATTCTGGCATTTTGGAAATCAATATGGGGCCAAATAAATTGCTTGATAGAAAATCCAGTGGCATTATCCTATGATACTGTGCTTTTTGGCATATCAAACGAGAACTAAAAGTCAAATATAATCTAAAAACAACAGGCTTTTATTAATAATGACAGGAGTTGTCATACAACAAATTACGAGCAATTGGAAGAATTGGACGAGGCTTAATTATAGTTTTTGGTGGAATTCATTGTGTCATGTGTATAAAATGGAAAGAATATTAGCCATTCAGAAAGGGAATTTTAAGAATTTCAGGAGATTTGGGAGCCATTAGCAAAATACTGTAATGTTTAATTAATGTTTTTCCCTATGTCATGCACATCCGGGAGGGGGGAAGATGGGGGTCTGTTAGATGAATGAATTATATATTGGGGTTCATTATAGAAATGTTATGTGATTGCATTGTGATTGTTTAGGAGGGAGGGGGGATTAATTCTGAAATAGATATTAATGGAATATTAAGTGTTATTGATGTGGTATTTATTGTTACACTTACTGTAAGTTTTGAAAATAATAAAGAATTGGAAAAAAAAAAAGAAATAATTAATAATAGTAGTAGTACTTATGGGACTGATGATACTTTCCAAAAATCTCAAAAATAAATATATTACTCACCAGAGGTGGGCTAAACACTCCCGATAAACATTTCATACGAAAGGTGAAGAAAAAGCCTCAAAATTCAAATAATCAGCAGCCAACAATCAAAAAGTGATAAATGTTCAATACTGCTTCATTTCCTATCATAGGCAAAAATTTGAAAGAGGACATGGTCTGTGGAGTGTTCATCTGGTGAGTGCCATCAACATTTTGTCTGGCCAGACATTTTCATCTACGGCGTGATCTCGACCATGTTTCCTAAGCTAAGTAAACTTTTTTGTTTTTTCTTTTCCTGTGCACAGTAATGGGTTTTTTCACTCTTGGATAAATTCATTTCAGTGGTGGTGGAGTTTTTTGCCTATGATAGGAAATGAAGCAGTATTGAACGTTTACCACTTTTTGATTGTTGGCTGCTGATTATTTGAATTTTGAGGCTTTTTCTCCACCTTTTGTATGAAATGTTTATCGGGAGTGTTTAGTCCACCTCTGGTGAGTAATATATTTATTTTTGAGATTTTTGGATTTAGTTATTATTCTGATTTTTTTCTTGTGAGACTGATGATACTTTGTCAACTTAGACTTACCCAATGGATTCGAGCCCAAGGATCCCGGTGGATTTATTTATATCTTAATAAACAATCTCTTAATTTGAGGGGTGGGGAGGTCAGAACAAGGGGAATTTTATTGATTTACCCATTGCTTTTCTCAAAAAACAAAATTCTTTTGCTTTGATGGCTGTACTGCATTTGTCCACGTTTGTTATCATCTTTGCAAATTTTCAATAAAAATAAAAGAAAGAAACAGATTGTGACAACATCCTACCGTCAAATGAATCACAGCTTTCAAGACTTACCTGAGTGTAGAATCCACTGGCTGCTTCTAAGAAAAGTGACAGGTTTGCTTGCACTTCACTTCGATTTGGGTTAGCACGATTCTTCGCTTGACCTTGTAGTGTTGTAATCTGATTCTTAAAGGCATGGTTCCAGCTGAAAACAAAATGCATTGAAAATAATGCCTGAACTAAAAATATACATTGCAAGTAGTAGGCTACCCAGAATACTTGTTTTACATGTTTGTTTATATTTATTACAGGAAAGCAACAAACTGATTAGGTTCTTACCTTTGCTAATCTTCTTTCTTGTAAATCAACACTTTATTCCAGGACCAATGGGTTATTTCCGTCTACCTGCCAGGACTTTGTAGGAAGACTCAAATTTCAGAGACTTAAACCCCTCCCCCTCATCACTGTCACTTGTTCTATAAACATCATTCAGTAGCAAAGCAGCCAGGAACATTGGAAAGAATAATAACAAGAGAGAGAGGGGAACGGGAACACTCCTCAACAAGTAAGTGTATTCTGCTCACAATTAGAAATGCAAAACAGCAAAAAGTAAACATAACTGAATTAGGATATCAAACATTAGTCTAATCTAATCTAATCTTCTATTTGTGTGTTGCTCATACCTATATAGGCTCAAGGTGACTGTAAAGAGAGGCAAGAGGGGAGAGGAAGAGGAGGGAGAGAGGGGAGATGGATAGGTAGGAGAGAAAGGAAGGGGAGAGAAAAAGAGGGGATAGTGGAGGTGGGAGGGAAGGGGAGAGAGGAGAGGGTAAAGGAGATTAAGTATCGAACAGATGGGTTTTCAGTTTTCTTCGGAAGATGATGTGGCAAGGTTCAGTTCTGGTCTTTTCTGTAAGGCCATTCCATGTTTTTCCTCCTAGAAAGGTAAGAATGGAATGGAAAACTCATTTATAGTGGAGGTCTTTTGTGGATGGGAGATTTAGTAGCATCCGGTTGAGGGTTCTGCAAGAAGCAGACCTGAACGATAACAGTGCTTATAAGTAGAAACAGCATGCACTGGCAGAAGGGACTAGGGACCCCCCCAAAACTGAGTTCTAAACCCAAACAGATGGTACTCTATAAAGGCTGGTCAGAAAACAGAAATCCAGCTTACCAGTACTTGAAAGGCAGACAATCAGTGAATCAGGAAAGTGCAGGGCAGGTTCCCAGAATAATGTCTGGATTTACAAGAAAGAAGATTATCAAAAATAAGAACCTAATCTTTCGTTTTTGTACAATCCCACTTTATTCCATGACCAGTGGGATGTAACAGAGCAGTCATGGAGAATCTGGGTAGGACTGATGAGCCCGCTCCCAAAACAGAAGCACCAAACACAACATCCTGGCTAGCCACCAAATCAATCCTGTAAAACTTGGTGAACGTATGCAAAGAAAACACTTCTAGTATATCGAGCTCACACCGCAAAGGAGGTGGGGGATGTGGTTCATTCCAGCTGCCACATAAGCCACTGAAACGGCCCTACGGATTCACCTGGAAATGGTGGCCTTAGAAGCAGGCCTACCCTTGTCGCAAGGACCTGCTAGACCAAACAGATGACCAGAGAGAAGGAACTCGGAGGTGACTTTCAGATAATAATAATAATAATAACAGTTTATATACCGCAGGACCGTGAAGTTCAATGCGGTTTACAATGATTAGAAATGTTACAGATTGAATGAATAAACAAAGTTACATTGAATGAACAAACAAAGTTACAGACTTAGTGATTGATGGTTCTTGCGATCATTTGTTGAGGACTAAGATTGAATAGGTTGGTTTCCGAGTCCAAGAAGCAGCCATTGCTCTGGCGGAATGGTCGTGAAGTTCTTTCGCTAATCGCTTCCCTGCCATCAAGCAAGCGTAAAGAATGTCCTCCTGGACCCATCGAGCGAAGGAGGCTTTGGACGCCGCCATACGTTTGAGGCGTCCCATGAAGAATACAAAAAGGTGATCTAAACAACTAAAAGTTGTTAGAAACCTAGCTCGCGGAGAACGCAAAGCACTTTCAAAAAAATGCAGTGAATAAAAGCACGTCTCCCCATTTCTCCTCCCAGGAAGAAGGAAGGAAAAGTGAGATTGTCATAAAAGAAAGGATGACACCTCCTTAGAAAGAAATTGTGGTACCGTCCGAACTGACACCCCAGATTTTGTAAATCAGAAATAGGAATCCCCGCCGAACAAGGCCTACAACTCAGAAAACCGCCGAGCTGAAGCCATGGCCACAAGAAACCCCGTGTTCAACGGCACAGCCCTTTAGAGTCTCAAAAGACAATGATGAAATGAAGCCTTCAGTAAACTGCGAAGAAGTACCTTAAGACTGTACTCTGGACAGGGCTTTCTAAGAGGTGTACGAATATACCGTACTCCGTTTAGGAACTGAACTACATGAAGCTGAGAAGTAAGCGAAGAGCAATATGATAGGAAATGAAGCCTATGATAGGAAATGAAGCAGTATTGAACGTTTATCACTTTTTGATTGTTGGCTGCTGATTATTTGAAGCTGTAGGGAATTGAACCCTAAGCCCTTGGCAATACACTTGTGCCAAAAAAGAACTCTGGAAGGGTGCAAATGTTGAGAAGTACCCAAGAAAGGAAAAACCTCCAAAGGGAAGCAGAAGCCACAGGTGAAGACATCTGTATCGCCTGGATAAGAGAAGAAATAACCTGCTTCGCATAACCCTTACACGTCAGCTATGACTTTTCAAAAGCTAGGTCGCAATACCAAAGTAGTATGAATATCCATGTTGATCGGATCCTAGGTGAGCAAATCTGGAGATACCAGGAAACTCAACAGTCCGGCTGTCGAAAGACTCATCAGATCCGCATAGCAAGGATGGTGCAGCCAATCCAGAGATTCTACAAATACTGTGCCCTGAAAGCGAGCTTGAGATGGCAAATCCAAGCCATCATCAGCCAGGGGAAAACACTGAAAAAAAGAGAAACCAGAGGCGAGAAAGAAGCCACGCTGCTACCCCCTCTGACTCCCACTCCCTGTGCCCGCCGAAGAAGCTAGGAAGCTTAGAATTTTGAGACGAGGCCATGAGGTCTAGTTCCAGGAGATCTCACTTCCATAAAAAGAGCTGGAACGCCTGAGCCAAAATTCTCAATATCCAGGATGTAGAAGATTTCACTATTACTAACATTTACACTTTCTAGAGCATCAGGCGCTACAAAGCCAAGCAGAAACCGATAACGTGGAAGAAATGTGGTCGACTTTGAAAGCCACCATACAAGAAGCGACTAACCGCTATGTTAAATCAGTAAGTAAACAGCGAAGGAACAATAAGCCACAGTGGTTCTCTGCGGAGATTTCAGACCTCATCAAGGAGAAGAAAAAAGCTTTCATCTCTTACAAACAATCAGGGAAACAGGACTCTAGGGAAGTCTATCTGGCCAAGTCAAAAGACGTCAAAACAGCAGTAAGGGAGGCCAAATTCCGCATGGAGGAGTTTCTAGCGAAGAACATCCAGAAAGGAGATAAATCCTTCTTCAGGTATATCAGTGACAGAAATAAGAACTCAGGCAGGATAGTACGTCTTAGGAAACCAGACGGAAACTATGTAGAAACAGACTCGGAAAAAGCCCAACTTTTAAATGAATACTTCTGCTCAGTCTTCATTTGCGAGGCGCCAGGACTCGGCCCTCAGCTACAGACAAGGGCTGATGCAGTTGACCCATTTAGTAATTTCGAGTTTACACCCAGCGGTGTCTACTGCGAGCTATCAAAGCTTAAGGTTAACAAGGCAATGGGGCCTGACAACCTACACCCCAGGGTGCTCAGGGAGTTGTGTGATGTCTTGGCGGAACCGTTATCCGCGCTCTTCAATCTCTCCCTTAGTACGGGTAACGTCCCGTTGGACTGGAAGACGGCTAACGTCATTCCACTCCACAAGAAAGGCTCCAAAATGGAGACGGCAAACTACAGACCGGTGAGTCTCACATCAATAGTGTGCAAACTAATGGAAACTCTAATCAAACGCCAATTGGACAAGATCCTGAACGAGGAGAATCTACGGGACCCCCGTCAACATGGATTTACTAAGGGGAGATCCTGCCAATCCAACCTGATAAGCTTCTTTGACTGGGTGACGAGGAAGCTGGATGTTGGGGAGTCCCTGGACATCGTATACCTGGACTTCAGTAAAGCATTCGATAGAGTACCACACCGCAGGTTGCTGAGCAAGATGAGTTCTATAGGATTAGGCGACACATTGACGAAATGGGTTGGGAATTGGCTTGGAGGTAGGCTTCAGAGGGTGGTGGTGAATGGCACCCCCTCCGAAACGACGGAGGTGATCAGTGGAGTGCCGCAGGGCTCAGTCCTGGGCCCGATCCTATTCAACATCTTTATAAGAGACTTGACTGAAGGGCTGCGAGGCAAAATAACATTATTCGCTGATGCCGCCAAACTAAGCAACGTCGTAGGCAAAAGCACAACAGACATAAATTCAATGCCCGACAACATGACGCACGACCTACTCCTACTGGAACACTGGTCTAGGTCCTGGCAACTCAGCTTCAATGCCAAAAAATGCAAAGTCATACACCTGGGCAGCCAAAATCCATGCAAGACTTACACCCTTAATGGTGAGATCCTGACAAGAACTGAAGCAGAACGAGACTTAGGGGTGATAGTCAGTGAGAACATGAAGACTGCCAATCAAGTGGAGCAAGCTTCATCCAAGGCAAGGCAAATCATTGGTTGCATACGCAGGAGTTTCGTCAGCCGTAAGCCTGAAGTCATTATGCCATTGTATAGATCCATGGTGAGACCCCACCTGGAGTAATGTGTGCAATTCTGGAGGTCGCATTACCGTAAGGATGTGCTGAGGTTTGAGTCGGTCCAGAGAATGGCCACATGGATGGTCTCGGGACTCAAGGAACTCCCGTACGTGGAACGGCTGGATAAATTGCAGGTGTACTCACTCGAGGAACGCAGAGAGAGGGGTGACATGATTGAGACATTCAAGTATCTCACGGACCGCATCGAGGTGGAAGAAGATATCTTCATTTTCAAGGGTCCCGCGACAACAAGGGGGCATCCGTGGAAAATCAGGGGCGGGAAACTGCACGGGGACACCAGGAAGTTCTTTTTCACTGACAGGGTGCTTGATCGCTGGAATAGTCTTCAACTAGAGGTTATTGAGGCCAGCAGCGTGCCTGATTTTAAGGCCAAATGGGATAGACACGTGGGATCTATTCACAGAGAAAGGTAGAGGGTGGGTCATTGAGGTGGGCAGACTAGATGGGCCGTGGCCCTTATCTGCCGTCTGTTTCTATGTTTCTATGTAACATACAATAAATGGGCCATGCTCAGATTTCGCGGAGAGAATGTCTATCCAAACTCTTTTCCTGACCCATAAAATGATCTTCCAACAGAAGAGGAAGATGAGGGTCCACCCATTGAAGTAGAACCACAACCTTACCCGCCAACTGAGTACATCACCTACTGCCCAGGCTGTAGAGAAATACCCCCATCATAATACTGACTGAAAAAGACCTTCAGCGTCATTCCGGAAGAATGGTCTGAAGCTCCATAAACGGTAGCCTGACCATGCTCCAGAGTATAAGAATGAACAAGTACTGAGTCTCCTCTTAAGACCAGACTCCTGGAGCTGAGGATGGAAAGCACCGAGCCCCCCAACCCGACAGCCCGGGATGTTTGGTGGCCATGAGCTAGTCCAGCAAAGACCGAGGCATGCCTTTGAAAAGAGAAATCTCACTGAGCCACCAAATCATACAGAGCGATGCTTGAGGAGCCTACCAAATAATTGGAGCCCTGAGATACCTGGAACCACCGGAACAAAAGCGACTGCTGTAGCGTTATAATGGGAAAGCAAGCCGAAGTTCCCAGTGGAGTCAGCAACATGGATCCTAGAACCTGTACAGAATCCCATACTCTTGGTCATGGTGATCGAAGAAGAATGTAAACCTGAGACTGTGACCCATCGCCCTAGTATCTGGGAAGAAACACATTTCTCTCCTATATGAATAAAAACATCTCCCCGATATACCTATAAATAGTACAGGAGAAAAGAGCACTGTGCAAATTCGAAGATTCACATCCAAAGAACTGAGGAAAAGAAACCACCCTTTCCATGTCAGTCAAATGGCCCGACTAGAAGACGTCCGTATCAAGTAGTCAGTCAAGAAGAAATTAGGTGAATCGCCTGTTGGTGCCAAAACGGTACCACTGCCCACATTTTCTAAAATGTTCGTGAAGCCTTGGGTAGGCGAAATGGCATGTGCCAAAACCGAAAGCGCTGCTCCAAGAGAGGCAAGCAAACCTAGTGCTGATTCGGAGTCCATAGTGAAAATGTAAATATTCTCCCAGTTTTTCTGCAGAAATGTGTAACCCTGAGAAACTAATTCAGCAGAATGGGATCCAGCCTGCCCAATGCCCCCGTCCTGGGCACCATGCAGTAAGTGGAACAACGTCCCTTAGTTCCTGAAGAACTACAAGAACTGCCCTGAGGACCAGTAACACTTAAAAGGGAAACACAAAACATAGAGACTCAAGAACGAACCGGAAACCTGAGGAGGATGCAAAGTTGCAAGCATCCTGAAAAATGTTCACAGACTCCTGACCTGACATTATAGCGTCTTCTCCCTCATGAGAAAGCCTGAAGAGTCATTGGAAGAAGTCAAGATCCCCTCAGAATGAAGAGCAGAAGGTCAGGGAATGGCAGGATGAGAACTGTAGGATCTGTAAGAAGAAAGAAATTCTCCTAGGAAAAATCACGTTTCGCAATGTAAAGAGGAATATACTGGAACCATGAAAACAGTACTAACCCCATGCAACGTGAGCGAAACACGTATGTCCTTTAAAGTGAATACGTACTAGACACAATCAAGATGCTGCATCTACCGCCCTGTGGAAAACAACAGCATCCTAACAGGTATCAGACAAAGCTCACATCGCTAATGAGAGCTTCAGGGATGAGGCTAACAGCCACATAGTGCGCGCTCCTCCGCGGGTTTGATAGAATAGGTAATTGGCTCCTGGTTAGAAGGAGCTGCACAGCCCTTCCTGTCTGGTCGGGGGTCCGTTTAGCATGTGCCATGAGAAGATAGCCATGAGAAGATAGCGACAGGAGAAGCCAGCGTGATAAGCATGGAAATCTGAAGTCCAGGTCCTCTCAGAAATAGAGAAAGAGAGTCCTGGCCGCAGGAAGATGCGAAGTGTCATTATGCCCATAGAGACAGCCCGAACTTGGAAACTGTTAGTACTACCTTTAGGCATATATATCCAATGCCACTACTAGACACATGCAGCACAGCACAGAGGCCCAAATAAGAAGGACAGTTACCAACAGACAAAGACTCAATCTGCAGGGACCCCAAAAGAGACAATGAGATACCCATGTGAAATACAGGGCACTATCTTACTACTGATCTCACTGTGCTGTGAGTTGCCGTATGTCGCCCCAGTCCAGAGACAAACTGAGAGGCAGGGACCTGGGGGGGCCCAGGTGTAACCCCTAAAGCCGGCACCATTCAGCTGGACACCCCTGTCTCACTGAAGAGAAAATCTCAACAGGAGAAATAGAATGGCCATCTCACTGAAGAGAAACCTCAACAAGAGAAAATAAAGTTCCAGTCACAGCCAGAATCCAGGAGCTATTCAAATAGCGACCATCACCTGCTGGGAAATAGAGCATACTGGAGATACAGGAGGAGTGCCAACCAATAGGACCACCTGTTAATCAGTTTCTCTATCTCTGCCTGCTGGTAGATGTGTGCTATCCCATTGGTCTCTGGACTCATCTGCTGCTGTTGCTAAAGAAACATCTTATTTGTCTATCATCTACAAAATTCTTATAATAACTATATATTGTAATAAGGGCCAGCTGTCAGTGTCATTCCTCATGCAGCACTGTAAACCATGATACTGCACCCTCCACTTCTGAAGCTCACCCTGTCTGCACCCTCTAGTGCTGACCCATGCCTGGAATCTGTTGCCACCACAGCCCCACACCAAACAGAGAGATAGTCCCTTGTTTACACAATACAGATGCTCTCTTCTCTATTCTGATACAACCAAGAAAACCTGCGAGAACTGGAACATACGCAGGTAAGGCTAAACTCAAATAGGGCACTGGTGTTTGACCTAAGGGCTGCTGCGCGAGCGGACTGCGGGGCACGATAGACTACTGATCTGACCCAGCAGCAGCAATTCTTACATCCTTAACACATCTTGCTTCCGCTACTTACATTCCTTGGAACCACTGCCAAATTAATTTTGACAGGATGGGCGGGGGGAGATATTTATTAGCTCCCCCCTCTTCTCTCTCTTCCCCTCTTCCGGTAAATCGACCACCACACTGGAGAAATCTCATAAATTCCTCTTATTCTCCAGTCCTATGAGATTCCTAAACTTTGTCCACAAGATTTCTTGGGACCTCAAAACTAAAGAGCACTTTTTCAAAACTAACTCAATCAAACAAGAGCAGTTTTGAGAAAAATAGGTAGCATCTTTTGGACCAAGTGAGTTTTGCATAGAATTTTTTTTAATGCCACTAGAAAGAAACCCCCCCCCCCCCCCCCAAAACACAACATATGAAGATCCCCATAAGTCCTGTCAACCAAAGTCTTCCTGGGGAGAAGGGGGGGTCTCAGGATGATACATCTGGACTAAAAGGAAAGGAAATTAAACAGGCATGACTGAAATTTCACCTTCCTTAGCATCTGGTGGGATATACACAAGCAGAATCACACTGGGCAGGAAAGACAAGGTCCCCCTGAGTGATGACTCTACTAAAGTCCCACTGGGCTCTGGCTAGCACATCCAGTTTCTAATGCTTCATAAAAGAAGAGAGCAACATCTAAGTCACTGCCCTACAGATATCCTCAGGTGAGACCTCTCGGGCCTCTACCCAAGATGTCATTTGAGCAAGATTTGAGTGTTCTCAGAATGGAAGGCACTCATTTGTTCCTGCAAATAGAGACTGCTTCAATGCTGCCTATATCCAGCTCACAATGAAAGTTGTCCTTTATTCCATGGCCCGCAAAAGGGCCAGGCAAACAGACGATCAGAGAGCCAAAAGGTATTCATCTCCTGCAAGCATTAAAGCAGGACTCTGCAGATGCTCAGTCTGTGAATCCTCCTAGCTCTCAAATCTGAACCCTGATCCAAAAAAAGGGCTTGCCCAGGGCTATTTAGCAGTACTTAACCAGTTAGTGCTACTAAATAGCCCTGCTAACTAGATATTCCCTAACAGGCTAGGTTAAGGGCAAGCTGGATGCAGGGCCTGGGTGGAGTACCAGTTAACAGCAATTTTCAGCCCATTAACTGGCTAAGTAAATTGCATAAAAGTTTGGACAGCAAAAAGGATGCCCTGATTATATGCGGTAAGTTTAACTGGGTGCCAATCTGAATACTACCTGGCACTCTTAACTTCTGGATGACCGCTGAAATCTGGATATTCTATGCTGGGAGCCAATCATGTTCCAGCATTGAATATCCAGAGTCAGTTCATCCTGCAGCTGTGAGCAGCTCAGATACTGCTTACTCCTGCAGGCTGAATATTGGGCAGATTGTATTTATAATTCAGCATAATTGTCAGAATATTGAACAAAATGAGAAAGAGTAGCCGAAACTAAGATACCTGATACTTTTGGTATAAAATCTCCTCCCTTTTGAGTTGGCTGTTGCAATGTATCCTGAATCATTCTTTCAGAAAAATTCTTCATTCTATTATTTTAAGTTTAGAGAGATTGATTGGTACTTAAAAAGAAATCTCAGAGAAGAACCCTGGAACCTGATCAGAATTACCAGTTTATCTATTTCAACCAATTAACTTTTACTGAAATACTTTATGTCAAACAATGTGCACAAATACAATTGTCTATCTACAAAATTTGCTTAATCTCCATCAGTCCAATACTTACAGATCTTGCTCCACTTTTTTGTCTAGGGCATATTCAAGATCTGTCACAAGCATCTTCTGGTAAAGATCCTGCAGAGCCTGCCTGGATGTCCAAATCTCTGCTGGACCTAATTTTGAATCTGATCAACAAACAGCAGGGCATAAAGTCAATATTAGTGCCACTCTTCAGCACATTCCCACATGCCCCCTGATATAGAATTGGATAACTTTATGCAGCATGTATTATTTGTAACATATTTAACTCTATACAAAATTCTATGTAACAATATGTTGCCTGTAACCCATTTAGTACTTTAATTAATGAGGATTCAGCAGGCTATAAGAATGCACATAAACATATCTCTCAGATGACCTAAACAATATACACCAATACAGCCAGACAAAAATAAAATTCCTTTCTTTCACTTGGTAGTAAATAATCAACAAGGACCAAGGTAATAATCATTAATACTTGCATATTCTGGAGGCACATTTTTAGAATAAGTATTGTAGCTCTGGGTTAGATATTTCTCCATTGTGACCAGGTAGCCTCTCTCTTATTCATGCTCTTTCAGGTGAGGCCATGGACCTTCATAAATCAAGGATTTCTATACCCCCCAAACACACAGTTATGCTTTATCATTTTGCAGCTCAAACATTTCTTCAGCTGTACTCCAAAATATAGCAAGTTTCAAGTTTATTAAAAATTTGATGTACATGCAATGTCAAATACTTCAATGTGTATGACAGTTTAAAATTAGGAAACAAACAATAAAACAACTTTATACAAATAAACATATAGGCCCTGATTCTCCAAAGTACCGTCCCGATTTTAGGCAGCTGTAGGCGTCCTACAGCTGTCTAATCAGCCAATCGGGATGCACGTTTTTAAAAAAAAATGCTCCCCAGGCAGGCCTGAAGGCGCCTCCGGGAGCCTAGGGAGACCCACAAGATGCCTAAGCTCGCCTAAGGGCCTTAGGCGAACCTAGGCGGCCCTACGTGTCTCCCTAGTAGAGGAGAAGCTTAAAATGTAGGCCAGCAAAATGCTGGTCTACACTGTAAGTAGACGCGGCCGCTATACTTATCGCGGCAATGGATCTCTCTGCCGCAATAAGTATAGCGGGCCGCGGCCTGTCCGATCGCTGGCAGGAAGGGTGCCCAATCCTTCCTGCCCGAAGATGCACCCTCCCCCCCCCCCCCCGACAATATCAATCGCTGGCAGGAAGGGTGCCCAATCCCTCCTGCCCGAAGACGCACACTCCCCCCCCCCCCCTGACAATATCGATCGCTGGCAGGAAGGGTGCCCAATCACTCCTTAGACTTGGCCAATCAAACCTTAGACTTAGTGGGGATGGGCGGACCCGCTATGCCTAAGGCCTGATTGGTCCAGGCTTCTAGAGCCTGGGCCAATCAGGCCTTAGACTTCGGCGGGATGGGCCGGGAAGGGGCGGGCCCGCCTCATTTCGACCAGGCGTGCCTGCCGGCTGGACGGGCAAGACCCATCTGGCCGTAAGAACAGGTTAGTTTGGTGGGGTGGAGGTTTGGGGGTTGTTAGCGCCGGAGGGGGGAGGGTGTGTCTTCGGGCAGGAGGGATTGGGCATCCTCCTGCCAGCGATCAATATTGTCAGGGGGGGGAGGGTGCGTCTTCGGGCAGGAGGGATTGGGCACCCTTCCTGCCAGCGATCGGACAGGCCGCGGCCCGCTATACTTACAGCGGCAGAGAGATCCCTTGCCGCGATAAGTGTAGCGGGCCGTGTCTAATCTAACCCGATTCTCTAACCAGCATCTGTAACATGGACGCCGGTTACAGAATCGGGGTTTAGTGTAGGCCGATTCTGAATAGGACGCCTCTCCCGGGCGTCCTATACAGAATCAGGGCCTAGGTGTCTTGCGGGCCTCGCCTTCAATATAGGCGGCCTACCTGGGGAGCATTTTTTTTTTTTTTAAACGTGCATCCCGATTGGCTGATTAGACAGCTGTAGGACGCCTACAGCTGCCTAAAATCGGGACGCACTTTTGGAGAATCAGGGCCACAGTGTATATGTACAAACAATTACCAGTACAAAAGGAAAGGAGGGTGAACTACAATCTTTAAAGAAAATAGAGTTCATTTAGGGAAAAAAACAACTGGAGGGTAATAAAAATTAATCTTGAAAGCATGGCTAAACCTGGAGAAGAAGTAAAGCACAGTTACTTACCGTAACAGGTGTTATCCAGGGACAGCAGGCAGATATTCTCACATGTGGGTGACGTCATCCACGGAGCCCCGATGCGGACAGCTTTTCAAGCAAACTTGATTGAAGATTTCAAGTTTGCTAGTGCTGCACCACGCATGTGTGTGCCTTCCTGATCCACTAGAGGGCACATCCCCTCCTCATGGTCTTCAGTTTAGATAGCTAGCAAAGAAGCCAACCTTGGGGAGGCGGGCGGGTTGTGAGAATATCTGCCTGCTGTCCCTGGATAACACCTGTTACGGTAAGTAACTGTGCTTTATCCCAGGACAAGCAGGCAGCATATTCTCACATGTGGGTGACCTCCAAGCTAACCAAAAAGGGACGGAGGGAAGTTGGCAATTCAAGAAAACAGATTACACAAAACCGACTGGCCAAACCGGCCGTCGCTCCTGGACAGAGTATCCAGACAGTAGTGGGAGGTGAAAGAATGAACCGAAGACCAAGTGGCAGCCTTGCAAATCTCCTCGATAGGCGTTGACCTGAGGGAAGCTACAGAAGCCGCCATCGCTCGGACTCTATGTCCCGGGACTCGACCATGCCGCGCGAGACCAGCCTGAGCATAGCAAAAAGAAATACCAGCAGCCAACCAGTTGGACGAGGTGCGCTGGGAAACTGGGCGTCCCACCCGAGTAGGGCCGAAGGACAAAAACAATTGAGGAACCGTCCGATGAGACTGAGTGCGTTGAAGATAAAAAGTCAACGCCCTCTTACAGTCAATCGTATGAAGCGCCACCACGCCAGGATGAGAGTGGGGCTTCAGAAAAAAGACCGGAAGAACAATGGAACGATTGAAATGAAAGTCCGAAACCTTCTTGGGCAAGAACTTGGAATGAGTACGCAGGACCACTGTGTCCTGACAAAAAACAGCAGAAGACGGGTCCGCAACTAGAGGTTGCAGCTCACGGACTCTACGAACAGACGTGAGACCAACCAGGAATACCACCCTCCAGGTGAAACAGATCAAAAGAGCGTTATCAATGGGTTCAAACGGAGGTTTCACCAATTGAGCCAGGACCACCCTAAGATCCCAAACCACCGGAGGGGGCTTGAGCGGAGGATGAACAGTGAAGAGACCCTTCAGAAAGCGGGAAACCGTCGGATGGACGGAGAACAGCTTCCCATTCAGCGGCCGAAGAAAGGCAGCAATCGCACAAAGGTGGACTCGGATAGATGTCGATTTGAGACCAGACCGAGACAAGTGGACAGATAATCCAGCACTGAAGGCAAGGAGGCAGAGAGTGGATCCATGCCGTGCTCAGCACACCACGCAGCAAAGCAGGAGCATTTCTGGGAAAAGCATTGCCGAGTGGAGCCCATACGAGAAGCCTCGAGAATATCCCCACCGACTGAGAGAAACAGAAGGAGGGAGGCACGTTGCGAGGAACCAAGCTGATAAGTGGAGAGACTGCAGATTGGGAGGCAACAGAAACCTCAACACTGAGACAGCAGAGAAGGGAACATAGGTAGAAGCAGAGGCTCCCTGACACGCTGAAGGAGCAGGGAGAACCACAGCTGTCAGGGCCACAGAGGAGCCAGCAAGATCATGGTGGCGCAGCCCGACAGGAGGTGCATCAAAGATCTGAGAATCAGAGTAAAGGGAGGGAACGCATAGAGGAACCTGCCCATCCAATCGAGAAGGAAAGCATCCACCTCGATGCGAACCCGGGAGAACATTCTCGAGCAATATAGAGGCAACCAGTGAGTGAGGGGCGAAGCAAACAGAACTACCTGTGGGGTTCCCCACCGAACAACCACATGCCGCTGAGTCTGAGAATGGAGCGACCATTCATGCGGCCGAAAAGGGCGACTCAACGTGTCCATCAGACAATACTGCTCGTCCCGGAAATACACCGCCCGAAGAAAGAAGTAGTGGTGTAACGCCCCCTGCCAATGACGAAGGGCTTCCCTGCAAAGTAACAGGGAACCTGTACACCCTGGCTTGGGCACAGTACATCGCCACCGGGATGTCGGGACGCACCAGGGCCCCGCAATCTTGCAACCAAGAACGAAAATCCACCATGCATTATAAATGGCCCGGAGCTCCAGCAGATTGATGCGGCTGCGACGGTCCGCACCCGACCAAAGACCCTGAGTCCGAAGGCCGTCGAGGTGCACCCCTAAGCCTATGCCGAGGAGTCCATCGGCAGAACCTTCTGATGCGGGGATACGAAGAGGTGGCCCACCAACGAAACAAGCGTGTCAAGGAGGGAGGCACCACAATGTGCTGGGAAGCGGGATCCCGATCCTGCCATCACTGAGATGCTCGGGTCCAGCGGGGAACACGAAGATGAAACCAGGCGAACATCGGGACATGAACCGTGGAGACCCATGATCCCAAAAGGATCAGCATCAGCTCGGCCGAGGCCGAAGACCGCTGAGACACCATCTGACTCAAGCGCAGACAGGCGGCCTGCCGAGGCAGAGGCAGAAAAAACCGGAGGCGGACCGAGGACAGAGGGGCCACCATCCGGCATAACCAAACAAGGACCTCCCCCTGAGGCCGAGACAAGAAGGAGCGCAGACCAACTGGGTCCAGGTCCGCCCCGACAGACTCCCGAGACTGGGGCGGGCAGGCCAGGACCAGACGCAGATGGGAGGATGGGAATGCCCAACCGACAGAAGCGAGGCTATACTCCCGGTGCGTAGACACGGAGACACCTCTCCCGAAGGGAGGGGAGGAATCCCCAGAAGGAGAGCCGCCCGGAGGCTATGCGAGAATAGTCAAAAAGACGGCCAGGAGTCGCCGAAGCCGGCGGCTGGACCATAACCCGGCGCTGCTGCAGCTATTGCGGCTGCTGCGAAGGAGGCCGAGATAACACAAGAAAGGTATCCGGAGGGCCCCTCCGGAGTAGGAGTCCAAACCACCAAGGCAGACGGGATTCAGCTGAAGGCGTCCCGATAGGCGAAGGACCGGTCGCGTCCTGAGAGGCGGTTAGTGGCCACCGCAAGAGAGGCCTCAAGAAGCACAGAACTCACGCAAGTAAAAGTGGCGAGACGATCCTGGAGGTTCGGATCCTCAGCCACACTCTGCGCCAAGCGAGATGACGCATGGCAGGAGCAATAGAGCCGGAGCAGGGAGAGAGTCTCCTCCAGGAAACGGAACTCCGTACTACAAGAGTCCGTCACGGCTGCCCGGACTGAACCGAAGAGAAAGCGGAGAACCCTTTCGAACAGGAGATGGAGACGCCGAGGCACAGAGCCCCAGACGACGTCAAGGCACTAAGCCCCCGTCAATAACGGGGCGCAAACCCGCAGTCGACGCCGAGGCCCAAAGCCTCAGCCGCTGCGGAGGTATAAAGCCACCAGCGACGTTGCGGCCTCAAGCCACAGTCGACATCGAGACACAAGGCCACAGCCAACCAAAGGGCACAAAGCCCCTAGCGACGGCAAGTCACAAAGCTCCAGTCGACGGCGAGGCACGAAGCCTCGGCAACGACGAGGCACAGGGCTCCTGCCAACAATGAGGCCCCCAGCCTCAGTCGACGTCAAGGCACAAGCCTCAGGCGACGTCGAAGCACAGCGTCAAGTGACGCGGAGCACACGGCCGCAGCTGACGTCGAAGGTACAAAGCATCCGTCGACGTCGAAGACACCCAGCCCCAGTCGATGTCGAGGCAGAAAGTCGAAGCACAAAGCCGTAGACGACGTCGAGGCACCAAGCCGTATTCTATGTCGAGGCACCAAGCCGCAGTCGACGCCGAGGCACCAAGCCGCAGTCGACGCCGAGGCACCAAGCCGCAGTCGACGCCGAGGCACCAAGCCGCAGTCGACGCCGAGGCACCAAGCCGCAGTCGACGCCGAGGCACCAAGCCGCAGTCGACGCCGAGGCACCAAGCCGCAGTCGACGCCGAGGCACCAAGCCGCAGTCGACGCCGAGGCACCAAGCCGCAGTCGACGTCGAGACACAAAGCCTCAAACGACGTCGAGGCACCAAGCCGGAGTCAACGTCGAGGCACAAAACCCCAGTCGAGGTCGAGGCACGAAGCCTGAGACGAGGTCGAGGCACGAAGCCCCAGTCGACGTCGAGGCACGAAGCCCCAGTCGACGTCGAGGCACGAAGCCCCAGTCGACGTCGAGGCACGAAGCCCCAGTCGACGTCGAGGCACGAAGCCCCAGTCGACGTCGAGGCACGAAGCCCCAGTCGACGTCGAGGCACGAAGCCCCAGTCGACGTCGAGGCACGAAGCCCCAGTCGACGTCGAGGCACGAAGCCCCAGTCGACGTCGAGGCATGAAGCCTCAGTCGACGTCGAGGCACCAAGCCTCAGTCGACGTCGAGGCACCAAGCCCCAGTCGACGTCGAGGCACAAAGCCTCAGTCGACGTCGAGGCACGAAGCCCCAGTCGACGTCGAGGCACGAAGCCCCAGTCGACGTCGAGGCACGAAGCCTCAGTCGACGTCGAGGCACGAAGCCTCAGTCGACGTCGAGACACGAAGCCTCAGTCGACGTCGAGGCACAAAGCCTCGGTCGACGTCGAGGCACGAAGCCTCAGTCGACGTCGAGGCACAAAGCCTCAGCCGACGTCGAGACACGAAGCTCCAGTCGTCGTCGAGGCACATCGAGGTTCAGAAGTCGGCACCGTACCAATTAAACTGGTAATAAAGGTGCAGCAGTGCGCTCCATAAAGGGCAACCTCGAGATGTGTATTCCCATGAAAGGAGGCACGCTTCGAAGGTCTCGTAGAGGCGGGCACGACTGCACACGATGCCTGGAATGCCTGAGACTCAGCCGGTGGCATTACCGAGGTAACGCAGCTAGAAGAACAGAAAGAAAGAAAGAAGACTTACCGGGGATCGAAACTACTCAGTCCGATTCCAACGAAGGAAAAAGGGTCCCGGCCATCCTGCTCACACGAGGTGAGCCCAGAGAGAGGCCAAGGAAGAAGAAAATACAGCTGCAGCCAAAAGAGGCCTAGCCGCATGGCTGAGGCCCAAGAAGGGCCTGCCGGTGGAACCAATAAAAAGTCCTTTTTTTTTTTTTTTTTTTGAAACAAAGGAATACACGATCAATCAACAAACGCACAGCGACTCCCTAACAAAATAAAGAACCCGCGGTGCTAGAAAGGCACTTAGAAGAACGCAGAGAAGAGAGACAGGGCTTTCTGGCTCCGCGGAAAACTAAGAACTGAAGACCATGAGGAGGGGATGCGCCCTCTAGTGGATCAGGAAGGCACACACATGCGTGGTGCAGCACTAGCAAACTTGAAATCTTCAATCAAGTTTGCTTGAAAAGCTGTCCGCATCGGGGCTCCGTGGATGACATCACCCACATGTGAGAATATGCTGCCTGCTTGTCCTGGGATAAAGGAGATTACAACCTATATGTAAAGTCTGATTAAAATTAAGTATTAGAGCATATGCATTAATGATAGAAGAATTATGCTATGTCTCAAATGCGTCCCTATACAAGTAACTTTTTAAAGAGCTTTTAAATTTTTCTAGTGAGGACTGACCACGTAAGTAAATTGGTAAGTTGTTCCAGATCTGGGGTGCTACAACTGAAAAAATAGTAGATCTCCTAGTACCTATTACTTTTAAAGAAGGGATAGTCAGCAGATGCTGTTTGGTTGATCTAAGTGTCATAACTGGAGAATATGGTATTAGAAGATGATCCAGAAATATTGGTGCATTAGTTTGTTGGATTTTAAAGGTTATCAGTGCAATTTTATAAATTATTCTATGCGAGGAGGGTGGGGAAGAGACCTGGAAGGGCCCAGGTGTTGCCCCCAAAGCTGGCTCCATCTGGCCAACAACCCTAAGCTCTACTGAGACTGCAGCCAAAGGAGAAAATAGCCTTCCAAGACCCAGAGCTGAAGCCAAGAGTTAGCAAGATAGCAGCCATCCAATCTGCTGGAGATAAAGCATACTAACTGGCCAGGAGAGGTTCCATCCATCATATATTCCTACAAGTCAGTTCTCTATCTCTACCTGCTGGCAGATGTGTGCTTTCCCACCAGTCTCTGGATTCATCTGCTGCTGGCACTAAGGGAATGCACATTACTCCTGGCAGAATTCTGCGCAACTACACATTGCAGAAATTGTGCCGAATGCCCAGGGACACAGAATTGCCGGTGTTCTGTGCAGAATTTCAACACTCCCATTTCTGTGGTGCAAATTGCAGCCGGTGACATTTTCAGGCAACCAGCACATGCTCTGCAGGCTTCCCTCTACCATGGTTCTGCTCTCGATGATGTCACTTCCTCTTTCTTCGGGCCAGACCACAGGGAAGCCTACAAAGCTGGCAGCAGATTGCCTAAATCAGCACTCCCGAGGTACACAGGATGTATTGAAGACAATGGGGAGAGATTGAGAAGTGCTGATTGGGGAGGATAGGGTAATAGATCTTGGCTGGGGAGGGGGGTTGGAACAGAGGTGAGGGGAGCTGGGACAGGAGTGATGGAGATGTTGGCTGGGGGGGGGGGGGGCAGGCATTCTCTGTTTTCTCTTCTGTAATTCTCTATCATAATTTCTCTATCGTAATTGGATTGTACTGAATTTCGACACTGTGAACCAAAACTAAAACCCAGACCCCTCCTATGGTCAGCATACCTTCTACAAAACTGGTCAAATATCAATCATTTTTGGCATAGAGAAACCTAATTGTATACTGAGTAGCACTTTAAAATAATTTTAATCTTGGGGGTAGTAAATGGTTGAACATTTTGTGCCATTTAAATGGTTCTTGGCCTCCTGCTACCAGCCTTCTGACCAGTTGAACCTGACTGTCTAAGAGGTTTCAAAAAGTTGTCCAGAGTGCATTTCTTCCAATCTGCTGGCTGCGTGTATGAGCTGGGTTCATAAATTCAGCTCTTCACATAAGCTGGATAAAGCCCAGGGAAAGGCCACACACTTGAGCAGAGGTGGTGTCCCAATGGCCCCTGATGAGGCCTGCAAAGAGTCCCCAAACTCTGTGCACTTGCTATTTGTACTATTGCCAAAACCAAACACCGAGTGGGATATTTTTCCCATTTTGTGGACCCACTTTAGCTCCCCAGCCCTAGAGGACTCAGATGAGGAGAGGACCGAAGCTCCCAACCCCTTCCCTCACGTGCCGCGGTACAAAGATGCTCCTTCGATCCCTGACTGTCGCAATCCTCTCATGAATTCAATAGATTAGGAGCAGAAGAGTCCATCCCATTTGATATTATACAAAAATAAAGGGGCTTTGAGACAGGAAAAAAAAAACACTGTGAGGGGGTGGGGGAAAAAAGAAGATCAATAAAATCCAAGATGGCTGCCTCCACGAAAATTGCACCAAAAACAGCCCGTGAAGACAATGTAAAATAATAAACACTGAAATAGGGATTTTGGAGGTGGGAGACCTGAACTCTACCCCCAGAAACAGATAAAAAAAGCTATTTTTAGGCCTTTCTGATTTTCTCATAGGAGATAACAGAGTTGTACTCACAGACATTGAGTGCCATGCCTGTCAGCTTTTTTCACTGCAACTGAAGTGAAGGGAAAGGAACTTCTGCTTCAAATTTTCTCCAAATGGACCAATATTCAGGATCTTTGGGCTGCCAGTTGGACAGACCCTACTGAAACCTCTGCCCCCTCAGAACCTATCAACGTGACCGGGGACGGGAAAATGTAGACTGCGCCCTGATACCCCCCAAGGGCTCTTACTCAGGGTGCAAACAGTCTGCACTTAAGCCTCTGAAAGGTCAGGAAGCAAGCAAGCTTGCTCCTAGGGGAAGGGACCCCGAGCTTTAAGGTGGCTCTACAGGTACACCTGAAGTTTGCCCTATGAAGCTGCAGACTGGCTCCAAGAAAACTGCGTCCTTTCTCAAGCACAGAACCCCTCCAAAAGGAGTCTCACTACACCAAAGCCACCGACTAAAATGAACTTAAATGAAAAAATAAGAAAAAGGGGTGATAGACTCAAGAGCAATGTAAGGAAATTCTTCTTTACGAAGAGGGTGGTGGATGCCTGGAATGCGCTCCTGAGAAGTGGTGGAAAGGAAAATGGTGACAAGAGTTCAAAAAAGCGTGGGATGAACACAGAGGATCTAGAATCAGAAAATAATAGTAAATATTGAAGAACTAAGGCCAGTACTGGGCAGACTTGCATGGTCTGTGTCTGTATATGGCCATTTGGTTGAGGATGGGCTGGGGAGGGCTTAAATGGCTGGGATGGTGTAGATGGGCTGGAGTGAGCTTTGACAGAAACTTCAGTAGTTGGAAACTAAGCACAGTACCGGGCAGAGCTTTGGATTCTTGCCCAGAAATAGCTAAGAAGAAAAAAAAATTTTTAACTGAATCAGGTTGGACAGATTGGATGGATCATTCAGGTCTTTATCTGCCATCATCTACTATGTTACCAGAAGCAGAGCAGATCAGAAAGACTTCTACACGGTTCGCTTTGAGAAATAAAAACTGCATGGGGCTCTGTGTTCCTTAGCTATGTGGGAGGAGCAGAGGAAATAAAGTATGTGGTTTTCTGCAAGACCTGGTTCATGGGTTGAGATAAAACACCTTTTGTATTGATTCTGGAGGGGACGTAACAGAAAATCACATTGGTCACACAAAAGATTAAAACAATTGGTTAAATGTTAGTCTATTTCCTGAGATTAACAGATTGACCACGATAAATTGTAGAATCAGTCACTCACCGGTCATGTCAGCCTTCAGGATCTCAGCCTGTCTGCAAGACAAAAATCATAAATATTAGAAACAAGGAAAAACAAAATTAGAGAACAATTTTGTAAGAAGTGAACATAAGAACAAGAACATAAGAATATAAGAAGTTGCCTCCACCGGGATCAGACCAGAGGTCCATCGCACCCAGCGGTCCGCACCCGCGGCGGCCCATCAGGTCCATGACCTGTCAAGTGTTCCCTGCCCTAAAAAAACCTATCCTTACTTCTATCTGTATCCTTCAATCCCCTTTTCCTTCAAGAATTTATCCAACATAACAAGCTTTGCCATACTGGTAAAAACCAAAGGTTCATGAAGTCCAGTATCAAAAGAGTAAAAACAGATTTTATGCTGTTTATCCTAGAAAAGTAGTACATTTTCCCAAGTCCATCTTAATGACTTATGTATGGACTTTTCTTTTCAGAAATTACCCAACTTTTTAAAAACCCCGCTAAGCTACCTGCTTTTACCACATTCTCTGGCAACAAATTCCATTGTTTAAATTACATGCTGAATAAAGAAATATTTTCTATTCATTCTAAATTTACTACTTAGTAGCATCATTGCATGTCCCCTAGTCTTTGCATTTTTGGAAAGAGAAAACAAACAATTCATGTTGTCCACATAATGGTAAACACCAAAAACAAAGAAAAGAGGAGACTCAGAGGAGACATGATAGAGACTTTCAAGATCATGAAGGGCATAGAGAGGGTGGAAAGGGACAGATTCTTCAGATTATTGGGAACCACAAGCACAAGGGGGCACTCAGAGAAGCTGAAAGGGCACAACTTTAGAACCAATGCTAGGAAGTTATTTTTTACACAGAGGGTGGTGGACACCTGGAATGCGCTTCCAGAGGTTGTGATAGGGCAGTGTACCGTACACTACGGGGGTTCAAGGAAGGATTGGATAAATTCCTGAACGATAGGGGGATTGAAGGATACAGATAGAGGTAAAGATAGGTTTTAGACAGAGTATGGATAGAAGGATAAAAGGGATAAGAGAAGGATCACATTACAGGTCATAGGCCTGATGGGCCGCCGCGGGTGCAGACTGCTGGGCACGATCGACCTCGGGTCTGACCCAGCGAAGGCAACTTCTTATGTTCTTAAAGGACTGCAGAGTAGAATGTACAAGGTGCAGGAATCTTTATTAAAAGTCTATATAAAATAGTAATCCATAAAAAATGGCTCTCTTATACATGGAATGCGGACCCAACACGGTCCATGTTCTGGAGAAACACTCCTTCCTCGGGGGTCCGGGGTATAGAGTCATGCGGAACACACCTTTGTAGTATAAAATAATCAAAATTTGTGAATCAAAGGCAAGAAGTTCTCCTTCTGGGCTAACACACAGTGTGAATGCTGCAACCGAAAGTGAAAAGGTAGACATTTTATGTAGTGTGGAAACACAAATGTGCAGTCAAAAGCAAAAAGCAGCCAAATCAAATGTATTTCTACAGTACTTTTTCTGAAGATCTTGTTGCTCATACAAAGAACATACCAAAAAAAAAGCCCAACAAACATCAAAACTATAAAATAGCCAGAAGCAATTTTTATCATATACCATATATTCATCCAAGTTGATCTTGTGTATGTCAAGGTTAGTTTTAGGACTGAAAATGGCCAAAAATGTTGCGATCCGTATATAAGCAGAGGCTGGGTCCCACATTGCTCCCTCCCTTCCATTTCCAGGTCCTACTTTGCTCCCTTTCTTAATAATTTTTTTTCTATTCCGCCTTTACCTAAATAGTTCAAGGACAGATAAAAGACATGAAAGAACCAGACCAATATATATGGGAATTAGATTTAAAACATAATTTACATAGCATAATTTAAGCCAAATTTAAATCAATCATGATGGAAACAAAAAAAGACTTTAAAAGTTTTCTGAACTGACGATAATGCCAAAGGAAGTTGGTTCCAAACACTAACAAGTTGATATTGACTTGCAGGGCCGCCATCAGGGCAGTACTACCAGTCCTGCATTCAGGGGCCCGGAGCCGACAGGGGGCCCGGGCTCCCCCAGGGTCTCAAGCATAGTCTCCTCTCCTTCTCCTTACCTGCCCTACCGCAGCACACAGCCGAACGGAAATCTTCCCAATGTCAGCGCTGACGTCGGAGGGAGGGCTTAAGCAAAGCCCTCCCTTCCTCCGACGTCAGTGCTGACATCGGGAAGACTTCCGGTCGGCTGCTTGCAGCAGGGCAGGTAGGGAAAAGGCAGTCGTGTACCGAAGGGGGGGGGGGGGGGGAGTGTGCACAGCCGATCAGGTCCCCTTAGCCTTGTGGCGCATCTCCCGACCGACCGACAACAGGCCCAGCCGACAAACCTCCCTGCCCTGCAGCCGCGAATCTAAATTACCTTCTTACAGCAGCTTCAATACTCCAGCTGCTGTAAGAAGGTAATTTAGATTCGTGGCTACAGGGCAGGGAGGTTTGTCCGACCGGGCCTGTTCTGTTGTCGGTCGGGTGGGGAAGCGCCACAAAGGTAAGGGGCAGGGAGGGAGAAAGGGAGGAAAGGTGGAGTGGAGAAGAAAAGACACTTAAGGGAAATGGGTAAAACTGAGGGGGGAGAAGGCCGCTGAAAGCACTGGGGAAGACAAAGGGGTGGAGAAGGACGCTGAAAGGACATGGAGAAGACGGGAGGGGGGGGAGAAGGACGCTGAAAGCACATGGGGAAGACAGAGGGGGGAGAAGAACCCTGAAAGGACATGGGGAAGACAAAGGGGTGGAGAAGGACACTGAAAGCACATGGGGAAGACAAAGGGGTGGAGAAGGACACTGAAAGCACATGGGGAAGACAGAGGGGGGAGAAGGACGCTGAAAGGACATGGGGAAGACAGAGGGGGAGAAGGACACTGAAAGGACATGGGGGAGAAGGACACTGAAAGAAAATGTGGAAGACAGAGGGGGGAGAAGGATGCTGACAGGACATGGGGAAGATGGGGGGGAGAAGGACGCTGAAAGGAAATGGGGAAGAGAGAGTGGGGAGAAGACACTGGCAGGGAAGAAGATAGAGATGCCAGACTATGGCGGGAGCGGAGGGAAGAAGATGGGTGCCAGACCAATTTGGGAGGGGGGAGAAAGGGAGAGGCACAGTAACAGAGCAAATGGAAGACGCAGAAAGAAGAGAGACAGTGGATGGAAGGAATTAAATGAGAACATGAGGAAAGCAGAAACCAGGCAACAAAGGTAGGAAAAAAATTCTTTTTTTTTTTTTTTTTTTTGCTTCAGGATAAAGTAGTATATTAGTTGTGTTGATAAAAATTTATAAACATTAGAGGCTCTGGTTGAAACCCGTTTACAAAGTATGTATTCTTCCCAATTAATATTTCCAAATTAATAAAGTCTTTTTGCTTATTTTTAAATGGATTTCTACCAGAGCCTTTAATTCAGTAGCATAATTAAATGAAATAACTATTTCTGTAGTTTATAGGGACGGGCGGGGATGGAGGGGATTCCTCGCGGGGACGGAGGGGATTCCTCGCGGGGACAGATGGGACTTTGGCAGGGACGGGTGGGATTTCTGTCCCCGCGCAATTTAAACATGCACCTTTCTTCCTCCATCCCATGCACCTTTCTTCCTCCATCCCATAACACACACAGCCTGGTGGTGATGATTATCAGATTGATTCATGAATATATAATGATGTTATGAGTGTGCACCTCTTCCTTCCCATCCTCCTTAGCATGTCACATACAGCATGTTACATTACACAAAGTCTGTGTAATGTGACATGCTGTATGTGACATACTGAGGAGGATGGGAAGGAAGAGGTGCACACTCATAACATCACTATATATTCATCCATAGCTGCATGTTAATGATGTGCTCATATGCACTTATTTATCATCATTATATATACATCATCATAACATGCAGCTGTGGATGTGTAAGGACAGGCTGAGGAGGATGGATGGGAAGGAAGGAAGGTGCACATATCAACATATCGTACATTTTTAACATGCATGATGCAACTATAGGCAAGCTGAGGAGGATGGGATGTATGTTCAGATATGCGCTCAAATGTGTATGTTTAGATATGCACTCAGATGTGTATGTTTAGATATGCGCTCAGATGTGTAGTTTTTTCTGATATATTTATTAAGCTTACAGTATTTATAAAAACACATTTAATACTTGTTACAAAAAATATTGTGCAATTGTGATCTACTTCTGGCCTACAAAGGTCAAAAGAAATCCTTAACTGAGATTTTACATTTAAAAGTGAATTATAGCTACTAGCACTATTATTTATTAGCGAGTCCCTGCCATAAGGGGGTTCGCGGACCCTGACACTGGCGGATCCTCCTGCGAGATGTTCAAACCTTGTAAAGCCTTAGAAATCAACAAGGAACGTTCCTCCCTGTGAAACAGACGGAGCGCGGAAGGATCATCCCCGTCCCTACCCGACAGCTCCTCCGCGTCTAAATCCGGGACCTCACCGTCCTCCAACTCCTCAGGAAGAGTCAGAGACACGGGGGAGACGGGGATAGCGTCCCCCTCGTCTGCCGTTGCAAGCCTGCGCCGCTTGGCCGCCTGAGCCTGCACCGGAGGAGCAACCTTAGGAAAGGAAGCAGACCCAGCCGAATTAGGAATAGTAGGAGAAGCAGTCAGAGTAGGCAGTAAAGGCAGACTCAAATTCACCACCTGAGCAGGCTGAGAGCTCTGTAACACAAAGGCCCTGTGCAACATCATGATAAATTCCGGCGAAAATGAGCCGAGCCCACATTCTGCCGGTCCAGTCTGCCCTGCCCCGTGGGACAAAAACGCGGCTTCCCCCAGCACTCCCGACGCATCGAGAGCCGCCGCACTCGCTTCAGGCGCCCGCGTGGTCGGCAACATGGCCGACGCGACCGCGCGGGAAGAGGAGCCCGAGCGCGCCTCCTCAGCGCTGGAAAACTCCCCTTCACCCAGCTGCAATAAGGAATCGGCCTGCGCGTCTGCACATCCCGCAGAGCACAGACCCGACGGTGTCCTGCGCATCCCACAGCGCGAACACCGCTTTACCGATTCAGCAGCCATGTTTAATTTTTTTTTTTTTAAATCGGAGAATCCCGCCAAAAAACTACCGACGCAGAACGCCCGATCTAACCCCTAGAAACGGACCAAATCGCACGTGTCTAACCAAACTCAAATCCAACTCACCTAACACAAGCACACCTCCAAATGTAGAAAGGTTATAGCTGGCAGTTACAGTCTGAACGCTGACCCGGAGGCACAGCACAGCACAGAAAGGCTCTGACCCTGTTTTTTTTTTTGTTTTGTTTTTAAACTGGAAAGAAGAAAGAACACAGAGCCAAATGAAACCCTTCAATCCAATGGAGGGGAGGGTGGAGAAGGGACCTGGGGGGGGGCCCAGGTGTAGCTCCCAAAGCTGGCACCGCTCAGCCAGACACCCCTTTCTTAACTGAAAAGAACTAGTCTTAATAGAAGAATAGAAAAGTCCCAGAAATTTATTCCTGCACAGCCAGAATCCAGGAGCTAGATTGATAGCTCCAAACTAGAGAGTTGCGCGGGGACAGAAATCCCACCTGTCCCCGCCAAAATCCCACCCGTCCCCACCCGTCCCCGCGAGGAATCCCCTCCGTCCCCACCCGTCCCCGCGAGAAATCCCCTCCGTCCCCACCCATCCCCGCGAGGAATCCCCTCCGTCACCATCCTTCCCTATAAACTTCAGAAATAGTTATTTTATTTAATTATGCTACTGAATTAAAGGCTCTGGTAGAGACCCATTTACAAATAAGCAAAGAGACTTTATTAATTTGGAAATATTAATTGGGAAGAATACATACTTTGTAAATGGGTTTCTACCACAACCTCTAATGTAAATATAAAATATAAATACTCAGCTGATGAGAACCCACAAACTGTCAGCTGAGGACTTCCTTTGCAGTTGGCCGGGGGTCCCTTTTGCCAAGCTTAGCAGGCAGCAGTAGCGTCCCTGAGTCACAGATGCTGGCACTTCAGTGGCTCATGGATGCTGCCAGCGACTGCTGCGTTTGGTGGAGGGGAGTTCTGGCCATCTCTAGAGGAGGTCCTCTGCTGGCGGTGCTTGGGGATCCCCACCAGTCACAGCAAGGGTCAACAAGTACTTCAACACTGTAGAAATAAAACCAGAAATGCATTTCCTTTTCTTTTGAACACAAAACAAAGACATCTGCCATATACATTTCCCAAAGCTAACATATTTTAGTCAATAAATTCCATTTTTTACCTTCATTGTCTGGAGACTTATTTTTCCATAAAGTTGGTCCCAGTTTCTTTTTTCCGCTTTCCCATCTTCTCTAAATTCTTCTGTTGCTGTCCATTGATTTCCCCTACCATGGTCCAGCATTTATCTCTTTCTCATCTTTCATGCCTGCCCACCAGCCCCATGCCCAACATTTCTCCTTCTATCACCCCTCTCCAACACTATGCCACATCTCTCCCTCCATTCCCTTCACCACTGTCCAATATTCCTCCCTCTTGCATCCCTTTCAATCTGTCCCATTGTTCCCTTGCCACATTTCTCACTCTCATCTTTTTCTTCCCTATCACATTCTGTACCTTCCTCCCTACGACCAAAAATTCTCCTCTTTCTTCCATTTGCCGTGTGTGTGCCGTGAGGGAGGTCTGGTGCCCCAGAGTAAGAGCAGGGGTGCCCACACTTTATGGGCTTGCGAGCTACTTTATAAAGACTAAGTCAAAATGATCTACCAACAATAAAATTTAAAAAAAACACAAAGCACAATGAAAGGCAGAGAAAATGTTAATTATTCATATTCCGGGTTTTTTCAAAGAGGTCACGGCAGATGACTCTATGCAATGTCACCTCGGTAACAAAATACAAAAATAGACAAATACACCCCCTCCCTTTTTACTAAACCACAATAGTAGGTTTTAGCACAGGGAGTTACGCTGAATGCCTCACGCTGCTCTCAATGCTCATAGGCTTCCTGCGCTAAAAAACGATATTGCGGTTTAGTAAAAGGGAGCCATAGTGCAAAATATAGACAGCAGATATAAATTCTCAAAACAGACACATTTTGATCACTAAATTGAAAATAAAATCATTTTTCCTACTTTTGCTGTTTGGTGATTTCATGAGTCTCTGGTTGCACTTTCTTCTTCTGACTGTGCATCCAATCTTTCTTCCTTTCTTTCAGCCTCCTGTATGTTTCCTCTCCTCCAGACCTCATTCTCTCCCCCAACTTTTTCTTTCTGACTCCCTGTTCCCCCTTCTTTCTGTCTCCCTGTCTGCCCCCTTTCTTTCTTTCTCCGTGCCCTCCCCCAAGCCACTCGGTTTGCTGCCACCGCCATCGGGGAATAGCCCCCAAGCCACTGCTGTCCCAAGCTTTCCCTGCAGAAGCGACGCGCTGACCAGCATTCCGCTCCCTGATGTCAATTCTGACGTAGGAGAGGAAGTTCCGGGCCAACAAGGCATTTCTCCTCATTCCATCCAGCCTGAGCCCCATCTCTCCTTGATCCAGCATTTCCCTTCTGTGTTTGTCAGAATTACCATTCCACCTATTTTCCAGCATCACCCTTCTTTGTGTCCATCTCACCTATATCCCTGTCTCACCACTTTTTCAGAATCTTCATTTGTCTCTGTCCTTGTCTTTACCCCATGTTCACCATTTGCCCTTTCAATGTCTTTATCTCCCCCCCCCCCACACTTTTTCAGCATTACTTCTATGTCTCTATTTCACCTCCTCTTCATGTCCCCTCTGTATCTCTATCCTTATTCAGTAGGTCCTGCTTACTCTTTCTCTTCTTTGTGTCACTATCTCCATTTTCAGCTTTCCCCCCTTTTCCTTTGTTACTGCACCCGGTAGCCAGAATCTTTCCACCCTCCCTCCACTCCGGCCCAGCCCAGTATGAAATATTTCCTTTTGTTTCCCTCCCCTCTCTCTTTCTCTCTCTCTTCTCCTCCCTCACCCACGAGTCCTGCATCTGGCCCTCTCCCTTCTACCTGCACCTGGCAACACCCCCCTGCTCCGTGGCTCTCTTCAGCAACTCGTCAGCAGCGGTGATCAAGACAAGCTGCCGACATCGAGGCCTTCCCTCTATGAGTCCCGCCTTTGTGGAAAAAGGAAGTTGAAACAAGCGGGACTCGCAGAGGGTAGGCCCCGACGTCAGAAGCTTGTGTCGATCGCTGCTGCTGAGTTGCCGAAGAGAGCCGCGGAGCAGGGGGTGTGGCCGGAAGCAGGTAGAAGGGAGAGGGAGATAGGAAGGCTGTAGAAGCTCCGGAGCATGACACCTACCCCGGCCAGGATGATTTCTTTTTCAGTCGTGCAGCTTACAAGTCCGGCGTCGCGGCGGGAAATAGCCATGCTGAGCAGTGAGCTCAGCACGTACACAGATGAAAGCCTTGCTTGCTGATTGGTCGGCGGCACGGCGGGGCGGGGCCGCCGGACCAATCAGCAAGCAAGGCTTTCATCTGTGTACGTGCTGAGCTTACTGCTCAGCATGGCTATTTCCTGCTGCGACGCCGGACTTGTAAGCTGCACGCCTGCATCGCCAGAATTTAGGTAGGCTGTTTTCATCCCTGTGGGAGTCCCGTGGGCCAGGGGGCGTCCCCGTGGGAGTCCCGTGGGTCAGGGGGGCATCCCCGTGGGAGTCCCGTGGGCCAGGGGGCATCCCCATGGGAGTCCCGTGGGCCAGGGGGGGAACCCGCGGGATCCCCGCGGGACCCGCGGGATCCCCGTTCCCGTGCAGACCTCTACTCCAAACCCCTGCTGGGAGATAGAGCAAACTGAATGGACAGGAGGAATACCAGTCTATAAGACCACCTGTTAATCAGTTTCTCTATCTCCACCTGCTGGTCGATGTGAGCTATCCCCACTTGTCTCTGGATTCATCTGCTGCTATGCTAAGGAATAGACATATGTTAGTTTAGAATAGATAGGTATAGATTAGTTTAATTTAGGTTAGGTTAGGTTAGGGCCCTGCTGAAAGAGTCTACCTTGACGCGGTTGCAGGCTTACAAATCTTTTGGTCAAAGAGTGCGGCGACAGAGAAAAGTATGTGTGTATTCGGCCCATGGAAGAAATGGGTGGGGGGCCCAATAGGATTGCTCAGTAAGGGGCCCAGAAATTTCTGATGGCGGCACTGTTGACTTGACAAAGAAAATTATCATATAGACTTTACATTCTTAACCGTAGGAAATTTCAATTGAAAAGAATCTCTCATTTGATATTCAAAAGAAAGTTATCCAATAAGGACACTAGATTTATCAGATAATCAGAAACATTACCTATTGAGATCTTTTAAACTGTAACTCCTAACTTGAATTTTATTCTAGCTTCCAAAGGAAATGAAGTCTATTGTAACAGGGTTGCAAATGCTCAAATTTCCATAAATCAAGGAGAATGTTTTATTCAGGAAATCAGTATTTTGCAGCACCCACACAAACTGTTGTTTTATCAAAATACCCCACAAATCAGAATTTCACTCACCAACTCTTTCAACACCATCTCAGCTAAATTTCCTCTTTGAACCAGAGAGTTGCGCAGGGACAGAAATCCCTACCCATCCCTGCCAGAAACCTGCCCATTCTCATTCATCCCTGCCAGAATCCTGCCTGTCCTCACCCATCCCGCGAAGAATCCCCTCCATCTCCGCCAGAATTCTACCCATCCCCGCGAGGAATCCCCTCCATCTACCCCATAAAAATTACCTGTCCCCATAAAAAGCAGCAATTACTTCTGACAGTTTTGATTTTAGTTTTGAGTTTAAAGAAAATTCAAAACAAAGTCAGACATCTGCCAGAACAGGCATAAAACCAATACCCCTTCTCCCTCCCTCTCCCCAGTTGGGTGGGGTTGGCATATCAACAAAATCCTATCCCAAAGAAGTAGTTTTAAGGCAGAATTTGATGAACAGAAAGAAGCTGCCCAATTCTCTCCCCTTCCACTTTTTTTTTTAAAGTTATGTTTTATTAACATTTGATATACCGCTTAAGCATATTACAGATCTAAGCGGTTTATAGTAAAATACAGACAAATTAGGAAAGGAACTCCATTAGAGATAGGAAAACTAGAGATAAGATAAAGAGATAGGATATATAGTATATATTATCATAAAACCTGGCAGGTGGGAGCCTGAAAATAGTCAGAACTAGAAAAAACAGGCTAGTTAGGAAAGAGCCAGGCCAACGAGCATTTTGTGGCTTTTAAGCCACAGCTTCAGGGCCTTGACACCAATGCTCCAGACTATCCTGCAATAACACAAAACTATAATCAAAACATGCTCAGATACCTGTTGCAGATGAAAGGAACAAAAACTGTTTTCCTTTACTCACAATTCGCAGAATAAAACTCCTGCTTGCTACCACACTTTCAAAGGCACCAGTGCAGTACTTGCTATACACTGGGCAAACCTCCAGACCTTTTCATGTATGGCTTTGGGGAGCATAGGAGCAGCCTGTCTTATATGAACCATTGGTCCAACATTGTTCTACTTACCCATATTCAGTACAACTTAAATGCTTCATAGTGGATCATGTGCCACCGCATGACCGTGGTGGAAATAAAAACCACACTCTCTTATGCAGAAAACAGGAATAGATATACCATTTGGGTACTGAAGAACCGAAGGTTTAAATCTTAAAATTGAGTGGCATTTTTTTTTTTTTGAAACAGCTACAATATATTCTTTTGAAAACAGTTATATTGGATTTTTTTTTCAACACAGCAATATTGAAAAGGCTGATCCTTAGCTATGGAATAATCACATTGTTTTGGAGCGTCATTGGCGTAAAGTCAGATACTGTCTCTAAACTGGGTGTGCCTCTGCTCCGCGGCCATTGTAACCATGGTATAAGCACAGAGTTGAAGTGCCGAAGCAGTATGCATATTAAAATTTAATAGGCTGGCATTAGTTAACAACATTTGCAAAGTTCATATATAATTGTCTTTTTCAGATTACAACAAAGGTTCTCCTGCTTTGACGTAACCCCAGAGCGAAACGGTGGCATGCCTCATCGGCAAGGAGCATCTAAATCTAGAGACCAGCAGCAGTGTGAGCCTGGCTTTGCACTGAACAGCAAGGTAAGTTTTTCCCGCTGAATTTTCACATTTTTTCCTGCTGAATTTTCATATTTTTTGTAGCAAAAGTTAATATTTATATTGAACTAAAGTAATATCAGCCATTCCAATGATCTTTTGAATGGCTAGAATTTCAGAGTCATTCAGTGGGATCGAGGCAATAAACAGAGGTTTTTGAAGAAACTTCCCTTTCAAGCACTGCCACAAGATTTGCTCTGGTGGCGTGCAGGGATCCGAGGCTTTTCCCCTTGCATAATAGTATGCCGGGCACGGAGACAGCCCAAACTACCTGAACAACTGCCTCATCCACAACACCTCAACCAGACATAGGAAAACTCATATTCGCCAATTAAGGAGGTCAAACGGAAAAAACTATATGATGACCTCCTAGCCACTCAAGCAGCCAAACTAAACAACCAAATTGCCAATCTACTGATGACATCCCTAGACTACAAAACTTTTAGAAAAGAAATAAACACCATACTCTTCAAGAATTCCCTGGAAAAGAAATAACTCCGCAAGTGTCAAATACCACCTCTCACTAAAGCCAACTGCCCTAAACAAATTACCATACTCATTTCTTATTCTCTTTGAAAATAACCAGATATCTTTTTGGTAAGATCTTTTTGTAATACATCCTTGATAATTTTTTTGTAATCCGCCTTGAACCGCAAGGTAATGGCGGAATAGAAATCCCTAATGTAATGTAATGTATTCTAGAATTAAAGTGTAATTATAAATTGATTATGAACAGTGTAATACAGTAAGGGGCGTAGTGGTGGTTAGATAGACAAATTTTCATCTTCATTTAAACCTACTCTCTCTATTTTGTCTTTCAATCAGTTCTTAATCTATAATAGAACATTATATCCAATCCCATGACTCTCTAATTTCCTCAGAAGTCTTTCATGGTAATAATCAATACAACAGACATCAAAGTATTTCGAAAAGAAATCAAAACATTTCTATTCAGAAAACACGTCATTACCAACTAATATCCTCCCTTTATGCACAAGCTCTCCCTCTATAGAATAACACATTAATCAATTCTTAGAACCTTTCCTATCATACATACTCTGATTCCTATATAAACATTTTCCACACTATCCAATAAACTTCTTATGTCATTATTAGGTAACTTCCAATCTGTAAACCGTATATACTGATATTCTCCACTATATTCTCTTATCACTTGATTCCCTGATATGTAATTTTCATAATTGAATCCTCTACCACACCATGTAATGTACATGAATCACTGTTATGTAATTTATCTAGATAATCTTTATTACGCATTTCTTTTGGTAATGTCCAAATCTCCTATAATTTGTATTCCGACTTGAACAATATATAATGTATAATGTATTCAAAATTAATTTTCCAATGAACTGTTTTCCTACCTTCTTCTACTCTGTTTATAACCTAACTAATTTATTTTTCTCAAGTACTTTAGCAAGAATGTGAGCCTTTGGGACAGTCAGGGAACTCTAAGTACTCTCTCTTCATCTTAATTAATCTTACTTATTGCATTTCTTCTGTTTCTACTGTAAACCGCTTAGAACTTCACGGTACAGCGGTATATAAGAAATAAAATTATTATTATTATTACTTTGTCAAATGCTTTTTGAAAATCCAAATACACAATATCAACCAGCTGACCTTTATCCACATGTTCATTCACCCCTTCAAAGAAATTGCAGTAGATTGGTGAAGCAAGATATCCCTTGACTAAATCCATGTTAGCTATCTCTCATGAGACAGATTTGCATATAATAGAAGTAATATCCATGCAGATCTCTCATACATATTCATTAAAGAGGTCTTGAAAACCTAAAGGCCAACATCCCTTGATTTGGTTTGGCATCCTTCAAAGCAGAAAGCCCAGCTAACACTCAACTGAAGTCTGTTCAATTTAACAGAAAAAGTTTTGCACACACACAAACTCAGTTTAGCTATTTCTCAGAATTATAAAACCACATAAGTCTAATGCAGAATTTTTCAACCGGTGTACCATAGAGTCTGTGGTACACCTTGGGCTCCCACAATCCAGCATTTCTCACTATCTTCCCTCCCGCAGAACCAGGATCGCTGCCTCCTCCTTCTAATACCCCCCCCCTGCATGCTTGCAGCTTACATTTTCAGGTCACCTTGAAGCAACTGACAGGCACTCCCAGGGCTTGCCCTCTGCCATGTCCTGGAAGTTACATTAGAGAGGGTGGGACATGGCAGAGAGAAGGCCCCAGAGTGCTTGTGTCAATTTTTGCGGGTGGCCTGAAAATATAAGCTGTAAGCACGGTGAGGGGTGTTAGAAGGAAGGGGTAGTGATTCCGGACCTGCAGGAGGCAAAAGAGAGAGATGTGCTGGATCTGTGAGAGGAGGAGAAGGGACCAGAGAGAAAAAGAGGTGTCACCGTTTATCACATCATACGTATATTTGTATAGTGTTCATTAAATCAATTTGTGCATTATAAGTCATTTATGCAAGTATAATTGCTGTAAAATGCCTGTTATGGAGAAAACCCACTGAAAAAAATGCCTAAGTATAGGTCCACTGCTTCACTAATGTCCCACACAGGGTATAAGTTCATTCAAAAATGGCAGAGGCCAACCACTCACAAACTTATCTGGAAATCCAAAGGAGAAGAAAAGCCAGCGCTCTCTGACAAGGGACCCTGTTTCACTATCTTTTTCAGGGATCTTAGCTTTCACATTCCACTGTTACCATTCCATCAAGTTATTTCATTCTCTGCTCCTTTTCTTTGCGATCTTCAGGCAGCTATTACTTCTCAATACTACGAGCAATTAGTTCCCTTTACCCTCTAAAAGTTGTGCTGGAATGCACGTTAGCCACTGATATCTCCTCTTAAACAAAAAATATATTTAGTAATTCAGAGGGCATGGGTCTCTTTGTGCAGTCTTCAATGCATTTTTGTTACATTTTTATTCTTGTGGGACTGGTTTTGTTTTCATCTTTTGAGTATCTCTCTCCTTGGCCGATTTGTTGAGTGAATCAAATCAGTAACAAAAACTACTGCATTGAAAGGACAACAGTCACATTAAGCTGTCAACACATTAGCACCCAAAAAGTTTAAGTGGTACTTTTCCCTACTCTGAAGGACACTAACAAATGGGAATCACCAAAACCTACAGTAATATTCATTGACCATATATCCCCTGGAACAAGTGTCTCCGAAGATGAGAAACAAACAAGCCAAAAAATCTGGAACGCTCTTCCGGAGGCTGTTATATGGGAAAGAACCCTTCAGGGATTCAAGACAAGGTTGGATAAATTCCTACTGGAACAGAATATACACAAGTAAGGCTAGACTCAAATAGGGCACTGGTCTTTGACCTAAGAGCCACCGCATGAGCGGACTGCTGGGCACGATAGACCACTGGTCTGACCCAGCAGCAGCAAATCTTATGTTCTTATGTACTTGTATTTCTAAGAACGAAAATATTCAAAAATTATTGACAAAATTCCCAGCACAGACTACTACAGTTTATATAGGAACAGTTTCAGGTGAAAAAGATGTTTATTATGAAATCACACATACAGTTCGTCTTGCACAAATTTGCTTATCCACGGTTGCATCAATTGCAACCAATATTCCCCATTCGCGACACTGTGTTCACAAATTTGTGAACCGGCGCTCACAAAAACCCTCCCTTCCCTGATGCCTAGGCCTTGCAGGCCAACCTCCAAGCCTGCTGTAAGCCCTGGTGATCCAGCAGTGAGAATCTGCAGCAGCTATTTTAGTTTCAAGAAAGGTTTCTACCTTCAGTTCCCCCTCCCTTTGTTATTCTTTCCCTTGAGTTTTTTCTTTCTATCAATTGTAGTTCTAACCCTTCTTCCCTTTTGTTCCCGTTCGTCAATATCTTTAAATAAATGTCATTTCCCCTGGTTTGATTTTGTTTAAATTGTATTTTAATTGGCACATTGTTTTGGCATTTTTGTACACCACCTAGAAGGCTTGATTGAGCGGCATAAGAAATTTTAAATAAACTTGAAACTTGAATATAAGAATTGCCATACTGGGACAGATTGACGGTCCATCAAGCCCAGTATCCTTTTTCCAACAGTGGCCAACCCAGATCTCAAGTACTTAGCTACATCCCAAGTAGTAAAACAGATTTTATGCTGCTTATCCTAGGAATAAGCAGTGGATTTCCCCAAGCCATCTCAATGATTGCCTATGGACTTCTCTTTTAGGAAATTATCCAAGCCTTTTTAAAACCCCGTTAAGCTACCTGTTTTCACCACATTCTCCAGCAAACAACTCCAGGAGCTTAATTACATGTTGTCTGAAGAAATATATTTTCTCCAATTTGTTTTAAATCTACTACTTAGTAGCTTCATTGCATGCCCTCTAGTCCTAGTATTTTTGGAACGAGTGAACAAGCAAGTCACATCTACCCTTTCTACTCCACTCAGTATTCCACTCGGTATTTTATAGACTTATATCACCCCTGAGCCATCTCTCCTCCAAGCTGAAAAGCCCAAGCCGCTTTAGCCTCTCTTCATAGGGAAGACGTCTCAAACCTTTTATCATTTTCATTGCCCTTTTCCTGCACCTTTTTAAAATTCCGCTACATCTTTTTAAAGATACGGCGACCATAATTGTATACAGTATTCAAGTTATGGCATGGGGCAGGAGCGTAGGAGGATTGCTCCTGCCCCAGTTCACCACTGATCACCAGCATTTTTAAAAGTAACCTCTAAAGGTCTTGGAGGCTTCAGAGTTGGCCAGGGCAGGAGGTAAGAGGGATTTGCTTCTGCTGGACCACTAGGGCTTATGGCAGGTCCGGCGAAGGTCTGCAACAGGTGCAGGGGTGGGGGGGCCGGGTACACGGAACCTAACCTTATTCTCCCAATAGGATCTGCACTTCATTTTACACAGTTTTGATGCACAAGGTGTACTGCTGGAACCTAACCTGTATTTTACTCCAGACAGAGCATTTCATTATTTGTGGTCATGAATAATGAGAATAGACTGTATTAGATACATCCTTAGAGATACTATGTAACTATACAAGTAGACAAACAAACTGGTATCAAAAAATACTTTATAGATGGTTAGTCTTGCCATTAGATATGCACAACCATAACAGCCAGGAGATAGTGTTAAGTGGAGCATCTTGACAGTAATCTCAACCAAAGAGCAGCTTCCTTTTCCATCAAGTATTACAATACTATATGCTATAACAAATACAGCACTTCCAGCCTTACATTTTTTTAAACAGTAGAATTGGTTTTTCGATTCGATTTTCCTGCCCAATTGGGTGTTTATTTCAAACATCCTGGTGGGTTTATTTTATAGCTTCTTCACCCCCCTTGCCTTCTCCTAACCACACTAGCACTGTGGTATAAACCAGTGTTTTTCAACCTTTTTTGGGCAAAGGCACACTTGTTTCATGAAAAAAATCACGAGGCACACCACCATTAGAAAATGTTAAAAAATTTAACTGTGCCTATATTGACTATATATAAAGTAATTCTCTTGAATAGGAATCAAATAAACGGGGGCGTGGCTTGGACACGCATGAAGAAAGTCGTGTAATTGGAGAGCTCCGTTAAAAAGACCTTGAAAGATTAAATAAATTGTATGAAATCGGAAGATATATTAAAATTTCACTGGTCCTATGAATAATAAAGAAGAAAAAAGGATGGCAACTGGTAAACAGAATAAAAACGATTTCGCTATATCAGGAAGTAGCAAAAGGGCAAAACCGGAGCAAGAGAGCGGTTTAAAGCTGACAGATACAGAAGTTATGAAAGAATTAAAAGAAATTAAAGAAATGCTCTCGATTATTACTAAAAAAGTTACCGATTTAACGGAAGAGGTTTCAAATATAAATAAGAAGATGGATGTGCTTGAACTGAAATCTAACAACTTAGAAGAAAGAATGCTGATAGTAGAAGAGGAAATCAGTTATAGCCAAACAGACAGGAAAAAAATTGAAATACTCATTAAAGACCTTGAAGATTATTCGAATCGTGAACGAAGAAGTAACATCCGTCTGATTGGCTTGCCAGAAGGAGCAGAAATAGGAAATCCTGTCACCTTCATTGAAAAATTATTACCCAAGCTACTTCCGTTGCAAACGAAATTTCCTATAGAAATAGAAAGAGCACATAGAGTGCCGCTAAAAAGAGCAGTAAACCAACAAGGACCAAGACCTTTTATTTTTAAGCTATTGCGACACCAGCAGGTTATAGAAATATTACAACTGGCTAAGAAAAATAAAGGTTTGAAGTATCAGGATGCTTTTATACATCTAGTACCGGATTTCGCAAAAAATACAGCTGTTAAAAGAAAGAAGTTATTGGATTTAAGACCAAAGCTGAGAGAATTAGGAGCGAAGTTTGGATTGGTATACCCAGCTACTATGAAAGTGACTATTGGAAACAAAACTTTATCTTTCAATGATCCAGATAAATTAGAAAAATTTATTCAAAACCAGGAAGTACCAATGTCTTCTTAAATTGTATATCATATATTTGTTCCTATACATAGATAAATGAATATAATTAAATTAATTAGAACTAGTTTGAAAAAAAAAAAAAGTATATAAATTGATTTAAAAAACGAAATAGAATGTAGTATACTCAATTCAAATATTCTACACTAACGATATTCAAAAATGGAACTCAAATGTAATCAAAATTCTAGGGAGGAAAAAAATTTATTAAGGGAATAATTGAACGTTTTAAATATGAACCAAGTTTATTAAGGGAAGATGTGAATATATTAAGGGAAAAATATATATAATATTGAAGAATGATTTTATAAGGAAAGATGTTCAAGAACACTCAATATTAATTAATAAATTTTAGATAAATGATATTCACTGTTAAAAAAAAAAAAAAGGAAAATATTTAGAAGATTACTTTATAATTTGAATTGATATAAAGTAAGAATCTTCCTCCGTGGGGGGGTGCGCAGCGAGGGTACATGTCGATCATATATAACACTGGATACAGAGGAGAGAATAAAGACTCAGATTCCCAGAGGTCAGTGCGAAGGAACTGCGTATGATGGATACAGGGCAGACACCGGAACTATAAAGAAAGACTTTTATATAAATGTTGGACATATGGACAGGTCTTGTTGTTGCATCGTACGGATCATATATACAGAAGAACTACATATATTGGGAAAAGAAGAAAAGAAGAGGAAACGGAAGATTAAAACGGAAAAGAAAACTACAAACAAGAACAAAGATGGACTGAGACATACTTGAGGGAAATGAGTTTGTATTAAAATTATTCTCTCTTCTGGATTCAACTAACATAAATGTAAAAAGAAATATATATGTGGGTTCGAGATGTGCTTTCGTGGTGGATTCCTCCATGGGAGGGGGTTCTTTTATCATAGAATCGCCAATTATATATCATTGAATTCCCATATTATTTAAAAAAAAAAAAAAACGAATAAGGGGATATTTATTGATATATATTAATATAGGAAATAATATAAAAAAAAAAAAAAATTCTAATTTGAAGTGAATTACTTTTATTACATTAATAACAATTTAGGTAAATTAACAATATAATATGCTTTGAGTATTATATATGTATTTATATATATGTAACATGGCTATACTTATATTATATTTCATTTAAATAACCAATCTCTTAATTTATAGATTACAATAAGAATAGGTCTTTATGGAGTCCTTTATTATCGACTTAAGATGCGTGCTACCAAGTATACACAATTTTTAATTAAAAGGGAGGGTGGGGTGGGGGGTGGGAATAGGGAGAGGGTGAAAAATATTATACATTTTAATGATAAAAAATTAATAATTAAAACTAGAATATTTGGAGAAAAGTGCAGATATCTGATCATAATTTTATTATTAAGAAGATATTTAATTTTACTTAATTTACTAAATGACAATTAAAATTTTTTCCATTAACGTCAATGGTCTGAATCACCCAGTTAAAAGGAAAAAAATGTTAGGTTTTCTTCACAAGCAAAATGCGGATATTTACTTCATGCAAGAGACTCATCTTACAGGGAATGAATCTAATAAACTAATTGGGGGATGGGTATCTAAATGTTTTTTTGCTCCTGCCATAGGGAAAAAGGCAGGAGTAGCCATACTTATTAATAAGAAATGTACTGCTGATTTTAAACTTATAAAAATTGATCCATTAGGAAGATGGGTACATATCAAAATGATAATGGGAAATACAACCCTGGACTTATTTAATTTATATGCTCCTATTTCAAATCAAATGGAGTTTTTTAAAAAAATTCAACAGATATTACTACCATTGGCTACTTCAAATTTAATAGTAGCTGGAGATTTCAATGCTGTTATGGATCCTATTATGGATAAGAAACCTAGTAAAATTATAAAATCGTTAGGGCTAGAAAATTTGATACAATCCTGTGATTTAGTAGATATATGGCGTATTCTTCATTTTAATGATCAGAAATATTCTTTTTGTTCTCAGGTCCATAAATCCTTTTCAAGAATTGATTATATATTTGTTTCTAGTAATTTAGCACAAAAAGTTATGAAAGCAGTTATCGATCCTATTATAATTTCTGATCATGCTGGTGTGTGGATTGATATGAAGAATGATATAAAAACAAATTTTATATCAATTTGGAAATTTGATAATGCCTTACTTGCGGATGAAAATTTTGTAACAGACTTAAAAGTGAAGATAGAGGAGTTTTTTCAAATTAATAACACAGATAATATGAATATTGAAATTATATGGGATGCTTGTAAAGCGACAATGAGAGGAAACATTATATCATATTCGGCTTTTTTGAAAAAACAGCTTAAAAAAAAATTTATGGAGTTGGAAGAAGAAATTAAATCATTAGAAAAAAAACTAATTATTAAATGGGAAAATGTTGTATTACAAAAATTATTAAAAGTAAAAACTAAATATAATGAACTCTCTTCACAATTTGTGAGGAAAGAAATGTTCTGTCAGCAATTTCGGTATTATGGAAACTCAAATAAAGCTGGAAAAATGCTAGCAAATTTTCTTAAAGCAAAAAAAAGAAAAACTAAAATTATTGCAATAAAAGATACAAAAGGCAATACACACACCAACATTAAAGATATTGTAAAACAATTTCTTGATTTTTATAGAGATCTATATACTTCGGATTCTTATGAAAATAAAGAACAGGATGGATTAGAGTTTTTAAATTCATTTATTGGACCAAATATTCCAGAACATATAAAAGGAAGTTTAGAAGAACATATATCATTAAAAGAAATAGAACTAGCATTGAAAGCTCTTAGAGTTGGATCCGCTCCAGGTGGAGATGGATATACTGTTGAATTTTATAAAACATTTCAAAATATTATATTGCCTTATTTATTAAATTTATATCAGTATCAGATACATAATGAAAATATATCAGGTACTATGGCTGATTCTGTAATTATTGTCTTACCAAAACCAAACAGGGATCCTACATTGGTTTCAAACTACAGGCCCATATCATTGTTGAATGTAGATGAAAAATTGCTTGCTAAAGTATTAGCATTAAGATTGGCAAAAGCTCTTCCTTTTATTATAGATGTACACCAAACAGGATTCGTTGCTAAAAGACACTCTTCACATAATACCAGACTGGCAATTCATTCTTTAAATTTAGCGAAAACTATGAACGAACCAGCTTTCTTAATATCGTTAGATGCAGAGAAAGCATTTGATAGAGTGGAATGGAAATTTATGTATCAAGCTTTAAAATGGTTTGGAATAGGACCCTTTTTTATTAAAATGATCCAAACATTGTATAGCTCTCCTGAAGCAAGATTAAATATAAATAATAACATTTCAGAAAGATTTAACTTGTTACGGGGGGTTAGACAAGGTTGTCCTTTATCTCCCTTACTTTTTGATATTGTTCTTGAACCCTTATTAATTGCAATAAATCAAACTAAGGGAATACAGGGGATCACATTTTCAAATTGGGAATATAAATTATCTGCATATGCAGATGACATTCTTTTATATTTGAGGAAACCGGAAGATACCATTCCATGTTTATTAAATCTATTAGATACATTTGGTAAATTTTCTGGATACAAAATAAATTGGGAAAAATCTGAAGTTCTTCCAATTAATGTACATTGTACCAAAGGATTATTTGATTCATATTCATTTCAATGGAAAGAGGAAGGATTAAAATATTTGGGAATTGTTATTAAAAATACAATTGATGATACAGTAACAGAAAATGAAAAAATTTTATTAAAAAAAATAACAGAAATGTGCGAGCAATGGAATCCTTTACATCTTTCATGGTGGGGAAGAGTTCAAACAATAAAAATGATGATCTTACCTGTGGTTTGTTATCAAATGAGTATGATTCCGATATTTTTTCAGGGGTCATTTTATAAAAAATTAAATAGAATACTTACAAAATTTGTTTGGTTTGGGAAAAGACCAAGAATCGCTTTAGCAACATTACAAAAAACGATTCGAGAGGGAGGGGTAAATTTTCCAAATTTTTATAGGTATCATCAAGCCTATATTTTAAGACAGGGTATGTATTGGATCCTCCCAGACCTCATGGAGAATGTACCAGACTGGTTATATTTAGAATGGCGGCTCCTGTTTCCATTATATCCGGAACATCTTATAAGTATAACAATGCCCAAAAAATATAAAGATCACAGAATTTTATTAGATACATGGAAAACATTAAGATTTATTAGTAATATTACACCAGATCCAATAGCTAAATCGTTAAACCAATCCATTTGGGTGAACTCCAGGATCAAAATTGGTGGATTCAAAATAGTATGGAAGCAATGGATAATTGCAGGTATACGGTCTTTAAATGATGTTATAGTAAATGGATCCATGCTTAGTTTTTCACAATTGCAACAGAAATTTGGATTGAACATAACACAATATTTTAAATGGATGCAATTGAAGCAGGCCATACAGGAAGGGTTCCCTGAATGGAAGAATCTTAATACTCAATATAGTTTGCAAATCCTTTGCTTTCAGGCAGATTTTTTAGGACACCAAGCTGCAAAATGGTATAAATTATTATATGGATTTTTAAATTAAAAAAAAAGAACAGGACTTAGGGACATTTGGAGTATTGAGTTAGGACAGACAATTTCTGCAACTCAATGGCAAAAATTTTGGTCCTGGAGAATACATACTACAATGTCAGCATCTATGAGGCAAACATGGTTGTTTTTATTACATAGAGTTTTATGGACCCCTACTCGGTTACAAAAAATAGATAGTTCTAAATCTAATAGATGCTGGCATTGTAAAATAGAAATAGGGACATTAGATCATTTAATCTATTTTTGTCCCTGTATAAATGCTTTCTGGAAAACAATTTGGCCCCAAATTAATATATTATTAGAAAATCATGTTGGACTTACATATGACACAATTTTATTTGGAACAGCAATGAGAACACAGAGTCCAATATCAGCAAATAATAATAAACTTTTATTGATATTAACAGGGGTCGCCATACAACAAATTACTCAAAACTGGAAAGATCATACAAAATTAAATTTCACTTTTTGGTGGAATTCTATTTGTCATATATATAAGATGGAAAAAGCAATAGCGTTACAACATGGTTATATTAAAAAATTTAATAAAATCTGGGGACCATTGGCTCTTTTTTCTAAAGATCAGATATCATAGCACAAGGATAGAACATATAACAGGGGTTAGGGTGGGTACATAATTATAAGAATAGATGATTTAAAATTTATTACAAAGGGGATTTTTCTATATGTTTGTATTAAAATAAATATTGTTGGATATTCAAGTGTTAATTGAAAATTATATGTATTATATATTTATCACTTGATGTAAGAAATTTAAAATGAATAAAGAATTTAAAAAAAAAAAGGAATCAAATAAACACAAAGAAAGTATTTTATAATTACTTTATTATGAAATATTAAGTAAACAGAATAGTGAAAAATTATAAAATACTTTATTCAGTGCGAAACCTGGGCCTGTTTGGCTGAACACAAAGCTGATATTCTGGCTGGAATCGAAGAAAGACACACACGTAGCTCTTCGTCAACAGCCGTTCCCTTCACCGCCCCGTCACCGCCATCCCTTTCACCGCCCCGTCACCGTCCCCGCTGCATCCATATAAGCCTTAGTACTGTAATATTTAGCTTATTCCTTTCTTATAAATCAAAGTTCCTGCTGCTGAACTAGAGAAAGAGATGTTCAGCTGGCAGGGCTTTGTTTATAAATTTTTATCAACACAACTAATATACTATTTTATCCTAAAGCAAAAAATAAATAAATAAATATAATTTTTTTTCTACCTTTGTTGTCTGGTTTCTGCTTTCCACATCTTCTCATTCAATTCCTTCCATCCACTGTGTGTCTTCTCTCTACGTCTTCCATTTGCTGTTACTGTGTCTCTCCCTTCACCCCCCCCCCCCCCAATTGGTCTAGCACCCATCTTCTTCCCTCTGCTCCCCCATAGTCTGGCATCTGTCTTCTTCCCACTCTGTCTTCCACATTTCCCTTCGGGGTCTGTTCCTCTCCACCCTCCTTCAATGTCTGTCCTATTCCTTTCCACCACCACCCTTCCCTCCCTCCTTTACCATCTGTTCCTTTCTACTACCCTTCAGCTCCTCTCACGTGGCTTATCTATCTACCTTCCTCCCTCTTATTTTCATGGCACGTTACAATGTAATCTGCGCAAGCCACTGGAGCCTGCGAGCTCGGTCCCTGTCCCATCCCCACAAACCATCTCGCTTCTGTGCTCCTATTTTCTCCATTTCTAATATCTCCCCTATGTATCTGTCATTGCCCCCCCCCCCTGTGTCCATTTACCATCCCCATGGCATGTCCCCTTTATGTCTCTGTCCCTATGCCCCATGCACATAATTTCCCCTCTTTCTGTTACCTTCCTGTGTCCAGATTTCCCCTATCTTCCTCTTCCATACCAGTGTGTCTCTTCTTTTCAACCCCATCTAGCTTTTTTCCCTCTTTCTCCCCCCCCCCCCCCCCTGCTTCTAGCATCTGGCTCACCTGCCTGTCCTTCCCTTTCTTTCCTGCTGTGGGTTTTTCTCTCCGTCTTCATCCCCTTGGCCCAGAATCCTTTTCCCTTTCACTCCCTCCTTCCAATTTGAGCCGGGAACACGAGCGATCGCACGGTCCCCGCAGCCACCACTCGCCTGCCCAATCGATCCTACTGTTTAGCCAGCTCTCTCCCTTCGCCTCACCTTAGTTTGTAGGTTTTGTTTTTCGGCAACATGCACGCTTTCCCAAAGAGCCGTGCACGCGCGGCTGCTCAGTGTTCAATCTTCTGCTCTGCTGCAACTTCCTGTTTCCGGTTGCGTCAAAGCAGAAGATCGAAACTGAACAGCAGCGGGGACCGGGGGAGTCTCATGGGAGCGCGTGCGGGACCCGGCCTGAGGCCTAATCAGTGTCTGCACCATACGGCACACCAGGCAACATCTCGCGGCACACTAGTGTGCCGCGGAACAGCGGTTGAAAAACACTGGTATAAACAAAATAAACAAACAAAAAAGACTTTTCCTCTCTTAAATCCTAGCTCACGTTTGCGGTCTAACACTAGCTCTGGCAGGATACACATTTCAAATCTGGCATATTTGTAATCAGAAAATGGAAAATAAAATTTGTTTTTCTACCTTTTGTTGTCTAGTCATTATTCAAATCTTGTTGGTCCCAGACTCTGGTTGTCTTCTGATAACTTGCTTGCCAGGGTCTCCTTCTTTCTAACCATCCATCTGCCATCTCTGTCCTCCCCTTGTTTACCTTCCCTGCCCCAGAGGTCTGGCATCTTTCTTTTTTTTCGTCTCCATCCACAGATCCACCTTTTCTTAACTACCCTTTCATCCAGCATCTCTCCCTCCTTCCCTACCACCCCAGGGTTCACCATCTCTCTCTTTCTTTTCCCAACTACCCTCCTATCCAGCATCTCTATCTCCCCCTCCACACCATCCCTTGTTTCCAACTTCTCTCCCTTTCTGTTCCTTCCCTCCCTAAATCCAATTGTCCATCTTCTCTCTCCCTCTCTTCTATTTTTAGACCCATTATTTCTTCCCCCCAAAGTCTGGCAAATACATGTCTCTTTGAACTCCCCTTCCCTCCCTCCCTCCGTGTACTTCTACACCAGAGCTCCCCCTGAAGGTTTGTCCCTCCCTGAAGGTGTGCACCCCATCCCTGAAGGCCTGTCCTCCTGAAGGCCTGTGCCACCATCCCTTGCCTGTCCCCCCTTTGAAGGCCTATTCCCCCCCTTGAAGGCCTGCCCCCCCTGAAGGCCTATGCCACCATCCCTTGCCTGTCCCCCCCTTTGAAGGCCTGTTCCCCCCCTCCCTTAAAGGTCTGCACCCCCCCTTGAAGGCCTGTTCCCCCCAAAAGGCCTGTCCCCCCCCCCCCGGGAAGGCCTCCGTGTTCCCCCTGGCCTCCCTGCACCGTTTACCTCATAGCTGCAGTCTGCAGCGAAGATCGCGGTTACAGCGTCTTTGTAAACTTGCTTTGAGTTGCTTCCTCTGCTGCAGTCCCGCCCCTCCTCTGATGTCAGAGGTAGGATCACAGCGGAGGAAACAGCTCAAAGCAAGTTTACAAAGATGCTGTAACCGCAATCTTTGCTGCAGACTGCAGCTATGAGGTAAACAGTGCAGGGAGGCCAGGGGGAACATGGAGGCCTTCCCGGGGGGGGGGGGGGGGTGCGCAGTCCTTTGGAGAGGTCAGGGGGAAAACCGGATGCCAGAGAGGGGGGGAAGCCGGAGACCAGCACAGCAGCACTTCCCGACTGACTCTCCCTCCTCGCCCTCTAATGTAGGTGCAGCAGTGGCCGGCCAGCAAGAGCAGCGCTGCCGCTCTTCCCGACTGACTCTCCCTCCTCGCTCTCTAAAGTAGGTGCGGCAGTGGCCGGTCAGCAAGAGCAGCGCTTTAGGGGGCGAGGAATCAGGAAGAATCAGACGAATCAGGAAGCCGATTTTTGGGGGTTTTAAATCGATTTGAATCGATTCACCCGAAGTGAATCGGTGAACTGATTCGAATCGTGAATCGGGCAGCACTACTGCATATCATGTGGGACAAGATGTTGTGGTCTGATTAAACCAAAGTAATTTTTTGTCTCAATGCTAAGCATTATGTGTGGCATCTCACCATGCTAACATCATTCCTACAGTGAAACACGGTACTGCAACACTATCTTGTAGAAATGCTTTGCAGCACCAATGAGAGACACTTGTGAAGACTGAAGGAAAATAGTGCCAAACTTCAGGCAGATCCTGGAGGAAAATCCTAATCAGAAAGCAAAAAGCAACAATAAGAGAATGAATATCCTCAATGCTCTGTCAAAAAAAAAAAAAAAACCAGATACAAACCCAACAGAAACTCTCTGGCAAGACTTGAAGGCTGCAGTCCACAGACAATCCCCAGCAACCTAAGAAAGCTTGAGCTTTTCTCCCAAGAATGAGCAAAACCTGCATCATCTTGCTGTGCAAAGCCAGATATACTTATCCTGAATGACTCTTTAAAATTGTTACTGCCACAAAAGGGACTTCCAACAAATATGTAAATTTCCCAGCAAAGTCTCAACCATGTAAACAGCATCCTAATTTGTAATTTTCCTGGAAATGTCTAGTTATCTTCTTTTGTAATCCGCCCAGAACTGCAAGGTATTGGCAGAATAGAAGTCACTAATGTAATGTAATGTAGTCAAGGTGTGTGAAAAATATTACAAAATCAAGAATCTTTGGGGGGGGTTTCTTAATTACCTTTTGAATATTTCTAAAATTCTTTATAATTCTTCTTTCACAGAGTATACACGGTATTGTTTAGTTTACTAAACTCCTATCTTAAAATATTTTAAATTGTATTTTTAGACAACAAAGTGAAAAAAATGTATAAAGGTAAAAAGATTTACAGCGCACTACAGGAAGTGATATGCAGAGATCCACTACTCTAATTCAGATAATAGCAGCTATGTGACAAGCACCACCTGGCACCTGCAGTATGTTGTGCGGAATTATTTTTAACACCAAAAATCAGAGAGAGTAACCCTTACCAGCACTCCAGAGGATGCATCTGAAATACCAGAAGCCAGATATTTTAAAAGTCAGAACTTGACAAATTTTCTTTTAATCTAGGAGTCAGCCCAAAACCTTAGGAGTCAATTATTGAGACCTATATCGCCTTTTGTACCGGGGGTAGGGAAAGGAGGGGGGCTAAGTATTCTGGCTGTATAGACCACTGCACCATCCTCACCAAAACAACAATAATTTATTATTTCTATAGCACTACCAAGCGCATGCAGTGCTGTACATTGTGCATACAAGAAACGGGCCTACTCAGAAGAGCTTAGTCTAATTATGACAGACACACAGAGGGGGATAAAAGCTTGTAGGAGACTATTAAGGGAATGACAGACAAATAAGTTGGTTGGGCTGGTATTTAAATGCAGCTTAAAATAAGCAGATTTTTAGTCTGGCTTTAAATACAGCCAGAGATGGAGCCTGATGTAGTGAGCCAGGCAGGTGGTGCGGCAGGGTAGAAGGGACAGAGACAGGAGTTGGTGGTAGAGGAGGAGGGACTGGACTTATCCGATAGCAGAGTTCCCGGAGGGGAGTATAGGGAGTAACACTGAGGAGCTGCAGAGCAAGTACACTTGAATGTCAGTAAGAGGAGTTTGAATCGTATGTGGAGATGGACTGGAAGCCAATGAAGCGACATGAAAGCACAGTTACTTACCGTAACAGGTGTTATCCAGGGACAGCAGGCAGATATTCTCACATGTGGGTGACGTCATCTACGGAGCCCCAGCGCGGACAGCTTTTCAAGCAAACTTGATTGAAGTTTCAAGTTTGCTACACTGCACCTCGCATGTGCATGCCTTCTTGCCCACTAGAGGGCGCATCCCACCTCGTGGTCCTCAGTTCCATAACTAGCAAAGAAGCCATCCTCGGGGAGGCGGGCGGGTTGTGAGAATATCTGCCTGCTGTCCCTGGATAACACCTGTTACGGTAAGTAACTGTGCTTTATCCCAGGACAAGCAGGCAGCATATTCTCACATGTGGGTGACCTCCAAGCCAACCAAAAAAGGGCAGGTGGGAGGATGGCAATGTAGGAAAACAGATTACGTAACACCGACTGGCCAAACCGGCCGTCGCTTCTGGACAAAGCGTCCAGACAGTAGTGGGAGGTGAACGTATGAACCGAAGACCAAGTGGCAGCTTTACATATGTCCTCCACAGGAGTAGATCGGAGGAAAGCAACCGAAGCTGCCATCGCCCGGACCTTATGCCCCGTGACTCGACCCGGGAGCGTAAGACCAGCCTGAGCGTAGCAAAAAGAAATACAAGCAGCCAACCAGTTGGACAAGGTGCGCTTGGAAATAGGGTGCCCTAAACGATTAGGATCAAAGGACAAAAACAATTGAGGAACCTTCCGATGAGACCTGGTACGTTGGAGATAAAATGCCAACGCCCTCTTACAGTCAAGCGTGTGGAGCGCCGTCTCGCCAGGATGGGAGTGGGGCTTAGGAAAGAACACAGGAAGGACAATGGACTGATTGAGGTGGAAATCAGACACAACTTTAGGTAAAAATTTAGGATGGGTGCGGAGAACCACCTTGTCATGATGGAACACAGTGAAAGGCGGGTCCGCAACCAAAGCTTGCAACTCACTAATCCGTCGAGCAGATGTGAGGGCAATCAGAAATACCACCTTCCAAGTAAGGAATTTCAGGAGAGACTTGTCGATAGGCTCAAAGGGAGGTTTCATCAGTTGAGCTAAGACAACATTCAAATCCCAAACGACAGGAGGGGGCTTCAGAGGGGGACAAACATTGATTAGACCCTTCATGAAACGCGTCACCAGAGGATGAAGCGAAAGAGACCGTCCATCCAAATGCGGATGGAAAGCCGAAATGGCACTGAGATGGACCCGGACAGATGTCGTCTTCAGGCCGGAATTAGACAAATGTAACAAATAGTCCAGAACCGAAGACACCGGGACCGAATCCGGATCCAGATGACGCGAGGAACACCAGGAAGAAAACCTGGTCCACTTCTGGGAATAACAAAGCCTGGTCGAGACCTTGCGCGAGGCTTCCAAAACTTCCCGCACCGACTGAGAAACCGAAACCGAAGTCAAGGGGAAAGGAACCAAGCGGTCAGGTGCAACGACTGAAGATTGGGATGCAACAGCGAACCCCGACTCTGAGATAGCAGAGAGGGAAACACAGGCAGAAGCAGAGGCTCCCTGACACTTAGTTGAAGAAGCAGGGAGAACCAATGTTGACGAGGCCACCGAGGCGCAATGAGAATCATAGTGGCTCTGGATGATTTGAGACGAACCAACATCCTCAAGATCAGTGGAAAAGGAGGAAACGCATAAAGGAACCTCCCTCCCCAGTCGAGAAGAAAGGCGTCCGCTTCCAGACGGTCCGGGGAGTACATCCGAGAACAATACAGGGGTAGTTTGCGAGTCTCCGGGGAGGCAAACAAATCCACTTCTGGAGTCCCCCAGCGGTCGAAGACCTCGCGCAGGACTCTGGAGTTGAGGGACCACTCGTGCGGCTGGAGAAGCCGACTGAGTTTGTCTGCCAAGCAGTTTTGTTCCCCCTGGATATAGACCGCCTGTAGGAAGATGTTCTGGGAGATCGCCCATTCCCAAAGGCGCAGAGCTTCCCGGCAAAGGGACCAAGAGTCTGTCCCACCCTGCTTGTTCACATAATACATGGCCACCTGGTTGTCCGTTCGAACGAGGACAACCTGATCGCGGAGCAGGTGGCAGAAAGCTCGAGCCGCCAGAAAGATGGCGCGAAGCTCCAACACATTGATGTGACAGCGTCGGTCCTCCACCGACCAGAGACCCTGGGTCCACAGACCGTCGAGATGGGCCCCCCACGCGTACTCCGAGGAGTCCGTGGTCAGAACCTTGCGATGCGGAGGGACGAGAAAGAGCAAACCCCCGGAAAAATTCGAAGAGACGGTCCACCAATGGAGCGAGCGTCTCAAAGAAGGAGTCACCGTTATGCGAGAAGAGACAGGATCGCACTCCTGGCGCCACTGAGAGGCCAGAGTCCACTGAGGAATTCTCATGTGCAGTCTGGCGAACGGCGTGACGTGGACCGTAGAAGCCATGTGGCCCAGAAGCATCATCATGCGCTGAGCCAACACCATCGGCAGCTGAAGGATCAGGCGACCCAACCGAACCAAAGCCTCCAACCGCGGAGGAGGGAGGAATGAACGGAGGCGAACAGTGTCCAGCACTGCGCCTATAAACTGAAGCGATTGGGTCGGGCATAATTGAGACTTGGGAAAGTTCACTTCGAACCCCAGTCGTTGAAGGAAGGCGATAGACTGTAGGGTCGCTGAGATAACCCCCTCCCTGGTCGGGGCCTTGATCAGCCAATCGTCCAGGTAAGGGAAGACCTGAAACCCCCGAGACCTTAGTGCTGCAGCAACTACCACCATACACTTCGTGAAGACTCGAGGGGACGAGGCCAGGCCGAAGGGGAGGACTCTGTACTGCAGGTGCAGCTCGCCCACCTGGAACCGTAAGAATTTGCAGAAAGCGGGATGCACCGGAACATGGGTGTACGCTTCCTTCAGGTCCAGGGAGCACATCCAGTCCCCTTCCTCCAAGAGAGGATATAATACCGGAAGTGACAACATCCGGAACTTCTCCCGGACCAGGAACTTGTTGAGCTTCCTGAGGTCTAGAATGGGGCGTAAGTCCCCGGTCTTCTTTGGGACCAAAAAGTAACGGGAGTAAAACCCCCGCCCCCGCTGGTCGGAGGGTACAGGTTCCACCGCCCGAAGCCTCAACAAGGCCCTGGCCTCGGCCATGAGGACGGGGAGCTGGGTCCGGTTGTATGGGCAAGCCCCCGGTGAATGTTCCGGCGGCGCAGAGCAAAAGTTGAGAGAGTAGCCCTCGGAGACGGTCCGGAGCACCCAAGCGTCGGATGTTATCTCGATCAAGGCCGCGTAAAAGGACCGGAGTCGACCCCCTATGGGAAGGGAGTCCGGCGCGATGGCGGAGGGGGGCCGGCCCCATCCGCCTATCCCGTCAAAAGGACGGCGCCGGCTTGGCAGGACCCTGCGCTGGAGTTTTGGTTTGTCCCCCTCTGCCCTGTCGAGGGGGGCGCCGAGGCGGTGGCCTTGAAAAAGCAGGGGTCGACTTTTGAGGGTACCTCCTCGGGGGAGGCCGGAAGGGTTTCTGCGGCGTGGCTCGAGGTTTCGGACGGACCAAGGAGGCTAACGAGCGCTCCTGTTCCGAGAGCCGTTTGGTCGCCGCCTCCAGAGATTCATCGAATAATTCGGACCCCACGCAAGGCAAGTCCGCAAGGCGTTCCTGCAGGTTTGGGTCCATATCGAGGGTGCGTAGCCACGCCAACCGGCGCATAGCTACCGCAAAGGCCGACACCCTCGATACCAGCTCAAACGTATCGTACACCGCATGGAAAAGGTACAACCGCAATTGAGACAGGTTGGAGACAAACCTGTCGAACCCTTCCTTGCGGGAGTCCGGCAAGGCCTCACGATATTGGGGCAGATCTTTTACCATGCCACGTAGATAGGAGGAAAAGGTAAAGGCATAATTCAACGCCCTGGTTGCCATGAAGGAATTGGCATAGAGGCGACGACCAAACTTGTCAAGGGTCAGACCCTCCCTGCCGGGCGGAACCGCCGCAGAAACCCGGGAGGGTTGCGTCTTTTTGAGCGCAGACTCAAACAGTAGAGACTGGTGGGAGAGTTGAGCCTTCTCAAACCCCTTGGGTGGTATCGTCCTGTACTTGGACTCCATCTTAGACGGCACCGCTGCGACTGTAAGAGGTGAAGTCAGGTTCTTAAGCAAGGTCTGATGAAGGACCTTGTTCAGGGGTAGCCGCGGGGATTCCCTTGGGGGGCAGGAAGGTCCTGCTCCTCGAGGAACTCCTTAGTATATTGCGACCCAGCCATGAGGTCCAGGCCCAAGGCACGCGCCATGTCCTGCACAAAGCCAGAGAAGGAGGACTGCCTGGCCGGCGGGGAGGGAGTTCTCGACCTCTCCGCCGAACAAAAGGGGGAGGGCTCGTGAGAATAACGGGGCTCCCTACCGGAACCCGAGCCCCATGAGGCCAGATCTAATGGTCTCGAGGGGGTCGGGGAACGTCTCCGCCTCGAAGAACCCCTGGGAGACGTCCCAGGTGTCCGAGGGACCGAGGTACGCCCCCTTTTCCTCGGCGAGGAGTCACGAGAACCCCCTCTCGCAGGGGAACGTAGAAGCCTCGGGTTGTCGAGACGAAGCTCTGAAACCCGCAAGGCCTCGCCCCCGAGCGGCGAGGAGCGACCACGTCGCCGAGGAGAGCCTCGCGAACGCTTCGGCTTCCTCGGGCGACGCCTCGCCCGAGGCCGGCCCGAGGGCGAGGAACCCCAGGAGGACCTCGAGGAGGAGGAGGAGGAAATCCGTCTCACTCTGCGCACCTTGTCCCGGGGCCGAACGCTGCTCGCAGGCGGGGCACCCGAGGTCGAGGGCAAGGTCGAGGCCGAGGTCGGTGGTGCCCCGGTAGCCGAGACCGAGGGAATCGAGACCGAGGTCGGTGCCCCCGAGGCCGAAGCAGTTGAGGTCGCAGCCCGCTGCAGTTATTCGAGGGCGCCAGACAGCTCCGAGGAGATCAATGCTCGGAGCAGGTCCTGGAACGCCGGGATCCCAACCATGTTAGGCAGGTCCGAGGCCGGGGGATGCTCCCTGGAGGGCGACCTCGGTCTCGAGTATTCCCTCGGGGCATTAGTGGCCGGAGTCCTGGGCGGGGCCGAGGACGACCCACCCGCCGCAGAGGAACTCGAGGATGGCTTCTTCGACGACCCTGGAGTCGGGGATGGAAAAGAGGACTTACCCGAGGCAGGTTTGGTCGCAGGCGTCGGCTTCGAAGTCGAGGTCGAGGCATGCGGCGACGCCGAAGGCACCGAGGCTGAGGTCAAGGCCGGGGCCGAAGCCGAGGCCGACGTCGAGGTCTTCCCAGGCGCGGAGTCAATTGTAAAAAGCTCCGCCATCCTGGCGCGGCGTCGACGGAGCGCTCTAGCCTGAAGAGTGGAACACCGATCGCAGGAATTAGTCGGATGCTCGGGTCCAAGGCAGAGCAAGCACCACCGGTGGGGGTCAGTGATGGATAGTAACCGCTCACACCGGGTGCATTTCTTAAAGCCCGTCGAGGGACGGGACATGAAAAAGTAAAGGGGCCGGGAACGAACGAAGTCCCGCGGCTGCGGCTCCCGGGAGCCCCCGGAGCCGAACGGATGGAAACAAAAATTTTTTATTTTTTTTTTTTCGACGAAAAACGACGGACTATAAAGGAAAAACAATAAATAAAGCACAGCGACCGAGTTAAACAACTCAGACGCGGTGTCAGAAGGCCGAAAAATAGGAGCTCAATTTCCACAGGGCTTCTGGCTCCGCGGAAAAATCTGAACTGAGGACCACGAGGTGGGATGCACCCTCTAGTGGGCAAGAAGGCATGCACATGCGTGGTGCAGTGTAGCAAACTTGAAACTTCAATCAAGTTTGCTTGAAAAGCTGTCCGCGCTGGGGCTCCGTAGATGACGTCACACACATGTGAGAATATGCTGCCTGCTTGTCCTGGGATAATATGAGGCGCACAGCAGCGTTTTGTACAGATTGAAGTGGAGAGATATGGCTTAGCAGTAGACTAGTGAGAAGCACATTGCAGTAATCCAGGTGCGAGGTTAACGAGGACATGGATGAGGGTCTTAGCAGCATGCTCACTGCTCAGAAAGGAAAGGATAAATTTTAGCAATATTATAAAGAATTGACAAAGTTTTGGAAGTCTGTTGGATTTGAGAGAAGGAGAATGAGAAGTCAAGATGACCCTGAGGTTGTGAGCCGACGAGACAGGAAGAATGAGGGTGTTATAACAAATTCACTTATACCACAGTAACTTCTCAATTCAACGTGGTTAACAATCACTGTACAAGAACAGTACATTATAATCACATTCAGAATTTGTCAAATAAATAGGTCTTTAGCATTTTTCTAAACAAAAGATAGGAGTTGGAGTTTGTCATCAGGACAGAAAAGGGTTTATCCCATGATCCAGCTTGAAAAGATAAAATTCTATAGAAAAATCTTTTGTATATGCAACCTTTTACAGTAGAAAATGTAAATCTAAAATGCTGAGGAAAACGTTTTCCGTCAGTAAATTTAAATTGATCAATAATATAATCAGGTATAAGGCCAAACAATTCCACTGCTATAGAAAACAGGGAAAGGGGAAAGGCAGGTTTAGGAGGAAAAATAAATTGTGTCTTGGCCATGTATAATTTTAGATGGTGGTGAGACATCCAGAGAAGTAGGCTGAAACTCAGGCCTGGATTCCTGTAGAAATTTCAGGCATGGAGAAGTAGATTTGTGAGTTATCAGCATAGAGGTAGTACTGGAATCCATGGAGCACCAAAAAAGAAGTGTAGATGGAAAAAGAAGAGGTCCAAGGACAGGTCTCCGAGGTACGCCGACCGATAACGAAAAGGCAGCAGATGAGGATCCTCCAGAGCTTACATTAAAGGTGCGATGGAAAAGATAGAAGAAAACCATGAAATAACAGAACCCTGAAACCCAAGCGAGAACAGTGTTTAAATGAGTAGGAGGTGATCTATGGAGTCAGATGCCGCAGATAGATAAAGGAGAATAAGGATGGAGTAGAGTCCTCTGGATATGGCCAGGAGCAGGTCACTGGAGATTTTTAGCAAGGGCGGTTTCTGTGGAGTGAAGGGGGCGGAAGCCCAATTAAAGGGGGTCAAGGATAGCTTGACCCGAAAGGAAGTCAAGGCAACGGTGGTGGACAGCTCATTCTACTAGTTTGGATAAGAAGGGGCCATGAAAACAATCTCCAAAGTTAAGCTCAGAAGAGGCACCAACGGTTCCAGAAGCAGGGGAAAGATTTAAAAATAATAAATCGGAGGCACTAAATTTATTAGAGCCAGAACATAAAAAAATTTTTTAAACCCACTTGGGGCAAGACAAGCAAATGAGCAGACTCCAGTAAAGACAGAGCGTAATCCTTCCTAACTGGGCAGCAGGGACTCTCCAGTCGGTAAAAAAAAGGGGAGAGCAGAAAAACTCAAAGGCAGTTTTGTCTGCAGAATCTTACTTCACAGGCCTTTTTTGATTCCCTAAGGGTCTCAGGATTTCCCTTTTGTTTCTGGACGACGGGTGGATTTTTTGAAGAGGGAGAATAACTTTTCTAACTGTGTGTCGCTGGGCTATGTATTAAGTACTACAGAAAAGCTAATGGCAACATCTTCAGTTCAGAATTAGAATGTTATGACTGAACAGCACTGATCACTACGCTGGATATTGATTTGATCTTTTTTGTGGAATTCAAAAGGGTAACTTGGAAATGTATAGAACATTGCTTCCTGGATCGCTAGACAAAGCAGAGATATTTGACATGGAGGGCAGGCTGGATAAGCTGTATGGTTCTTTTAAGTTTCCAGAGAATTAAACTTTTATCAATACACGTCATACAAAATAAGAAATTAGGGATCCCCAGACTACAGACTCTTGGCCTGATGTAGCCTATTCTGCCATACCTGTCCTACCCACGGCTGAATCTGACCTGCAAAGAATTGTTTTTCATAAACAGCTGTAGAAAAAGCAGTAAGGGATCCCGGGCTCCAACTGCCAAAAGACAATGAAAGTATGGCATGCAACAGACTCAAAACTCTGACCAGGAAACCCCTCCCCTCCCATCTCATTGGCTGAGCAAACTCCAATGGAGAAAAACCTCACCCACCCTTTTGAGTGATTTAAAGTGTCTTATGTGGGCTTTCCCTTGAAAGGTTTCATAACTCTTGCTATAGATTAGTCTTCAAGGGTGCCCACAAAAACACTCCTCAATTTTAAATGGTTACAAAATCAAAACATTGGAATATGTTTATAAATAAGATGACAGAAAATACAAGTTCCAAAAAGCACGGTTAGCAAGATCTTACACAATTGCTTGCAGTTTCACCCTTATAAACTGCAACTGGTGCAGTAATTATAATCTTCAGACAATGCAACGTGACAAAATGACTAGGTATTCCTCAAGTGGCCCCCAAGATCACCGGACATTACTATTTGTGACTTTTTTCTTTGGGGGTACGTACCTTCATTATCTGCAATTATGGATGATTTGCAGGAACGCATCACTGAAACTATAAACATGATCACTCTGGATTAGAGGTCTGCACGGGAACGGGCATCCCCACCAAAGTCAACGGGACTCCCATGGGGAGCCCTTCCAGGCCCATGGGACTTCCACGCGGACCCCTCCAAGGCCGACGGGACTCCCATGGGGATAGAACTGGGGTTCCCATTCCGAGGCCTAACTAATTTTCAAGATGAGACCAGTCTGGGTCCGGCACCACTGCAGAACAGCCATGCTGAGCAGTGAGCTCAGCACATAGGCGATCAGTGTGCTTACGTGCTGAGCTCATTTGTTGCTGCTGATTGGTCGAGCGGTGGCACGTGCAAGGCTAGAGCAGGAAGTCAGCCTGTATGGAGTCCACCCTCCCCGCCCATGCATTTACATAGCGTCTGCCCTCAACCCAGCTGTGGCCAATCAGGAAAAAAGAGGCATGACAGGGCTCCACCTCCCCTACCTCCGCCTCCTCCCCTTTCAGAGGAAGGCTGAGAAAGTTGAATCGGGGCTCTCCAGTACATAGGGAGTGCATGAGGTGGGCTGGGGGAGGAAATTCTGTTATTCTTAGAATGCCTTCATTTTCAGTAAATTGGCTGCTCTGTTTATGGATTTCCCTTTCGTGCAATCAGGTATCGAATTCACCTGCTAGGCTGGTGCAGTCAAATTGCAGAAATCTTTATTCGCCTTGATTATGTGTATAATTGGGGGGGAGGGGCCCCCAGGTACTATGTCCAACAAACTTCAGAGCTTCTTGCATTTCTCAAAGTTATCCTTTGTGCAGTTGTGAGGCACTCGCGCACATTGCGCAAACAAAACTATGTCTTCATGGTGTAGAAATTATTTCAGAGGGCTAAGGTGGGGGAACGAGGAGAACTGGAAGAAGGGTCAATGGACAGCTGAGAATGGCATGCATGGTGATGGTGTACAAGGGAGACAGACTGCAGGAAAGGAATTCCCTGTTAGAATCTCTCGTTCAACTTTTTTTTAAAATGACAGCAAAGAGCAATAGCGGAGAAAAGCTGGCCAGAAGCCCTTGATAAGACATTAGCAGCATGCTGCATACTGATGGAGAGAGATGAATGAACGATGGAGTGGAGAGAGTGATGGTATGATAGACAGATTCATGAGTGGATAATGAATAGGAGAAGGAAGGAATGGGATGTATGAAATGTTAGGTGGAACCAGCTTCACAGGAATGATATCTTGGACCTCCCAGATGTTATTTAATAGGAAAACCTATGAGAAATATATTTCTTTGACTCTCTGTAGGGTAATGAGGTTTTAAACTATTTACAAGGCTGCCAGAGAGAAATGTTGGTTGAGGAATAGAATAAAAAGCAGCAGACTCTGTAACTCAGGGACTGCCTGTATACACAGTCACATCCCCCCCACCCACACACCCACACACACCTAACTAGGCTGTACTTTGTACAAAAACCTGCTCCTCCCTCCTTAAAGGAACATTAGTTTTTGGGGGGAGGATAATGTGAAAGGATACAAGGACAGCTGTACTGTGAAGAAGAATGAGAGCATAAGTTTATAATTCAATATTAATCTGTGCAGGAAACACAAGAATATGTGTGTTCTGTTAGTGGACTTGTTCCACATGCTCGAGAACAAGATACAGAGATAATCTGAAACAGGACTTTCCATCTTGAGATATGGAGTGAGTATCATCTCCGCCGTGAAGGACTAGTAACTAGTGCTGCCCAATTCAAATCAGTTCACCAATTCACTTCGGGTGAATCGATTCAAATCGATTCAAAACAAAAAAAATATTGGCTTCCCGATTCGGCTGACCCTCGCCCCTAAAGCAGGAGTGGCATCGCTGCTCTTGCTGGCCAGCCGCTGCCGCACTTGCTTTAGAGGGCAAGGAGGAAGGGTCAGTCAGGAAGTGATGGTGTACGGCTTCCCCCCTGGCCTTCCCGCACCGTTTACCTTATAGGAGCAGCCTGCAGAGAACAAACTGCTTCAGAGCTGTTTCCTCCGCCATGACATCAGAGGAGGGGCGGGACCACAGCAGAGGAAACAGCTCCGAAGCAGTTTGCAAAGATCGCTAGCACAGCGATCTTTTCTGCAGGCTGCTCCTATAAGGTATACGGTGCGGGGAGGCCAGGGGGGAAGCCGGACACTAGTGGGAGGCCAGGGGGACACACAGGCCTTCCCAGGGAGGGGGGGTGAGCAGTCCGGCAGGTCTTCAAGGGTGGTGGCACAAGCCTTCAGTGGGGACAGGCAGGGGTGGGATGCAGACCTTTAAGGGGGGGGAGGACAAGCCTTCAAGGGGGAGAGACAGGCCTTCAGGGATGGTGGTACAGGCCTCCAGTGGGGACAGGCAGGCCTTTAGGGGTGGGGTGCAGGCCTTCAGGGGGAGGTGCAGGCCTTCAGGGGAGGAGGGCCCTGGTGTAGAAGTACACGGAGGGAGGGAGGAGGTTCAAAGAGATGTGCATAGGCCGGACTTTGGGTGGGGGAGAAATAATGGGTCTAAAAATAGAGGAGAGGGAGAGAGATGATGGATAATGGGATTTAGGGAGGGAAGGAACAGAAAGGGAGAGAAGTTGGACACAAGGGATGGTGTGGAGGGGGGGATAGAGATACTGGATAGGAAGATAGTTGGGAAAAGAAAGGGAGAGATGGTGAACCCTGGGGTGGTGGGGAAGGAGGGAGAGATGCTAAATGAAAGGGTAGTTAAGAAAATGTGGATCTGTGGATGGAGATGAAAAAAAGGAAAGATGCCAGACCTCCTGGGGAGGGAAGGAAAACGGAAGGGGAGGACAGAGATGGCAGATGGATGGTTAGAACGGAGAAAGAAGAAAGAAGGAGACCCTGGCAAGCAAGTTATCAGAAGAAAACCAGAGCCTGGTACTAACAAGATTTGAATAATGACCAGACAACAAAAGATAGATAAACTAATTTTATTTTCTTTTTGTGATTACAATATGTCAGATTTGAAACATGTATCCTGCCAGAGATGGTGTTAGACCGCAAATGTGAGCTAGGATTTAACAGAGACAGAAAAAGTCTTTTTTGTTTGTTTATTTTGTTTACACCACAGCGCCAGTGTGGTTAGGAGAAGGCAAAGGAGGTGAAGAGGCTATGTAAACCCACCAGGATGTCTGAAAAAAACACCCAAATTGGGCAGGAAAATCGAATCGAAAAACCAATTGAATAGGCTGAATCGAATCAAAATTTTTTTTCCTGAGTCGGGCAGCACTAGTAATAACAGTGACTAAATAGAAAGCACCTAACAATATGGAGAGCAAGCTGTAAGAAAAAGCATTTTCCTCAGTCGCACCGCCGCTTCTCTGCAAATGTCAACATTAGATGTGTCCGTATGTGTGCATCAACAGGCAGAATAATGATCCAACAATGTATTTAAGTACAATGTTAAGCATACAAGTCTTCCTCCACATTCTTTATTGAATGGTCTATCATTTTTTTGGTGTAATTATTATTTCACAAAATAGAATGGTTACCTTTTAACATGCTCAAATGATGCAACCTTGCCAAAAGAGTATACAAAAATCAAATGACAACAGATGCCAAAGGCAAAAAAAAAAAGCTTTTGCAGGCTTCTTAGTCAACTTCTTTAAGAGCTTAAACAATATGGCCAAATAGTGTCAGACAGGTGAAAGAGTAGTCTAATAGTGCAGAGGCCTGAGATCCAGAGGAACTAAGTTTGATTCCCACTGCATCTCCTTGTGACTCTGGGAAAGTCACTTAACTCTCCACTGTCCCAGATACAAATAAGTACTAAGAGAACAGCGGGGACGGGTGGGGATGGAGAGGATTCTGACAGGGTGGGATTTCTGTCCCCGTGCAACTCCCTACTCTGGACATGCTTCAGAGAGTCTGGTCCGAGCTCGATTATCGCATCAATGTTCGTCAAGTAACAGGTGGGCACACATCGAGTGTATGTAATCAACAGATTCCATATGAAACTTTATTATTATTATTATTTTATTTCTTATATACCGCCAAAGCCGTAGTATTCAAGGCGGTTCACAACAAAGAAAGGCTGGACAATCAGCGAATAGTTACAATCAGTGAATCTAGATACAACAAAGAATCAGCTAATACGGTTTACAACAGAGAAGGGCTGGGCAATCAGCAAAAAGTTACAATCAGCGAATACAGATACAATAAATATGCGTGTGCGGGGAACAGGTAAAATATGAGGGGAAAAATGTAAGGTGGGCAGGGTGGAGAGATAAGGGAAAGAGAACTTGGGGAGCAGGGGTAGGGAGAGAGTGCTTAGGTTATAATTCGGTTGAATAGGCTAGTTTTTAATAATTTCTTGAAGTTTAGGTAGGATGAGGAGTGCGAGATAATTCTGCTCAGCCTTCCATTTAGATGACCTGCTAGGAAGGCAAGTGTTCTGTTAAGGTGACTTTTGTATCGGCAGGCCTTTAGAGTTGGGTGGCTGAAGAGGTGGGCTCTGCGGGTGGGCCTGGAAGGGCAGTTTAAGGAAAAATGGGGAGCCAAGTATAAGGGGGCCATACCAAGAATGGATTTGAAACAAATACAGGCAAACTTGAACTGGATTCTTGCTTCAATGGGTAGCCAATGGAGTTTTTGGTAGTAGGGAGATATATGTTCCCATTTTTTCAGCCCAAAGATCAGTCGGATTGCCGAATTTTGGATGATGCGGAGTCTTGAATGTTTTTTTTTAAGGACCCCAGGTAGATAATGTTGCAGTAGTCAAGTAGGCTTAGGATGTAGGATTGTACCAGTAGTCGGAAAGAGGTTGCATCGAAGTACTTTCTGATGGTTCTCAGTTTCCATAAGGCAGAGAAGCCTTTTCTGACCAGTAAGTCGGTGTGGATTTCAAGAGTGAGGTTGCTGTCTAGTGTCACTCCCAGAATTTTTATGGCATCTGTGACAGGAAAGACTTGACCGATTAAGGAGATTGTAGAGTCTTTGATTTTGTCGTTTGGGCTCGCCAGGAAGAATTTGTTTTTTTCAGAGTTGAGTAGATTCTGCGCCGTTCACGGAGGAGGGTGTTTATGAGCAACTTGAAAAACTGAAGGTGGACAAAGCGATGGAACCAGACGGGATCCATCCCAGGATACTAAGGGAGCTCAGAGAGGTTCTGGCGAGTCCTATTAAAGACTTGTTCAACAAATCTCTGGAGACGGGAGTGATTCCTGGGGATTGGAGGAGAGCGGATGTGGTCCCTATTCATAAAAGTGGTCACAGGGATGAAGCAAGAAACTACAGGCTGGTGAGCCTCACTTCAGTTGTTGGAAAAATAATGGAAGTGTTGCTGAAAGAAAGGATAGTGTACTTCCTTGAATCTAATGGGTTACAGGATCCGAGGCAACATGGCTTTACAAAAGGTAAATCGTGCCAAACGAATCTGATTGAATTTTTTGATTGGGTGACCAGAGAGCTGGATCGAGGACATATGCTAGATGTAATTTACTTGGATTTCAGCAAAGCCTTTGATACAGTTCCTCATAGGAGGCTGTTGAACAAACTTGAAGGGCTGAAGTTAGGACCCAAAGTGGTGAACTGGGTCAGAAACTGGCTGTCGGACAGACGCCAGAGGGTGGTGGTTAATGGAAGTCGCAGGGGCAGGTTTTTTTTTTTCAATGGGAAAGAAATTCCTGACCACTGCAGCCTTCTCTCTCTCTCTGCTGGCAGGGCGGGTAGGGAAGGGACCTGGATGGGCCCAGATGTAGCCCCCAAGTTGGATCAGTATGGCCAACACCCCTAGACTCTACTGAAGCCACAGCAACAGGAACAAACAGCCTTCCATCCTCAGGAGCTGACACTAGGAACCAGAATGATAGCAGCCATCCAACCTTATTGGCAAGAGGGGTTCAATCCAGATATACTCCTGAAAACCAGGGCTATCTCCACCTGCTGGTAGGTATGTGCTATCCCACTGGTCTCTGGATTCATCTGCTGCCGGCGCTAAGGAATATTGTTATACTAAAGCCAACAGGAATGCACATATAATTCCAATACAGCTTTTTGAGACATTGTCACTATCTGTGCTACATAGAATAATACTTTATTGGAAATTCCTCTTGTCTATCAAGTTTAAAAAAACAAAAGCAGATATCTTTATTAAGCTGAAGACACTTATCTCCATGACGTTAAAAGTAAGCAGTTAGCTTAGCACAGTTTTAAAAAGTTAGGAAAATTTCCTAAAACAAAAGTCCAGAAGCCATTACTGAGATGGCTTCGTGAAATCTACTGCTTATTCCTAGGATAAGCAGCACAAAATCTGTTTTACTCCTTGGGATCTTGCCAGGTACTTCTGATCTGGATTGGCCACTGTTAGAAACAGGATACTGGGTTTGATGAATCTTCGGTCTATCCCAGTATGGCAACTCTTACGATCTTATATAAACAACTGGTTTACATTGAAATGCTAATGTCGAGATGACGTAAGTTGGGACCTTCATGATTTGACTATAAAACTTTCATAGCTAAGACACTGATATGGGGAGACTCTGATTTGACTAGTTGATAACTGCTGCCATTGATTTTAATGCTGTTTTCACATACTGAAGAACCATTTTTCTTTTTTTCTATACCATGGTAGTTCCCATAGTGAGTCACCAATAGTTAATGTATTTTTTCTCTTTGTATTTCCTATTTTGAGCCTTAGAAGTTTTCTGAACTTTTTATTATAAAATGTGAACTCCACTTTAATTGAAAAATTATAAGGTTGCAAAAAACCAAGAATGTGTAGAGCAGTGTTTTTCAACCTTTTTACACCCGTGGACTGGCAGAAATAAAATAATTATTTTGTGGACCGGCAAACTACTAGGACTAAAATTTAAAAACCCTGTTTCCGCCCCATCTCCGCGAGCTCGGTCACTTCAGTAACTATAGAAAAACAGACAAATATAGTGCAAAATATAGACAGCAGATATAAATTCTCAAAACTGACACGTTTTGATCACTAAATTGAAAATAAAATCATTTTTCCTACCTTTGCTGTCTGGTGATTTCATGAGTCCCTGGTTGCGTTTCCTTCTGTCTGTGTATCCTTTCTTTCATTTCTTTCTTTCTGCACTCAGGCCCAAGAATTGTCCCTTCCTATTCCCTCCCTCTTTCCTTCCTATGTCCTTAGTGCCCCCAGTGCCTCATGTCCATGTCCTTAGTGCCTCCAGTGCTTCCTTCCCATGTCTTTAGTGCCCCCAGTGCCTCCTTCCCATGTCTTTAGTGCCCCCCAGTGCCTCCTTCCCATGTCTTTAGTGCCCCCCAGTGCCTCCTTCCCATGTCTTTAGTGCCCCCCCAGTGCCTCCTTCCCATGTCTTCCCATACTTCTGATCGTTGGTGATATTAACCTCCACCTTGACGACACCAACAGCAAGGACACGACTGAATTCAACAACTTCCTTACCTCTCTAGGCTTCCCCTCACCCACCCCATCTCCAACCCATGAAAAAGGGCACACTCTAGACCTCACCACTTTCCTTGATCTTACCGCCTTCAAAACTTCAACCGACGACACTCGCTGGGAACAAGTCCCTTGGTCCGATCACTTCTTAGGGACTACCTGCCTCCCCATCTTCATGTCCCATCTTGACTCCCCACCCCACCCCTCTCATTCCATAACCTTTTGCAAAAAAAACCTCGAGCAATCTATTCTGGTCCAAATTCCTCAACCAACTCTCCTCCAACCCTAGACCTACAGACCCCGAATCCCATTGGCGCAACTGGACCGCCCTCTCCGAGTCCACCTACCACTCCCTTGCTCCAATATCCACTAAAACCATCTCCTACCCCCGAAAGGCCCCCTGGTACTTACCTCTTCACAGAGAACTGAAACAGAAATGTCGCGCTCTAGAGCGCAAATGGAAAAAATCTAAATCCCCCTCTGATAGACACACCTGGAGGGTCAATATTAAACTTTACAATTCTACACTAAAAAAAGCCAGGAAGAACTTCTTCGGAGACAAGATCTCTAGATCCAACAATCAGATCAGTGCGCTGTTCAACATCTGGCGCTCCCTAACTACAAAAAAAGACCCATCTGTGCTCCCACCGTCTCTATCAGCCGATGCCCTCGCAAATTTCTTTAATGAAATGGTTACCACCCTAAGATCCTCCTTCCCACCCACAGTCTCCTACAATTCCCTGACCTCTACTGACCTCAACCCTACCTTACCTATATCCACCCCCATTCCCGCCGACAGATCTTGGACCGTCTTCGAGCCTGTTTCCGAATCGCAAGTCTCCAAACTCTGCCTCAAACTAAAAACCTGCAAGTGCACTCTGGATCCTTTCCCCTCCTATCTATTCGAGAATATCCCTACACAGGCCATCGCTTCCCTCACCGAACTCATAAACTCTGCCCTAACATCGGGCCTTTTCTCCCCCAACATGGGACACATTTCATTGACTCCTCTACTGAAAAAGGCCGAACTTGACCCCTCCATGCCATCAAACTACCGCCCTATAGCAAATATCCCTCTCCTAACCAAGTTATTAGAATCCATCATATCCACCCAACTCTCATCCTACCTAGAAAGATTCTCTATTCTCCTACCCCACCAATTCGGCTTCAGACCCAACTTTAGCACCGAATCCCTCTTGGCCTCACTAATCTCTAAGGTGCAACATCTCCATTCTCGCAACAAATTTGCTGTTCTCCTACAATTCGACCTCTCCGCAGCCTTCGATGTCGTCCACCACGACATCCTAATCTTCCAACTCTCCAAAATAGGCATAAGCTCCACAGTCCTAGATTGGTTCTCGAAATTCTTACGCTTCCGCTCCTACATCGTTAACACAAACGGTACCTCTTCCCCCCCCTGGAAGCCAAAATGTGGAGTCCCGCAAGGCTCACCCCTCTCCCCTATCCTTTTCAACATCTACATGTCCTCTTTGAAACTCCTCCATCTATCCCCCCTAGAAACTCTCTACTCCTACGCTGATGACATCCTCATCCTCCTCGAGACCGACTCAAACCTCTCTAACCTTGCTGATAACATATCCACATGTATAACGAATCTCCAATCCTGGGCCCAATCTGTACAAATGAAACTGAATGAGTCCAAAACAAAACTACTTTGGCTCGGCCCAATTTTAGATCATTTACCCACCTCCATCCCACTACCATCCGGCCCCACTCTTCAGCTTGAGTTTTCAAGCAAAGTCCTAGGCATCGTCATAGACTCCTCTCTCTCCTTCAATGATCACCTCAACTCCTTGGTAAAAAAATGCTTCTTTAGCCTTCATATGCTGAGGAGAGTGAGATCCTGCTTTCATCATTCTCACTTCGCCGTCCTCGTTCAATCTATCATCCTCTCTAGACTGGACTACTGTAATTCCATCTACATAAGCCTAACTAAGAAAAACCTCCATAGACTTCAGCTAATTCAGAACGCCGCGGCAAAGCTTATTTTCGCAAAAGGCAAGTTCGATCACGTCTCCCCACTCCTCTCCAAGCTTCACTGGCTCCCAGTATACTCCAGAGTCCTCTATAAATGTGCCTGCTTAGCCTTCAAGATCCTACATGGCATCCTCCCTCCCGTTATCCCACTCTTTTGGAACTCCTCAAACCCACACCCCATTAGACCCTCACAAAAACTGAAACTGTCTTTCCCCTCTATAAAAGGTATATCCCGCGCAGGAAAACTTGGAACATCCCTCCTCTTTAGAACCACAGAACTCTGGAACAACCTCACACCCCCGCTCAGAAATTCAAGCTCCTTCCAATCCTTCCACAAACACTTGAAAACTTGGCTCTTTTCAAAAATCTAATTGCCTCCCGTTCTCCAGCATCCGGTCCCTCTCTATCTTCTTAGTCCCTCTCCTTTATCCCTTCATTGTAGTTCCTTTCCTCTTAACTTCTGTAAACCGTGCCGAGCTCTGCGCTTGCGGAGATGGCGCGGTATACAAACCTAAGATTTAGTTTAGTTTAGTCTTTAGTGTCCCTTCCTGTCTTTAGTGCCCCCAGTGCCTCCTTCCCATGTCCTTAGTGCCCCCAGTGCCTCCTTCCCATGTCCTTAATGCCCCTTCCTGTCTTTAGTGCCCTCAGTGCCTCCTTCCCATGTCCTTAATGCCCCTTCCTGTCTTTAGTGCCCCCAATGCCTCCTTCCCATGTCCTTAGTGCTCCCAGTGCCTCCTTCCCATGTCCTTAGTGCCCCCAGTGCCTCCTTCCCATGTCCTTTGTGCCCTTCCTGTCTTTAGTGCCCCCAGTGCCTCCTTCCCATGTCCTAAGTGCCCCTTCCTGTCTTTAGTGCCCCCTGTGCTTCCTTCCCATGCTAGGTATAATCAAGAAAGGTATTACAACCAGAACGAAAGAAGTTATCCTGCCGCTGTATCGGGCAATGGTGCGTCCACATCTTGAGTACTGCGTCCAGTATTGGTCACCATACCTTAAGAAGGATATGGCATTGCTCGAGAGAGTTCAGAGGAGAGCGACACGACTGATTAAGGGGATGGAAAGCCTTTCATACGCTGAGAGATTGGAAAAACTGGGACTCTTTTCCCTAGAAAAGAGAAGATTAAGAGGGGATATGATAGAGACTTACAAGATCATGAAGGGCATAGAGAGAGTAGAGAGGGACAGATTCTTCAAACTTTCAGAAAATAAAAAAACAAGAGGGCATTCGGAAAAGTTGAAAGGAGGCACATTCAAAACTAATGCTAGGAAGTTCTTCTTTACACAACGTGTGGTGGACACCTGGAATACAATTCCAGAGGAAGTTATAGGGCAGAGTACAGTACTGGGGTTTAAGAAAAGTTTGGACAAATTCCTGCTGGAAAAGGGGATAGAGGGGTATAGATAGAAATTTACTGCACAGGTCCTGGACCTGTTGGGCCGCCGCGTGAGTGGACTGCTGGGCGCGATGGACCTCGGGTCTGACCCAGCGGAGGCATTTCTTATGTTCTTATGTTTAGTGCCCCCAGTGCATCCTTCCCATGTCCCTCTCACTGCCTTCCACAATTTGTCCCACTCCCACCCCCGAAGCCAGCCTGCCTGTCTACCTCTCTCCCTTCCTCCCTGGCCAAAGCCAGCCTGCTTGCCTGCCTAACTCCTTCCCTCCCTGCCGCGCAAAAAAAAAAAAGTCTCCCTCCTTCCTTTCCCCGGGTCGGCTGCTATCTTACCGCCCTGTTGCTGCTACTGCTAAAGCCGACATGAAGTCTTCTTTCCTACGGCAATTCTGATGTCGGAGAGGACGTTCTGGGCTAGCCAGGCAGCAATTGGGGGGGGGAGGGCAGCAATGCAAAAGTTGGCTCAGTGTGCCACAGTCCCTGGAGCTGACCCTGGCTCAGCTGTATGCTCTCATTTTTTTAACAACAAATTTATTTGATCTTACGCACTTGGGCTCAGTGACATATTTATTACACATACTGTTTAATCATAAGAATTCTTATAATTATTTGGACTGATAGTGCAGTTTTTGCTGTTTTCTTTTGCTTTGCATTGTATGTTTTAATTATTTATGTTGTCCTGTTCTCTGCCTTGGATAAAGGTAGGTTATAAATGAACAAACATAATTCTGTTTATTAATCTATTCCTTTTTCTGGACAACTGGAACCTCCATCATATTCTTTGACATTTTTGATATTATCTTTTGACTGGAAATTTCTATTTCAATCAGAACCAGCTTGAAACCTCTTTAGGACAATCACTGCAGGACGGCACTCGGCAAAATGTTCCTGAATCTGCTCACTATGGGCCTCTTTCAAGCTGCAATAGCGAGTGTTGCATGGAAAACACACTGAAGCCCATTCAATCCCTAAGGGCTTAGGTGCATTTACCGCACTGGCCCACACTATTCAGCTTGATAAAAGAGACCTTATATGTCTCTACTCAGCAAAGAGCAAGACTTCTCACCCCAAGTAGAGAGATGAATGCTGCCTCCACACATTTTCTACAACTGTCAGGTGAAGCAAAATCCGCTGAACCTCCAAGCCATTTAATTTTAAAAGTCAAATATTTAGTTCCACCTTGGTCCTTGGGGACATAGATATGAATAAAGTTTATCCTGCAATATTTTCAAAGTGTAAAGACATATCACTAAAGCCCCTGCTATGGCTCGCAATCCACAGACCAAGTATCACTTTTTTTTTTTTTTTTCACAAAGCCATGGTAGCAATTCTCCCACAGCAAACACACCAAAGCCCATAGGAATTGAATGGGCTTTGATGCATTTGCTGCTAGAGAATCATTGTGAAAGAGGTCCTTTGGATTGATAGCCCAAAAGGACAGATAAGGAAAATACTTAACCTTTTAATTGGCAGATGGTGAAATGGCTGCTTTATGTAACTTGATGTTGAACAAGAGCAACAGTGCCAAGTAACAGACATCTGGAGATGCAGATTTCCCATAAGAGCCATAGAAGACACATGTTGCTTCTGAACACCAATGTCAAATAAAGGGTTAAAATAACCAATTAGATTGTGAACTGATTGTAAACTGCTCAGAGAGCTGTGCCAATGGGTAGTATATCAAATACAAACTAAACACTGCTGTATGATGTCCACCAGTGTTCAGGTGAATTCTCAGAACTCCCCACAAGCAGAAATATTAATCCTAATGGAAGTATTTACTTTTCATTGCTATTAGCTATTTGGAAGAAAAAAAAGAAAAATAGCCTCCAGGTATCTAAAGAAAAGGAAGCTGTACAGCAAATGATGCCTTAAGTGAATTGTAAAACCAAACCTTCACAGCTGAGCTATAAGGATAGAATAGAAGCCATTTCCTACATCCATCATAATGAACATTGTTCTTATCCTACTTAAACTCTCAACAACAGCTGCTGCTGTTGTAGATAATTCATTAGGAAATAAATACTATCAGAATGTAAGTAATAGAGATACAGACATTAGTACATAAGCCCACAGCTACTTAGAAAAAGGCAGTTTCCTTATTTACTTTCCTTACTCCTTTCACCTTGGGTTCTGCGTCCCCAACCCCATATGTCATGTCTGTCTGTCCAAGTTAGAATGTAAGCTCTTCCGAGCAGGGACTGTCTATAAATGTCAAAATGTACAGTGCTGCATATGCCTTTTAGCGCTATATAAGTGATTAGTAGTAGCAGTAGCTTTGGCTGTTCCAATTAGAATTGTTTTTAAATCACATTGTGCCATGAGTCTTTAAACTTCTATTTTATATTCCCCCTAATTCCCACACAAGCCAGGGACACATACCAGGGATCCTTTCAGAACCTTATAATTATGGGCTCAGATGTAACAATGGCCCCTATTTCCAGGAAGAGGGATACTGTGAACATTGCCTCTACAACACCCTCAGCCAACCCAGGGTATGGAAAGAGCTTGGGAATTGCAACAGGCTATTTAGCTAGTCCCTCAATACAAATTTAACTAAAAATGAAGCTATAACTAAGCACTCCAGTAGAAAGGGGAAGCCTGTACAAACATATTTGCAACCTCCTTCATCTCCTTATGATTCCCCCCTTCACTCTGGTTCCTGGTCTCCTCCACATACTAGATTTTCCATCACTTTGCTCAGTGCCCTGGGCAGCCCCTCCCCCCCTTTATATCTACCCCTAGTTATGGCTGCAACAAACATTATCTGTGTTAGACAAACATCTAACCTACTGAAAAAGAAATAGATGCTTGCTAAGTATCTTAATAAAAATGCTATAATTTTATTAGAAAGATCTACTTCATTATCTCTTTTCTCCCCCTGCCCCTAAAATTCTATTTCTCTTGTTTCTCTTACATCCAATGGGGGGCAACATTAACATTTACATCTCCTTGTTCAATGAAAACACTTATTTGATTATGCATGAATGTTACACATGCTGTGTCACAGCTTGAGGGGTGTGTCAAGAAAGCTATAGGCATCCAAATTTGTAAGATCAAATGACTAAGCAATGTCACATTTAAAACTCAAACCCAGATCAAACATGCCTGCTCCTATTGAACAAATGATCTTCCAGGCCCATTTTATATATGTTCTCTACTCTTTCTTCCTTAAGACTCCATTATTCTTTACCCCCAACATTACTGTGTCAGGCCATTCTTACAAGTCCCAGATAATTTTCTCTTCTTATCCCTGTCATTCTTCTATTTCTCTTCTTTGTTCTCATCACCCATCCTCATCTTTCTTGTTCTGGCATCTTCCCTTTCCAATCATTTTTCCCCATTTCTCTCCCTCCAGTCCTGTTGCCATCCTTACAGCCGCATTCTCTAGTCTATCTCCTTATCCTTTCTATATTACTGGTGTCATCAACGTCTTGTTTGTTTGTTTGTCCCCCCACCCTTATCCAGGGCAAGTTACATATGAACATACAAAATAAGACAGATTTGTCATACAAAAACACACTATAACAAATTACATACTTACATATCAAATCAAATTGCATATGACAAAAGTTGCATCAATGACAAATATCATTTAAGGCAAAAACTAGCAAAACCTTAACATACATCAAAATATAAAATTACATAAGACATACAAGATGCCTCAATGGCAGACATCATTATGCCAGATAAAACAGAGCAGACCATCGAACACCTCCGTGACCAGCACTCATCACTCCTTCTCCCTCAGACTAACTCAGACTCTATATTTCATCTTACAGAACAGGTCTTCATTCCCTCTTTATATGACAACACGAAACCCTAGTCCACCCTTTTTTTCCTGCATCTGACGAAGTTATCTCTTCTCCTCGAAAGCTCATGCCTTAATAAATCAGTTCATCTCTAAAGGTGCCATCAAGCCTTGTTGTCGTTTTTGTTACTTCAGAGATACACGGCTCCCCCTCTGGAGTTTTCGTTACCTGTAGTGGATGCTATGCTTCTCAGGTGCTACTACATCATCATCCTCGTGATACATTTCCCCAGCCTTTCCAAATCGTCTCACTTTTCTCCATTTAAATTCCTCACTTTCTCTAATACCTGTTTCCTAGCCACCGCTCCAGTTCTGACATCTCCCTGCAGACCTCTCTCTCTTCCCCCCTCATTTCTCCCGGAGACTAAGCTCTTACCGGAGATATTGCGCACAGAGCAGGCTCATCCTCCTCTTGCTCCACAGCTCCGATAGCTCGTTCTCGGTCTTGCCCTACGCTCGCAGCGGCCCGATCGTGCTGGCCACCGCCACCATCTTCTCGTCTGTCTGGCCGACGGTTCGAGGCGGCGGGCCCGGCAAACAAGGGCGCAGGTTCCGGTGTAGGCGTGCGTTGACCGCCCGCTCTCTGTGTTCTCCCCGGTGGCAGAGATTTCCCAGCACAAGAACTGCCCGTATCCCTACCGCGTAAGGTCCGGAGCCAGAGGGAAGGCAGAGGATAACCTGCGCCTCCTCCTCCGCCACCGCGCTCCGTGACAACCAGCTCGGTAACTAACCAAGGGAGCCACACTCAATCCTCTCCGCCTCCCACACAGGAAATAGATTCCTCCACTTCCGGCAGGTGCGGAGTCTATCCCCCTCCGGTTAGTCTCTGAAAGAAGCCTGACGTCAGAATCTGGCGCTGAGCTTAATGCGCATGCGTACGTTTCATACCGCGTCTTCTCTTCTCAGGAGGAGGAGGAAAAAGAAAGGAGGACTGATCTGATTGGAGACCTGTTTCTTATAGCAACGGGTTGCTATCCCGTCACTATGGTAACGAAAGGCTGGGTTATTTCCATGTGTTCAAATTTATCTGCGAGTGTTTTTTGTGTGTGGTATCAATCCGTACCGGAGCCGGCAAATTAGGATGTTTCTTACCGAGTTTCATGTGTTTGTGTTATGTAGCATGAGAGTCAACTTTTCAAAATGATTGAGGGTGCTAAAACAATTGGAAATTACCTCTCCCTTAATACAGTCAGAGTTTGCTCAACATTGGGGATGCTCGAGCACTGCACTGAGGTGATCCGGGAGATGGCCTCAGCCTACGCACAGACAGAGGAGAACACAGAACCGGGAAAGGACATCTCCGTGCAGACTGAACCCATCACACGGCAGTACATTACGGCCTCTACACAGACAGAGGAGGTCGGCCAGCAGGATGATGACATCATGCAGGAACTAAGGAGCCTCAGGGAGGAGGTGAAACGTCTGAGAGGCATTAGAGAGGATGAGGCCTATATCGATGGGATAGTGCAGGAACTATCCCAAATCACAGAACGGGCTCGTGACAGATCTCCCATGATGACACCAGGGCCGTCGATAAAGAAACCAACTGTTGCTGTTCAGGAGATGGATGGAGACACTGACTCCTGGCAGTTAGTGACCTCCTCCACAGGTAAACGTAGGAGACCCCCCCCCTCCCATTTACAATCTCTTCACCTTCTCCCTCTTTCTCTCACCAGGGCAGCTCCACATCGACTCCACATCTGAACCTGAAGAACAGATTCCAGGTCTTGCAGGAAGAGACTACCAATGTAGACATGGAACAGGATCAACACACACCTCCATCTCCGGGGACAATGGATCAACATCCCCAAAAGAAGCGTAGAGTGATAACCATTGGGGACTCCATGTTGAGGGGCACCGAGGGACCAATATGCAGACCGGATTTGCAGTCGAGGGAGGTCTGCTGTCTGTCTGGAGCCAGAATACGAGATGTAACCACCTGTCTTGATAGACTTCTCAGGCCCCAGGACCACTTTCCCATGCTGCTCATCCACGTCGGGACGAATGACACTGCCAAGAACACCCTGGAGGACATAGCTAGAGACTTCGGAGCTCTGGGAAAGAGGCTGAAGCAGACAGGAGCACAGGTAGTATTCTCTTCAATTCTTCCTGTTAGGGGCAGAGGAAGGGACAGGGACGAACGTATCCTGAAGACGAATGAGTGGCTTCAACGATGGTGCCAGGAAATGAACTTCGGATTCCTGAATCACGGAGAGGCACTACAGGGACTACAGGGACCAGACGGACTCCACCTGACCAACAGAGGTAAGTATGTCTTCGGACACAGACTAGCCTGCCTACTTCGAAGGGCTTTAAACTAGGTAAGTCGGGGGTGGGTACCCACTTTTACACCGGAACAGTAAGTAACAATCCTGATGGGGCGAACCAAAACTCCGCTTCTAAGTCTGAGGTAAGTACCCTTATTGCAAAAGAATCGCTAGGTGACACTTTAATTCAAATGGGTGGCTCACTACAGGAGCTTAGTAATCAGAAAGAGTGGAGAGCTATGTATGTTAATGCACACAGCCTAGGGAATAAATTTCTAGAACTAGAAACAGAAATAGTTAATGCAGACCTAGACGTAGTAGCAATATCCGAAACATGGTTCACGGACTCTCATGGGTGGGATATAACTATACCAGGATACAACCTGCTTCGACAAGACAGAGAGGGTAAGTTAGGAGGAGGGGTAGCACTTTACATCAAAGAGAACATCAAGACAACCAGGATCTTGGATGTCAAGTATACTGGGGAATCCATCTGGGTAAACCTGGCCAGAGACAGAGAAAAATGCCTGTACCTTGGAGTGGTATACAGGCCTCCAAGACAATCGGAGGACAAGGATGCAGAATTAATTGAAGACATTGAGAATATCATCTTACGGGGGGACGTTGTTCTGGTAGGAGACTTCAACATGCCTGATGTAGACTGGAACACACTCTCAGCGACAACTTGTGATAGCAGGAGGATATTAACGTCCATGAAGGGAGTACGGCTCAAACAAATGGTACTAGAGCCCACTAGGGCCCAGGCCATCCTGGACCTGGTACTTACGAACGGGGAAAGTGTCTCGGAGGTCTCGGTGGGAGAAACGCTAGCCACCAGTGACCATAACATGGTATGGTTTAACCTTAAGAAAGGCTTCCCTAGGTCACAAACAAAAACAAGGGTACTCAATTTCCGGGGCACTGACTTCGCACGCATGGGAGATTTCGTCCATCAGATGCTGCAGGTTCAAGAAGTAACTGATAATGTGGAAGCTATGTGGTCAACCTTGAAATCGACCCTTCATGAGGCAACTAAACGCTACATAAAATCGGTAACCAAACAGCAAAGAAAAAAGAAACCCCAATGGTTCACTGATGAGGTCTCGTACCTCGTCAAAGAGAAGAAAAGAGCATTTCTCTCATACAAACGCACGGGGGAAAAAGAAGTAAACATTGAATACAGGACAAAGTCTGCAGCGGTCAAAACAGCTGTCAAGGAGGCCAAACTTCGAATGGAAGAAACTCTAGCGAAGAACATTAAGAAAGGGGACAAATCCTTCTTCAGGTACATTAGCGACAGGAAAAAAAATGCAAACGGGATAGTACGCCTTAGAACGCCGGAAGGGAACTATATGGAAACAGATTCCAATAAGGCCAAACTACTGAATGATTACTTTTGTTCAGTCTTTACCTGCGAGGCACCAGGGCACGGGCCACGGCTGGAAGCAAAGCAAAGCATGGAAGACCCATTTCAGAATTTTGAGTTCACACCAGCTGATGTTTACAGAAAACTGTCAAGACTCAAGGTGAACAAAGCAATGGGACCAGACAATTTGCACCCAAGAGTGCTCAGAGAGCTATGCGATGTTCTGGCGAAACCGTTAGCCATGCTCTTCAATCTCTCCCTAAGTACGGGGAGAGTCCCCCTGGACTGGAAAACAGCCAACGTTGTTCCTCTGCACAAAAACGGTTGCAGAGCGGAGGCTGCGAATTACAGGCCAGTGAGTCTAACATCAATAGTGTGTAAACTCATGGAAACTCTACTTAAAGGTAAATTAGACACGATATTGGATGAGGGAAATCTGAGGGATCCCTGTCAGCATGGATTCACTAGGGGCAGGTCATGCCAATCATAGTAACATAGTAGATGACGGCAGATAAAGACCCGAATGGTCCATCCAGTCTGCCCAACCTGATTCAATTTAAAAATTTTTTTTTTTTTTTTTTTTTTTTTCTTCTTAGCTATTTCTGGGCGAGAATCCAAAGCTTTACCCGGTACTGTGCTTGGGTTCCAACTGCCGAAATCTCTGTTAAGACTTACTCCAGCCCATCTACACCCTCCCAGCCATTGAAGCCCTCCCCTGCCCATCCTCCTCCAAACGGCCATACACAGACACAGACCGTACAAGTCTGCCCAGTAACTGGCCTAGTTCAATCTTTAATATTATTTTCTGATTCTAAATCTTCTGTGTTCATCCCACGCTTCTTTGAACTCAGTCACAGTTTTACTCTCCACCACCTCTCCCGGGAGCGCATTCCAGGCATCCACCACCCTCTCCGTAAAGTAGAATTTCCTAACATTGCCCCTGAATCTACCACCCCTCAACCTCAAATTATGTCCAATCTTATCAGCTTCTTTGACTGGGTGACAGGAAAGCTAGACTCAGGAAAGTCTCTGGACATAGTGTACTTGGATTTCAGTAAAGCTTTTGACAGTGTCCCGCACCGTAGACTATTAAACAAGATTAAATCAATGGGGTTAGGTGAGAAACTAACTGCATGGGTCAAGGATTGGCTGAGTGGAAGAACATAAGAACATAAGCGTTGCCTCTGCCGGGTCAGACCAGGGGTCCATCGTGCCCGGCAGTCCGCTCCCGCGGCGGCCCCCCAGGTCCATGACCTGAAAGTGTTCCCTACCTAACCTAAAATATCCATACCCTATTCGCTCAATGTCCTGTAAGGTAAACCTCTATCTGTACCCTGTTATCCCCTTCGCTTCCAGGAAGTCATCCAGTCCCTTTTTGAACCCCAGAATTGTACTCTGTCCTATCACCTCTCCGGGAAGTGCGTTCCAGGTGTCCACCACCCTCTAAGTGAAGAAGAACCTCCTTGCATTCGTTATGAATCTGTCTCCTCTCAGTTTTTCTGAATGACCTCTTGTTTTAGTTGTCCCTGCTAGTCTAAAGAATCTGTCCCTCTCCACCTTCTCTATGCCTTTCATGATTTTATAAGTTTCTATCATGTCCCCTCTCAGTCTCCGCTTCTCCAGGGTAAAGAGCCCCAGCCTGTCCAACCGTTCGGCATATGAAAGGTTCTCCATACCCTTTATCATCCTCGTTGCCCTCCTCTGGACCCTCTCGAGTATTGCCATGTCCTTCTTGAGGTATGGCGACCAGTATTGGACGCAGTATTCCAGATGTGGGCGCACCATTGCTCGATACAGTGGCAGGATAACTTCTTTTGTTCTGGTAGTGATACCTTTCTTGATAATGCCCAACATTCTGTTCGCTTTTTTTGAGGCCGCTGCACATTGTGCCGCCTGCTTCATTGTGTTATCCACCAATACCCCCAGATCTTTTTCTTGGCTGCTTTCCCCGAGTACCCTCCCTCCCATCGTATAGCTGTACATGGAGTTCCCCTTCCCTATGTGCAAGACCTTACATTTCTCCACATTGAAGCTCATCTGCCATTTTTTTGCCCACTCACTCAGTTTGTTCAGGTCGCTCTGCAGTTCTTTGCATTCCTCAACAGTTCTGGCCCTGCTGGAGAGTTTTGTGTCATCCGCGAACTTGATAACTTCGCACTTTGTCCCCGTTTCTAGATCATTAATAGACTTCAGAGGGTGGTGGTCAACGGCACCCTCTCTGAGACATCGGAGGTGACTAGCGGAGTGCCGCAGGGATCGGTCCTGGGACCATCCCTTTTCAACATATTCATAAGGGACTTGACCCGGGGGCTTCAGGGTAAAGTAGCACTGTTCGCCGACGCCGCCAAACTGTGTAATATAGTAAGTGAAAGCAATCTCAAGGATAGTATGACGCAGGATCTGATCATGTTGGAAAACTGGTCCTCGACATGGCAGCTGGGCTTCAACGCTAAGAAGTGTAAGGTCATGCATCTCGGCAGCAGAAATCCATGCAGAACATACACCTTGAATGGAGAAGCACTAACTAGGACTTCAGAAGAACGAGACTTGGGAGTAATCATCAGTGCAGACATGAAGGCTGCCAAACAAGTAGAGAAGGCCTCATCCAAGGCAAGGCAAATGATGGGATGTATCAAGAGAAGCTTCGTCAGCCGCAAACCTGAAGTCATAATGCCACTTTACAAAACCATGGTGAGACCTCATCTGGAATACTGTGTGCAATTCTGGAGGCCTCATTACCGTAAAGATGTGCTTCGAGCCGAGCAAGTCCAGCGGATGGCCACTAGAATGGTCTCCGGACTCAAGGGTCTCTCATACGAAGAAAGACTGGGCAGATTGCAGCTCTATACTCTAGAGGAGCGCAGGGAAAGGGGTGACATGATTGAGACATTTAAATACGTCACAGGTCATGTCGAGGTGGAAAACGTTATATTCGTTCCAAAGGGACCCTCGGTCACAAGGGGGCACCCGCTCAAACTCAGAGGAGGGAAATTTAGTGGTGATATCAGGAAGTACTTCTTCACAGAAAGGGTGGTGGATCACTGGAACAAACTTCCGGTGCAGGTGATCAAGGCCACCAGCGTGCTCGACTTTAAGAATAAATGGGACATCCATGTGGGATCCCTACGAGGGTTGAGCTAAGGAACTGAGTCATCAGCACTCAGACTTAATGGGGTGGGTCAGTAGAGTGGGCAGACTTGATGGGCTGTAGCCCTTTTCTGCCATCATCTTTCTATGTTTCTATAGAGCTGGCTCCTGTTATGTAGCTCTGGCTGTTAGTAGCAGGATTGCATTTTCAGCCGTAAATGGACCATTGCAGGACAAAATTGGTGTTTAGAGCTGGAGCTGTTATGTACGAGTTTGGACGTTTTACGGAAGACGCACAAAAATCCAGTATCAAAAATGCCCATTTTCAAAACTGCAAAACATTTATCCTGTTTTTTCGAATTACATGTTCAGTGAAGAAATACCTTCTCTGATTTGAACTAAATGTACTACTTAGTAACTCATGCCCCCTAGTCCTTTTGGAAAGAGTAAACAAGAAGTTTCCATCTACCCATTTCACTCTAATCATGATTTTATAGATCTCCAACATTCTCCTCCCCCATCCCTTCTCCAAGCTAAAATGTCTTAATCTCTTTATCTTTTCCTCAGGTTTAGAAGAAGTTTAGACAAGATCCTGAAGAAAAATCCACAGTTTGCTATTGAGGTAGACACAGGGAAGCTGCTGCTTGCCCTGGGATTGACAGCATGGAATGTTGTTACTATTTGAGGGGGGGGTTCTCTTCTTATTTCCTATTAAATATTGTAGTTCCCTTTTAAAGTTATAATTCTATGTATTCTTATCTATTCTTTTCTCCTTTCTATCATTACAGTATAACAATATTGTAAACCACATTGATACCTCTCTTGAATTGCAGTACATCAAGTAAAAAAACTTGGAAACCTGGATTGTCCGCTGTTGGAAGCAGGATACTGGTCTAGAAGATCGACCATTGATCAGACCCAGTATGGCTGTTCTTATGTAGCAGAGAATTTCAACCTATCATCCATAATGAAACCTAGATCCTTTTCCTGTGTGGTGACTCCTATTGTGGAACCTTTCATTATGTAACTACTGTATATAGTTTGATTTGCTTTTTCCTACATGCATTACTTTTCACTCATATTAAATTGAATTTGCTATTAGATAGATTGTGAGCCCACCGGGACAGATGGGGAAAATACTTCAGTACCTGATTGTAAAAACCGCTTAGATAAACCTTGATAGGCGGTATATAAATACCTAATAAACTTGATATTTGGATACCCAGTTTCCCAGGCTCTTGAATTTCTCTTGCAATTTTTCACAATCATCTTATGATTTAATAACTTCTTATCAGCAAATTTGATCACTGTACTCATTATTCCATTTTCCAGATCATTTATATAAATGTTAAAAAAACAGCAGTCCAGCAGAAATTTTGGGGGAACTCAGTATTTACCCTTTTTCCATTGAGGAAATTCTCAATTTAACCCTATTCTCTGTTTCTTTCTCTTAACCAGTTCTTAATTCACTGCCTCCTGTTCCACAACATTTTAATTTCAAGAGTGGTTCATGAGATGTGGTGTCAAATGCTTTCTCAAATTCCAGATACACAGTTTCAGTTAGCCCACCCTTATCAACATGTTTATTTACGCCTTCAAAAAATTGTAGCAGATTGGTGAGGTAGGATTTTTTCTTTGGCTAAATACATATTGGCTTTGTTCCATTATTTCATGCCTATGTATATGTTCAGTAAATTATTTTCTTTATGGCCTCTATCATTTTGTTGTTACTGGTATCAGGATCACTGGCCTATAATTTCCCAGTTCACCTCTGGAACCCTTTTACAAAACTGGCATTGCATTGTCAACCTTCTATGCTTCAAGTACGACACTTGATTTTAAAGTACTAATAATACATCTGCAATTTCATTTTTCAGTTGGATTAGTATTCTGGGATGTATACTATCCAGTTCAGGTAATTTGCTACTCTCTAGTTGGTCAATTTGCCCTATGTTCTATGATTAAAGACATATTTGCTTCAGGTCCTCTGACTCTTCACCATTATATACTAAGTATTTCTGGCATGGGTATTTCCCTTACAACCTTTTCAGTGAAGACCAAACTAAAGAACTCATTAGTCTCTCTGCTATGGCCTTAACCTCTCTGAATTTCTCCTTTATCTCTCACAGAGAAGGAATAAGCCGCTTAATCCTTCTCTGTGAGAGATAAAGGAGGCATTCATTAAGGCATAGAAAGACTAGACAAGTGCCTAAAATCTCAGGAGGCTAGAAGTGGCAACTGTCTGGATTTTTTCAGGATTCTACAAATCTGTAATGTCTCAAAGCCAGAACAGCTATTTTTCCAATCCTTCCCTCCCCTTTCCACTATAGAGGCTGTAGTGAGATCCATCCAATGGGAAGATTGCTCTAGTCTAGGGTTACCTTATGGCTCCAGAAAGATGATGGATTGAGACATCCGGGTTTTACTTCCATTAGTTTCAATTTGATGTCTCAATCAGATGTCTCAATCTGTCCTATTTACTTCTATTGCTTTAAATGTAGGTAAAATCCAGATGTCTGAATCCATCCTCCTTTTTCTGGAGCCTTATGGTAAACCTACTTTCTAGTTACAAGGAGGGAGGGAGTTGCAAGAGCTGGAGTAAAGGTAGAAAATAAAGGCTGAACCCTACATGGGGCTTTGGAAAGAGCTGTCAGTCCACTGAGTGCCCTGTCCTACTTGTGGGGAAAGGAATTGTTAAAAAAGAGTAGGAATTAAAGAAGAATTGGGAAAGGGTGAAGGGTCTGCTACAGGCAGAGGAAAAGAACTGGTAGTAAATGCAAAAACTTTACATGATGGGTAGATGTGATAGGGGTGAGAGTACTGCTAGATATAACACATGAACCAAAGGAAAGCATTAGAAAAGAGAACTAGGGTATACACACTTGTGCATGGTTCTGTGTCTCTGGTGGGGACATTTAAACAGTTTCCTTTGAAAATCTGGGCTGGAGTATAGATGTCCAACTGTGCCAGTGCACATATTACCACATATTACATTTTCTGGGCAAATTCCTTTGAAAACTGGTCTAATACTGCTTCCACTCTCTATTCTTTCAGAAGCACCAAAGAAAGCTAAATATTTTATTTTGCTTCTTCCATTTCTGAAGCTTTTTTCTCACTTAAAACTTTGTAGATGTATACCCCTGACATTTTACCCATAAATCTCACTCTTTTGGGCAGTCTACCCTTAGAGGGCCATAATCGTAAAAAACATCTAGGTACGATTTGGACATAGGGCGCTAGTCAACCAAAGTCAGCAGCTGCAAAAGGTCCATTCTCAAAAAGTACGTCCAAAATATTATTTTTTGAAAATCATCTCTCTACGTCCAGGTATTTGATTATCCAGACCGCCAGTATGTCTATCTTTATACCACATTCTCAACCAAATATTCATCCAAGTCTGAAATGTCCAGAATAAGACCTTTTGGACACGGGAGGGGCCAGCAAAATAATGGACTGGCCACCCAGACATGGCAAGAGAGCAGTGGAGCACCTTACAGAGCACTGCTGTGAACTTCACAAAAAGGGTGCCATATAAACATCTCACCACAACTCCCTTAAGGTCATGGTAGCCCCCCCAAAAAAACACCCCCAAAACCCACTATACCCACCTGTCTGCAACCCCAGTAGCCCTTATGGCTGCAGGTGGCACCTATATGGCAGGAGAGTAGGGGTTTGGGGGCCTCACATTTTTCCACAGAAACAAGGTCAAACAAACCAAAACATGCACCAAGTGGGGAATAGGACTGTACACGTCAGCCTTGGATACAATGACCTTTATTAATTAAAAACACAGATATGAACTAAATACATGTATAATACATTAATATAAAGTCCTTTTCCTTTTATGACCTGACACGGTGTTTTGACCTCCAACAGGAAGCCTGCCTCAGGGGTGAAAGAGTCAATCCAGTAGATGGCACTGTAGTACTTAGAGGGAAAGCTTCAAACTCGTAGAAACATGTACAAGCACAACTGCAGCGCTGGGGATCATGAACAACTCTGAAAAGCCAGAAAATAGTGTATAGGCTGCGCGGCTGTACATGTGTGATTAACAATACAAGTCATTCATCAACAATATGAGTCATTCCAAAATGTTGGCACCAGCTTACTTAAAATGCAGCAAATCAACTTGGAAGTGTCCATTAAACGTCATTTCTCGTCAGCATTCAAACATTTAGGCACTCACTTGACTGACAGCTTCTGCATAACCAGCTGCTCGTGGATTGTACACCCAACATGTTCCCTGAATATCTATAATGTATCAGCAATTGTTTTAGCCAATAATCGCTGATCTGCCAAAATCAGGTCATGGACATGGTCAACATTTTCAGGAGTTGATACAGTTTGAGGCCTCCCAGACCTTGCTGCATTTTCGGTCTCAAAATCTCCATTGGTTGAATATTGACAAAAAAGGCAGATTCCACATGGACTTCGAGTCAATTTAGCGCCTCAAATGTTTAAAAATGATAATAAGTTTATAGATAGCTGGAATCACATTCTTAAAAAATGCTCCATAAATTTGATGTTGCTAATTATTGAATGGAGTAAGAGGGAACTCATAAAGTTAAAAACTACTCTAGGAAATCAAGAATTTGAAAGCATGTTTAAAGATATTAGCTCACAAGTTGACAAACAAAAAGATTATGTAAGAAAATGAAAAAAGTTAACTTATGATGATAAAGATTATTCCCTCAATCGTGTTTATGCTAGGGTTTATAAGAAGCAAGATTTAAACTTAGTTTCTGTAGAACAGTCAGGGGCTGGTTATCAGTGTACTGTGTAAGTTCAATTGTACTGGATGATTGATGCTTCCATTAACAGCTGAGCAATTATTATAAATTGAAGGTAACTTCACATCTAAGCACTTATCTCATTCCCGATGGTGGCCTGTCCGTTTCACTCAATGGCTTCCTCAGGAACTAGACTAAAAAAACTAACTTTCTTCAGATGGAAGATTACATCAAAGAATTGTCTGGATGGGAATATCTGGAAGAAGTAGAAAAGCAGTGGGCAAAACTGAAAGGAGCTATTGTAAGGGCAACAAATCACTTTTTAAGGAAAGTAAGTAAAAATAAGAGGAAAAGAAGGCCACTTTGGTTCTCAAAAGTAGTAACTGAGAAGTAAAGAAAAAGAGGTTAGCTTTCATAAACTACGAAAGATCGCAGAAAGAGGAAGATAGGCAAAAATATCTGGAAAAGTTAAGAGAGGCTGGTTGAGTAGTCAGGAAAGCAAAGATGCATATTAGTGATAGGAAGAAATGCAGAAGTGGTATTGTGAGACTCAACGGTGAAGGGGAGAAATATGTAGAAATTGATAAAGATAAGGCTGAATTGCTTAACAAATATTTCTATTCTATGTTCACAGCTGGAGCGCCGGGAGTGGGACTGCAGAAGACAAACACAAATAGGGTTGGAGGAGTGGTAGACCCTGATCAATTTTCAGAGGGTTTATTTTTCTTTTTTTTATTCATTCAATTTTCTATACCATTCTCCCAGCGGAGCTCAGAACAGTTTACATGCATTTATTCAGGTACTCAAGCAGTTTTCCCTCTCTGTCCCAGCGGACTCACAATCTGTCTAACGTACCTGGGGCAATGGGGGGATTAAGGGGGGACTTGCCCAGGGTCACAAGGAGCAGTGTGGGTTTGAACCCACAATTTCAGGGTGCTGAGGTTGTAGCTTTAACCATTGCGCCACACTGTGTTCGTGAGGAGCTACTAAATTAAAGGTAGACAAAGCAATGGGACCGGATGTGTGTGTATATCCAAGGGTTCTGAAAGAACTTAGGGAAGTTCTGGTGGCTCCGCTGACTGACCTTTTCAATGCTTCTTTAGAGTCGGGAGTGGTGCCAGAGGACTGGAGAAGGGCAGATGTGGTCCTTCTCCACAAAAGTTGAAATAAGGAAGAAGTAGGGAACTACAGGCTGGTAAGTCTGACTTCAGTGGTAAGTAAATTAGTGGAAACACTTTTAAAACAGAATAGTGACATTTCTGTAATCCAGTGGATTACAGGCAACATGGATTCATTAGAGGCAAGTCGTGTGAGACAAATCTTACCAATTTCTTTGACTGGGTGACCAGAGAATTGGCTAGAGGGCAAGCACTAGATGTGGTGAATTTAGATTTTAGCAAAGCCTTTGACAGGCATCTAATAAATAAACTGAATGTCTCAGCATGGGCCCCAAAGTGATGGACTAGGTTAGGAACTGGTTGAATGGAAGGTAACAGAGGATAGTGGTCAATGGAGATCTCTCTGAGGAAAGGGATGTTACCAGTGGTGTGCCTCAAGATTCTGTTCTTGGGCCTAATCTTTTTAACATTTTTGTAAACAATATTGCTGAAGGGCTGTCAGGTAAGATTTGCCTCTTTGCGAATGATAAATCTGCAATAGAGTAGACATCCCTGATGGTGTGGATAGCATGAAGAAGGACCTAGCGAAGCTTGAAGAATGGGCTGAAATCTGGCAGCTAAGATTTAATGCTAAAAATTGCAAGGTCATGCATTTGGGCTGCAAAAACAAGAGGAAACTAAACAAAACTAAAACTTAGTTTTATAGACCGAGTCATCAACGAAGAGGAGCTCGACTCGGTTTACAATAATTTAAAACATAATGCATAAATTTGACAAGAAAAAGTAGACTGAAATAGTTAATTTCCAAAATGTTTAGCAAACAAAAAAGTTTCAGAACTTTCTGGAATAAAGCAAAAGAACCTAAACTTCTTAATGTAAGCGGTAAAGCATTCCAGAATTCGGTTAATTTAAAAGCAAAAGAATAACTAAGGGGTCCTTTTATCAAGCTGCGGTAGGGGTTGCGCATAATACCGCATATTAAATCGCCTGCCGTGCTAGCCGCTAACACCTGCATTGAGCAGGCGTTAGTTTTTAGCCGGCCGCAGGGGTTAGCGCGTGATGAAATGTCTGATGCACTAACCCCGCTAGTGCGGCTTGATAAAAGGACCCCTAAATCTCTTAAAGGTTCTGTTTTTACCACTGAGAGAGGGAAATGTAAGTTTTAATTTTTGAGAACTTCAGGCAAGATGAGATCTATGAACATTCCAGTCTAAAGGAATCAAAGTGGCAAAAATGCCAAATAGGATCTTAAATGCAATACAAATGCACTTAAATTGAATTCTGAGATACATTGGAAGCCAATGTAATTCCTTGAGCAGAGGGGTTACGTGATCAAATTTACTCTTACCAAAGATAAGTTTAGCTGCAGTGTTCTGTATTCATTGAAGTCTCTGCAGACTGACCTTTAAAAGTCCCAAATACACTGAATTGCAGTAATCCAGCCTTGACAAAATGATTGATTGAACCAATACAGAGAAATGTAGTTGGTGAAAAAGTGCTCTCACTACTCAGAGCACGGAGGCTGAAAAAACACTTTTTAATAAGCAAATTTAGTTGGTCCTTAAATGTAAGTGAAGAATCAATAACAATACCTAGTATTAATGAGGAAAACTCAATTTTCAAAGATTCTCCTGGTCTAAGATCACAGCAGAAGGGAGAGAATCTAACTTTGGGCCAAGCCATAAAAGCGTGGAGGGGCATAATCGAAAGGGACGTCTAAGTTCGTTTACGTCCATTTCGCAAGTCGTCCAAAGTTAAAAAGAGCCTAAGACACATTTTCAAAAGAGACGTCCAACTTTTTTTTACTTTCGAAAATCGTCTAATTATACATCCTGCCAATCTGATCATCCAAGCCGCTAAATCGTCCATCTTTATACCACATTTCCGTCCAACTTTCCATCCAAGTCCAAAACGCCTAGAACAAGCCCTGTTGGACGTGGGAGGGGTCAGCAAAGTGAAGGATTGAACACCCAGACATGCCACCTAAATAGTGGGGTACCTTACAGGGCACTGCTGTGAATTTCACAAAAAGGGTCCATGGCTTCTCCTCCCTACAGCTCCCTTATAGGTCACGGTGAACCCCCCAAACCACCTCCAGAATCCCCTAGACCCACTTATCTACCACCCCAATAGCCCTTATGACTTCAGGAGCCACTTATATGCCAGTAAAAAAGGGTTTTGGGGGTGTACAGGGGAGTGCACATGTTTAAGTATCAATGCAGTGATTACAGGGGCTTATGGGCATGGGTTCTCTTCTCTATGGATCCCTAACCCACCCCCAAGATGACTTAAGCTGCCTCTGGGCTGGACGACTAGGCTTTCCTATGCCAGGCGGCCAGGTAATGATGGTCTGGAGGCTGAAATTTAAAGTTGTGAATACAAATACGTCCAAAACCCAGTTTTATTATCGGCGCTTGGATGTTTTTGAGAAATGTTCGTCCAAGTGCCGACTTAGGCCGGTTTTTGGACATTTTTCTCTTTCGATTATGAGCCCCTTAGTCTTTGCAGCATTTAATTTCATCTGGACCACTGTCACCCAGGACTGAAATTTGGTAATACAATGGTTAATATTGGGTATCAAATTATCGAGATGCGGATCAACCTTAAGTAATATGAAGATATCATCAGCATATGTTAATAATGTTTCTTGGGTATTCAAATTGTAATGTTTCAATGAACTCATATAGATGTTAAATAAGATTTTAGATAATGGAGAGCCCTGGGGAACACCGCAGAGGGCTCTCCATGATTTTGAATTGGAGCCTTTCATATTGACTGAATAAGAGCGAGAAGATAGAAATTTGTCAAACCAGTCTAGAACAATTTGATCAAGGCCAATTTCTGAAAGCAGGTAATGCAGAATATTGTGATTAACTACATCTAAAGCTGCAGAGAGATCGAACTAAAGTAAGATAGTGTGCTTCTTATTAGACTGTAGTTGTTGAATCTTAGAAAGAAGTGAAACTATGCTGAAAAGGAACCCATGCTGTAAAGGCAAAAGAATAGAAAATTTCTCCAGATAACTTGAGAGTTGGGTGGCAACAATTGATTCCATAAGTTTAGTTAAGAGATGTAAATTAACAATCGGTCTATAGAGTTAGGTAACAGTTGGATTGAGATCTGATTTTTTCAGAAGGGGAGTAAGACTTATTATCCCAGGAGAAGCAGGCAGCATATTCTCACGAATGGGTGACGTCACCGACAGAGCCCCTGTATGGACTACTTTAAAAGTGCATCGCCACTTTAAATCTTTAGAAAGTTTGCGATAGCCTGAACCACACATGCGCGAGTGCTTTTCCGCCTGACGTAGGGCGCGCGGTCCCTCAGTTTCTTAGTTTCCGCGGAACTAAGAAGTCGCTCATCAAAGTCTCTTAGTATTTTTTGCTGCCTTCCCGCTCTTGCGGTTTTCTTTTTTGACTTTTTAGTTTTTGGTTTTTCTTTCTTTATTGTGACTCTTTTTGTAAAAAAAAAAAATTTTTTTTACTTTTTCTCTCACGCGGGTTCGGTCCAGTGGGGCCTGTTTCACTTCCTCAGCCTTGACCTTCGATTTTGCTGAGGCGGTTTTTCCCTCAATGTCCCGACCTCAAACGGGTTTTAAAAAATGTGGTCGCTGTGCTCGCCCTATTTCCATTACAGACCCGCACCACTGGTGTCTTCAGTGTCTGGGGCCAGAGCACAGGGCTGAAGCTTGCACTCGTTGCTCCTCTCTTCAAAAGTGAACGTTAAAAAACCATCAAATTCAACAACGTCTTCTTTTTGGTGTCGCTATGGAAGGTGAGCTGACACCATCCTTGACATAGGGATCTGCATCAAAGTCAACGCCGCAACTTTCAACGTCGCTGGAATCCTCCTCAGTATTGCTACCAGTGGGAAAGCCAGCTAAGAAGCCTTCCCCCACCCCTTCAGGCCCTCAGGTCTCTGCTGCAGTGAGCCAAGTCCTGCCGACCTTGAGGCACCCTAAAAAACGCTTGGCTCCGATTCAAATGAGTGCCTTGTCATTGGCCTCCTCATCTCCAGAGCACAGAGCGGCACCCACAGTACCGGCAAAAAAGCCAACGATACCGGTGCACTCACTGAAACAGCAAATTAGGGAATTGCTGCAGCAAGAGTTAGGGGAGCAGTTGCAGCTTTTACTTCCCATAATGGCGACACAGGTGCCTCCAGTGTCAGTCCCAGTTTGGTCTGAGCTTTCCACGTTGGCACCGATTGTCTCAGAATTACCATCGGTCCCGCCTTGTTTGGTCAAAGAATCAATGTCGCAAACATCTCGACACCGATCTTCTTCTCATACATCTCCCAAGACTGTGTAAGTAAAGTTGGGTAAGGCTTTACAAAAGCTTAAAATTCTCAACTCCTCGACACCCAGTACTCGGCATCGGATTCCATCAACCCTTGTGTCCTCTGGAAAAGGTTTGTTTGTATATTCATACCTTTCAAATATTTGAATGTCTGTATCATATCACTCCTGGCTCTCCTTTCTTCCATGATGTACATCTTTAGGTCATCAAGTCTGTCCACATACTTCTTGTGGCACAAGCCCCGTACCATTTTTATCTTTCTTTGAACCTCGTCAAGTCTTTTTATGTTCTTAGTAAAACTGAACACAATACTCCAATGACTTATACAGGGGCATCAACATCTCCTTTCTTCTGCAGGTTATATAGTCCATTCTCATTATTTGCTCGTTCCTGATTATGCTTATCCGGGGTTGCATGCATTATGACTGCTATTTGCTATTTTTGCCTTCTGTTCATGTATTTGTAGACCTCCGACCTTAGAAAAAGCTTTTGTTTCCTTTCCCTTTGCGGTTTTGGCTTTGCTTCCAGAAACAGCCACCAAGCATCAAAGAGTGAGTTACAGACATAAGAAATTGAGTTACAAGCATCTGCAGATACAGCTCCAAAGAGAAAGAAGCATGTTATGTGTCTGAGTGACAAAATATGTGTTTTAGAAAGGCTTCATTCTGGCAAGTCTGTTTCTGCTGTCAGCCATGATTTCAATGTATATAAATCCACAGTTTGATCTATCCAGCAAAAAGAAAAAGAAATTTGTCAGTCTGTTCGCAAAGCTGCACCGGAAAGTTCCAAAACAATATCTGTAGTTCATGATCAGTCAATGGAAAAGATGGAGAAGTGGCTAAATTTGTGGATAATGCAAATGGTGAATGAGAAAAGTACAATGGACAGCATTGTTGTCAGGATGAAAGCCAGAGACTTACAAATATGTCACCCAGGGGCAGGAAATTTGAAACCCTATTCTGCAAGATCAGGTTGGCTAGTGCATTTTAAAAAGTGATATTCACTAAAAAAAAAAAATGTAAGCCTTTGCGGGGAAGCAGGTTTAACTGACAATGAAGCTACTGAGGAATTTAAAATGTACTTGCTAAGTGTAATTGAAGAAAAGGGATATGTGCCAGAGAAGATCTTCAGTGTGGATGAGACTGGCTTGTTTTACAAGCAAGCTGGGAAACAGACATATATAATGAAAATGGCAGCACAAGCCTCAGGATTCAAGGCGTTTAAAAATCACCCCACCCTTCTACTGTGTGACAAATGATTTCAGTGCAAGCCTCTTATGGTCTACAGAGCCCAAAAGTCTTGTGCTCTTAAAAGAAAGAACCTGAACTGCATGCCAGTCCACTGGTGATGGCACCTCAAAGCTTTAATGATGTCCACGTTATTCTGGGATTAGTTCAACAACTGTTTTATTCCAGAAGTTGAACATTATCTCCACCAAAAAAACTCTTGCATTTAAGGTATTGCTGATTTTGGATAATGCACCAGGATACTGTTGGCAAGGCCTGGAAAATGCACATCCTGATGTTTAAGTTCTCTTCATGCCTCCTAACACAACATTCCTCGTCCAGTCCTTTGATCAGGGAATAATAAAGGCTTTCAAAAGCCACTACATGCAAGAGCTGTACAGCAAGGCCTGTGATGCTTTAAATGCTGACCAGGAATCTACCATTTTTGATTACTGGAAGACTATGACAATATGCATTGTAATAGACTTTGTTGACATAGCCTAGAATGGCATCACACAGGCTACTTTGAACAATTATTGTAAAAAAGTTTGGCTAGACTGTTTAACAAACTTTGATGGCTTTGAAGGTGTTGTAAAAAATAAAAATAGAAATGCAGAAACCTTCATGTGCTGTGGTTGAAAAATCAATTTTAGAAGACTTTGATGACATGACACATGCAGACATGGAAGAGATTTTAGAAGATAGTGCCTTAGAGCCCAGTAATGGAGACCTGGATGAGTGGCACAATAAGGCATAAGAGACAATGATGATGGAGAGGCATCAAACATTCCAAAAACTGTGCCTCTCACATCAGCAAAAATAGCAGGATGGGCATCAACTTTGGAAAAACTGTTCAGTGACAAGGAGGAATGTGATCCCATGCTGGAACGCAGTCTAAATTCAAGCGTCTGACAATCTCTGCATTTGCCCCTTATGGGAAGAAGAAAAGCCAAGCAGACAAGGCTGATACAGTTTCTTCAGTCAACAAGTCATGAGATTCACGCACCAGAGGTTGATGTGTCAGAAGTTGTTCAAGTGGGTGCCCACCTGGGAAGTAGCAATCATCAAACGGTTTGGTTTCATATAACAGCTAAAGTGGAGAGCAGCCACACAAAACTTAAAGTCCTAGATTTCAAATGTACGGAGTTTAATAAAATGGGAGAATAGCTGATGAAACAACTGTTACAATGGAAAGACATAAGAGAAGTAGAAAAACAATGGTGTAAGCTGAAAGGAGCAATAAAAATGGCTACGGATCTTTATGTGAAGAAAATAAATAAAAACAAGAGAAAAAGGAAACCAATATGGTTCTCCAAACTAGTTGCAGAAAAAATAAAGGCTAAATAGTTGGCATTCCTGAAATATAAAACTCCTCAAGGAGAGGAGTACGGAAAGGACTATCAGGTGAAACTGAAAGAAGCCAAGAGACAGTTACATCTGGCGAAAGTGCGTGCGGAAGAGCAAATAGCTAAAAATGTTAAAAAGACAAAAATCTTTTCAGATATATTAGTGAAAGGAGGAAGATGAAAAACGGAATTGCAAAACTAAAAGATGCTATGAACCAATATGTGGAGAGTGATGAGGAAAAAGTAAATATGCTAAGCAAATACTGTACTTCTATTCTGTGTTTATGGAAGAAAATCCTGGAGAAGAACTGAGATTGTCTAGCAAAGTTACACACAAAAATGGAGTAGATTCTGCACCGTTCATGGAGGAAAGTGTTTATGAACAACTTGAAAAATTGAAGGTGGGACTGGACAGGATCCATCCCAGGATACTGAGGGAGCTCAGAGAGGTTCTGGTGAGTCCTATTAAAGACTTGTTCAACAAATCTCTGGAGACGGAAGTGGTTCCTGGGGATTAGAGAAGAGCAGATGTCCCTATCCACAAAAGTGGTCACAGGGATGAAGCGGGAAACTACAGGCCGGTAAGCCTCATTTCGGTTATTGGAAAAATAATGGAAGTGTTGCTGAAAGAAAGAATAGTGAACTTCCTAGAATCTAATGGGTTACAGGATCTGAAGCAACATGGCTTTACTAAAGGTAAATCATGCCAAACAAATCTGATTGAATTTTTTGATTGGTGACCAGAGAATTGAATCAAGGGCATATGCTAGATGTAATTTACTTAGATTTCAGCAAAGCCTTTGACACTGTTCCTCATAGAAGGCTCTTGAACAAACTTGACAGGCTGAAGTTAGGACCCAAAGTGGTGAACTGGTTTAGAAACTGGTTGACGGACAGACACCAGAGTGTGGTAGTTAATGGAATTCGCTCAGAGGAAGAAAAGGTGAGTAGTGGAGTCCCTCAGGGTTCAGTGCTGGGGCCAATCCTGTTCAATATGTTTGTGAGTGACATTGCTGAAGGGTTAGAAGGAAAGGTTTGCCTTTTTGTGGATGATACCAAGATTCGTAACAGAGTAGATACTGAGGCGGGAGTGGAAAACATGAAAAAGGATCTGCAAAAGTTAGTGGAATGGTATAATATCTAGCAACTAAAATTCAATGCAAAGAAACGCAGAGTAATGCATTTGGAGATTAGTAATTGGAAGGAGCCATATATGCTGGGAGGTGAGAGGCTGATATGCATGGATGGGGAGAAGGACCTTGGGATGATAGTGTCCGAAGATCTAAAGGCAAAGAAACAGTGTGACAAGGCGGTGGCTGTTGCTAGAAGGATGCTAGGCTGTATAAAGAGAGGCATAACCAGTAGAAAAAAGGTGTTGATGCCCATGTACAGGTCATTGGTGAGGCCCCACTTGGAGTATTGTGTTCAGTTTTGGAGACGGTATCTGGCAAAGGACATAAGAAGACTTGAAGCAGTCCAGAGGAGGGCGACAAAAATGGAGGTTTGTGCCAAAAGATGTATGAGGAGAGGCTGGAAGCCCTGAATACCCTGGGAAAGGAAGAACAGAGGCTCAAATACTTGAAAGGTATTAACATAGAACAAAATCTTTTCCAGAGAAAGGAAAATAGTAAAACCAGAGGACATGATTTGAAGTTGAGGGGAGGAAACTCAAGAATAATGTGAGGAAATTCTTCTTTACAGAGAGGGTGGTTGATGCCTGGAATGCGCTCCCAAGGGAGGTGGTGGAGAGGAAAACGGTGACAGTTAAAAAAATAGTGAGGGATGAACACAGAGGATCTAGAATCAGAAAATAATGGTATATATTGTAGAACTAAGGCCAGTACTGGGCAGACTTGCACGGTCTGTGTCCGTATATGGCCGTATGGTTGAGGATGGGCTGGGGAGGGCTTTGACAGCTAGGATGGTATAGATGGGCTGAAATGAGCTTTGATGGAGATTCAGTAGATGGAACCTAAGAACAGTACCGGGCAGAGCTTTGGGTTCTGGGCCAGAAATAGCTAAGAAGGAAAATTTAAATTAAATCAGTAATTTAAAGAAAGAGTAAGGTTGGGCAGACTGGGTCTTTATCTGCCATCATCTACTACCTTATGTTACTATGCTTAAGTCAACTTGCCAGCCTTGACTACTTATGTACCAGAGTTTGATCAGGCTGAATTCAACCTACCAATACTGACATCTCCATCTTCTATTGCCATTCTGGAGCTGCAAGCCTCTCCCTCTCCAGTGGCTGATTTGACAGACGTTCACCTTGAGTGATACAGTAGAATACTATATACTGCACACCTGTACTGTATTTGTGTAAAGCTGGTTTTTGTCGAGCAATGTTTTCATAATGGTAGTGTACCATCCCTTTATATATGTCCATTTTCCAGTCTGCGCTGTAGCATCCTACAGTACCTCTGAACCATACTACATATTTATTTTTCAGCACTGTTGTGTGCAATTGTTTTTGCTTAACAGCATTACTATACTTCTAATGGTGAGACAATCATGGTGCATTGCTCAGGTTAATGAGCAGATTAATTGCTTACTGTAGTAGTGCAATACTGTACAGTACATTATTGTATTTATTTTTCAGCACTGTTGTGTGTATTTATTTTTGTTTAAGAATGTTTTTTCTATACACAATACTGCAAATAAATATGCTTACAACATTCTAAATGTTTTTGTCAAATGCTGTCCCATGCAGGAACCTAACCCTATATTTCTATAGGATCCATTATTCACTTTACATGGTTTTGAGGCCCAAAATGTACTGCTGGAACCTAATCTCTATTTTCCCATAGGTGCAGCGTTTTATCATTCGCGATTTCACATTGCAGACTTTTCTGAGAACCATGCTACCCCAAATAATGAGAATGGATTGTACCCCTTTCTATGCAACCTAGCATCCTTCTGGCTGTGGTTACCACCTTGTCACATTGTTTCATCAATCATCACTATTGATCCTCAGACACCATCACCCCAAGGTCCCTCTCCTGAGCTGTGCTTATCAATTTCTCTCCTATCTTGTACATCTCCTTTGGATTTCTGCTTCCCAAATGCATCACTCTGCACTTCTTTGCATTAAGTTTTAACTGTCAGACCTTTGACCATTCTTCTAATTTTTGGAGATCTCTACTTGGCTGTCTTCATGTCATCCACAGAAAGGCAAACATTTCCTTCTCAGTCTTCAGCAATGTCTCTGACAAATATATTAAACAGAATCAGCCCCAGTACCAACACCTGAGGCACTCCACTACTCACCTTACTTTCTTCGAGTGAATTCCATTTACATCCACCCTCTGTTGCCTGTTGGTCAGCCAGTTTCAAATCCAGTTCACCACTTTGGGTTCTAAATTCAGCCCTCTCAGCTTATTCAAGAATCTTTTATCAAAGATTTTTGCTGAAATCCAAGTAGATTATATCTGGCGCATGTCCTTTATTACATTACATTAGGGATTTCTGTTCCGCCATTACCTTGCACTTCAAAGCGGATCACAAAAGAATTATCAAGGATGTATTACAACAAGAACTTACTAGAAAAAAAAAAAGTTTGGACATTTTCAAAGAGAGTAAGAAATGTGTATGGTTATTTGTTTGGGTAGTTGGCTTTAGTGAGAGATGGTGATTGAAACTTGCAGTGTTATTTCTTTTTTCAGGGCTTTCTTGAAGAGTATGGTCTTTATTTCTTTTCTAAAAGTCTTGTAGTCGAGGGATGCCGTCAGTAGATTGGCGATTTGGTTGTCTAGTTTGGCTGCTTGAGTGGCCAGGAGGCCATCATATAGTTTTTTTCTGTTTGACCTCCTTAATTGGGGGGTATGAGAAAGGGGTATGAGCTTTCCTGTGTCTGGTTGAGGTGTTATGGATGAGGCAGTTATTCAGGTAGATTGGACTGTCTTCGTATAAAGTCTTAAATAGTAGACAGTAGAATTTAAATTGTATTCTTGCTGGTATTGGAAGCCAATGTGATTTGAGATATGCTTCTGTAATGTGGTCATGTTTCTTCAATGAGTAGATGAGTCTTAGTGCTGTGTTTAGGATAGTTTGTAGTTGTTTTGTTATAGTTGCAGGGCAAGGGAGATAGAGGATGTTACAGTAGTCAAGTAGGCCTAGTATTAGGGACTGAACTATGAGCTGGAATTGAGTTTTTTCGAAGAATTTCCAAATTTGTGTTAAGTTTCTCATGACTGAGAATGATTTTTATATTGTTTTATTGATTTGCGGTTGCATGGTGCAGCATCTGTCGATTGTTGTTTCTAGTAATTTTTGGGTGGCTTGAATGGGGTAGTTGATTGCGTTGATTTCAATTTTGGTTGTGGTTGGTATTTTATTGTTTTCTAGGAGGATGAATTTAGTTTTATCTGGGTTCAATTTCAGTTTGTGATCTTTCATCCAGGTTGCTACTGATTTTTGTGTTTGTCATGGAGAGTTTTGGTTGATCGAAGGGTATGAGAATGATAATGTCATCTGCATAGCTGTAGGAGGTTATGCCTTGTGAGCTGAGGGAGGCTGTATAGAGGTTGAACAGAGTCGGTGATAGAGTTCTTTAGTCACCCAGTCAAATCAATCAATCAGATTCATTTGGCATGATTTTCGTTTTGTAAAGCCATGTTCTTCAGTCATGGTACATGGACTTGTCGTGCCACTGGGGCTTGTGCGCATCTGAGAAGCTGAAAGCTATATCTTCAGTAGTTTCACTACCAGCAGGGCCTCCCAAGGCAGACAGGTTTCAATAGAGATGTCAGACTAACGATGTATCATCCATCTAGGCAGCAGTAGAGGGGCAGTGTTGGAGGTGGAGGATCATGTTTTATGTGACAACATCAAATATATACTGTGCAGAAGAAAGGCCCAGCAATCTATTTCTGTATTCACCCATGAACACTTGATGATGTTCAAGTCACTAGGACTCAAACACGAGCCAATGGCACCTAACAAAGCCATGTTGCCTTGGATCCTGCAACTTGTTTCCTTCAGCAGTGACTTCTTTATTTTTCCTTCCACTGACATGAGGCTTACTGGCCTGCAGATTCAAACTTCTTCCCTGTCACTACTTTTGTGAAGAGGGACTACATCTGCTCATCTCTAATCCCGTGGAACCTTTCCCATCTTTAAAGATCTATTAAATAAATCCTTAAGTGGTCTATGAACACCAAAGAGTAGTACTTAATACTTTCGCTTTATCCTCATCACTCTCCCATAGCTGTTCTGTTCTCATCATCTTTCAATCTTGCAATTTCATTCTTAGCTTTTCTCCTTTTCCCAATATATCTGAAAAAGACCTTATCATCTCTCTTTACATCTTAAGCCATTCTTCTTCCACCTGAAGATCTTGTTCTTCAAGTACTCTGGGCCATTTCCTTTGAGGGTATTGAAGATCAGACAGAGAGTTTTTAATTTAGCCCTGTACTTTACTGGTCACCATTGAAGGTTTCACAAAAATGATGTGATGTGTTCGCATTGTTACAGCCTTCTATTTGTCTTGCTGCAGTATTCTGAATCAATTGGAGCTGACATAGACCCTTTGTATTCAGACCAATGTAGAGTGCATTGCAGTAATACAGTCAATGTTATCATAACATGTACAACTGAGACCAGACTTGCCTTCTCAGTGTAAGGTGAGAGATAGTGTAGTTGTTGCAAATGATAGAAGCAACTCTTAAAGATTGCTTAGCTTTGGTGGCTCAGAGTAAGTGTTGAATCTAGATGTATCCCAAGGTTCCTGAATCAGGAATCCTGACTTGTGATATGAGGGGAATTTGTGTTTCCCAAAAGAGATTATGAGGTCAGAGGAAAAACTCTGAACTAGCCCTGGATTTGTCACAGTCTCAGGTGCTGAAATATTCCTGGGTTATTAGAACATATTTGAAAATTGAGAATTTGCTAGTTTCTGACACCATCTGGTCAATATTTAGTCTGTAGCAGTCAGTGCTTTTTTAAACACTGACCATTCCAGCCAGAATTAGCCACAGATATTCAACTCAGTTCTGTGTCTACGCAGATGATGTGCAGCTAACTCTTGCCTGTTGAACCGAATTCACCCACAGTCCTGAATAAACTGACTACCTGTTTAACATCAATTCAAGAATGGGCTAAAAACAACAACAAACATTGTGTTAGGGAACTCATAGAAGCTTGGTTTTATTGGGGTTCAGACAAAGTTAAATGCAACTCCAAACTTACAGATTTAGCTGATCTGCATGGCTTCAGCTGGTTCTTGAAATACTGGTAAGCCTGAACCAATCTCCATAGCTTCAGGCTGTGAGAGAAAGAGAAAGAAATGAAAGAGAGGATGCACAACCAAAAGGAAGTGCAACCAGAGACTTATGAAATCACCAGATAACAAAGGTAGGAAAAATGATTTTATTTTAAATTTAGTGATCAAAATGTGTCACTTTTAGAATTTATATCTCCTGCTGGGCTTCTGATCTGTTTGTGCTCAGACCAACTCTCCTTTTTTTTTTTTTAAGTTCAAAACTGTTTATTGAGTTTTCAAATTACAGGAAGAACAAAGATAAAAGTAAAATACAAATACAATTCATGGTGCAAGTCACATCTGTACACGGAATATACTGATGGTTGTAAAAATGGAAAAACAATACTCTAGCACAATGTCAACACATAATGATCACAGTTTCATTGCTCACGCCCTAGGTGCATTGTCTAGGACAATAACTATTGATGAATCAAGCAAGCGAACTTACAAAAGCATGACAATGCAAGGTTTAAACGTTACAATACAAAATGAGAGGTTGCCATACAGCAAGGAAACGAGTCATGGAGTTAGACCTTTCTGCATATACTTTTTTATATTTGCCCGTAAGGCAGAGAGCATTCCACCATATATGGTAATCTATTTTGGAAAAATCCTTCCAGCAAAACAACAGTCTGCACAGCTAGAGATAGCATAATGGTAAGTAAACAAGCCCTATCTGAGTTCAGGGGTGCAGTATTCGCTTGTGACATTAATATAAGGATAGGATATGTCAGAGGCTCTCTAATATCCAGTAGGTCACATATGACATTCCAAACTTTATTCCAATAATCCTTTAATAGTGGACATGAAAAAAGGAGGTGTTCCATAGTGCCATTAGATGTAGAGCAGGACCAACATAAAGTGGACATTGAGTGTTCTATTTTGTGTGATAATACAGGTGTCCAAACCGCTCTGTGGAGCATAAAGAATATGGATTGTAGTAGAGAGGCTGAGCGAATGGATTTGAATAAAATTAGCCATAAGGACACCCAATCTATGGCATCAGAGGGTAAATTGAGGTCTTTACACCATTTCACCTCCAATTCCAGGGGATCAGAGAATGAATTTCTTTGCAGTAACTGATACCACATAGAAGCTTTTATTTTACCTTCAGGCAAGGAATGCAAAAATTGAAGTAATCCGGGTTCCGCCGATTGTAGACCATCTTTCTGTATTGAGTGCTGTACACAATGTATCAGTTGAAGCCAGTAAAAATATTGAGATCCAGGTAGGCCCCGATCAGACGATAGATCTGAAAAGGATGACCATTTTTCTGAGATCCTGCACCAACCATAAGTCACATTTTTGCCATACCTGCCATGAAACTGGAGACTGCTATCTTAAACCTATCGTTATTCCATAAGGGTAGTATGGTGGAATCCGACCATCCAGATGAGAAAGTAGAATCTGCACTGTCCACCGCTTGTTTGTAGGCTACCAGTATCTTATCCAGCTTATCTAATTTGGAGAGGGTGATACTGGCCAAGTATCTAATGCGTCTCTCCCCATATAATAACTTTTCAACGGAATGCCAAATAGGAGGGTCATGGATAATAGACCCATAGTATCCCAATGACCACTGTTTCAGTATGAATGCATGATGATAATGTAGAAAACTAGGAAAGTTCACTCCTCCCAGATTACGTGGTGCTTTCAACTTAGCCAGAGCTATACGAGGCTGCTTATTTTTCCACAAAAACTTTGTAAGCATAGAATCCACTTGTTTATAGAAGGTGAGTGGTAAATGGAAGGGTAGCATGGATAAGATATAATTAACCTTGGGAGCAATCATCATTTTGATCATTTCCACTCTACCCCACCACGTCAGTGAAAGTGGAGACCATTTAGAAGTAGATGATTTGATAATGTCCAGTATGTGTTCTACATTGAGGTGAATAGTTTCATCGATACTCGGGCCAAACAGTACTCCCAGATATTTTATGGATGTAGCCGACCATTTCATACCATAAGTAGTTATGTCAGATTCCGCTGCCGCACAATTAAGAGGCATCACTTCAGTTTTACTCATATTGAGCTTGTATCCAGAGACTTCCGCATAACAGGCTATGTCTGAGAGCAGAAAAGGAAAAGATGCAGGTGTAATATATAGTAAAATATCATCCGCATACACAGAGATTTTAATATCTTGCTCATGTTCTCGTAGTTTGAAACCAACTATGCCAGTATTATTACGGATTTTCTGTATCAGTGGTTCTAATGCAAGATTAAAAAGTAACGGGGATAGGGGGAAGCCCTGCCTGGTACCCCTATTAGGATAGAAAGCATCAGATAAGGTACCATTAATAAACGTTCTAGTGGTAGGTTTTGAGTAGAGTACCTTTATTTTGTTGATGAAATCCTCCGAGAAGTCAAACCATAGTAGGGTGTTAAAAAGAAAAGGCCACTCGATGCGATCGAAGGCCTTCTCCGCATCAAGTCCAACCGTGAGTAATTCCTTTTTTTGTTTTTGCACTTGAGCTATGACATGCGAGAATGTTCGAGTGTTGTCACTAGATGACCGACCGGTGACAAAACCACTTTGAGTCGGTGATATGAGTTTGGTTATGACCTACTGCAGTCGATTGGACAATAGTTTTGCATATATTTTTGCGTCGACGTTTATTAAGGAAAGCGGTCTGTAGTTAGCAAGATGACGTGGATCTTTACCCGGTTTGGGTAGCACAATTATAGTAGCTTCGGTAACAGAGCCGGAAACCTCACCAGTAGAGATGAGATGCTCAAGAAATGGGAGGTAGAACGGAATCAGGACCTCTTGAAATGCTTTATAAAACTCGACTGTCAGGCCATCTGGCCCAGGTGATTTCCTGAGAGCCATGGATTGGATAACCAAGGCTAGTTCAGACGGTGAAATCCGTTCATTGAGATGTTCATTGTCAATCTCATCCAAGGTGGGGTGGGGGATATTGGCCAAGAAGTCTGAAATCAGTTGTGGACTACATGAGTCTGAAGTGTATAGAGATTTGTAGAAGGTCATAAATGCTTGGGAGATGGCTGTATCTCCGGTAATCTCGGTCCCTGAATCCAATTTGATGGAAGCAATGCTGGATTTTGCCTCTCGGCGTTTAAGAAGATTAGCCAATAGATGGCCACATTTATTATTCTTAGCAAAGTAGGATGCAGATTGTTGAAATATCGCACATGCAGCTTTGTTACTTAATATTGAGTTGTATCGGAAGCGTGTTCTGTTCAATCTAAGAAGGAGATCTATATCACCAGGTGTTTGTTGATGTTGAGATTCTAGGCTTCTGATTTCATCTTCTAGCTTTTGTTGATCTTCTTTCAATTGTTTATTTTTGTGAGCAGTATAGGTTATTATGACACCTCGAATGAAAGCTTTATAAGCATCCCAACAGCAGGTCCAGGAAGTTTGTGCAGGAATATTAAGCTGGAAGTATTCTTGAGTTCTAGATCTTACCATCTTACAAAACTGTTCATCTTGTAAAAGGGCATTATTGAATCGCCATTGTCTGGTTTTCTGAGGAGAAACCTGGCCTTTTAATTGAATTGTAATGGCCGCATGATCCGATATGGTGATCGGTAGAATAGATGCATCTGTGATGAAAGAGCACAAAGATTCGCTCACAAGGAAAAAATCAATCCTCGAGTACGATGAGTGGGGGGGAGAGAAGAAGGTAAAGGCCTCCGTATCAGCGTGTAGATATCTCCATATATCCAAAAGGTGAACATCAGCTATGAGATCTTGTAAAGCGAGCCATGCTTTGGTTTTCTTATATGTGCAGTTTGATTTTCTATCCGTACTGGGATTTAAAACCAGACTGTAGTCACCAGCGACAACCAGATTGGCCGTGGATTCTTCCAGAAGAGATTCAAGCACAGAATGAAAGAAATCTGGTCGATCTAAATTTGGACCATACAAGTTAAACAGACAATATACTTCTCCTGCTCTATTAATTGTAACTTTGACCCAGCGGCCATTACAGTCATTTGAGGAGGAAATTATGGAAGTATTTCTAGATTTCCTAATCAGAGTAATAACTCCACCCTTTCTATCAATGGCAGGAGAATAGTATGGGGGCAAGGCCCATGGGAGAAGTACCTTAGCTGAGGTAGAACCATCTAGATGGGACTCCTGTAACATTATAACATCAGGTTTAAGATTGTCAAGATATGTTAAAACTTTTTTCAGCTTAATTTTGTTATTAAGACCCTTTGCATTTAAAGATATTATTTTAAGAGACATAGCAATTATGAAAAAAACATAAGAGCATGAGACAACAATGAGCAGGTATGTAAGTTGACCAGTGAGACAGGCTTATGAAGTGGGACCAGGAGTGATACAAGAACCATAACAGTATATGACTTCTGAAAAAGTGATAAACCAAGACCAGTGATGAACACCTTGAATTGACAAAAGTGACAGAAAAGTCACTTCTATATAATAACCTTGTGAGTGTAGCCGAGGGAGCCAGAATGGCAGACAGATCCCAATGCACCCTCTTTATTATCAGGATTCAACATACAAACTTTTGTTAACAGCAGAACATTGCGCCGGCAGAAGCCACCAGCGCCACAGCAACTCCATACAACATAGTAAAGTGGCTATAATGTGTAATACAGGCAAAGTAACATCATCTACCACAGCAACATATGAGAAACCATGTTTACTATCATTCAAACCTGATTGATTGGGGTAGGTGAATGCAGTTCAATAAAGGAAGCCAGCTCATCTGGATTGATGAAGTCTTTAGTTGTATTATTCAATGTGACTCTCATACGGGCCGGGTATAGTAAGCCAAATCTTGCATTTAGAGATTTCAACTGCGGTCTGTATGAGAGAAGCAGCTTACGTTGACGAGCAGTAGTTTTACTCAGGTCAGGAACAAATAAAATGGTGGATCCCTCATGCTTGATCGGAGCCCTGATCTTAGCCCGCTGCATGATCTCCAAGACGTGTTGATATCTAAGCAGCTTGAGTACGACTGGCCTGGGGCGATGGTCACCAGCATTTGAAGAAGGTACCCTGTGGGCTCGCTCAATTTCAAATTCCCGTTAAAAAGTAAGATCAAGGAGCCGAGGAATTAAAGCTTTTAGGTGTTTAATAAGCTCACCATCTCGGCCATTCTCCGGGAGCCCCAGGATATGGATGTTACATCTTCGAGACCGGTCATTACTATCTTCCAGGTCTCTTTCCAGTGTAGCTATGCGGGTGGCCTGTTTTCTGAGATCAGTTATCTGCAATGTGCTAGCCTCCATCTTGGATTCCAATGTGCTCACACGTGTTTGTAGCTGAGCAAAATCCTCTGACATATTTGTTATTTTTTCATTTATTTCATCTGTGCATGCCTTTGTATCTGTTACAAGTTCTTTGAGCTCTCTCAGCTTTGCCAGAATTTCGCGGCCCGAATCACCGGTGGAAGGAGGGAGCGGCGCTTTTGATGGGGAAAGCGGCTCAGGCTTGTGCCGCTTCCCTACTTTTTTGTCTGACATCCGGCGAAGAGAGCAGGGTAAGAAAACGCGTCTGAAGTCTGTGGCACCTGCGGCGTCCGCAGCCGCACTCCGCTTTGATTTAGATATTGATTTTGTTATGTGGTTTGCAAGATCGTGAGGAGCGGCGCAGGAGCACGAAAATCAAACCGCCATTTTGCTCGTGCTCGGCCACGCCCCCCCAGACCAACTCTCCTTGCCCTGTCTGCAGCTTCCTTGTCTCTGAGGCTCTCGTAACTCTGCCTTCCCTGTTCCTGCCTCTCTCCCTGTCTCCTGTAATCTGACCTGGCCCTTTAGGAGCTCCCTATGCACCCTAAGCCAGGGCAGGAAAACAGACTTAGGCATTACACAATGCAAGGCAGGTTTCCTTCCCTTGCTTCTAACAGCACTTTGCCTTAAAGGGACAGGACCACCTACCTGCCACAGTGCAAATCCTGGCTATTCAGAGGAAAAACTCTAAACTAGCCCTAGATTCATCACAAGACCAATCTCAAGAAATGGGAAAAGCAAAAAAAAAATCAAAATAATTCCTGATGTCTATATTTACACAGTCCATAGAAGGCAATAGGACTGAGAGAAAAGTAAAATATACATAATTTAAAACAGGCAAATAATAATTTATTTGTAATGTAATACTGTTACTACAATGAGCTGCTTTAAAGCAAAGCAGAAGATGCTTAAATAATACTATTATTGACCAATAGATGGCAGAATTGATTTTAGAAGCGTAATACATAGGGACCGATTTATAAAGTTCACACTAACCTGGTTTTGTTGTGGAAGTATTAAATTTTTTGTAGCATACATGTCAGACTTGCATTTAACGGGCTATTCACTAAGGACTAGATTTATTAAAGTGTACTACCACATATGCTGTACATGCATTATTTACCGCCGTGGGACCTATGGTGTTGACATATATTATTAGAGGTTAGTCTATCAATTAAGTCAATTCTTTCTAAACAAGGTAATATACAAAAATAAAACAAAGCATAGAGGAAAATAAGGTGATATATTTTTTATTGGACTAAATACATTTTTTGATTAGCTTTTGAAGGTAACCACCTTCTTCAGATCTGAAATATGAGGTCTGTTCAAAAAGTTCCAGGACAGTTTGAATTGCGCACTAACAGGAAGTTCATTTGAGACGCGCTAGGCAGCGTTGAGTAGCTTGAAACCTCACAAGTAACCTCCTTTTTTCCATTTATGATACCTGTTTTTGTCTCTGAGCTACAGCAGTTTTTGTGAAAGTGTGTTTTCATGATCGGCTATTTTTCATCATGTGTGACCTCAATGAGTGTGAAGTTGTCTTTTAAATTGGGTAAGACTGCTGCGGAAACTTATGAAATGTTGAAAGTGGCTTATGGGGAATATGTCATGAATCATGGAAGGTGTTTTGAATTCTTCAAAATTTGCAAGTTTTGCACAAAAACACAATGACAGTTCTTTCCCAGCCACCTTACTGTCACCCCTGTTGACTTCTTGTTTCATAAACTCAAATCCATTCTGAAAGGAAAGTGATTCAACACCATTGAAGACATAAAGAAAAATTTGATGCAGTAACTTTTGGCGATTTCCGAAGCTGCATGTAAGGACTGTTTCCAGAAGTGGAAATGATGTTGGGAAAATTGTATACGTATGGAAGAGGAGTACTTTGAAGGGGACTCAGTAGAATAAGTTGTATGTTAAAAATCAGCAGTCCCAGCACAGACCCCTGAGGAACCCCCCACTATTTTCCCTTCTCCATTGAGAATATTGACCATTTAACCCACTCTCTGTTTTCTGTCTTTCAACCAGTTCTTAATCCATAATAGGACATTGCCTCCTATCCCATGACTCTTTAATTTCCTCAGAAGTCTTTCATGAGGCACTTTGTCAAATGACTTTTGAAAATCCAACTACACAATATCAACTGGCTCACCTTTATCCACATGTTCATTCACTCCTTCAAAGAAATGCAGTAGATTGGTGAGGCAAGATTTCTCTTGACTAAGGGCCTGCTTTACAAAGCAGCGTTAGTGGCTGCAGCGCGGTAACGGCCCCGAAGCCCATAGAAAGTTAAAGGGCTTTGGGGCTGTTGCTGCGCAGCTTTGTAAAACAGGCCCTAAATCCATGTTGGCTTTCTCTCATTAATTTATATGTTCTGTCATTTTGTTCTTTATAATAATCTCTACCATTTTGCCCGGCACCAACATCAGACTCACCGGTCTATAATTTTCCAGATCACCTCTGGAATCCTTTTTAAAAATCTGCATCACATTAGCCACCCTCCAGTCTTCTGGTACTATGCTGGATTTTAGAGAAAAATTACTAACAATAACTCTGCAAGTTAATTTTTCTATTCTATTAGCACAAAACAACCCATTGCATAAACGCCCAGGAAGAGGTCTTTTTCAATTGAAAGGAAACTTTGAAATGAGAGGGCACAGGATGACAGGGAAAGAGGACAGACTTAAGAGTAATCAAAGGAAATACTTCTTTACAGAAAACATGATAGATGCATGGAATGGTCTCTCAGTGGAATTGGAAGAGAACTGTATCTGACTTCATGAAAGCAAGGAGTAGCACAGAGGATCTCTAAGGGAGAGGAAAGGATTTTAGAGCTTAGTTGATAGTATGGATGGGTAGAGTGGAAAGCCATATGGTCTTTATATGCCATCATTTTCTATGCTTCTATGCAATTTACAGCTGATAATATAATAGCATGGTCACTTGCACCTGTTTTTTGCTTGAAGGTATGTGAATATTTGAAAATGAAATCTTTATGTGTATTTTTCCTTGCTTCTAAACGTGACTCTGGGAATGTGTTCCCATTGTGGCAAAAAGTCTTTGCATTGTAGGACAAGCTGCACATTCAGCCACATCCAGATAAGGCAATTTCAGAGAAATAATTAATTGTGGTTTGGTTCAAGCTGGTCTTCAGCCTAGATCAGCAGGGCCCAAGACAACTGCTCTAACTTCTAGGCTACTTTTGTAGCTTGGGTAAAACTTTTTACTCACAGAAATCTCCTTGAAAAATGTCTTGTGCAATTTAAAGTTGGTAGCAATGAGTAGTGATGCCAAGGATAGAAAATATCTTGCTTTTAAATTCTAATGGTACAAAATGTTTTTTGTTTAGCACAAAGCACAAGTGTATAAAATACCAATCTAAGTGTACTGGAGGTGGCTCCAGCAACATTCTATATGATTTTCTGAATAGTTGATATTTCTTTATACTAAAACAACATCAGAAAACAGTAAATGATTCATATGTTAATTGAAGTATAAAGCCTAGTGGAAGAATAGGACTATACCTTTTCTAGCTTACCATTTCAAGAACTGGTTAATTCCTGATATTCCACTTCTTTTTGGATTATACAAGTCAAATATCTTTTGGAGACATTCTGTTTTTAATCATAAACTTACTAGTTGTGAGATAACACTGAGGATAAAATAATTAAAGCACCAGAACAGTAGTACGGTCTAGAAATATCAAAGAAGAGACAAGTTAATTTAATCATGTATTTTTTAATGGGTACACTTCTCCCTCCGTATTCGCAGTTTCAGCATTCGTGGCTTCGATTATTCACGGTTTTTAGCTTGCTGGCTCTTTCCCCCAAATTATGTCAGCTTGCATAGAAAAATCGCTGATTCCAAGCGTTTACAGAGAAAATCGCTGATTCCCAGCCCTTTCTTCACCATGTTTTGCCTCTCCTTCAGGAACAGACCAGGTCTCCTACCATGTTATTCACGGTTTCACCATATTCACAATGTTTTTTTAATATAAAACAGTGAATAACATATGAAAAAGTTATTTGCGGTTTTCTGTATTCGTGGCTCTGTTAATCCCTTATCACGGTGAATATGGAGGGAGAAGTGTATAATTTATGGGCAGACTGGATGGACCGTTCAGGTATTTATCTGCTGTCATTTGCTCTGTGACTATGTTTAACAAATGGGGCTCTTAAGGAAAAATTAATAGCACACTGACTGCAATACTGGAACACCAGTATAACCTGGAACAAATCTCCACAGGTCCTGGGGTTCTAATAAAACCATATTCAAGAGATCAGTTAATTCAATCTATTTAAGTAAGGATCATATATTTCTTTTATACTAATGGTAAAATATGATGAACTAGTCTTATAGCCCGTTACATTAACGGGTGCTAGAATATATGTGTGTGTCTATCTTTATTTCTTTCTCTCTCTCTCCTTAGCCTGTTTCTGTATTTCTGTCTTTCTTTTTCCTCGGCTGTCCATCACCACCCCTTGCCTGCTCCCCACGCAGCCATAGGGAAAAAGTCACCAAAAGATATCCACCTAAATTTCTGCACACTCCCCCATCTACTAAAACAAAATGGGACCACAATCCATTCATCTTGAGTCAGTTTCAAAATTAGAATGCTGCCTGCACTGAACTGTGAGCAAAAAAAAAAAAAAAAAAAAATGAATCAGGCAATGTGACATGAGTAGCAAAATATGTTTTTGCTGAGTGAGTTATTCACTATTAATGGCAAAATTCACTGCAGATCTTTGCACAACAACAAAAATAAATTCCAAAAGACAATGGTGGAAAAACTGTTCAATAGTAACTGATTTGGTAATAAATTCTAAGATAGTTTCTTATCAAACTTTCTGTAGCCCTGATAACCAGAAGCTTACTTTTCATCCAAGCTATGCTTTTGGCCTTCGTACAGTTTCAAGACTGACACTGCCACCCCCCTTCCCGCGGTCCCGACTACGAACCAGTCTTCACACGCTGCTTTGGGCCCTTCTACTGCCCTAATTTACTCTGGCACGTCCCTGATGACATCATCAGAGACGCGGCAGAGCAAATCAGGGCAGTAGAAGGGCCCGAAGCAGCGTGTGAAGACTGCTGCACATGCTGCTGGAATCACCAGGTTCGTAGTCGGGACCGCGGGAAGGGAAGGGGGGGAGGTGGCAAAGGACTCCGCAGCCGCTGACAGCCGCGGCGCCCTACATCACCTCGGCGGGGGGGGGGGATTCTCACACATGCGCACTCCTACCTGCGGTGCCCTAAAGCGCACAGAAAACGGGCGCACGCAGGTAGGAGTGCGCATGCGCGCTTAGGGCTTTATTATATTAGGTGGCAGCATGCTTAATTTTGTCACAAACTAACCGGAAGCATGCGACCAAAGGTTTACATGAATTGCATCAATTACCATTTGTTGTCTTTGTTTATGTCATAAGCACACTTATGCACACAGCAAGACATGCTGTAGCAACTCTGGGTGGGGGACAAGCCGGAAGTACAAGGCAATTCAGAAAACCATTTTGAAGCCTCAGACAAACAGCCAAACTAGCCTAATCCTATGGGCAACAATGTCACAGCTGGGCTGGACGATACAGCCAAGCATCAAAATAGACTGCCATTTTTTTCTGAGGCTTTCAGCCCCTGACATGGCAGGTTAGTGCCACCTGGAATAAGATGGCTAAATTGCAACCTCACTCCCTTACAGGCTTAGAGAACAGCCTTAACATATCATTTTGTTGACAGGCCCATAAACTACTTTTCTGGGGGACCCCCAGCCAGTTGGATTTTTAAGATATCCCTAATGAATATGCATGCGGCAATGTCTGTCACTTCTATTATATGCAAATCTGCCGCTTGCATATTCATTAGGGATAGCTTAAAAACCTGATTGGCTGGGGGCCTCTAGGACAGGTTTAAGAACTACTGAACTAGAATATTATCATTGTAATTTATGGAATGCACTGAATTAGCTATTCAGTTAGCTGGGGCTCCAGTAAATCTGCCAAAAGTTGCAGTTAAGAAAAAAAAGGGAAAAAAATTCTGTCACGAATCACACAGTGAAGATCTCTGTTGCAGTAAACAAAAGTGTGCTGTCTGTCTTTTCAAGTTTCGGAAAGTTATTGGCTGCCTGGTCTTGGAGAGGAAGAGTGAGGAACAAAGGAGGCTAGGAAAGAGTTGACTTACAGCATGCTTATGCTTTGATGTTTGCTCAGCTGTCTAAGTTTGTCAGAGTTTGTAGGATATGTGTGGGGGGACCAGGAACACAGAGGGTTGAATATTGTGAATCTGACTCACAAGCATTATTTCTATACAGCATTTCAAAAGCACTGCTGGAAAGGGATTTGGATTTAGCTCATTCATTTTCAGTAATAAATCAAGGCAAGTAATATTAAGGTATAGTAGGTATTTTATCCCAGGACAAGCAGGCATCATAATTTCACAGACGGGTGACATCATCAACAGAGCCTGGTATGGACAGTGCAAAAGTGTATTGCCATTTTAACTTCTTTAGAAGTCTCGAGACTGCCTGTACCACACATGCATGAGTGCCTTCCCACCCGACATCAGCTTGCAGGTCCAACAGTTCTGCCTGGGCAGTTCGTGTCAGAGGGAAGCTTTGGGCAGAGCATCGCATTGCCGATCTTAAGTGCTGTTGATGCTGGGGGGGGCCTATTGCCAATCTTGAGTGCCGTCACTGGGGTGGAGGGCATTGCTGATCTGAAGTGCTATTGCCGGGAGTGGGGTACTGTTGCTGATCTTACTTGTTGCCAAAATTAGAAAGAAAGGTAAGAGGAAGGGAGGGAGATGGGCCTTGGGTGGAGGGAGAGATTGAGAGAAGGGGGCGGATGATGGAAGTGGGAAGAAGGGAGAGATTGAGAGAAGGGGCAGATGATGGAAGTGGAGAGAAGGGGAGAGAGAGAAGAAGGCAGATGGATGTCAATTGAGAGGGTAGCGCAAATGCTGAATGGAAGTGGAGAAAGAGAACACATATTGGATGGAAGGAGGGGATAAAGAAAAAGGACATATGCTGGATGGGGGGGAAGATAAAGTTAGTGAGATAGTGAAGGGGTGAAGAAAAGGGATGGCATGCTGTGGGTAGACACAGTGAAAAGAGGGAAACTGAGGACTAAATAGTAAGAAATAATTTAATTTAGATGGAGGCAGAAAATAGAGAAGGAAGACCAGAGAAGAAAAGGGAAGGGAAGAGAGAGGAGAGATGCCAGAAAACGGGGAAGGAGACAGAGATATCAGATCTGAGTGGAGGAAATGAAAAGAGAGAGATGCTAAAAACCACAGGGGGGAGGGAAGGAGACATGGAAGGAGAGAAATGCCAGACCATGAGGGAACAGAGGGAAGATGATGGATGCCAGACCAAAGGGGGGGGGCAGGAGGAGAGATGGCAGGGGGAGACAGTTTCTGGAAGGGGCAGATAGTGAATGGAAGAAAGAGAATGACAAGAAGATGAGGAAAGCAGAAACCACATGACAAAGGTAGAAAAAATTCTATTTTTTTGCTTTAGGATAAAGTAGCATTGTAGCTGTGTTGATAAATGTTTAGAAATAGAAAATGGAAATAGGTGATCATTTTATTGGACTAATTTTAATACATTTTTGACTAACTTTCAGAGACCAAATTCTCCTTCCTCAGGTCAAGGCAGGACCTGTAACAGCAGTATATTTTACTGACCTAAGGAAAGAGGGTTTGACCTCTGAAAGCTAATTAAAAATGTATTAGTCCAATAAAATGGTATCATCTTATTTTCCATTTTTTGTTGCTGATCTTACTTGTTAATTTGTAAAGTGATTTGTTGTTTCTCTTTTTTCAAATTTACATCTGCTGTCTTTATATTTTGTTCACTATAGGGGGATATGCACCACTGTTTCTTCACCCCCTAAACTGTACAGTTCCTTCAGTTTGTAACACAAACCAGCATGCTGAATGCTCTGCACTGCTCCGATGGTCATAGAATTCCTATGATCGTCAGAACAGCGCAGAACATTCAGCCTGCCAGCCAGCGCTAAAAACCTCTTCCGTGCTTTTGTAAAAAAAGGAGGGGTGGGGGGGGGCGGTTTAGTTTGTGATGACTTAATCCATACTGAGTGAGGGGGGTTCTGTGTCCTGTGTGTATGAAAGACTTGGTTTTCTGTTAGCATTGACCAGTCTTGTTTGGTGAAATGCATCAAGCATGGTTCCTGGGAGCACCTTGAATAAACCTGATTTGAATCTCCTTATTGTCTGCTGATCTTTTGCCTGCCTCCCATCCCCCTGAGCAGCATGTTTCCATTGAAACTTCCCCCGATGCCAGCCTGCCTGCCTGCCTCCCATCCCCCTGAGCAGCATGTTTCCATTGAAATCCCCCACCCCCTTGATTCCAGCCTGCCTGCCTGTCTCCCATCCCCCTGAGCAGCATGTTTTTAACCTCCCCCCCCCCCGCGTCGACCCTACCCGGCACACCAGAAACCCCCGTTGACCCTCCCAGCCGACCCTCCCACCGCTAGACGGCCGCAGCTCCAGTAGCGTCCCAGGCACAGTAAACACGCTCCTTCACGGTCTTCTACTGGCCTAATTTCCTCTGCCGCTTCTCGTGCCCTTTTTATGTGGTTGCCCTATTAAATGTTTTTTGAGCTTAATAAAGCAAAAATAAAAACCCAGAGAGCTATTTAGCAGATCGCATTAAGGACGTCCAAACTGTGCCTAAGTTTCGTCCATAGAACTCAGGTCTATCTGAAGCCCAAACTATGCTGAAAAGTAGACCTGGTTTTCATTCACCTACAATGAAGGCATGAGATAGATGCCCTAGGTCGCTCAGTGTTATGTAAAATGAATCGAAGGACGCCCATATTGAATCCTCGCCCAAACCACGCCCATGTCTATTCCGTTAGGCGTGAGTTTACCCAATGGGCGTTCATGAAATTGTGGATGTGCCTACATAGTGGCATCCTTGGGACATCGAGCAGAGTTGGCAGCCGCGCTGAAGTGAAGAAGGTTCCGCGATGACTGGGAAGAGGTAAGTGACATCAGTGGGGGGGGGGACCGGCAGTCGCAGTCATCGTGGGATCTTGCAGCAACTAACTGCATCTGCCGGCCCAGCCCCCTCCGACGTCACTTACCTCTTCCATCCGAGCAGAAGCAGTCTTGGGATGAAGAAAGAAAGGAGGTCAGGGTGATAGGGAATCATGCTGAAGGGTGACAAAGGGGGGTCAGGGTGGTAGGGAATCATGCTGAAGGGTGACAAAGGGGGGTCAGGGTGCTATGGAATCATGGTGAAGAGTGAGAAAGGGGGTCAGGGGTGATATGGATGCATGGTGGAGGGAGAAAAAGGGGCAGATGCTGATGGAATTGCAGGGAAAGAGACATAAGGGGGAACTATACTGCATGGAATTGGGTTGTAGGGAACGAAAGGGGGCAGATGCTGATGGAAGTGGGGGGAAAGAGAGAGAAGGGGCAGATGATGGAAGTGGGGAGAGAGAAGAGGGCAGATGATGGAAGGAGGGGATAAATAAAAGGAGGGCACATGATGGGGGAAAATGATTGAGTTAGGGAAATACTGGAGGGGCTGCGGGAAAGAGGTGGCAAGCTGTAGGTAGACAGTAAAAAAGGAAATTGATGAGAGGGTAGTAAGAACGTAATCTAGATGGATGCAGAAAATAAATTGAAAAGGAAAATGAGGGAAGAAAGGGATTGCAGAAGAGAGGTGTGGGAGAGGGAAGGAGAGGAGAGAGATGCCAGACCAATGGGGGTGAAAGGAGAGATGGAAGGGGGTGGCATATAGTTTCTGGAAGGGGCATCGAAGGAGAGAAGATGCCATATAGGGGCAGAGAGATGGCAGACAGTGGATAGAAGGAAGAGAGTAACAAGAAGATGAGGAAAGCAGAAACCAGAGAAGACAAAGGTAGAAAAAAAAATTTATATTTATTTATTGCTTTAGGAGACATGTGTCACTGTTTCTGTGGTGTTGCATTGTATGCAGAGTCCAGCTTCTTGCTGGTTCAATTTAACCTTTGTCTATGTATTTCTATTTTATCCCCCCTTTTACAAAACTGTGGAGCATTTTTTAGCACCAGCTGTGGTGGTAGCAGCTCTGATGCCCAGAATTCTATGAGCGTCAGAGCTGTTACTACCGTGGCTAAAATCCACACTACAGTTTTGTAAAAGGGGGAGGGGTTAGTTTGTGATGACATATTCCATACTAGGCAAAGGTGTTTTCTGTGTTCGAAAGACATGGTTTTCTGTTAGGATTGACGGTGTAAGATTGATCTGTACTAGTCTGGCTTGTTTAGTTTTACAATGGGTGTATTGATGATGTACTGCTCACTGCATATGTAAGATGCTGCCTTTTCCTAGGTACTCATGTGTGACGTGTGGATTGTTACTAAAAATCATGTTTTTCATATAGATGGGGGGTGCCAAAAAATGATGGGCCCCGGGTGTCACATATGCCACTGGTTCCCGTTGCCTTTCTTACCCGCGTTGCTTGCTTGTCTTACTTTCCGTCGATGGGGTGGGGTCCGCGTTGCCAATCGGAGGGAGGCCCGCATTGCCGATTGGGGGGGCCCGCGTTGCCGATCAATGCTGGAGGGGTCCATCGCCGTTTGGAAAAAACAATGTTGATGCCCTCCTTCATCGGGCCCCCCTGACCATTTTGGGCCCTAGGCACATGCCTACTTGGCCTATTGGTTAATCCTGCCCTGCTCACTACGCCACTGTTTCAAGTAGGTTCTCTGTTATGAAATTACCCCCTGGATGTGTAAATGCAAATGCTTCCCTAATTCCTGCCCCTGAGATTGTATCTCCTCAGTCTGAGTAAAGCTATAGGTGTACCAGTTTTATCGCATAACTTTATGCACATAATGGGTACACAGTTTTATTAAAGCCTTTTTATGCTGTAAAGCACTGTTTTATTCATAGAAATACATTTGAAAATTACATTTCCCAGGCATATTGTTTTGCAGTAGAAATAAGCATTGAGGGCCGGATTCTGTAACCGGCGCTGTTATCAGAGGCCGCCTTAAAAGCAGCCACGATCACATGTCAATTACACATCGGCTCCGGTTTCAGAACCACACCTGTGAGAAAGATAGGCACTGGAAATGTAGGCCAGGGGTTTTTGGGCCTTCATTTCTAGTGCCTATCTTTGCCTGAATCATGCCTAAGTAGGAACTTTAGGCTACTTAATGCCACTTCTGCCATTGGCCACGCTTACTTTGGCATTCGGCAGCCTAAAGCGCCTACTTAGGTGTGATTCTAAAACCTTTTATTGAGATGCCATTGTTTGCCATTTATAATGGCGTTCTTCAATTAACTTAGGTGCTGGTTGTAGAATTTCCCCCTAAGGACCATATTCTATAAATGGTGCCTACATTAGGCACCCTAAGCACCTTAATTGCAGCTGCCCAGTGACACCTAAAATTGGGATCCAAGCCTACCTTTTATTTTTTAATTGGCGTGGTAATTGACCATGCCGGTTTTCAGCCAATAAAAAAAAAAATTAATTAATTAAACAATTTAAAAGTTTGGCACTGAACTCTTAGGATGCCTAACGATGCCTAAGTGAAGGCACCCTCCCACACCTAAGGGCCTAAGCCGTGGTTATGGGCAGAGAATAGGCATGGATGAGTTATGGATAAACAGAGCTGCTCATCTTCCCACCTAAACCCACCTTCCTGCTTCCCTCGTTCTCTGTCTCTGTGGACAACATTCTCATCTTTCCTGTTTTGTCTGCTCGTAATCTCTGAGTTATCTTTGACTCCTCTGTCTCCTTCACCGCCCAGATACAACATTTCGCTAAAACCTGTGCTTCTTCCTCTATATGTTACCAAAATCTGACCCTTCCTCTCTGAGCACATTGCCCTCATCACTCGCTACTCTCCAAACCCTTATCCATGCCCTCATCACTCGCTACTCTCAGGCCTTCTGCTTAGCCATCTCGCTCCCCTCCAATCTGTCCGAGCCACTATACTCACATTACCCCTCTCCTAAAGTCATTCCCATCTGTTTCCGAATACAATTCAAACTCCTCTTACTGACCTACAAATGCACTCATTCAGCTGCCCCTCATTATCTCTCTTCACTTATATTCCTCTATGTTCCCTCACCCCCCTTCTCTTCCTCTGCCAACCCCAGACTTCGTCCCTTCTACCTTGCTGTACTTTATGCTTGGAACAAGCTGCCCGAATCTATATGGTGGGCTCCATCTCTGGCAGTATTCAAGGCCTGGTTAAAAACCCACCTCTTCGAAAGTGCTTTCAACACCTAACTCCTCTCACCTCACCCATCCCTAACTCTATGTCATGTCTGTCCTTCCAAGTTCCAGGGACTGTCTATTAAATGTCAAAATGTACAGCACTGTGTATGCCTTTCAGCGCTATATAAGTGATAAATAGTAGTAGTAGTAGCAGCAGCAGCAGTATTAGGTGCCCAACATAGGTGCCACCAAATTAGGTGAGTGAAAAGCTGTCCTAATGGAGTAGTGTCTATCTCTATGATGCCTAGGGATGCCTAAGTTTGCTAGGCGTGATTCTATAAACATGACCACATCACCACATGACCACATCACAAACATGATCACATCACATCTATAAACATGACTACATCACAGAAGCATACCATGACTCACACTGGCTCCCAATACAAGCAAGAGTACACTTCAAATTCTACTGCCTACTATTCAAGGCTATTAATGGAGAAAGCCCAACCTACTGGAATAACCAACTAACTCAATCCTCCTCATCCAAGCACAGGAGAACCCACTCACTTTTCACACATCCACCATCCAAAAATGTCAAACGAAAAAAAATATATGATAACCTAATGGCCACCAAAGCAGCTAAACTGGACAGACAAATCTCCATTCTTCTGATCTCGACCACAGACTACAAAACCTTCAAGAAAGAAACTAAAACCCTACTCTTCAAAAAATACATAAAACCTATTTAACACGACCAGTTCCTACCCAAACCCCACCAACCCACTCTATATACCCTTAACATACTCTAATTATGCTTCTAATTACCCAACAAACTCTAATATGCTTCTAATTACCCAACATTTATCACCTTAAGATCTTGACAACTCTTTGGTAATTCTTATGTAACTCTTACGACATCTCTTATGCTATGTCACAATTCTTGTAACCTCCTGAAAACTCTTATGTAATCCGCCTTGAACCGCAAGGTATTGGCGGAATAGAAATCACCAATGTAATGTAATGTAACGCCTAGCGGTTGATTGACAGCCATTCTGAGTGGTGCCTACAATGTAGGCGCCGCCGCTAGGTACCATTTATAGAATCCGTCCCTAAGTACTGGATTCATTACATGGCGCTCAAAATTTTGTGTCGAAAAAAATCAGTGCTGAATACTATTCAATAATGGGTGTTCTGGGATTATTGTACTTTATAGAATAGTGTGAAGCACTGGGTTCCCCATGCTCAACATTGGCAATGAGAAGTCATACCAACTGAAACTAGGTGTAAATCCCAGCACACAAGTTGGGTGTGGATCCACATTATAACATTGTGCTCATATTAAGGAACTGCCTGTGACCTGCCCATGTCCCTCCCATCAGTACACCCCTTTACTGATCTGCATGGAAACACTTAGGCACTATTCTATAAATGGGTGTGTAAATGTATTTTCACATGGATCTGCCATTTTTGTTACAACACTTTTCCATTCCAAAAATTCAGCACAAAAGCAGAACCTGGGGCTCCTTTTACGAAGCCGCGTTAGCGGTTTAACGCGCGTAATAGCGTGCGCTAATTTGCCAGCCGCGCTAGCCGCTACCGCCTCTTCTTGAGCAGGCGGTAGTTTTTCGGCTAGCGCGGGGGTTAGTGCGCGCTAAAAAGGTGCGTGCGATAAAGCCGCTAATGCGGCTTCATAAAAGGAGCCCCTAGTCTTAAACACCACATATAGAATTTGGTATGTGCAAAGAGCAAGACGGTACCTAATTGAAGCCTCACTTAGAAAGGTTTCTGTAGGGCTCATTTTTGAAACAGAAAAGCATCCAAAAAATGGCACAAAGCAGCAGATGGACAGGTCTTTTTGCAAAAACATTCAAATTGCTATTTTCAAAACTCATTTTTGAGATGGTTTTCTATGCAGTTCATCTAAATTGGTATTGAAGGTGAGCAAAACGGAAGTTACGTTTATTGGGAATAGTCAGTTTTGTTTGAAGGCTGGAGCGGTTGTTGTGGGTGATGTTATTCTGCCCACTGTGCCTTATATGAGGTTGTTGGATTCACAGCTGTCCATACAACCTCATATTTTGCAGGTAAACATAGAAACATAGAAATAGACGGCAGATAAGGGCCACGGCCCATCTAGTCTGCCCACCCCAATGACCCTCCCCTACCTTTCTCTGTGAATAGATCCCACGTGTCTATCCCATTTGGCCTTAAAATCAGGCACGCTGCTGGTCTCAATAACCTGAAGTGGAAGACTATTCCAGCGATCAACCACCCTTTCAGTGAAAAAGAATTTCCTGGTGTCCCTGTGCAGTTTCCCGCCCCTGATTTTCCACGGATGCCCCCTTATTGCCGCGGGACCCTTGAAAAAGAGGATATCTTCTTCCACCTCGATGAGGCCCATGAGATACTTGAATGTCTCGATCATGTCACCCCTCTCTCTGCGTTCCTCGAGTGAGTACAACTGCAACTTATCCAGCCGTTCCTCGTACAGGAGATCCTTGAGTCCCGAGACCATCCGGGTGGCCATTCTCTGGACCGACTCCAGTCTCAGCACATCCTTACGGTAATGCGGCCTCCAGAATTGCACACACAGGTGGGGCCTCACATTAAACCTATGTTAGCTAAATGTGACTTTAGGACTGTAATTCAGAGTCTGGTTATTTGTAAATTGGACTTCTTTAATGCCCTTTGTTTGGGGATAGCAAAACCTAGGATTCATGCTCTTCAGATTATTCAGAACACAGCTGCAAGAATGATAATGGGAACTTCACATTTTGATAATGTGATGCCTTTGTTGAAGCAGTTGCATTGGCTGCCTATAATGGATTGAACTGAATATAAAATCTTGTCCTTAATTCATCAGATAAGGCTAAGATAAGGCTTCACGGTATTTGACACAGACTCTGAGGAGGTATATACCTGGTAGATGTTTGCATTCCACTAATGCAATGAGATTATCTATAGAGAGGGGCATTGAAATATGTGGCTACTCAGGCATCAGCACTATCTGTTACAGGTCCATGTCTTTGGAAAGTTTGTTTGTTTATTCGGATTTGATATACCGCTGAATCTTAATCAGAGATCTCAGCGGTTTACATAAACACTAAGGGGCTCATAATGGAAACAGAAATACGTCTAAAAACCAGCCTAAATCGGCACTTAGACGATCAGTGAGACAAATCGTCCAAGTTCCGATAATCGAACCGGGTTTTAGACGTATCTAAAAATGACTTAGGCCTTCACAGTACTGCAGTATGCCCAGAGCTAAAAGGGACGTTTTAGGAGGAGTGGTGAGGGCGGGACATGGGCCATCCTAGACTTAGTCGTACTGCATGTATAACCAAAAGTTTTACAACACTGCCTAGACAGAACTTGGACGGATGTTGTGACTTCTAAAACCAGGTCTAAGTCCACAGAAGGTATCCAAAGTGACCAGATAACCACTGCAGACACAAAGTACAGACTCCCACACACTGCCCCAGTGATCACTGACCCCACTCCCACCCACATAATAATCGTAATAACAACTTTACATATCTGCCTCATGAACATCAGCACCTGGCAACCTGGCATAGGAAAGCCTAGTAGAGCTCCACAGAGGTGGCTTAAGTGATCTTGGGAATGGGTTAGTGAACCATGGAGAGGAGGACCTAGGCCCATAAGCCACTCTAATCACTGCATTCATGATGAAACATGTGCACCTCCCAAAATCCCTCAAACACTTTTATACTGCCATATAAGTGGCACCTGCAGCCATAAGGGCTATTGGGGTGGTAAATAGGTGGGTCTAGTAGGTTCTGGGGGGCTCACCATGATCTTTAAGGGAGTTTTGATGAGATGTTTATGTGGCATCCTTTTTGTGAAGTTCACAGCAGTGCCCTGTAAGGTACTCATTACTCTGGTGCCATGTCTGGGTGTCCTGTCCCTCACTTTTCTGGCCCCTTCCACACCAAAAAGTTCTTTTTCTAGGTGTTTTTGACTTGGCTGAATTTTTGGTTGAAAATGGGGTATAAAGATGGACAACTTAGCAGTCTGGACAATCAGATGGCTGGACGTACAGTTAGACAATTTTTGAAAAAAAAAAAAAAATATGTTGGATGTATATTTTGAAAATGGACCTTTTACCATGTCTGACTTTGGGCAACTAGCGACTTAGGCCCAAAACGGACTTAGACGTTTCTTTTGATTATGCCCCTCCATGTATAAAAAATAAAAAAGGAACGCCAGTTAAAACAGGAAAGCACACAGAAAACAACAACAACAAAAAATTTCAATCATCAAGAAAGTGTTACCAGGAGCACTTAGGCTGTGTAGCAATATGAGACACATGCTTAAAGACAGGCATTTTTTGCACTTTGATGGACTGGAGTTGGGGCTGGGTATAAGATGATGTTTGCTGAAAGTTGTTTGTTATGATTTTACTTTTTATGTTGTCTTGTGATCCACTTAGGAATTAGGCAGAATAAAATAATAAAAAAAAATCTCAAGGGGACATTTTGGAAGCATGTTTTGGGTGGCACTAGGACAGACTTATGATTTAGATGTTTTTATGCAATAATGGAGCATTATAAAAATGTCCATGGCAAAAAATAGGACCTTTTAGGCTAGATCTATTTCAATAGCAACTAGGTGTACAAACTGACCAGATGACCAATGGAGGGATAAAGACACAACATCCCCTTAATCTCCCAGTGGTCACTGACCCCCCTCCCACCTCCCTAAGAGGTGAAAGTTACAGCACCAAGGTTGTGTCTCCAGGGGCTTCTGCCCAAGATGAAAGGGTTAGGAAAGCTGTTGTAGTTGGTGATTCAGTTATTAGGCATATAGACAGCTGGGTGGCTGATGGACATGAGGATCACATGGTCACTTGCCTGCCTAGTGCAAAGGTGGCAGACCTCATGCATCACCTAGATAGTGTTAGCCTAGCATTGCTAGCAGCCAGCATTTTCAGTTGGCTTAACCAACATCAGCAAAGGCCTATGGGACATTATATCAATCTGACTCTGGAATGTTGATGCAGATAGATCCTAAGTGCTCCTGCACAGAATTCACATACATTAAGCATCCAGCCAGACTGGATTGTTTATCAAGAAGATAGGCTACTTGAATGGGACAAAGAAGCCAGAGACTAATCCCATCTACCATGCCTGCAAGTGTCACACCTTCCTTATCAATTAAACTAACCATTGTTTCAAACAGTTTACAAATTATAAACAGAAAGATACTGGGAAATACAATAGTTTCTATATTTAGAATAAGATTCCAAGTTATAGAAGCCTCCTCTCTGCAACACCCCTCTCTCTATCTCTGGAACCCGAAGCTTAGACCATCACCCCCCACCCCTTCCCCTTTCTCTCTCTCTCTCTCTCTTTGGCTCTCCCTGAAACATCACGCTTCTCTGTCTCTCTTTTCCTCTGGACTCTGTAAGGCAGGGAAACTGCTTTGCTCTCTCCTTAATTGTAATGCTTAATTGTAATCTTTATGAATCTTGCTTTTCTGTAATATTAAGCCTATTTCTATAATATATTCTTTATGCAAGCACTCTTAAACAGAAAGTTCTCTTCTAGCATTCCTCATATTGTATTTTTTACAACAACAATGCCTTGTGGCCAATGCATTTGATACCCGCCAATGACATGCGTGAATAAACCATGCCCACTAACTACATAGTAAAGCGGGAAGAACAAGCGCATGCATACATTGCATCAAGAACCAACTAGAATACTCTGTGCATGCGTTTTGATCACTCTTACAGCGATCCATCAGATTGATGTAGGGCGTGCATTCAATCAGATCATTTGCATGTAAACTCGGTTGTGTATCAGTCGCTTGACAAAAATCAGCCAGAGAATCACCCATTGGTGAGTTTAGTGAATCGCGCCCAAAGTTGTTCAAAGTTGTTAAATTGCAGAAGACTGAAAAACTGCAAGAGGACCTTTTGAGACTGGTCATCAAAATGGCAGATGATGTTTAACGTGCAAAGTGATGCATGTGGGAAAGAGGAGCCCAAACTATAACTACGTGATGCAGGGTTCCACGCTAGGATCATGAAAAGGATCTAGGTGGCATCGTTGATGATATGTTGAAACTCTCAGCTCAGTATGCAGTGGCAGCTAAGAAAACAAATAGAATGTTGAGAATTATCAGGAAAGGAATGGAAAACATAATGCTCTTGGAGACAAGATGTCGACTTGAATGGACGTGTGGGATGATGCTCCTTGGATCCATGGTATCGCTAGCAGTAACAGCATGGTTAAGTGAAAGGGGAAGCCTCACTCCTACCTGGTTGAATTGACTTTTTCTCTGATACTAAATCAACAGACCTTAAGGTTATTAAGGTTATCTTCTCCCGCAGGCGGGACACAGAGTATGTAATAGGGGATTTGACTCCAAGCGTTCTTGAGCCCCGAATCTCACAATCCTCCTTCTCAACCAGGATGTGGTTTGTCTATACAGACGGGGAGTGAGAATCTGGATGCTGTACGAACAGACGTTTCTCACACCATAGCCGCGATGCCATTGGACAATCAACACAAAGAAATGGGGAGATTAATGCAGGAGCAAATTGGTGAAACTCTGAGCAGAGCATTTGGGGGTATCACAAAATTTAGAGGTGATACCGGGACTGCCATAACTCCTGGGTTAGCTGATAAGATTCACCCCAAGTTGAAGGAAGAAAACAAAAAAGATTACACTGGAAGAGGTATGGGAAGCTGTGAATAATTTGGAGGCTTCCTTGATTAATCGTTTGGACAATGTTTTGCAAGTTCCTGAATTAGTACAATCACATATAAAGCAATGCAGAGATTCTGTTAATGCACTAGAAAAACAAGTGAAACCAAAAAACACTGTGGAGTGACATTGTTCCAGAAATGGATTTTATTAAAAATTTCAAAGTTCCAAAAGTACAATAGAGCAATCCACATAAAAATAAAATAATCCACATAAAAAACTAAAGGACCTAGTTTGCTGAAAGGTATTGAGAGGGCTGTTGAGAAAATACAATCTACTCAATTAGTTTTGGTAAAAGATAATATAAATATTCATTAGAAATTAGAAGCTTTGGAAAATCATGAATGTAAACTAAACTTGAGTTTTTTTAATTTCCCTCAAACTCCAGTCTTCTCACCTTTGGAGATGGTTAAAAAGAATCTAAAAGAAACTTTACAGATTTCAGCTGAAACAATGCCACCGATTGCTAAAGCTTTTTGTGTAAATTCAGGAAGTCCAAGTGTGCAAGGACAGAGCCAATTTTGATCTTGCTGGCTTTCTTGACAATTCTAGGTCTGTTGTGACTAAGACAACTCTTATAGCTTTTTTTGCTCTGGAATATGATAGAAAATTGATTCTTCTTTTGTATTTTTGTAATAAAGATTATAAAGATGTTAAATTTCTAGGACATTCAGTTTTGATTTTTCCTGACCTTTTTCAGGCCACGCAATTGAGAAAAAGGGCTCAAATTTTGACCCCTAAAAAGGACTTTTTCTTGCAATTTCCATGTAAATGTATTATAAAGACTTCAGATAAAACTCATGTTTTCTTTGAACCAGAACATTTGAAGAATTTCTTTTCATCAAGACAGTCTCCAGTTCTTATTGATATATCTACCCCTTTGGATGTATTGAATTGAGCAATCTGTAACTTGATAATCCTGTCGTGTTCATTTAAGAATTTTCTAATTGGTTTTCTTATATTAGACCCCTATCTTTTCTGCAATTTTGTCTCTCCCAAATTCACATATATTTCCATTATTTGGGGTTTTGTATAATAGATGCTTACTATGTAATTGGATGGTATAGTTCTTTGGATTTTTCATGTAAGATTTATTTTTCTTTATCAAGTGTAATACTTGTAGTTGTAAAAATATTGCAAAAAAAGAAATATAATGCTCTTGGACCGCTCGATGGTGCAGCTGCTCTTTGAAAACTGAGCCTTGAGCCCCTCTAGGTCTCTGAGCATAATCCTACCATATGTAAAGCTTTTGATCTATGAATTATATATTTGATGATTAGGGGAAGTTCTCCTTTTCTATGTTATAAGTTGACTTTTCACTTCCTGCACTGATACCTTTTTGGTATTTATTTTTCTGACTTTGATTTTCTTTGAATACTGTATGCATCTGAAAAAAGATTTAGCAGAATTAGAAAAAGTACATAGAAGGGCGACATAAATTATAAAAGGGATTGGACGACTTCCCTAAGAAGAAAAGCTAAAGTGGATAGTGCTCTTCATCCTGGAGAAGATAAGGTTCAGAGGAGATATAGTTGAGGTCTATAAAATATTGAGTATAATGGAATGGGTATTTGTGAATCACTTGTTTACTCTTTCCAAAAATACTAGGACTAGGAGGCATGCAATGAGACTACTAAGAGCACTTAGTAGCCATGGGAGCGGACTGCTGGGCAGGATGGACCGCTGGTCTGACCCAGCAGCGGCAATTCTTATGTTCTTATGTTCTTAGTAGTGCTGTGAACCAACTGTTTACATTGATTGATTGATTTGTAATCTTTGATGGTTGTAAAAGTCTAATTTGTCCTATGTTATTTTTTGTAAAGTGCTTAGGAATAGGCGGTTGAGAAAGCTTTTAAATAAATAAGTAGATTTAAAACAAACCGAAGAAAATATTTCTTCACTCATCGTATAATTAAACTCTGGAATTCGTTGCCAGTAGTTTGTTTAGTAGGCTTTAAAAAAGGTTTGGATCATTTCCTAAAAGTCCATACACCATTCTGTTTTACTCTATGGGATTTGCCAGGTACTTATGACCTGGGTTGGCCACCATTGGAAACAGGATACTGGGCTTGATGGACGTTCAGTCTGTCCCAGTATGGCAACTCTTATGTTATGTTCTAGCTGGCAGCTAAAGCACCTTCATCCCCTCCTTTGTTCCTATCAGGCAACCATGGCATCTCCATCCCCTCAATTATTCCTGGTGGACAGCCATAGCTTCTCTGTCCTCTCGACCCCTCCTTCTTCTTGTTAAAAGTAGAGCTGCCCGTTGAATGCAGCTCCAAAAGCTGTCTGTTGTAACTGATTCTCTACTGATGGCAGAAGAGATGAGAGGGAGGGAGAGATTCTGTGGCCAGACTGGCCGGCACTTCCTTGGAACCCTGTTAACTCATTAACTGGAGCCCTACTTTGAAAATTGTCAGTCCATTATGAAGGGAAAAAAAAAAAAGTCCAACAGCAGACTCTGCCGCTGCTTTGCTGAGCTTAATGGATATGCTTATTCTCTGTCAGATTTATTGACTCTGAATAGACTGAATGAAAAGGGGTAAATTTTCAAATGCTTGATCAGAATCTACGTGTACAGAATAGGTAGCAGGAAAATAAATTATTTACATTGTCCAACGCGACACGGACAAGAGGACATGGTTTGAAGCTAAGGGGGGACAAGTCCAGGACAAATGCCAGGAAGTTCTGCTTTACACAGCGAGTGGTAGACGCCTGGAATGCTCTCCCAAAGGAGGTTATTAAGGAATCCACTGTGCTAGGATTCAAAGGCAAATTAGATGCACATCTCCTTACGAGAGGCATAGAGGGATATGGGTGACTAAAACTACATCAGGTGTATACCTGACTGGGCCTCCGCGTGTGCGGATCGCCGGACTCGATGGACCATGGGTCTGATCCGGAGATGGCAGTTCTTATGTTCTTATGTTCATGGGCGGATCAGCTGAATCCATGTTAGGCATATATTTTCACAACAGGGCTACTTTTAGTTGCCTTAAGATGCATTTCCTCAAATGTTTGAAAGGAACACGGCTGGGGACAACTGAGTTTAAAAAATGTACATGTGTAGTAGGTACGCTACTAATGTGCACTTGACATCATTGTTCAATACTATATAAGGATGCACGTGTACTTTTACTCAGGGCTTAATTTGTAGACAAAAAGGAAGTGGAACTATGAATAAAGGAAAGGGAGTGGGCCAGGGGTAGAAGCAACAGAAGGGAAGGAGCTGGATTACAGGGACTGTTCTCTGCTCTGTTCCATGTTCACCCCCTCCTCTCTTTCCCTGCAGTCTGTCTGGAAAGAAGGGTTTGGAGCAGAAAATCTTTGCTGTTCTGGACTCTGAAAAGAAGTGGTGGAATTGCATTCCAGGCCGTTCCCTCCTCTCCCCCAATTAAGCTCTACTTTTACCTGCATAACAAGCTAATATTTAAACACAATGGGGGGGTCATTTAAAAAAAAATAAATAAATAAATAGACATCATAAATCTGCACTTGGACATCTTACTAGTCAAAACATCCAAGAGGGCATTTTTAAAACTGAATTTCTAGACGTCTTTCTGGTTGTTTTGTCTCCAGTGCGTCTAAATCTTAAGAGGCATGTTTTGGGTGGGATTAGGGTGAGCTTAGCACTTGAACATTTTGCAGCAATAAACATTTTACAAAACGTCCAGGGCACAGTTTGCATATTTTGGGCTAGACCTGTTTTTAAAACAAGGGCCATAAAGGTATCCAAACTAACCAGATGACCATTGGAGAGATGAAAATATGGCCCCCCAACCCACATTTCCCCAATGGTCACCCTCCAAATATCTGCATAAAACAGTAAATATCTGTCTCTATGGCAGCTGTGGAACTATGGCCAGTCCTAGCACAACTGCAAGCAGGTCTCTGGAATAGCCTGTTGGGCAGTGCAGTGGACTTCAGAGAAGGGGCTCCAAGCTCATACTTATTTATTTTGTTTTCTATCCTGTCCTCCCCAAAGAGCCCAGGATGGGTTATAGGTCAACATACACAATATACAGTTAATAGGTTACATTTTGCCATAGTTACAGTACAAGTTTTTCAGGTATAAGTTATTTTCCTAACTCAACCAATATCCATAATGTACAATTTACAGGTTGAATTAGTCATAGTTACAGCGCTAGATTTTTCAATACAAGTTTTTATCCTAACGTGACACCTATCAAGGGTTTTGTATCAATATACATTTCTTTGTCATCTGTTGGTCGTGGGTGGGAAACTTAATAATAATAATAATAATTTTATTTCTTGTATACCGCCCTGCCATTAGGTGAACAGGTATGGTTTTATTGCTCTCCTAAAGTTGAGGAGTCTTTCAATGGATCTAATCTGCAGGGGCTGTTGATTCCAGTGGCTCAGTATGAAGTAAGAGTAGAAACATCGTTTGGCAGTTTGCAGTTGACGGGTACGGCCAGGGGCCGATCCTGGGATCGAAGGGACCTGTTTGGCATGTATGGAGGAAGCTTGATTGTCACATAGCCTGGTGCCATGTTGTGCAAGGATTTGAATGCTAGCATCAGTTCCATATGCCACCCTAATTAGTACACTTGTAGTGAACCCACCAAAAGCCCACTATACTGCCATATATGTGACACCTCTAGGCATAAGGGCTATTAGGGTGGTAGACAGGTGAGTACAGTAAGTTAGGGGGAGTTTTAGAAGGCTCACCATATAATGTATGGGAGTTATGGTGAGATGTGTACTTGGCACCCTTAATGTGAAGTTCACAGCGGTGCCACCTAGAATACCTCACTGCTCTGCTGGCATATCTGTATGAAAAAGAAGGCAAAAGATGTCAGTAAGGACTCTATGAGTGTGTCTATCAGCTAATCACTACTAACAGACCAAACCACACAAATACCAAATGTCAATTGACATTTGGTATTTGTGTGGTTTGGTCTGTTAGTAGTGATTAGCTGATAGACACACTCATAGAGTCCTTACTGACATCTTTTGCCTTCTTTTTTGTATCTTTTTAAACACCTTTTGGCAAACGTATAGGAGTTTATAGTTTAGTTTGGCATATCTGTATGGCCAGTTCATTAAAACTGCTGGCCCCTCCAACATGCAAATGGATTGTTTTAGTCGTTTATTTTTTTATAATGACAAAAAAAGTAGATGTCTGAGCCATTTAAAAAGAAAACCAAAAAAATTAGATAGAAATATTGCAGGTTCGAAAATGGACATTTTCTCTGCCTGATTTTTGGACATTTTTCTCAAAATGTCCAAAGTTGGACTTAGACGTCCTATTGAAAATGCCCCTCCATGGCTACCATTACCTAGATCATTGTGCCTAGCCGATCTAAGTTCAATCGGCGCTGTTAATTGAACCGTGCCATTAAAAATTTTAATTTTGGGGTAGGCACCTAACTCAGTAGGCACCATGTAGGCAGAATGCTCTAGATCAGGAGCTTCTGCTTCCAAGGCTACCCTCTGTAGACTTCCTTTCAAAAGATAGATATTGTTCAGAAAGGGTCTGGACAACCTGACTGACTGATTGCGAGCCTATAGAGGTTCTGGGTGGTCTAATGTTCATAATTCCAGGCATTTTTGACAGTACTGTACTCCGAAGAGACCCAGCTTAGAGATCCTATCAGAGATCATGGCAGAGATTCACAGGACCTAGGTGAAGCCATGCCTCCGGATCCTTTCCCGCTTCACTCTCCAAGTAAGCACTATGATGCCAGAGCCAAAGCCTTCCTCCTGAGGATAGAAAGCTTTCTGCATATATGCAGGTCTGGGCACAGATCTCGTCAGACCACTGGGTGCTGGAGATCATTTGTAGAGGGTACAAGCCTGAGTTCACCCATCCCTTAACAGACTGGTTTGTGGACTCCTCGGTGGGGCGCCCAGAAAAGACATGCAGAATCTCAGAGATTTGTAGAAATTCAGGCCATAGAACCAGTGCTGCCAGAAGAATTGGGCTAAGGCAGATTCTCCATATGCTTCATAGTACCCAAGACAGACTCAGAAAATTGAAAATTCAGCCTAGATCTCACAATGAAGCCCTGAAGATCCCATGCTTCCACACCCATTGATTTTTTTCCTTTGATCAATATAATGAGTAGATATAAGGGGTGTTAAGTTTAGATTTAAAACTTCATAAAATAAGATACAATAGGAATTTCCCTCCCAGAACGCAGTGGTGGTTTCGCCTGGATGATGTCACCATCAGCTGACTCAGGAGGTATTTCTAACATAAGAACAAGATGCCACGGCCATCTTGGTAAACTATACTAGGTAGTCGGTATATAGGGTGAAAAGCTACACAAAGGTACAAATGATTTAATGTTGTTAATATAGATGTTATTTATTAGATGTAATTTTATAGTTTATTTATTGTATAAATACTGGGGATAAATTAATATAATACCACTTTTTGATTGTAGGGATATTAGCCTTGAAGAAACTCTTCGGGTGAAACATGTTGGCATGATAGTCCCTGAGAGTTTGACCACTAATATAAAGCTAAGTATTTAAACATCTTCATTAATTTTAAATGGCAAATAGTAAAATGTTTTGAGACAAATATAATAAGACCCCGTGAGGAATGGATACATAAAGCCAGAAACTATGAAGTTTTTGAGTATTGTGGTGGTATCTCTGAGGGTCTTTTCCCATTAAAAATCTTGCTGTAAGTGAGAGATGAAAGGGGGGGGGGATTTAGATTGATTTCCCTCCAACTTTGACAATTAATGAACTGTCCTCTCACAGAAACTTTTCACGCTATATATAGTGCTGTTCATAAATGTGATTTTATTATAACATAACATAAATCTTTATTTATATACAAGCCTTTCGGTTGGAGGTAGTTTAGAGGAAAAATGGCTGAGGAGAATCGGCGAGCTACAGCAATGGAGAGAGGACTAAAAATTGTACAGATTGCATAGAGGGAGGTTAAGCTGGGTTTTATAAGGAGGGAGATAAATAAATAGGTAGGAATGTTCATAGTTTTAGAGCAACAACATGGAATAGAGAGTCAGTGGGTTGGGAGTCTTTTCATGGAAAACTTAAGGTGGGTCATCCTGTTGAGGGAAGAGGAGCATTTTTAGGAGTTTTTTTGAAATGCATGTAGAAGGTTGATATTCTGACCAGTTGGCTCCATTCGAGATCCTTGGAGGCTGCTTGGTTGGGTAGGAGTCTGTTGATGAATCCCTTATGGGTGCATCCTTTAATTGAGGGGAAGGCAAAGAATGATTGAAGTCAAGTAGATCGTCCAGGTCTGGCGAATGTGAACTGACTGATGAGGTAGTTGGGTAGTTCTACAGAGCTTTGTAGAAGAGACATCTGAATTTGAAAAATACTCAGCTCTCAATTTTCAGCCAATAAAGTTTTTGGTAGAAAGGTGTGATGTGACAATTTTTTTTCAGGTTGAATATGAGCCTCACTGCGGTGTTTTGGATGACACTTAGTTTCCAGAAGTGTTTGTGTAGTCCTGCTAGGTAGATGATTTTGCAATAATCTAGGATGCTTAGGACTAGGAGTTTGAAAAGCACCTGGTCAAAGTATTTTCTGATGGGTCTGAGTTTCCAGATTATGTTGAATCCTTTGCGTGTGACATGGTTGACTTGGGCAGACATGGACAGTTCTCTATCTAGATCAGTGGTTCCCAAACCTGTCCTGGAGGACCCCCGAGGCCAGTCGGGTTTTCAAGATAGCCCTAATGAATATGCATGACAGAGATTCGCATATATTGGAGATGCCAGAAATGCAGATCTGCTCCATGCATATTCATTAGGGCTATCTTGAAAACCCAACTGGCCTGGGGGTCCTTCAGGACAGGTGTGGGAACCACTGATCTAGATGCATGCCCAGGATTCTGATTGTGGAAGAGATGGGGAAGTTGGTTCCCCTTAAGGTTATTGAGTTTACTGAAGAATTTGTGGCTGTGGCTAAGAAGAATTTTGTTTTCTCGGAGTTCAGTTTTAATTTGAAGTGGGTCATCCTATTTTCTATTGTAGACAGGATGGTGTCTATTCTGTATTTCTGTGTGCGGCAGGCAGGCATGTGACAGGGAGGACAATTGCAATGTCTTCAGCCTAGCTGTAATGGGAGACATTTAGACTACTGAGTTGTTCTCATTATTACTTATGTTGTATTGGTAGCCACCTAATATTAGGCAGCTGGGATAGAGAGAATCTTTTTTAAAAAACATAGATTGCCATGTGAGCTTCTTTCCCATCTTTGTTTTATATCTTCCTCTACCTCTTCTATCTCTTCATCTGCCTATGCTATTCTTAAACTAAGGGGTCCTTTTATCAAGCTGCAGTAGGGGTTTAACGCGCGTAATACTGTGCATTAAAACTGCCTGCCACGCTAGCCGCTAACGCCTGCATTGAGCAGGCATTAGTTTTTTAGCCGGCCGCGGGGGTTAGTGCGTGATGAAATGTCCGACATGCTAACCCCGCTAGCACGGCTTGATAAAAGGACCCCTAAGACATTCATTATTTGAAATAAATTTTGATAGTTCTTTCAAAAGTTTTTTTTTTTAATATATCTTATTTGTTGGTTTAAAACAGACACGAAAATCTCACTTTCATTATTATTTGAAAGGAATTATTTAAGAATTGGCGTGATAGGATTGGTGAAATTATAAAAAGGCATCCGTCAACATAATTTTAGTGTATCCCCTACTACCAAAGGAACAGTGTAAATGTTTTTTTTTTTTATCTTGCGCTATGAAAAAAATAAAAAAATTCAAGTTAAAAAAAAGTGTAAATGGTTTAGTTTGTGTGACCATTCACCATACCATGTCATTGTGCAAAATTTAAATATGACCACACTAAGATAAGTACAGTCAGTGGCGTACCAAGGGGGGGGGGGGCGGTCCTCCCCAGATGCCAGCCCTGAGGGGGTGCTCCCGGCCTTGCCGTTCAGTCCCCCCCCACCCCCGAAGGACCGCTCGCCCCACTGACCTTCCTGCACCACCTGTGAAGCAGCCCGTAGCGTCAGCGATCCCTGAACTGCTTGGGCGCTGCTTCCTGCGCCGCGGTCCCGCCCCTCCTCTGACGTCAGAGGAGAGGCGGGACCGCGGCGCAGGAAGCAGCGCCTAAGCAGCGCAGAGATCGCGTCGCGATCCTGCTGCGGCTGCTTCATAGGTGGTGCAGGAAGGTCAGTGGGGCGAACGGTCCTTCGGGGGTGGTGGTGGGGGGGACTGAACGGCAAGGCCGGGAGCATAGGTAGTGCTGCTTCATAGGTGGTGCGGGGAGGCCAGGGGGGCGAGCGGTCCTTCGAGGTGGGGCGGGCGGGCAGGCAGGCAGGCTTTCAAGGGGGAGGGGGTGACAGGCAGGCAGGCAGGCCTTCAAGGGGCGACAGGCCTTCAAGGGGGGGGTGCAGACCTTCAAGGGGGGAGGCAGGCCTTCAAGGGGGGGACAGGCCTTTGGGGGTGTGTGCAGACCTTCAAGGGGGAGGGACAGGCCTTCAAGGGGGGGCAGGCAGACCTTCAAGGGGGGGCAGGCAGCCTTCAAGGGGGGGGACAGGCCTTCAAGGGGGGACAGGCCTTCAAGGGGGGTGCAGGCCTTCAGGGGGGGGTGCAGGCCTTCAGGGGGGGTGCAGGACTTCGGGGGGTGCAGATCTTCAAGGGGGTGCAGGCCTTCAAGGGGGGGACAGGCCTTCAAGGGGGGGGACAGGCCTACAAGAGGGTGGAACAGGCCTTCAAGGGGGGTGCAGGCCTTCAGGGGGGGTGCAGGCCTTCGGGGGGGTGCAGGCCTTTGGGAGGGGTGCAGACCTTCAAGGGGGTGCAGGCCTTCAAGGGGGGGACAGGCCTTCAAGGGGGGGACAGGCAGGCAGGCCTACAAGGGGGGACAGGCCTATAAGGGGAGACAGGCAGGCAGGCCTTCAAGGGGGGGGAACAGGCCTACAAGGGGGTGGGACAGGCCTTCAAGGGGGGTGCAGGCCTTTAAGGGGGGACAGGCCTTTGGGGGGGACCCTGGTTTAGAAGTACACGGAGGGAAGGGGGTGTTCAAAGAGACATGCATATGCCAAACTTTGGGGGGGAGGAAGAAATAATGGGTCTGAAAATAGAGGAGAGGGAGAGAGATGATGGACCATGGGATTTAGGGAGGGAAGGAACAGAAAGGGAGGGAAATTGGACACAAGGGATGGTGTGGAGGAGTGATAGAGATACTGGATAGGAGGGTAATTGGGAAAAGAAAGGGAGAGATGGTGGACTCTGGGATGGTGGGGAAGGAAGGAGAGATGCCGGATGAAAGGGTAGTTAAGAAAAGGTGGATCTGTGGAGGGAGATGAAAAAAAGGAAAGATACCAGACTTCCTGGGGAGGGAAGGGAAATGGAAAGGAAGGACAGAGTTGGCAGATGGATGGTTAGCATGCAAAAAGAAGAAAGAAGGAGACCCTGGCAAGCAAGTTATCAGAAGAAAACCAGAGCCTTGGACCAACAAGATTTGAAATATAACCAGACAACAAAAGGTAGAAAAATTAATTTTATTTTCTGTTTTGTGATTATAATATGTCAGATTTGAAATGTGTATCCTGCCAGAGCTGGTGTTGGACTGCAAACGTGAGCTAGGATTTAACAGAGAGAGGAAAAGTCCTTTTTGTTTCTTTATTTTATTTACACTGTAGCGCCAGTGTGGTTAGGAGAAGCCAAAGGGGGTGAAAAAGCTATAAAACCCACCAGGAGTTTTGAAAAAAATCACCCAACTGGGCAGGAAAATCGAATTGAAAAACCAATTCAATAGGCTGAATCGAATCAAAATTTTTTTTCCTGAATCTGGCAGCATTAGTTTGCGCTACTATCTTAGACTTTAGGACCTGGGATTGGGTAGAGATTGCATCCTCAGTACTTTATAATGCAAGTGAAACGAGGATTTGGTCAGACTTTTGAAGGGTCTGCAGAAAAAAAATATTGTATAGGCCGGGGACATGAGACAGCAGGAAATGGGAACTTTTCATCCTTCTATTTTTGTGAATGGAAAGGCTGAGGATGTCAGAGAGTTCAGTTAAAATATGTGCTTTATAAGAAAATATAATAACGTGTTTTATAAAGTTTATAGCATAGCTGGCCTACCCAGTGAGGTGTTCATAGTGGTGGTGGTGGCAGCGTGTCAATGTGTTGAGAGGAAGAGGTGGTCTGGGAAATTCTGCTGAGCAAACTCCGGGCCCATTTCCACCCCCCAGTTAGTCCACTCCACTCAACTGGTTCACACACTGAGTGGGTCTTTGGGTGTTGTTTTGGGATCTCTTCCAGTGGTTTATCAGTATCTCCTTCTGGTCCAAGGAAGGAAACTTTGTTATCCTTAGCATTGACCTACAGAATATGTTTGTAACAGCGCTGCTTGTGTGGCATTAGGCTATGTAGTGATCGAAAGAAAAAAACAGACCTTTGCACATTTTTGCACTATATGGTGGGTGTATGAGGAGATTCACATTTCCTGCACAGCTAAGTCCATGTGAAGTTACCTTGTGCTGTATTTGACATCTAGCAAGGTCTCTGTTTGAAAGGAAAGATCTAAACTTAAAAATGAAGTGGCCAGAAGTTATGGTAAAAGCAGATAGTGTAGCTGGTTTTAAGAAAGATTTGGACAAATTCCTGGAGGAAAAGTCCATAATCTGTTATTAAGACATGGGGGAACTGTCTGCTTGCCCTGGATCGGTAGCATGGAATGTTGCTACTCTTTGGGTTTTGACCAGGTATTAGTGTCCTGGATTGGCTACCATGAGAATGGGCTACTGGGCATGATGGACCATTGTTCTGACCCAGTTAGGCTATTCTTATGTTATGTTCTCATCTGTAGGGGCCTTTGTTTTCACTTCTTATTTTAATGTATTTTTTTTCTGGGAACTTATCAGTGTTTTTTATAATGGGAACAAAAATGGAAGAGAATTAATGTATGTGGGATAAGGGGGTAACTAATTTCTTCAGCTAAATAATTCAATCCACTTCAAACAGACATAGGAGAACTCACGCACCATTCACACACCCTCCAACCAAAAACGTCAAAAGGAAAAAAAAATGTTCGACAACCTCCTAGCCATTCGAGCTGCAACACTCGACCCCCAACCCTACAACCAATTGACATCGACCACATACTGCAAAACCTTCAAAAAGAAATAAAAACCCTTCTATTCAAAAAACACATAAAACCGAACTAACACAATCAGAACTGTCCCAAGCATCACCTGCAACTACTCCATATGTACTTCTGATGTCATGACAATTCAGACATAATTTATGTTATGTTATGTTTGGAATATAAGAAAATTTCCACTGCCTGTTTCTATTCTGACCATTTATTCTGTTTCATGGTCATTACAAAATATATTTTTTTACATGAGGGGGGGTGTCAAAAAATGATGGGCCCCGGGTGCCACATACCCTAGGTACGCCACTGAGTACAGTGAGCATCTGAGCGAGATGCTTTTCAGATATTAGTGGAATGACAGCAGAAGAGGCAGGGATGCATCTGACATGCTTGGGAAATGGTTTGGCACCGGAAGAGTTAAAGGAAGGAGAGGGGTGTGGTGTACTGCGTCTAGAGTCAGCTTCGTGGTGCTGCTGAGAGCATCTAGTCTCAGCCTCACTTTCCTTCCTTCCTTCCTTCCTCTGCGGACGCAGCCAGACATAAAACCAGAGGCTCGCCGAGAGCAAAGGAGAGCAGCCCCCCCTCCCCGCCCCAGCATGACGGAGACCTCCAAAACCCACGTTATTCTGCTGGCCTGCGGCAGCTTCAATCCGGTCACAAAGGGCCACATTCAGATGTTTGGTGAGTCTTTTCCCCTCCCCCACCCTCAACGCAGCTATTTTCCATTGCGATCGCATTTGCTGGCATTGGGCCATTAGGGTGGTGGATGCTGAATCGCAGAGGCTTCTTTAGGGGAAGCCCTAATTCGGGCCACATGAATGGGGACGAGGGCTCGTGTGCGCCAGCCTTTACAAGGGTGCTTGGTTCTCTGCATAAATAGCCATTCGCTTTCAATGTGTTTACCACGAAATGACTGGCTTCTGAGTGACTGCCTGTTGGAATATGACTTAGTAAGATGGGATCTGACGCTGGTAAACGGGAATGTAGTTTTTGCTGGTGGAGCTTTTGGATCCAGGTGGCACAGTAGAATAAATGCACAATTTAAAATACTGTGATCTACTAATGTTTGCTCAAGTCTAGTTACTGGTATATATAATGGTAGAGGATAGAACTTAAGAGTCCAGTATTATTAAGGCGAATAGTAAGTTTTTATTTGTGTGGTTTGAATTGAGTATCGCTGTATCCATAGGGTGGAACTGGAGCTCTTCGCTGTCCAGGGATTCAGGTGCTGAAATGCAACTATAAGGTCTGAGGAGTTCGCTTCACTAGAGCGTTGACGGTACTAGTATCTAAAAACAAAAACGGCAACAATAAATAAATACTGTAAATTGAAGTCCATTATGAGGTTTTTTTGTAAATATATAGTGTGGAATTTCAATATTTTATTGGCTAGGCGTAAGAAATCAGTGCTTAATGGAACAGTGACTGCGCCTGTATGAATGACGCTTAGGGACTGATGTCAAGTAAGTAGCTGGATTTAAATCGAGTTTTAAATCGGATATCGAGATTTAGGGTGGGATGCAGGTTTAAAAAAAAAAATCTTTGTACTTGGTCTTAGTGAGATAAAATAGGAAGTTTAAATTTTCTTGTGATTCATGGGCTGCCTAGTCTTGGTGCACAAAACATCTAAAATAACCAAATTGATGTGAATTTATGTTGGGCAGTAAATATGAGGGTGAATCAAGCAGGAATTCAATGGCCTTAGTAAGAAAAGAAGTAGTTAAACTTTGTGTGTAAATTGTGTGCTAGCAGAATGAGTAAATGTTTACAAAATTCCATGAGAGTAGTATAATGTAAGCTATGTCTGACCTACTGAGAAGGGTATATTATTATTAATCAGTTACAGCTGGCGATTCTATTGGATATTTTTAAAGGATTGCTGGTTTAGTATTCCAGTTTTTGTGTACAGTATACAGGCCTTGGTTTGAAATAAAGGAAGGTAGATTTCCAATTCATGTCTACCCAGGGCCTGTTAGCATGTGATTGGTACTGAGGATCTAGTGATTGTATCTATGTAGAGCCTCTTAATTAAAGACTTGATGTTTTTCAAAATACAGAATGACAAACAAATTCTAGCATCCTGGTATCTAATTTCTTTAGAAATGTTGGTAAGTAAAGATCACATCTCTGTTTTGAAATAGTTTTGTGCTGCTAGACATGTCAAATGATGAGCAAGAGTGGAACTTTATTTCAAATCCTATAATTTAAATCTATGTCTGTGATTTTATTACAGAGGAGTCAATTCACTTCTGGTGTTTGGGCCTCCAGCCAAATAACTGTAAAATATTAGGTTTTATTGAATATCTATAATCATAAATGATTCACCTACCTAGATATAAGACTTTTGTACACCTCTCCAAAGTCATCTACCTCTCGTACTTATTTTATTTTGCTTTCTTAGTTCCCTCTAGAAAGAAACTTGGTTTTCTTTTTCTCCAATGGGAAATTAAGGGAACCATTTCTCTGTCTCATTTCAATAAGAAAAAGTTACTAAAATGTTCCATTTGGAGCTGTTTCCCACTGCTTTTAAATATATAGTCCTTTATTTTAGAAGCCCTATTCATGTTTTACATAAGTTCATACTGTACCATACTATACCATACCACAGTAGCGCACCTAGGGCATGTGACACCAAGAGCTGATCATTTTTAACTCACTCGATATAAAAAGGGATTGGAGGAACACCCCCTAGGAGCTGCACTCAAGGTGGACGCCCCCTTCCCCAAACCCTTCCCCCACCCCCTTGGTATGCCACTGCCTGAGGAAGGGGATTTTGGTCTCTAAATGTTAGTAAAAAATGTATTAAAATTAATCCAATAAAATATTACCTTATTTCCATTTTCTATTTATAAATATTTATCAATACAGCTACAATTCTACTTTATTCTAAAGCAACAAAAAAATCTTATTTCTACCTTTTGTCATCTCTGGTTTCTGCTTTCCTCATCTTCTCTTCAGTCTCCATTCCATCCAGCATCTGTCCTCCTTCTCTGTCCCATTTTTCTATTCCTGTCTCCACTCCCTCCCCCATGCTCTCTCTCTTCTCCTTTCCTTCCCTCCTTCCTACCCAAACTCACCCCATGGTCTGTCATCTGTTTCCCTTCCCCTTTGCCCTGGGATCTCTCTCCTCTCTTCTCCTTCCATCTCTTCTCCTTCCATGCTCTGTCATCTCCTTTCCTTCCTTTCCCTCCCTCTCTTCCTTCCTGATGGTTTGGCATCTCAGTCTTCTTCCCTTCCCCTCATGCCCTGGCATCTCTCTTCTCTCCTTTCCTGCCATTTTTCCTTCCTCCTCCATGCTCTGGCATTTCCTCTCCTTCCTTTCGTTCCACCCTTTCCTTTCCAGTGGTCTGGCATCTGTCTCCTTCCTTTATGGTCTGCATCTGGGGCAGACTGCCTGTGCACTTTCCCCCCCTCCCACCCTGATATGCCACTATATTAGATTAATCCATATTTCAATTAGCTTTCAGAAGCCAAAACCTCCTTCTTCAGGTCAGTACAGTATACTGCTGTTATGATATCCTGTTCTGATCTGAGGAAGAGGGTATTGGTATCCGAAATCTGGTAAAAAAAAAAAAAAAAAAAAATTTAGTCCAATAAAAAGATTACTTTATTTCCATTTTTATTTATAAACATTTATCAATATAGCTACAATACTACTTTATTCTAAAGCAAAAAGAAAAAATCTTTTTTCTACCTTTTCTCATTTCTGCTTTAATCATCTTCTTCACTGTCTTCTTTCCATCCAGCACCTGTCCTCTCTTTCCCTTCCTTACAGCATCTGCCCTCTTTCACTGCCCCTTCCATCTGTTTTCTGCCCTCTTTCCATTCCATATGGTATTTGTGTCCCTTCTCTCCTTTATACATGATACATTTCAGCTTCACCCCCTCTCTATTTTCTCTCTCTCTCTCTGTTTCCACCTCCTTCCCTATGCTCTGGCATCTATGCTTCCTTGCTTCCTACCCCACTCCAATGTTTGACATCTCTGCCTTCTTCCCTTCCCTCCCCCATGCCCTGGCATCTCTCTCCTCTCCTTCCCTTCCATCTCTCCCTCCTGCTCCATGCTCTGGTATCTCCTCTCTTTCCTTACCCTCCCTCCCTCTTTTCTCCCTGGTCTGACATCTCTGTCTCCTTCCCTTCCCCCCTCCCCATATCCTGACATCTCTTACAACTCCCCCCCTCCATGGGCTGGCATCTTCTTTCCTTCCTTCCTTTCCCTTCCTCCATTTCTTCCACACCCCCACTCCACCCCACCCCCTTAGTACACCACTGACATACCATACCATAATTTTCTGCTAGGAATCACTGTGGTTTACAAATTAGTTACAAGGACATACTTGTGACATTACAGCAAAGTTTTTAGATTTTAGATAGGTAGCTTTCAAGTGGTTATAGAGACAAAAGATATGTCTTTAGCATTTTCTTGAAACTGTAATGGTGGGGAGTTGTCGTAGGTCCAGAGGAAGGCTATTCCAGACTTTGGGTCCTTGATATGTGAAGGAAGAATAGCTTTTTCGATTGAACTAGTTGGGGAGAGAGGCATGCCAGATTAAGGTGCTGCGTTGTTTTAGAGTTGTGAAAAAAATGCATGAGCTTAATATCTGATATTAGTCCGTTGGAGTTCTCTTTTTTTCATTGGGAGCCAGTATAGATCTGCTAGCAATGGACTAGCTTTTTTCAAATCAGCTTACTTGAAAGATAAGTTTGTATCAGAATTAAAATGTGTACCCTAAATAAACATGGAAATACCAATTTTAGAAATCTGGGATTTAGACATATAGAGGCTGATTCTAAAAAAGGCACCACTTGTCATGGTTGTCAGTCAACTGCTAGGCACCATTTACAGAATTATACCTACCGGTACCTAACTCAACTTAGGCACCGGTAGGCATCATAATGTTAGGCACCTGTATATTAGGCCAGGGTTTTCCTAACACAGGCGCTTACTAGTGCCTAAGTCATACTACACCTATTATCTGACCCCCCTAACCACACCCACTTTTCAGGCAGGTGCCATTAGGTGCCAGTAGGTGCCTCGACTTAGGCATTGGTTGGTGTCACTCCGAGTTTCACACAGAACTATTTTAATAAATCATTTTTTTAAGGTTTATAATGATGTGGTCAATTACCATGCTAATTAAGCTCATACGAAACTCGGCTAGGCACATTTATAGAATCTGGCCCAAAGGGGGAAATTCTACAAATGGTGCCCAAAAAATATCAATTAGTGCTATTCTACAAACCATGATTACAGTGAGACACAGTTTATAGAAGAGTACTTAATGCTGGGAACCATGACTACATTTAGACGTGAGCATTTACACCAGTGTATAGCAAACTGTGTGCCTCCTTAAATTTCAGGTGTGCCACGAGACACTGAGGAGAAGGAGAGGCACCAGTGCCAACTGACTGGACGTGTTTCTCGGGGCGAGAGGCACATTCTGTAGGCAATCAGCCGGTGCCAGTGCCTCTCCTTCTCTCCATGCATCTTTGCTGCTGGCACCTCCCACTGGCGGCTCAGGGCCCGTCTGGAGGCCTTTGCATATGTGCAGACGTCAACGTGATGTTACGCACTTCCGAGATGTGCGGACGTTGACATCGATGTCACGCACTTCTGGGATGCCTCGAGCCACAGCCACTACATTTGTTGTGCCGTGGCTCGACAAAGTTCACGGGACACTGTGCATAAATTAGGTGTGGATCCCTCTAATTCTATAACTCATATAAACTATAGAAATGCCCCTGTTCTGCCCATGACCCTCCAATGGCTACACCCCCTTTTTGGATCCAAGCGCTAGAATTTATGTGCACCTCTTTATAGAAAACACCTAATTAGATGTGCACATACATTCTAATTACTGCTTGTTATTGCCCATTATCAGTGCTGATTGGCTTGTTATTTAATTAAGTTGCATGCCCAAATTGGCCCTATGGCCAAATTTGCATGTGCAACTCAAAGCACCATATATATATAGGATCCAGGGGATAATCTGAAATAAGTGCATATGGCAAGGAGATATGATTTGGGTGGAACTAGGATGGAACTAAAAATAGATGTGCATTCACATTTTAGAAGGGGAATGCAAGTTTATGATCAGAGATCAGTAGCATTGTACAGCAGTGATGTTCTTATCCTTAATCCTCCAGTGTTCCCTCCGTCACATGATTGTTGAATAAAATTGCAGGCTCTGTACTTAATAGGGAGCATTTAAATGTGTAGGTTTCCAAAATAGCACACAGATACTGTATGTCTATGGGTCGACACATAACATGTTTATGTGCTAAAATACCAAATTACTGCCACGGTCTGGATATCAGGCGCATAGTAAATGATGGCGGATAAAGATCTGTATCTAAACTGCCCAACAAGGTGGCCAGAGTTGTACCTGCATCCCTCTATGCCCTGTTAAAATTTCAGAACTAGAGGGCATGAATTGAGGTTGCAAGGGGGGTGGGCAAATTAGGAATAATGTCAGGAAGTACTTTTTCACAGAGAGGGTGGTAGATATCTGCAATGCCTTCCTGCAGGAGGTAGTGGAGATAAAAACATTCCTCAAAATGGTCATATTTACTAATAAGGTATATAAATATCTGCATATAATCAGTCTGAATGGGATCATATGGACATCTTTTTTAAAATTTCTTTTGTAAGATTGAATAGGTCTTTCCTGTATATTATAGAATTCCTTTCCTTTTTATGTATTTGATTTTAGTTGCTAGCCACTGAGAACTGTTGTAAGTTTCGGTGGGATATCAAATTTTAATAAATATAAACAATAGAATTCAAAAGTGCATGGGATAAACATAAAAGAATCCTGTATGGAAAAAGAATGGGACCAAACAAACTTAGTGGTGCTTTTAATTTGGAAGTAAAGCCAGTACTGGGCAGGCTTCTACAGTCTGTACCTTGATCATGCTTGGAGAGATTTGGATGGGCTGAAGTGAGGCTTTAATGACTGCTTCAATAGTTGGAGAACAAGACCAGTGCCAGGCAGACTTCTACAGTTTGGGCCTGATTCTAAATAAGGAACCTAGAATAGTGGTGTCAACTAGTGCAGCGCTAAGCGTAATTCTATAAAACTTATAGAATCACACTTAGCGTCGCCTAAGCGTTACTATGCATCATAAATTCTGGCATACCCATTTATACCAGGTTTTTCTGGCCTAAATGCCTGCACCTAAGTTGTGCACACATTGGTGCATAAATAAAAAACTTGCACATAGCACCAAAAAAATGCCCATAATCCACCCCTAACCATGCCCATTTTTAGATAACTTGCACTGGACAAGACACATAATACTTCATTCTATGCCCCTACCAAGTCGTGCATGTAAGTTTCAATTAAGTCCAATTAAGACAATTAAGTTCAATTAATTATGAGTTAATTCCCAATTACCAGCACCAATTAGGCCTATTAAGTTGTGCATACATCAGCTATGTGCACCGATGTAGATGCACAACCCATATATAGAATTCCTCCTTTCCTCTAGGACAGGGGTGCCAAATACGTCGATCGCGATAGACCAGTAGATCGGGAAGGCAACACGAGTTGATTGCGGAGCCCATCCCGGACTCCGTGATAGACTCGTGTTGCCGTTCCGATCTACCGGGCGATCAGCCGTCATCTCCTCGACGTCCACCACCACCCTTCCTCCAGAAGCGTTCGACCGACCAGCATTCCGCTCCCGGAGAGGAAGTTCTGGGCCAGCCAATCGCTGCCTGGCTGGCCCAGAACTCATCTCCGATGTCAGAATTGATGTCGGGGAGTGGATTGCTGGTCAGCGCACCGCTTCTACAGGGAGAGCTTAGGGCGGTGGTGGCTTGGGGGCCTGTTCCTCGATGGCGGCGGCAGTGGCAAACCTAGTGGCTTGGGGGAGGGCAGGGAGAAAGAAAGGGGGCAGGCAGGGAGATAGAAAGAAGGGGGGCAAGGAGATAAAGAAAGAAGAGAGTCAGAAAGAAAGGGGGCATGGAGAGAGAGAGAAAGAAAGGGAGGCAGGAAGACAGAAAGAAAGAAGGGGGCTGGGAGAAAGAAAGAAAAAGTTGGGGGAGAGAATGAGGCTTGGAGGAGAGGAAGCATACAGGAGACTGAAAGAAGGAAAGAAATATTGGATGCACAGTCAGAAGAAGAAAGTGCAACCAGAGACTCATGAAATCACCAGACAACAAAGGTAGAAAAATGATTTTATTTTCAGTTTAGTGATCAAAATGTGTCCGTTTTGAGAATTTATATCTGTTGCCTATATTTTGCACTATGGCTCCCTTTTACTAAACCGCAATAGCGGTTTTTAGCACAGGGAGCCTGTGGGCGTCGAGAGCAGCACGGGGCATTCAGTGCTGCTCCCTGCGCTAAAAACTACTATCGCGGTTTAGTAAAATGGGAGGGGGTATATTTATCTATTTTTGTATGGTTGTTACTGAAGTGACATTGCATAGAGTCATCTGCCTTGACCTCTTTGAAAAAACCCCGGAATATAAATAATAATTAACATTTTCTCTGCGTATGGTGTGCTTTGTGTTTTTAAAAAAAATTTTATTGTTGGTAGATCATTTTGACTTGGTCATTTTCAAAGTAGTTCGCAAGCCCAAAAAGTGTGGGCACCCTTGCTCTAGGATATACATATTCAGGTATCTTCTCCTACATCTTTTGGGACAAACCCCATAGCACTTTTGTCATCTTCTTCTGAACCACTTCAAGTATTTTTATGTCTTAGTGAGAACTGAACACGGTACTTCAAATAGGACCTCACCAACAACTTGTGCTTTCTTCTGCTAGCTATGCTTTTTTCTATGCAGCCTAGCATCCTACTGGCTTCATCAAATTGTCACATTATTTTACCAAATTGAGATCCTCAGACACTACCACCCCAAGGTCTTTTTCTGGTCTGTTCACAGCAGCCTTTTACTTCTTATCGCATACAACTGCTTTGGATTTCTATACACCAAATGCATCCCTCTGCACATTTTTTGCATCAACTTTTAACTGCCAAACATTAGACTATTTGCCTAATTTTTGTAGATCACTTCTCATGCTGGTTACTTCTTCTGGGGTGTCAACTCTCTTGCAAATCTTCAGGTCATCTGCAAAAAAGCAACTTTTCCTTCTAACATTTTGGCAATGTTGCTCACAACTATATTGAATAGAATCAGCCTCAGTACCAATCCTTGAACCACTCCACTACTCACCTGTCTTTCCTCTATTTATCACTACCTTCTGACACCTATCAATCAACCAATTTGTGATCCAATTTATCACCTCACGTCCAATCACCAAGCCACTCAGTGGAGTAGATACCAGTGACAGAAATGGTATTCAGTACTGATGAATCAGAGAAACTGATGCAAATCTCTTTAAACCTGGAAGATGTAATGGGGTAATTTGACAAACTGAAGAGTAGCAAAGCACCTGAACCAGATGGAATACATCCCAGAGTACTGATAGAATTGAAAAATGAACTTGCAGAGTTATTGTTAGTAATTAGTAATTTATCTTTAAAATCCAGCATGGTATGGGGAGATTGGAGGGTGACCAATGTAATGCTAATTTTTAATAAGGGTTCCAGAGGTGATTCAGGAAATTATAGAGAGGGGAGCCTGAAGTTGGTGCCAGGCAAAATGGTAGAGACTATAATTAATTTTGTTCTTTATAATACAGAGCATACATAAGCATGGATTAACGAGATACAGCCAATATAGATTTAATCAAAGCAAATTGTGCCTCTCCAATCTACTACATTACAATTCTGCACAACGATGCAGCAATTTAAAAGGCATCTGAAAATTCATTTCGTTATGAAAGCATATGTGATTAATTAATCAATATAACATTTAGGGGCTCATAATTGAAAAAGAAATATATCTAAAAACCCGCCCAAGTCGACACTTGGACAATCAAAAGGACAGGTCGTCCAAGTGTCGATATTGAAATGGCTTTTTAGATATATCCAGGGACATTTTAGGCCTCAGAATCTCACTGTGTGCCCAAAGTAGAAAGGGGCATTTTTGGAGGAGTGATGTGGGCCAACCTAGACTTAGGGCTCCTTTTGCAAAGGTGAGCTAGGGCCTTAATGCGCGCAATAGCGCGCATTAAATTCCCGAGCACGCTAGCCACTACCGCCTCCTTTTTAGGAGGCGGTAGATTTTCGGTTACCCTGTGCTTTAGCGTGTGGTAATTTTGTGTGTGCGCTAAAAACCCTAGCGCACCTTCGTAAAAGGAGCCCTTAGTCGTACTGCAGGTATAATGGAAAGTTTGACGAGACCGCTTAGATGGAATTTATACATTGTGACTTAGGTGATCTAAACACAGGACTAAGTGCCCAAAAGGTATGCAAAGTGACCAGATAACCACTGCAGGGACAAAGTACAGACCCCCACACACTTCCCCCATGTTCACTGACCCCTTCACATCGCCATAAAAATCGGAATAAAAACATACATACCTGCCTCTGGAACATCAGCACCTGGCATAGGAAAGCCCAGTAGAACTGCACAGAGGTGGCTTAAGTAGTCTGGAGGGTGGAGAGGAGGACCCAGGCCCATAAGTCACTCTAACCAGTACATTAATGGTGCAAAATGTGAGGCCACCAAAATCCCCCAAAACCCTACTGTACTACCATATAGGTGCCAACTGCAGCCATAAAGGCTATTGGGGTTGTAGACAGGTGGGTTTAGTAGGTTTTGGGGGTGTTTTGGGGAGCTCACTATAAATTATAAGGGGGTGATGGTGAGATATACATGTGGCACCCTTTTTGTGAAGCTCACAGCAGTGCCCTGTAAGGTACCCCACTGCTCTCTTGTTATATCTGGGTAGCCAGTCCATCACTTTATTGGCCCCTCCCACATCTAAAAGGTCTTGTTTTGGACATTTGTGACTTGGAGATATTTTTGGTCGAGAATATGGTATAAAAATAGATGCAATGGCAGTCTGGATGATCAAACGCCTAGTATGTACAGATGGACGATTTTCTTTAGACATATTTTTTGAGAATGGACATATATGCCCTGCCAATTTTGGGCGTCTAGCACCCTACATCCAAATCAGACTTAGATATATGTTTTGATTATGCCCCTCCACATGTATAGTAGTGAACCCCCAGTGGATGATTTGTTATGATGTATTATGTGAATATTGTATTATTAAGAATGTTTGTTTTACAGTATTGTGTATGTATATAAACTATAAGCCGCTTGGTTGTAGGTGGGGGTATAAAAGAATAAAATAAATAAATAAAAAGATTTCTATAAAGGTGAACCAGTCAATACTGTGTATCTGGATTTTCAAAAGACATCTGACAAAGTACTTTATGAAAGACTTTTGAGGACATTACCTCCTATCCAATGACTTTCTAATGTCCTATTGTGGATTAAGAACTGGCTAAAAAATAGAAACAGAGTAGGGCTAAATAATCAATATTCTCAGTGGAGAAAGGTAAATGTTAGGATTCTCCAAGGCTCTGTGCTGGGACTGCTGCTTTTTAACATATTTATCAATGATCTAGAGATGAGAATAACTAGTGAGTTAATGAAATTTGCTGATGACACAAAGTTGTTAAATTGCAAGAGGATTGTGAAAAATTGCAAGAAAGCCTTACGAGACTGGAAGACTGAGCATCAAAATAGCAGATGACCTTTAATGTGAGCAAATGCAAAGTGATGCATGTAGAAAAGAAGAACCCAAGCTATAGCTACATGATGCAGGGTTGCAGACATTTTGCAGTTTTGAAAATGGGCATGTATGGAACTGGATTTTTCTATGTCTTCTGCAAAACGTCCAAACTCAGATTTGGGCATTATATCAAAAAGGGCCCTCTTTATCTCTTTATCTCAACTGAACTTAACCAGCTAGCTTCTTGTCTAAAACAGTTTCCAAAATCTAACCAGACAAATTTCCCCAGCTAGATTTATGATGATATGGTACTCATTTTCAAAACAAAAAAAAGTCTCAGAAGCAGCACAAAGCGCCAGATGGATGGTTTTCACTAGAAGATGTCCAAGTTGTAATTTTCAAAACCTAGATTTGGATGGGTTTCTCCGCAGTTCATTTAAATCACAAGGGCGTGGTGTGTTTTGAGCAGGCACAAAATTTGGAGAATAATGGAACAAGATAAAAACATCTAGGGACTTTTATCTGGATTTGTTTCAATCACGACTAAGTCTCAAAAAGGTGCCCTAACTAACCAACTGGCCAGTGGAGGGATTATGACTTGACCCTCCTTTAATCCCCTAATGGCCAATGACCCCCTCCTACCCCCAAAGATATGATAGTGACAGTATATACCAGGCTTTAGAATAGCTTCAGATATTGTGGCCATTCCTAATCGAGCAGCATGTTGATCCCAGGAATAGGCTAATGGCCAGTGCAGTGGACTGTAGAGAAAGGGATCCAGGTCCATATTATATTCTAACTAGTAAACTTGTGGTGGAAATTGTGAGCCTTCCAAAATCCACAAAATTCCAACTATGCCTATAGATAGGAGATACCTACAGACCTGAGGGTTTTTGTAGTGGTTTACAGTTAGGTACAATAGATTTTTAGGTGTTGTTGGAGGACTCACAATACAAAATAAGGGTGTACTTGTGCCCCTTTACGTGAAGTCCACTGCATTGACCACTAGACTGCCCCCAGCTCTATTGGGTTGTTTGTGTAACCAGTTTACTAGGAATGGTGCCACACAGCTATCCTTATGGCTATGTGATGCAAGGTTCCACATAAGGAATCATCGACCAGGAAAAGGATCTAGGTGTCATTGTTGATACATGCTTGGTGTGCAGCGGCAGTGAAGAAAGCAAATAGAATGTTAGGAATTATTAGGAAAGGAATCAGTGGCATAGCAAGGGTAGGAGGCGCCGGAGGCAGTGGCACCCTCCATGCCCTCCTTTCTGCTCCCCCCCAGACTCATTCCGTGTCACACTCACATCCTCTCTTCCCACCCCTGTACCTGTACCTCTTAAAATTTTCACCAGCATGAGCAGGTTCTCCAGCCTGCAACTTGTGCTGGCTTTCCCTCTGACATCACTTCCTGGCCCATGATCCGGAAGTGATTTCAGAGGAAGCCAGGCTGACACGGGCAGCAGGCTAGAGTAGTTGTTTGCACTGGCAAAGATTTTAAAGAGGTATGGGGGTGGGGAAGGGAGGTTGCGAGAGTGGCATGAGGGGGTGAAGAGGTGCCAGTGCCCCACCAAGATGGTGCCTGGGGCGATCCACCTCCCCACCTTTACTATACCACTGAAAGGAATGGAAAACAAAAATGAGAATGTTATAATGCGTTTGTATTGTTCCATGGTGTGACCACACCTCAAATACTGTGTACATTTCTGGTCTCCAAATCTCAAAAAAGATATAACAGAATTAGAAAAGAAGGATAACAAAATTGATAAAGAGGATGGGACGACTTTTCTATGAGGAAAGGCTAAAGCAGACTGTTCAGTTTGGAGAAGAGACGGCTCAGAGTAGATATGATAGAGGTCTATAAAATACTGAGTGGAGTGGAATGGGTAGATCTGAATCACATGCTGACTCTTTTCAAATGTATTAGGACTAGAATGCAATGAAGGAATTAAGTAGTACATTTAAAATAAACCAGAAATAAATATTTTTTTCACTGGCCCCCAAATGGTGCCTAAAATTGTGTGCTACATCAGCTACGATGTGTGTGCACAATTTGATTAATTGGTCTAATTGATGCCAATAGTTGGCAATCAACACCTTGTAATTGATGCTAATTGTAACTAATTAAAAGTTCTCTGCTGTTAATTTGCCAAGGCCTTGCCTGCTCTTTTCATACCAGAGTAATAGAAAGCTTTATCTGATGTAATGAGGATTCTAGGATGAGAACTTAAGATGAAATTGTAATGAAATTTTAGTTTTTGTAATTCCAAAAGGGTGTCTGTCATTAGAAGAGGTTGCATAAAAGTTTGTTCCAGTGGTTTAATTTTGTTCTCTAACCCTTCCCTCCCTTCACCCCTTTTACAAAGCTGCAGTAGGCTTTTTTTTGCCAGCTGCGGAAGTATTAACTCCAACGCTCATAGAATTCCTATGAGCATCAGCGCTAATACTGCCATGGCCTGCAATAAAAAAGCCTAATATGACTTTGTAAAGGGGGGGGGATAAATTTGAAAACTTTTCTTTCTAAACTTTTATATGCTGAAAATTTAAGGCCCCCTTTTATCAAGCCATGTTGGGGGGTTTTATTGCCGTCTCCAGTGCTCATAGAAATCCTATGAGTGTTGGAGCTTTTACTGCAGGAGCCGGTGATTTAAAAAAAAAAAAAACAACAACAAATCTTAACATGGCTTGATAAAAGCCTATTTGATAAAAGGGGGCCTCAATGATTTCCCCTCTGCAATAGTCTTTGCAAAGGTCCCAAATCGTGGAGTAGTCTAACTCATCTGATTTATTAAAGGCAAAGTACTCTTCAGACCAGCATTTAAGTTTTTCATAAAACCCAATGTCTTGGAAGAGCACAGAATTGAATCTCCAAATACTAGAGAGTTCTGGTGTATTTAGTGGTAAAGTGATGCAAGAATGATCAGATACCAGAATTGGTTCTATCGTTGCTTTATCCATAGCTCAAACAAGAGAAGTAGATACAAAAATATAGTCCAAACAGGAAAAAGAATTTTGTGGTTTTGAGTGAAAGAAAAAATCAATGTCTTTAGGATGGATGGAGTAACCACCATGAATACACAGGACTCCAATGATGTAAGGCTTCATTTGATTTTAACAGTCTCCTTGTAGACAAAGATTTCCTATCCAGCACATGTACTAATGGTAGATTCATATCGCCTGCCATAATGACACAGGGCTAGATTCACTAATCTTACCAATCTTGTCCCGACCAGTTTGCAACCACTTTGCGATCCCGACCCGATTCACTAATTTTTCCTCCCGATCTGCACATGCAAATGATGGGAAATGGCATGCAAAGCAGGAAGGCAGCGATTTACTAAAGAGAAGAAGGAACACCGATTGGGCTGGCCGATCAAAACACAAGGGACTGCTGAGGATCAGTTGCTCTCTTCCTTTCTGACTGTTCTGCTCTCTGCCGCCCTGAAATCCCAGCCCTGCAGCCCTGAAATAAAACATCTCCCTTGTGCAAAAATGCTCTGCTCTCTGCCGCCCTGCCTCTCTGCTGCCCTTCAAGCCCGTGGTTTTAACCCGCGAGTTTAAAGCGTGTTCTGTTCCATAGCTGCAAGGGAGCTGTCCAGGTTATGAACAGGACCAGCAAGAGGAGGAGGTGGAGGCGCATAAGGCTGTGGCTGTGGCCGGGGCTGGGCTGCTTCGGCAGGAGTCTGCTTGCAGTGTACAGCTCCCGGTTCCATGAACTGCCGTTCTGTGGGCAGAGGAACTCCTTCCCCCCCCTGGTAGCACTGATTGGGTAGACGTTCTGTTCCATTCTGCACAAATTGAAATGATTCCTGCGCATGCGTCGCGATCGCTCTACAGCGATCCGTGGGATCACTTGTGGGCGTGCTTCAGATCAGATCATTTGAATGCAGGAACTGTTGTGAATCGGTTGCCCGGCAAGACTCGGCCAAGGATCGCCCAATGATCGGATTGGAAAGGTAAGTTTAGTGAATCTAGGCCATAGTTGGAACCTGCTAGAGCAGTTTGATTGTTAAGCTGTTGAAAGAAGGATGGTTGGTTGGTCTATATTTGGAAAGTGCACATTTAAAAGGGAAAAGGTCTGATTCTGCATTTGTATTTTGAGTAATGATCAGCGACCCTCAGAGTCATTGGTATGACACACGACAAAGTAGTGAAGATCTTTAGACAGCAGAGTTATAACACCATTTTTCTTTCCATATGCAAGGGAAAAGAAATATTCCTTTACCCAATCCTTCTTCCGTTTTATAGCTTCAGAGGCAGACAAATGTGTTTCTAGTACAAAGACAATTGCAAGCTTCAAATACAGAAATAGTTTTCTTCTTCTTTATTGGATTATGAATCTCTTTCACATTAAGTGATAATACATTTGAAGCCATGAGAAATATTACAGAATGTTAAAGAATAGAACAAGGCTGTTAGATATTGCATGGTTTAATATTGCTGCACTAGAAAAAAAAAAAAAAGATCCCCAATGGAATGTATTGGAAAGTAATGTAAAATATATTGAAAATTCTGTAAAAGAGAATAATATAAATAAAAAACAAAACAGAATAACTGCTAAGGATCAGTTGCTTTCGTCCTTTCTGACTGTTTTGCTCTCTGCCGCCCTGAAATCCCAGCCCTGCAGCCCTGAAATAACAATCCACCACAACCAAACCCTCACAATCAAGGATATCTTGGGGTCAAAGTGATGGGCATACTAAGAAAAGTAGACAAGCTTTTCTAACAAGATAATGTAGGTCAGTGTTCTTCAACCTTTTGACACCTATGGATTGGTGGACTGGCACCAGCCCACGGACCGGCAGTTGAAGAACACTGGGCTAAGTCGTGGGCCAAGCCTTGCCTATCTCCGCCCCATACCCCGCCCCCATAATGGTACTAATTATAACGCCATTTTTTCCATTCATTTTTCATATATACACACACACAATATAATCGAATTAACAACACATAATGGTTAACCACAAAATTAAAATACACAAAGCACACTGTATGCTTCTCAATATTCATTCCTACCAGAAAACAGATAACCTCATGCAAATATAGGACCAAAAACTAAAAGTACTAATATATACAAACAAACCCTAAGGTGCAAGACTCTGCATGCAGTACAACCCCAGAGGAAAAGAAACAAATGTATTTCTTCCTGAATGTAAATCAATCACTAAATTAAAAAATAAAATCATTCCCCCTACCATTGTTGTCTCTCTCCCTCCATGCAGTGCCTTGCCTTCTGGCCTGCCCCCCGGTGTTATCTTTGGGCCGGCTCCCTCTTCCTTAGTGTTGCAGTTGACAAAGCGCCTCATCTGGAAGCCTTCTGTCTGACGTTGCGACATCAGAGAGAAGGCTTCCGGTTCAGGGGCAGGACATGCGTAGGAGCCTCTGCCCATGGCTTTCTGCACTGCAGCACTGAGGAAGAGGGAGCCGGCTTGAAGACAACACCGCATCAATCGCCCCATGGACCAGCAGCTGAAGAGCACTGGGGTCCAATGCATGTGCCGGCCCTGTGGACCGGCAGGAAATTTCTGCGGACCTGCACCAGTTCACGGACCGACAGTTGAAGATCACTGATGTAGGTGAACCAAGTGAACACAAGCCATGAAATATTCAGGATGTTACCATATTAGCGGCTTCCTGTTCCCTGATGTACTTCTCCAAATCTGCAGGATCATAACATTTTGTCTTATTTTTGTGTGTGATAGTCATTGTAGCAGGAGCAGAAAGACAGTATTTTGCTTCGATTGCTCATAGACGCAGTCTGAAATTTAGAAATGATTTCCCCTGCTAAGCAGTATCTTTTGCCAAGTTCGCAGTGAAAGTAATGCAATTACCATTCCAATGGATCTGGTTTTGCGCTTTAGCTGCTTGCAGAATATCTTGGACCTGAGGAAACTGCAGGATTTTAACCAAAAACAGATGTGCAGTCTTACGATTTGGGCCTAGTCGGGGAGGTATCCTGTGTGCCTGTTCTAAATTGAACAGATGTGAGAATTTAAGGTTTAGGAGCTACAGTATTAGTGCTTCCAAGAATTTAACCTTAGTAGAACCAGTAATTCACATAGATTTATAACCAACCCACCCTAGTAAGTCATATATAAATGCAGTATCTGGGTTGTTATGGCAAACTAAAATGACTAGTTTAATCGAAATACCTCAGCCCCACCACTCCACCGCAATAATAATCTTTTCTAAAGCGGGAGATTTACGTGGTGCTTCATCATTGGTAAATCGTTTTTAGCGCTGTGATTGTATTTGAATTAGTTTTTTATAAGTTTATCAATTCAATAAATAGAACGTTGTAAAGTGCATAAAATTGTATACTTAACGTCTATGCACAGCTAGACCTGGGAGTCCGACCCGACATGTTTCGCACTGATTGTGCTGTCTCAAGGGTCTCCCTGCATAACAGATAAACAGCATCTTAGAGCAGTGAACGTGACATTTCTCAACCACCCACCGCTCCTCGTTCAAATTTAACATAAACTAACCCCTTCTCTCATCAAGACTCACCGAGGAAGCCGTAGTCATCCGACTCACAAGTATAGTGTCAGTGAAAGATGGCGGCGGCGTCCTCAGTACCGGTGTAAATAGTTTCCATAATGAGACACCCCCCCCCCAACCGAAGCAGTCCATTGGTCCATTCACCCTCCAATCAATGTGTTCCAGTCAATCTCAACATTCAATCCCCGCGGTTCCACAGTGTCTAGTGTAAAAATTGTTCTCTGTTCAATCTCATTCAATCTCCGTACATCCTTTTCACCCTCCCTCCCCGTGACTCTCTGCACCACACGCCACCTCAATTGATCCACCCCATGTTTATATTTTTGCCAGTGGGTTACCAAGGGGGCTTGAACAACGTTATTAACAATCCGTGATTTGTGTTCATTGAGTCGAGTCCTGATCTTACGATTAGTTCTACCAATGTAGATCAGCTCGCAGGGGCATATAATCGCGTATATTACATCTTCAGATGTACAATCTGTAATTGCATTCGAATATAAAGATACTGATCTACCTGGAGGTCTCCATACATCCCCTGGGATGGTAGAAGAACACCACTGGCACTTTCCGCAAGGATTGTGAGTTCCTCTCTCCCTCACAGACATCTTCTCATATTTTAAAGAGTCACATCTCTGCCCCAGGGTCCTACCCCTAGAATATGCCACACGCGGGAACTCGCTAAGAGATGGATGGATCTGTACTATGTGCCAGTAGCAGTGCATATACCCCACCAGCATTCTAGTAGCCTTCGAATGAGGAAGCACACATGTCAGTACTTCTTGGGTGCTCCCCTCAACATTCTCTTGAATGTTCAAAAGTAACTCCCTCTGAGCATACCTAGCCCTTAAATACGCCTGACGTATAGATTTTTCCGGGTAACCCCTCTTGCGGAATCTATCCGCTAGCAGATCAGCCTGTTTTTTATACTCTTCTAAAGAGGAACATATCCTCCGAATACGTAAGAATTGTGCTATGGGGAGATTGAATCTTAATTTGAATGGGTGGAAACTATCGTAGTGGAGGATGGTGTTACGTGTCACCGGCTTGCGGTATAGGGAAGTCTGGATTTTACCTTCAACCACGGACAAAGCAATGTCTAAAAAGACCATCTGTGTAGGATGGCATTGCATGGTAAATTTTATGTTGTCGTCAATGGTATTTAGATATTGTACAAATTGATCCAGCTTGTCCCCTGTACCGCTCCAAATGAAAAAAACGTCATCAAGAAAGCGGCCCCAAAATACGGTGGAACTAAACCATTGAGATGGATAGATATGGTCCTCTTCAAATTTAGCCATAAAGAGGGCCGCCACAGAGGGGGCCAGAGTTGCCCCCATGGCCACCCCCTGAACCTGTTGATAAAAATCATGGCCGTATCGAAAATAACTTTCTTGAATGACCCACTTAGCTAACTGTGTGAGAAAGGAAGTAGACACACGATGAGGAGGAGTACGGTGATCAAACGTATCAACTATAACCTTCAGTGCCTCTGACTGGGGGATCTGGGCATAGAGGGAGACTACATCCAGCGTCACCATCCATTTGTCTTCCATACTAATCTCATGAGCTCTTAACTTTCGAAGGAAATCAGAAGAGTCCCTAATGTATGATCGTATCTTAGGGACCTGGCTTCTTAAAAAGAAGTCAATAAACTTCGAGAGAGGTTCCAGAACCGACCCTCGAGTGTTGACTATAGGCCGCCCAGGTGGGCAGGTAAGTGTTTTGTGTATCTTTGGCACAAAAGAAATTCTAGGGGTAATAGGATGTTTCTCATGAAGATATCTATATTCCTTATGGGTGATCATGCCACTCTCCAAATGAATATTCAGGAATTCAAGTATCTTAACCCCTAGAGCTCCAGTGGGATCACCCGCCAATTTACAATATGCCTGCACATTAGCCAACTGGCGATGTGCTTCCTGCTCATAGTCTTGTCTATTAAGTAAAACTGTGGCACCCCCCTTGTCCGCCTTAAGAATGATAACCTGATCTTCAGCAAGCAGGCTTGTAAATGCTTGATAATGGGATCTTGAAAGATTGTATGGGCCTCTATTTACCCATTGAGACTGTAGATCATAAAGAGCTCTGCTGACCAATTCACGAAAAGCTACAATCAACGGATCCATAGGACCAGGGGGGATCCAACTAGATTTTACTCTACAAGTCTCTATTGTATTGTCCAAGTCCAGTTCTTCTTCTCCTTGCATATTGTTAATGGGTTGGGTGACATCCCCTTGGCTCTCATTACGTTTTTGGAAGAAAACCTTTAACTGCATTTTGCGGATAAATGCATGCAGAGCCACATGGAGTTTAAAAAAATCAGGGGGACTCGTAGGGACAAATCCCAGCCCCAACTCCAAAACTTGTTGTTGTTGAACGGTAAGTGGAAGAGTAGATAGATTTATTATTGACGACTCGTGGTCCGAGTACTGGGGGCAGGCTGTGTCACCTTGGCCCTGCCTCTTTGTTGCCGTGTCTTTCCTCTGCCTCGTGGTGGTTTTGCTGTTTCCCCCGGCTTCTCACTATTAGCGTCAATTGATTCTTCACTAGTCATTTCAGAATCTCCTGAAGACCCTTCAAATGAGACTTTTTGTCGCTGTGAAGTAGTGAAATTTCGGCGTTGCCAGGTATATACACGGTCATTAAGATAGTCCCGTTCGTCTCTCTTCCATTTCCGTATTTTCGTCGCCTTCACCTCCTCTCGAAATGTTTGGATAGTGGATTTCAACTCACTCAATTTTTTATCAAATTCTTCCATATTGTGGTTCAGTTGCAATTCATTCTCAAGTGCAACTGAACCACAATATGGAAGAATTTGATAAAAAATTGAGTGAGTTGAAATCCACTATCCAAACATTTCGAGAGGAGGTGAAGGCGACGAAAATACGGAAATGGAAGAGAGACGAACGGGACTATCTTAATGACCGTGTATATACCTGGCAACGCCGAAATTTCACTACTTCACAGCGACAAAAAGTCTCATTTGAAGGGTCTTCAGGAGATTCTGAAATGACTAGTGAAGAATCAATTGACGCTAATAGTGAGAAGCCGGGGGAAACAGCAAAACCACCACGAGGCAGAGGAAAGACACGGCAACAAAGAGGCAGGGCCAAGGTGACACAGCCTGCCCCCAGTACTCGGACCACGAGTCGTCAATAATAAATCTATCTACTCTTCCACTTACCGTTCAACAACAACAAGTTTTGGAGTTGGGGCTGGGATTTGTCCCTACGAGTCCCCCTGATTTTTTTAAACTCCATGTGGCTCTGCATGCATTTATCCGCAAAATGCAGTTAAAGGTTTTCTTCCAAAAACGTAATGAGAGCCAAGGGGATGTCACCCAACCCATTAACAATATGCAAGGAGAAGAAGAACTGGACTTGGACAATACAATAGAGACTTGTAGAGTAAAATCTAGTTGGATCCCCCCTGGTCCTATGGATCCGTTGATTGTAGCTTTTCGTGAATTGGTCAGCAGAGCTCTTTATGATCTACAGTCTCAATGGGTAAATAGAGGCCCATACAATCTTTCAAGATCCCATTATCAAGCATTTACAAGCCTGCTTGCTGAAGATCAGGTTATCATTCTTAAGGCGGACAAGGGGGGTGCCACAGTTTTACTTAATAGACAAGACTATGAGCAGGAAGCACATCGCCAGTTGGCTAATGTGCAGGCATATTGTAAATTGGCGGGTGATCCCACTGGAGCTCTAGGGGTTAAGATACTTGAATTCCTGAATATTCATTTGGAGAGTGGCATGATCACCCATAAGGAATATAGATATCTTCATGAGAAACATCCTATTACCCCTAGAATTTCTTTTGTGCCAAAGATACACAAAACACTTACCTGCCCACCTGGGCGGCCTATAGTCAACACTCGAGGGTCGGTTCTGGAACCTCTCTCGAAGTTTATTGACTTCTTTTTAAGAAGCCAGGTCCCTAAGATACGATCATACATTAGGGACTCTTCTGATTTCCTTCGAAAGTTAAGAGCTCATGAGATTAGTATGGAAGACAAATGGATGGTGACGCTGGATGTAGTCTCCCTCTATGCCCAGATCCCCCAGTCAGAGGCACTGAAGGTTATAGTTGATACGTTTGATCACCGTACTCCTCCTCATCGTGTGTCTACTTCCTTTCTCACACAGTTAGCTAAGTGGGTCATTCAAGAAAGTTATTTTCGATACGGCCATGATTTTTATCAACAGGTTCAGGGGGTGGCCATGGGGGCAACTCTGGCCCCCTCTGTGGCGGCCCTCTTTATGGCTAAATTTGAAGAGGACCATATCTATCCATCTCAATGGTTTAGTTCCACCGTATTTTGGGGCCGCTTTCTTGATGACGTTTTTTTCATTTGGAGCGGTACAGGGGACAAGCTGGATCAATTTGTACAATATCTAAATACCATTGACGACAACATAAAATTTACCATGCAATGCCATCCTACACAGATGGTCTTTTTAGACATTGCTTTGTCCGTGGTTGAAGGTAAAATCCAGACTTCCCTATACCGCAAGCCGGTGACACGTAACACCATCCTCCACTACGATAGTTTCCACCCATTCAAATTAAGATTCAATCTCCCCATAGCACAATTCTTACGTATTCGGAGGATATGTTCCTCTTTAGAAGAGTATAAAAAACAGGCTGATCTGCTAGCGGATAGATTCCGCAAGAGGGGTTACCCGGAAAAATCTATACGTCAGGCGTATTTAAGGGCTAGGTATGCTCAGAGGGAGTTACTTTTGAACATTCAAGAGAATGTTGAGGGGAGCACCCAAGAAGTACTGACATGTGTGCTTCCTCATTCGAAGGCTACTAGAATGCTGGTGGGGTATATGCACTGCTACTGGCACATAGTACAGATCCATCCATCTCTTAGCGAGTTCCCGCGTGTGGCATATTCTAGGGGTAGGACCCTGGGGCAGAGATGTGACTCTTTAAAATATGAGAAGATGTCTGTGAGGGAGAGAGGATCTCACAATCCTTGCGGAAAGTGCCAGTGGTGTTCTTCTACCATCCCAGGGGATGTATGGAGACCTCCAGGTAGATCAGTATCTTTATATTCAAATGCAATTACAGATTGTACATCTGAAGATGTAATATACGCGATTATATGCCCCTGCGAGCTGATCTACATTGGTAGAACTAATCGTAAGATCAGGACTCGACTCAATGAACACAAATCACGGATTGTTAATAACGTTGTTCAAGCCCCCTTGGTAACCCACTGGCAAAAATATAAACATGGGGTGGATCAATTGAGGTGGCGTGTGGTGCAGAGAGTCACGGGGAGGGAGGGTGAAAAGGATGTACGGAGATTGAATGAGATTGAACAGAGAACAATTTTTACACTAGACACTGTGGAACCGCGGGGATTGAATGTTGAGATTGACTGGAACACATTGATTGGAGGGTGAATGGACCAATGGACTGCTTCGGTTGGGGGGGGGGTGTCTCATTATGGAAACTATTTACACCGGTACTGAGGACGCCGCCGCCATCTTTCACTGACACTATACTTGTGAGTCGGATGACTACGGCTTCCTCGGTGAGTCTTGATGAGAGAAGGGGTTAGTTTATGTTAAATTTGAACGAGGAGCGGTGGGTGGTTGAGAAATGTCACGTTCACTGCTCTAAGATGCTGTTTATCTGTTATGCAGGGAGACCCTTGAGACAGCACAATCAGTGCGAAACATGTCGGGTCGGACTCCCAGGTCTAGCTGTGCATAGACGTTAAGTATACAATTTTATGCACTTTACAACGTTCTATTTATTGAATTGATAAACTTATAAAAAACTAATTCAAATACAATCACAGCGCTAAAAACGATTTACCAATGATGAAGCACCACGTAAATCTCCCGCTTTAGAAAAGATTATTATTGCGGTGGAGTGGTGGGGCTGAGGTATTTCGATTAAACTAGTCATTTTAGTTTGCCATAACAACCCAGATACTGCATTTATATATGACGTCCAAGAATTTAACAGCATTGGGTCCGTCACTATTTTCAGGAATACCCAGTATTCTGTTTGACTTAATTGCTACATTATTTTCAGTAAACAATTTTCCAAATGTAGCAATATGCACATCGACGAGCAAGTAGCCCTTGCGCCACTCACTTGCTGGCTGAATCAGACAAGAATGCTGACTAAATCTTACTTTGTTTTTTTGCAACAACTTTCTGATTTACATAATTGTGCTGAAGATTATATTCATAAACGTACCTGGTTCAATATATTTATATAAAACACAGTGTGCTCACAGAGCACCTCACTTATGCAACCATTCTGCAGCAGCGTTCAAGCACCCCCAAGTGCTGTTCTAATTGGTGCTGATATTTTAGGCCCCCATATAGAGGGCCTCTTTAATCAAGCAGAACAACACAGGCTGGCACACTAAATGGCATAGGCACTGAATGGGCATCGTTGCATTTGCTGCGTGGCTCTCGCTACTGTGGCTTGATAAGAGGCCCATAGAATATGGCCTTGAACGTGTATTAAACTTTGGAATTTGTTGCCAGAGAATGTGATAAAAGCAGTTAGCTGAGTAGTGTTTAAAAATGATTTGTCACATTTCCTAAAAGTCCATAAGCCATTATTAAGATGGGCTTGAGAAAGATGTTTATTTCTAGGATAAGCAGCATAAAATCTGTATTACTGTTATGGGATTTTGCCAGGTACTTGTACTACTACTACTACTAATCACTAGACTTACACTGTGCTGTATATCAGAAACACAGAAGAGACAGTCCCTGTATCTCCCTTCTGAAAGCACTTCATTGGCTTCCAGTTAGTTTCAGAATCCAATTCAAATGTGCAAGTATCACTTTCAAAAGTTTGTATGGAATTTTGATGCCTTTGGTCTCAATTTCTTTGAACTCATTACGGTCCATGAAGTCAAAAAAAACTTCCAGATGTATAAACTATCTTTCCCATAACTCAAAGGAATAAAAACTTTACGATACCTCTCTCTTTGGATCTCTTTCATATGCTTTTGCATCTATTTGGAATGAACTTCCAGTAAATATTAGAACTCTTCCTTCTCTTTCAATCTTTAGGAAATTTCTAAAAACACATCTTTTTAATAGATCTTATCAAGGTTGTGGATCCTGTTAAAAAATCATCTTTGTATAGTTGTTAACTAGATCTGATCTAATTATGTTAAGTATCTTTATGTAAACCAAGTTGAGCTTCTATTTGAAATAAGACTCGGTTTAAAAATCTAAAGATTAGATTAGATTAAAAAAGATATAACAGAACTAGAAAAGGTTCAAAGAAGAGCGACCAAGATGATAAAGGGGTTGGGACTCTTCAGCTTGAAAAAGAGATGTCGGAGGGGAGATACTGTTGAAATCTACAATTCCTGAGTAGTGTAGAATGGGTACAACTAAACTGATGTTTTACTCTATTAGAAATTACAAAGACTAGGGGACATTCGATGAAATTACAGGGAGATAATTTTTAAACCAATAGGAGGAAATATTTTTTCACTCAGAAAATTGTTGAGTTCTGGAATGTATTGCCAGAGGATGTGGTCAGTGGCGTACCAAGGGGGGAGGCGGGGGGAGGCAGTCCTCCCCGGGTGCATGGCTTGGGGGATGCACAACCAGCCAGGTCCGGGTCCTCCTGCCCTTCCTTTCCCCCGGCCCGCACTACTACTATCCTAGCTCCCCACACTGACAAAAAGTCTTTCCGACGTCAATTCTGACGTCAATGAGGACGTTCCGGGCAGCCAGGCAGTGACTTCTTGTTGGTGGGGGGAGGTATGAATGCAGGCGCGGACCGGGGGAAAGGAAGGGGAGAGGCGCTTTTTATTTTTTTTCTCCGCGGCAGGGAGGGCAGGATGTAGGCAGGCAAGCTGGCTGGCTTTAGCGCAGCAAGGAGGGAGGGAGAAAGGTAGACAGGCAGGCTGGCTTTGGGGGTGGCCAAAATCTGGAAGGTAGTTGGGGGACATAAGAAGGAGGCACTGGGGGCAACATGGACACGAGAAGGAGGCACTGGGGGCACTATGGACATGGGAAGGAGGCACTGGGGGCACTATGGATACAGGACGGAGGCACTGGGGGCACTAAGGGCACAGGACGGGGGCACTGGGGGCACTATGGACACAAGACGGAGGCACTGGGGGCACCATGGACACGGGAAGGAGGCACTGGGGGCACCATAGACACAGGAAAGAGGCACTGGGGGCACTATGGACATGGGATGGAGGCACTGGGGGCACTATGGACACAGGAAGGAGGCACTGAGGGCACTATGACACGGGAAGGAGGCACTGGGGGCACTATGGACACGGGACGGAGGCACTGGGGGCACTAAGGACACAGGACGGGGGCACTGGGGGCACTAAGGACATGGGAAGGAAGGAGGGAGGGAATAGAAAGGGACAATTGTTGGGCCTGAGTGCAGAAAGAAAGAAATGAAAGAAAGGATACACAGTCAATTAATAGATGTCCCCTCTTGATGAAAAAAATAAATGGTCACGTTACTTTAACTTACTTTCTCTGCAACAGAGTCGGCAGCCGTGCTGAGATGCAGGAAGGTCCCGCGCTGACTCGTCTGCCGGCTCTGCTCTGGAAGAAATAAGTTACGTCGGAAAGAGTGGACCCGGCAGACATTGTCATTGTGGGACTTTGCCACAACTCCCTGCGTCTGCCGGGTCCACCCCCTCCGACGTAACTTACTTCTTCTGGAGTAGTCAGCAGATGAGTCATTGCAGGACCTTCCAGCATGCGGCTGCCGAGTCCGCTCCAGAGTAAGTATGTCGGAGTGGGGTGGACGTGCAGCCGGCAGCTACAATCATCGTGGGACCTTGCTGCATGAAGGGAGAGAAAGTAGCAGGATTTCTGGAATGGAAGAGTGGTGGAGGGAAAGAAAGGGGGCAGGGTGGTATGGAAGGGTGGTGCTGATAGAATTGATGTACAGAGAAAGGGGAGAGACATAAGGGGGAAGGATATTGGAGGTAGAGAAAGGGGGCAGATGCTGATTGAAGAGGGATGGATGACGAGAGAAAGGACAGACATTGAATGGTAGTGGGGAGCCTATGCTGGATGGAAGTGCAGATGGGAGAGATAAGGGAGCAAATGCAGGAAGGAAATGGGAGGAGAGAAAGAGGGGAGCAGACACTGGATGGAAGTGGATAGAGAGAGGAGAAGGTACTAGATGGAAGGGTTGGAGAAAGAGGGTACATGATGGAAGGATGGGGATAAATAAAAGGAGGGCACATGATGGGGAGAAAAGGATTGAGTTAGGGAAACACTGGAGGGGTGAGGGAAAGAGGTGGCAAGCTTTAGGTAGACAGTAAAAAAGGACATTGATGAGAGGGTAGTAAGAACGTAATCTAGACAGATGTAGAAAATAAATTGAAAAGGAAAATGAGGGAAAAAAGGGAAAGGGAGGAGAGGTGTGAGAGAGGAGAGAGATGCCAGACCAATGGGGGTGAAAGGAGAGGTGGAAGGGGGAGGCATACAGTTTCTGGAAGGGGCATTGAAGGCGAGAAGATGCCATATAGGGGAAGAGAGACAGCAGACAGTGGATGGGAGGAAGAGAGTTACAAGAAGATGAGGAAAGCAGAAACCACAGAAGACAAAGGTAGAAAAAAATTTTCTATTTATTTGTTGCTTTAGGATACATGTGTCACTGTTTCTGTGGCGCACTGTATGCAGAGTCCAGCTTCTTACTGGTTCAATTTAACCTTTGTCTATGTATTTCTATTTTATCCCCCCTTTTACAAAACTGTGGAGCGTTTTTTAACGCCAGCCGTGGTGGTAGCAGCTCTGATGCTCAGAATTCTATGAGCGTCAGAGCTGTTATCACTATGGCTAAAATCCACACTACAGTTTTGTAAAAGGGGGAGGGGTTAGTTTGTGATGACATATTCCATACTAGGCGAAGGTGTTTTCTGTGTTCTGTGTGTTCGAAAGACATGGTTTTTTGTTAGGATTGACTGCAGGATTGATCTGTACTAGTCTGGCTTATTTAGTTTTACAATTGGTGTATTGATGTTGTACTGCTCACTGCAGTATGTTAGATGCTACCTTTTCCTAGGTACTCATGTGTGACATGTGGCTTGTTACTAAAAATCATGTTTTTCGTACAGATGGTGGGGAGGTGTCAAAAAATGATGGGCCCCGGGTGTCACATATGCTAGGGACGCCACTGGATGTGGTAGTGCTTAACATTGCTGGTATTAAAAGGAGGATTGGACAAGTTCCTGGAGGAATCTGTTCTTCAGACAGACATGGGGGAAGCCACTGCTTGTCCTGGATCGGTAGCATGGAATGGTGATACTATTTGGGTGCTTGCCAGGTATTTGTGACATAGATTGATTGGCCACCGTGAAGATAGGTTACTGAGCTAGATGGGCCTTTGGTCTGACCCAGTAAAGCTATTCTTATGTTCTTAAATATTGACTATTGGCCTTAAAAGGTTTAAATCTATTTCTTTGTTGATAGTACCTGACATTAATCAATGGCCTCACCTTCAGATAATACTGGATTATTCTTCCTGTCTTACAGTATTGGGTCTCTCTCTCTCTAACACTTTGACAGGTTGGTTGTCAAAGCCTTTTCTTCCAAAAAGACTATGACCCTTCCCAAAATGGCTTTTAGTTTAGGGCAGGGGTAGGCAATTTCAGGCCTCGAGAGACGGAGCAAGTCAGGTTTTCAGGATATCCACAATGAATATGCATGAGATAGATTTGCATCTCAAGAAGGCAGTGCATGCAAATCCATCTCAAACATATTCATTGTGGATATCCTGAAAACCTAGCCTGGCTCCAGCTCTCGAGACCGGAATTGCCTATCCCTGGTTTAGGATATGCATTATTATATTGTTGAGATATATGGCAAATTATTTATTTTCTTTAACGACATTTGATTTTTTTTGTCTCCCTACAATCATCTAAGGTGAATTGCAATAAATTAAAACATGCATAATGAACATTAAAAACAATAAGAACAGACAGATCTAACTATGGAGAACTGTTCCCACTAGTAATGAGGGTCTGAGGCTTAGTCCCTCAGTTACTTGGACATTTCCAAAAGGAGGACTTTGAATTGATAAAACTTGGGATTACAAAAAGCCAATATTTCCTGAGATGTCTTTTCTAAGGATAGCTGTCAGTAACCCTTTGCCAGATCAACAGTCATATAATTGGCTGCCCCCAATTGATTTAAGAGCTCATTTACCTTAAGTACAGAAAAGACATAAAACTTTGACATGACATTGATTTGATGGAAATCAATGCAAAATCTGCTTATACCATCTATTATGGGACTAAAACCCTTGGGCTAGTTAAATTATTCTTGGACTGTTCTGTGATCTCTGTGCAGGTTTATCTCTTCCACCTAATCTTTGACCTGCTTCCTTTTCACTTTGTGCATGCTATCAGTTTCTGCTTACTACTTGACTGTGGTCTGTAATAATTCTGTGTTCTACCTAGATGGGTTTTCACAGAGTAAGATTAAAATATGCTTCATTGTTAGCTGTTTCTGTAATTTTAGCCTGCAGAATATATACCTATCTTCAACCTTCTTTGTTTTCTTCTCTCTTTTACATGGAGGCCTAAATCCTCCTTGGATTCTTCCTTAGTGGTCATAAAGCAACTTATAACCCAGGCTGTACCCTACTGATCGGCTGGCATTTCTGTGTGGTCCCTCCAACATGCAAATAGCTTATTTTGGACATTTTTAATTTGGACTTTTTTTTACCTATAATGGCAAAAAAGTTAGACATATAGCTGGACAAAATATCTAACTGAGCTATTTTCTGAACAAAAAAAATAGATGTCTTAGGGGTTCAAAATAGACATTTTCTGCACCTGATTTATGGATGTTTTTCTCAAAACGCCCAAAGTCAGACTTAGACGTCCTATTGAAAATGTCCCTCTATGTGTCTTCATTTTATATCAGGCCAGTGGTGTACCTAGCATATGTAAAGCAACACTTTCAATTGGTGACTACTATGATTGTAGGACAATGCAGTAATAAAGTTTTGCAGAAAACTATGTGAGACAAGTATCAACTCTAAATTTACTCAAAAAGAAGGAAAAAGCCTCAGAAAAAGGCCCTCCCACCGCCACAAAGGTGGATATCAAGGTGGTTAGACGGTAACCTCACAGGCAAAACCTTCGTTAAAATGAGTGTTTGAGCAGAAAAACTTGTGCTTCACATATACAAATTTGTAGATAGAGGAAAAACCACTTATCTTCAACTGATCGGCACACCGACGGAGGCCAGCGTTTCACCGACAAGCTGCATCAGGGTGTGACCCGACCGATCAGTCTCAGCAAGTCAAGTATCAACAGTCTCACAATATCAGCTCTTTCAAACAGTCCTTTCCACTTATGTTCCCCTTAACCCATGGCTAGGGAAGTAATTCAATTCTGAGCCTTCTATACTCAGGGAAGTCTTCCCTCTTTCTATGTCCCTTTAATAAACTGTATATCCGGGGTCCCTTCTCTCCTTTGCATATGATTCATTTCAGCTTCACCCCTCTCCATTTTTCTGTCTCCAACCCCTCCCCTATGCTTTGGCATCTCTCTTTCTCTTCTCGTTTCCTTCCTTCCCACTCCACACCATGGAGTAGTATCTCTATCTCCTTCCCTTCCCTCCCCCCATGCCATGGCATCTCTTCCTCCCCCTCCATGGTGTGGTATCTCCTTTCTCAGCGGAGGACTTAGAATCTACAGTTTAAGGGACTTTCCTAAGGAGCAGCAATGGGATCTGAACCCTGCTTCTTGGTTTGGGTTAGATGCACAAAGCCTCCCATGCTGGTAACCAGTCTAAATGCAATGTTCCCAGCATGGGAGGCTTTGTGCATCTGACCCAAACTAAGAAGCAGGGTTCAGATCCCACTGCTGCTCCTTAGGAAAGTCCCTTAAATGGTAGATTCTAAGTCCTCCGCTGAGAAAGGGAGCTGGCATGACTTCTTCCCCCTCTGCCCTCCATCCAGTTTGGTGCCCATCTGCTTTCCATCCCCCTGCCACCTCTCCTCACCATACTCGCTGGGCTCCGGGTCTGGTTAGAAAGTGAAATGGGCCACCGCCCACAGCAGGACCCCCGCAGCTTTCCAGCACAGCAGGACCCGGGCCGCTGCCATTGTTGTTGCTGAAAGAAGACAGCAGCACGTTGAACTGGAGGCGGAACCCGCAGGAAGCCTCGCTATTGGACGGCGACCAAAGAGAGACCAATCCGGGAGCCGAGGGGAGGTGGGAGACCGAGGCACGAGGGGGAAGTGAGCGACAGCAGAGATTGGGAATTGGGTGTATTACACCAGGCCCAATTCTGTTTTGCGGTGGGGAAGGGATCTCACCTACTGCTAATCAACTTTGGGCTTCAGGCAGCCACCGGAGGGAGCACCTGTGGACACCCCTGTTTACTGCCGCTGCTTAAGGAAAGCAGCAGCAGCAGAATAGGGAGGGTGACCGGCTGTGCACCCCCTTGGGGCGTGCACCCAGGGCAGACTACTACCCCTGCTCCCCCCTTGGTACGCCACTGTATCAGGCCAATTTGCCACCAACTACTCCAAAAGAAATTCTAAAATAATGGGTTTTTAATTGGACTTTAAACATTGGAAATAATATTTCCGACCGCATAGGCGAGGGAATGTCATTCCATAGTTTGAGAGGCACAAAGAAAAATGCTGGTTTTGTAGTAGACTCATAGTAAACCTGTATAGGGGAGGAAAGGACTAATCGAACTGAGATGTTTTGCTTAAAAAATCTGACAGCTGTAATAGAACCAAAAAAATGTCTACGTTTCTGCTTCGATTATGGCTTTGAGCTGGATGGGCTTATGCTAAAAACATCCGTCTGTAAGTACCATTTAAAAAAAAAACATGTTCCAGGAAAAAAATGTAGAACAAGCTATAGGGATGACCTAGTAAACTGGCCACACAGACATCCCAGCAATGCAGAGGGGCAGCATAGTGTTCTATGCAATGGACCCAGGTATAAATCTCACCTGACCCCCTTCATAATGTATGGTGAGCTCTCCAGGAACAGAGAAAAATTACTGTGCCTAGAGGTCTACCTCTACAGTAGCCCTTAGGCTTGCAGGTCACTTATATATTTAGATACAGGAAGTATATCTATGTTCTAGGAGAGCTCACATATTTTTACTGAAATGAAAGAGTTAAAATGGGGATTGAACCTGGGTTCTGTTCACTGCCCACTACACTGACTACTAGGCTACTCCATGTACTTTCTTAGTGCTTTCTTAGGAAAGGCCATAATATCTGCTGCTGTCATAGAGCCTGGTTCCTACTGTCACCGTCACATCTTTGGGGAGGGTGGGATGGGTCAGTCACCATTGGAAGATTAAGAGAGGGTCATGCCTTAATCCCTCCAATGGTCAGCTGGTCAATTAGGGCACCTTAATATTCAGTTTATTTTTGGAGGATGATGTATAATATATATAATAGCCATTTGCCTGTTCCTAGATAGTAGATAGAAAGATTTGCTTTGATGTTTTATTTGTACTGGCGATCAGTTTTAATGTGGACTAGGATTTGGTTGAATTAGTTTCCTTATATTATGTTAATTCCCGTAAGGGAATTTACATTTGTATTTTCTGTGTTCATTCATGCATGTTTGTTACAAAGATATTGTAATGAATAATCAAATAAATAAAGAATATAAAAAAAAAAAAAATTAGGGCACCTTTTATGTCGCTTAGGGCTCCTTTTACGAAGGTGCCCTAGCATTTTAGCGTGCGCTAGCTGAAAAACTACTGCCTGCTTAAAAGGAGGCGGTAGCGGCTAGCGCGTGCAGCTTTTAGCGCGCGATAAAACCGCTAGCGCACCTTTGTAAAAGGAGCCCTTAGTCATGACTGAAACAGGTCTAAATAATCACATACTACTTGTTTGCCCTGGATGCTTTTTTTTCTGTTCCATTATTGGTGGAAAAAGGTCCAGATTTTAAGCCTTCCCAAGTCCCACCCAAAATATGCCTCCAACATGCCCCCTTGCAATTTAGATGAACTGTGAAATAAAATGTCCCAGTTCTGAGTTTCAAAAATCACAACTTAGATGTTTTTGAGAACATAACATCCACCTGCTGCTTGTGAGACATTTTACCCTTTTGAAAATGAACTATCAAAGAGAATTTTTAAATCAAATATTTCTAGCAGTTGGAAAACCTAAATTCAATGTGGAATGAAAATGTGAAGGTTTCTGCACAACTGAAAATGTTAATAGCTGAACTATGTAAGATTTTAAATACCAGGCAGACAATTTTAAATTCAACCCGTGCTCGAACAGGCAACCAGTGTAACATAACAGCAATGGAGTAGCCCAGTCAAACTTCTTCTGACTAAAATTTAGTATTGCAGTGTTCTGCAATAGTTGTAACCTATTATAAAGTCAGATGAAAGACCTACATATGGAGAATTACAATAGTTAAGTTGGGATATGATTATTGCTTGAACCTCTATTTGAAAATGTTCAGGAAAGAGGACAGATTGAATGGACCGAAGTTGTCTTAGGCTGAGTAAAGGAATATTTTTCAAATTATCTGGGGTTCTAAGGTCAATTGGCTATTCAACATAAAGAAATTTTCAGCTTAATTGAATCTCTAGACTCCAATATGATATAAGGTAGGATAGCCAATAAAAAGTTACTAAATAATAAAATCTTTGTCTGTGATGTATTGTTGTAGAAGATGTCGACATTCCCAGTTTTCAACAATTTCTACACAATCCTTATAACATTCAGTGTTTGATTAAATGTTTGTCAACCCATCTGCCTGAGGATAATATACAGACATGAAGTTATTTTATCCCAAATAGCATATATGTTTGGTTTAAGACAATGGATGTCAAATAAGGTCTTTCTGATGATATTTCCCTTGGAATTTCTACTTGCCTGAAAATCACGTTTAACTTTATTGAGAGTTTAGTTTGGGCCAACATCACCTCAGAATATTGACCAAATGTTCCTTGTAATAATGTCTAAGCCTGGCCCAATGCGTTTGCTACTATATCTCCTGCTGTGCCTGCAAACTGGGTTTGCTTGAGCTTCTCACACAGCCTACTGCTTTCCTCCCTCCCCTCCCCAGCAACTGGTAGAAAGCATTCACCACAATAAGAGAAGGAAGCATCTAGTCTTACACTGGCTACATGTGACCGATTGTGCCTTCAATGTGATCAGACAGCAGAGAACTTGTCTCTGTGGCTGCAGCCTGCAGACTGTCACAGCACAGTGATCCTGCACAACAGCCATGGAATCCCACTCAGTCCTCAACGGGAAAAGCATTGATCAGGGGGTTGGGCCACTGCTTGGTCTGCCTGGTTGGTTTTCTAAATGAGAAACCAGCAGTTGGCATGACAAAAAACTGGCCACTGTAATTTATTCATTCATTTATTTATTTAGCCTGTCCTCCCAAAGGAGCCTAGAACGGGTTACAAGATTACATTCACAGTATAAGCAAGACAAACTTTGTTGGAAAAAACAAACTTACGGCCTCTTTTACAAAGCCGCGCTAGCAGCCCGGAAGCCCATAGAGATTTAAAGGGCTTCGGGGCTGTTACTGCGCGGCTTTGTAAAACAGGTCGTTGGTGTACATAGAGGTATAAATTTCAGCTTTTACAGTATAGTCATAACATACAGATTTGGAGATATAGACAGTGGACATAGGGTGTTTTAAAAATTGCAGTATTTTATGAGAAGCCTTAGTCTATGGTGGTTTAAATTCCATCATTTCTCTTATGGACATAGTCTAACATAGGTAAAATAGCTTTGTAGGTTTATACGTCATTGAAGTATGGTGGGTTTTTGGTCCGGTGGTCCGATGTAAAGGTCAGTCGGGGATGCAGATGTAAGCTAAGGAACTGGGTTTGTAAAGAGGAAGGTTTTCACGGCCTTCCTGAAGTTCCATAGACTGTTTAAAGATCTGACAGATGGGGGGATGGTATGCCATAATCTGAGTATGAAATGGGAATAAGAGCATTTCCGGGCTGTTTCAGATGTGAGTGAGCGACCAGGTGGAATGGCTAGCCGTTTTTCTGCTTGGGATTTCAGTGATCGGTTGGGGACATAAATTTGTAGTTTTGATGCTATGTAGTTTGGTATCATCTTGTGGCATGTCTTGAAAGCTAGAACCAGGGCTTTAAAGACGCATCATTTTCAGATAGGCAGCCAATGCATGGATCTTAGTGCAGGGGTGACGTAGAGTCAGATTGCAGCGTTTTGCATGCCTTGGAGACGGGAGACGGTTTTTGCGGGTAAGCCTACTAGTAGTGTGTTGCAATAGTCTAAGCAGGATAACACAAACACATATAGTAGCTGGGCAAAATCGTTCTCTGAGAAGTAAGCACGGAAACACTTTAGCTGGCGTAGGTAATAGAAACATGAAGACACTAATTTTGATACATGATCTGAGAGCGACAGGTTAGAGTCAAGAATCACTCCCAAGCTGCGGACGTTGTCTTTGGCTGTAAGGGTGTCATTTCCCCAGGAGAGGGATGGGCGGGGGTATGTGCAGGAATCCTTGTGTATCCAGAGAAGTTTGTTTTTTGATGCGTTGAGCTGTAGTTTGTGTGCAATCATCCAGCAATGAAGTTTTTTTTATTTGTGCATCTCGATGTTGACCTAGGGGAAGGTAGAGCTGTATGTCGTCCGCATAAGAGTGAATCTTGATTTGATATTTTTCTGCGATGTCAAGTACTGGTTTGACGTACAGGTTGAAGAGGAGTAGGGATAGCAATGCACCCTGGGGTACTCCGTAGCAGAGAGGTTTTGGTTCTGATAAGGAGGGTCTTAGTAGTACTTTCTGAAATCTTTCTTTTAAGAAGGAGGAGAACCATGCCAGTGCGATATCACGGATTCCGATAGAGTGTAGTCTGGATAGAAGTAAGTGATCAAGTATAAGTGCTGGTTTTCTGCTGACTACTACGTACCAAACTCGAGGCGGCTGTCTGCTGCGCTGCTCTCCTCCTCATCTCCTTTTCTGGTTTCTAAAGCACCCCATGTCCAGACTGGCAATAGCCACAATAAAAATGAAGACACGTGGGACCTGCCTTCAACACATGTGCTGAAAGCAATTCTGGCGCCTTCCCTACTACCTACTATTTATTATTTCTATAGCACTATCGGATGCACACAGCGCTGCACATTAAACACGTAAGAGATGGTCCCTGCTCGAAAGAGCTTACAATCTAATTATGACAGACAAAATGGACAAAATGGTGAATCAATATAAACTGTTCATGTAGGGAAATACAAAGGAATGAAGGAATAGAGAACTACAGAGGAAATGACAAATATGGTGCTTTACCAGTTGGTAAGGTTAGAACTTAAACACAGCTTCGAAAAAATGGGTTTTCAGCCTGGATTTGAATATTGCCGGAGACATCCGACATACCGAGTCATGGAGGTTGTTCCAGGCATATGGCGCAGCAAGGCAGAAGGGACGGAGTCAGGAGTTGGTAGTAGAGGAGAGAGGTACAGACGAGAGAGAATGGAGTTCCCAGGACAGAGTTTAGGGAGAGATATTGAGGAGCCAGAGTAAATGCACTTGTAGGTCAGTAAGAGGAGTTTGAACTGTTTGCAGAAGCAGGCAGGGAACCAATGAAGCGACTTGAGGAAAGGGGTAACGTGAGCATAATGATACTGACTGAACATGAGGCGTGAAGCAGAATTTTGAACATATTGAAATGGAGAGAGATGGCTAAGCAGAAGACCCATAAGAAGCAAGTTGCAGTAATCCAGGCGAGAGGTGACGAGAGCGTGGGTGAGGGTTTTGACAGCATGCTCAGAAAGGAAATTTCAGATTTTAGCAACATGTAGTATAGAAAGAAGTGACAAGTTTTGGCAGTCTGCTGTGTATAAGAAGAGAAGGAAAGAGATGAGTTAAAGATCACCCCGAGGTTGCGAGTCGACAAGACAGGGAGGATAAGAGCATTATCCATCAAAACAGAGAATAGAGGAAGGGGTGAAGCAGGTTTAGGAGGAAAGATAAGGTGTTCAATCTTGGCTGTGTTTCATTTTAGATGGTGATGAGACATCCAGGTAGCAATGTTGGCCAGGCAGGCTGAGACTTGGGCCTGGATTCCCGTAGAAACTTTGGACATAGAGAGGTAAATTTCCAAGTCGTCAGCATAGAGATGGTACTGAAAGCTGAGGTAGAAGATTAGAACGCCAAGGGAAGAAGTGTTGATGAAAAAAAGAAGAGCTCCCAGGACCGAGCCCTAAGGTACACTGACTGAAAGCAGAATGGCAGCAGAGGAGGATCCTCCAGAGCATATGCTAAATGTGATGGGAGAGATAGGAAGAAATCCAAGTGAGAACAGCGTATTGAGGCCTTTGGATTTGGCCAGGAGCAAGCCATTGGAGACTTTAGCAAGGGCAGTTTCTGTAGAATTAGAGGGCGAAAGCCAAATTGAAATGGGTCTACTTCTCAATTTTATAAGATATCTGGGCCAGGACCAGTATCACTTTTAGTGTGCATCTGCTGAAAGCAGGTCCCACACATTTTGTCAATTTTATTGTGGCTGCTGCAAGTTCAGACACAGGGTATGGTGCACAGGACAGGGAGATACTGAACTTGAGGGTGAGGGTGGAGAGATTGGAGGGGACATGCTGAATATGATGGAGCTGTGAGAGGCAGACTAGGAACACAGATGGTGGATATGCTGGACACTTGGAAGGGGAGGGAGAAGAAGGGGAGATGTTGGATACCTGTGGCAAGGGAAGGGAAAATGCTAGACACTTGGGGGCAGGGGGTAAGGAAGGTCAGAAATTCAGAACTGTCCCAAAATCTTGGCATCTCTAAGAGAGTCAGGAAATGGTTTGAGCTTGTCTCTGTGACTGCAAATAGAGTAGGGCCTTGAGCAACTGAGAAGAATTAAGGTACTGGGCTGGAAGCTGGTTTTAAGAAAAGTTTGGACAATTTCCTGGAGGAAAAGTCCATAGTCTGTTATTTAGAAAGACATGGGGGAAGCTACTCTTGTCCTGGTTCGGTAGCATGGAATGTTGCTACTGTTTGGGTTTTTGCCAGGTACTAGTGACCTGGATTGGCTACCTTGCGAATGGGCTACTGGGCTTGATGGACCTTTGGTCTGACCCAGTAAGGCTATTCTTATCTTCTTATGTATATACTGAATATTTGTCTAGGGCCGGCCCTGGGGTTGTGAGTTGAAAACCACAGATGGTCTAAAATGTCTTTGAAAGCTGGAACTGGTTGTCTCCACCCCCTATATGATTTGTCTGTCTCATCTGGATGTTTTGATGTGAATTACCAGGGCTTCAATCATTGTTTGATATTTGTTAGTATTATTAGATATTTTCTCAGCTTTTGACACCTTGCTAAAGTTTTGAAAATGACTCAAGACTTGTGATGGATGTCAGGCATTTCCAGGATATTGCTGGAGAATTTTTTTTATTATTATTTGCTGTTAATGTGTAATGCTTTATTGATATGTTTTAATATGTAGTAATATTTTTACAATATTTGTATTTTATTATTGAGAAACACTTACAAGATTTGTTTCAAGGATGATTATATCAACTTTAATAAATAAATCAGTCAGATTCTCCTCTCACTAAGATAGGGATGAGTGGGAGTGTCCTTAAATGGTTTTAATTATTCTTCTATTTCTGAGAGGAGGCAACTGGAATTTGTGTGCAAAAATTTTTCATCAGTTAAATTAGCTGCCAGAGGAATGCAGGGTACTGCTTTATTAGAAGTCTTTTTTAATTCACATATTGCTGTCATCTGCAGGTCTCTGAGTAGACTTGCTGTTCATTAGTATATTTATGATTGAAGAGAGGATGTCTACTAATTGATTGGACAAAGATACTGATGAATAAGAAGTGATGGTATTGGGCAGATCAAATGTTGGTAACTATGGAATTCTGATTGCATACAATGTTTAGGAATAACACCCTTGGTTTAAGCAAATGATTTTAGGTCAATACTTCAAGCATTGCTAGTAAATAGTAGTAGTAATATTGCGCGTGGACTAATGTCATTCCTTATATTTAGGGCTCCTGAATAATTTGTTGAAAGCTCTTCATATGGTTCTTAATGTAGCAGTCTAAACAGCTAAAAATTGCATTCAAAATAAAAAATACTGCGGGGATAACACGGCAAACTATAAATGGTAGATTAAATGATGGAGAAAAAGACCTCAGTGTCACGTTGGATTGTACTATAACTTAATAATCATCCGGACATATCAACTTCAAATGAATGATTTGAAGATGAAGACACATTCTTGGTCTGAAAAAATTCCACCTTAATTCCTTTCTTTAAGTCACAAATATATTAAAACGGTAAAGTGACCTCACAAATACAAAAACTTATCTGCTGTTGGTGTCTCCTCCACACAGATCATTAGCAGAAAACAGCAGGAGGTATCAGCAATTCTTTCAAAAAAGTCTCCATACTCAAAAGGTAGTAGCGAACTCCCCTGTCCCTCCTTACCTCTAGGGCAGACATGTTAAGCTCTGGCCTGCAGGCCAAATCTGGCCCGTGAAGTAATCATATTTGGCCCGCCAAACAATTCCTGCCATCACTGAGATTTGGCCTGCCGTTCCTTTAGGTGCAGCGCAGCTCCTCCAATGTGAAAAGGAGCCACATCAAAATCGTAGCCCTGCCACAGCGCGTTCCCTCCAATTTCAACGCAGCTCCTTTTCACATTGGTGGAGCTGCACTTCACCTGATGGTTTGTTCCTGGAGATGGTTGTGTGCTGTTGGGCCCCTCTTTGGTCTCTGTGGCCTGCGCCTGGCTCTGGCATTGCACATTTATACCAACAGCTGGGTTGTGCAGATTCCTGGCAGCACCCAAGAGGTGGCTCACATAGCTCGGAGGCAACGCTTCAGTTTCTTGGGGCCAGGCAGTACCGCCTGCTTTATTGTGACATAAACTAAAGGAAAAAGTATTAAAATGCAGCTGGTAGATTAGATGGGAGGAGCATGGAGAATGAGACTTAATGGACTGCAGAAGCCCATGAAGCAGAGACAGGGGGAGAAGTGCCTACCTACTCCAGTACTATCTCTACTTGTCTATCGTTGTTCTCAGCCCTCTTCAAAGTGCTCTCTACTTACTTGTCATGCTGCCATTTCTATGCTCCTACCTGCCTCTCACTGTTTTTATTCCTGATTCTCGGTGCCCTCTAGCTGTCTGTCACTTCGCTGTACATCTGCTTTTAGTGCTCTCTCTATCTGCCTAACACTGTCTTTCTCCTGCTTCTCAGTGTTCTCTGATTGCATGTCACTACCTTCTACCTGCTTCTCATGACCTTACATAAACATCAACGTATTGGGACAGACCAAATCTGGTGTTAGACAGCAGGCGTGAACTAGGTCCTAAAAGAAAGAGGAAAAGTCTTTTTTATTTATTTTGTTTACATCACAGAGCCGATGTGGGGTTGGAGAAGTTGTAATCCTATACTTCTACTAAGGGGTCCTTTTATTAAGGTTCGCATTTAGCGCACGCTAAATCGGTTAGCATACTTTAATAAAAGGACCCCTAAGTATCTTAATAAAAATTTGGCCCGCGACTTACCCTATGTTTTAGATTTCGGCCCCTTATGTGATTGAGTTTGACACCCCTGCTTTAGGGTATAATATTCAGGGCTTCCAGGGGCGGGGGTTGTCAGAGGCACGGGGGTGGGGTTGCGTGGTGGTAGGAGTGAGCATTTCTCCTGCTTATTGGGAGAATGTTGATTGACGGCAGGAGAGAGTAGGCATCTATCCCGCTGCCAAGGGGGTGTCGGGGGTGCGTCGCTTGGCAGCAGGAGGGAATGGGCATCTCTCCTGCTGCCGGAGTGTGTGGGGGGGGTGCGTTCCTTGGTGGCGGGAGGGAGTAGGTATTTCTCCTGCCGATCTTCAGTTTGGTTTTTGATTTTGTTTTTTTATTATTATTATTATTATTTTAATTTGCATGGGGGGAGGGGTGCCTGAGCTCAGTCAATGATCAGAAAGTAAGGCAACGACAGCTCAGATCTGTCGTTAAATTTTAATTGCAAATGTGGCACACAGGGCCGCCATCAGAAATTTCTGGGCCCCTTACTGAGCAATCCTATTGGGCCCCCCACGCACCCCTTCCCCCCTGACCCCCCCTTCTTCCATGGGCCGAATACACACATACTTTTCTCTGTTGCCACACTCTTTGACCAAAAGATTTGTAAGCCTGCAACCACGTCAAGGTAGATTCTTTCAGCAGGGCCCTAACCTAACCTAAACTAAACTAATCTATATCTATCTATTCTAAACTAACATATGTCTAATACTGAACTAATAACAAACTAACAAACATCTGCATAATAAATAACTAATAAATAATAGTGCTAGTAGCTATAATTCACTTTTGAATGTAAAATCTCAGTTAAGGATTTCTTTTGACCTTTGTAGGCCAGAAGTAGATCACGATTGCACTGGAGGTCTCTGTTGCAGGATTAGCTGCTCTAATCGGATACCATCGAACAGAAAAAGAATTCCGATCGATATTGATCAAACGGATTAATAAAAATGTACAAAATTATTTACAATCGATTATTTAATTGATCAGAACTGATTGAACTGACAAAATAATTAATGTGTCTGCTAGCCCTTACATATCTGACCGAGCACATATCTGAACATACATATCTGACCGCATATCTAAACATACACATCTGAGCGCATATGTGAACATACACATCTGAGCGCATATCTGAACATACACATCTGAGCACATATCTGAACATACACATCTGACCGTTTATGTGAGCGTATATCTAAACATACACATCTGAGCGCATATCTGAACATACACATCTGTATTATCCCATCCTCCTCAGCTTGCCTATAGCTGCATCATGCATATTAAAAATGTACGATATGTTGATATGTGCACCTTCCTTCCTTCCGATCCATCCTCCTCAGCCTGTCCTTACACATCCACAGCTGATGATAAATAAGTGCATATGAGCACATCATTAATATGCAGCTATGGATGAATATATAATGATGTTATGAGTGTGCACCTCTTCCTTCCCATCCTCCTCAGCATTTCACATACAGCATGTTACATTACACAGACTTTGTGTAATGTAACATGCTGTATGTGACATGCTAAGGAGGATGGGAAGGAAGAGGTGCACACTCATAACATCATTATATATTCATGAATCAATCTGATAATCATCACCACCAGGCTGTGTGTGTTATGGGATGGAGGAAAAAAGGTGAATGGGATGGAGGAAGAAAGGTGCATGTTTAAATTGCGCGGGAACAGAAATCCCACCCATCCCCGCCAAAGTCCCACCCGTCCCCACCTGTCCCCGTTAGGACTCCCACCTGTCCCCGCGAGGAATCCCTCCGTCCCCACCCGTCCCCACGAGGAATCCCCTCCGTCCCCGCGAGGAATCCCCTCCGTCCCCGCCTGTCCCTATAAACTACAGAAATAGTTATTTCATTTAATTATGCTACTGAATTAAATGCTCTGGTAGAAACCCATTTAAAAATAAGCAAAAAGACTTTATTAATTTGGAAATATTAATTGGGAAGAATACATACTTTGTAAAAGGGTTTCTACCAGAGCCTCTAATGTTTATAAATTTTTATCAACACAACTAATATACTACTTTATCCTGAAGCAAAAAAAAAAAAAAAAAAAAAGAATTTTTCCTCCTACCTTTTTTGCCTGGTTTCTGCTTTCCTCATGTTCTCATTTAATTCCTTCCATCCACTGTCTCTCTTCTTTCTGCGTCTTCCATTTGCTCTGTTACTGTGCCTCTCCCTTTCTCCCCCCTCCCAAATTGGTCAGGCACCCATCTTCTTCCCTCTGCTCCCCCCATAGTCTGGCATCTCTGTCTTCTTCCCTGTCAGTGTCTTCTCCCCACTCTCTCTTCCCCATTTCCTTTCAGCGTCCTTCTCCCCCCCCATCTTCCCCATGTCCTGTCAGCATCCTTCTCCCTCCTCTGTCTTCCACATTTGCTTTCAGTGTCTTTCTCCCCCCTGTCTTCCCCATGTCCTTTCAGGGTCCTTCTCCCCCCTCTGTCTTCCCCATGTGCTTTCAGTGTCCTTCTCCCCCCCCCCCATCTTCCCCATGTCCTTTCAGCGTCCTTCTCCCCCCATCTTCCCATGTCCTTTCAGCGTCCTTCTCCACCCCTTTGTCTTCCCCATGTCCTTTCAGGGTCTTTCTCCCCCTTCTGTCTTCCCCATGTGCTTTCAGCGTCCTTCTTCCCCCCCCCCCGTCTTCCCCATGTGCTTTCAGCGTCCTTCTCCACCCCTTTGTCTTCCCTATGTCCTTTCAGCGTCCATCTCCACCCCTTTGTCTTCCCCAGTGCTTTCAGCGGCCTTCTCCCCCCCTCAGTTTTACCCATTTCCCTTAAGCGTCTTTTCTTCTCCACTCCACCTTTCCTCCCTTTCTCCCTCCCTGCCCCTTACCTTTGTGGCGCTTCCCCACCCGACCGACAACAGAACAGGCCCAGTCGGACAAACCTCCCTGCCCTGTAGCCGCAAATCTAAATTACCTTCTTACAGCAGCTGGAGTATTGAAGCTGCTGTAAGAAGGTAATTTAGATTCGCTGCTACAGGGCAGGGAGGTTTGTCGGCCGGGCCTGTTGTCGGTCGGTCGGGGGAAGCGCCACAAGGCTAAGGGGACCTGACCGGCTGTGTACACTCCCCTCCATGGCTGCACTGGGGCGGACCGCCCCCCCCCCCCCTTCGGTACACGACTGCCTTTTCCCTACCTGCCCTGCCGCAAGCAGCCGACCGGAAGTCTTCCCGATGTCAGTGCTGACGTCGGAGGAAGGGAGGGCTTTGCATAAGCCCTCCCTCCGACATCAGCGCTGATATCGGGAAGACTTCAGTTCGGCTGTGTGCTGCGGCAGGGTAGGTAAGGAGAGGAGACTATGCTTGCGACCCTGGGGGAGTCCGGGCCCCCTGTCAGCTCCGGGGCCCTGAATGCAGGACTGGTAGTACTGCCCTGATGGCGGCCCTGGTGGCACAATGAGGTTAGAGAATCACTCGCCTATTATAGAGAATCGCTCAGAGTGATCTTTTTAATATTAAAGACATTGTTGCACTATATTTGCATGGCAGTATTGCAGACTGCTAGAAAATTCAGAAAAGACCTCAGTAAACTGTTTTGACAATCTGCCGCTAAAATACTTGCACGCTAAGCCGGCTGGAACCAGTTTAGCGAGCACATTAAAGGCAGATCTTAGTTTTGAGAATCTGCCCCCAAATGATTTCTAATCATGCCTATGCTGTGTGGTCTCACCGTCTGTCTCCCTTCTCTCTTTTGTTTTGTATTATATCCCCTGCTTCTTAACCTCGCTTCCTGCAGTATTATACAATCTGTCCTCTTTGGTTTTAAATCTCTTGTTGCTTCCTTTTTCCTTTCCTTGGTCTTTTTCTGTTACTCTACTCTACATCTGAGCTCTTTCCACATCTTTCTAATCTGTCATTCCTCTTTGCCTGTTCTTGTTTTTGCTTTCATGTTTACCTCTTCCATTTGAGCTCACAGCAGGGAATTAATATCCAGCCTTGCATAGCACAGCAGTTACTGCTCATCACTCATACATTTCAGAAGCACTTCTGCCCCACAAATGACCTCGCCCCCTTCAGTATGCCACAGTGATTTTCTTCTGGTTTCTCACCATTAAACATTTTGCTATTTTTGCATCCTTCTCCCAGTCTGAGATTGGAGTCAGTATTTTAGTTTTGTTGGTTGAGCAGGGATAGAGTTATCTTTTCCATCAATGTATTGGGCTCTGACAAAGTATTAATAATTCACAGAGTAAGAGGAGCATCTTTGGACATTTGTGGCAGAAGGGCTGCCTCTTATTCTGAAGGCTTGCCTTATCTGAGGTTGAAACTAGTGCAGAAGAAGGATCTGTGTGGACTTCTTTCTTCCAAGGCTACTCCATAGAAAGTTAATTAAAGATGAGACCAGTCCAGAGGCTGGCTTATAGAGTATCAGCAATATTCACCTTGCATGTTCACTGTTGGAAGATCAATAGTGTCTCTTGGCACTTGCATTATCCCTGTTACTCCATCCTACTTAGGCTTCTGCTCTGCCCCTCCCTCATATCCATTAAACTTCTGCTAATTATTTCCAGGAATTTCCAAAGCACATTCACATGATTGTGCACTTATTTTCAGTAATCCATGTGTGCCATTGGTTAGGATCGCACAGGGTTCATCACCTACCTCTTTATCACTATCTAAGAAATGAAAGAGGAAGAACTGAAGCAAAATACAGGATAGAAACTGCTGGGATCTAGTCAGGTCATTATATTTGTTCTAGGTATCGTCATGGGCAGGCTATGTTACCTTTTTATGCTTTAAAAACCACTAATTTGCAATTATGACTGCTTATTGAATAGACCGAGGGCTAGATTCCCAAAAATTTGCGTTAAAAGCCGACGGGATGCTGTCACAGCCGTTATAGTAGCACTTTAAAAAAAGTGAGCCATTCTCCCCAAAACTCTCATGCAAATGAGGTTGGCGAAGAGTAGCGAAGATTCGCTAAATATGCATGTAATAGCGATGGGTACATATTACAAATGGTTGACATGTATAACCTGAAGCCCTGTCAAAGATGGCTGCCTTGTGAGAATAAGCTAGCTGCTCCATTTCTTTGCAATGTTAATCATGTGTCTATGATACTTTTTATTTATTATTTATTTAAACATTTATATACCGCATAGAAATATACGGTTTACATATCATGAAAAATGGAGGAACTGGGAAAAAAATCCACAAAAACACAAAACAATATTTCCAGTTTGAATATACATTGGTATTAAGCATTTTCCACCAGTGTATATTCAAACTGGAAATATTAAGGACATAAGGACATAAGCAGTGCCTCTGCTGGGTCAGACCAGAGGTCCATCGCTCCCAGCAGTCCGCTCACGCGGCGGCCCATCAGGTCAAGGACCTGTATTATAATCCTCTAGCTATACCCTTCTATTCCCTTTTCCTTCAGGAAATCATCCAATCCCTTCTTGAAACCCAATAGCATACTCTGTCCTATCACATCCTCTGGAAACGCATTCCAGGTGTCCACCACCCTTTGGGTGAAGAAGAACTTCCTAGCATTGGTTCTGAATCTGTCCCCTCTCAATTTTCCGAATGCCCTCTCGTTCTTGTAGTTTTCAAAAGTGTGAAGAATCTGTCCCTCTCCACCCTCTCCATGCCCCTCATGATCTTGTAAGTCTCTATCATGTCCTCTCTAAGCCTCCGTTTTTCTAGGGAAGAGAGCCCTAGTTTCTCCAATATTTCAGCATATGAAAGGTTTCCCATACCTTTTATCAAGCGCGTTGCTCATTTCTGAACCCTCTCGAGCATCACCATATCCTTGTTAAGGTATGGCGATCAATATTGTTTTGTGCTTTTGTGGTTTACATATCACGTACATAAAATCTTATTTCCCTGCGATTTCCACATATAACAAGACATAACTGGACAACATCTTTAACATCTCCCCAATATAAAATATCAATATACCAAGTCAAATCAGATTTGAACAATTAAGGAAACAAACAGGCATTAGATCAAATGATCCCTTCCATAATAAATGACAGAACCACTCCACATATACAGTCTAAGCAAGTCAAATTCCAACAATCCTTGAATATAAGCAAACTGTAAATTATACATTACTATCAGTATATTCTTAAAAAAAGATATTTTCAGATGGAATAGGCATTAGCATAGAAAGGCATTAGCAAATAATTGTGTTTTCAACATTTTCTTAAAGTTTATCCCCCAATTGTAGGATATCAGGCAGGGCATTCCATAGTTCTATACCAATTCCATAGTTCTATGCTCCAATCCTAACATGCATAATCGACTTTCTTCCCTCCAAACTTAAGGCTCCTTTTATCAAGGCGTGCTATGGGGGATAGCGCGTCGGACATTTCATCATGCGCTAACCCCCATGACAGCCTAAAATCCTAATGCCTCGTCAATGGAGGCGTTAGGTACTAGCGCGGCAGATGGTTTAACACGCGTTATTCCGCACGTTAAACCACTACCACGCCTTTGTAAAAATGACCCCTTAATTTCATCCCATTAAAGATCTAAGCTCTCTTCTCGGTTTATAAGTTTCTAAGAATTCTTATAGAATCTTTGGAGAAACATGATACAATTCTGATGGACAATCGCAAGAATTTTAAACAGCTCTCTTTGAACGTCATTCTTTTCCATCAGAGAAGTGAATTGGCATGGGTTGAGCTGAAACTGTGTTAAGCTCCTCAACTGTAAACACGCAGACTTCAGCTGTCCATGATAAAGGCCCCTATGCATGTGGAGTGGTATTTTAGAAAAGATATTCAAATCAGAATTGAGATTTCCAGGTTGGGACACATATATTTCCCTAATATTTTAGAACAAGATCGGCCTATTCTAAAATACACAGCGTAAACATCTAAACTTTCAATGGGGAAACAAGCAAAGAAACAAACTTTGCAAAGAACATCAGATTGTACGAAATGTAAAAGTTCCCAGGAATAAAAACAGTTGCCTGACATGGCTACATTTTGCCAGTATCCCTGCTCAATAGAGCTTACAATCTAATTAAAACAGACAAAGTTTCAAATTTATTAAAATTTTTGATTAAACGCAAATCATGGTTACTAACGGGTTTTACAAATTATATTTTTAAAAAAGGAGACATAATAGACAAATATCCACTTAACAACGCTAGACCAACGAAAACATTAGGAAAATTGGGAGAACTACAATTTAAAAGTAAAGAATATGTGAAAGGTAGACCACAATAGGGAGGAGAGACAATCAGGGTTATCAAGCAGCTCTGGCTAAGATTGAAATCTATTTAAGGGTCATATGCATCATGGAATAGGTAAGTCTTTAAATTTCCCTTAAATTTGGCTAAGTTTTTCTCTGCTCTGATATACAGCGGTAAAGAATTCCATATCGTGGGGGCTGTAACTGCGAAGGAAGTAGAACAACGTGAGCCAATAATTCTTAATGACGGTGTATGAAGAAGGAACTGAGAAGAGGATCTTAAAACTCGTGTAGGTTCATGTGGAATAAGAAGTTTATGAATAAAGGCGGTTCTTTAGTGTCTTGAGACTTAAAGGAGAGAAGAGCTATTTTATAGATGATACAGTGTGGAATTGGTAGCCAATGAGCGGATTTTAGCAGAGTGACATATAGGGGTAGGGAATTTCTCACAGACGGAATGATAAAACAGACATGGGTATTTTACAAGTGAGCGGGAGTTAGAAGTAGCCTTGAAAATCTGGGCTTTTAGCATAGATTTGAATAGTGCCAGAGACAAAGCTTGACATATTGACTCAAGTAGTCTGTTCCAGGTAGGGACAGAGTCTGGAGTTGGCAGTAGAGGAGAAGGGTACTGATACACTTAACCGATGAACGAAGTTCCCAGGGAGGAGTATAAGGAGAGATCTGAGGGGCTGCACAGTGAATGCACTTATAAGTCAACAAGAGGAGTTCGAACTGTATGCAGAAATGGATAAGGAGCCAATGAAGTGACTTGAGGAGAGGGATAATGTGAGCATAGCGACACTTACGTAATCTAATCTAATCTTCTATTTGTGTTGCTCATACCTATACAGGCTCAAGGTGACTGTAGGGAGAGGGAAAGAAAGGGGAGGGGAGAGAGGGGCAGTGGAATAGGTAGGAGGGAGAGGAAAGGGAGAGAAAAAGAGGGGAGAGTAGAGGTGGGAGGGAAGGGGAAAAAGAGGAGAGGGTGAAGGAGATTAAGTATCAAACAGATGGGTTTTCAGTTTTCTTCGGAAGATGATGTGGCAAGGTTCAGTTCTGGTCCTTTCTGTAAGGCCATTCCAAGTTTTTACTCCTAGAAAAGTAAGCATGGAGTGGAAAACTCTTTTATAGCGAAGATCTTTTGTGGATGGAAGATTTAGCAGCATCTGGTTGAGGGTTCTGCGAGAAGTAGACCATGCTATTGAGAAGAGCTGGATGAGTGGGACCGCAGAGTTTCCATAAAGTATGATGCAAGATATTTTGAATGTTATTCGTGATGAGATGGGTAGTCAGTGCAATTGCTTGATGAAGGATGTGACTGAGTCGTATTTTCTTAGGTTGAAGATAAGTCTTACGGCAGTGTTTTGGATGAGTTGCAGTTTGTGAATTAGAGCAGTGTTGATTCCCATGCAGAAGGAGTTGCAGTAGTCCAGTTGTGGTAGGATCATCAGTTGTACAATTAAGGCAAAGTTGTGTTGGTGAAAGTACGGTCTGATTTGTCTTAATTGTCTCAGAGTGTAGAGAGATTTCTTCCAGAGACTAGATATTTGAAGTTCCATGGTTAGAGTGGAGTCCAGTATGCAACCTAGGATTTTGGAGGACTCGTCTATGGAGAGGGTTTCGCCTGATCGAAGGGTGATGCTTGTTGGTGTCATTTGCTGGGCCATGTGGAAGTACAGAACTTTGGTTTTAGTTGTGTTTAGTTTCAGTTTTTTAGTTGTTGTCCAATTTTGGATTTTTTCTATATTGTTTGAGATTATGTTGGATAAAGTCTGATTGATTTTTGGTTGTGGGAATAAGGAGGAAAATGTCATCTGCATATGACATAATGCTTTCGTCTTCGAATTTGATGTTACCAAGAGAGCTCATGAAGAGATTGAATAAGATGGGGGAGAGTGGGGAGCCTTGTGGCACACCACAGAAGGCTTTCCAGGGGTTGGAGGTCTCTCCGCTCTTATTGATGATATATTCTCTGTTTTTTAGGAAATCTGAGAACCATTTTAGCACTGTGCCTGTTATGCCTATTTCTGATAGTTTATTTAGTAGTAGATGGTGGTCAACTGAGCCAAAGGCTGCTGAAATATCAAATTGGAGGAGTATTGCTTGGCGTCCTGTGCTGAGCAGTTGTTTGGTTTTTGTGATTAAGGTGAGGAGGAGAAGCTCTCTGCTGTGTTGTTGACGGAATCCGAATTGGGACGGGTGGAGGCATGAGTGTTACTTCATGTGAATTGAGAGTTACTTACTTACGTGGGTCTAAATGATTTTTGTGAAAATGGGTATCCAGTGATAGGTCTATAATTTGAAGCCAAAGAAAGATATGCCTTTGGTGATTTTGGTATTGGGGTGAGGGCAATCTTTCCCATTATCTTTGGCAAGTGGCCTTGGTTCAGGGAGCTATTGAGTAGGTGGGTGATCCAGGTGATGATTTGTCCAGGAGCGGCAGTGAGAAGGTAAGAGGGATAGTTGTCTAGGGAGCTGCACTGCGTGGATAGTTTGGATAGTAGTTTTTTTGTGTCAGGGATAGACAGGTTGGGGAATGAGGTCCAAATCTGGTCTGCTTTGGTGGGTTCAGGGGTATGTTGAGATGCACTGAGAATGTGTGTCTCAGTGGGGATTGATTTGGCTACCTCTGATTGCACAGTTTTGATTTTGTTGAGAAAGAAGTCTGCTAGATCCTGAGCGCTGATTTTGTTGGGTTGTCCTTTGGGTTCTTGAGCCGGTGGAGTTGTGAGCACCAGGTGAAATAGTTTCTTATTATCCAGCATTTTGGTGCCTAATTTGCTGGCATAGAAGTTCTTTTGGCCTCCAATATGTTGGATTTGGATTTGTTTATTGTCTCTCACCATAGTGTTCTGTGTTCCGCTTTTTCACCATTTTCTTTCCAGACGCCTGCATAGTTATGTCTAATGTATTGGTAATGGCTTGGTTCCAGCTCATTAGCATAGTTGTAGTGCAGTCCGAAGGGGGATTAGGGTATTCTCAACTAAGTTCCAAGAAAGGTCTGGTCTGATCTTTCCTCGCACGAGTTTCACTTCCTTTGTGACCTTGTTGCTCTGTTTCTCAGTTGTGAAGTTTAAGCAGAAGTTTAGTAGGTAGTGGTCTGTCCATGGTGTTGGGGTCCATTTGGCACTAGTTGTAAGGGTGGCGGGGGTTGATGCTAGTATGTCTAGGGTATGTCCTTTCTCATGGGTGGGAACTGATGGTATGATCATGATGTCACAATCTTCAAGTAGTGTTTTGAGTTTTATGACATTTTTGTTCTCAGTAGATTCGAGAGGGAGGTTGATATCTCCGAGGATGAGTAGTTTAGTGTACTGGCATGCTAGGTTCGTTATTATTTCACTCATTTTGGGGACAGAGCTTGATTGGGAGTTGGGCGGTCTGTAGATCAGTAGGATTTCAATTTTGCAGAATTTTGAACAAATTGAAGGGGAAAAAGATGGTTTAGTGGAAGACCTGTGAGAAACAAGTTGAAGTCATCTAGATGAGAGGTGATAAGAGTATAGATAAGGGTTTTGGTACTGTGCTCAGAAATGAAAGGTCAGATTTTGGTGATATTATAGAGAAAGAAATGACAGGCTTTAGCAGTCTGTTGGATTTGTGCAAAAAGATGAGTCAAAGATGACTCTGATGTTGCAAGCTCATGAAACAGGAAGGATGAGAGTGTTATCCGCAGAAATAGTGAATGGGGGAAGAGAAGAGGTAGGTTTAGGTGAAAAGATAAGAAGCTCAGTCTTGGCCATGTTCAGTTTTAAATGGCGGTGTTACATCCAGGCAGCAATGTCAGACAGGCAGGCTGAGACTTGGGCCTGGATTCCTGTAGAAATTTCTGGTGTAGAGAGGTAGATCTGGGTGTCATCAGCATAGAGGTGATATTGAAAACTATGGGAGGAGATCAGAGCACTGAGGGAATGAGTATAGATGGAAATAAGGTCCTGAGGACACTGACTGACAGTGGGATAGCAGTGGAGGAGGATCCACCACTGCGTATACTAAGTGTGATGGGATAGATAAGAAGAAACCCAAGAAAGAACAAGTGAGGACAACGTATCAAGGAGAAGGTGTGGTCAATAGTGTCAAAAGATAGATTAAGAAGGATCTGGGCAGTAACAGGTCATTGGAGACTTTAGCAAGGGCCATTTCTGTAGAATGCAAATGGCGAAGGCCTGATTGAAGTAGGTCAAGAATAGCTCGAGAAGAAAGAAAATCAAAACAAAGGCAGTGAACAGCACATTCAAGGTCCTCAGATTCAGATAGCCTTATTAGCATTACAATTTTTACATGTGTTCTGCATGTGATTAATGTAGAAACAAATAATTTCCAGAGAGAAACCTAGTCCTAAAAGGGATGAAGCAGGTGCTGGCAAAACCAATCTTTTCTATCTCATCTGTGAGTCAAAAAATTATGGAATGAGAAATCCAGTGCCTTGTATACACATTATAAAAACATTCAATCCAGAGTCCAGATGTAAAACTGACACAGCTCCTCTCTATTCACTCTTCACTGGCATCATTTGTCCTTTGAAGTTGCTCGTCATCATTCTGACTCCGAAGTGACCTTCAGGCATGCTGCAGAGATACCAGAACAATTCCCCTGTGTGACTGTGAGTGAGGAGGAAAGGAGTAATAATTATTAAAACTCTGAAATGACTTCCTTACGTAAAATGCCTGCCCTGCAATCATTACCTAGCTCTCTTTCTCTCTCTCCTCTTTTTCCGTCTCTTAAAAGCAGGCGCAGAATTATGTAAATGAAATCAAAGGAGATGGATCAATAAAAACAGAGAGGCAGTAAGCTATGGGATAGAACAAAAGGAGAAAGTGACAGGTATAGATTATAACTATGGTTCTCAATCCAGTCCTTGGGATACACCCAGCCAGTTGGATTTTTAGAGTTACCAAATAAATATGCATCAAATAGATCTACATATAATAGAGGCTTTGTTTGCAAATCTCTCTCTTGCACATTCATTGTGGATATCTTAAAAACCAGAGTGCTTGAGTGAGTCAATTGAAAGCCTCTGGAATAGAGATACAGGCAGAGATGTAGACACAGGGGACAGCAATAGAGGGGCCTGGAGAAGCATCAGAGAAAAATAGGAGAAAGAGACAAACATATGGAAGGACACTGAAGGACCAGAACTCAGAGACATCAGAGAAAAACGGGGTAAAGACACACACAGAGGGAAACTGGGAGAACATAAGAGAAACAAGAAGAGGACGAGAAACATTTGAAAGCAACAAGCAGAGGAAAGAAAAACTGAGGGATAGAAAAGACACCAGAGAGAAATGGAGAGGGAGATAGAGATGCAGAGGGAAATGGACACAGCAGGGAAACAACAGGGGAAAAAACTGGAAGAATAGGAGAGACATCTTTAAAAACTGAAAAGGGAGAGACCCTGGATAAAGAGAGGAAAATTAAAGGAGGAGACACAAGAAATCCAGAGGTAGCAGGAGAGACTTAAGGAAGAAGAAACACAAGAAAGAAAAACAGTATGCAAGACAGCACAGTAGGAAAGCCATCAAAGGGGACCAGAATAGGGATAAAAATATGTATCACAGTCAGAAAGACAGTACAGAGATAGATGTAGAAGAAATGAAAGAAATATCAGAGAAAAAGAAGATTGAAGAGAGAGAAACAAAAGAAAGGGATTGGGTGAGACATCATAGAGAAATGAAAAAATGGAAAGAAAAGAGGTGAACAGAAGGGATGAGGAAAGGAAAAATAATACTGTATATACTCGAATATAAGCTGAGATTTTTGGTCCCCCAAAAAAGGACTAAAAATGGAGTCAGTTTATATTCGAGTCTCTCATCTCTCCACACCACCCAATAACCAGCACATCTTCAAACCTGACCCTGCCCTCTTGTAGTAACCCTCACATCTCACCTTCACCTCCCTCCAATGACCCACATTTCTTTCTTAACCCACCACCCCTGCAGCAACCAACATTTCCAGCTTCCTCTGCCCCCCCCATGACCAGCATTGTTTCTCAATTCCTCCCCCCCATCGATGACTGGCATTTGTTTTTCAAAACCCCCTGTCACCATCATAGCCTCAACTAACGTTTCCAACTCGCCCGCCCAGTAATCAGTTTGTCACTTACTTGCTTCTCCAGCAGACGCTGACACAGTTATTTACTCAGAGAGGGCGGGAGCCGGCAGGCCTAAGAGTATGGGCAGATGCTCAAGCCCCCACTTCGATGCAGTCAGTAAATAACTGTATCAGCGTCTGCCGGAGAATCAACGCATGCAGTTCCCCTCATTTACATGCGCGGATCGGAAGAGGGTCGCTACACAGGTTAGTGAATCATGTTAGGGAGAAATTGGATCGCAAAGGGCTCACAAACCGATCGGTACACGATCGGTTTGCAGAGTGAATCTAGCCCTAAGTGACAAACTGATTATCTGGGTGGGGGGTGGGAAATGTTGGTTGCAACGGCTGCAGGGGGTTGACAAGCAAATTCCAGCCAGTTGGGGGAAGGGTGTATGTGAAATTGGACACAAATATTGGTTCAAACTTTCAGGTTCATCTGTAGGACAGTGACACTTGAATATAACCCCCCCCCTCCCCGGTTTATACTCGAGTTAACAATTTTGCCCCCCCCCTTTTTGGGAGAAAACAATTATCTTGGTTTATACAGTACTCCCCCAAAATTCGCAGGGGTTACGTTCCAGGAGCCCCCACGAATTGTGAAAATCCATGAAAAATGGATGTGGTCCAAAAATGCCTGATTTCTTTTAGAGCCCACATCCCCGCTCCTTTTTAGCTTCTCCGTTTTGGTCGCCGTCGGCTGGAAGACTCCGTTGTGTGTGCGGGCTCTACTGCTGCAACTGCCACCGATCTCCTCTCTCTCTCTCCCCTCCCCAATCTCCCTCGCAGTGGTTGCGTTAATAATAATCGATGGTGAAAGCAGCAGGAGGACTAAGAAAACCCCCCCACGAATGACTGAAATCGCAAACTCCGAATCACTAATTCGCAGGGGAGTACTGTACTCTGATAGATTTCTATTCGAGTCTATATGGTAAGATAAAATAAAATAATCGTAAAAATAAATAAATAAACAAGACAAACAGGGAAGGCCAGACACAGGAAGGAAAGAGAGTAAGGCAGAGACATAACAAAACAAAAAAAAGACCCGTAGCAATTGACTGGTCTTCTGCAGGATGGCCAACAGCAGCAGAGAGCTGAGGGAGCTGCAGTCTGCTTCTCAATCCCAGAAGGCCACTGTGAGAGACAGCTGTGCAGGCACCATCTTCAAAAGACGAACCACCTGCATTCTAGGGCTGTCTGACTGCCTCAGCAGGGCTCAGAGCCAGACATTCACTGTTAATTACTCAGCTCTGCCAACCCTTTAGCCCTCTCTATCAGCCTCCAGAGACTGAGTCAGTGTCTGCCAGCTCATCCATGTGGACATTTGCTATTTTCATTTTCCTCTTTCCTCGTTATCATCATCTTCCATTCTGGTTGTGAATCCCCCCCTCCCCTTCCTCTTACCCATCATCTAGATCTCTGGCAGATTCTCAAAAAGACAGGATCTCATTGTGCTCCATCTGTCAGGTTTTGGCACAAAAAAAATCTGTATCTCTATTTTCCAAATATGCCAAACATTTTAGCTTCTCATTTCTCTGGCTCTCTTCTCTAGGACCTACTGGCAAATGACTACTGTAAATTCATCTTCTCTGCTGCCCGTAAATCACACATGGTCTCGGAGAAGAGCCTTCCTATGTAGAACTGACATAGCATTCACCTATCACCTAATAAAGCTCAGTCTTCTCTAAGGGGACAAGAAGAAATGCTAATGGCAACAGTAGCCAGAAATACCACTTAAACTGGAAGAATTACTCGGAACTTTTCAGTGGCCTACATTCACTGGGTACTCTCAAGATCCATTGATCCTGTCTTAAACTGAGAGGTGCCAGGAGTCTTAGGTTTGAAACCATAAACATCTCCCCAAAAAGGTCCGTTCCACCAAGGATGGCCAGCATTTTGCAATTTCCTGTTGCCGCACGGTGCCAAAATACCATTTTGGTGGGAGAAGTTTCTATGCCGATGAGGGAGAGTGTGGTGCAGTGGTTAAAGCTACAGCCTCAACACCCTAGGGCTGCGGGCTCAAACCCACACTGCACCTTGTGACCCTAGGCAAGTCACTTAATCCCCCCATTGCCCCAGGTACACTAGATAGATTGTGAGCCCACCGGGACAGACAGGGAAAAATGCTTGAGTACCTGAATAAACTCATGTAAACCGTTCTGAGCTCTCCGGGGAGAACGGTATAGAAAATCAAATAAATAAAGCCTACCACCTAAATTTTGTGGAGGTGGGGTTCTGAGGCTTTTTCTTCACTATTTAATAACAGTTGGCTGGACATATGTGCTAAGGATATTTATTCCTATATATATATGGGTTACCAGATTTTATGTATGTAAAAGTGTCAGGTTTTGAAAATCCATCCGGATGCCTGGATATGTCCTCTAAAAAGAGGCCATGTCCAGGTAAATCCGAACATCTGGTAACCCTATATATGTACATAATTGATTTAAATTGCAGATGGTAATGCATGGGTCATTTATGCTTTATTATAGAACAGAAGAGTTATTTTTGATTGATTATTGATATCTATTTAACCTGTGTGGTGTTCACTAACTTTAAATATGAACGCCAGCCTTTGACATGGCGTAAGGGCTCAGATGTAAAGTTAGGTGCATGCTTAAGGTTAGGCGTGTGTCTGCCGACTTAAGCTCTCTCCTATAACAGCAATTTCACATGCGACTGCTGTTAGAATTGGCCCTTAGGGCTGGATTCAGTAAATGGCACCCAGAGTTAAACACTGTCAAGATCCACACTAAATGTAAAAGATGCTCTAACTTTGGTAGTTGGGTGTGCAAATCCAAATCCGTTATAGCCAAAAAATAGTCTTAAAGACATTTGGAGCATTGAGACTAAGCAGCAGATTTCTGCGTCTCAATGGCCACGAATTTGGAATTGGAGAATGAGATGTACAGCTTCAGCATCTATGAGACAGACCTGGTTTTTCTGGTTGCATAGATCTTTTTGGACCCCTGTTAGGTTACAAGGGTTAGACAGTTCTAAATCTAATAGATGCTGGCATCTATTAGATGCCGGCATCTATTAGATGCCAACTTGATGTAGGGACATTGGATCATTTTCTCTATCATTGTCCCTTGATACTCAAATTCTGGAAATTCATTTGGGGTCAAATTATCACAATATTGGACGTTACACTAGCATTATCATATGATATAGTATTATTTGGAACGATTTTAATACCCAAAAAAACCAATTACTTCAAATCAAAACAAATTGCAACTCATCATGGCAGGAGTAGCCATGCAATTGATAATGAAAAACTAGAAAAGTTGGGATAACTTAAATTATAGTTTCAGGTGGGAATCCCTATGCCAGATTTATTAATCATAGTAAATTTAAGGAAATTTGGGGCCCATTAACAAAATATTGTAAGATATGAATATGAATTATTATCATTATTATTACTACTATTATTTCCCTTTGTTTCATGAATGAACATTATACATATCCAGGTGGGAGGGGGGAGGGAAGGGGGGATAAAATAGTTTTATATTTTATTGTTGGAATAGAGTGCAATATGGTATGTTACTTGAATGTTCATGTGATTGCACTTTGTATTTGATATAAAAAAATGAATAAAGAATTTTAAAATAAAGCCCAAATACGCTATAACAGTGTATTGCAAACTGTGCCGTGAAGGATTCCTGGTGTGCCTCGAGATGCCGGCGAGGAGGGGAAGTGCTGGCTCCGGCTGACTGCTTACAGGACGTGCCTCTCGCGGCGAGAGGTACATCCTGTAATCAGCCAGCCGGTGCCTGCGCCTCTCCTCGCCGGCGCCTCTGTTCCTTCTCCTCACCTCTTCTTCTGCAAGCCCCACCCCCCTTACCAGCAGTAATAGGAGGCTCAGGGCTGTTTCAAGTTTCAAGTTTATTCGTTATTTGATTAATCGCCTATCACAGTTACTAAGCGATGTTACATAAAATATTAATATAGGGTAAACAAAAACAAAGATATATATAAAAAATATAAAATCTTTTAAAAATAGACAAATTACAACAGGAAACAGAGGGTAGGGGTGAAGGGCCACTACTCGGACTGGATGGGGGTCACGAGTGGTGTTCCGCAGGGCTCAGTGCTCGGGCCGCTGCTATTTAATATATTCATAAATGATCTAGAAACAGGCACGAAGTGTGAGATAATAAAATTTGCGGACGATACAAAACTATTTAGTGGAGCTGGGACTAAAGAGGAATGCGAAGAATTGCAAAGGGACTTGAACAAATTGGGGGAATGGGCGGCGAGATGGCAGATGAAGTTCAACGTTGAGAAATGTAAAGTATTGCATGTTGGAAACAGAAACCCGAGGTACAACTATACGATGGGAGGGATATTATTGAATGAGAGCAACCAAGAAAGGGACTTGGGGGTAATGGTGGACATGACAATGAAGCCGACGGCACAGTGCGCAACAGCCGCTAAGAAAGCAAATAGAATGCTAGGCATAATCAAGAAGGGTATTACAACAAGGACAAAAGAAGTTATCCTGCCATTGTATCGGGCGATGGTGCGCCCGCATCTGGAATACTGCGTCCAATATTGGTCTCCGTACCTTAGGAAGGATATGGCGTTACTCGAGAGGGTTCAGAGGAGAGCGACACGCTTGATAAAAGGGATGGAAAACCTCTCATACGCTGAGAGATTGGAGAAACTGGGTCTCTTTTCCCTGGAGAAGAGGAGACTTAGAGGGGATATGATAGAGACTTATAAGATCATGAAGGGCATAGAGAGAGTAGAGAAGGACAGATTCTTCAAACTTTCGAAAAATAAAAGAACAAGAGGACACTTGGAAAAGTTGAAAGGGGACAGATTTAAAACGAATGCTAGGAAGTTCTTCTTTACCCAACGAGTGGTGGACACCTGGAATGCGCTTCCAGAGGGAGTAATAGGGCAGAGTACAGTACAGGGGTTTAAGAAAGGATTGGACAATTTCCTGCTGGAAAAGGGGATAGAGGGGTATAAATAGAGGATTACTGCACAGGTCCTGGACCTGTTGGGCCGCCGCGTGAGTGGACTGCTGGGCATGATGGACCTCAGGTCTGACCCAGCAGAGGCATTGCTTATGTTCTTATGTTCTTATTTAAGGGTAATATACAAAGGGAAAGGGAAAACAAAATAGTTTATTAGGAGTATAATACACAGTTGAACAAAATGGACAACAACTATAAAGAGCAATTGGCTTTTCAGCCGTAGCCCCGAAATTAGAGCGCCAGCAGCACGCCGCTTTATAACATCATGATTGACTAATGGGAATGCCTCTGACCCACCCATGCCCCTCCCTTTTCAGTTAAATATCTAACATTCACTTCAGAGAATTAAATATTCAAGCAGTGACCTCAGCATTGCCGCTGTAGAAATTAAACCTTTTTTCCAACAGACTAATGCACCCATGTCTTCATTGGTCATAGGTTCATAACTTTTCAGTTTTATAATATGTTCTTAGCCTTTCTCTTTCAAAACACTTTATAATAATTTATTATAAATAATTAGTTCTTTCTTTTAGTAATACTCATCTGAGAATCAACAGCAGCTTTAATTTCTACAGAGGTCACTGCTCGAATATTTGGTTCCCTGAAGTGAATGTTGGATATTTAGCGATTAGTGAGATACTTCAGGGACAAGATATAAGTGCGTTTGAGATTTCCTCCCTTTTGAGTGGCATACTATGAAATTTAGGTGCGCATGCTATAGAATAGGGCGTAGGGCAGATGTGCACGTAATTCCTAATTAGTGCCAATTTACTCCAATAATCGATTGTTAGCACCTAATTGACTACTTTCAGTGCGGACCTAGGATCTGAGTCCAAATTTGAGCACTCTAGAATCTAGGAGATAGCGCCCATAAGTGTTGCTCTTAATTTTTGGCACATTTTCTTGAATCTACCCCCTAAATAGGGTAGTCGTTCCTCACATCTCGAAGGCACATCTTGCGTCAACTAGAGATTGTGCATTCTTTTATTTAGTTCCGCGGTTATGGAATAACTTGCCCATAAACTTGAGAAAAGAAGAATCATATATAAATTTTAAAAGACATTTAAAAGCACTTTTTTTTTTCAATTGGCTTTCTTAACTTAGAATAGAGCTTGGGACTGTGATCTGTGTTTATGTAATGATTAATTTTGTAATGGAAAATTTATAGCTATATGTATTAATTATGGTTCATTGAGATTTGATTGTTTTATTGTTTTACCATTAGAATTGTTATTATTGAGATGTTGTTTGTTATATATTTTATGAAATTAAAAAAAATAATTTTTTAAAAACTTTTGTTCTTAGGGCTCCTTTTACTAAGGTACGCTAGCGTTTTTAGCACGCGCTGAAAATTACCATGTGCTAACCCCCACGCTACTCGTAAAAACTAAAGTAAACTAAACTAAACCTTAGGTTTGTATACCGCATCATCTCAACATTCGCATAGCTCGACACAGTTAACAAGAATTAGGGTGGAAAGGAACTTCAGTGGAGGGAAAGATGAAGAGGAAATTTAGAGGACTAGAGTAAACAGAGAGGGAGGAAGAGTTACATTTTTGAGAATAACCAGGTTTTCAGATGTTTACGGAAGAGTTGGAGGGAGCTCTGATTCCTAAGAGGGGAGGTAAGGTTGTTCCAGAGCTCAGTGATTCTAAAAGGGAGGGAGGAACTTAGTTTTCCTACAAGGGAGACGCCTTTTAGAGAGGGAAAAGAAAGTTTCAGTTTTTGGGTGGATCTGGTGGAACTGGGGTGAGAGGAGTTCCAAGAAAGAGGAATAAAGCGGGGGAGGATGCCGTGTAGGATCTTGAAAGTAAGGCAGGCACATTTGAAGTGGACTCTGGAGATTATCAGAAGCCAGTGGAGCTTGGACAAAAGCGGTGAGACGTGGTCGAATTTGCTTTTTGCGAAGATAAGCTTAGCAGCTCAGTGGTGGCGTTAGCGTCTAGCGTGCACAGCAATTTAGCGCCTGATAAACGTGCGCTAAAACCGCTAACGCAGCTTAGTAAAAGGAGCCCCTAATCTTTCCTTTTCTATTTTTAAATGGAGTTCTTTTCTTGATGAATGCGAACCATACATTGTAAACCGCATGGATCCTTTTAGGCCGTTATGCAGTATATTTTTAATAAACATAAATGCTTAAAGCTGACAACAGCTGTGCTGCTGAATATCGCCCTCATAATTTCACAGCTTTTTTTTTTTTTTAAGTGTTTTCAGAAGATAGTAACATCTGGATTTCAAAACATAATTTAAAGAATTGATTTATGTAAAGGACGTTTACAAGACTCCCCAAACTCTTTAATTGCTAATGCTTGCTATGTTGAGTAAAATATTGGTCAAGTCATGGTCTTATAGCCCACCTCATTCCACTGGCTTTGACTGCTGGAGCATTAAAACTTACAAATTTAATAGAAAATATATGTTTCTAGTGGCTTTCAGTGAAAATTAGCTAATTCATGCTTTATTTTATTTCCAATTACTCCTGGTTATCATGTCTTACAAATTACAAGTTTGTAAGTAACATAACATAAAATTTCTGGAGATGTTCCTCATTTCCAAAAGCCTAAGGGCCTCTTCTATCAAACTGCGCTAGCAGCTTTTAGCGCAGAGAGCCGTGCTGAAAGGCCTGCACTGCTCCCGACGCTCATAGGAACTCTATGAGCGTCGGGAGCTGCGCGGGCCATTCAGCGCGGCTCACTGCACTACAAACTGTTAGCGCAGTATGATAGAAGAGGCCCTAAGTTAAAGCAATTTTAAAATTAGTGATAATCTAACACAAAAAATAAATAAATAGAAATGCCATACATAAGTTTTCACATCAGTGCTGAGCACTGCTTTAAATTGCAAGTTATTTTGCAAATATTTGTCTGGCAACAAGATTTTTTAGAGAATTCTACATTTGTTTGAAATAACATAAAACGTCAACAACATTTCTGCATGTAGCACCAGGATCACTGCTCAGCTTTGTGCGTGAGGAGTTATACTAACAAAACTAGGTGACAATCCCAACGCAAAAGTCAGGTGTGGATCCGCACTGGTCTATAATATTGTGCATATTTTAAGGAAACCCTCCTGACTCATCCATGCTCCTCCCATAGCCACTGCAGATCTGCTCAGAAACACTTAGACACTATTCTGTAAATGGGCGTGTGTCTGTTTTCCAGTGGATCTGCCATTTCTGCTCCATTTTGATGCTTTGCATCCATTAAAATGTTGTACTGCTCTGAAAATTTGGCACAGAACTAGGCCTATCATTCAGCACCATATTTTGAATTTCTCCCCAGGTTATAGAATGTAAGAATATAGACTAGACTTAAAGTTTACAGTAGCCAAATTTCAAGGGGAGCCATGGTGTATGGTCTGTCACTGGAATGACTTGGCTTGATGCGGAGATTTGAAAATGTGAATGAAGTGCCATGACTAAGGTGACCATACATCCCATTTTGAACGGGACCGTCCCGTTTTTGGATCCCCTGTCCCGTTGTCCACACACACAGCTTTGGGACGCCAAAATGTCCTGTTTTCAGGGACAGCGTCCCGAAGTTGTGCGCGGGGACGAGACCAGCGATCGCTTCCTGTCCCTCCCTGCCGCACAAAAAAAAAAGCCTCTCTCCTGGCCCAATTTAACCCCCCCCCCCCCCGGTCCACTGCCGCTGCTGCTCTGCTTACCTCCCTGCTGCTAATCGCGCCCAGAAGCCTTCTTCCCAACTTCAATTCTGACGGAGAGGACATTCTGGGCCAGCCAGGCAGCGATTGGCTGGCCTGGAACGTCCTCTCCGACATCAGAATTGACGTCGGGAAGAAGGCTTCTGGGCGCGATTAGCAGCAGGGAGGTAAGCAGAGCAGCAGCGGACCGGGGGGGTGTTTAAATCGGGCATGGAGGGAGGCTTTTTTTTTTCCGTGGCAGGGAGGGAATGATGTAGGCAGGCAAGCTGGCTTTGGCGCAGCAGGGAGGTAAGTAGGTAGGTAGCTAGGCAGGCTAGCAGGCTGGCTTCAGGGGTGGGAGTGGGACAAAGTCTGGAAGGCAGCGAGGGGGACATAGGAAGAAAGCATTGGGGGCACTAAGGACATAGGAAGGAGGCACTGAGGGCACTAAGGACATAGGAAGGGGCACTAAGGACATGGGAAGGAGGCACTGGGGGCACTAAGGACATAGGAAGGAAGGGGGGAGGGAATAGAAAGGGAAAATTGTTGGGCCCGAGTGCAGAAAGAAAGAAATGAAAGAAAGGATACACAGTCAGAAGGAAATGCAACCAGAGACTCATGAAATCACCAGACAGCAAAGGTAGGAAAAATGATTTTATTTTCAATTTAGTGATCAAAATGTGTCAGTTTTGAGAATTTATATCTGCTGTCTATATTTTGCACTATATTTGTCTATTTTTCTACAGTTACTGAGGTGATATTGCATATTTTAAAGTCATCTGCCTTGACATCTTTGAAACCCCCCCAAATATAAATGATAATTAACTTTCTCTGCATATAGTGTGCTTTGTAGTTTTTAAAAAAATTTTTGGTTACCATTATGAATTAATAAGATATTATGTGTACATAAAAAATGAATGGAAGAAATTGGGACCGGGATTGGGAGCGGGGCTAGGGTGGGATTGGGGCATGGCTGACAATTAATAGATGTCCCCTTTTGATGAAAAAAATAAATGGGCACGTTAGCCATGACACCACAGCCATACAGAGGCCAGATCAGACTGAGCCTTAAGCCCAAAGACCAGACAGAATCAAAAATGCCTGTATAGAGAAGGTATCTGCTACAGAGATTATGAAGTTACATTACATTACATTACATTAGGGACTTCTATTCCGCCTATACTTTGCAGTTCAAGGCGGATTACAAAAGAGCTAACTGGACATTTCCAGTGAAGTTACAACAGTTTTGGGGGGGGGGGTTTTGGTTACAAGGGAGGAGAGGTACCTCCTTTTTCAAATCACTTTTTAACTTGAAGAAATTTCTGAGTCAGTAATTAAAGGAAGGTAATGGTCCCTAATACTGGTGATGTGGTGGTGGATGTGTGAACTTCAAAATCAGAGCCTCATTTACCAACCTATACTAATGAGCTAACACACATTAACTCAAGTGCCTAGTTGGTAAATAGACTTCACTGTGAATAATGGAGCATGCACTGTTTAATGTGAACTAATATGTGTTAATTGGTTGTTGCATGTTAGTTTGTGAGACCCCCAAGTTGACAGGCCTGAAAGTTATTTTTCTGATCTTTTTGAAGTCATTTTTTAAAATCCATTTCTAATTTGAAAACGCAGAAGCAAATTTGCAGATTCACCTTGGATTTGTTAAAAAAATCCAAATCTAACTTTTTAGTTCCTTGCTCTGCAGAGAGTTTATTAAATTTAGAGTGGATAGCGTAGCTGGTTTTAAGAAGGGTTTGAACAATTTCCTGGAGGAAAAGTCCATAGTCTGTTATTGAGAAAGACATGGGGAAGCCACTGCTTGCCCTGGATCGGTAGCATGGAATGTTGCTACTCTTTTGGGATTTTAGCCAGGTACTAGTGACCTGGATTGGCCACCGTGAAAACAGGCTACTGGGCTTGATGGACCATTGGTCTGACCCAGTAAAGCTATTTTTATGTTTTTATGCAAAACAATTTTAAAAAATACATCAATATGGTTAGTTTATTAAAAACAACCTGGGAATTAAAGCAATGGATTTCATCAGTACCATATAAACCTTCATGTCCTTGAATGGGTCTCGGTTTCACAAAATCCACCATGAATGTCCCTGGCATGTCATGGGCATAAATTTGTCATAACAGATTTAAAATTACAGTACTCTGAACACCAGATATGTCTGAGGGCCTCAAGAAACGGAGGCTAAATAGAGAGAACTTTGCTAGGATTTTTTTTTTTTTAAGGGAAGAATAATATTCCTTGAATAAGAATAGAATGGTTTAACTAAAGTAACAATCAGACACAAGCTCCTGCATTCATCATCATCATTGCTTATTTATCCTACCTTAGGAGTTCACAGTGTTTTACAATAGGTTAGAAAATTACAACTAAGAAGACATATATTAGAACAGGGGTCTCCAAAGTCCCTCCCCGAGGGCCAAATCCAGTCAGGTTTTCGGGATTTCCCCAATGAATATGCATTGAAATCAGTACATGCACATAGATCTCATGCATATTCATTGGGGAAATCCTGAAAACCTGACTGGATTCGGCCCTCGAGGAGGGACTTTGGAGACCCCTGTATTAGAAGGTTAACATGCAGAAAGGCATAATAAGTTAGGACATGAAACACAACAATACAGTATTAAAAGAGTTATTTTTTCCCCCTGTTTATGAAACCCCGTTAGGCTTTTTTATCGCCGGCTCTTGTAGTAAAACCTCTGATGTTAACACCGCCGCAACTGGTGCTAAAAAAAACCTAATATAAAAGGGAGCCTTCATTTTTTTTGTCAGTACCAACACATAAAAAACTCTTTAACAAAAGTCATCGACTGACATTTTCAATATAAAAACCACTGCCAAGCACATTTCAGGTGATATCTTGCTTCTTATTGCTTCCAGTATTGCAGAGTTAGAGCACAATATCAAGTTTCAAGTTTATTTGATATACCGCCTATCATTACGTGACATTGCTGGAAAAGGCACATAAGAAATTGATGCCAAGTTCTCAAGAATAGAGAATAGCTTCTTTTTAGACCTGCTGGCAATTAGCATAGTCATGCGTTCTATTAAAAAAAAAAATTAAAAAAAAAGCCCATGAATCTGCAGTCTCCAGTCATATATCATGTTATTGACTGCCCATAAAATAGTACTCAGACGGAACCACAGCTTGAAAAGTGAGCTCTATTTCAGATATTGGTCTGATTGCTGCTTCAATGACAAAAACAAAACAAGTCCAACAAAAGCTGCAGTAAAAATGAGTGACCAAACAGAAAACAAAAGAAACTGCAGGCGAAATGTACAAGATGCAGGCTATATTTATTATATCAAAATATCAATGTGGTTAAACATTACCACCCTTTCAACAAACTTAAGGACCCGACACGGTCCGTGTTTCGGTAAACATGTCTTCTTCAAGGGCCCAGGGTTGTTAAGGTCTGACTTAAACCACAAATATAAAAACAACAATGGTAAACATGAGCCTGTTAAAACTATAAAAAGAGTGCCCGCCGACAACCTCAGCGAAAAACTTCCACCCTAGGGTTGAAAGGGTGATAATAACATAGTAGATGACAGCAGATAAAGACCCGAATGGTCCATCCAGTCTGCCCAACCTGATTCAATTTAAATTTTTTAAATTTTCTCTCAGCTATTTCTGGGCAAGAATCCAAAGCTCTACCCGGTACTGTGCTTGGGTTCCAACTGCCGAAATCTCCGTTAAAACCTACTCCAGCCCATCTATACCCTCCCAGCCCCTGAAGCCCTCCCCAGCCCATCCTCCACCAAATGGCCATATACAGACATAGACCATGCAAGTCTTCCCAGTAACTGGCCTAGTTCAATATTTAATATTATTTTCTAATTCTAAATCTTCTGTGTTCATCCCACGCTTCTTTGAACTCAGTCACAGTTTTACTCTCCACCACCTCTCTCGGGAGCGCATTCCAGGCATCCACTACCCTCTCCATAAAGTAGAATTTCCTAACATTGCCCCTGAATCTACCACCCCTCAACCTCAAATTATGTCCTCTGGTTTTACCATTTTCCTTTCTCTGGAAAAGATTTTGTTCTACGTTAATACCCTTCAAGTGTTTGAACGTCTGAATCATATCTCCCCTGTCTCTCCTTTCCTCTAGGATATACATATTCAGAGCTTCCAGTCTCTCCTCATACGTCTTCTGGCGCAAGCCTCCTATCATTTTCGTCGCCCTCCTCTGGACTGCCTCAAGTCTTCTTACGTCCTTCGCCAGATACAGTCGCCAAAACTGAACACAATACTCCGCATTGATATTTTGATATAATAAACATAGCCTGCATCTTGTACGTTTCGCCTGCAGTTTCTTTTATTTTCTGCTGCTTTAATGAGCCATAATTTTAGTGATTTTCTGAAGATGGGCAGACTCCGACCTAGTTTAATTTTAAATGCCAACGGAGTCCTTTTAGTAAATTTCACCGTTGCTAATTTCAACCATGTTTAAGTTTCAAGTTTATTATATATTTGATATTCCACCTATCATTACATCTAGGCGGTTTACAATAAAAATACATGTGCTGGTGAAAACATGCTCTACATTTACCTCACAGCCTTTGCACTTACCGCCCGCCCCCCCGCCCTTTTAAAAACCACAGAAGCTGTGTGTAGCGCAGGCCGGTGCGCTGAATGCTCTGTGCTTCTCCCGCCGCTCATAGGAACTCTATGAGTATCAGCGGCAGCGCAGAGCATTCTGTGTGCCTGCCGGCTCTAAAAAAACACTTTTGCAGTTTTGTAAAAAGGGGGTGGTTTAGTGTGTTTTAATTTTTGCTGTTAAGGTATGTTAAGTGCAAAGATAGATTTTTTTTTTAAACTGAGATTTATTTTAGAGCTCTGAAGTCAAATGATGTTAATATTTGATTTTTAATTTTGTCTCATAGAAAGAGCCCGGGATTACCTGCATAAGACTGGAAGGTTTATTATTATTGGAGGAATCATCTCCCCAGTTCACGACTCTTATGGAAAACAGGTGAATAGCTCAAAATATATTTATCTGACTCATTTTTCTTTCCCCCACTTACTCACCCCCCCCCCTCCTTTTTTATTAATTAATTAAATCAGCAGTTTTCTCCCATTTCTGTCTATTTCAGCTTGGTCAGTCATGACTGTGATCCGACAACTACTTGGCGGTTTCTCCTTATTTTATAAGACCCCCAGTCCCACTCCAGCATAGGGTTGGGTTATTGTAGGGCTGGGGACCATGTATGAGTGTGCCTTCTGGAACCCTGCCACCAGGTGTCACGCTTAAGCAATGATCATAACTTCCTAACTCCCAGCAGCATCCCAAAAGACCAGACTCAAGGATCAAATCTACAGGACATTGTACAACACTTCCTACCTGGTCCACAAGGCTGGCTTTTCCCCTTATAGTCTTTTCTTTTATTAACCTCTCTCCTCTTTCTGTTCTCTCTTAACTGTCCTCTTTCTTCCTTCTCTTCCTGTCCGTTCTCTATTTTTCTCTCTCTTATTTATAGGATATTCTTGGAAAAATATTGATGAACTGCTGTCAATTTGCAAAACTACTAAGGTAGCAATTCCAGACACAGGGCAGGGTTAACCCTTGAATGGGTCTTCGGCAAACAAGCAAGAAGGGTTACCATATTTTGATAAGAAGCTCCACTTTTGGACTTCTGCTGATTGGATAACAGTGCACAGACGGCAGGGAGAATAGACACGCCTCTGCAAGCAGTGTTGGCTCTGGCCCCCTGGCCCCACTCTTCTTTCAGCTAGCAACTCATTTAAAACAGCAAATATGCCATAGTATTCATTGGCATAGCAAATCTGAGAGGGCTCCTCCTAAACATTTAGCCCTAGGCATATGCCTAGTTTCCCTATGCCTTGACCAGATATAGTCACACAAAGCCCTGCCAAATACATCAAGAATTTAAACAATAATTATCCAAACCAGTTCAATAAGGTTTTAAAACAGAACCAATCAAAGGATTTAACATGGTTTACAGTGTGTAATGCAAAAAGGTTTCTCAGGTGATGTTCTGAGGGTCTCAGTTCTAAAGGCTTTTCTGCATCTGTGGGTTAAAAACTATCTTAGAAGTAATGCATGGGTTTTGTCTTTCAGGGCCTGGTATCTAGCCGGCATCGTCTAACCATGTGCCAGCTGGCTGTGCAGTCCTCAGACTGGATCAGGTAGGAGTGAAATAACTTGCCTTATGCCACAGGCATTTTAGACAACTGCCCATAAAAAAAGCTAAAAGAGAGACTTGCCTGTATGCAGTAGCATAGTAAGGGGGGGGGGGGGGCAGACTGCCTCGGGTGCCATCTTCACGGGGGTGCCAGTGCCTCCTCTCCGCCCCCTGCGTATGTCTTGAAATGTTTGCCAGTGCAAGCAGCATCTTCCACTTGCTGCTTTGCCGGCCTCGGTTCCCTTCTGACGCATGGTGCGGTGATGCCGGGTGCCAACCTAACCTCGCTGCGCCACTGCCTGTGAGATTCATAATTTAGGTTATGCTGCTTGTAAATGCTATCTTTCAGTCTGCAGTGAAAAGCTTGGGGTATATCTCACCATTTCTTTTTTTTTTTTTTCTAGTTCAAACTTTTTATATGTATCAATTACAAATTTAACAATATAAATATAATATAAAGATTCTATAAATGGCACCTAACTGTGCCTATCCTCTAGGCAACGGTCCATGTGATGGTCAATCAACCGCTAGACATCCTTTATAGAATCATGCCTAGCAGGCGCCTAAGAGGACTTGGGCACTGCTAAGCATCCTAGACGTAGATGCCAGTACATTAGGCCAGGTTTTACTTGGCGTAATTTCCCGTCACCTAACTTGCACACCTAATGACATCCAAGTCAAATAGGCATCTTTAGACATCGGAGGGCGCCTCAGTCATCGCTAGGTGCCACGCAGATATCTGCGCTTAAGTTCAATTCTCAATTAAAATCATTTTTTAATTGATTTTTAATAGCTTGGTCACAGAGATTTAAGTTAGGCGTCACTAGGTGTCCACGATTAGGGCGCCTAGCGGCACCTAACCTAGGCACTCTTTATAGAATTTGTCCTTATGTGTCTTTTTGATGTTGTCAGGAGCTGGAAGTCAAGTGTATAGCCAGTGTTCTTCATTTAAAAGGGAGCATAACCTCTGGAGAAGAAAGACACATACCAGAAAAGGAGAGGGGTTCCTCCTAGTATATTCAGGGTAGCAAGTTCTATAAAATTCTTGTTGTCATTAAAAATTTAACAGAAAAACGTTGTCCTGCTAAATCAAAGTAAACACCATCTGCAGAAGTACTTTGTATAAGAAATAACCTTATTGTTGACTTTGCCAACGTATTCTAGTCCAAAACTTACTTTTTCTTTTGGTTTCCTTCTTCATGTCCTCTTAGCAGCCTTTCACTAGTAGATGAGATCTTTGCTGACATTCAGTAGCCATCTTGGGATGATACTGATGTAAAGATGATGATGCCTTTTTGAAACTTATAGTGATGAATGCTATTGTGAGGACCATAACCTAACTGTCTAGATTTAAAATTACTATCTCTGATAAAAATTAACTTTAGCCAGCTAAGACCTCTCTCTCACCTAACCAACCACACCTCTGGAGATGCCTTCCTTTCAACAGCTAAATATAGTCTTCTAGTGTAAAAGGGTAGCTATTTCTATGTTTCTATGTTTCTATGTGTCTAGTGGTCATGAACGCTAGGGTCTTGTATCTGAACCAGCAAGTTGCTTGCAGAAAACTGTCATCATGTTTTCCAAGTCCACCTCCTTCCCAGGGAGCTGCTCCTGCCCCCTCAGTTTGTTTTCTGTATGCAAGTTGCTCAGAAGTGGTTTTGACCTGCTCTGCTGTTTTATTATTTTGGGGTATTTTTCCTCAGTGATCTTTGGAGTCTCAGTGCCTAGAGGTTCCCACTTGGTGGGACCTCTGCCTGGGAGAAGACGCAGGTTTTCATGGCGGAAGTCTGCTGCTAGCAGGATCAGCTTTTGGGGACACCTAGCTAGCCAGCCTGCTGGTATTTTTTAGAGCTCAGGGGCTGTCTGCTGCGTAGCTGCTCGCATCCCTGATTCAGCTAGGAGCTTGAGCACAGGCTGTGTAGGCTCCTTTCTAGCTCAACCAGGACTAACAGCAGGCCAGCTGCGTGGTTCTCCCCCCTTTCGCAGCACACTTTTCTGGGGGTTGAGGTTCAGTCCAACCTTGGTCTTACTGGCAGCCAGAAGACCAGATTCGTCCAGTGAATCTATGAGACAAATCTCTTCTCCCTTTGATTCCAGCTGAAATCCTGTACAGAAGCAGGTAGGCATCATATGCCACAGCTACTGAAACCTCTGGGGGAAATCGGGGAGGGGGGGTCTAAAAGTTCATTTTGAGGGTTTCTGACCCCAGGTCCCCCTCTTTCAAAACCCAATTCCCTTTGATTTTTTTCCTTCAGTTGTTTATGGCACGATTTTTCTGGCAGCAGCTATCTTGGATTTTTAACAATCTTTTTTTTTTCCCTCCATCTGCCTCAAAACCCCTCAAAATCAACTGGGATGGATTCCTCAAGCCTTTTTACCCCTATACCCCGACAATCCAAAATCAAGGATATATTTTAAAAATTCACTTTAAGTGTTGTAGAATCAATATTAATATTAATTTTTAATGTTTATGTTCAAATAATTTTTATTAAAGATTCAAAAAAGTGCTAGAAATACACACAAGAAAACATAACTGATTTCTTACAAAGGTGCACAAAACAATTCCCTATCCCCAGCCCCCCCAAACCCCCAACCCACCCATCCCAAAATCTGAGGTTAAACATCAAATCCAGATCAAGCAACCCAAAAGGAGTACAACATCACAGATTCAGAAGTCGACTTCGAGCATGAGGAGTAAGATCCATCCAGAACAGTTCCCAGATCAAATAGAAGCAACGGCCTGGTCCTGCATCCAGAGTAGCAAAATGTCTACGTTCCAAGGAGGCATGAACTATCATCAATGATCGTCACTGAGCATAAGAGGGCAGAGTGGTAGATAACCAGTTAGTAAGTATGGCTTTCTTGCCCCTAAGCATCACTCTAGCAAGAAAAGCTGTCATTCCTTTTGGCTTTGGAGACATGATGGTATAATAGCGAAATAGTGCCTGAGGAGTAGGAGTCCATCGTCGGCCCCATAACGCAGAAACATAATGACCCAAGCCAGAATTGATGAATGCGAGGGCAAGACCATAACATGTGGCCCAAAGAGGCATGGGCCTGTGCACATTTAGGGCAAGTATGCACCGGCGTAATTCCCATCCGGTAAGCCCACATGGGCGATATAGTCTCAAAACAATCTTCAGTTGAAGTTCCCAATGAAGAACATTAGTGGACACCCGCCGCAAGTTCGTAATGACTTGTTGTAATTGAGAGGCAGTCAAAGAGCAGTGAAGGTCCTCCACCCAAGAAGTGGCCAACACCTCCAGATTAGGACCAGGTTGAGTATCATGGACGCTCACATGGTGAAAACGAAGAGGTATCGATTGCTGTGCAGATAAACTAAATAGTTCAGAAATGGCCTCTCTACAATCTTCTGTAAAAGTAGCAGCAGGCAAAGATTTAACATAATAATAATAATAATAATAACTTTATTCTTGTATCCCGCAATACCATGGAAGTTCAATGCGGTTAACAATAGAAGAGACTGTACATTTACAGCGATGATACATATTACAGTGTTATTACATTTACAAAGATGTTACATAAATAGCAGTAATAAAAAGGCATATATTAAAGAAGAGACTGTACGTATACAGCGATGTTCCATGTTAAAGCGGTGGTACATTTACAGTGATGTTAAATATGAGGCTATGAAAAGGCAGGGCAATTAGATAAAACAGAGCTTGAGAAAGAGAGGCCATAGTGGCTTGGGAGGGGGGCGTAGTCAGAGGGAATGGAGGCATGTCGAGGTCAGGAGGGTGCAGGGAAGGGGGGAAGGCAGCGTTAGCGGAATTTGTCGAAGAGGTAGGTTTTTAGTGACTTCCTGAACAGGTGGTAGGGTGGAGAGTTGGAGATGAGGGCGGTAAGGCAATTGTTCCATTTGCCCGCTTGGAATGCTAGGGTTCTATCAGTGAATCTCTTGTAGAGGCAGCCTTTTAGGGAGGGAAAGATGAATAGGTGGGCGTTTTGATAATAAGCAAAAAAATCTGCAGGCGGTAAGTCAAAGGTACATTGTAAATCAGAAAAAGAGGCCAAATGTCCCTCATCAATAAACAAATGAAAAAAATATTGTAATCCTTTATCAGCCCATCGCTGAAATGTTATACTGCGTATGCCAGGCAAGAAGTTACAATTGCCCTGAATCGGCAAGTAGGGAGAAGAAACAGAGGATAATTTCAAACACTGACAAACCCAGCGCCACGTCCGTCGTGCAGGGGCAAAATAGGGTAATGTGCCACCACTCGACGGAGAGCAGAAGCTGAAACATGCAATAAAAAACTAATATGATAAGGAGGTAACAGTGTTAACTCTATCTGAGTGGCAGTATAACAAGACGTACCTCTAAACCAGTCATTAATATGTCGCATCTGACAGGCCAGTGCATACCAGTGAACATTTAACATACCTTCCCCCCCCCCCTGTTCCCTGGGTAAACACAGCCTAGAAAAAGTCATATGAGGTCTTTTACATTGCCAAACATAACGCTGCAGGCCTCTAGTAAGTTGAATATTGTGAGTATGAGATAACAATAAAGGGAGAACCTGAAACCTATATAACCATTTGGGAAATAAAACCATGTTAAACAGAGCCACCCTTCCTGCCACCGATAAAGGGAAAGTGGACCAAGTTTTAAGGGAGTTCAAGGTATCTGCCAATAGGGGATCGATATTACAAGCATATAAAGTAGTGATATCCCGAGGTAACCATATCCCCAAATATTTAATCGAGGTGAGGGCCCAGGAAAAGGGAAAATTGCCCTCCCAAGTGTCTTGTATGGTAGCAGGACACGCTAACGCGTGAGATTTATGGTAATTTAACGTAAAACCTGAGTAAAATCTAAATTCTTCGAGAGAGTGTAAAAGATGAGTAATAGAAGTACCAGGGTGCGTTAAAGTAAAAAGTAGGCTAACACCTTTACTGTGTGATCAGTAAATGTGAGCCCCAAGATTCCAGGGTCCTGAATGATTGTATGCAGGAAAGGTTCCAAATAGAGCAAAAACAAAAGGAGGGGCAAAGGACAACCCTGTCTAGTACCCCGTCCTATTGGAAAACTGTCCGTAATTACATCATTTACCAATAAACGCGCCGCCGGGGATGCATAGAGAGTACATATCGCCCGAGCATACCAACCCGTCATCCCCAAATAGTCCAGCACCTCGAATAGATAGGTCCAGTACACCTGATCAAAAGCACGGGCTGCATCTAAACTAAGCATCAACAAAGGGATATCTTGAGAACTAGCATGAGCAAGAGTCAAAATTGCCTTACGAACATTATGCACCACCTGCCGTCCTTTCACAAATCCTACCTGTTCCGACCCAATAAGTCGCAGAAAAATAGAGGAAAGCCGATCTGCCAAAATTTTAGCCAAAATTTTAATATCAACATTAAGGAGCGAAATGGGACGATAGGACTCGGGGGTGGTCGCCTCCTTGCCCGGTTTGGGGATTAGTGTAATCAAGGCCTCATTAGCCCCTGTAGGGAACTCCCCCTGATCTATAACTTGATGATAATAATCACGCAAGGGGACTCCAAGCTGAGAAGACAACAACTTGGAAAACTCAGCAGTAAAGCCATCTGGCCCAGGAGCCACATAATTCCATTGAATCAGGATAGCCTTCTGTAATTCTTTAATAGTAATAGGTGTATTCAGATAGTCTATATCCTGGTTTGTCAAAGTCAGCAAACCAGAATCCTCAATATAATCCTGGGCAAGAGGCTCAGCCCCCAAGTCCACCCTCCTGTACATACCCCCAAAATAATTCAAAAAGATTCCCGCAATTTGCTCAGTGGTATGCTGTAATCTTCCCAAACCATCTTTTAAACCTAAAACAAATCTTTGGCCCTTCGGCCGTTTTGTTAACTGAGCAAGTAATTTCCCTGATCAGTTCCCATAGCGATGGTATTTAAACTGCTGATAAAATAACATCTTAACCTTACGTTCATGAATGTGGGAATTAAGAGCCATTTCAATGGAAAGTAAATTTTCCTTTGCAACTGTAGTCGGAAATTTTGTATAATGATGCTTAGCTGCCACCAAGTCTCGTTCTAGACGGAGAATTCCCTTAGACAATTTTCTATTTCTAGCAATAACGTAGGCAATACAATCGCCCCATAGGACAACTTTAGCAGTATTCCAGAATAAAGCAGGGGTACAACGATGTTGACCATTAAATTCCAAAAACTCATCCCATTTAGTTTGCAAAAAAGTTTGAAAGTGGGTATCTTGAAACAAGTAGCTAGGAAAACGCCAACGAGCCGGGCCTCTGAGACCAGAGCCCACATTCACATGCACCCAAATCAAAGATTGATCTGAGATAATAGAGGGACCTATAACCGCTGAGTCTACATTTAAAAAAGAATGTATGGTAGTGAGAATGTAATCTATTCTAGAAAGCGTTCCATGTGCACGCGACCGATGTGTATAATCGCGCTCAGTAGTATGGAGCAAACGCCAGGGGTCAACCAAATCCAATGCTGCGCAGAGGTAAGGAATACCTCGAGTCCGTGAACCCCCCTGATTCAATCCAGACGAAGAGTGGTCAGAGCCTGGATCTAAGACCTGGTTATAATCTCCAGCTACAAACACCAGTTCTGTTACCCATTCCAGCAGCAACGCAGTTAAGCGTTCGAAAAAAGAGTGATCATATACATTGGGTGCATACACATTCAAAAGGTAGAACGAATAAGCACCCACCGTCAAATGGAGCAATAAATAGCGGCCCTAGGGATCACTATCTATAAGGCAGGCTTTGTAAGGTAGAGATTTATGAATCAAAACAGCTACTCCCGCTCATTTCTGTGGCGAAGAGGCCGCAAAAACTATCCAGGTCCTATTCAGCTTGGAATGTTCGATATAGGTCAAGCATATTTCCTGCAAACAAACAATGTCCGCCCAATGCCGTTTTAATTGATTTAAAATTTTTGTTCTCTTAATGGGGGATGTTATACCAGAAACGTTCCACTAAATTATTCTGATCGCATGTGCTGAGATCTTAATAGGGAGTGAATGAATATTATATGTAAGTATACAAGTGAAATGATCTCATCTCGGGTTCCCAGCCTAACCCAAGATGACAGGAAAAGGAGGACCTGGATTACAAAACACAAATATACTATGTGAGCAAGAATCAAACACATGATCTTGGTCCACCAGAAAATATAAAACCTCAGACAATCCCCAACCCATCCCAACTCCATCCCCTCACCCACTCATCCCCCTGTACCACACAACCCCTCCAGAAAAAACACAACCCCAGACCCACTCGAAAGTGGCTCTGTGGACGTGTTAGGGCACGAAAAGATGACCCCCCCCCCCCCCCAGGCCCCGAGTCAAACAAGTGCATTGCAGAGTAAAGTAATCACAATAGCAAGAGCAACAATATTAGAACCACCTAAAAATAAAAGAACACAAGGCGGCAATATAACAAACAATGAATCCTTCATATAGAGTAAGATATATTCCACTCTGAATGTAATCAAGTAAGCGCAGAGGATGGGAGCAGATGGGTATTAAGATAATTGGCTGCCTCCAAAGAAGAATCAAAAGTGTGCCACTGGCCCTGATGGTGGAAGCGCAAAATAGCAGGATATAGGAACATAAACTGACATTTCTTCTCAGCAAGAGTGGAGCATAAAGAGTAAAACAGTTTCCATTTTTCAGTCAATGCCGCTGAATAATCTTGAAAAATCCAGACTTCCGAGTCGCCAAATTTCAAAGTGTCTCTAATTTGTTTATATTTCCTCAAGATTTCTACTTTATGATTGCAATTTAACAATGACCAACCGCGGCCACGCTTTCTGTTTCGTTTCCCTGTCCAAACGATGGGTGCGCTCCAAACAAATCTGGCCCATACCCTCCCGCAGAGGAAAAGTGTCTCTTAGCCAACCTTCCAAGGAGTGCAAGAGGGAAGGGCCTGCTACAGTCTCAGGGATTCCTAGGAAATGCAGATTAGACCTGCGAGATCTATTTTCCAGGTCTTCCAATCTCTCAGCCTGCTTACGGGTAAGATCTTGTATTTCCAACAAAGTTACCGCTTGTGCCTCCTGCGTGTTATCCAGACGGGAGACCCGCACTTCCAAATCAGTAGTACGGCGATTGGTGTCCGTTAACATGGTCTCCAACTGCTGCAATTGAGCAGATAAATGTTCATTGCCGGGCTGCATCGCTAACGCGACCGCTTATGTGATAGCATTCAGCGCCTCTGGGGAAAGCTGACTAACCTCTGCCGAGGTCCCCGGTGCCATTTTGTCTGCTACTGGAGTCGGGCGGTCCCAATCTTTCTTCGCGGTGCGGGTGGCCATAGGAAGTGCCGGCGATTTCAAAAATTTGTCCATATGCCAGACAAGAACTAGCGCTGTCTCCCGGCCGGAGTGGATGTGGGACAAGGCGGAAGAAATATGTAATTGACAACCCGGGGCCCGGGAGCGCAGGCAAGAATCGTCCACCGGAGCCTATCGCATCATGTGACCCCCCAATTTTTAATGTTTAATACCCAGCCTGAAACCAAAGAAGAGACTGCAGAGATGATGTACAAAAATGCCAAGTCTTTAAAGTACAGTACTCCAGGAACACCCGCAAATTTCTAAAAAATTACGAATGCAGTTTTAAGTCTGTAAAAAAGCAGGAGAGGGTAGCTGGGGTGCTGGTGGGTGCAGTAAATCATACCCGGTATGCTGCAGGGGGGGGAGGAGGAGGAATTGGCTGTGCAGAAGGCTGATTGGCTGACCGGGGGGGGGGGACAGGAGAGGAGGAGGAATCGACTGTGCAGAAGGCTGATTGGCTGACCAGGGGGGGGAGAGGAGGAGGAATTGGCTGTGCAGAAGTCTGATTCGCGGACTCATTCCCTGACCGGAAGAGGCAGTCAGAAAATACCGTGAATAACAGTCCGTGAATCACAAATTTGCAGGGGAACACTGTAAATAAAACATTTGTATCCAAAGAATAGTTCTCTTTAGGTTAGAAACCTGGACCCGACACGGTCCATGTTTCGATAAACACTTTTTCCTCAGGCCACTTTGGTTCTCAAAAGTAGTAGCTGAGAAGGTAAGGAATAAGAGTTTAGCTTTCATAAACTACAAAAGATCGCAGAAAGAGGAAGACAAGCAAAAATATCTGGAAAAGTTAAGAGAGGCTGCTTGAGTAGTCAGGAAAGCAAAGATGCAAATGGAAGAAAAAAATAGCTGACAGTAAAATGGGGAAACAAGACATTTTGTAGATATATCAGTGATAGGAAGAAGTGCAAAAGTGGCATTGTGAGACTCAAAGGTGAAGGGAAGAAATATGTAGAAGCTGATAAAGAAAAGGCTGAATTGCTTAACAAATATTTCTGTTCTGTGTTCATGGCTGAAGTGCTGGGAGCAAGACCACAGAAGATAAACGTGAATAGTGTTGGAGAAGTGGTAGACCCTGATTGATTTTCAGAGGGTTGTGTTCTTGAGGAGCTAGCTGAATTAAAGGTAGGCAAAGCGATAGGTCCAGAAGGTGTACAGCCGAGGGTGCTGAAGGAACTTGGGGAAGTTCTGGCCACTGACTCCTTTTCAATGCTTCTCTAGAGTCGGGAGTTGTACCAGAGGACTGGAGAGGGGTAGATGTGGTCCCTCTCCACAAAAGTGGAACTAAGGAAGAAGTAGGGAATTACAAGCTGGTAAGTCTGACTTCTGTGGTAAGCAAATTAATGGAAATGCTTTCAAAATAGAGAATGGTGAAGTTTCTGGAATCCAGTGGATTACAGGACTGAAGATAACATAGATTCATTAGAGGTATGTCTTATCAGACAAAACTGCTCAATTTCTTTGACTGGGTGACCAGAGACTTGGATAGAGGGAGTGCGCTAGATGTGGTGTATTTAGATTTTAGCAAAGCCTTTGAGAGTGTTCCACATAGGCATCTAAAAAACAAACTGAGTGCCCTCGGGATGGGCCCCAAAGTGACAGGCTGGATCAGGAACTGATTGAGTGGAAGGTGACAGAGGGTAGTGGTAAATGGAGATCGCTCTGAGGAAAGAGATGTTACCAGTGGTGTGCCTCAAGGTTCTGTTCTTGGGCCTGTTCTTTTTAACATTTTTATAAGCAATATTGCTGAAGGGTAAGATTTGTCTTTTTGCAGATGATACCAAAATCTACAATAGAGTAGACACCCCGGATGGTGTGAATAACATGAAGAAAGACCTAGCAAAGTTTGAAGAATGGTCTGAAATTTAGCAGCTAATATTTAATACCAAGAAATGCAAGGTCATGCATTTAGGCTGCAAAAACCCAAGGGAACGATACAGTTTAGGGAATGAAGAACTTATGTTCACAACAGAAGAGCAGGACTTGGGTGTGATTGTATGTGATGATCTTAAGGTGGCCAAACAAGTTGAAAAGATGATGGCGAAAGCTAGAAGGATACTAGTGTGCATAGGGAGATGTAGGGCCAGTAGGAAAAAGGAGGTATTGATGCCTCTGTATAAGACTCTGGTGAGACCTCATTTAGAATATTGTGTACAATTCTGGAGACCACACCTTCAAAAAGATATAAAAAGGATGGAGTCAGTCCAGAGGAAGGCTACTAAAATGGGGCGTGGTCTTCATCATAAGGCATATGGCAGTGGTCTCAAACTCAAACCCTTTGCAGGGCCACATTTTGGATTTGTAGGTAATTGGAGGGCCTCAGAAACATAGTTAATGTCTTATTAGAGAAATTACAATTTTGCATGAGGTAAAATTCATAGTTTATAAACTCAAAGTTTATAAATCTCAAAGTTTATAAATCTTTCCTTTTGGCTAAGTCTTAATAATAATATTGTAATTTAGAGCTAAAGAGACATATGATCAAGAAACTGTTTTATTTTACTTTTGTGATTATGATAAACGTACCGAAGGCCTCAAAATAGTACCTGGTGGGCCGCATGTGGTCCCCGGGCCGCAAATTTGAGACCACTGACGTATGGGGACAGACTTAAAGTCTCAATCTGTATACTTTGGAGAAAAGGCGGATGAGGGATGATATGATAGAGACATATAAATACCTATGTGGTATAAATGCGCTTGAGTCTAGTCTCTTTCATTTGAAAGGAAGCTGTGAAGTAAGAGGGCATAGGATGAAGTTAAGCGGTGATAGGCTCCGGAGTAATCTAAGGAAATACTTTTTTACAGAAAGGGTGGTAGATGCATGGAACAGTCTCCTGGAAGAGGTGATGGAAACAGAAACTGTGTCTGAATTCAAGAACGCCTGAAATAAGCACATGGGATCTATTAGAGAGAGGAAGAGATAATGGTTACTGCAGATGGGCAGATTGGATGGACCATTTGGCCTTTATCTGCCATCATGTTTCTATGTTTCTAATTTTGTCTTTCTTGCTTTACTCACCTTTCCTACTTCCTCTCCCTTTTCAGAAGGTACACCAAAATGCGACTTCAATTTATCTACTGTCCAATCCTGACTCCAACTATGTATAGTAACTCTTAAGAGAAATTTGATTAATTACAGAAACATATTTCTATATAAACAAATTTAGGGCTAATAGACCACAAAATATTTTTATTTGAGTTTGAACAATGAACATGAACAAACAAAAATGTTGTGAAATGAAAATATGCAATACACCTTTGTAAGTTTTTTTATTTTGAAGCTGGAGTCAGTGCATTTTTTATCAACTCCACATCTAACTCCACAGCCCTGCTCTTTGGCATTGCTGCCGTTCTCTGTATCACTCTTCTTTCTGCTCTGTCTTTATCATTGCTTTACCTTACACTCACTTGTTCCCTCCCCTTTCTCTGTTTCTTCCCTGCCTTTACAGAGTGGATCCTTGGGAATGTTATCAGGACACCTGGCAGACCACCTGCAGTGTCCTGGAACACCACCGTGACCTGATGAAGGTGAGTGGCACTCAATAGTTAAAGTATATCAGGCAGGATAGATGCCTTCTTTCTCAAAAGCCATAATGACTCCAGAAGTCTTTCTTTCCAGCTCTATTACTTTATCAAGATCTCATGAGACCCAATAATAGGCTGCAGAATTTATTTCTTTTATAGAAGATTCTGTATGTCAAGCTGTGCGCACTACAGTACTTTAAACATTTTCCTGAAAATAAGGAGAACTTACAAGATGCTAAAAACAGGAAAATATTCCTTTTAACATTGGTTCTTCAATTCCCTATCAGTCTCCCTAATGACAACATTATTGATGGCAGTCTCTCAAATGGCATCCCGCTTTCTGTTGCGTGATGGATCCATGCTGTCTGTGTGAGACACCGAGAATTAGACTGGCATGCTGCCAAGGTCTCGTCTTTTGGCAGGCTGAAGTGAATAAGTTGAATGTCATCTCCAGAAAAATCCATCTATTATCCAAGTCTATAAGAGCATGCTACTGCAAACAACTTACTACATACAGACAATAAAAATACTCAAAAGACAACATTGTATATTTAGAAAAAGACAAAGTAAAATGCTGTTGAGCTTCATAGCCTCATAACATTCATTTCTTAGAAAACCTATTGTTTAAACCTGCATGTAACAGCCTGAAAATACAGTTCATCTTCACTAAGCAGCAATTTCAAAACATTTGCAGCAGTGTTCTCAAACTATCTACATGCATGACACCCACAAAGATATCTCAGGGTTCAAGTATGCTATTCATCTTGGTTCAGCCCAAGGGCCTTTTTAGCTCCTGAATGAGCTTGCATCAGGACTAAACAGTATATATAATAATAGCAAAAACAGCAAGAAGCCAAGGTCAGCACGCATGCAGTAGACAGCTAAAATGATATGATGTGGATCTACTTGATCTCTATTTGGATAACCGAGAAATCTGCAGTACCTCTATACCAGTCAATATGGTGTATTCCATTGCCATAAATCAGCGTTAAAAGTCTATAGATAAGTAATCCCAGCCCCTCTGAGCTCTGGGGGCTATTACCCTCGATAAAGAGAGGTGCACTTTTTTCCCTTGCCACAAATATGCTCTTAAAGCTTACTATAAGTTTTTTTCATCTGTTCCCAAGGAACATTTGAAATGTACAAAGCCATCTAGGGACAACAATCATATTGTATAAGTTAATTGTACCCATTAATGAAAGAGAAATGCCCATCATGTATGCAAAGTTTATTTGGTGTCAATTAATAATGGATGGATATTTAATAAATTAAGCTGAGACAAATTGACTGGTATATTTATACCGTTGGCCCATTGTAAAGGAAGGTGTCCTATCCAGTTCTCCTTAATCTTTCTTTGGATAACCAATACCATAAATTTGTTGTTTATTTGAAAATCAGATAAATCTCCAAATTCATACAAGAGGGTTAACAAACTTGGTAAAGGTTGCTGTGGATTTTGCAAGATTATCAAAAGATTTTCATCAAAGGCCAATGTTTTTATCATAATTCTCCCACCTGTACCCCCTCTAGAGAACTCTACAGCGTGCACAGGAGAGGCTTCAAGCATAGTAGAAATAACAAGAGAGAGAGAGGACAATCATGCCTTGTTCTTCTTTCACTTGCAAAGGGGGCAGTTTTAACTCTACTTAGTAGGAGAGATGTTGGCAAAGCCACAGGTGGGCCTGGACCTACCCAGTTTGAGCTCAGGCCCACCCAAAATTTTATCTCCTTTAGTGTGGCTGATGGGGATTCCCAAGTCCTACCAGCTGAAGACCTCCTCCCTGCCAACAGAATTTACATGTTGGGTGGCCGCTGACACTGTCCCGGAGCCACCATTGTTTCCAGCTGCAAGCCACTCCCTTCCTCTTGTATGCTCAGTTTTCACGCTTGCACGAAACTTAGCATAGCACATGGAGGCTAGTGACTGGTGACAGCGCTCTAGGACAGTAAACTCTTTGGTGAGGAAGAGGTCTTCAGCTTACGGAGCTTAGGGATCCCTGGCAGCACAGGTTTACCTTGGGGGGAGAGGAGAAGTGCCGGGGAAGGGGGAGGAGCAGAAATTAAATTTGGGGTTTCTTTAGTTGGGAGGGGAAGGAGATTAAATTATTGGCCCACCCACTTTGCTCTCAGGCCCACCCTAAATCAGTCGCCTGGCTATGCTACTGGAAGGTAAGTAAGTGTCTTAAAAAGAAATGACCAATGAACTTTGTTAAAGCTTTCTCTGCATCTAGGCTCACCATTATCAGTAGTATATTTTGACTTGATAAGGAGACATTGCTAGAAGAACCTTTCTCACATTAACCACTGAGGGCCTGATTATATAAATGGCGCCCAGGAAAATGGCACCTCCCACTCGTCATTCAAAGTTCGGCACCATTTATAGAATCAGGCCTAGTGGCGCCTAAATCACATTAGACATCGCTAGGCATCTGCAACTTAGATATCAGTATAATAGGCCATGGTTTTCTCGGCATAAAATACCAGCACCTAACTTATTCCACACCCAAACTCTGCTTCTAACCATGTCCACTTTTCAGGTAGGTGCCAGTAGGCCCAGTATAGACATCTACAAGGCACCTACCAACCCCTCTCCCACCTTATACAAAACCATAACTTGGTTTTTAGTGCTGGCCGCAGTGGTAACAGCGCCGACGCTCGTAGAAATTCTACGAGCGTTGGAGCTGTTACCGCCGCGGCCGGTGCTAAAAACTGCACTATGGTTTTGTAAAAGGAGGGGCAAGTTAGCACCTACCCCAAAATTAGTTTTTTCATTAGTTTTTTTAATAGTGCTGTTCAATTAACAGCACCGATTAAACAAATTAAAAAATAATTTAGGCACCTAGCTCGGCAAGGTGTGCTGAACTAGGTGCCTAACGGCAGGCGCAGTTTATAGAATCAGAGCCTGATTGTCTCCCTTTTACAAAGCCCACTTGTTCTTCACCCACAGATTCTGGCAAATGAACTGATAAATGATGATGTTCGCGATTTCGATTGTCTGCGGGTTTTTCCCCAGGCCCCCCCCCTGAGAAAAAACAGCCCCGGAAATTGGAGGGAGGCAATCAGAGGCGGAGGGAGGTGATCAGAGGCAGAGGGAGGCGATCGGAGGTGGCGTGGGGGTGATATGAGGTGGTGGGGGCGATTGGAGCATGGACCTTACCTGGTGGTCTAGCTGTGACGTGGGGCAGGAGCGATCTTCCTACACTCCTGCCCCATGCAGAGCCGTGCTGTGAGTTCCCGTGGTCTCACAAGACCAGATGAAACTGTGTCTAAATTAATCCTAGCGGCAGCTGCGTGACCAAGTTAAAAAGCACACAGTGAGCTGCCGCTAGAGATGGGAGAAGTACTGCTGGACAAGGGAGGAGGGAAATGGAAGGGAGAAAAGGTGCTGTTGGTCCTGGTAGAAGGGGAGGGAAAGCAACGATGCTACACACTGGAGGGGAGGGTGAGATGGTAGATGGGAAGAGAGCATATTAGCTGTGAGTGGGATTGGGAGAGGGAAGGAAGGCAAATTGTTACAGGAGGAGTGAGAGTGATGAGAGAGGGAGAAATGGACATAGGGTAGAGGAGAGAAAGAAATGATGCATGGGGAAAGAACATGGATTGGGGAGTGGGAAGAAAGGATGTCACTCGAGGGAAGAGGCAAGGAGAGAGAGAAAAAGTGTGCAGCAGGCAGAAAGGGTTGGACTCATGGAGAGGGTGAGATGGATGGGGAGGGCAGAAAGGAGCGGAGGATAAATGTCACATTGAGGGGCAAGGAGGAGAGGGCAGAGAGTGAAAAGTTGGACTCATGGAGAGAGAGAGATATATATGTTGGTTAGGGAAGGAGGACTGGAGGAGAAGAAGCATGCAGGAGGAAGAGAGAAAGAAATATTGGCCTGGTGGAAATGTTGGACTGGGAGCGGGACCAGAAAAGAGGAAGAGAAGGGAGATGGACTGCAGGGAGCAGAAAGGAGGAAGGAAGAGAAAACATACTTGGGGGGGAGGAGAGATGAGTAAAGGAAGGGAGAGATACCTGACCAGGGAATAGAAGGGAAGAAGGGGAGCCTGGTAGCGCAATAGAAATAATAGTAGTAGTAGTAGTAGTAGTAGTAGTAGTAGTAGTACCGTGTTTCCCCGAAACTAAGACACAGTCTTATATTAATTTTGGGCCCCAAAAAGGCACTAGGTCTTATTTTCGGGGAGGTATTATTTTTTTCATGTACAATGATTATCTCTCCCTTTCTCTCCTCCACCCCAATTCTACCTATTTCCTTTCTCTCCCCCATATGTGCAGCATCTTTCCTCCCCTCTCACCCATCCCCTTGTGCAGTATCTTTCTATCCATCCTATCCCCCTGTGCAGCAGAACCCTTGCAGCCTATATCCCTCCCTCCTCTTGTGCAGCAGAATCCTTGCAGCTTATATCGCTCCCTCCTTCCCATCCCTTGCGCAGCAGAACCCTTGCAGCTTATATCCCTCCCTTCCTCCCATCCCCTCGTGGAGCATTTTTTAATCCCTCCCATCTCCCCCGCTACTGCCGTGCACCCCCCCCTCTCTGCTGACCTTTTAATCTCTCCCACCTATCCGAACCCCGACCGAGAGACGGAAATACATTACATTACATTACAGATTTCTATTCCGCCATTACCTTTCAGTTCAAAGCTGATTACAAAAAGAGTTATGGAAGAAGGGTTACAACGTTAGATCAGAGAAGGTTTCCAAGAGAGGGAAAAGTAGGATCTGGGGTTAGGGAGGGGATGGTAAGAGGGGGGTTAAGCTTTATCATGGTATTAAGCTTTATTAAGGGATTTCTTGAAGAGTATAGTTTTTATTTCCTTTCTGAACATCTTGTAGTCTGGGGTTGTTGTCAATAGGTTGGAGACTTGGTTGTCTATCTTCGCTGCCTGAGTGGCCAGTAGTCCGTTGTATAGTTTTTTCCGTTTTACTTCTTTGATTGGGGGGTAAGTGAATGGGGGGGTGTTTTTCTATGCCTGGTAGAGGTGGTTTGGATGAGACGGTCGTTTAGGTAGGTTGGGCTGTCTCCATTTATAGTTTTAAATAGTATACAGTAGAATTTAAATTGTATTCTTTCCTGGATTGGAAGCCAATGAGAATTGATGAATGCCTCAGTAATGTGATCATGTTTTTTCAATGAATAGACGAGTCTCAGAGCTGTATTCTGAATTGTCTGTAGTTGTTTAATCATTATTGCAGGGCAGGGGAGGTAGAGGATGTTGCAATAGTCTAGGATACTTAGGATTAGAGATTGTACTTGGAGCTGAAATTGTGTTTTATCAAAGAATTTTCGGATTTGTCTAAGGTTTCTCATAACTGCGAAAGATTTCTGTATTGTTTTGTTAATTTGTGATTGGGTGGTGCAGCCTCTGTCAATAGTCATACCTAGAAGTTTTAGGGTGGTTTGCAAAGGGTAGTTGATAGAGTTGATTTCTAAGTTGGTTATGGTTGGGATTCTGTTATTTTCTAGGAGGATGAATTTAGTTTTGTCTGGGTTGAGTTTCAGTTTGTAGTCTGTGTAGTGTGTCTGACATTAAGAGCATTGGTTGGTCGAAAGGAATGAGGATGGTGATGTCATCAGCATAGCTATAAGAGGATAGGCCTTGTTTGTTCAGGTAAACGCCAAAAGAGGCCGTATATAGGTTGAAGAGAGTAGGGGACAGTGGGGGCCCTTGTGGAATGCTGCAGGGGTTGGACCAAGGTTTGGATTTTTCTTTGTCTGATTTTACTTTGTATGTTCTGGATTTTAAGAAACCTTCAAACCATGAGTATACTTTATCCGAGATGCCTATTGAGTCCAAGATTTGCAGTAGGATGTTATGGTCTACCAGGTCAAATGCCGCCATCAGGTCCAACTGTATGAGCAGCATTTTTTTTCCAATGCTGAGGTGTTGTCTTGCTGTGTCGATAAGGGAGCCTAGTAGTGTCTCTGTGCTGAAGTTAGTTCTGAAGCCGGATTGCGTGGGATGGAGTAAGTTATGGTCCTCGAGATAGTTGGTGAGGAATTTGGCTACTAATCCTTCTGTTAGTTTGATATATAGAGGTATTGAGGCTATTGGTCTGTAGTTGGATGAGAGGTCTGTTGGTCCTTTTGGGTCTTTTAAGATTGGGGTGATGATGATTTCGCTGAGGTCATTCGGGAAAATGCCATCTGTGAGCATGGTTTGTATCCAGTGTAGGAGTAAGGTACGGAACTTAGTGCTCGCTGATGACAGGAGATATGGCGGGCAGTGGTTGAGTTCACATGATGCGTGGCTGTACTTATTGTAGAGTTTGTTGAATTCGGTCCAATGTATCTTAGGGAATTGGGACCAAGATCTGTCTGCAGCACAAGATTCATTTTTTGTGGGGAGTATTGTGACTTCAAGTAGGTGGGTTGGGTTACTAATGAGAGTAGCTCTGGTGTTTGTAATTTTATTCTTGAAGTGTTCAGCTAGGAGGGAGGCTGAAGGGGAGGAGTTATTGTTAGTGGTCAAATAGGGTATGGTGTTAGTTAGATCTTTTAATAGTTTTTTGGTGTCTTGGGTTTCCGTGCCTATTAGGTTGGTGTAATGTTTTTTTCTCTTTTCTTTTAATAGAAGTTTGTATTGTTTGTTAATTTTTTTCCAGGCGGTTTTCGTGTGATCTTGGTTGGTTTGTCTCCATTTTCTTTCCAGACGTCTACATTGTCTCATGAGTAGGAGTAATTCTTCATCGAACCATTGGTCTGATTGTCTGCATGTTCTGGTTTTGGTTCGAAGTGGGGCTTGTTCATCAAGGATGTTGTTGCTCAAATAGCCCCAGTGTGAAATGAAGTCTTTGGGGTTATCTTCTTGGATTGTTTCGTCTACTTTTGACCAGAAAATGGCGGGCTCGATGCGTTTGCGTGATGTGTAGATTACTATTTTGGATATTGGTTTGGATTTGTTTTTGGTCCAGATGATGTTGAAGGTGTAAGTGTAGTGGTCTGACCAGAGGGATGGGGACCAGGTTCCATTAGACGTTTGAATTTCTGAAGTAGATGTTTGATGAAGGCTGCAATGTCCAGTTGGTGTCCTTTCTCATGAGTAGTTTGTGGGTTTAAAATTTGGAAGGATAGGGCATTGAGGAAAGAAAGTAGATTGTCTACTGGCTTGGATGAATGGTCTTCAAGATGAAGGTTTAGGTCTCCTAGGATAAGATTGTGTGCTGCTGTAAGTGAGTTTTGGTATATGAAGTTTTCAAATTCGGATAGCCCAGTTTCCCGGTGTTATATAACAGAGCATAACCGTGCAAGTTATATAACTTGCACAGTCTGTGTCTGTGTATGGCCGTTTGGTGGAGGATGGGCAGGGGAGGGCTTCAATGGCTTTGAGGGTGTAGATGGGCTGGAGTAAGTCTTAACAGAGATTTCGGCAGTTGGAACCCAAGCACAGTACCGGGTAAAGCTTTGGATTCTTGCCCAGAAATAGCTAAGAAGAAAAAATTTAAAAAAAAAAAAAAATTTAAATTGAATCAGGTTGGGCAGACTGGATGGACCATTCGGGTCTTTATCTGCCGTCATCTACTATGTTACTATGTAAGCATGCAGTTTAGTGAGTTTTTCAGTGCGGTGGAAGAGATTTGACATGCTAAAAGGTCCATGTAAGGGGTGGAAGTTTTTTCCAATATGTTTAAGGTTAGGGAGTCTTTGAGTAAGATCGCTAATCCACCTCCTCTTTTTTTCTCTCTGCAGGTCACTGTAATTTTGTATCCTTGAGGGCAGACTTCTGTAATTCTTGGGTCTGTGTCCGATGTTAGCCAGGTTTCTGTGAGGAAGAGGCAGTCTAGGTTTTTGTTTTTTATCCAGGTTTTTATAAGTTCTGTTTTTGGACCTAGGGCTCTGACGTTTAAGTAGGCACAGTTAGGGGTGGTGGTTTCTGTTTGGTGGTTGTGAATCATTTTAGGGTAGATGAGTGAATTTCGGTTATGGTGTGGTTTGGTCTTGGGTTGTGTTGCTCTTCTTCCCCATGCTGGTGTTATGGGGTGTTGAACGCTTGTTTGGTGGTTGGAGTTTCTGTACAGTACCTTATAACAAACTGCATCATTGGCAGCACAGACACTGGAAACATAGTTATTTATTTATTTATTTAATTAAAAAATGTCTATACCGTTTAAAACTAAACGGTGTACATAATTTACATACACAATTTTAAAACAAAAACATGATAAAATAAAATAGTTAAAAGCACAGAAAAATAAAGTCACCACATAACAAAGGTAGGGAAAATAATTTTATTTTCAATATAATGATAGAAATGTGTCAGTTTTGCAAATTTATATCTGCTGTGTATATTGTATGTATATGAAAAATGAATGGAAAAAATTGCATTACAATTAGTAAAGGAGGCGAGATCTGGGGAAAAGCTTGGGTGGGTGTAGGGTGGAGCTTGGGAGGTCTGTGGTTGGGGGTACTCAGTTGATATTTGTTAGACTTCCCTGCTAGCATGCCCTACTGCCATTTCTGGCCCTGTCTGGAGGGCCTCTGTGCATGCATGGATGTCGACGTGATGATGTCATGCATGCACATGATGTCATTATGGTGACGTCTGCGCACTTCCGGGTGCCTCGAGCCGTGGCCACTACCTTTAGTGTGCCCCGGCTTTGGAAAGTTTGAGAGACCCTGCCCTAGGATGTATGATTCTTTTTTAATCCTTTGGACTTCTAGATTGATATTGAGGATTTCAAGATCCAGTCAGCAGGTTTGCACTAACTAGTTAGCCTGTAGATCTATGTATGTTTTGAGTATTTACAGTTAATGGTTGACTCTTGACTTTTCTTCTTCTGACCTTTAGAGGGTGACTGGATGCATCTTGTCCAATGTCAACACACCTTCCATGACCCCTGTGATTGGACAGCCACAGAATGAGTCATCACAGCCCATCTACCAAAACAACAACATCTCCAACAGCAAGCCCACCGCAGGTAGGTTGTAACTCTGAAAGTAAAACTCTTTTGGTATTGTGTTTCACTCCATAGGAGATGAAATTAGCCATTGCAAAGCCATTTTTAAAGAAAAGACGGAAAATGAGCTTGCTGCTATTTTGAGCTAAATATATTTGTTAGTGAGGTCAGCAAGACCTCTATCTTTTCATGTAACATCCCCCCCCCCTCCACACACACACACACACTTTCCTATTTAGTCTTTGGCCACGTTTGGGTACCGCAGAGTTCTAATCTTGCTTCATCCCTTGAAATAGAGGAAGCATTGCTCCTTGGCCCTAGGTTATCTCATACAGAGTCCCTTCAGGGTCTGCAGGGGCCTGATGGCCTACACCTGACCAGAAGAGGGAAGAATGTCCTGGGTCACTTACTTCATAAAGCTTTAAACTAGGTGAGCCGGGAGAGGGGACGCACACTCACACAAGCTGGGAAAGTAACTCGGAGGCAAGAAACCGCGCCAATACTAAAGGAGACAGAGGGAGGGAAGAAAGAAGAGTGGAAGACAAGGACTTAGTATCTGGTGTAAGCAATAAAGTCGGTAGAATGAGGGACAAAGGAAAAGACGGAGTCTCCTTCTTGGAGCCAGTGGAGAAAACTCACATGGACAGGACGTCAGGGGGGAGAAATCGCTTAGACAATAAAGTCGGTAGAATGGGGGACAAAGGAAAAGACGGAGTCTCCTTCTTGGAGCCAGTGGGGAAAGCTCGTATGGACAGGACGTCGGGGGGAGAAATCGCTTAGACGCTGAAGGAGACCTAGGCATCAGAAGGGGTGACAAAGGCACGACTGAAGGGGACAAACTATCTCTACAAGAAAACACTCCACACCAAAAGAAAAAATGGGCAGCCATGTATGCTAATGCCCGTAGCTTAGGCAACAAAATACTAGAACTGGAAACAGAAATGAGAAACGCTGACCTTGATGTAGTGGCGATATCAGAAACTTGGTTCTCGGAGTCCCACGGATGGGATATGTTTATACCAGGTTATAATCTACTCCGTCATGACAGAGAGGGCAAATCAGGAGGAGGAGTAGCTCTATACATTAAAGAAAACATCAAAGTTACTAAAATCACAGACATCAAGTATACGGGAGAGTCCCTCTGGGTGAACCTGGCCAGGGGCAATAACAAATGCCTGTATCTTGGTGTTATATACAGACCGCCTAAACAAAAGGAGCAAGCCGACGATGAGCTAATGGAAGACTTTGAGACCATAACACTGCGGGGGATACAGTGCTAGTGGGAGATTTCAATATGCCCGATGTGGACTGGAACTAGCCTCCATGCGAGGAGCATGCCTAAAGCAGATGGTACTGGAACCCACCAGGGGTCAGGCAACCCTGGACTTATTGCTCACCAATGGTCACAGTGTCACAGAGGTATCGGTGGGAGACACCTTGGCATCCAGCGATCACAACATGGTGTGGTTCCACCTCAAGAAAGGAAACCCAAGGTCAAATACGTCAACTAAGGTACTAAATTTCAAAGGAACAAATTTTTAAGGCATGGGGGACTATGTCTACAACGTGCTGCAAAATCAAAGCACGATAGACAACGTAGAGGACCTATGGTCGACTCTGAAATCTACACTGCTGGAAGCAACCAACATATACATAAAAACCGTGAGCAAACGAAGCAGAAACAACAAACCACAGTGGTTCACCGCGGAGATATCAGAGCTAGTAAAACAAACAAAAAAAATGCATTTGTTACCTACAAACAGTCGCAGCAATTTGAAACCAAAGAATCCTATATGGCAAAATCCAGAAAAGTTAAAACGACAGTCAGAGAGGCCAAACTCCGGATGGAAGAAAACATAGCTAGGCAGGTAAAGAAGGGGGAGAAATCCTTTTTCAAATACGTCAGTGACAGGAAGAAGAACACAAGCGGCATTGGGCACCTGAAGAAACCTGACGGTAACTTTACAGATTCAGATGCAGACAAAGCAGAATTACTCAATAACTACTTCTGCTCGGTCTTCACCTGCGAAGCGCCAGAATCCGGTCCTCAGCTACAGACAAGGGGGGGTTCGGAAGACCCATTCCAGGACATGGAATTTACTGCAAGCAAAGTCTACCGTGAGCTATCAAAAATAAACGTGGGCCCAGACAATCTACACCCTAGAGTACTTCGAGAATTGAGTGATGTCCTGGCAGAGCCGTTGGCCGTGCTCTTCAATCTTTCCCTGAGCAAGGGAAAAGTACCCTAGACTGGAAAATTGCAAATGTTATCTCGCTCCACAAAAAAGGGAAGTAGGTCGGAGCCTGAAAATTATAGACCGGTGAGTCTCACATCAGTAGTGAGCAAACTCATGGAAAAACTGATTAATAATAATAATAATAATAACAACTTTATTCTTCTATACCGCATTACCATGGAAGTTCTATGCGGTTAACAGATGAAGAGACTGTACATTTACAGTGAAGTTACATTTTCTGCGATGATACGTTTACATTTTTGACGATACATTTACGGTGAAGTTATTTTACAGCTAGGTTACATTTGCAGAGTTGTTACATTTGCTGTAAGGTACATACAGCGGTGTTACTTATAGCAGTGTTACATACAGCGGTGATGAGTCTGGAGGTAAGTCGAGGTTAATAATAATAATAATAACAGTTTATATACCGCAATACCGTTAAGTTCTATGTGGTTTACAGAAGATTAGTGGGGTACAAGTTGAGTTGACGTACAAGTTGAGTTAACTTAAGGGATGTGGGAACAATGGGGAGAAAGGGCAAGAGAGGGGAAGGAGGGAAGTGGGTCAGCTGTCTAGGTATTTCAGGAATAGGTGAGTTTTGAGGCGTTTCCTGAATACCTCATAAGTGGTGGGCAATAGGAGTTGTTCTAGGTCTTTACCCCATAGAGCAGCCTGATGTGAGAGAAGATGCTCATGGTGTTTTTTTAGTTTGCATCCTCTAACCGGGGGAGAAATGAAGTGCGAGTGGGAGCTTCTCTTGTGTTTGTTGGCTGAGAAGGAGAATAAGTCAGTGATGTATTTAGGGGTTAGACCGTAGAAAACTTTAAAACAGAGGCAGGCGAACTTAAACTTTACACGAGCTTCCATCGGCAGCCAGTGTAGCTGTTTGAAGTATGGCGTCACGTGATCGAACTTCTTTAGACCGAAGATTAGTCTGACCGCAGTGTTTTGCATTAGTTGTAATCGTCGCATATTCTTTTGGGGGATTGCTAAGTAGGCGATGTTACAGTAGTCGAGTTGACTTAATACGAGGGATTGTACCAAGATTCTGAAGGCAGAGATATCAAAGTATGCTTTAATGGATTTAAGTTTCCAGAGGGTGAAAAAAACTCTTTTTGATTAGGGAGTCCACCTGATCTTTCATGGTGAGGCATTGGTCCAGAGTTACACCCAGTATTTTAATGGTGGGCTGTATGGGGTAGTTATGTTTGTTGATGTCTAGTGGGGTTTTGGTGTCAAGAGGGCGCGGTGAAGCGACAAAGAATTTTGTCTTCTCAATATTGAGCTTGAGTTTGAAGTCTGTCATCCAATGTTCCATCAAGTTTATGGCTTCTGATGCTTTTGGAATTGTTTCCGAGATGGAGTTGGCAAATGGGATAATAATTGTGAAGTCATCAGCGTAACTGAATAATTTTATCCCTAGCTGGTTAGAGGTTAGAGGAGGAGGCAGGGAAGTGGGGGGGAGAAGTTAGAGAAGTTAGATTAAGAACAGATTAGACGTGTTCATGGATGATGAAAGATTAAGAGATACCCACCAGCATGGCTTTACAACGGGAAGGTCCTGGGTAACCAAAAAACTGGATGAGGGTGAATCACTGGACATAGTATATTTGGACTTTAGTAAGGCTTTCGATAGTGTTCCACACTGAAGGTTATTAAATAAGATGAACTCGCTAGGACTAGGAGAAACACTGACAGCATGGGTACAAGACTGGCTTAGTGGAAGATTTCAAAGAGTGGTGGTAAATGGTATCCCCTCAAAAACGTCGAGAGTGATCAGCGGAGTGCCACAGGGCTCGGTCTTGGGCCCGATGCTATTCAATATCTTTGTTGGGGATCTGACTCAGGGACTCCGAGGCAAAATTACACTATTTGCCGACGATGCTAAACTATGCAACGTTGTGGACAGGGCCTCAGAACCTGATGGTGCAACCAGGCCCAACACTATGGAGCAAGACCTGCTTGTATTGGAAAAATGGTCCAGTACTTAGCAACTAAACTTTAATACCAAGAAATGTAAAGTGATGCACCTTGGGAGTGGAAATCCACGCAAAACATACACCTTAAATGGCGAAAACTTAACAAGAACTATGGCAGAAAGAGACTTGGGAGTTCTCATCCAGGACAATATGAAAGCTGCTAACGCACACTTAACATGAGAAAAATGGCTTACTGCAAAATGTGTTAAAGTGTTTGATAGTAATTTCCTGTCAGCATACATCAGTCTTGCATGGGACAAATTTGTAATTTTTTTCTGGAGGGGGGTGTGCCATGGGCAGGGAAATAGGCGTGGAAGTGCTAGCATAACTGGATAATGCAGGTTAACATTGAAGCACTGAGGCCCTGATTCTTTAAATAGCCCCCAACTCCTAGGCACCATTGAGCGTGATTTTCAATCATCCACTAGGCGCCATTTATAGAATTGCACCTAGTGGTGCATTGAATTCTTAGGCTCTGATGCTTATCCGATGTTCATAGAATTCCTCATAGAATTTTCTCATAGCTCCATGTAAACCACCTTTTGTGTGTAAACCACACAGAAAAAGCAGTACAGTATAATCAAGTCCCATCCCCTTTATTAAATGTGACACTTTCTACTACATACCCTTTTACTGAAAAAGGTTTCTTCAAAGTAAACAGTCAATGACAACAGGTTAAAATGCAGCTTCAAGCACATAAGAGCAGAGATTAGATCCTGTATACCAAACACTTTTGAGATACCCTCCCTTAGGATTTTGAGTTCCATCTAGATCTTTACTGGGTTTCCTGGCTCTGAAGGACTCTTCTTAGTACCTGATACTCCCAGTTCTGAAATCTCTCCTTTACAGTTCCTTTTCTCCATCTCTGGACACCTGGAAACTCTGGGATTAAACACTGGTTGAACAGACTTTTCCTTTCCTCCTCCCAAATTTCCACACAGCTGGCTCCCTCAGAAACACTTCTTCACTGGATACCAGAAGGACCATCAGAGAATTCAACTGCTTGGTACTCTGCATCCACCACAGGGCATTAGGCAATCAGGAGTAGGGGACTAAGCTTCTCCTTTCCTGATCCATCCCAAGTATAGGGGGCAGAAAACTGCACTTCTCCCCAATTCAGAACTGTCTCCAAGAAAGAGGATATATAACCTTCTTTTCTCACACTAAACCAGCTCTCCAGAAGACACTGACTAGAATCTTCTCGTGAGCACTCTGACCAATTCCAGGACTTTGTGGCCATTCCCGAAGGGAAATACCTTAACAAAATGGTTTGGTTCAGTCCACACTTGCTGCTTTCCCTATTCTTTCATGTGGAAGAGGAAAAGTGTGCAAGGCCCCTTTATGCTCATTTGCTTTTTTTTTATTCATTGTGTTTTATAGTTGCTCTTTTCCCATCTCTTTCTTTCTCAGAGAATGTTTCTTTGTTTCTTCCTCTCTTTTATTTACTCACACTTTCTTTCTTTTTTTCAGCAAAAATTATAGGGAAGATGGGAGAAGGACTGAGCAGGATTTGCTGTGTTCGCCCCCCAATGGAACGATTCACTTTTGTTGGTAAGAAATTCAAAATATCCAGTGATGTTAATGTTTTCTGTCATTTTTGCTCCTTTCTCTTCATTTAATCTACTTCCTCAAATGGTTTTATGCCAATTAGCGGAACATAGGAACATCTTTGGTTTCCCTTGCCTTTCTCTGCATACCCAGACAACCACAGACCACCAATCCACAATTTGTAAAAACTACCAAAGTCCAATGTAGAATTTGTATGAGGATCTTTGGTGAAAAGTGTGAGTTAACAGCATATATGCTACTAGTCTTATAGCCCGTTACATTAATGGGTGCTAGAATATATGTGTGTGTGTCTGTCTTTATTTCTTTTTCTCTCTCCTTAGCGCTTTCTGTATTCTACTCCCCGTCCATTATCCCTTCCTTTTACCTCCCCTGTGTCCTCCACCATCCCATCACTGTTCACCTTATCCAGCAGCAGCTCTTCTCCCTTTGTTTTACCTCCCCCCTGTCCATCACCACCTCCTTCAAAGCCCGTTACATTAACAGGTGCTAGAATAGATGTCTGTCTTTCTTTCTGTCTGTCTCTCTGGCCCCATCTGTCATTGTTTCTCTCTGCCTCAGCACTGTGAGGTTCTAGAGAATGACACGGTGACAGAATCCGTCACTGCCACCATCCCCACACATAACCATGGGAAACCATCCCATGCCATTCTTTAGTGTTTATCTCAACTTCAGTCCTTTTACACCAGCATTCTTCAATGCAAGGCTTGAGGGTCAGTGGTTGTGTCCATTCATACTCTTGATTCTTCCCTCTCTCCTGAAAGAATGCAGATGGTTTATAGCGGTTATCCGCAGGGATGGGGACAAATTCTGTCACCATGTCATTCTCTAAAACCTCACAGTGCTGAGGCAGCAGCTTTAACCACATCAAATTTAACCACATCCATTATATTTTCAGAGAATAGTTTTGCCCCCAGTTATCCAGTCACTGATCTGTTTTTCTTCCCCCAACCTAACTAAAGCAAATTAGCTCTGACATTCCTGCATCTGAGGCATATGACTCCTGCCATTGAAAGGCAATGTTTCAAGAAACAGATTGATCTGACAAAAGTTAGCACCAGCCTTTTTGTGAGGGGGGAGGAGTTGGGGGGGGTGATCACTTGGATAACCAAGTCTACTTCTACCTTTGTAGTTACCCTGGAAGACTGTTTATAAGCATCTTAAATAAAGTAAAACCCACAGGCAAAGCCAGGATCTCTCTCTGTTAACAGGCCACTTCGGTGTGTTTGGCTAGGAAGCCTCTGTGGCCCTTCAAAATACTGCTGTCAATAATTTGAAGGTGGGCTGTCTAGGACCTCCACAGGGCTCCCTCACCGCGGGGGAAGTATTTGGTCTAACGCGCCTTACCGTCACTCCGTACTTGAGCGCGATGCCCTGCAGCGTATCGCCATCGCCCACCCGGTGCGCCATGTAGCTCTCGGCCAGAGGCGCTGTCATGCTAGCCGTACTGCCGTAGGAGCGCGTCTTAGTGCGGGCCAGGCTCTGGGAGAGCTCGCGCAGACCTCCATCAAGGAAAAACAGCACTACCGGCCAAAGTTTATTTTAAAGTTTAAAGCCGCTGCGGCAGCTCCTCGCACTATCACTGCCTGCGTCGGAAGCCTCATGAGAGGAGCCGCCGCAGTGGCTTTAAACTTTAAAATAAACTTTGGCCAGTAGTGCTGTTTTTCCTTGATGGAGGTCTGCGCGAGCAGGGAGGCGGTGGGGGGCCATTTATTTTTAATTTTGAAGGCGGCGCGAGCTGACTCGGGCTCGGGGCCTTCCGCTGTTGCAGGAGCGGAGCGGGCTTCTGGAGGTGATCAGCGGGTGGCTGCGGTCCCGTGCTGAAGTTTGGAGACGGTGACACGACAGCGTCCTCTATCCCAAATCTCTGGCAGACGCGGTAAGAGCTGAGAGGGCCGGTGGAATAAATATTTAGCCTCCCCCCCCTCCAGGGCGGTCTCAGAACTGGTTCGGTATCATCTGCCTCGGGGGAGGGAGAGAGATAGTTTCACGCGCATGCGCACTTCCTATGGGTCGCTACAGCCCACGGAAAACCGGCGCACGCATAGGAAGTGCGCATGCGCGGCTTACCGTTTTATTATATTAGATATACAGACTCATTTAGGAAAATGAAAGATGGAGAACACAAATTGTATTCAAAATGGTTATACTCCCCATAATGCAGTGGTCTCAAAGTACCTATAACATCTCATTTATGGCCTCAAGAAATCGGACCATGTAAGCCCGTATTACAAAAACCTACACTGGCTGCCTGTGGAAGCAAGGGTCATCTTTAAGTTTGCTTGCCTTTGCTTCTAAACCATGACAGGTTCATCCCCAACCTATCTATCTCACCAATTTGAATTCCCAGGGGAGAGTGTGGCGCAGTGGTTAAAGCTACAGCCTCAACACCCTGGGGTTGTGGGTTCAAACCCACACTGCTCCTTGTAACCCTGGGCAAGTCACTTAATCCACCCATTGTCCCAGGTACACTAGATAGATTGTGAGCCCACTGGGACAGAGAGGGAAAAATGCTTAAGTACCTGAATAAATTCATGTAAACCGTTCTGAGCTCCCCTGGGAGAACGGTATAGAAAAGTGGATAAATAAAAATGTAAGCCCATTGTACTGCCATATAGGTGACAACTGCAGACATAGGGGGCTATTGGGGTAGTAGACAAGTGGATACAATAGATTTTGGAAGAGTTTTGGAGGGCTCACCATATAATGAGATGTATACCTGGCATCCTTAATGTGAAGTTCACAGCAGTGCCCCCTAGGGTGTCTCACTGCTCTGCTGGCATATCTATGTGGCCAGTCTATTAAAAACACTGGCAAATGGCTTGTTTTGGACATTTTTAATTAATAATTAAGTCAAGCAGCAAAACTAGATAACCAAATCTCCAATCTACTGATAGCGGCCCTGAAATCCCTGAAAAAGACTTAACACCACAAGTTTCCTTCTTTCCTCCCACTAACTCCCCGACCCTCCGAAACAATCTGCTCTACACTTTATCTTCCCTGAAAATGACCAGATATCTTTTTGTAATCCACCTTCTATAACTCTTTTGTAATCTGCCTTGAACCGCAAGGTAATGGCGGAAGAGAAATCCCTAATGTAATGTAATGTAATTTTTGATAATGGCAAAATAATTAGACCTCTAGTTGGACAAAACATCCAGCTGGGCCATTAAATAAAAATAGATATGTTATGGTTTTCAAGATGGACATTTTATCCAATCAATGTTTGAACGTTTTTCTTGAATGTCCTATCAAAAAAGCCCCTCTTAGTCAAACAAATTCCCTTCCAATATCATATATATTAATATGTTGTCTTTTCCTGGCTCCACACATACTCATTTCTCCAATCAGACACCCGTACCTTTTATACACTTTCAAAGTGATGATAATTCTTGTGGCACCAGCATAACATTCTGGCTTCAAACCTGAGCGCTCACTCTTTCATCTCATGTATATAGTAAATCCAACAATCTACCAGGGTTTCACCTTTTTTTCATTCCAAATTTCAAAATGACCTTCTTAACCAACAATGTTGTTACTTTTATGAGCTTTTCTTCAAACTTTGATAACTCCCACATATGGAGTATTTATTCATGACTTCACAGGTCCTCTTAGATATAAAAATTTATGAAAAAGTTTTCTGAAGTCAGACAGAGCTTTTTCAAAGTCTTAAATAGTCTTTAGTTATTAAATGTAATTTTTTATGTCTGACAAAGGACAATATGCTGGATGTTAGCAGGTGTCATTGAGACTTGGATGTAGATATTAAAGCCAGTTCTACAGTGGAAAAGCCTTTCATTTTCTGTTTTTCCTTTAGACATAAGTTCTCCTTTCTTGTATTCTCACTTTTTTGGGTTGTTTTTTTTTTTGTTTGTTTGTTTCTGCTAGATGAAAATGCAAATCTTGGGACGGTGATGAGATACGAAGAAATTGGTGAGTGGACCACAGTAAAATCATTCTTGGTCAAAGTATTAAATACCATGGATCTGTTTATAATTCACGCATGCAACTTTGAGAAGAAAGTATTTTTCCCTATAGTACACTAAAAAACAAAACAAAAAATTAGAGATGAGAATTCCATCTAAGCAAGACTGCAAAAATCCATGACTGGATCCCCAGATGTATGGCTTCCTGTGAACTCTTGTTATATTTAGAAACAGAGTATGCTGAGTGTGAACACTGTCGTCATATGCAATAATGTATTTGGAGTTTATACTAGTAAGGTGTTCCCCCGGTCATTCGCAGTCGGCGGTTCACGGTCCTGATCATTCGTGGTATTTTCCGACCGCGAACCGCCAACAAGGAGAGGGCAGTGGGAGAGGCAGGAGAGAGCAGCCGGAGCGCCGCGAGTGCGGAAATCACTCATGGTACGCTCCGACTAGGGGAGTGGGCGACGAGATGGCAGATGAAGTTCAATGTAAAGAAATGTAAAGTATTGCATGTAGGAAGCAGAAACCCGAGGTACAGATATACGATGGGAGGGATGTTATTGAGTGAGAGTACCCAAGAAAGGGACTTGGGGGTAATTGTGGACAAAACAATGAAGCCGACGGCACAGTGCGCAGCGACCGCTAAGAGAGCGAATAGAATGCTAGGTATAATCATGAAGGGTATTACAACCAGAACGAAAGAAGTTATCCTGCTGTTGTATCGGGCAATGGTGCGTCCGCATCTGGAGTACTGCATCCAATATTGGTCGCCGTACCTTAAGAAGGATATGGCGATACTCGAGAGGGTTCAGAGGAGAGCGACACATTTGATAAAAGGTATGGAAAACCTTTCATACACTGAGAGACTGGAGAAACTGGGGCTCTTTTCCCTGGAGAAGAGGAGACATGATAGAGACTTACAAGATCATGAAGGGCATAGAGAAAGTAAAGAGGGACAGATTCTTCAAACTTTCGAAAACTACAAGAACGAGAGGGCATTTGGAAAAGTTGAAAGGGGACAGATTCAAAACCAATGCTAGGAAGTTTTTCTTCACCCAATGGGTGGTGGACACCTGGAATGCACTTCAAGAGGGTATGATAGGACAGAGTACAGTATTAGGGTTCAAGAAGGGATTGGACAATTTTCTGAAGGAAAAGGGGATAGAGGGGTATAGATAGAAGACTACTACACAGGTCCTGGACCTGGACCTGGACCTGTCTATGGACGCGTTAGCGTTTTAATCGGTTAGCGCACACGAGCGGATTGCTGGGCACGATGGATCTCTGGTCTGACCCAGCAGAGGCACTTCTTATGTTCTTTCCTGCACTAAGTTGGGCCTTAGCCAATCAAGAGCTGCTTTGACACTGAGTGCAGTGCTATGAATAATAGTGGTTTCAGCTCAGAGAGAAGGTTTGGTAACTAAAAATGTTGGTGCTTGTAACTAAGGAGGCATAGCCCCTGACGAAACTAGAAGTGAAACGGTTGGGCAGCCGTCGGGTGCAAAGATAAGTGCCTTTCCTTTGCAGCACTATAGAGCACTTTTACAGCACTGTATGCACTTTATCATTTATGCAGAGCCTGTTGAAAATTAACAAAAATATTTATTGCACATGCTATTTGCTAAGATCAATGATGAAAACACCACCCCAGTAAGGGCGCAAATAGAATTAGAAGTAGTGCCTTGGGTGTTTGAGGTCTAGCAAGAAATCCACTTATTGTAGATTTGTCCTCACTATCTGGTATTTATATCAATTGGACATTTCTTTAAGTTTCCTTATTTAGTTGATTTGTACATCTTCAGAGTAGCATGCCATGTGTTAGTTGCCAGATTCTCTCAGAGAGAAAAATACATTTCGAGTTGCATTATTCATTTACTATTGGAGTTATTAACCTGCAGTACTGAATTACTGCAGGCTAGTGACTCCTGTGGTAAATTAAACTGCAGTAAAATGCAATATTTTGCTACAGCTTAATAAATTCCATCCTGGTTTGTTTTTTTTTACCACTTCCTCCTGCAGTGGATTCCAGAGCTTATATTATATACTAGTCGTTAAGCCCGTTACATTAACGGGTGCTAGAATTTATGTCTGTCTGTATTTTTCTTTCTGTCTCTTTCCTCCCTCCATTTCCCTGTGTAGCGCTGTCTCTGCTTTCTTCCTCAGTCTGCACTCTCAAGCTGTAACATTACTGCTTAGTTTTTTCTCCCTGCAAGCATCTCTGCTCTCTTTGCTATTTTTCTCTTCTTGCAGGGGTCTCTGCTCTCCTTTCTCTATATGTTCCTGATTCCTGCAAACTTCTGTTTTCTCTGTATGCTCTTGATCCTGTGTTTCCCTGTAGGTGTCTCTTCCTTTTTTTTTTTATTCATTCTTTACGTATGGTTGATTTATTAAAAGTTTTTATATTTTTCCTATTTGTTGCATGCCTGTCTCCTTGGCCGCTGTATGTTTCTCTTTTTTTGCTTTCTGTGTTTGTTTGTGTTTTTTTGCTGATTGTCTACTTGGTCGCTGTCAGTCTGTCTGTCTCATTAGCTGCTGTATGTCTGTATGTCTTTTTTGCAGTCTTACTCCTTGGCCACTGTATGTCTGTATGTTTTTTTTTCCTGAATTTATCCTTGGGCATTGTATTTTTTCTTTTTTTCTGTTTGTCTCCTTGGTTGTTTGTATTTTTTTTTGCTGTCTCCTTGCCCACTGTCTCTCTGTCTGTCTACTTGGACGCTGTATGTAAGTATGTCTGTCTCCTTGCCTGCTGTATGTCTGTTTATCATTTTTTTCCTGTGTCTCTCTCTCTCTCCTTGTCCTCTGTGTTTTGTTATTTTTTCAATCTGTCTCTTTAGCCCCCTGTCCTTCTGTGAGTGTCTGTGTGTCTCTCTCTCCTTGTCCTCTGTGTTTTGTTATTTTTTCAATCTGTCTCTTTAGCCCCCTGTCCTTCTGTGACTGTCTGTGTGTCTCTCTCTCCTTGTCCACTGTTGTTTGTTTGTTTTTTTCAATCTCTCTTTAGCTCCTGATCCCCACTCACTGACCTTTGCGCGACTGCATGTTATTCCGGCTGGGTTTTCATGGCAACCCTGCTTGCGGGTCTGTGAGTGTAGGGCCGTTTTGTCGGGTCTGGTGGCGCCGTGTAGGGCGGAAGTGGGGAGGCAGGGCCTCGACACCGGCCGGGCGGCTCGCACCGCCGGCCCCCAGAAGCCCGAGGCCGGCGGCGGGGGAGGCAGGGACATGCCTGGCGTGCCATGGTGCAGGAGGAACGGAGATCGGCAGCTGGCTGCGGTCCTGCTTGTGGAGGCGATCGGCTGGTGACGTATAAGCGCGCATGCGCACTCCTTCGGCCACAGACTTACAGCGCACGGAACACGCAAATAGAAGTGCGCATGCGCGGCTAGCTTTTTATTATATAGGATTGTGAAAACAGTATTTTCTCCAATTTGTTTTAAATGTACTACTTCATAGGCCTTGGACTCTCATAATTATAGAAAGAGTTGCAGAAAGATGTTTATTGCAGGCCTCAGGAGATATAATTAACTCTTCTGGGCTAACCAAGCATGTGAAGTTTACCATAAACTCCATTATTCCATTTGCATTTTAATGAGCCACTTTGCATGCATTTGCATGGAACATATCTCATTATTATTTAACTCACATTGAGCCTTTATTTCAAACAAATTTGTATTAATTTCCTGATAAAACACGAGGATCAGTACAACACATTTATATTACATAGATACACCTTCCCTCTAGCCTTCCCCCAATAACAGATACGAAGGCCCTCATATACTAAGGTAATCAATTTAACGCGCGCTAAACACTAACGTGTGCATGTTAGTCTATGGACGCGTTAGCGTTTTAATCGGTTAGCGCATCTTAGTAAAAGAGGGGGCAAGCCTCTGGTGGCCTAGTTTTTTATAGCCATCAGTGCTAATTGAAAGAAAGTTTCACATTGAAGAAAAATTAAGAGATAATCCCCCCTCTAATAGATCTGCACCCAAGCTCACAGTCAGGCGTCTTCCATAAACCCCTTCTCATAGGTTAATTATAAAAAATTTAAAATAATACTTTGCAACGTGGACACACTTGTTGAATATAACTGTCCTATGTCTTCAAAAGTACTATTTACTAGTGCTGCCCGATTCACGATTCGAATCGGTTCACCGATTCACTTCGAGTGAATTGATTCGAATCGATTTAAAACAAAAAAAATCAGCCTTCTAATTCGGTAACTGACCCTCCCCCTGGCCCCCTAAAGCAGGAGCGGCAGCGCTGCTTCTTGCTGGCTGGCCGCTGCCGCACCTGCTTTAGGGGGCGAGGGGGGTAGGGTCAGTTGGGAAGTGCTGGTGTCTGGCTTCCCTCCCTGGCCTCCCGCTGGTGTCTGGCTTCCCTTCTGGCCTTCCGCTGGTGTCCAGCTTCTCCCCTGGCCTCCCGCGCACTATTTACCTACTAGCAGCAGCCTGCAGAGAAGATTGCTAGTGCTAGCGATCTCTGCAAGCTGCTTTAGGTCTTTGGAGCTGTTTCCTCTGATACGGTCCTGCCCCTCCTCTGATGTCAGAGGCAGGATCGCGGAAGAGGAAACAGCTCCGAAAACCTATAGCAGCTTGCAGAGATTGCTAACACCAGCGATCTTCTCTGCAGGCTGCTGCTAAAAGGGAAAAGGTGCGCGGGAGGCTGGGGAACACGAAGGCCTTCCGGGGGAGGGGGTGTACAGTCCTTCAGGGGGGGTGCAGTCCTTGGGGGGACAGGCCTTCAGGGGGACAGGCAGGCCTTCAGGGGTGGGATGCAGGCCTTCAAAGAGGGGGTACAGGCCTTCAGAGGTGGTGTCACAGGCCTTCAGGGATGGGGTACAGGCATTCAGGGGTTGGTGCACGCTTTAGGGGGGGTGGTACAGGCCTTCAGGGGGAGGTGCAGGCCTTCAGGGGGGATACAGGGCTTCAGGGGGCTCAGACCTTCAGCGGAGGGGGGCTTGGTGTAGAAGTACAGGGAAGGAGAGAGGGAGGGAAGGGGGGTTTAAAGAGACGTGCATATGCCGGACTTTGGGGGGAAGAAATAATAGGTCTAAAAACAGAGGAGAGGAAGGGAGAGGTGGACAATGGGATTTAGGGAAGGAAGTAACAGAAAGGGAGAGAAGTTGGACACAAGGGATGGTGTGGAGGGGGGGATAGAGATACTGGATAGGAGGGTAGTTGGGAAAAGAAAGGGAGAGATGATGGACCGTGGGGTGGTAGAGAAGGAGGGAGAGATGCTGGATGAAAGGGTAGTTGAGAAAAGGTGGATCTGTGGATGGAGACGAAAAAAAGGAAAGATGCCAGACCTCCAGGGGATGGAAGGGAAACGGAAGGGGAGGACAGAGATGGCAGATGGATGTTTAGCACGGAGAAAAAAGAAAGAAGGAGACCCTGGCAAGCAAGTTATCAGAAGACAACCAGAGCCTGGGACCAACAAGATTTGAATAATGACCAGACAACAAAATGTAGAAAAACTAATTTTATTTTCTGTTTTGTGATTACAATATGTCAGATTTGAAACATGTATCCTGCCAGAGCTGGTGTTAGACTGTAAACGTGAGCTAGGATTTAACAAAGAGAGGAAAAGTCATTTTGTTTGTTTATTTTGTTTACATCACAGCGCCAGTGTGGTTATGAGAAGGCAAAGGGGGTGAAGAGGCTATAAAATAAACCCACCAGGATGTTTGAAAAAAAACCCCAATTGGGCAGGAAAATCGAATCAAAAAATCAATTCAATAGGCTGAATCGAATCGAAATTTTTTTTTTCCTGAATCGGGCAGCACTACTGTTTACACTTAAATGAGCCTTTGACCTCATCTGCCTCCCAAACTATATGTTGATGAACTTGATTTATCCTGATGGAGTGTCTGCAACCCAGGATTCCATGAGACATTTCTGAGCAATTACAAGCACATTTTATGCTTCAACAAAGTGTACTGCCTCTAGCCTGTCCCCTACATGACTCTGATATAGCCAAAATAACATATTCTGGCTAAGATAAAGCATCTCAGGATTGAGAACATAGAATGGATTATCAAATGCCAAAAATGCTGAATCTGTGGAAATTCCACAAGGAATGATAAAAAATATTTTATTCTCTCTGACGTTTACTACACAGTGAGTATGAAATTCTTCCTGGGTAAACTAGGCCCTTAAAAGAATCCTAAAATATGTTTCCCTAAGATCAGCTTTGGTTACAAGCCTTGATATCCTCCTAATAGTTTTTAAGATATCCCAAGTATTCAAACTACTCCCCAAATCCTTTTCCCACTGATATTTAATCTCTGCAAAATCCCTAACCACCTCCAGCCCATACAAAGCCTTATGCAATCCAGAGATGGAAACTGTGGGGTCATAATCAAAAGAGAAAAACGTCCAAAAACTGGCCTTTTTTTTTTTTTTTTTTTTAATTCTTTATTTATTGTTTCAAAATTCTTAACAAAATCAAAACATTTTGTACAGAAAGATTGTTAGATCAAACACTAAATTATAAGAAAATCATTTACATGATGTAGAAAGAAAAAGTTCTAGTCGGACAATCTCAAGTCCTCTATAGTATGATCCAAGATTATTTATGAGTGAACTTTAGGAAATCAATTTATAATTCTATACAAAGGAAACAGTATCGCGTGCCTGGCTTGAGGAATTATTCTAATATCAAATCCAATTAGTTTTACTATTACGTTGTTGTTACTGTAGTAGTTGTTGTTCCTTCTTTTTCCAGACGTTTCAGTGTCAGAAAGGCTGTAAGTTGAGATGGTTCAAAAAACACATACTTATTATCTCGATACCTTATATATACATTTACATGGGAAACGTAAAAAGAAAATACCACCCAGCTGTGTAACTCCTGCTTTCATCAAAAGAAACTGCCGCCTACGATTCTGAGTTTCTCTACTAACATCTGGAAACATTTGAATTTTCAAACCCAAAAATTCTTTATTCTTGTTTCTAAAGAACATTTTCAAAATCCAATCCTTATCCGGCAACAACGCCACAGATAGTAAGAGAGTTGCTGGTTTAACCAAATCTTTATCTGATGTTTCCAGGATTGCTGTCAAATCTTGTTGAAGGTCTTGTATTTCCTGTTTCTTATCCTCCGAGTGTTGATCCCCTTCTTTAATAGGCAAATAATATACTCGAGTGAGAGGAGGCAATGATTCCTCAGGAATATTAAGTATCTCCATAAAGTACCTTTTTATCATCTCTCTCGGGTTTATAGATAGGATTTTAGGAAAATTCAACAGTCGTAGGTTACTAGTCCGATAGTTATTTTCCATAGTTTCCAATTTTCTTCTAATAATTTGATTATCTTTTATTATTGTGGATTGAACTTGTTTGATCGTTTTCACTTCGTTTTCAATTTCTCCCACTTTTTCTTTAACATTAGAAATTTCCTGTTTATTTTCCTCTATTGTCTGTTTTAGAATTTTTGTATTCTTTTCACCTTCCTTAATTTGTTTAGTTAGTGAGTCTCCCAGTTTGGAAACTAAGTCCCAAATTGAATCAAGAGTCACTTCAGCTGGTTTTTCATATTTAAAGAAAGTCTCATGTAAAGTTTGAGAAGGCTCACCTTGACTGCCTTCTGTCTGTTGGTCTGGATTTTCTCCTCCTTCTACTCTATCCGCTGGGCTTAACAAATCCATAGAGACTTCACCTTGCTGGCTCCCCAGTGTTACAGCCTCAGGGTCAGAGAGTGCTGCAGCTTCTAGCCCACTCCTTTCCCATGGGGAACTCGCACTCAGCGGTGGGGGAGGTGGATTCCTTTGGTCGGGGCTCAGCGTGGTATCCAGCCCCAGGACTTCCGGTCCGGCGTCACTCCACGCCGCAGAGTCCAGCGGGCGATTCCCCGACACCACTGACTCCCTCTGGATACGCTGAAGAAAATGCTCAATCGAAGCAAGAGGGGGGTGTTCAAGACGCCGCGAGGCAGCAGCGGCGCTCTTCCCCCGTCTCTTCGGCATCGTGACCGACGAAAATCTAGTCGCTGCTGTAATGAAAAGCGGATATACCCTCAGCGTCTCACCAGACACCGGTACGAATCGCCATCTTGGCAAAAACTGGCCTAAGTCGGCACTTGGACGATCATCAGTCAAAAACGTCCAAGTGCTGATAATAAAACCAGGTTTTGGATGTATTTAAAAACGACCTAGGCCTTCAGAGTGCCACTGAACGACCATAGCTAAATGGGGCGTTTCAGGAAGAGTGTCGAGGGCGGGATTTTGGCGGGACGTGGGCAGGCTTAGACTTAGTCGTACTGCATGTATAACCGAAAGTTATACAGCACAGCATAGACGGAACTTGGACGTTGTGACTTAGACCATTTAAAACATGGTCTAAGTCACAAAACCCACCTAAAGTCACCAGATAAGCACTGCAGACACAAACTACAGACTCCCACACACTACCCCAGTAATCACCGATACCCCCCAACCCCTTAAAAATCGTAATCACACCTTTAAAATTCAGCCTCCAGACCATCATCACCTGGCAGCCTGGCATAGGAAAGCCTAGTTGACCTGTACAGAAGCGGCTTAAGTCATCTTGGGGGGTGGGTTAGGGACCCATGGAGAGGAGGACTCATGCCCATAAGCCCCTGTAATCACTGCATTGATATTGAAACATGTGCACTCCCCTATACACCCCCAAAACCCTTTTGTACTGGCATATAAGTGGCTCCTGCAGCCATAAGGGTGGTAGATAAGTGGGTCTAGGGGATTCTGGAGGTGGTTTGGGGGCCTCACCATGACCTATAAGGGAGCTGTAGTGAGATGATGGCACCCTTTTTGTGAAGTTAACAGTAGTGCCCTTTAAAGTACCCCACTATTTAGGTGCCATGTCTGGGTGTTCAGTCCATCACTTTCCAGACCCCTCCCACGTCCAACAGGGCTTGTTCTAGGCATTCTTGACTTGGACGAAAAGTTGGATGAAAAGGTGGTATAAAGATGGACGATTTAGCAGCTTGGACAATCAGATCAGCAAGACATATTGTTAGACGATTTTTGAAACGAAAAAAAATTTGAACATATTTTTCAAAATGTGTCCTAAGCTGTTTTTTACTTTGGACGATTTGCGACTTGGATGAAAACGGACTTAGACGATTATGCCCCTCCGAATTCATTGAAAATATTTCTCAGTTTTAGTCCCATCCTATTGCATAAGGAAATCCTGTCCAAAGACCTTACGTAGTGTTGCACTTGATAGAAGGCAAATCTGTTTCCTCAGCTTTCACCCACCCAGTTCTGTAGTTCCTCAAAGGTTATATGTTCTCTCCTCTTTTAAAAGATCTTTTAACACAACCAAACCCGCTAATTCTCAATTTAAAAAAAAAGATTGGCTTTCCATCCCAGGTACAAACATCACATTCTCTCTAATTGATAACTGATCAGTTATTAAGTGGGCAGGCAGGAAACGAGGCAGGAGGCCGATCCTGCAGGGGCGTTGAGCCGTGTCCGCCCCCCCCCCCCCCCGAGACCAGCGGGGGCCTTCTCCTTAAAAGAGAGCAGCACGGAAGCTGCTTGTATTTTCACTGCTCTCAGCACCGATCCAGCGAGCAGGCAGGAAACGAGGCAGGAGGCCGATCCTGCAGGGGCGTTGAGCCGTGTCCGCCCCCCCCCCCCCCCCCCGAGACCAGCGGGGGCCTTCTCCTTAAAAGAGAGCAGCACGGAAGCTGCTTGTATTTTCACTGCTCTCAGCACCGATCCAGCGGGCAGGCAGGAAACGAGGCAGGAGGCCGATCCTGCAGGGGCGTTGAGCCGTGTCCGCCCCCCCCCCCCCCCCCGAGACCAGCGGGGGCCTTCTCCTTAAAAGAGAGCAGCACGGAAGCTGCTTGTATTTTCACTGCTCTCAGCACCGATCCAGCGGGCAGGCAGGAAACGGGGCAGGAGGCCGCTCCTGCAGGGGCGTTGAGCCGGGTCCGCCCCCCCCCCCCCCCCGAGACCAGCGGGGGCCTTCTCCTTAAAAGAGAGCAGCGCCAACGTTCGGCGCGCCGGCGAAGGCGCATAGTGCGCGCCTTTGTGAAGCGACACTTTTTGAAGCGACAAAACGTTATGATAAGTACTTCAATCCACTAAAATCGACCTCTATATACTGCACCTTTCAATAGATTTTTGACAGTATCTGCAAATTCTATATTCCTTCCAAATTGCCTGTTAAGTTGATAGTTCTGTTTATCTTCATATAGCCTGATGAGTTGATAATACTGTTTATCTCCATAATAACCTGTATGTCTTCCATATAACCTGATAAGTTGAAAGTACTGTTTAACTCCATAATAACCTGTATGTCTTCATATAGCCTGATAAGTTGATAATACTGTCTATCTCCATATTAACCTGTATGTCTTCCATATAACCTGATAAGTTGATAGTACTGTCTATCTCCAAAATAACCAGATAAGCATAGACAAACTGCTATAGCTGATACTCTTATATCCCATTGTTAGTTCTCCTTATCCGTACATAACATTGATAGCACCTACCCAGCTCTGAACTCACTACTGAGGGCTACAGACGCAACAGAACAGAGGGGAAGAAAAAATGCCCCCTCCTCCCCAACCTCCCTTCACCTCTCAGAATCTCACTCCTCACACCAAACACCAATCTGCAGACTCTCCCGCACCCTACAAAAAATTCACTATGCCCCCCATTTTTTCTACAAGCGTACTCCTACATCTACTACTCTTCCTACTCCTAACCAACAGAATAACAGAAGGATATCATACATCCTCTATCCCAACCTTAACAGAATCCCTTAGGTTCCCTCTACCTACCAGAAAACTATACTCGCACAGAAACTTGATAGACTGCTCCTCACTCAACCATATCAGCATACCAACCAGCTGGGGAAAAAGACCACCCCCAAAACTAAAATCAGCACACCACAACTATCATCCACAAACCAAAGAAAATCTCCTCCACCCAAACCTCTCACCCACTCCCCAAACACACAACACCTCATTATCCTGTGCATATATGAACATCAGATCAATAAGCACAAAAGCAGACCTTATTAAGGACTGGATAATTAAAAAACAACTAAGCTGCCTATTCCTATCCGAAACCTGGCTAACCTCGGAATCCGATCCCACCATCACAGAACTCTGCCCAACAGGTTACAAAATAGAACTGATCTGCAGAAAAAAAAAAACGTGGTGGAGGTCTAGCCATCATACTCAAAAACAACATTAATATAAAGACCCTAGACAAACACTCCACCTCCCACCTAGATCTCCTAGCCTGTCAACTATCCGATGATTCTCTCATAGGAACATTAACATGCATCCTCTGTTACTCAACACCAGGAAAATGGAATGAAAATAAACAAGCTCTCGAAGAATTTATTTACCAGAATTCCATAACATCACCTCATAACCTACTCCTAGGAGACATAAACCTCCATCTAGAAGATCACACCTCTAATCAAGTACTAAATTTTCTCTCATACCTCAAAGCACTGAACTACCAGATCCTCAACCCCCAACCCACACACGAAAAAGGCCACCAACTAGATGTCGCTGCTTACATGACCCAACACCCTCACAAACCCGAAATCCATATCTCAAATGGGACCTGGCACCCCTCCCTCTGGTCAGATCACTATAAATACACCTTTAACATCAACTGGCCTCAAAGCATCAACAAGCAACCTCCTTCAAAGCACGCCAAAAAATCGAACCCTCCACATTCTGGGATAAAGCAGACCACGCCATCAACAACATAGCCCCCAACGAATTTACATCCCAATGGCGAACCATAAGCGAAACCATCCTGAATGAGCTAGCCCCAGAAAAACTAAAATTTAAAATATGCAGACCTTCTGATAAATGGTTCGACTCCGAACTTCTCCAAGAAAAAAAGCTATGCAGACAACTTGAAAGAGACTGGAAAAAAAATAAGAGCTCTGAACACTCTAAAACAGCATGGAGAAATCAAATTAACCAATACAAAACCAAACTCAAGGAAAAACGGAAAACCTACTACTCCAAAATGATAGGCACAAAAACCCCAGACACAAAAAAGCTATTCAACCTAGTAAAGAACCTCACTGATACCAAACCTTACCTTGCCACACAAGGAATCCACCCACCGACAGCAATCCACCTAGCAGACCATTTCAAAAACAAGATCACCAACATCAGAACCGCATTCATCAACACACACACCCATCTCGCAAAGATAACAACAAACCCATCAACAGGGGAAGCCATTGTTGCAGACAGAAGCTGGTCCAACTTCCCAATCCTACTTTGGTCGGATATGAATCGACTATACAATAAATACAGCCATGCCTCCAGCGACCTAAATAATTGCCCCACCTACCTGTTATCAAACGCCTCCATCACATTCAAAACTAACTTCATGCTATGGATTCAAACCACATTGACAGAAGGCCAATTCCCACAGGACCTAGGAGAGATTTTAATCACCCCAATCATGAAAGATCACAAAGGCCCAATAGATAGCCCCGCCAACTACAGACCTATCGCTTCAATACCAATATACGTTAAAATAATAGAAGGTCTAGTAGCTCAATACCTCACTAACTACCTGGAAAAACATAACTTACTCCACCCCTCACAATCAGGATTTCGAACTAACCATAGTACAGAAACACTACTTGTCTCACTTCTAGATACAGCCCGGCAACACATCAGTAAGGGAAAAAAGATGGTGTTAATACAACTAGACCTCTCCGCAGCATTTGACCTAGTTGACCACACCATATTACTACAAATACTCGACACCATAGGGATCTCAGGCAAGGTCTACAATTGGTTTCAAGGGTTCCTCAAATCAAGAACCTACAGGGTAAAGTACAATGATATAAAATCAGAGCCATGGGCAAACCCCTGCGGAGTTCCACAAGGATCACCACTCTCACCTATGCTCTTCAACCTCTTTCTCTCCTCCCTAGGAGCCACTCTAGATAACCTAAATGTCACATCCTTCAGCTACGCAGACGACATCACCATACTCCTCCCCTTCGACCCATCAGATACCACCACCACAACAAAGCTGGAAACAACCTTAGATACAGTAGAAAAATGGATGATGGATCACAAACTAAAACTAAACTCAGAAAAAACAAAATTCCTCTTGCTCGAACAGGCCAAAACGCCTGCCATCACAGAACTGAAAATCAAAAACACCAAATACCCAATACAACCCGAACTAAAACTCCTAGGAGTTATAATAGACAGATGCTGCACAATGCAGTCCCAAATCAACAAGACGACCCAGAAAGCTTTTCTAACCATGAGAAATCTACGTAAAATCAGAAAATTCTTCAACCCAGCACAATTCAGACTAATTGTCCAATCCCTAGTCTTAGGTCTGCTGGACTACTGTAACTCCCTCTATCTTCCTTGTCCAGCCACCATGATAAAAAGACTCCAGACCATACAAAACACCGCCCTCAGACTGATCTACTCACTCAGAAAATATGATCACATAACTACTGCCTTCTTAGACTCCCACTGGTTACCCATACAAGCACAAATTCAATTCAAATTCTACTGCCTATTATTCAAAGCGTTACATGGCTCTTCCCCTTCCTACCTAAACAACCGCTTAAACCAGATCTCCACCTCAAGACACAGAAGAACCCCGAATCCTTTTGCCTTTCCCCCACTCAAAGGCACACTACGCAAGAAATTGTTTGACAACCTTCTGGCAACACAAGCAGCAAAACTCAACCATACCATCTCCAATCTGCTGACAACATCGGACGACTTCAAAACATTCCGAAAAGAAATCAAAACCCTGCTTTTCAAAAAATTCATCCAAATATCTTAACCATTCTTCACCTACCTCAAGATATTACGTCCCCAAATAACCCACCTAAACACCTTCCAAGCAAACAGACCCCAAAAATTAGATGGTAATCTTACCTACTCTAACAATATTCTCTTTGTCCATATCACACAGTTCGGCACTGTCATTTTACTATCCAACCCCTAAATCCCCTTAGGAATCTATCCAGCTATCTCCTCTGTCAAAAAAAAAAAAAAAAAATTGTATCTTCACTGGAAAATGTCCAGTCAAATCTTTTGTAATCCGCCTTGAACTGCAAGGTATAGGCGGAATAGAAATCCGTAATGTAATGTAATGGTTCCCCCCCCCCCCCCCCCCCCCAGTGAACTGTTAATGGTCTTATACACATTTCTCAAAGGGCAGAAAAGTACACATCTATTCAACCCACAGAGAAGCAAATTTCTGCGAGAGAAAGGAGAAGGGAAAATAGAACATCTTTTCTAGCTCAAGCAGCATATAAGTTGGGTCATTGAAAAGCCAGTCCCTGGTATATCGTAACAAGCATGTATGACTATAAGCACAAATGTTAGGCAAACCCATGCCCCCGATCTTCCAATTTCAAAGTAACAAGGAGAATTTTATTTTGGGTTCCAGATAAATAGGATAGATACTTGAGTTTTCATGTAACACTCAGAGATCAGGTTCTTGATCCCAAATGAGTACATTTGCTGGATGATCAAGATTTTGCCATATCTTGATGATGTTTCACGAGTCGTCTGGGCTGACTCTGTCAGCTTGCAGGTGAGAAACCATAGATGGTATAGGTCAGGGGTAGGGAACTACGGTCCTCGAGAGCCGTATTCCAGTCGGGTTTTCAGGATTTCCCCAATGAATATGCATGAGATCTATTTGCATGCACTGCTTTCAATGCATATTCATTGGTGAAATCCTGAAAACCCGACTGAAATACGGCTCTTGAGGACCAGAGTTCCCTACCCCTGCTATAGGTGAAACCTCAAGAAACCTGAGTTAAATGCATCAAGATGTCTCCTGAGTCTAACTTTTATTTCCTTTCATTGGCTCAAACCACAGGCAGTTCTCTTGAGATCAGATTCTATTGCTTTCTCCTCTGAAATCCTTCTTACTAACCTAAAAGCTTCTCTGCTTACCTCTAAAGGTCTTTATAATCTGTGATTAGCTTATACAGAAAAGAAGACCCATAAACAGTACGAAGGCTATTCAATAATTTATCTACCTCAGTAGACTAGAAAAGAAAAGTTTTCAAAAAATGTTTGTTTTAGTTTTCAATATACTCCCCTTATAGATCCATCCACTTTTCCTGCAATGACTTTAATCCTTTGAAAAGAATTCTTATATTTGACCTTAAAACTAGGATGTCACAGCTTCCTTGACGTCTTCATCACTTGAAAACCACTGTCCACGGAGAGATTTTTTCAAATCTTGGAACAGGAAATAATCTAAGGGAGCCAGGTCAAGACTGTAGGGTGAATTGGTTCAGCTGCTGAAACCCACATACTTGGATAGCAGCCTGTGATTGTCATGACATATACATCGGCGCATTGTTGTGAAGAAGTAGCACGCCTGCTGTGAGTTTTCCTTATCTTTTCTCCTTGATTGACCCCCACAAAGTGATCATTATGTTGGTGTAACTCTCCCAAGTTACAGTTGTTTTGTGTGGCATGAACTCCAGAAGCAAAAGTCCTTCATCGTCCCAGAAGACAGTTGCCATTACTATGCCTGCAGATTTATTTGTCTTGAACATTTTTGCGGTGGGAGATGACTTGTGCTTCCACTGCATGTTGACTCCATTTTGGATTCAGGATCTTTGTGTTAGACCCAAATCTCATCTCCAGTCACCAAACAATGAAAAAATACATTTGGTCTTCATGGAGCATCTACAGGTTCTCCTGACAGCACTGGAGCCTTGTGGCCTTCTGACATGGCATCGGCATTCTTGGAATCCATCTTGCATGAACCTTGGACATGCCCAACTGTTCATGAATTATTTTCCAAACTGTACCTGCCAAGATGCCTATTTATTCAGCTATTTGGGAAATCTTAATTCGTCTGTCTGACAAAATTAAATCCTCGACTTTCTTGCACATTTCTGTGGAAGCTGCTTCCACAGGCTGTCCAGTGTGAGGGTCATTTTTTTATTAACTCTTTACCCTATTAAACTGCTTGCTCCAAAATTTTACTTTGTAGGATGATGAAGCAGACTCACTATAAACTACAATCATGCGTTCATGGATCTCCTTTGGCTTTTTCCCTTCTTTTGTGAGAAATTTTATTACTGAACAGTTCTCCAAATCTAGCAGTTTCTTACTTGATTCGCACAAGGACTCTCCTGACATCCTGTCTGTTGGAATATTAGACTCACATTGAACGACAACTGTGCATGAGTAACCTTGAGACATGTCACAAAATGTATAAACTTGTTTCAACATACTTGGAACTAGGGCAATATTGTCTCTGATTTAGAGCATGAATTTGAATTTAAATTGTAGTAGGAGACCACAATAATCTTATATTCAGGCACATTGTATCAACCTGCTCACCCTTATCCACATTCTGATTTCTTCATTGCTGACTGTTCTTTATTAAGCCTATGGCACTTCTGTTCTTGATATGTATTTATTAGCTCACACCTTTTGCAACATTAGTTCGAAGTACATTGAGGAACACGGGGTATTTCCCTGTCCCTGGAGGATTTACAATGCAGAGTGTGGTATTATCATGCTTAGACTACTGCAATTTGGTGCTTCTGAGTGTGCTGCGGGTAGCCCAGAATGCGATTGTTCGAACTCTGTTTCAATTAAGAAAGCGTGATCATGTGAAAGAATGCTATATACCTTTGTATTTGTTAAAATTAGAACATCGAATCCTTTATAAATTACTGGTCATGGTGCATCTTTGTATACACAATAAGGCTCTGAAACATTTGATGGATAATATTCTGCCATATGAATCATAGCGTATGTTGCGCTCGGTGATTCACGATGACCTGCATATTCCGACAGTGAAACAGTTGTGGCTAGCCGTGTCTAGAGCTAGCATATTTTCATGTGTGGGTCCTCGCGAATGGAATAGGCTTCCAGGATATTTACGACAGCAATCTAATTTGAGTAGTTTTAAGAAAACATTGAAGAAACATCTCTTTTGTAAGATGAAATATGGGACTTGATTTATAGTTTTTTTATGCGGGGCACTGGTAGCCCCTTTGTAATTTTAGGAGGCTTTACATTATTATTATTATTATTATGTTATATTGATGTTTGATTTGTTGTATTGTTTGTGATTCTGTTTGTGTATGTTTTTTACTGTGACCCACCTTGGGAAAGGCGGGGTATAAATAAAGAAATACAAATACATTTGTACCTGAGGTAATGGAGGGTTGACTTGTTCAAAGATTACAAGGAGCAGTAGTGGGATTCAAAACAGGCTTCGATGCTTGTGTTAATTACTAGGCTACTTCTCCACACCATCTTTTTTTGTCCAATACTGATATCAAGTTATTTATTTTGTAGTTTCCAAGGTCATCCCTACAGTCCTGTACACAATATGGTATTATGCCAAGCTCCTGCTATTAATTATTTCTATAGCGCTACCAGACATATGCAGCACTGTACAGAGTCACAAAGAAGACAGTCCCTGCTAGAAATAGCTTACAATCTAAACAAACAAGGCAAACAGAATGTCATGGATACAATTAAGGGGAATATCAACACCCATGCTTTTTTCTGACTTGTTCTGGCAACCATGGGAGAGGTATGGCCAGAAGGAAAAATGAAGTATTGATGCCTCTGTATAAGACTTTGGTGAGACCTTATTTAGAATATTGTGTATAATTCTGGAGGTCGCATCTTCAAAAAGATATAAAAAGGATGGAGTCAGTCCAGAAGGAAGGCTACTAAAATGGTGTGCAGTCTTCTTGATAAGGCGTATGGGGACAGACTTAAAGATCTCAATCTGTATACTTTGGAGGAAAGGCAGGAGAGGGGAGATATGATAGAGACATAATATAAATGTGCATGAGTCGAGTCTCTTTCATTTGAAAGGAAACTCTGCAATGAGAGGGTATAGGATGAAGTTAAGAGGTGATAGGCTCCGGAGTAATCTGAGGAAATACTTTTTATACGGAAAGGGTGGTAGATGCGTGGAACAGTCTCCCGGAGGAGGTGGTGGTGGAAACAGAGACTGCGAATGAATTCAAGAGGGCCTGGGATAGGCTTGTGGGATCTCTCAGAGAGAGAAAGAGATAATGGTTACTACGAATGGGCAGACTAGAGGGGCCATTTGGCCTTTATCTGCCGTCATGTTTCTGTATCTGTTTTTGTCATTATGTTTGTCATTATGTTTGTCATTATGTTTGTCATTATGTTTGTTTCAGTATCTGTTTTTGTCATTAAATTCCTTCTTTATTTTATATTTATTTCAACTTTGTTTATAAACCGCTTAGACTTAATGATAGGTAGTATATCAAATTAAAATAAACCTGAAACTTAGGGCTCCTTTTACTAAGGTGTGCTAGCGGTTTTAGCGCACACAGGGTATTAGCGCATGCTACACGGCTAGAACTAACGCCAGCTCAATGCTGGCATTAGCGTCTAGCACGCGCGGCAATGTAGCGTGCACTATTCTGTGCGTTAATGCCCTAACGCAGCTTAGTAAAAGAAGCCCTTAAACTCAAAGGGGGGGGGGGTCAGAAGCATTCAGAAATTTGCACGCATAGTTATAGAATATGGCCTCAGCGCACCTAACTTGGGCACCAGCATTTTCACCAGGTTTCAGGAGGTTTAAGTCTGGCACCTAGAGTTAGCTACAGGAATCATTGCTAAGGACAGTTCTAGAAAGCGCATCCACCTTTTATAGAAATGCGCTTAGAGCTAAATTTTGCGTGCCGTTGATAGAATCCCCTCCATAATTGCCATCCAATTCCTTCACATTCTTGCATTGAATGTACTTTTTGCCTCTTCAGTAGGTCTCGCCTCAAAAGCATCAAAATCTTATAGCCTTCCTTTCTATTTTCCTTAGAGCTTCGGATCTTACTGTTGTGTGGCAGCGATCTGCTGGAGTCCTTCTGTATTCCTGGGCTCTGGAATGAGTCTGATGTAAGTAGTCTGATATGCTGGGGATGAATTTACTGCAGTCTGTTACTACCCTGTCTTTGCCTTTCTGTAGCTGTATAACTCTTTCTCTTGCATCACAATATCTCCCTTGTAAAATTCTTCCTATCTAGTATGTGAATTAAATATTAATGTTAAGGTTTATATATTTTTGTATTTGTAATCTGCTTTGAAACACAGTTGTCTAGGGCAGTGGTTCCCAACCCTGTCCTGGAGGACTCCCAGGCCAGTCTGGTTTTTAGGATAGCCCTAATGAATATGCATGAGAGAGATCTGCATATAATGGAGGTGCCAAGCATGCAAATCTGCTCCATGCATATTCATTAGGGCTATCTTGAAAACCCGACTGGCCTGGGGGTCCTCCAGGACAGGGTTGGGAACCACTGGTCTAGGGGAAATATCAAGCTAATAAATCAAATCCTCCCTCCGTTTCATTTTCTTTTATCTTGTTTCTCTTTTACTGACAAAACTGCTATCCAACATCTCCTGTATTCTGATTTTTTTTTTTTTTACCATACATTGCTCTCTTTTATAGCTCTGTTTCATTTTCTCTAGAGCAGGGCTGCCCAAGTCCGATCCTCAAGATCTAAAGGCAGGCCAGATTTTCAGGATATCCACAATGAACATGCATGAGAGAGATTTGCACACCAAGAAGGCAGTGCAGGCAAATCTCTCTCATGCATGTTCGTTGTGAATATCCTGAAAACCTGGCCTGCCAGTAGATCTCGAGGACCGGACTTGGGCAGCCCTGCTCTAGAGCATACCCCTATTGTCCCAGAAACATTTTGGTTTTCTTGGATGAAGGCTTAAATACAATAATTCACATACACTCAGAATTGTGTAACATTTTGATAGCATGTCACCATTCCATACACAGTGATTGGGTGGTGGGTCTGACTATAGGAGCTTCGGCTCTTGGTCAGGTTGCATTTTTTTTTGTCTTCCTTTGATATCAATTTTGATCTCCATGATTTTTGCACAATATTTCACTTAATAGCTCTCCTACCTTGTCTCTGTTTCTTGGATGAAGGACAATTTTCAAACTATTTTTGAGCCTGCAGGTAAATATTCAAAGTAGACTCGCTGTAGAGTTTCCCCTGTGAAAATTAGGGAACTAAAGGAGCATGGATATTTGTTTACCTCCATATGTTGCAGGTGAAAAGTATATAGGGTGAAGTACTTGCCTGGACTTCAGATTGAATCTATGGTCACAGTGGCGTAGCGAGGGTAGGAGGCACCTGGGGTGGTGGTGGCAGCCCCCGTGCCCTCCTATACGCCCCCCCCCCCCCACACACACATGGCACCTTCCCTTCCCACCCCTGTGTCTCTTTAAATCTTTGCCCGCGCGAGTAGCTTCTCCAACCTGCTGCTCATGCAGGTGTTGGCTTTCCCTCTGATATCACTTCCTGGCCCCATGACCTGGAAGTGATTTCAGAGGGAGCCAAGCCGATGCAAGCTGCAGGCCAGAGTAGTTGCTCACAATGGCGAAGATTTAAAGAGGTACGGGGGCATGGGAAGGCACGAGAGTGGCAGCACCCCCATCCAAGACAGTGTCTGGGGCAGTCCGCCCCTCCCCTTACTACGCCACTGTATGGTCATACTTTACAATGCCCATCCTAATCCCAGCCATACCCTGCCCCTTTTTGGTACAGCTTAAAGCATGCAAGTTGTTTACCCACATAAGGCCAGATTCTATAAACGGTTCTGCTCAGCACAGCTGTCCATCAACTGCTAGGCACTGCTTATAGAATCCCACCTTGTAGTGTCTACAAGAGATTCCTTGATAGAACATTATCATTCCAAGCAGGCAAATGGAATAAATGTTTAATCAACTTTATTTCAAATGCACTTTCCTATCAAACTTTCAGGAAGTCAATTAAAACCTCTCTTTGATCAGTTTCTCTGATCCCATTTCTGCCTTAATGTATCTTTAGAACATAAGAATTGCCACTGCTGGGTCAGACCAGTGGTCTATCGTGCCCAGTAGTCCGCTCCTGCGGCGGCCTTTAGGTCAAAGACCAGTGCCCTTGCCTTACCTGTGTACGTTCTGGTTCAGCAGGAACTTGTCTAATTTCCAGATAAATTTGATTAATCTTAACATGCTAATGTAATTTCAAAAGTTTTTTTTGTAATATCACTGTCTGTATGCAGTCTCTTCCTCTGTAAACCACTCTGAACTGTTTGTGGTACTGCGGTATATAAAAATAAAGTTATTATTAGGAGGCATCGCATGACTTGCAGCCATATGTTCCTCTGGGTTTTTTTAATTATTTAACACCTACCCTATGGAACTCTCTCCCTAAATCTCTATGGGCTCCTTTTACTAAACTGTGCTAGTGGTTTTAGCGCACGCAAGACGCTAACACCTCCCTTGAGCTGGCGTTAGTTTCCCCGCATAGCGCGGGGGGTTAGCGTGCGCTAAAAACGCTACCACAGCTTAGTAAAAGGAGCCCTAGGTCTTGAACTTTCCTATCCTAAATTTTAAATCAGGTTTAAAAACTCATTTATTTACTACTGCCTTCAATGGTCATCCTGAAACTTGATTACCTCTTTTAAATCTTTGCAGGGTTGGCTCATGACCTTTGATCTGCATTACAGTTGCTGACTTAACTTTGAAAGTTTTAAACTTTACGTATGCTTTGTATATTTATTTTATGTTTTTATTTTTGTGATTGATTTGGAATTTCTGTTTTATTACTACTTGAGGTCCCCTTTTATGACGCCGTGATAGGTTATTTTATCGCCGGGCATGTCGGTCTTAGCTCGGACGCTCATAGGAATTCTGTGAGTGTTAGAGGGGGATTAGTTTGTAAACTGTTTTGCTGCTGTTTGTAAAAAGCGGTAAATAATAAACCATACTGATGCTAGATTTGTTCATTTAAATTTAATAAATAAAAAAGTTTAAAAAACACAAATCGCTTAATAGAATTATCCACATGCAGCTCATTTTCTATCCCTCAACCAATGGCGTAGTGAGGGTAAGAGGCACCCGGGACAGTGGCGTCTTCCCCTCCCTCTGCGCAGAATTCATCAATAGTCTTCTCATTCCCTACTGTCCTTCTAAATCCCTCCATTCGATTACTCAGAATCTCCTTACAATCCCATCCTTAAAGCATATATAGTACTCTCCCGATATTCACAGGGGTTCCGTTCCAGGAACCCCCGCAAATCTTGAAAAACTGCGAATACAGTTTTTAGTGGGGGAGACAGGCAAGGGCAGCTGGAGAGGCAGGAGAGGGCAGCAGGAGCGCCAGCGAGTGAAGGAAATCACTCACGGTATGCTCCGATCGCCTCTTCCTGCACTAAAGGCGGGCCTCACCAATCAGGAGCTGCGTGTCAAAGATCTGCAAAGCGACATAATCAAGCTGGAGAAATGAGCATCGACATGGCAAATGAGGTTCAACGTGGATAAGTGTAAAGTGATGCATGTCGGTAACAAAAATCTCATGCACGAATACAGGATGTCCAGGACGGTACTTGGAGAGACCTCCCAGAAAAGAGACTTGGGAGTTCTGATCGACAAGTCGATGAAGCCATCCGCACAATGTTCGGTAGCACTGAAAAGGGCGAACAGAATGCTAGGAATGATAAAGAAGGGGATCACAAACAGATCGGAGAAGGTTATCATGCCGCTGTACCGGGCCATAGTGCGCCCTAACCTGGAGTACTGCATCCAGCACTGGTCGCCATACATGAAGAAGGACATGGTAGTACTCGAAGAGCGACTAAAATGGTTAAGGGGCCGGAGGAGTTGCCGTACAGTGAAAGATTAGAGAAACTGGGCCTTTTCTCCCTCGAACAGAGGAGATTGAGAGGGGACATGATTGAAACATTCAAGGTACTGAAGGGAATAAACTTAGTAGATAAGGACAGGTTGTTCACCCTCTCCAAGGAAGGGAGAACGAGAGGACACTCTCTAAAATTGAAAGGGGATAGATTCCGTACGAACGTAAGGAAGTTCTTCTTCACCCAGAGAATGGTAGAAAACTGGAACGCTCTTCCGGAGTCTGTCATAGGGGAAAACACCCTTCAGGGATTCAAGACAAAGTTAGACAAGTTCCTGCTGAACCAGAATGTACGCAGGTAGGGCTAGAGAATGACACGGTGAAAAAATTGGTCCCCGTCACCGCCCCGTCCCCGTCTCACCATCCCCGTCACCGCCCCGTCCCCGTCTCACCAACCCCGTCACCGCCCCGTCCCCGTCTCACCAACCCCGTCACCGCCCCGTCCCCGTCTCACCATCCCCGTCACCGCCCCGTCCCCATCTCACCAACCCCGTCACCGCCCCGTCCCCGTCTCACCATCCTCTTCACCGCCCCGTCACCGCCACTGCCACCCCATTCACCGCCCCGTCACCGCCACTGCAATCCCATTCACTTTTCTTTATTTACGTATAAAGGAAACATTCTTTAAAACTTTAAAACTTTAAAACTTAGTTAAATATTAGTTAATAACTATACAAAAACAAAACACGCAGAGAAAAAATTAATTAATAAAAATTCTCAAAACTGACACATTTTGATCACTAAATTTAAAATAGTTATTTTTCATACAGTTTTTCAATCACTAATCTTCCACCACCCCTGGGGCTAGCAATGCAAAAACAAACACGACATGTACTTTAAATGCTGCCGTGATTAGCATAGTGACCGCGGCTACGGCTGCAAGTCTCCCCTCCCCCCAGCGATCACGGCAGGAGGGCACCCAACCCCTCATGTAGACCCCCCCAACGGCCCTCCCGACAATCGCAGCAGAAGGGTACCCAACCCCTCCTGCCGGTCCTCCCAATGGCCTCCCCTAAGATCGCCGGCAGGAGGGTACCCAACCCCTCCTGCTGGACCCCCCCCAACGAACCCTCCCACCCCGGAACCCCCTTAGTCTTACTTTTCAAGTTGGACCGGACAGCTCCTCGCTCGTCTGGCCAGCAGGCCTGCCTCCGTCCAAATGAGGCGGGCCCGCCCCTACCCTCCCCTCCCCTGCCTCCCAATGGCCTCCCCTAAGATCGCCGGCAGGAGGGTACCCAACCCCTCCTGCTGGACCCCCCCCCAACGAACCCTCCCACCCCGGAACCCCCTTAGTCTTACTTTTCAAGTTGGACCGGACAGCTCCTCGCTCGTCTGGCCAGCAGGCCTGCCTCCGTCCAAATGAGGCGGGCCCGCCCCTACCCTGCCCAACCCACAGGATCCTAGGGCCTGATTGGTCTAGGCACCTAAAGCCACTCCCGCTATAGGAGGGGCCTTAGGTGCTTGGGCCAATCAGGCCCTAGGATCCTGTGGGTTAGGCAGGGGAGGGGAGGGGCGGGCCCGCCTCATTTGGACGGAGGCAGGCCTGCTGGCCAGACGAGCGAGGAGCTGTCCGGTCCAACTTGAAAAGTAAGACTAAGGGGGTTCCGGGGTGGGAGGGTTCGTTGAGGGGGGGTCCAGCAGGAGGGGTTGGGTACCCTCCTGCCGGCGATCTTAGGGGAGGCCATTGGGAGGCAGGGGAGGGGAGGGGCGGGCCCGCCTCATTTGGACGGAGGCAGGCCTGCTGGCCAGACGAGCGAGGAGCTGTCCGGTCCAACTTGGAAAGTAAGACTAAGGGGGTTCCGGGGTGGGAGGGTTCGTTGGGGGGGGGTCCAGCAGGAGGGGTTGGGTACCCTCCTGCCGGCGATCTTAGGGGAGGCCATTGGGAGGACCGGCAGGAGGGGTTGGGTACCCTTCTGCTGCGATTGGCAGGAAGGGTTGATCTGACAAATGAGGAGCACGGTGAAACACAGGTAAATAGCGGTTCCTAGAAGGGGGTACATTGGCCCGCGGGGACAAACCTGTTCACCGTTTCCGCGGTCGGTGAATGGCCTTGTCCCCGTCACCGCAGCGACTGCTAGTTTTCCTCCCCGTTTTCGGCGGTGACCCGCGGCTTAAATGCGGTGGCCGCGGGTAAACCGTCACCGTGTCATTCTCTAGGTAGGGCTAGTCTCAGGGCGCTGGTCTTTGACCAGAGGGCCACCGCGTGAGTGTACCGCAGGGCACGATGGACCACTGGTCTGACCCAGCAGTGGCAATTCTTATGTTCTTAAGACTTATTGAGCAGTAAAAGAATTATTTTTTTTGTGTGTGTGTGTGTGTTCAATCTTTTTTATTTGTTTATGAAAAGGAAAACATGGAATAAGCAGCAACAAGAAAACTGTATAACAGGATTTATACCAGCTAAGATTATCCAAAGAACATGTAACTAAGCACAGGTTACTTTGTTTACAATAGCAGAAGTGACCATAATAGACCAGAAGATATATCTCAGTATAAGTATAAAATGTGTTATATATCCAAAATTCTAGTACTTATGATATCAGTAACATATACATAACAGGAGCCCAGGTCTTGTTAAAAGTGGATAATTAGTTCGCTTTTTCAACGGCCACCTTCTCAAATTGGACATACAAACATACCGTGTTCCACCAAACATTAAAGTTCAATGATGTGAAGTCCTTCCAATTGGCTAATACAGATTTGAGCGCCAATTGCAACAAACAAGACAGTAATTTGGCTTGATATTTGTCTAGAACAGACATGGGCAACTCCGGTCCTCGAAGGCCGGAATCCAATCGGGTTTTCAGGATTTCCCCAATGAATATGCATTGAAAGCAGTGCATGCAAATAAATCTCATGCATATTCATTGAGGAAATCCTTTATCTAAGCAGGAATTTGAGTAGATTAAAAAAAAAAAAAAAAAATCTTAGCTGGTTGGATTCAAAGATAAACCTATTAGTATTAACTCTACATTTAATCAGATATTTGCAAGCATGTGAAAGAACAAAAAATCTGAGAAAACCTAGATTTTAGGGCCCATAAATAGCTCCTCTCTCTTTCTGAAAAATAACTTTAATATTCAGTCTCTGTCTGGTAAATTGCTGAAAGAACCAGCAGAATTAGACAAGTCCCAAGTCCCACTCCGGAGATCCTGTGTTTGGTTTGGACCGTCTGTTAATGGATCTCCTTCCACTCTCTTTCTTTTAGACCCTAGCGCTTGTCTTTACTAGCAGATAATAAATCCTAGTGATATGAGGGAAAGCCTTGGCTGGTACACTGAGAATCTCTAAAAGATGTTTATTCATTTATTTAAATATTTAATTCCTTTTATATCCCGCCCTCCCCAGAGAGCTGAGAACAGGTTACAAGGTAACATACATAATAATTAAACAAACGAGTTACAGAAAACTAAGGCAATATGGGCTACTGTGATATTTATCTACTACGTTGTTCATCTTAAATTAGAAGACACAGAATGAGGATTTGTAACATATGGATAGTTCATTTTATATTAGTTTCACATATTATATATATTAGTTTCACACATTATTTTATGCCCCAAGACGTTTATTATGATCTTAGAATGACAATAGGGTAGTCGTTCCTCATATCTCTTGCGTCAACTAGAGATTGTGCGTTCTTTTATCTAGTTCCATGGTAATGGAATAATTTGCCCATAGATTTGAGAAAAGAAGAATCATGCATAAACTTTAAAAGACACATAAAAGTGCATTTTTTTTCCAATTGGCTTTCTCAAATTAAATAATTAAGTTTGGAACTGTAATCTGTATTTATATAAAGATTAATTTTTTAACCATATTGTATTAATTATGGTTTACTGAGATTTAATTGTTTGTTTTTATTAGAATTGCTATTAGAATTATTATTATGGAGATGCTGATTGCTTAGTATTTTAGGGAAAATTTTTTAAAAAAACTTTTGCTTTTACTCTTTTCTATCCTATTTTTAAATGGAGTCTTTCTTGATGAATGTGTATTATATATTGCGCACCGCTTGGATCCTTTTTTAGGCTGTTATGCGGTATAGAAAGTTTTACATAAACATATAGCTAGATCGTCTTAAAGCATGCACAGAAATAGTCTAGCTCAACATATATGAGGAGTACATTAGTTTGGGAGTTACAGACTGTATGGTTGCGAAAGCTGAAGGCGGTAGATTGGCAGGTTGGATGCTCTGGGAGTTAGTTTAATAATGATGATGTGTGGAGGGTGTTAGGTATTATATGGTATGGGTACTAGGTTAAAGGAATTAGGTGAAGAGGTAGGTTTTTATTGCTTTCCTTAAGCTCAAAAGCTCTGTGAGGGATTTGAAGTATGGAGGCATCTGATTCCAATACTTTGGTAAGAAATGGGAGTAGGATCTGCGTGTGGCACTTTCTAGTCGGAGGCTCCGACCAGGGGGTAATTTTAGATGTGTTTCCTCTTCCTAGATGTCACGTTTAATAATTTGGGAAAATGTTTAAGTGGTAAATTGGGTTGCCTTATTTGGTTTTCAAATTTCTTCATATTAGTAGATATATCATTAGATACCCATAAGGCCTCTATTCTCTGGTCCAAGCAGCCTAGTTTCCTGGGTTGTTGCTCCTGTGCCTTAAGCTACATACATGCAGGGCAGAATTAACCAATAGGCCAAGTAGGCACGTGCCTAGAGCCCGAAATGGTTAGGGGGGCCTGATGAAGGAGGACATCAACATTGTTTTTCCAAACGGTGATGGGCCTCTCCAGCATCGATCGGCAATGCGCCTCCCCCCCCCCCCCCCCCAGATCGGCAAAGTGGGCCCCACCCCGATCGACAGAAAGTAAGACAAGCAAGCAACGCGGGTAGGAAAGGCAACGGGGACTGTAATTGTGCAAGCGGTGCTGCTTGCCCAAAGCTTCCTTCTGACGCAGCTTCCTGTTTCCGCCTGGGCGCATGATGGGGTGGGATGGGGCAGGGGGGCCCAGTATATTTGTGTGCCTAGGGGCCCTTGACGAATTAATCCTGCCCTACATACATAGCTAGTTATTAAGGATTCTAAAGAGATAACAGCAGTCCAAATGGAATCTAAGGTTATCATAGGTTTATTCAGCAACCATCCCTAGTCAGAGAAGGTCCCGTAGAGCAACTACTATGGCTGATGCAATCCTTCATCACCAGCTCAGGGACTCTCAGTCCCAGATAAGGAAGTACCAGTAAGTTCACTCATTGGAAGCTCTGAAAATCCTGTTTCAGTAGTTATCCACCTACTCAAGTTGAAGAAGAAGCTATGGCCAACATATCGTCTGGTACAATCACTACATGTGAATACAAATCTGAAGCCATTTTCAAACCAGAATTTTACAGTTAAATATGTGTTTATCCATGTGAAACCATTTGAAAACTGACCCCCCCCCCCATTCATAAATAACTTTTTCTTTTAATTTTCATTTTTTTATATGATTACAGATCTACAAATGTTATCCGCTTTATGAAATGAAAAGAACAAGATTTTACGGTCTAGGGGCTGTTTATGGTAGAGAATATACAGTATATTTGGAAAGTTAGTTTAATTTATTTATTTGTTCAGTTTTCTGAACTGTTCTCCCCAGAGTGCTCAGAATGGTTTACATGAATTTATTCAGGTACTCAAGCATTTTTCACTGTCTGGCTCGGTGGGTTCACAATCTATCTAATGTACCTGGGGCAATGGGTGGATTAAGTGACTTGTCCAGGGACACAGGGAGCAGCGTGGGTTTGAACCCACAACTTCAGGGTGCGGTGGCTGTAGCTTTAACCACTGCGCCACACACTCCCCACTGCAATGTAACACAATGTAACCCATTTTCTTCATATATCTTCTGTGGCCAGTTCATTAAATATTTGCTTTATCTTGGTTCTGAAACATCTTTTTCTGAATATTTTGCAGATGGAAGTAATAGTTGGAGATTTTGGGATTGTAGTTCTTCCCCGGGATGGGGCTGATACCGATAGAATCATGAACCATTCGTCTGTACTTCGCAAGTACAAAGTAAGGATTCTTATAGAGAAACTGCACTTCCTGTTCTCCTGACCCTTACATTTGTAACATTAATCATTTCCTTATTAGTGATGTGGTTTCCAATTACCTTTCCATCCAGGAAATACAGTCTGTAGACTCTGGTTATATTGCCATGATGCAGTGTGTATGGTCCAGTGCATTTGTTTCCTGATTCAATGCAATAGCACTCTCTTTCACCCTGCAAAAACAGATAAGTGGCGTGTATTTTCTCTCTCAGATGGAGAGAGTAGTGTCACCCCTGCTGGGGCTAACCTAAGCGTTTTTTATTAGCTTTCTATGTTGTCCATAATAATAGAGAGGTTGCAGAAAGTGAATAGAAAGATGACAATGAACAAAATTAAATTTTCTCTTTTTTTTCTGCCAACAGAACAACATCCTAGTTGTGAAGGATGACATCAACCATCCAATGGCCACTGTCAGCTCAACAAAAAGCAGGTGTGTGATGCAAGATTTCTCTAAGGCAGGGGTAGGGAACTCCGGTCCTCGAGAGCCGTATTCCAGTCGGGTTTTCAGGATTTCCCCAATGAATATGCACGAGATCTATTTGCATGCACTGCTGTCAATGCATATTCATTGGGGAAATCCTGAAAACCCGACTGGAATACGCCCCTGCTCTAAGGTGACAGAAAAAGAGATAGCAAAACAGACTCTAAAATCATACATGTTTGTTCAAACATAAATGTACAACAAAAATTTTTTAAATTTGACATTGTTCAGAAATGGAAGGAAATAAAATTACATATTGTGGAGACTAGTTGTGCTTCAGTTTGGTTAGCTGCAAATAGAAGGGGTTCCATATCTTTCTTATACAGTATAATCTCGCTATAATGGACTTCAAGGGACCTGGAAAAACGGTCCGTTATATCCAGAGTTGCATTTTTTTTCAATTTTATTTAGGTCAACTTGAAACAACGTTCAGTCAATGAACAACAGTCACTGTACAACCATATCAGCAACATCAAGAACAAAACTCAGCAAAACATTGGTATGGTACGAAATGATTGCAAAACCAGAACACTAAAAGGGGATGTTCTAAACCATTATGTCGTACTGTACTTGGAATGAAAAATACTCTGTCATTTTCTTCTGGGCTGCATTTTGATACTATATCACCGGCACGCCACGTGCCTTGTAGGCGGAGCCTGCATGTCCGTTATAGCCAAAGAAAACTACAGCTAAAAGCGACTCTGGGGACCAAATTGGTTGTCTGTTATATCCGAAAGTCCGTTATATGCGAGTCCGCTATACGTGATGATTTTCTGTATGTTTATAATGGCGCACGGTCGAAACCAGCGGACCTCATTCGCTATAGGCAAAGTTCCGTTATAAGTGAGTCCCTTATAACGAGATTATACTGTAATTAATAACCACCTGTTTTTCAGCCCAATTCATTCCACCATGAACTGCCTACTCTGTGCTTTCCATTTTACTTCAGTATACAAATTTGGAAATAAATCTAGCTAGGTTACTGGCTAGAAAGCTAAAGGTCAGAGCAGTACCCTCGTTAGGTGCCATTGACCTGTGCGCGAGTCCTAGTGAAAAATCAAAGGCAGGGGATATAGCATTCTATACTGCTGGAGCTATCAGAAGTCAGTTGGTGGACTTTCATAAGCATTTATGGTGACAGGTCAAAAGCGCGCAACTGAGCGCAAGGTGGAAGCCCGCGCTGAAGAAAAACAGTGTTTTAAGGAGCTCTGACGGGGGGGTGTGGGGGGGAACCCCCCACACTTTACTGAATACAGATCGCGCCGGCGTTGTGGGGGGTTTGGGGGGTTGTAACCCCCACATTATACTGAAAACTTCACTTTTTCACTAGAAAACTGGGAAAAAGTTAAGTTTCCAGTATAATGAGGGGGCAAACCCCCCCACAACGCCAGCACGATCTGTATTCAGTAAAGTGGAGGGGTTCCCCACCAACACCCCCCGTCGGAGCCCCTTAAAACTCTGTTTTTCTTCAGCGCGGGCTTCCACCTTGCACTCAGTTGTCTCGGCGCACCTTTGTCGCCGCGCGCTTTTGACTATGAACCGCATTTATATGTGAAGAAGGAAGATATAGAAAACTATTAAGGAGTACTCAATTACTGAAATATACATTAGAAACTTGTGACAGATTGGGCCCATTTTGGGACTGGAGGTGCAGTAGACAATTAAGAATTTGCAGGGGATGTGAAAAGAATCTTTTTACTAGGTTATAGAACAGCTCGCTTCAAGAGGGGTTATTACCTCCCTCGGGTCCTAATGCAGAAAGCTACCACGGGCTGTAGTTTACCTGCTCACTAATGGCTGCTGTATCTTAAGAGTTTCTGCACTGAAGTTTACTCCTGCAGTAGACCACACACATCATATTAAAATGAATGCTAAAGAACCTATTAATTAGGCCATAGCAATGCAGGGCTTTGCGCTGACGTCTACCGCGGGAGCTCAATGCCAGAAACCTAACGCCAGGTCTGAGGTTGGTGTAGAGCTAGGGTTACTAGATGTCCGGGAAAACCTGGACACATCCTCATTTTAGAGGCCTGTTCAGGCTCCTGGACAGACTTTCCATAACTTGGCATTTGTCTGGATTTTGGAAAGCCCTGACAAGCTCCGGCCACGTCTGGAGGGCCTCTGAGCATGCGCATATGATGTCACACACATCCTCCAGGCCCTCCAGACATGGCTTCAGCTCGTACAGAAAAAGAGAGGAGGCTTTCAGGAGGGGGGGGACAGAACAGGGCGTAGGTGTAGCTGACATCACTTTCAGTTTAGAGGTACTTCTATAAAAAGGTAATCCAGAACGCAGCTGCTTCTTGTCCTGAAGAGGTGACGAGTTAGGATCTGCTAAGGGGAAGAAAAAGTCCATTGGAATATCCTACCTACTACAACTGACTGTGTTCTTTGTCTCCTACAGACTGGCCCTGCAGCACGGAGACGGACATGTTGTGGATTACCTCTCTCAGCCGGTCATCGACTATATCCTGAAGAGCCAACTTTACATCAATACTTCAGGATAAAAGCCAGGGCACATTGCTTAAACAGCATTGTTATGCCATCTTCCTCAGCCCTCCATCACACTCTTCCTTCTTTCTCCCTCATGGTTTCCTGTTTAAAGAATGGAGCTCCTTGTATCCATTTCTCTCGTTAACACGTTCATAACACTTAACACCCACAGCACAGAGGATCGTGGGTGTCCATACATGCTTCAGTAATTTTCTACAGGGAATCTCCCCCTTTATGCTTGGAGGGTGCATTGACTTCAGGGGGACAAGATCTCTCTTCCCAGCATGCTCCTAAGCTGCTATTGTCCATGGTGAGGCGGGAGCATTCATATTCTGATACTTTTCCTGGGAGAGGTTGAGATTCTTGAGGTGGTGGTATATGTACTGTAAAATGTTACTGACCGTAGAGTAGTTATGTTTTTGGGATGAGGTATGTATGCATCATGAGATATTCTGGAATACATATATTTTGGGGTATGTTTATATATACATTGTTAGTTGGGTAGGTATATTTTTGGGTGGGGGTGTACAGAATCTTGTGCTAGTAATCCTTGTGTTGATCTGTTCTTGACAGTTTTGTTTGATGGGGAGAGGGAGAGAAGTTCGTCCCACTATGTTTTTTCAGTTCCTAGTAAAAGCATGAAAGTTTCTAGACTTTAGGAAAATGCTCTTTCCTCCAGTGGTGACCGCCCCTAAAAGAGTTAACAGGAATGGAGAAAATCTAATGCAAGATGTCCTGCCAACATCTGATAGAGATGTTGATGCTGCCTATATCCTCTGGCCCAGATTCTAAAAACAATGCTGTTAGGAAGATGCTGGTAGGTGCTGTACCGGCACCTAAGTTAATTGCTTTAATTGGCTATTAATGCCATGGTATTTGACCACACCATTAAAAATAAATAAAAAAAAATTAGGTGCCATGATGTGCCAATAAAACATGGTGCTGGAATCACATCTACGTGATACTGAATGTCAAAAGAAGCATGATTATGGGTGAGGTTGATGTTCAGCACCACTAAGTGTGGTTCTAGGTCGAAGGTAGGTACCATAAATGTAGGTATTGAAACCCTGGACTACATTTACGCCTACCTTAGACAAAGACCACGATTCTGAGAAATGGTACCATAATCTGAGTGACACGAAACCGGCACCATTTTTTTCAGGCGCCCACCAATTATGGCATTGCTTTTAGAAACTGGGTCTTTTTCTCTTTCCCTACCTCTCCATGTTCTATAGCAGGGGTAGGGAACTCCGGTCCTCGAGAGCCGTATTCCAGTCGGGTTTTCAGGATTTCCCCAATGAATATGCATTGAAAGCAGTGCATGCAAATAGATCTTATGCATATTCATTGAGGAAATCCTGAAAACCCAACTGGAATACGGCTCTCGAGGACCGGCGTTCCCTACCCCTGTTCTATAGCTTCTGCCGTGGCTCTACCCTGTCAATAAAAGAGATCCTCAGTACTCTGTGCCATTGATCCAGAAGCAGCCATGAGAATAGGCCAGCAGTTTGGATCCTATGAACTGCTGCATGCCTCATTGGCGACAAACATTTGTGGTTTCATGTCAATGGCTTTGTTATTTATAATACCTAGTAATGAATTCTAGAGGGAACTGGAACAGAAAGGGAATGGGAGGGTAATTGGCTACCTGACAGAAAACACTAATTTTATTTGGAGAACTGCAAGGAGAAACATGAATTTTAAACCAGCCAAAGTCAAATCCTGGCACAGCTCTTGATTTCTTTATTTTGAATATGATTAGGTAGCCTCAATATTAAAAAATAAGCTTCAACCATGGGGTTATTCTTGACCAAAGAGGCCAGAAATAAATTAAAATTGCATCATGATATATTACTGTATGGAAAAGGTCCACAAAGCTTATTATACTCCTCCCTCAGTATTCACAGGGGTTAGGAGCAAAGCCGACCTGCGAATATTGAAAATTCGCAAATAACTTTTGTGCCGACTCTGACCTACCCCCACCTCCCACCCGCCTTCCCCCCCAGCATCCCAGACCTTACTTGGTGGTCTAGTAGTCTTTCATGGCAGGAGCGATCTTCCTACACGTCTGCTCCATGCAGATCACTCATCCAAAATGGCTGCCATGAGTTCCCGTAGTCTCTTGAGACTACGACAGGAACGCACGGCAGCCATTTTGGATGAGTGATCAGCACAGGGCAGAAGCATAGGAAGATCGCTCCTGCCCTGAAAGACCACTAGACTACCAAGTAAGGTCTGGGAGGCAGGGGTGATTCCAGTTTTAGGAAACTGTGAATAATCGAAATCGCGAGTCCTAAAACCGGGAAGTGTAATTGCAGGGTTAAACTTTGTGAGACCTGACATGCATAGCGTCCTTCTACTGAGCAACACTTCAAAAGAAAAATAACTCAGTTCTGCAACCTTATTGTTCAAGTTCCCTAGCAAGCCATTATTGCTGCTTTCATATGAAAGAAAGCTCAGTAGCTATAGGCCTTTCAAATTTCTTCATTGCACATCCTTCAAAAATGTCTTCCTGGCATTTGGTTCAAACCTCAAGTGTACCAGTAAAACAGCTTGTCATCCTGTCAGAATAAGTGATAACATACAGCCAAACAAGCAGACATTGTATACGGTATGTAGAAACATTTTTAACAGATCTTCCTTAGGGCCTACAGGAATCAGACAAACTCAGAATTCACTTTACCATGAAGTGATAGTGATGTAAATTAAAATTAGAATGAGACAAATATAAATAATACTATTGTGAATTGGTAGAACACGTAACTTTTTTTTTAACCCTAAATTGCTACAGTCACACCCAATCTTCAGCAAATCATTCTACATGTTGCAGTAAAGAGGCATCTGTGCATTTTCTTGTAAGACAATACTGTGAAAACATCAAGAGAATGCAAACTCTTGAGGTTTGTCTAATGTGTAGAATTTAGAAATAATTACTGTCTGATATGTAAAAATCCCGTGAGTCCAATGAGTATACATTTGTTATATATACTGTATGTGCAATATCAGGCTAGTTGCCTACATGTACATATTCTTTCTTCTGGATAGATAAGAAGCTGATTTATCAGCTCACTGTTGGCTTCTAAAGAATGATGGGAGGGGGTGTAGGGTTACCAGATTTTTCGGAATGAAAATCTGGACCCATGGTCCTTCCCCCAGGCCCACCCAGTTCTGTCCTGCCCCATTCCACCCAAGTCATACTCCATTCTGCCCCCAGCCCCACCTCTTCAACCTGTTCGCTTGTCAGGAAGGCATCCGCACATGTGCTGGTGTGATGCGATGATGTCACGGGCATTGCATTCACCCATGCGCAGATGCCATCCCGACGTCACTGCTAGTTGGAAGTTTTTCAAAATCCGGACAAAGTGCCCGGTTTTGATAAGCCATCTGGGGAAATCCTGAGGAGGAGATGCCAGTTGATTCCTGCTCTTTTAGGCTTCCAACTCAGAACCAGGGCTAGAATCTAGTGCTGTGAGCCTTCATTTGCAGCTACCTGGAGAATTTATTGCCCTTCTAAGTATAGACCGGTCATTGTAATGAAAGTCCATGACTGAGTCTATGGACTAATGAGCCAATGCTTAAAGCTCCAGGACTGTATGGAACGGCACAGCAAAATAATATCCCAATGTTCAACACTAATAGCATACAAAGTAAATGTACACTGTTGGCATTGAGCATTGGGAAGTTAAGAGGGAGGAACATGCCAGGGAAAGTCACAGGTAAAGCACACATACGTGCCTGTTTTGCACCTTTAAATATAAGCTTTCCTTTTTTTTTTTTTTTACTTGGAAGCAGTGGCGTACCTAGCATATGTGACATCTGGGGCACATCATTTTTTGACACCCCCTCATCTGTATGAAAAACATGATTTTTAGTAACAATCCACACGTCACATGAGTGTACCTAGGAAAAGGCAACATCTTACATACTGCAGTGAGCAGTACATCAATAAACCCATTGTAAAACTAAACAAGCCAGACAAGTACAGATCAATCCTGCAGTCAATCCTAACAGAAAACCATGTCTTTTTGAACACACAGAACACAGAAAAACACCTTTGCCTAGTATGTAATCACAAACTAACCCCTCCCCCTTTTACAAAATTGTAGTGTGGTTTTTAGCCATGGTGGTAAAGGCTCAGATGCCAACGCTAAAAAACGGTCTACAGTTTTGTAAATGGGGAGATAGACTAAAAATACATAGACAAAGGTTAAACTGAAGCACCAAGAAGCTGGACTCTGCATACAATGCAACACCACTGAAACAGCAATGCATCTTCCCTAAAGCAAAAAAATAAATAAATATAATTTTTTTCTACCTTGTCTTTTCTGCTTTCTGCTTTCCTCATCTTCCTCTTCCTTTCATCCACTGTCAACCCTCTCTCTGCCCCTTCTATATGGCATCTTCTCTCCTATTCCCCTTCCAGAAACTTTATGCCTCCCCCTTCCATCTCTCCCTTCACTCCCCACTGGTCTGACATCCATCTTCTTCCCTTCCCTCCTCCAATGGTCTGGCATCTCTCTCCTCTCCTTTCCTTCCCTCTCCCACACCCCCATGGTCTGGCATTTCACTCTCTCCTCTCCCTTCCCCCCCCACTTCCATCAGCATCAGCCCCCTTTCTTTCCATCCAACCCAATTCCATCCAGTATCCTTCCCCCTTATGTTTCCCCCCTTTCCCTGAATACCAATTTATCAGCCCCCTTTCTTTCCCTCCAACCCAATTCCATCCAGTATCCTTCCCCCTTATGTCTCTTTCCCCTTTCCCTGCAAATCCATCATCATCTGCCCCTTTCTCTCCCTCCACCACGCTTCCATACCACCCTGACCCCATTTCTCACCCTTCACCACGCTGCATACCACCCTGACCCCATTTCTCACCCTTCACCACGCTTCCATACCACCCTGATCCCCATTCTCACCCTTCCATACCACCCTGACACCCTTTTTCTCCTTCCACCACCCTGCTATGCTCCTTTCCATCCAAATCATCAAAGACCCGCGATGACTACTTCTGCTGCCTCTGCTCCAGAAGAGGTAAGTGATGTTGGAGGGGGGCTGGGTTGGCAGACACAGGGATTTGTGGCAAGGTCCTATGATGACTGCGGCTGCCGTCCACCCCCCCCCTCCCCAACGTCACCTCTTCCGGAGCAGAGGCAGCAGAAATAGTCATCGCGGGACCTTGCTGCACTTCAGCGTGGCTGCCGACTCTGCTCTGAAATATATATAGCAGCCATGCTGAGGTGCCATTTTCAGCAGCGCGGGAGCTTCCAGACCTGGCCAGCTGTGCACCCCCTTGAAGTGTGCACCCAGGGCGGACCTCCTCCCCCCGCCCCCCTCCCTCCTCGGTACACCACTGCTTGGAAGGAGTATATTAAAGCACAGGAAACAGGCACCAATGTGTGAACATAAGAATTGCCGCTGCTCAGTCTGACCAGTGGTCCGCTCACGTGGCGGCCCTTAGGTCAAAGACCAGTGTCCTAACTGAGACTAGCCTTACCTGTGTACGTTCTGGTTCAGCAGAAACTTGTCTAACTTTGTGTTCAATCCCTGGAGGGTATTTTCCCCTATAACAGCCTCCGGAAGAACGTTACAGTTTTTTACTACTCTCTGGGTGAAGAAGAACTTCCTTACATTTGTACGGAATCTATCTCCTTTTAATTTTAGAGAGTGCCCTCTTGTTCTCTCTACCTTGGAGAGGGTGAACAATCTATCTTTGTCCACTAAGTCTATTCCCTTCAGTATCTTGAATGTTTCGATTATGTCCCCTCTCAGTCTCCTCTTTTCAAGGAAGAGGCCCATTTTCTCTATCTCTCACTTTACAGCAACTCCTCCAGCCCCTTAACCATTTTAGTCGCTCTTCTCTGGACCCTTTCGAGTAGTACCGTGTCCTCCTTCATGTACTGCGACCAGTGCTGGATGCAGTATTCCAGGTGAGGGCGTACCATGGCCCGGTACAGTGGCATGATAACCTTCTCCAATCTGTTCATGATCCCCTTAATCATTCAGTTTCAGGTTTGCTCTGACTTACACAAATTCATCTCTCACTGCCAGTGTTCAGGGGCTTGCATAAGCTTCCTTCTGCTTCTAAATTAAATAGAAAACAGCAGATTTGAAAGAATGAAGAGAAGATTTCCCACAATTCTAACACCCTAAGGCCGGCTCCAAGCATAAGTTTTCACCAGTAAGGGTGGCTTTGTTCTGTGCTGTTTGAACATTGGGAGGGAGTAGGCAATTACCTTATTAACATGCTATTTGGGCTAATCTTTTGCACACACATTATCTCCCACTGGTACAGCCCTTTGAGCATTCTGTGTTCACTAACGCCAATGCTAATAGCCTCTTTCAACAGGGTTAGGTTTTGACCATCATCCCATAGGGCTGCTTGTACACCCCAGTAATCATGTGTTCTAAATCCAGTCAGTAGATGGCACCATTGCTCAATGGCCCTGGCTTCTTTCTTCTAGAGTTTGTGAACACTTCCAACCCAGGGAGCAGGCACAAGGCATTAAAAAGCATGACACTGAGCTTTCCTGTCCTGAAAGTAGCAATAATATATTGCCAAGGAACTTATAGAATAACACTGCACTTTTGAGATGATGCAAGAATTTTTATGCGCATGAAAATTTGTATTCTAAGGTACAACTAAAGATTGTTCAGATAAGCTGCTGGGTTGGTTTGTTTTTTTTGGGGGGCGGTTCTTTTTAAGTTTCCTCAGCAACATCCATATGAGAGATTTCCTCATGCATCCTTGCCTTAAGATAATGGCTACCCAAAATCCATTGAGAGTATCAAATTTACTCATTTTAACTACATTAACACTAGAGCCCAGTATAGAAACTGGTTTGGGACTAGCCTAAATTTCCAAGGAACTTCCAGTCTCCTATAACAAATGTTTGAATTGCCCACATTTGAATCTCTTGAATCGCACACAGACATCATTTTCAAAGCAGTACTCGCAGATAAATTTGCTTGAATGAAAAATTGCTAACAGGACACACAAGGGTTATGAGTAGTGTGACCATATGGACCATTTTGAATGGAACCATCCCGTTTTTAGGTAGCCTGTCCCGATGTCCCCAGCACAGCTTCAAAACGCTGAAATATCCCGTTTTCAGGGGCCCGCTGAAGAAACAAGTACCGTAGCAAATACAAGCGCCCCTCCCCCCGGTACCTTTTTTTAATTCTGGCGACAGCCTACTGTCCTGGTGTCTTCCGGCAGCAGTAGAGCGGCACTCAATGAATGTCTGCCGTCAGTTCTCGTGAGTCCCGCGAGAACTGACGGCAGCTATTCAGTGAGTGGCGCGGGACCAGGCAGGCATACCACTCTGCTGCTGCCAGAATACATAAGAACAGGAGGCAGCTGCTGGGAAGGGGTCCTGTCCTGTTCCGAGGAAAAAAATTAGTTAGTTATGAGGAAACATTCAAGGAGGATATAGTTAGGTCAGAAACAGAACAAAGCAGATATATATAGGGTTACCCAATTGCTCCAGGTCACAAATGACATTGTATGCAGTGAATCGGGAGCAACATTATACACCTTTGAAAATTAAATAACCCAGACCGGATCAAACATATAGAGGAAGTACAAAGTATGCTCTTTTTTTTTTTTTTGCTGTGCTTTTTTTCTAGGAAAAAAGGTACTGGTTCTCATACAGGGCCAGCCTTAGGGGCAGGATGCTCTCCCCCCCCCCACCCCCCGCTCTCCCACCCCCCCCCCCCCACCCCAGTAGCCACAGGCCCTGTTACCAGCTACAAATCATATAAAAAAGAAGTTGAACATCAGTCCCTAGAATTCCAGCAAACACTAGGGTTAGCCTATGGCTCCTGAAAAAAAAGACAGATTGAGATATGTGGTAGAGAATGACTCGGGGACAAATTTTTCCCCGTCCCCGTGAGTTCTTTTGCATACACATTATCTCCCTGCCTCATTCCTGCAAGCTCTGTCCTCATCTGCATAGGCCTCAAACACTTTAAAATTATAAGCGTTCGAGGCTTGTGCAGTTAAGGCAAAGCTTACAGGTATGGGGCAGGGACAGCAAAAGAACTCACGGGGACAGGGGGAAAAAAAAATCGTCTCCATGTCAAATGTGGGTTTTACTTGCATTGAAAGCAATGGAAATAAAACCTCGATGTCTCAATCTGCCCTCCTTTTTCTGGGGCCATATGGTAACCCTAAACACACCTCTTACTGGAAAAACAGAATAAGCGTGAGTGCCACATGAGGCGAACATGTGACACTAGCAGAACACCAGGCCTCAGCCACAAGCAAAATGCAGACAGCCTCTCGCCAGGTACAGAACAAAACATCACAAATTAGAACTATGCTGACAAAAATATAAATGAAACCCCCAGGAAGTCACTCTGGACGCAGTACATTGGAGACATAGAAACAGAAATGCAACAGGAAGCCCTGAAAAAGAATCACAGGAAGTGCCATTTGCTGCTGCTGCTGCTGCTGCTGCCTCCTAACAAGAAGCGCTGACAGCTAGTGTAGGTAGAGAATGACATGGGGATAAATTTGTCGCCGTCCCCACAGGAACTCGATTTCCCCGCCCCGTCCTTGTGAGTTTTGTCCCTGCCCCATTCCTGTAAGCTCTGCCTTAATCGCACAAGCTTCAAACATGTACGATTTTAATGTGAGGCTTGTGCAGATGAGGACAGAGCTTGCAGGGATGGGGCAGGGACAGGAAATAGTAATAATAATTTATTTTCTTATATACCGCCCAACCGGAAGGTTCGGGCGGTTCACAGCAAGAGAACTGAGACATATCAGCGAAGACACAAAATACAGTAGAATTCAGTGGAATACAATACAGTGAATAAATATGATGCAGTACAATGTAATATAATGTCAAATCATCGCATAAATTTACCCAACAAATAGGTTTGTATCGATTTTCTGAACTCAAGGTAAGACTGGGATTGGGCAATTAGAGGACACAGGCAAGAGTTCATTTTCCCCGCTTGAAAAGCCAGAGTTTTGTCTAAAAAACTTTTAAAATGACAGGCTTTCAGAGCGGGGTACATAAACATACCCGAGTTCCTTGTGTTCTTATTTGATGAGAATAATTTTAGTTCCAGTTTAGCAGGAACTTGTCCAACTTTGTCTTGAATCTCTGGAGGGTGTTTCCCCTATAACAGACTCCAGAAGAGCGTTCCAGTTTTCTACCACTCTCTGGGTGAAGAGATTAGAGAAACTGGGCCTCTTCTCCCTTGAAGAGAGGAGACAGAGGGGACATGATCGAAACGTTCAATATACTGAAGGAAATAGACTTAGTAGATAAAGACAGATTGTTCATCCTCTCCAAGGTAGGGAGAACGAGAGGGCACTCTCTAAAGTTAAAAGGGGATAGATTCTGTACAAACGTAAGGAAGCAACAAGCAGAGAATTGCTGCTGCGCTGGTGACTCCATTCTGTACAAACGTTTGTACAGAATCTATCCCCTTTTAACTTTAGAGAGTGCCCTCTCGTTCTCCCTACCTTGGAGAGGGTGAACAATCTGTCTTTATCTACTAAGTCTATTTCCTTCAGTATCTTGAACGTTTCGATCATGTCCCCTCTCAGTCTCCTCTTTTCAAGGGAGAAGAGGCCCAGTTTCTCTAATCTCTCACTGTACGGCACAAAGGAGAATGAGCCCCTGGAGCATAAAGTAGGACAGACTAGAGATAATGATCTTCTCTTAGCCCTAGGTAAGGCTTCCCAGCAGGATTTCATTTACACATTTGAGATTCTTATTTTCTGGCCTGCTGACTAAAGCTTCAAGGTGGAAGTTTAAGCACTTTCTTTTTTTTTCTGGCTGAAAACCAGTGTTTGTACAACTTTCATATTCTTCCAAAATAGCAGTACACATTGATTATGTAGAGCCAGTGGCATAGTAAGGGGCAGTCCACCCCGGGTGCCATCTTGGTGAGGGCACAGGAACCCATCCTCCTCCCCACCCCCACTGCCGCAAGTGCATGCCGCTTCCCTTCCCCCATACCTCTGTAATGTTTCTGGCGCCAGCATCAACTCTTCTTCTGATGTCACTTCCTGGACCAGTGCCTAGGAAGCGACGTCCGAGGAAGATCCAACGCTGGCACGACATCAGCTTGGGGGTTGCTGCAGGCGCCAGGAACATTACAGAGGTACAGGGGAAGGGAAGCATCACCTGCACAGCAGAAGGGGGTGGGGGAAGGGCACCACCACCCTGGGCGCCTCTCACCCTTGCTACGCCAAATATCTTCCCATGCAGGGCCATAACACTGCTGACCAGTGTTAGGGTTACCGGAAGTCCAGATTTCCCCAGGCATGTCCTCCTTTTGAGGACTGGGGTCCGGACAGCTTTTCAATACCCGGCACTTTGTCCGGGTTTTGAAAAGCTGCGTCGGGCAGGAAGTCCTTGCATGCGTGATGTCATCATGTAGCGTCCGCGCATGCGTAGACTTCCTCCCTGCCTGAGAAGAGCAGGCAGTGGGGGGGCAGGGCCTGGGCAGGCTTGGGGGCGGGATTAGGGTGGGGGTGGGCGTAACTAGGCGAGCCTAGGGGCAGGGCTAGGGGTCCAGATTTTCCAAATCAGGCAAACCTAACTAACATGCATCAATTACATCCATCTTCGGTTGTGAGCATTTCTAAATAGATTCTCATTTTTCAAGAAATGCCTTGTCCTTCAAGAATGGAGCTCTTTCCTCCCCATCCACTTTCTCCTTTCTGGCCTTAACCTGGGTAGAGAGAAAACCCAAAAACAAGAAATTGTAGATGGGAATGTACAAGGACAGGAATCTTTATTAAAAAACATATAAATTTATAATCCTTTAAAAATGGCTCCCATATACACAGTCCGTGTTTCGGAGAACCACCCCTTCCTCAGGGGTCCGAGATGTCCAATGTATCGCAGGTAGAGAGTGATGCGGAAAACAATGTAGTGTGATGGTCATCCAAATTTTCAAAGCTGATGCAAAAAAATTCTCCTTCTGAGCTGACACACAGGGTGAGTCCGGCTGCCAAAACTGCTTTTTCTTTCACTTTCAGCAGCCAGACTCACCCTGTGCGTCAGCTCAGAAGAATTTATTTTGCATCAGCTTTGAAAATTTGGATGACCATATCACTACGTTGTTTTCCGCATCACTCTCTACCTGCGATACATTGGACATCTCGGACCCCTGAGGAAGGGGTGGTTCTCCGAAACACGGACTGTGTAGATACGTATTCCATGTATATGGGAGCCATTTTTAAAGGATTATAAATTTATATGGTTTTTAAATAAAGATTCCTGTCCTTGTACATTCCCATCTGCAGTTTCTTTCTTTTTTTTGGCCTTTGCCTTTTTACTGCAGACTCGTTGGATTTTTCTTTGTTTTGCTTAGAGAGAAACCTTCCCCCCCCCCCCCCCCCCGAGGTCTTTGGGAGCACCATTGTCCCCCAGGCTTTACATTATAGGACACTGACATAGAGGATCTTTTCTTGCTGACAATGAGACTAGTTGTTCATCAAGAGGTAATACAGCTACACTTGGAAGGCTACTGCTTTTCAACCTGAAGGTCATGGGTTAAAGGTTGGCTTCTGCCTCACTGGGAAAAAAAATATGCTGAGAGACTTTGTAGTAGGGTTACCAGAAGTTCGGCTTTACCCAGACATATCCTTTTTTTAGAGGACTGTTCGGGTGTCTAGAAAGTTTCCTGGACTGGAGGGAGTTTGTGCAGGTTTTGAACTCACTCTTTCCAGACCAGTCCTCACTCCAGACTTGGGTAGGGCTCCCCTGTCCCCAGGTACCCCTTGCGCTGCAATTTCAAAACTTTGGGCAGGTGACAGTGTTAGCAACATGGTTCTGCTGCCATCGGCCTGCCCCAGAAGCCTTCGCTCTGCAGCATCCCGCCTTTGCAGGAACAGGACGTGCTAGAGAGGGTGGGGGCTGGAAAGAAAGAGCGGCTGGGCTGGGGAGGGGAGCAGTTTAGGGGCAAGACTAGGGGTAGAGTCAGGTAGCCTCGTTTTTGGCTTAACAAATATGGTAACCCTACTTTGTGGAGCCCATGCAGAAAGCTACTACAGGCTGCAGTGCTTGGTTAACAAGCAGTTATCTCATTGATGGTTCTGTATGGAAAAAGGGCTTTTGTGCTGAAATTTATTCCTGCTGTAGAGGTCAGTGCACAGCATATTTAAAATATAAAGAGCCTATTCCCTCATAGGGGTTTGTGCTGATGTCTACTGTGGGGACACAACACCAGAATCCTACTGCTATGTCTGATGTAGAGTCGAGCCCCTGCAGTTTACAGCAGCCCTCTACCTTCTGCCCGACTCCCTGCTCAAATAAAATTTACAGTAAAGTCATCCACCTCGCCCCTGATCTGACTGACCCCCTCCCCCACCCCCGCTAACTCCCTCCTAAGTTAAAAAAGGCCTTTGTGTCTAGTTCACCCTCTCCCCAACTAGAAATTTTAAAAACTCCCTAGTCTAGTGCCACCCCTTAACCCAAGCCTCCCCCTCCCCCAGTACCTGAATGGGGCAGGAAAAATGGGTGCAGATTAACTCTCCAGGGTAGAGAATGACGCAGGGACAAATTTGTCTCTGTCCTCGTGGGATCTATCTCCATCCCAATTGTGTCCCTGCAAGTTCTGTCCTCATCTGCACAAGCCTCAAATGCTTTAAAATCATAAGTGTTTGAGGCATGTGCAGATAAGAACAGAGCTTGCAGAGATGGGGCAGGAGCAGAGGCAGAACTCGGGACGAGATGGAGATCGTAGATCCTGAGGAACAGGGACAAATTTGTCCCCATGCCATTCTCTACTGTGGGGCATAAGAAAGGGGACATAATTGCTATATCAGATCAAACTAAAGGTCTTTTTCTTTTTTAATCATTTTAATTGAGAGTTTTCATATTGTAATTTCAATCTAGTATTCGTTATATGGTAATAAGAATTTAAATATCCTACAGAGGAAGCTAAACAATTCTAAACCAAACTAAAGGTCTATCTAGCTCAGCATCCTGTGGCCAATTCTAGTCTCAAGTACCTGGCAGGATCTCAAAATGTATCAAGGTTCCATGTGGATTTCTTTAGGCCTACTTTAACATTTTATAGACTTCGTTTTTGTAAATCTAACTGGCAATGAGTTCCAGAGGTTAACTACATGTTAAGTGAAAAAATATTTTCTCTTATTTGTTTTAAACGTATTTCCTGTTTAACTTTATGCTGTCCCCTTCATCTTAGTACTTTATAAAAGAATAAACAATTGATTCACATCTAAACTAAACTAAACTAAACCTTGGGTTTATATACCGCACCATCTCCACGAATGCGGAGCTCGGCACGGTTTACAGGAAGAAGGATGAGAGAGGAACTACAGTGGAGAGATTAAAGAGTTAGGTGTAAAGGGGGAAGGTGAGAGGCCTAAGAGGGGGGAAGTGTTACAGTTTTGAGAATAGCCAGGTTTTTAGGTGTTTGCGGAAGAGTTGGAGGGAGCTTGAGGTTCGGAGTGGGGAGGTGAGGTTATTCCAGATCTCAGTGATTCTAAAGGGGAGGGATGACCCAAGTTTGCCTGCATGGGAAATACCTTTTATGGAAGGGAAGGATAGTTTAAAAATTTGGGAGGATCTGGAGGATCTTATTTATTATTCCCCTATCCCTTATGTGTCATCCCCTTTCCCCTCTATATCCTTTCTTCTTCTTTAATTATGTAACTTTTTCCCACCTCCCCATCTTTCCTCACTTTCTAGTTTGTCTGTAAATGTCATACTCGTTCACTCTATCTACTTTTTTTACACTCTTTTTATTTCTCTCTATTCTATATTAAATTATGTTTTGTTTTTTTTCTTTTAATTTTCTTTATTTATAATTGTAAACCGGTCAGATATTCATTTTATGATCGGGATATTAAAAACTAATAAACTTGGAAACTTGGAGGAAGTAGGGGTTTGGGAGTTCCAGGATAGAGGGATAACGGCAGGAAGGATGCCATGTAGGATCTTGTAGGCCAGACACGCACATTTGAAGTGGATCCTGGGGATTACTGGGAGCCAATGGAGCTTAGACAGGAGTGTTGAGACGTGATCAAATTTGCTTTTCGCGAAAACAAGCTTAGCTGCGGCGTTCTGAATCCGCTGAAGTCTGTGGAGGCTTTTCTTGGTTAGGCTGAGGTAGATAGAATTGCAATAATCCAATCTGGAGAGGATGATGGATTGTACTAGGACTGCGAAGTATTTTTGGTGAAAATAGGGTCTGACTTTCCTTAGCATGTGAAGGCTGAAGAAGCATTTCTTCACCAGGGAATGGAGATGTTCGTTGAAGGATAGAGAAGAGTCTAAGGTGACACCCAGAACTTTGCTTGAGAACTCGAGCTGTAATGGGGGGCCGGAGGACAATGGGATGGAGGAAGGTAGATGGTCTAATTTTGGGCCGAGCCAAAGGAGTTTGCTTTGGACTCGTTTAGTTTCATATGCATTGTGAATGCCCAGGATTGGAGGTTCTTTATGCATGAGGATATGTTCGTGGAGAGGTTAGTGAGGTTCGAGTCGGTCTCAAGGAGGACGAGGATGTCATCAGCGTAAGTGTAAAGAGTTTCAAGGGGGGATAGTTGGAGTAGTTTCAGGGAGGACATGTAAATGTTAAAGAGGATTGGGGAGAGGGGTGAGCCTTGTGGGACACCACAAGTCGGGGTCCAGGGGGAGGATGAGGTGCCGCTCATGTTAACCATGTAAGAGCGGGAGCGCAAGAATTTGGAGAACCAATCAAGAACTATGGAGCTAATGCCTATCTCGGAGAGTTGGAAAATTAGAATGTCGTGGTGGACAACGTCAAAAGCTGCGGAGAGGTCGAATTGTAGAAGGACAGCAAACTTGTTACGAGAATGCAGTTGCTGAACCTTAGAGATTAGAGAGGCCAATAGGGATTCAGTGCAGAAGTTGGGTCTGAAGCCATATTGGTAAGGTAAGAGGATGGAGAATCTTTCTAAGTAGGAAGAGAGCTGGGTAGATATGATAGACTCGAGCAGTTTGGTGAGGCTATTGGACGGTAGTTGGATGGTATGGAGGGGTCTAGGTCAGCTTTTTTCAGTAAAGGGGTCAATGCGATGTGTCCCATTTCAGTGGAGAATAGGCCTGATAATAGGGCAGAATTTATGAGTTTGGTAAGAGATGTGATGGCCTGTGCAGGGATTTTCTCAAATAGGTAGGAGGGAAATGGGTCCAGGATGCAGTTGCATGATTTTAACTTGAGGCAGAGTTTAAGGGTCTGAGAATCAGATATGAGCTCGAAGACAGTCCAGGATCTGTCGGCAGGGATGGGGTTGAGAGCAGCTAGGGTGGGGTTGGGCTCGGGGGGCACCAGAGAATTGTAGGAGATTGCGGGCGGGAAGGAGCGCCTTAAGGTAGAGATCTTATCATTGAAGAATTTTGCTAGGACCTCGGCTGAAGGAGATGAGGGAAGAAGGGTGGAGTCATTTTTAGTGGTTAGGGAGCGCCAAATGTTGAATAATGTGCCATTCTGGTTTTTGGATTTGGAGATCTTGTCTCCATAGAAGTTCTTCCTTGCTTTTTTTAATATTGAGTTGTAGAGTTTGATATTGACTCTCCAGGCCTGTCTGTCAGACGAGGATTTGGATTTTTTCCATTTTCGCTCTAAGGCTCGACATTTTTGTTTCAGGTCTCTATGGAGTGGAAGGTACCAAGGGGCTTTATGGGGATAGTTGATGGATTTAGTGGTTTGGGGGGGCGAGGGAGTGGTAGGTGGACTTGGAAAGGGCGATCCAGTTGTGCCAATTGTTTTCAGAGTCTGCAAGCTTGGGAATGGAGGGGAGGAGGTTGAGGAATTTGGTCCAGAACAGATCGCTCGAAATTTTTTTCCGGAAGGTAATAGAATTGGGGGATCGGGGTGGGGATCCGAGATGAGACATGAAGATGGGGAGGCAGAAGGCCCCTAGGAGATGGTCTGACCATGGGATGTGTTCCCAACGGGTGTCTTCGGCAGACGTTTTATAAGCGGTGAGGTCGAGGAACTGGATGAGGTCTAGGGTGTGCCCTTTTTCATGGGTAGGAGCGGATGTGGGGGGGGAGAAACCTAGGGAGATGAGGAAGTCATTGAATTCTATCGTGTCCTTGCTGGTGGAGTCGTCAAGGTGGAGATTAACGTCTCCGATGATTAGTAATCTTTGGAATTTGAGAAAGGCATTAGTTATGGTCTCGAAGACAAGGTTAGAGGAATTGGACCAAGGGATAGGTGGACGGTATAGTAACAGGATGCCCAGTGGGTGAGGACGGAGCTCATCATTGATTGAGGCTAGCATATATTCTAATGAAGCGTGGGTGCCTCTCTCGAGGAGCTGGACATCAAAGAAGGATTTGTAGAGGAGTGCCAGGCCACTTCCTTTGCGGTTGATTCTGGGTGAAAAGAGGCCTTGGTAGCCATGGGTGCAGAGTTCGTTTTGTGTGAAGAGGTCGTCTTTTGAGATCCATGATTCTGTGATGCACAGGAATCCAGGATCAAGGTCCTCAAGGAGGTCCTTCAGAATTTGAATTTTATTGCATGCGGATCTGGCGTTGCAGTAAAGGGTCGGGACAGGGGTGAGAGAGTTAGAGGCATGGCAGGGGAGGTTAGCATGAGGGACAGGCTTTAGAGAGGTGGGATTGACTTTGCGGGGGTTTTTTCTGGTGGGGTGATTCCTGGGGCACGTCAGGGTGGGGATTCTGGTGCCAGGGCCAGAATTGTGACTATTTGAGGAGTCGAGCAGGTTGGGAGAGGGAGGGTTCAGGCAGAGGGAGGTGTTGAGAGATGAGCAGAGCAGGAGTATAAGGACCCAAAGGGGTGGCTTCATGGTGGGTTTTTTGTTTTTTTTTGGTCAGAAAAGGGCCTTAGCAATGGGCAGAGACTAGTAACTGGACAAATTCCAGCGGAGGGGCTTAGCGATGGCTAATTGGGTAAGAGCCTTTATAATGCAATCAAGTAAACTGTACAGATCACGATGGAATTTGAACATGGGAGACTTAAGCCAGGCAGGCAGAGTGGAGGCAGCGGACTGTTCAGCAGGGGCTGTAGGGGGCGGAGTTGGTCTCCTACGTCGGCCAATTCTTTCCCTTGCGGTGGCTGGAGCCGAAGAAGGGCTGAGCAGGAAAGATAGCAGTTTTACAGGTTTGAAGAACGGCTCAGCAAGGGCAGTTGGGGGCGGAGTTGGTCTCCCACGACGGCCAACTCTTTCCCTTGCGGTGGCTGGAGCCGAAGAAGGGCTGAGCAGGAAAGATGGCAGTTTTTCAGATTTGAAGAATGGCTCAGCAAGGGCTGTTGGGGGCGGAGTTGGTCTCCCACGACGGCCAACTCCTTCCCTTGCGGTGGCTGGAGCCGAAGAAGGGCTGAGCAGGAAAGATGGTAGTTTTTCAGATTTGAAGAAACGGCTCAGCCATTCCACTCCTCTCAGGGTTATAGACCTCTATCATATCTACACCTCCCTCCCCAATTCAGCCATGTTTTCTCCAAGCTAAAGAGTCCTAACCTTTTAAGCCTTTCCTCAAGTGAAAGAAGTTCCATCCCTTTCATTTGGTTGCCCTTCACTGTAAACTACTACATGTAGGTACTGCAACTATGCTTTATACCAGTGGTCTCAAACTCAAACCCTTTGCAGGGCCACATTTTGGATTTGTAAGTACTTGGAGGGCCACAGAAAAAAATAGTTAATGTCTTATTAAAGAAATGACAATTTTGCATGAGGTAAAACTCTTTATAGTTTATAAATCTTCCCCTCCCCACGAAGGCTTGCTTGTTCCCCCCCTTTGCAGCGTCCTCCAGCTTCCCCCCTGGCCTTCCGGTCTTAGTTTCAACTAATTACCGCAGCCTGCAGAGAGGATCGCCGGTGCTGTAGCGTTCCTTGCAGGCTGCCTTCGGCCTCCGCAGCACGATCCCTCTGCCGCAGTCCCGCCCCTCCTCTGATGTCAGGGGCAGGATCGCAGCAGAGGGAACGTGCTGCTGAGGATGACGGCAGCTACAGTATCGGCGATCCTCTCTGAAGGTTGCGGTAATTATCTAAAGGTAAGAGTGGGAGGCCAGGGGGGAAGCCAGAGGATGCTGCAAAGAGCGGGCAGCACTAGTACAGACAGCACTAGTACAGACTGTGGGCCGCAAAATAGTACCTGGCAGGCCGCATGTGGCCCCTGGGCCACGAGTTTGAGACCACTGCTTTATACTGTACATCCTAACTTCAGGTTGCTTGCTCTGTCTCCTTGTGTGAGAATGTGCCTATATGTATGTCTGTATAACTATAGAAAACCCTATATGCACATCTGTAGGGAAGAGATGTGTAAGACTTTCAGACAGTGCCTGACTGACAGAGCCAGTAACTAGACATGTCCAGAGGACAAACATGTAAATATAACAGTCTTTCTTTTTTCAGACTATTCTCACTCTCTCTTTCTCTACCCATTTGTCTGTCACACAGTTAGTTTAGAGTACAGCAAATGTTAGCTTAGAGTAGCAGGGGGGTTTTATAGACCAATGGCATGCTTTAACAACCTAGCATTGGTGTAATGATAAGATGTCTTACTAGTTCTATTTCTGCACCTTCCTATATCTGCTTGGTACAACATACATCCTAGGTTTTGCAGCATACGTGGTGCGACTTGCAGAACCTGTACTAATGACTTCCAAATGACTCACAGAATCACAAAACCTTGTAACCCCACAGCAGGGGGCAGTCTGATGATGGATTATTTTAAAGGTGCATTGTTTTTCTTGTCATTGAACTACACAGTTTTAACAATAAAGATTAGCTTTGCTAAAAAAAAAAAAAAAAAATTACAAATTAAAGCCTATGCAATCCTGTTGTTTAATGGACAGTCTGTTACTTTTAAGTTGTTGTTGGCTATGCTCTTTTGTGCTTTAATACAGAAACCCTCTCCTAAAATATATATTGAATTTATATAATCTCTGTCACACTTCTGTCCTTTGATGTTAATAAGTTCCACTCGCTGATCTCTTTAGCAGCCCGTATTTGCTATATGTAGTGTACAAATCCAGGTGCTGCTCCTTGTGACCCTGGGCAAGTCACTTAATCCTCCAGCACCGCTTCTTTGAATGTAAGCTTTGAAATGCCAAAGCCACAAAAAGGCGGTATACAAGTCCCCATTCCCTTTCCTACATGTGTGTAGTAGTGGGAAATATGAAGTTATGTCTGAAAAATATGGGCTGTCAATTGGATCTGCATCCATAATAGAAATATTTGAATAGTGATCAAGAGTGAAAGCAGTGTCACTAAGAGTCGGCGTTAGGAGTGGCAAACAGCTCCAGGGGGCCTCCATAGGCCAGGATGTCCTCCCCACCCCATTCCAAAGCCCCTCCTCACCTTTTAAAATGCAAAGGGGTCACCAGCGCAGCAGCAATTCTCTGCTTGTGGCTTCCTCAGTGCTGTTCCTCTGTTACGGTCAGCCCAAGCGGAAACAGGAAGTGCATCAGAGGAGGGTGGATCATGGCAAGGGAACAGCACAGAGAGCCACAAGCAGCACTAGAGAATGGCTGCCACACCAGTAAAGCCTTTGCATTTTAAAAGGTATAGGGGCTTTCGGAACAGGGTGGGGAAAATGGAAGGACATCCCGGCCCAAGGGGGACCCCCCTGGAGCAGCTGATATTTAAATTAAGGGAGGAATGCTGGATGGGAGGGCATGTGGTGAACCCAGGGGTGGGGAGGGGAGGGAAGAGGAGGAAGGGAGATATGCTGGATGGGGAAATCTGGGGAGAAGAATTGGGGAGGCCCGCTCCTTAATTTCAGCCCTGGGCCCCAACATGTCTAACACTGGCCCTGGAATCACTGTCCCATCCTAAGAACTCAGTGTTCATCCACTATTAAGTGAATAGAAGCTCTATATTTGTTTTCATTGGTAGCTCAAGGTAATTTGAGGTACAGGAGGCATTTTCCTGTCTCCAAAGGACTTAACAGTTAGTCTAATGCAGTAACTTTCATGCTTGTCCTATGGTGGCCCTCCAGCCAATCAGGTTTTCAGAATATCCCCAATGGATATTTATGAGATAGATTTGAATGCACTGCCTCCACTTCATGCAAATCTCTCTCATGCATGTTTATTATTGATTGTTCTGCCCCCAGCAGCTTTATGGGTGAGAAGTGGCCTAGTGGCAGAGCTGCTGCCTCTGCACCTAAAGGTTGTGGAATTTAATCCCAGTGCTGCTCTTTGTGACCCTGGATAGTGAGTGTGAGTGTGTGTGTGTGTGTGTGTGAGAGTGTGTGAGTGAGTGTGTGTGTGTGTGTGTGTGTGTGTAAACCACTTTGAACATGTAACCAAGTTTTTATGATATATGGTAGCTCTAAGATGTATTAATGCTATAATTTCTTAGAATTTTAGTCCTTCAGTCATTTCCTATCATGATATGTGAACAATGCCTTGTTTATAATCTAGTCTCTTAAATGATGCAGCCACTCCTGCTTTTCTATATAAGCCTTGCTACTCGTCCTTTTTCTTGGAAATACCTTTTTTTTCTCTCAGCCGAGCTTGATTCCTTTGTCTACCAGCTGTTATCTTCCAAATACCTTTACTATCTTTGATGGGTCAGCAGACCTCTTCTGTAACCTGGTGTCAGGTTCGGTCCCCTATTGGTCACTTTACCTCATCCCCCTGGCCTTCTGGGTGTTCCTTATGGACCTTTGGACCTGAGTGAGGTCCTTCACCTTGTCTCAGAAATACATCTGCTTCAAATTTGTCTTTTTACCACACATATGCATTACTCAGCATCTCACCTCTGGAACTACCTTAATTTACCTGATGACTCTCCAACCTCTGCTATAAAATATCTCTTCAAAATTTCTGTCTTCACCTACTATCATGAAGTCTCTTGCCTTAGGGTAACAAGCTTCTGAGAATCTATGAACTGTGAGTAAATTAGCTACATTTATTCAATAACGTAAATTTCAGAAAAAAACAGAGACTTGTGCATGTTGGTGTGCTAAGGTTATTACTCTCTGGAAATTATAGCTTAGGTCCACCTTAAGAGTCCAGGATCAAGGCCAGGACACTACTCTTTAAGAGTTCAGATCATTGATATTCTGGAACCCCAAATGGCTGGGGGTTCCCACTTCCCAAGGACAGACTTAGAAGCTATTGATGTAAAGGAGTCTAATTTACTAAGCTTTTCAGGCAGAGAAAAAAAATGACTGGGTAGTTCCCGAGTCTCCTACATTCTGATTTTAAGCAGGAGATGGCCTTCCAAAGTGCAATTCTCTGCTGAATGTAGGTCACTTAGCAGCTCTGTAGCTAGAAAACGAGGAATAAAAGCTTTTCTAAATTCCTAAGTTTCTACCTGGGTAATGGCAGTAACTTGCCTAAGGTCAGAAGGATTTGAACTCTAGCGTCCCTGGTCCTCAGCCTTTTCCTCAACTCTACTTTCTAAAAGTGTTCCAAAACACATTCAAAAAATGAACATTAATGACATTCAGTTGATAATTGTGAGTTCTACTTACTGACCACCCCGAGGATAATTTTATTATAGGACATAATAATAATAATAATAATAACAACTTTATTTTATATACTGCAGTACCACAAACAGTTCAGAGCGGTTTATAGTGTAAGAGACTGTACATTTACAGCGAAGATACAATGAGGACAGTACATAATTTAGTAAAAGGAGTTTATACAGCGAAGAACAATGTAGATTTAACATGCAGGAGACTGTACATTTACAGCAGAGATAATATAGTGGAGAGGCAGTGCGAGAGGCTTATAAAGAATAAAGCGGTGTTCAAAACCAATGCAGGGTGATGAGTATCAAGAAGACAACCAGTATCAATTACAGGATGGAAGTATTTGATTGTTTGGTGATGAGGGGGGTTCAAGAAATTTGTCGTAGAGGAAAGATTTGAGAGATTTCCTGAAGGATGCGTAAGATGGGGCAGATGAGATGAGGGTGGTCAGGCAGTTTGACCATCTACCAGCTTGGTATGCGAGAGTTCTATTGAGGAATCTTTTGTAGGTGCATCCCTTTTGGGAAGGGAAGGTAAACAGGTTGGCATTACGCGTGCAAGTGGTTCCAGGGAATACGAAGTGGTGAGACAGATATATCGGTGACAAGCCAGATAAGGTTTTGAAGCAGAGACAGGCGAACTTGAAGATGACTCTCGCTTCTGTTGGCAACCAGTGCAGTTTTCTATAGTAAGGGGTGATATGGTCTGATTTTTTGAGGCCATAGATTAGGCGGACTGCGGTGTTTTGGATAAGTCTCAGTCGTTTGGTGGTTTTCTTGTAGGAGCCCATATAAATTATATTACAGTAATCCAGTGTGCTAAGGATTAGGGATTGGACCAGCAGTCTGAAGGAGGGGAAGTCAAAGTAATGTTTGATGGTACGGAGTTTCCAGAGGGTATAGAAGCATTTTTTGACCTGGGCGTTGGTGTGGTCTTCAAAGGTCAGGCAGCGGTCTAGGATGACTCCAAGGATTTTGATGGTGGGGTATATAGGGTAAGTTAGGCCGTTGAGTTGTAAGGTGGTGTTCGTTAATTTGTGGTTGGGACTTGCTAGGAAGAGTTTAGTCTTTTCTGGATTTAGTTTCAATTTGGACTGAGTGGTCCAGTGTTCGACCATGGTAAGTACTGATGAGATGTGTTGTTCTGTTTCTTGTGAGAATGAGTAGATGGGGATGACAATTGTGATGTCATCTGCGTAGATGTAGGATTTCAGCTTTCGGTCAGATAACATGTGTCCCAAAGAAGTCATGTAGATATTGAATAAGGAAGGTGATAGGGGGGAGCCTTGTGGAACTCCACAGGGGTTGGACCAGGTGTGGGAGTAGGTTCCCTCATTGTGTACTTGGTAGGTGCGGTTTTTTAAGAAGCCTGTGAGCCAGGTTAGTACCAGACCCGAAATGCCCATGGAATCGAGGTAGTTGAGCAGAATGTCGTGGTCTACCAGGTCAAAGGCACTACTGAGGTCAAACTGGAGTATTAGAGCACTGTTTCCCTGTGAGAATAGTTGGAGGAGGTAGTCGGTTAGAGATGCTAGGACGGTTTCCGTGCTGTAGTTAGTGCGGAATCCAGACTGGGAGTCATGAAGGATGTTGAATTTTTCGAGGTAAGACATGAGGTCCTGGTTTACAAGGCCTTCCATAATCTTGAGGAAGAAGGGTATGTTGGCAATGGGTCTAGAGTTGGTGGTTGTGGAGAGTGGTTCTTTGGGGTTTTTGATGGTTGGGAATATGAGGATGTGGCCCATTTCCTGCGGGAAGTAGCCAGTGGACAGACAGAGGGTAATCCAGTTGAAGAGCTCCACTTTGAAAGGGGGGGGGGCTATTTTCATGATGGAGGGTGGGCAGTTGTCTAGAAGGCAGTTTGATTTGGCATATTTAGTATATAGCTCTAGGAATTGGTTCCAGTCTGGGTTCTCAAAGCGATTCCAGGTCATGTCGGCGGTAATACCTTCATTGTTTGGGTTAGGTGGGAGGGTTAATGGGCTGGTGCTTCTTGTTGTGAGAGAGGTTTTTAAGTTATGAATTTTGTTGGCGAAGTAGTCAGCTAGGTTTGTTGGGGAGGGTGGAAGGTCTGTGGGGGAGCTTTTATATGAGTTGATGTAAAATAAGGAGTTGATAAGTCTGAAGAGTTTATTGCTGTTCAGGGTTGGGGTGTTGATTGATTGGGCATAATATTTGGAGCGTTTCTCCTTGATCATTTTTTTGTATTCGATGACTTTAGTACGCCAGGCATATCTATCTGTATCTGTGCTGGATTTGCACCAGAGTCTTTCTAGTTTGCGTACTTCTCGTTTCAGAGCTAGTAGGTTGGCGTCAAACCAGTTGGCGGATGGGCGGTGTTTTTTCTTATAGGGTTTCAGTGGGGCCAGGTCATTTAGAACCTGAGTGCTGAAGTTATTCCAGCCTGGGATGAAGTTGGGGTTTGGGTCTGTGGTGGGTGTTGGGTTGTAGTGGGACCAGAATTTTTCTGGGTTTAGTTGACCTCTGGTCCATATTGTTTTTTCTTTGTGAGTAGTTCTTGGGATCCTTTGGCTTTGTTTTTTGAGCCAGTGTAAGTTAAAGTTGCATCGGAGGTGATCTGACCAAGGTGTGGAGGTCCAGGTTTCGTCTTTGAAGCTTATGCTGGGGGAGGTAGGGGAGGAATGAGATCAGATCTAAGTGGTGTCCTTTGGTATGTGTTTTGGTTGGGGGTGGTTTAGAGTATCCTAGGGATGTTAGGAAGGAGAAAAGATCTGAAACGTTGGAATTCTCTGCCTGTTCCAGGTGTAGATTTACGTCACCAGCAAGAAGGGTGTGGGTGCCGGCAGTGGAATTTGTGAGGAGGAATTCATAGAGATCTTCTTTGGCTTGGTTCCATTTGTTAGGGGGGGTGTAGAATACTGTTATAGTCAGGTGATCTTTGCAGTCTGCTTTGGATAATTTGCAGGAGAGGATTTCCAGGTCTTTGGTCATTTTGGAGTCTAGGGTTTGGAATTGGAAATGATCTTTGAGAATTATTGCTAGGCCACCTCCTCTTCTGGTATGTCGTGATAGCAGAATGATTTTGTAGTTTGTAGGGAGTAGATCTCCAATGATGATGTCTTGGTCGGAAATTAGCCATGTTTCAGTTAGGAGAAGAATGTCGAGTTGAGTTTCTCCTAGCCAATCTTTAATTAGTTGGGCTTTGTTTCTAGCTGAGCGAATGTTTAGATAGGCACCAGTGATTGTGTAGTGTTCTGGGGTGGTTGTGTGTTGGGTAATTGGTAATCTTTTTAAGAGTCGGTTTCTTTTTTGTGATGGCCTAGGGAAGTGTCTGGAGGTATTGACCACGGAGATTGGGAAGGGGCCTGATTCCTTGTAGTCATGGAGGGTGTTGAAGGATAGAGGTGGTTTGCCTGGTATGGCGATTCTGTTCCAGGTGTGGTAGGCGGGGATGGGTTCGAATGCTGAGGCTCTGGGGATCCATTGTCTTGAGCTAAGAAGATAGAGGAGGAGGAGGGCTAGAAGTTTTTTGTGAAGTTGGACATTTTTTTTGGGGGGGGGTTGGTGAGGGAGCTAGGCAGGCGGTGAGGAGGTTTGGATCAATGAGGGAGGCTGGTTGAGAGAGGTTTTGGGTGGGTAGGAATGGTTAAGTTATTAGAATAGCCTGTAGATAGTAGTCAGGTGTACCGGGCTAGTATTGACTTGGTGGAGGATAAAAGCTGGTGATAAGTTGGTCAGATGAGATAGGGTATGTGGTATCCTGGTTGGTTTGTAGTATGTGGTTGGTAAGGTATGCAGGTTGGTAAGGCATGCAGGAGGGTTGTGGCAAGCAAGAACTTGATAATTGGGGGCGGACCAGGTTGTTGGTAATAAGCATGCAAGTAGATGGATTCATGCAAATACTTAGCTGATGTCGGTCCGGGTTGTTGGTGGAATATTCTGGTCTGGGTTGAGGTGTTTGAAATTTGTTGTCTGTAGGAGGTTTCCTCGTTTGCTGTGGCGTCTTGAAGGATCAGTTCTGGCGGTAGGGTTATAAGGTGATCTGTTTGTGCTTCGCTCAGCCGCTTTGCAAAGGCGTGAGCTAAGGCGCACGCGCCTTAGCCGGCGCGCCGAACGGCTGCGCGCCGTTGAGCAGCCTTGGTTTAAGTTTTCCCGGCAGGGGCTGGGGGGCGGAGCAAGCTCGCACGCCTGGCCCAGCAGTGAGAGCGGCGTCGGTGCAGCTGGCTGGCTGGGAGCAGGGCAGTCGGCAGCTGAGGTGAGGTTCTCCCGGCGAGCTGGCTCGGAGGTCGTCGTTCTAGGCAGCAACAGCTGCAAAATGGCTCCTCTGCCTGAGCAGCCTTGGTTTAAGTTTTCCCGGCAGGGGCTGGGGGGCGGAGCAAGCTCGAACGCCCGGCCCAGCAGTGAGAGCGGCGTCGGTGCAGCTGGCTGGCTGGGAGCAGGGCAGTCGGCAGCTGAGGTGAGGTTCTCCCGGCGAGCTGGCTCGGAGGTCGCCGTTCTAGGCAGCAACAGCTGCAAAATGGCTCCTCTGCCTGAGCAGCCTTGGTTTAAGTTTTCCCGGCAGGGGCTGGGGGGCGGAGCAAGCTCGCACGCCCGGCCCAGCAGTGAGAGTGGCGTTGGTGCAGCTGGCTGGCTGGGAGCAGGGCAGTCGGCAGCTGAGGTGAGGTTCTCCCGGCGAGCTGGCTCGGAGGTCGCGGTTCTAGGCAGCAACATCTATGTTTAAAGTCTGAAAAGGTGTCTAAGGCAACATAAGGGTCTGTCTTTCTTTATAAAAAGACACCCAGAACCTGCTAGTACACACACAAGTTAACATGTTATCCAAAGGTGGTGTACATTTGTGCATGTATTCTATGCAAGTAATGGGCTATTTTATAATATACTGTACTAGTCTTTAAGCCTGTTACATTAACGGGTGCTAGAATAGATATGTATGTCTGTCTGTCTCTTTCTCTCTCTCTCTCTCTCTCCTTGGCTGCTTTCTGTCTGTCTTTCTTTCTGTCTCCTTTTCCTCTGCTGTCCACCACCAGCCCTTGCCAGCTCCCCCTGTCCAGCAGTAGCCCTTCTCCCTTCTTTTTATGTCCCCCGTGTCCAGCAGCACCCCTTCCCTACTCCCCCTGTCCTTCTTCTCTGCTCTCCCATCCATAAGCACCTCTTCCGTGCTCCCCCTGTCCCTCTTCCCTGCTCCCCCATCCATCAGCACCTCTTCTGTGCTCCCCCTATCCCTCTTCCCTGCTCCCCCATCCATCAGCACCTCTTCCCTGCTCCCCCTGTCCCTTTTCCCTGCTCCCCCGTCCATCAGCACCTCTTCTGTGCTCCCCCTATTCCTCTTCCCTGCTCCCTGGTCCATCAGCACCTCTTTTGTGCTCCCCCTGTCCCTCTTCCCTGCTCCACCATCCATCAGCACCTCTTCTGTGCTCCCCCTGTCCCTCTTCCCTTCCCCCCTGGTCCATCAGCACCTCTTCCGTGTTCCCCTTGTCCCTCTTCCCTGCTCCCCGGTCCATCAGCGCATCTTTTGTGCTCCCTCTGTCCCTCTTTCCTGTTCCCACATCCATCAGCACCTCTTCCATGCTCCCCCTGTCCCTCTTCCCTGCTCCCCGGCCCATCAGCACCCCTTACCTGCTCCCCCTGTCCAGCCTGTTCGTTTGCAGCCTGGTGAGGATAGCATCCAGCTGTAGCGAACCTCGCAGGCCACTATGCACCTCAGTAGCAAGTTCCCTCTGACGCGATTGCGTACGTCAGAGGAAACGTGCTACTGAGGTGCTGAGCGGCCTGCAAAGTTTGCTACAGCCGGCCGCTATCCTCACCAGGCTCCTTTGAAAAGCGGCGGTGGCAGCAGTACTGGGCAGTTTCACAGCAGCGGCGGCCACCGCGGCCGGCAATCAGGCGGTGACGATGCGGCTCTGGCGCCGTTAGGAGACAGCTTGCCTGCGCTTCCTCCAGCAGCAGCGGTTGGTGAGTGAGGGCGGGAGGAGGGGAGTGGCCAGAGTGTTCCCTGCCGCCGGTTCTAAAATAGAATCCGGCCACGGATCAGAAAACACGGCGGCAGGGAACACGAAACCCTAAGTGCGCATGCTCGCTTAGGGTTTTATTATATAGGATACACATAAATGACATCTCTGCTTAAATTACTCCCCCTCAGGAATGCCAGTGCCAGTACTTTTCCAAGTTTATTATTTCTTTGATATACAGTACCGTCTATCAAAAAAGTATCTAGACAGTTTACAATCATTAAAAAAACCATTTAAACGTAAAATAAAAAAAACATTAGAAAAATAATATCCACATATGACAATTAAAATTTGCAGAGGGGAGGAGGGATATACGACCATGAAGGACAAAAATGACAGGAAGAAACAAGAGGTGGTTAAAAAAAAAAAACCAAACGAAAAAAACCATCAAGATAGAAAAAAAAATAATAATAATAATAAAAATTAAAACATCGGAGGGGAAAAGGAAAAAACAATTTGGGAGAGTTTTGCTTTGAAAAAAGCGTTTGGTGAGGAGAGCCTGAACAGTCTTTTCCAAAGGAGGAAATAAAGGCTCTAATATTAAGTACTATATGCGTCCTTGAATTGGTAAATTTTCAGTCTGCTTAAATAATTTTAAGGATGACTCTTCTTTAATGTGGAGGGGAAGAGCATTCCAGAGCAAGGGTGCCATAATGGAGAATATAGACTTTCTGGTAGTATTGTAGAAAATTGCTCGAGTGATGATTTGAGCATAGATTAAGGGTTGCTGTGTAGAGCATTAAATGTTTGTCTATGAAGGATGGAATATTGGATTGTTTTGTTAGTGAGAAGTAGAATTTTAAATGAGATGCGGGGAGGGATTGGAAGTCAGTGTGCATCGCGCAGAAGAAGGGTGACATGGTCAAATTTTTTTGCATGATATAGAAGTTTAACAGCTGCATTTTGTAGTATTTGTAATCTACAAATCTCTTTCTGACTGATACCCTGATCAAGTGCATAGCAGTAATCAATGTTGGAAATTACTAAAGAATGGATAAGAACATAAGAAGTGCCTCTGCTGGGTCAGACCAGAGGTCCATCGTGCCCAGCAGTCCGCTCGCGCAGCGGCCCATCAGGTCTAGGACCTGCGTAGTAGTCTTCTATCTGTACCCCTCTATCCCTTCAATCCTTTGTCTTCTATCTGTACCCCTCTATCCCTTCAATCTTTTTTTTTAATCCTACCTTATCTATATCCTTCTAACTGTACCCTTCTTCGTCCTATATCTTCCCTATCCATCATTACTCTATTCCTATTAATGATGCAATAGAGCGGATGAGTTTCATTTTATAGAAGCATTTACTAACCACCGGGCTGATTTGCTCGTGGAAGGTATGGTTTTGATCCAAAATGACTCCTAGTATTTTAGCCTTTGTGTCCATGACTCCATTATTGCAGCCACTGAAAGCACACAACTCCTGGAGGTGGAGGCCAATGGCATTTATTTACAGACCACCTGGATGGTGACCCCAAATGTGGGTTTTGCAATCCCATTTGGGGTTGCGACCCACAGTTTGCAAAGACCTGGCCTTTCCGTAGATTATGTAAAATCTGTGCATCTATTTTTTTATGTGATTATACCCCCATGCAATTTAATAACTGCCCTTTCCAGGTGCAGAACAGGTTTCATACATGGAAAAAGTGTTCTCAACTTATCTGCTTTAAAGGTACAGTTAATTTCTGTTGAGTCATGTGATTTTATCTGCCACAATAGAGATGGTCTTAGTTCTAAGATAATGTTTCTCACAGACATACATGTATGATCAATTATTAACAAAAAAAAAATCACATATACACTTTTTAAATAGAGTGATTCAAATTAAATATGTTATTTGAAAGTAAGCATAAAAACATACAGAAATCTAGTTATCAAAATACAAAAATGCATCAGAAAATGAGATATTTTTCCAGTGGATTATTTCCTAGCTGCAATTAGGAAGAAGACTTCAGTTTGGAGAACAGAATTATTAACACTCATTTTCTAACTCCTAAAAGAACATTTTCAGATCATGTGCTTAATGTATTTTCTGATGAAAAATTTGCCCTTTAAAATTAAAGCTGTGTGGACGTGGCCAATCTGTCATCATCCGGTATTATCTGCCCATCCCAACCTGCTAGTCTAAATAATTCCTTCTTACTTTCTGCTTAGTAAATCCAAAATCTGATGTGAAAGATTTTCCTACTTCCTGTTCGCCAGGATGAATCTTCTATTTTCCCAAAAAATATTGTCCCCTTTAGAAAATGAGAAATCATTATACAGATAAAATCTGCTGGCCAGATTTTATAACTAGAGACCTGTAGCCCATGGGGCCTTAGACCAATAATCCAACTGACCACAGCAACATGTGGCATTGAGAGCCAGCACTGTAGCATATTTTAAATCAATATCTTGGATTTCTTCAACAGTGGCGTATCAAGGGGGGGTGGCGGTCCGCCCCAGGTGCAAGCCCCAAGGCAACTCACCGGGTCCAAAACTCCCTGCCTTACTCTGCCACGGGACCTTCCTCCACCTCTGTGCAGCTGCTGGTCCACCCCCTCCAACGTTACTTACTGGTTCCGGAGCAGAGTCGGCAACCGTGGGGAGGTGCACTAAGGTCCCACGATGACTACATCTGCCGGCTCTGCTCTGGAACCAGTAAGTGACGTCAAAGAGGGTGGACTGGCAGCTGCACGGAGGTGCTTAGATTTCTTCCTACTGAGTACCGATACCTCCTTGAGCTTTTAACGGTGTAATTGAGTGGCCATGGCAGGGCAAAATGGCGGCTACTCACAGCGGAGTGAGCAGCTCCAGGAAACTGCGGAACAGGTAGTGGCAGGATTTAATCGGCTGCAGCAGGAACAGTGAGACATGGCTTCAAAAGCTGCAGAGCTAGAGATGGAGCTGAATGAACACAGTCTCATTATTGACACGCTCAAAGAGGTAGATCAAAACAGGAAATGTTACCATATGGTGGGGGGGGGTGTTGGTGGAACAAACTGCGAAAGAGGTCCAGCCAGCCCTGGAAAATAACAAGGAACAGATCCACAAAATTGTTGAGTCTCTGAACATGAAGCTGCAGATCAAGGGCCGGGAGCTGAAGGAGTTCTGCAAGAAGCACAATACTAGACTGATGGGCGAGGAGGAGCAGAAACAATCACCCAAAGAGAGTGTGCATGGGCCGGGCAGCAAACCCAGTTCTGCAGGGGTTTGATCTCCTGATACCCTTCCCCACCAACCACAGCATCCTTGTAGAGCATTATTAACTTTATTCAGATTTTTTTGAGGGGGGCAGAGAGGGAGGGGTGTTACTTGTACTATTTTTATTAAATAAATATTTGAAATGTAAAAACAAACAAACAAAAGATGTCTTCCTACTGGTTAAGCCACTTAGCTTTTCTCCTGTTAGGCTTACTTCTACCTGAAAGTAGTAATCAGGATCAATAAACTGCAGTGCTAATGAGTAAGAAAAGAAGTTCAAACAGTATGAGAGATGCCAGACCACTGGAGGAGGGGGACGGAAGGGAACATAAGAATTGCCGCTGCTGAGTCAGACCAGTGGTCCATCATGCCCAGCAATCCACTCAAGCGGCGGCCCTTAGATCAAAGACCAGTGCCCTAACTGAGACTAGCTTTATCTGCATACATTCTGGTTCAGCAGGAACTTGTCTAACTTTGTCTTGAATTCCTGGAGGGTGTTTTACCCTATAACATCCTCTGGAAGAGCGTTCCAGTTTTCCACCACTCTCTGGGTGAAGAAGAATTTCCTTACGTTTGTACGGAATCGATCCCCTTTTAACTTTAGAGAGTGCCCTCTTGTTCTCCCTAACTTGGAGAGGGTGAACAACCTGTCTTTATCTATTAAGTTTATTCCCTTCATTATCTTGAATGTTTTGATCATGTCTCCTCTTTTCAAGGGAGAAGAGGCCCACTTTCTCTAATCTCTCGCTGTATGACAACTCCTCCAGCCCCTTAACCATTTTAGTTGCTCTTCTCTGGACCCTTTCGAGTAGTACCGTGACCTTCTTCATGTACGGCAACCAGTGCTGGACGCAGTACTCCAGGTGAGGGCGCACCATGGCCTGGAACAGCAGCATGATAACCTTCTCCAATCTGTTCGTGATCCTCTTCTTTATCATTCCTAGCATTCTGTTCGCCCTTTTCACTGCCGCCGCACATTGTTTGATCGGCTTCATCGACTTGTCGATCAGAACTCCCAAGTCTCTTTCTGGGAGGTCTCTCCAAGTACCACCCCAGACATCCTGTATTCGTGCATGAGATTTTTGTTACCTACATGCATCATTTTACACTTATCCATGTTGAACCTTATTTGCCATGTTCATGGCCATTTCTCAAGCTTGATTATGTCACGTTGCAGATCTTCGCACTCCCCTTGTGTCTTCACTACTCTGAATTGTCCGCAAATTTAATCACCTCACTCGTCATACCAATGTCCAGATCATTTATAAAGATGTTGAAGAGGCACGGGTCCAAGCATCGAGCCCTACGTCACCCCACTGGTGACGCTCTTCCAGTTCGAGTATTGTCCCTTTACCCCCACTCTCTGTTTCCTATGCTCCAGAAGATGGATGCCAGACCAATGGGGATGAAGAGAGAGATGGAAGGGGGAGACATACAGTTTCTGTAAGGTGCATAGGAGAGAAGATGCCATATAGAAGGGGCAGAGAGAGGGAGACAGTGGATAGAAAGAAGAGAGTGCTAAGAAGATGAGGAAAGCAGAAACCAGAGAAGACAAAGGTAGAAAAAATGTTTCTATTTATTTTTTTGCTTTAGAATAAAGTAGTATTATAGCTGTGTTGATATATATTTATAAATAGAAAATGAAAATAAGATTTATTGGACTAATTGTAATACATTTTTGACTAATTGAGAGACCAAAACTCCCTGAGAAAAGAGGTTCTGGCCTCTGAAAGCTAATTGAAAAATGTATTAGTCAAATAAAATGGTATCTTATTTTCCATTTTTGTTTTATTCCCCCCCCCCCAGCCCCCTTTGGCCATATTTTATGAAGCTGCATTAGGCTTTTTTTATTACCAGCCATGACGATATTAGCTCCGTCGCTCATAGGAATTCTTTGAGCACCAGAGCTTTACTGCCAGGGCCTACAATAAAAAGAAACCTAACGCAGCTTCAGGTATCATGTTTCTCTTTTCTATTTCTGTTTTTTCAAATTTACTTCTTCTATCTTTATATTTTGCACAATATTAGGGGACATGCGTTACTGATTCTGTTTCTGTGGTGTTGCATTGTATGCAGAGTCCAGCTTCTTGGTGGTTCAGTTTATCCTTTGTCTACATATTTCTAGTTTATCCCTCCTTTTACAAAACCAGTGATAGTAACAGCTCCAACACTCAGAATTCTATGAGCGTCTGAGCTGTTACTACCATGGCTAAAAACTGCACTACAGGTTTGTAAAAGGGGGAGGGGTTAGTTTGTGATTACATATTCCATACTAGGCGAAGGTATTTTCTGTGTTCTGTGTGTACGAAAGACATGGTTACATTACATTACATTAGTGATTTCTATTCTGCCATTACCTTGCCGTTCAAGGCAGATTGCATAAAGGATCTATCTGGCCATTTCCAGAAGAATTATAGAATAGATAGGTTGGTTTGTAGAGATGAGGTGGTTCTTGTGGCATTAGGTTGTTTTAGAAAGTAGAGATGACGTTAGGTTGGTTTCGATTGTTGGGTATCAGAGCTGGCTTAAATAGTATGTTTTTTATGGTTTAAATAGTATGGTTCTCTGTTAGCATTGACTGTGCAGGATCAATCTGTACTAGTCTGGCTTGTTTAATTTTACAATGGGTGTATTGATGTTCTACTGCTCATAAGAACATAAGAATTGCCGCTGCTGGGTCAGACCAGTGGTCCATCATGCCCAGCAGTCCGCTCACATGGCGGCCCTCTGGCCAAACACCAGTGCCCTGAGACTAGCCCTATCAGCATATGACCTTGCTCAGCAGGAACTTGTCTAACTTTGCCTTGAATCCCTGGAGGGTGTTTTCCCCTATGACAGACTCCAAAAGAGCGTTCCAGTTTTCCACCACTCTCTTGGTGAAGAATAACTTCCTTAGGTTTGTACGGAATCTATCCCCTTTCAACTTTAGAGAGTGCCCTCTCATTCCCCCTACCTTGGAGTATGTAAGATGCTGCCTTTTCCTAGGTACACTTTTGTTGTGCGATGTGTGGATTGTTACTAAAAATCATGTTTTTCATACAGATGTGGGGGGGAGGGGTTTCAAAAAATGATGGGCCCTGGGTGTCACATATGCTAGGTACACCACTGCTCTTCAAAGAGGTTTCATGAAGTTTTGAAATTGGCTAAGAGCAGTTTTTTAGGTCATTTGCAAATCTCTTCAGCCATCAGACTATCCCTCTTACACTTCTCATACACTGGTGCTCTCTAGTTGGTTGAAAGGGGTGGTGATATATCACAAATGTTATATACACAATCACTCCAAATGTCTTGGTGATCACAATGATCATCAATATAAAGGGATAACATATCTAATTTAGCACAAAGATGTCAAATCTTAAGCAATCACCACAGAGTCTAATCATATGTTAAGTGTGAAGGAAAATCCTACATATGATAGGACTGTGAGGGGATTGTTTATTATTTACAACTAGTGGTGATCTGATAAAACCACAGTAGTGATTCTCACATGGCAAATGTGATGCAGCCTATTCAATTCTATAGGCTATGTCACATTTGCTGCATCAGGACTCGCTTCCACAGTTTTGTAAAAGGGGCCAAGAGAGTTTCTGTTTATATACACAATTCTATAATTATTAATACCACTATCTTTATTTCCTGTGCAGTAGTTGCTTTTGGTGGTGTATGGAGAAAGAACACTTAATACATCAAAACAGGAGAGCCAAAACATTAGTTATCAGATAATGAATCGTAGAGATATCTTTAGTTAATACCTTCCAGAGTGGCATGTGATCCAAAGCACCTTGCTTTAAACCAGCGGTATCCAACCTTTTGGCTTCCCTGGGCCGCATTGGCCAAAAAAAATTTCTGGGGCCACACAAACGCTGCAGCAAGACAGAGGAGGGAGCCAGCAAGATGGTAAACACCTGGGGGAAGCAGAGGAAAACCCTGCATCGCTCTCTTTCAAGTTTTCAAGTTTTTATTAGTATTTGATGGATCGCTTATTTAGTTTACTAAGCGATGTACAACTTATTAAAATAGGGTGTGAAAACAAACAAAGTGACTTCAGACTTGTTGGGTAAAACTTACATGAGTCGTGTAGGAAAGGGGGGGGGAGTTACAATTCTTTGTTAGAGAGAAAGACACAAAATAGGGAATGGACGAGAGGAAGGGTAAAATAATTTCAAGACTTGAAACTTCTGATCATTAGACAGAAGATGAAAGGTTGAATGCATCTTTAAAAAGATAAGTTTTTTAAATTTTTTTGAAGGATAAAAAGTCTTTTTCTTCTCTAATATACTGTGGTAATGAGTTCCACAGTTGAGGAGCCATGACCGAGAACATGTCGTGTCTGCTGGTGCCTATAATTTTTAGGGATGGAACAGTAAGGAGGTTCTGAGTAGTCGAACGGAGAGACTGAGAGGAATTATAAGGGATAAGCATCCTGGTGACAAATTGAGGTTCGTTAAAGCTTAAAGATTTAAAATTTTAAAAGTGATGCGATGGCTGGGGAAGCACAAAATACTTCACGGGGCCGCATGTGGCCCTCGGACCGCAGGTTGGACACCCCTGCTTTAATCCAAACTCCTGTTTGTATGTCTTAATCAGAGCCCCATACCCAGGAATACCAAGGCCTTCGACTAGCCAAGGAGTGCCAGGACCAGTTTGATCAACACTTAAGAAACCAGGTGACACACTCCTGGTTGTGGGGCTCACCCGATTGTCTGCTTGCTACTAACAAAGAGAAGTAAATTGTTTCATTTCCCCTATAATTCATTGTGTGTTCCCCATTTGCTCTCACTCCCTTTCTTTCTGGGAGGAATGATTCCTTTATTCCTGTCTTTTTCCCCTTGTTTACAGGTGATATTATTCTAAGCACTTCCTTTATGTGATGAAATAACCATATAAACATTAACACACTGCTTAGGAAACGTGCTCAAATTATCCATCATCCTTTCTTTCGCTATATATGCATACATGGATGTCTATAAATTATAAATATGCCTTTACCTATGTTCCCTCAAAGCTGAGCACATGAGCAACTGCTCATACGTTTGACAGCAGGAGCATTGTGCAGATTTTTCATGGTCGCTCACAAAAATACTTGCAAATCTGGAAAACTGTTGGTTTTTAGAATTTGTTGCTCACATGAAAAAAAGAAATTTTTTAGAACTTGTCGTTCCCACAAGAAAAAATTTGCATGCACCCAGTGAATCCTTAGAGGGAGCATTGGTCTTTACTTGTCAGTTTTGATGTTTTTGATGGGGGGGGGGGGAAGAGAATAGAGTTAGTGAGATACTGGAGGGGTGAAGGAAAGGGGTGGCAAGAGGGAAACTCCCCCTTTTATTTACCTGTTTTCTTATTTACTTCTTTATATCCACTTGATTTCTTTTTTTCTTTTATTTTAAAATTCAAAACAACAAAGATTACCATTCCAGTGCCAGTGTACAGTTTTTCTTCTATGCAACCCCCAAACATCTCTGAACAAATCTCCCCTTCCCCACTACTTGCCCAGGACTTAAACTCTGAACCCTTTCCATACGTATAGAAAAGTGGACTGCAACCTTGATTCATCATCAGCTGGGATTTATGGGTATTATTGCTGAGTACCTTTGTGTGTGTGTTAAATCAGTCTCTCACAAACTTTTCTAAACCATGGCACACTAAACTCGGGCAAACAAACCAAAACTGCAGACTTTGTACACGATGCAGGCAGACTTTATTATGACAAGTAAATCTTTGATTAAAAACCTTTTACCAGGCAAGGGACCCAACACGGTCCGTGTTTCGTACAATCTTCATCAGGGGTCCATTTTGATAAAAGGGAAAAATATCAAAAGAATAGCCTTGGACAAATAGCGGTAGGTGACACGCTGAAAGAACTGAAACGCTGGTGACACGCTGAAAAAGCCGCCGAGGTAAACTCGGGGCCTTGGCTGGAGGGTCTCTGCACATGCTCACATGTCAATGTGATGTCATCACGTTGACGTCCGCACAGAGGCCCTCCAGACGGGGCCCTGAGATTGTTAACCCTACAATGCCTATGCCAGTGGGGAGGTGCGGAGAGCAGGAGAGACACCAGCGCTGGCTGACTTGCCTACACGAATTGCCTCTCATGGCACATACGAAATCTCGCTGCGGCACGAAGTTTGTGATACAGCGAAGATGTCATCAGCACCAAAAAGGCAAGCTTGGGGATTGTAAATCTTGTACAGTGGGGATGTTTTAGTGGGATTTATTGATTAGATTAGAGGCTTACTTATATTGAAATGTTCACCCATTTCAGCTAGCACTCATGTCCACAAAATGAAGCATGGCTACATTGTTGTTTGAGGTCATCATAAGGACATAAGAATTAGAGAATGACATGTGGACAAATTTGTCTCCATCCCCAGAAGAACTCAATTTCCCCGTCCCATCCCCATAAGTTTTGTCACTGTCCCTGTCCCATTCCTGTAATCTCTGCCTTAACTGCACAAGCCTCAAACACTTATGATTTTAAAGTGTTTAAGGCTTATGCAGATGAAAATGGAGCTTGTAGGAATGAGGCAGGAACAGGAAAAGAACTTATCCCAGGACAAGCAGGCAGGTATTCTCACATATGGGTGATGTCATCGACGGAGCCCGGATGCGGATGCCTCACAAGCAGACTTGCTTGAAGAAACTCGAAGTTTCGAGTCGCCTGCACCACGCATGCGCGAGTGCCTTTCCGCCCAGCGCAGGGCGCGTCTCCTCAGTTCTCAGTTTTCCACGGAGCCAAGAAGTCCGTCTTTGACTCTGCATTTAACTTCATTACTTTGTGCCTTCTCTGAACCGCGGTTTATATTTTTTTCCTCACGAATTGCTGTTCTTATTTTATTTCTTTTATTTTCAGTTTTTAAAAAAAAATTTTTTCCTCTTACGCCCTTTTTGATCTTGTGACGGCTATTTTTCCTTCTATGTCCCAGCCTGCTATGGGCTTCAAGAAGTGTAGCAAGTGCCAGCGCGCGATCTCTCTTACGGACCCACACCGCCCTTCTTCTTCAGGAAGCTCAAGCTCTGCTTCGTCTCCATGCCATCGAACCAGTTCCCTTGGAACAGCAGAACAGGGGTTTTACTCCCATTACTTCCTTGTTCCGAAGAAGACGGGCGATCTGCGACCCATTTTAGATATCAGGCCTCTCAACAAATTTCTAGTCAAAGAAAAGTTTTGAATGTTGTCCCTGGCATCCCTTTATCCCCTTCTCGAGCAGAACAACTGGTTATGCTCTCTGGATCTCAAGGAGGCCTACACTCATCCCCATTCACCCGGCCTCCTGTCAGTACCTCAGATTTCGGGTGGGGAATCTGCATTATCAATACAGAGTACTACCATTCGGCTTGGCCTCGTCTCCCAGAGTCTTCACCAAGTGCCTGGTAGTGGTAGCAGCAGCTCTAAGAAATCATGGTCTTCAGGTGTTTTCTTACCTCGACTGGCTCATCGAAGATTCCATGTCTCAAGGGGTTATTGTAGCGACCCGACAAACTACCTGGTTCCTACAGACTCTTTGACCTATGCTTGGGGCGCTCATATCGATGGTCTCTGTACTCAAGGCCACTGGACCAGTACAGATCGTCAATGTCACATCAATCTGTTGGAACTCAGAGCGATTTTCAAGGCTCTCAACACTTTTCAACTTCTTCATCCGGACAGACAACCAAGTCGCCATGTATTACGTCAACAAACAGGGAGGGATGGGATCTGCCTCCCTTTGTCAAAAAGCTCTGAAAGTTTGGGCAACACCTTCCTCAAAGCTGTCTACATTCAAGGGGCGAAGAATTGCAACTTGAGTCGTCTCCTGCAGCCTCACGAATGGACATTCCATTCCGCCCCTCTTCATCACATTTTTTCACAATGGGGAATGCCTCAGATAGACCTCTTTGCAGCTCCCCACAACTACAAACTGTCTCAGTTCTGCTCCAGGATATACTCTCCTCATTGCCTAGAGACAGATGCTTTTCTTCTGGAATAGTCAAATCTTTTCTTCTATGCATTCCCTCCATTCCCACTCATTCTCAAGACTCTGGTCAAGTTGAAGAATGATCATGCCACCATGATTCTAATTGCTCCTCGGTGGCCAAGACAACCTTGGTACTCCCTTCTACTTCAACTCAGCAGCAGGGAGCCATACCTTCTACCAGTTTTTCCTTCTCTGCTTACACAGAGTCAAGGATCTCTGCTTCATCCCAACCTGCAGTCTCTACACCTGACAGCTTGGTACCTTTCAACATAACCCCTCTTCAGTTTTCTCAACCTGTAAGAGATGTTTTAGAAGCTTCTAGGAAGCCTACCACTAGACAATGCTATCACCAAAAATGGACTAAATTTTCTACGTGGTGTTTTTCTCATCATAAGGAACCTCAACATTCCTCCTTATCTTCTGTTTTGGACTACCTTTTGCACTTATCCAATTCTGGTCTCAAGTCTACATCTATCCGAGTCCATCTCAGTGCAATTGCGGCTTTCCATCAGCCTATTGAAGGGAAACCCCTCTCTGCTCATCCAGTGGTTTCCAAATTCATGAAAGGACTCTTCAATGTCAAACCTCCTCTCAAACCGCCTCCTGTGGTTTGGGACCTCAATGTTGTCCTTACTCAACTCATGAAGCCTCCATTTGAACCAATTGATAAGGCTCATCTGAAGTACCTCACTTGGAAAGTGGTGTTTCTCATTGCCCTCACTTCTGCTCGACGAGTCAGTGAGCGGCAAGCTTTAGTTGCTGACCCACCATTCACAGTGTTCCATCATGACAAGGTGGTTCTTCGTACTCATCCTAAATTCCTACCTAAAGTGGTCTCGGAATTTCATCTCAACCAATCTATTGTTCTTCCAGTGGTTTTTCCAAAGCCTCATTCTCATCCTGGAGAATTAGCTCTTCATAATCTGGATTGTAAGCATGCTTTGGCCTTCTACTTGGACCACACAGAACTGCTCCTCAACTTTTTGTTTCCTTCGATCCAAATAAGTTGGGCCATCCTATTTCTAAGAGTACCATCTCCAACTGGATGGCGGCTTGTATCTCATTCTGCTATGCCCAGGCTGGATTATCCCTTCATAGTAAAGTCACAGCCCATAAGGTTCGAGCTATGGCAGCTTCAGTAGCTTTCCTCAGATCTACACCTATTGAGGAAATTTGTAGAGCTGCTACTTGGTCCTCGGTTCATACCTTCACTTCTCACTATTGTCTGGATACTTTCTCCAGACGGGATGGACAGTTTGGCCAAACAGTATTACAAAATTTATTCTCCTAAGTTGCCAACTCTCCCTCCATCCCATTGTGATTAGCTTGGAGGTCACCCACTAGTGAGAATACCTGCTTGCTTGTCCTGGGATAAAGCAATGTTACTTACTGTAACAGTTGTTATCCAGGGACAGCAGGCAGCTATTCTCACAACCCACCCACCTCCCCTGGTTGGCTTCTCTGCTAGCTATCTGAACTGAGGAGACGCACCCTGCGCTGGGTGGGAAGGCACTCGCACATGCGCGGTGCGAGCAACTCGAAACTTCTGCTTGTGAGGCGTCCGCATCTGGGCTCCGTCGATGACAACACCCATATGTGAGAATAGCTGCCTGCTGTCCCTGGATAACACCTGTTACGGTAAGTAACTGTGCTTTATCCCAGGACAAGCAGGCAGCATATTCTTGACTGACGGGTGACCTCCAAGCTAACAAAAAGAGGGATGGTGGGAAGGTTGGCCATTAGGAAAACAAATTTTGCAAAACAGATTGGCCGAAGTGACCATCCCGTCTGGAGAAAGCATCCAGACAATAATGAGATGTAAAAGTATGAACTGAGGACCAAGTGGCAGCCTTGCAGATTTCCTCAATGGGAGTGGAACGGAGGAAAGCTACAGATGCTGCCATAGCTCGGACTCTATGGGCCGTGACAGAACCTTCCAGTGTCAGTCCGGCCTGAGCATAACAGAATGAAATGCACGCTGCAAGCCAATTAGATAGCGTACGTTTAGAAACAGGACGTCCCAATTTATTAGGGTCAAAGGACAAAAAAAGTTGGGGTGAAGATCTGTGGGGCTTAGTACGGTCTAAATAGTAAGCTAAGGCCCGTTTACAGTCCAAAGTATGAAGAGCCTGTTCTCCAGAATGAGAATGAGGTTTCGGAAAGAAAACAGGCAATACAATCGATTGGTTGATATGGAACTCAGAAACAACCTTAGGGAGAAACTTTGGATGTGTACGTAGAACCACCTTATCATGATGAAAGACTGTGAAAGGTGGGTCAGAAACTAGTGCATGGAGCTCACTGACCCTCCTGGCAGAGGTGAGAGCTATAAGGAAAAGTACCTTCCAAGTGAGAAACTTGAAAGTGGTAGTAGCCAAAGGTTCAAATGGAGGCTTCATCAAAGCGGATAGAACCACATTGAGATCCCAGATAACAGGAGGTGCTTTAAGAGGTGGTTTCACATTGAAAAGACCTCGCATAAACCTGGACACCAGGGGATGAGCTGAAAGGAGTCTCCCATGGACTGGCTCATGAAAAGCCGCAATAGCGCTGAGATGGACTCTGATGGACATAGATTTAAGGCCAGAGTCAGACAGAAAAAGTAGGTAATCCAACAAAGTCTCTACCGCAAGGGATGTGGGATCATGATGATGATGAAGACACCAAGAAGAGAACCTTGTCCACTTTTGATGGTAACATTGCAGAGTGGCAGGCTTTCTGGAAGCATCCAGAATCGAACGAACAGGCTGAGATAGGAGAGAATCATGTGAAGTCATCCCGAGAGAAACCAAGCTGTCAGGTGCAGAGATTGGAGGTTGGGATGCAGAAGGGTCTCCTGATGTTGCGTAAGCAGAGAAGGATACAGAGGAAGAAGAAAAGGTTCCCTGGAACTGAGTTGAAGTAGAAGGGAGAACCAATGTTGTCTGGGCCACCGTGGAGCAATCAGAATCATGGTGGCTCCCTCCCTCTTGAGTTTAAACAATGTTCTCAACATGAGAGGCAGAGGAGGGAAAGCGTATAGGAACAGATTTGACCAATCGAGGAGAAATGCATCCGCTGCCAGACGGTGGGGAGAGTATAGTCTTGAGCAGAAGAGGGGCAGCTGGTGATTGTGAGGAGCTGCAAAAAGGTCTATCTGAGGAGTGCCCCACTGAGTGAAGATGGACTGTAGAATTGAAGGATCGAGTGTCCACTCGTGAGGTTGGAGAATTCTGCTCAGCTTGTCCGCAAGAGAATTCTGTTCTCCCTGAATGTAGATCGCTTTTAGAAATAAGTGGCGTGCTGTGGCCCAAGACCAGATTTTTTGGGCTTCCTGGCATAAGAGACGAGAGCCTGTCCCGCCCTGTTTGTTGATGTAGTACATGGCAACTTGATTGTCTGTGCACAACAGGAGGGCTTGAGGAAAGAGAAGATGTTGGAAGGCCTTGAGAGCATAAAACATCGCTCTGAGTTCCAGAAAATTGATGTGATGCTTCTTTTCTTGTGTTGTCCAAATTCCTTGAGTTTGGAATTCGTTCAAATGAGCTCCCCATGCATAAGGGGAAGCGTCGGTGGTGATGACCAGTTGATGAGGAGGAAGATGGAATAGAAGACCTCTGGAGAGATTTGAGGATATCAACCACCATTGTAGAGATTGACGAAGAGATGATGTCACAGATATGTGTCGTGAGCAAGGATCCGTCGCTTGGGACCACTAGGTAGCTAGGGTCCATTGAGGTGTGCGCAGGTGAAGACGTGCCAGAGGGGTGACATGAACCGTTGAAGCCATGTGTCCCAATAGTATCATCATTTGTTTGGCAGAGATGGAACTTTGAGGAAGAACCTGCTGACAAAGAACTTGAAGAGTGTGGAGACGGTTGGTCGGCAGGAATGCTCTCATGAGGACTGTGTCCAGCACCGCTCCAATGAATTGAAGTCTCTGAGTGGGGATGAGATGAGATTTGGGAAAATTGATCTCGAACCCCAGAAACTGTAAGAACAAGATGGTTTGATTGGTGGCCAGTAGCACTGTTTGAGGAGAATTGGCCTTTATCAACCAATCGTCCAGGTAAGGGAAAACCTGAAGATGATGTGAACGAAGGAAAGCAGCTACCACAATCAGACATTTGGTGAACACTCTTGGAGATGAAGCAAGCCCGAAGGGGAGAACTTTGTATTGGTAATGACAGTGGTTGATCATGAAGCGGAGATACTGTCTGGAGGCTAGATGGATGGGAATATGAGTGTATGCCTCCTTGAGGTCGAGGGAGCATAGCCATTCGCCCTGATTGAGAAGAGGATAAAGAGTTGCTAAAGAAAGCATCTTGAATTTCTCCTTGACCAAGCATTTGTTGAGATCTCGAAGATCTAATATGGGCCTGAGATCTCCTGTTTTCTTTGGAACTAGGAAGTAACGAGAGTAAAATCCCTGTCCCTTCTGATCTAGAGGAACTTCTTCTATGGCGTTCAGAAGAAGGAGGGATTGAACCTCTTGAATAAGGAGAGAGGTTTGAGGAGTGTTCAAAGCAGACTCTTTTGGCAGACTTTGATTGGGACAAGTCTGGAAGTTGAGAGAGTAGCCATGGCGGATGATGTTGAGGACCCATTGATCGGATGTAATGATCTCCCAACGGCTGAGATAATAGGTCAGGCGCCCTCCTATCGGTTGAGGAAGATGGGCAGATGGTGGAATATTGGCTATGCTCTGGAGAAACACGTCAAAAGGGCTGGGTAGACTTTTGAGGTGGAGGAGGTTTCTGTTGCTGTTGCGTCGGCCTCGGAGGTTGACGTTGCTGTTGTTGTCGCTGACGTCTAGGCTGTTGAGTAGCCTGAGGTAAGGGGCGAGCAGCATAGCGGCGTTGGTAGGCCGATTGTTGTCGGAAAGACCTAGTAGGGGGAGTCTTCTTTTTATTCTTTAGGAGAGTATCCCAACGTGTCTCATGTGCCGATAGTTTTTGTGTCGTGGAATCCATGGAATCACCAAACAGCTCATCCCCTAAGCAAGGCGCATTTGCTAGACGGTCTTGGTGGTTTACCTCTAATTCTGAGACCCTGAGCCATGCCAACCTGCGCATAGCCACTGACATAGCCGTGGCCCTAGAAGTCAATTCGAAGGTATCATAAATTGACCTTACTAGAAACTTCCTCAACTGGAGAAGAGAGGAAGCACAAGCATGAAAATTAGATTTTTTGCGATCAGGAAGATATTTCTCAAAAGCAGATATTGTTTGGATTAAATGCTTTAAATAAAATGAGAAATGAAAAGCATAGTTTCCTGATCTGTTGGCTAGCATGGCGTTTTGATATAAACGCTTGCCAAATTTGTCCATTGATTTTCCTTCTCTGCCAGGAGGGACTGAGGCATACACATTAGCTCCCGCTGATTTCTTTAAGGTGGACTCCACCAAAAGAGATTCATGCGGGAGCTGAGGTTTATCAAACCCAGGAATAGGAATTACCCTGTATAATGAGTCCAGTTTACGAGGGGCTCCTGGGACAGTCAGGGGAGTCTCTAGGTTTTTATAAAACGTTTCTCTCAAAATATCATGGAGAGGAAGTTTAAGAAATTCCCTTGGAGGCTGGTCAAAGTCCAATGCATCAAGAAATGCCTTAGATTTCTTTGACTCAGCCTCCAAGGGAATAGACAAAGATTCACACATTTCTATTAAGAAAGATGGAAAAGATGTGGAATCCAGGTGAGAAGAGGGATTTGTAACAAGGCGTTCCTCCTCATCAGAAGAGCATTCACCTTCGGACAGAAAGGGCTCTTCAGAATCGCCCTATAAATCAGGATCCCTAACCTGAGAGCCATGGTGTCGAGACTGGTGTGGAGGGTTCCAGGTGTCGGGTTTTATGGGTGGACTTGCCCGACCTCATGGATACGGTACCAGGCGATGCAACCTGTTGTGCTGGTACCGAGGTTTGTACCGCCTGGTGGTGAGATTTAGGTTCTGGAGCTAAAATCGGCATCGAAGTCGATGAGGTGGTAAGAACCGGTACCGACAAAGTGGATGCCGATAAAAGAGGGCGTTCCACCATCGGTACCGGTGGCTCCGACCGGACCGGAACTGGAAGGTTCTGGGGTAAAAGAGCAGGAAGTAGCTGTTGGAGTTGCTCTCTCAGCTGTACCTGCAGAACGGCGGCAATACGCTCGTCCAGCGAAGGCACCGGTACCGCTTTTTTCTTCTGCGGTACCTTGGGTGCTGCTCGACACTCCGACGAAGAACCCGATGTCGAGGGGCTAACTTCAATCGGAGCGGAGCGCTTCCGTGGGCGCCTCGAGGTCGGCAGGATTGGACTCACTGCAGTGGAGACCGGAGGACGCTCCAGCGGGGAAGGCTTCTTAGCCGGCTTACCTGCTGGATGCGACGCCGGCGCGGTATCGCGCGGTGTCGATGAAGTCGGTGCCGATTGAGATGGAACCGATGTCGGTGCTGGTACGGTGGAATCGGACATCTCGGCACCGAAGAGTAACCGCTGTTGGATTTGGCGGTTTTTAAGTGTTCTCTTTTTCAAAGTTGCACAGCGGGTGCAAGTGGACGCTTGATGGTCGGGACCAAGACACTGCAGACACCAGTTATGCGGGTCTGTCAGTGAGATTGGCCTAGCGCACCGCTGGCACTTTTTAAACCCGGGCTGAGGGGGCATGAAAGTAAAGACAGCCTCTGCCAAATCGAAGGCCGAGGCTTCGATTGTGGCAACAGGCCCCGCCGGGGCGAAACGAAAAATGAAAAGAAAACAACTAAAGTTAGTTAGTTTTTTTTTTTTTTTTAAAGAAAAACAAAAAGAATAAAGAAACCTTTATTTCAACAAAGGTTTACGCGAGCGGGAAGATCGAAAAAATTTCTTCAACGGCCGTTGAGGAAACGCGTCTTCTTAGCTCCGCGGAAACTAAGAAACTGGGGACCGCGCGCCTCTGTCGGGCGGGAAGGCACTCGCGCGTTCGCGGTGCGGTCTTCTAGAACTTTCCAAGTTCTTAGAGTGCAATCACTCTAAAATTGTCCGTACCGGGGCTCCGTCGGTGCCTTCACCCATCAGTCAAGAATATGCTGCCTGCTTGTCCTGGGATAAGGATAGCTATACTGGGTCAGACCAATGGTCCATCTAGCCGAGTATCCTGTCTCCACAGTGGCCATCGAAGGTCACAAGTACCTGGCAGAGACCCAAATAGTTGCATCATTCCACGCTCCTGACCCAGGGCAAGCAGCAGCTTTCCCCATATCTGTTTCAATAGCAGACTAAGGACTTTTCCTTCAGAAACTTGTCCAAACATTTTTAAAGCCCAGCTATGTCAACTGTTGTTACCACATCCTCTGGGAGCAAGTGCCAGAGCTTATTTCCTACCACTGGTCCGTCTCAAGACAAACGGATAAAGAAGCCAACGCAGGAAGCCCTGGGTAGCGCTGTGCACAGTTGTCTGCTTCTGCTGTGAATGTAATACTGTGGCATATAGCAAGCTCTGTGTAAACAAATTTTTGTGCCCAAAATTTGCATGCAAATCAGGACCCAAGCCAGACCCAAGCACCCAAAGGTCTTGTGGCTTTGTGCGTGCATGTTGGAACAAAAACAAAATTATCATCACACATCAGCACCTATTCTTCTGTATATACATATCAGCATTGTGAACATTTCCTGCACAGAACATTTTCGCAAGGCCGATATTTATGTGTAGAAGAACAGACACCAACGTGTGCTGACGCTTTTGTTTTTGTATCAATGTGCGCACAAGTTCTGTTACCTCCTGTCAGTCTTCAAACTTGCAGGTACTTTTAGCTGCAGAAGACAAAACTGGCATTAAATCTCCGCTAGCCCTTCAAAGCTGTCCCAGACCTGGCAAAATCATTTCTCGCATTGTCCACACAGCAAAACCCACCGTTTCCTTCTGTGCGTTGCCAGGAATGCTGAATGGCTTCATTACCATACCTTTTAACGCGTCTTGCCTTCTGCATGAGTTAACACCCACATCCAGTTCCTCTCCGACTTGATTGGCCATTAATGCGTGCGCACAACCCACAACTGCGCAGCTAGGATTTCTGCATCAGCCCCAAAGACATTTACACCAGTTGTACTTGATATGATTTACACTAGTCTGTGGTGGAATAACTCAGATGAGTTCAGTTTATAAATAAATTCAAAGCTTTAACAGACAGAAAGATAGCATTGTGGTCAGGAGGAGGCAGGAGCTCTGACAGGAAATCAGTGCTTCATCCATTTCTACTTCATAATTATAATTTTTTTTTTTTAAACCTCAGTGGCAAACATCTAATTCCTGCAACAGAGTAGAAACAAATTCAACTTACAACATTATTATAGTGCAAGGAATCACACTACAGATATGAGAACCAAATGCTGCGTGTGTATGACTGAGAACTGAAGCTCTCTGGTTGTGAATGTGCCTTGCATTGAATTACTAGAAAAATATATATTAATAAAAAACAAATATCAAAGTCAGCAGATAATACAGGAATAAAAACAATGGGATTATGGACCCAGGACAAAGCGTGTGTGGAGAGGGTTCGGGGGGGGGGGGGGGTGCATGTTGTAATATTTTTTTCTCTCCTGCTTATTACATGTCCAGAGAGAAGCAGGCTAAGAGATGTTTCAAGATTTCACTTCAGTTTTTCCGAGTTCTGCTTTTACCCTCACTGAAAACAGAGAAGATTGTCACTAGCTTATCTGAAGCAGTCTTCTATAGGTTCTAGGTGCCATATTGCTCTGTCCAGGGTAAAATCATTTTTATTTTTTTTTTTTTTGCTGTTACTATATGAGAGGAAATGGTCTATGAAGCTCAGGAAGTGTTCTTTCCTCAGCAAACAGCTACCCAGCGTTGTCTGCTGATATGTGCCCTAATAGGACCTCATCCTGAATGGAGGGAAGGGGGGAGAAGGAGAACAGCTGCCAGTGTGCCGAAGCATCTTAGCAGAAGACTTGGGGATTGGCAGGAGAGAAGGAAGAAGACTGAGTTAATATGTCCCCACCCACTTCCTCAATCCACTCACATTGCTCTTGTTTCTTTTTGAGATTTACAGCTAAAGAGAAAAGCATACAAAACACTTTGTTCTGAATTATCGGCATAGCCTTCATTTGGCTTATGAGGGCGCTGCATGGTGTATCGTCTGGACCCTTCTTTTCCTGCATCCCAGGAGATGCTGTAAGGCTGGAGTACAGTGTGCCATATACAAGTCAGTTCAGAGAGCAAAATGACACTCTGGCCCGGAAGTCTCAAATGTCCAGGCAGGATCAGGTGTCGAGGAGAATTATTGTAAAACCATCTCCCTACAACCCAACCACAGAGGAAGGAGTGCCACAGATTGGTGTTCCCTGTCTCTACCAGTATTCTCCTAGGGGCTGTAGATCCTGTGTGTCTCTCTGCCTCTCAGGATCAGGGGCGTTCAATTGGCTGCAGATTGTAACAGTTAGGCGGCAGCGCTCTGCGGATTTCCTCCAGGTTCTCTATGTCCAGCAGGATCTGATCAATGTTCTCTTCCATGGAGAGAATTTTGTGCCTCTGCCTCTCAGCCATCTCCTCCAGCGTCTTCATGCTGGGTCTCAGCTGACTGGCAATTGTATTCCGCGCTGCATTCAGGCTGGACTCGAGCATGTTAACATCTTTCTCATCCATTGACCAAGGCTGCTCTGTTCCATGGAAATAAGAGAGAGAAAAAAAGATGAATTTGTTTTGCGTTCTACTGCACAGGGATACTTTCATGCCCAGTACTCAAGGGCCACCAATGAGACAGGTTTGCAGAATATCCCTAATGATTTTTTTAAATGTCTTTTGAATGTTTTCCAAGCTGCCTTTCGTGTTCTGTTGACATTCATCATATTTCTGTTATATAATTGTTTTACAGTGCTCTTGAATATTTATATTTCTGATACTGTATCATGTACTGTAAGTCCTATTACCAGGGTTCACCTTCATTGACTGTATTTCTGTTTATATTTGATCAATTTACTATTGTTATGCTGTTAACAAAATTGTAAGTGTTATGTCAGCTATACCACACTTGAATTAATAAAGAGAGATTTGTATACAATGGAGTTTGTATGCATCAGTGGCCTAGCTGGCAGAGATGCCAAAGCCCCGCCAGCTAAAGAAATTTGTGGCCGAGTTGCTCCCCTCCTCCTCACTCTGCTGCAGTACAGAAATCATCGGTGGTGTGCTGCCAGCTGCCAATGCCAGAACTCCTTGCATATTCCCAGTTCACACAAGAACTAAGCATGATCAGGGAGTCCCAGTGTTGGCGGCTGGTAGCATGCTGCCAACGTCTTCTGTACTACAGCAGCACAAGGACGAAGTTTGGCTGGTCGTGCTTCAGCATCCCCGCCAGGAAATGTATTAGATTATCTTAAATAATAAAATGCTAGCCACGCATGCGCACTTGCCTTGCGTGTTCCCTGATCCCTTTTCTGTCGGGATGTGGCAAGACAAGTGCGCATGCGCGCCCTTCCCTGCTCTCCACCTCACAATACAGACAGCACCATGCCACCCCTTCACAACGGCTACCACAAGCATCGCCGCCGAGCGCACCCGAGGGCAGAGGCAGCCCACGCGCGCAGTGGATGGAGCGTGAGGACGGCCGCCCGACCACAAACTGTAAATTCAAACTCCTGCCGCCGAGGACAGCAGCCCTTCATTGACTGCCGGTGACCTGTTCAGCTACTCTCTAGAAACCTTCCCGTGGTCCCGACTCCAGCAGCACTGTACACACGCTGCTTCGGGGCCTTCTACTGCCCTGATTTACTCTGGCACAGAAGCAGAGCAAATCAGGGTAGTAGAAGGCCCCAAAGCAGCGTGTGTACAGTGCTGCAGACGCTGCTGGTGTAGCAGGTTTGTCGGGACTGCGGGAAGGGAAGGGGGGGGCGGAAAGGGACTAAGGGAGCCAACCAGACCGCGGGAAGGGAAAGGGGGGTAGGGGAAATGCTGCTGCTGCATAGGAAAGTAGTGTGGGGGAAGGGAAATGGAGAGGGAGGGAATGCTGGTAATATACATTAAAAAAACAAAACACTTACTCTGTGAAACTTCAGTTATTACAAAAAAAAAAAAAAAATAGGTGACATGACACCTCCATATACAAACAGAGAGAGACACACACAGGAAAAAAAAACCCTTAAAGACAAGGAGCAATAGAGAAAGATTGAAAGAAAGAAAAAAATAAAAGGAGAGACACAGATAAAAAAAAATCCACATACATCAGCCAAAGAGACAAACACCAAAACAAACACAGGGCAGGGAAGCGCCAACAAAAAAGACTTCAGCCGCGAGGCGCTCAATGGGACCAGGCAGGCAGCCACACAAGGGAGGGCAACAGAATGAAAAAAAGGTAACGTGCAGGGAGAAGCTGGGCCTGCCTGCGGGGAACACAATAAGGGAAGGGGGGGCCCTTGGAGCAGGCTAGACCGCGGGAATGGAAGGCGGAGGGGCCAAAAGGAGCAGGCCACTTTGTGGTTAAGAGTAGGGAAGGGGGGTGGGGGAAAATGCTGCTACTGCTGCACAGGGACCTGGAGGGGGAGGGAAATGCGAGCAGGAAGAGGTGATGATGGACAGGGGGAAAAAAGGAAGGGAGGCTTATTGCTGGACAGGGGGAACAGGAAGAGGTGATGATGGACACGGGGGGGGGAAATGAAGGGAGGCCTACTGCTGGACAGGGGGAGCAGGAAGAGGTGCTGATGGACAGGGGGGAGGTAAAACAAAGGGAGAAGGGCTGCTGCTGGATAAGGGGAGCAGTGAAGGGGTGGTGGTGGACACAGGGGAGGTAAAAAGAAGGGAGAATGGACAGGAAAAAGCAGCTAAGGAGACAGAGAGAGAAAGAAATAAAGACAGACACACACATATATTCTAGCACCCGTTAATGTAACGGGCTATAAAGCTAGTTTTATATAATTATGCTATATTATTTTAATGTTTGTGGTTATATTACTGTATTTATGTGCATGGTTTTTATGTTTTATTTCATTTTATAGACCCCTGAGGCAGGCCTCGCAGCCACAACACATGTCAGATCTTGATTGTGAATAAAGATATTAAGCACAAGTTGCCTCTTTTGTTTTCCTTTGTTCTACCGTGACGAGGTAGAATCTCCTGTTTGGGTATACTGCTTCGGCATCTCCGCCAGGAAATATATTGTTTATGGTGTGGGAAGTAGGAAGGGGCAGGGAAGGACAGAATGCCTTGTCCCCCAGTCCACTTCTGCCCCCCCCCCCTTCAAATCAGAGGGCTGGCAATGCATCTGGTATGCATGCAAATCTCTCACACATATTTATTAGGGGTATCCCAAAACCCTGCCCCATTGGTAGCCCTGGAGGACGGGGCGTGAATACCACTGCCCTAATGACTCCTAAAGTTTCTCCTTCAAAGAGACACCAGCAGGGCTGGTGCAACAACAGAGGACAGCAAACTGAAGGAACAGGAAGCTGCAACTTCCTCTGAAGTGACTCAGCAGGGTGGGCTAAGACCCTGCAGCAATCTGCAATTCTGCATCTCAATGGTACTGCACCAGGGAGGGATTGAAAGTAAAACCAAGCTCAGCCATGACAAAAGAACGTAAGAGTTGCTGGACTGGGTCAGAGCAAGGGTTCATTCTAGCACACTGTCCTATTTCCAACAGTGGCCATGTCACAAGTACCTGAGTTCCCAAAAAAGTGTCAAGATTCCATCCATGTTACTTAACCTCAAAGAACTTAACAATTTATACACTTTTCCTATAAAATCAAAACATCATTAAGTTCCTTTCTTTCCAGAACACAGAGGGCCATTTCATTCTGTTTTAGGTTATACATGAAAATAGATATTTTTTTGCAAACAAGATATGAAGATTGTATTAACTTGGAAACAGAAGGACAGAGGATATGACAGTCAATATAATGCCCAGGGTAGTCTGCCCAGCCCACTTCCTCTTAACCAAACCCCAACTGATTTCAGACTTTTCTTCACTTCTTATCCTTTGTGACTGTCCTGGGGTTTTTTTTTTAACATTCTGTCACTGTTTGGACAGGTATTGGGGCTGTGGATAAATGCTGATAAGTTGGAAGCCTCGAGTCTTTCTGAGATCTTGCTTGCCACCTGGCCAGGTTTTCCCTCTCTGTTGGGCTGGGAACACCTTGACATACAAATTGTGTATGCCTAACCACTCTGCACGCATGTTAACGTCCACAACTTATTGAAAGATACAAAGGTTTTATGTGAATGTTGACACCCTTTGCCACTTTTGCTGTGGGGGAGGGTGCATTTATTGAAGTTGGTTTTGTTGCCAAAATGGATGTACTGTATATGTTGTAACACGCAGGGCCGTCATCAGGGCAGTACTACCAGTCCTGCATTCAGGGGCCCGGAGCTGACAGGGGGCCCGGGCTCCCCCAGGGTCTTAGGCAGTGTTCTAAGGCAGGGGAGCCAGTAGCTCGCCAAAGCAAAGTGAGTCGATCACCCAGGACTCACTTTGCCTTGGTGAGCTATCGGGCCGATCAGTCTTCCTCTCCCCGACGTCAATTCTGCAGTCGGAGAGGAAGTTCGGGCCAGCCAATCGCTGCTTGGCTGGGCGGAACTTCCTCTCCGACGGCAGAATTGACGTCGGGGAGAGGAATGCTGGTCGGCCCGAAGCAGGGAGAGCATGCGTCGGCGTCAGCTTTGGGGCCTGTTATCCATTGGTAGGTCCTGTTCCCCGATGGCAGCGGTAGTGGCAGTGGCTTGGGGAACGGCAGGGAGAAAGAAAGAAAGGGGGCAGGCAGGGAGACAGAAGGAAAGAAGAGAAACAGAAAAAAAGAAAGGGGGCATGAAGAGAGGAAGAAAAAGTTGGGGGAGGGAATGAGGTGTGGAGGAGAGGAAGCATACAGGCTAAAAGAAGGGAAGAAAGATTGGATGCACAGTCAGAAGAAGAAAGTGCAACCAGAGACTCGTGAAATCACCAAAGGTAGGAAAAA